>NC_064036.1:12829976-14085869 GCF_932526225.1 Nematostella vectensis
TTCCAATATGCTATAGTTTATAAAACTTTATAAAAGTATGGAAATCAGTAAATCTTGGCGGCACGCTGCTCGAGCTTCTGATAAATTCTTTGTTAAAAGACTGACTACTCCATACAGAAGACGCACACAAATGCACTTACTAGTATCCACGAGCAGACCAGCTTCATCTTGGCGAAGAGGTTTTCGGTGAAAGCAGATGTGGCTAACCCAGTTGCTTGAGCTTACCTCGCTCAATGGATATTTTGAGGTGTGACTTTAGTTTTATCAACTTCTTTGTCCCCGCCTCCTCGAATGATTGACAGTTTTAAAAAGAGAGCCTCTTAGGAATTTACAAGTATTAAAGGCCTTTTTCAAAGGAAGATGTTTTACTGAATATGCTTCCTTCCCATCTCATTCCATATAGCACACGTTATAACAAATGAAACGGGCCTTAGATTATTACTATCTTCATCGTTAGAATTGGCGCGAAATTCGAACGTGCGTTATCAGTTGAACTTGCCCCTCCCTGGGGACATTAGCATGCAGCTTGTGAGTCGCCACGTCAGCTCGCTAGAGTATTTAAGCAGCTCCATATATAAATTCAAGGCCTTTTCAGAAATCTACGCAAGCCGGTGAGTCGCGCAGGATTTTCTTTGCTTTAAATTTGTGCTACGTCGCCAAAGTTATATTTTCGTCCATTCGTTATTCTCCCTTATTTTTATAGATACACATTGGAATCCTGCTTCTGGTTTACTATATTCTTTTATTTATAACCCCTTGTCTTGGTGGTCTTAGTTTATATTTTATTTCTAACATTTTACTTCTATTTTTGTGCTTTAGTTTGCTCGTTATTTCACTTTAATGGCTGCCCCGGTTCAACCTGCCCCCGAAGCTTTGCAAGCGCTCGTTGGAGCTGCTGTCGCTCAGGGAGCTGACGCGGTTCCTGGAGACTTAACAAACGCCTATTGAAAACAATGAGGTAATCTTTGTTCTTTAACTTTTCGCCTCGATACATTTTTATACTACAGTTTAGTTTAGTATCTAGCAGTTTTTTATTTTCGGTTAGTCCGCTTTCGTTTTTTTCTGGTTTACTAGTATTAGTTTGGTCCATATTTACTCGTTCCTAAGGTTAGTTTTGGCGCTTTCAACATTTTAAGTGTGTTCTTGCAGTCAATAGAAGTGTATTTACTATTAGTTTTCTCATGTTTATATATATTTTTAGCATATAACTCTCGCAGTTATATTTTTGGGTCTGTTGCTGGACTTCGGGTTTTTAATTCGGACCATGCTTTTTCCGAATTTTCCGTAGTTGTTTTGGGAACGTACGGTTTCAGTTCTTATCCTGGTCTTTATAGCTTGTTCTAGTGTTTATTTTATCTTATTTTTTGTATACACAAGTACACATCAGCCTCTAGTTTTTGCCTTCGTTTCGCTTTACATTTCACTCTGTGTATCGGCAAAAGAGTCAGCGAGTGTCGGGTTTTTTTTTTTAGTCGGCGAGTGTCGGTTTTTATCGCTGTACGTCGGAATTGTGTTGTCATAAGTCGAACTTTAGACACCGTGTGTCAGTTTTGAATCGCTGTGTGTCGGCATTTAGTAGCCGTCTCGGCATTGTGTGTCCAAAACAAATTTTGTACAATCCTTTTCTAGGTATATATCAGAGTTTTGTTTAATAGAGTTTCCAATCAGTTGTTTTGCGAGTTATTAAAGTTTTTGTGTTATATTTTGATGTGTTCTAGCTCGGGCAGTTGAGAGAGCGGATTGAGGAGCTGCGTAAGCTACAAGACTCGGGGTCTGTGGACTCAACGCTTCGCCATCTAAGAGAAATGTTGGCCAAGAAGTTGCCATAGCTAAAGAGATTCAGAAAGCGCTTAAATCTGCGTCCTCTGCAACTCCTCGGCGCTTAGAGTCTGGCCCGTACTACTGAGACTCGTGTCCTTCTGTAATATGTTATTTCTGTGGTCGCAGAGGACACATAAGCAGAAACTGTTATGCCAAACGAGGTGGTCGTGGCCAAGGTCGCGGCTATTAATATGATCGAGTCATTGTTTCAATTTCATGTTAATGTATTTCTCTATAAAGGGTTAATTCCAGGTGTAGTTACTTCATTTTTCCCGCTTCTCTGTGGAATATTTTTATTATACTTTATATCTTCACAGTTTACATACTCGTGGTTTTTATTACATATTATTAGTGAATGTATTCAATGGAAGCTATTTTGCATAGTTATACCACTCTTTTACGTAATTTTAGGGGAAATCTAAATCAACTCCCTATAGCTTGTCTTCGGACGGGCTTCTTATATCCAATATCGTAAGATCGAGGTAATTTCTTATATATTTCACTGTATTTTCGCCGGGAGAAAGGACGCCATCGAAAAATCGAGGTTATTGTAAAAATTTTTTTGTTGTTTCAGAGTTTTATATGGGAGTTGGGGGGTGAATTAACCCCTGCGAAATGAACTCCCAAGATTTGGGAGCTCCTAGGATTTCCTAGGATATCCTGGATACTCCTAAATATTGGGAAATTGAATTTGGGAGTATCTAGGAAAACATGGGAGCCAAATGCGCGCCTCTGATCGTTTGGGAGTTCCTGGGATATCCTAGGAACTCCCGAATCCTCGGCTATTCTCCTAGATTCTCCCCAAAAGTTGGGAAACCCAGCGCTTGCTAAACTTGCTAAACATCTCGGACAAAATTGCACAGTTTTCTAAAAAGAGTCTTATGGAGGAAAAGCCCATCGCAGGTTTGCTGGCATCTCTGCTAATTATTATTATAATAATAGAGGGGAAGAAGGAACAACTCAACTGAATTATTCGCTGATGACAACAGTAAAGAAAATAAATGACTTCATAAATCTTCTCGCGTATGTTTATTTTCAAATAACATGATGGAAACTTGATTTGTAAATCACTGTTAAAGTCAATTTATTCATTTCCCAAAATTTAATTGGAAAAATTTTAAGGTCTACAGTCTTTCATTTGTATTTTGGAATTGCTGTCGTATGGGTAGCTCTAGCATGGGATAGCTGTGGTATGCTTAGCCAATCAGATGCCAGGTTTTTGGCGGGCTTTTTCCCGCGCGTCGCGTTCAAAAGTGATGTCCCGCTCGCCACAACTTCAAAAGGAGTTCAAACCATTGTTTGTGAGAGGGGTTTCGCCGAGGATTTCACGCCAAATACACCCAGTTTTCATCTTATTTTAGCACTTCTGCTGATTAAACAACTATCTGCAGGTAAGCATTGGATTTCTCGTTGAAAAAACATCTAAATCGCGCTAAAACAGAGTTTCAAAGTCCTTGATAGTCGTGTGCGAGTGTAGTTGTTTTTCCTATTCACCAAATGAAAAGTGAAGCTGAACCGATTAAAAACAAATTTATCTTTCTCGTATATTGGGGGTTCTACAAAGCAAATAATGGTTCATGTTATCTATTGACGATAAAAGTCTGTAGTTTTTTTTTTTCTGAAATACAAACTGTTTTATGTTATTGACCGCTTTGCATGACTCTTCCTCTCTTGCTGCCGCCTGTCTTGTTTGGGATAGATATTCAAGAGATTATGGGAGACTTTTCAAAGCTCTATGTGCCCTATATGATCACCGTGTCTAAGAAAAAAAAGGAACTCAAATCCAAACATTTTTCTGTCTGGATGAAAGTCACAGTTATCAGTGTCAATAAAGTGAAAAGCCTGATTTTAATATAAGGGGGTGTTCGTTAATTAAGACACCTTAAAATTTTAAAGCCCCCCTTTCATTATAAACATTTTTTTACTTCCTCCCCTCTTTCAGAACCCCAAAATTTTCAGAGCCCCCCACCTTCCTTAGGACCTCAATAAACAGGAAAGTCTTTAAATCTGGAAAATGAATACTGCAAAAATGCCCTCCTTGCCGATGATCCTGTCAAGTTTATCGTTATTTCAGAGTCCGACATCTCCTATTCACAACTTTCGGTTTCGGCCTTCATAATTTCATAATCTGTTTTGCATGTAAAACTATTGTGTAAAAAGATGCAGGGTTGGGTTGCACGGATTTATTTCCTCAATCAGTTACTTGCAGAATTTTTTTTCAAAATCACCCCCGTATCCCCCCTCAAATGTCACATGGTCCGCCCCTAAGGACGCCTCAGTTTTTTTTTTTGTATAAAAAGGAAAAATGTCCAATGTATAAAACATTGTATGTATATCGTTTTGTGGATTTGCATGCTCCACCCACTATTTAGAAGTTTATTTTTATTTGTTCCTGTTAACTGAAAATAAACTGTATCGGAAAATCCAACTGTTATATACTGAAAGCTGGAAGTATCTATCTTATGGCTTATAAAGATGATATTAGTAAAATTTAAAAGTATGGCTCCTAAAAATTTCAAAGCCCCCCTTAGATGACCTTTTTTTTCGTAGCCCTTCCTTTTGGTGGTTAAAAATTTTCCCCCTCAATATCTTCGCTCCCTCCCCTCGATGTATTTAATGAACACTCCCTAAGCCTAATTGATTTAGTGATTGAATTCCAGCCAATATTACATTATTTATATGTGGTACAGGGTGAATATACAGGGTGAAGGGAGTGAGAGTAATTTGGTTGGACTTTTTCTTTGTGAAAAGAGTTTCTATTTAGTTTTGCATTATCTGAGCTGAATCCAATTTATTATTATTGAGAAAGTTTTCAAACTTGAGATCTTTACAGAAAATATTTAATGTAGCGCATATGCATTAATTGGAATCTTTTATTAAATGGTCTGCAATACATTTTTTTCTCTTTCAAAAAACATTTTTTTTGATACATCTTTTTCCAACCAGACAACGTTTTAGATTATTTATGTTAGTACGGTTTTCAGTAACAGCCAACAGTGGGTAAAATTTGCTATCTTTTTCGTAGGCTAGGGTAAACACTGTTCAGGGTTTTTACACCCTGTTAGTCGTCATCAGCTAGCACTGAAAATATCGCCATTAAAACTCCACAGGAGAGAAGGGGGCCTCCCTAAAAGAAGGAAGAGGTGTGATTGTCGTAACATTCAGGGTATACAATTGTACTACTATCCTTAGAGGGTGTTCAATTCTGCTATCCCTTACTATTCAGGAAATAATGTGTTGATGGCTGTTTTCTCAAACAACGGTATAAAACTTTATGTTTGTTAGGGCGAAGGACTGCTTAAGCACACCAAATTTCCTATCTCTTAGGGCTAAATACTAAAGTACTCAAATCGGCGGATTCGACCCCGAAATGCTCACGGATTACGGATTTTGATGATTATTTCAGCGGATTGGCGGATTTTAAAAAATACGGCGGATCACGGATCTGTTGACAATTTGGGCGTGGATTCCGGATTTTGACTGCTTTGACGGTCGAACTTCGGATTTTAACACTTTCACTCCTGGGTACTTTTGAGAAAAATTGTAAGAAAACAGACTGAAAACAGAAACTTCCCCCCCCCCCCCTATTTCAAGTCCAACACTACCAGTTAAGCTAAGCTTCCGCTGCCCCAAGACGGTAGGCCTTAAAGTTTCCAACAATGCACTGCGGTGCCTTTTCTTTCTAGCGACGGCACTGCTACAGCCTGTTGCTTACAACAGTTTTGCTTGTAATTTGCTTAAAATTACAGCTTTTTCACGTCTGGAGAGTGCATTTGGACATCATGAAGTCTATTTGGGCATAATTAATGCTGTGCTTATGGATGTTTGCACGCTGAGGTTGATTCAATGGGATAATTCCTGGTCTGGGCTTCACCAAGTGAGAAAGGGATTTTATAGTGAATGGCCTCATACTCTCCAATGTGGACCATTTTTGATACCCAACCTTATTCAAAAATTGTTTTCAGGCTTATTCTGGGTTCCTTGGACCTGGAAAAGTTTTGTTTGGCTTTGGGGTAAAAAAAAACTGTTATGATTATGGAGGAGGAGTTTTCCCGCCTCTCTGTCAAGGTGTTTTAAAGACTCCAATGATGCAGTGCAGACATGCAATATAGCCTAAACAAGGTGACTCGCTTCTAATTGAGGTTTAGCTTTGATTATTGTGGCTGATGGCTGTAAAATGGGACCTGACAGAGCGCAATTATGGTATCTATTTGTGACTTGATCTGTGTTTGCTTGTCTCTATTTATAGTTCGGAATTTTGTGTCTTGTTTGGTAAGAAATGTGTCCAGGTTTAAGCATTTGTTTACGAATTGGTCAGAAATCAAGGTTGATATTTTGACTATAGAGCCAATTCTATTACATTGCTTGGATGAGCTTTTGAAGGTCGCCTTTGCCTTGGAGGAATCCATGAGTATCCGGGTATGGTGATGTTTGGTTTGCATTTCTGACGTTTTGGAGTTGGGCCTATATTTTACAGGCGCCTCAGGGCGTAATAGTAATAAAAGGGTTAAATTAATTTCTATCGATGCTATTGTTTATCTGTCAAACATGCGGATTTAAACATATCTTGGGATCCACGGATTTGCCCCGAAAATGTAGCGGATCGGTGGATTACATACAGCTATTCACCCCCTTTATAGTGCTAAAAATACATTTTCCTGTTCCAGTTCTGAGTTCTTCAATTGCTAAATATGGAATGATCAGGCGAAGCACAAGCACTGTGTTTAGGTATCGCGATGTCTATTATCACTAAACAAATTCGGTGTGGCAAATGTTATCAACAACATCATTTTTAAATGCTCATTTATTGTAAAAGTACTAAGTGGTAATGTTCCTGTGGTTCAAGTTTCGAGCAATGCTGCTATGACCCTGCTCCACATAACACAACTCTGGAAGAGATCTCTTGATGTCGAAACATCAGAGCAGCTATACAGACTTCATTTTCCGTTCCGTTCCGTTTCTGTTGTTGACAAAGCATATTTTATTTGATTACCTAAAAGAAAAAGAACAGCAGCTTGTTGCGTAAGCTTGTAAGGTGTTGTTTTAGGGACGTTTTGGTGAAGCCAAATTTCTGGGGATATGATCTATGAGATCTAATAGAAACTAGGGACTCAATTAAGATTTGCATTTCCCGCAAAAGAAATGACATTACGTTCTGAGTAACAAACTCACGACAAAATATATCCGAATATATTGGTAGCATTGTTGCAACAGCTCTTACTTTAGTAGCCACGGCCACAGTAGCGAAGCATACAGGCGGGTGTCTTGGGTAGCTGGTAGACGTAGAATCCGCCACAGTTCCTGACTTTGATGTTGTTGCTCCACCTGCAGCAGCTTCCACTCCAGTGATAGCACACCTTGCGTGTCACCAGGCTGTAACGAAGGCTGGGGTGAGATCCGACCATCCATCCAGGGGCATGGGTGCCACAGCGTCTTACAGGTACACAACTTGTTGGCATGGCATTTCCTGCTGCGCCGAGGAAGCGGTACCAGAGATTACCCGAAAGGTCTCTCTGGTCACACTTGAGGCTATTCTGTGCGGTATTGCCAATCGCTCGGTCAAAGCTGTTGAAGACAGTGTATCTTCGGCACTCTGCAAAGACGAATGAACTCAATCTTCCAAAAGAACATATAGCAATGGATACGATATAAATCATGTGCTTATAAAACTGATCAAACAGCCATGTATTCAGCCACAAAACATAGTTTAGTTTAAGCTTGCTATTCATTTTGCTATTGCTGTAACTGAAGTGCTGAAAGTGTGCCACTTTGAGCAAAGGTGATCTATAAAAAACATGGGAGTTACTTGTGGGATGTTTTCACATTTTTTTGTAGTACGGCCAGAAGCTTTGTCAACTGACCTACTAATTAATTACTCATTGAATCGTGAGCTTAAGATAAGTAAGGGTTCTACACATATTAATTCAGTTTACCTGCGTCATTACTATGCTATTGAATTGAATTTAAAATACGTAAAATATTTAAGGGTTGCCATCAAAGTGGCTTCATTTTCAATTCAACTCATTTAAGTCATCATTAAATCAGCGAAATTGATCTATAGTCATTGATATACAAAAGGGTTGACATCGAAACGACCTGCTATTACAAAGAAAACTAATACTACCTTTTTTTTATTTCCAGACTTGAACCTCGCACCAAATAGATGTCTTTCAAAACAGTTTTCAATTTGGCGGTTTATCCCTTTGAAATAGCCGATTCCATGTTTTCAGTTTAAAAATATGCTACGGGATAAGACACACTTACCTCGGCATAAACACAAAAAAACACCAACCTGGAGGAGGAGGTGGAAGCGATACCCGATTGCCGCAGTAGCGAAGCCAACAGACGGGTGTCTTGGGTAGCTGGTAGACGTAGAATCCGCCACAGTTCCTGACTTTGATGTAGTTGCTCCACCTGCAGCAGCTTCCACTCCAGTGATAGCACACCTTGCGTGTCACCAGGCTGTAACGAAGGCTGGGATGAGATCCGACTATCCATCCAGGGGCATGGGTACCACAGCGTTTTACAGGTACACAACTTGTTGGCATGGCATTTCCTGCTGCGCCGAGGAAGCGGTACCAGAGATTACCAGGAAGGTCTCTCTGGTCACACTTGAGGCTATTCTGTGCGGTATTGCCAATCGCTCGGTCAAAGCTGTTGAAGACAGTGTATCTTCGGCACTCTGCAAAGCCAAATGAACTCAATCTTCAATATAACATATAGTCATGGATACGATATAAATGATGTTTTTATAAACTGATCAAACAGCCATGTATTCAGACACAAAACATAGTTTAGTTTAAGCTTGCTATTCATTTTGCTATTGCTGTAACTGAAGTGCTAAAGTGTGCCACTTTGAGCAAAGGTGATCTATAAAAAAGCATTGGAGTTACTTGTGGGATTTTTTTCACATTTTTTTTGTAGTACGGCTAGAAGCTTTGCCAACTGACCTACTAAATGACTCATTGAATCGTGAGCTAAAGATAAGTAAGGGCTCTACACATATTCAGTTTACCTGCGTCATTACTATGCTATTGAAATATATCAAGAGATCATATATGATGTAAGAGAACGAATCCCCCGTATTAGGGTATGTTTCAGTGATGTCGTCCGTGAAAACTATTTTTAGAACAAGCAGTTTTTTTAGATACGTGTTAGAATTGTGTGTTTACAACAAACAATTCTCTTCCAATTCCCTTTTAATGAAAAAGATACTCCCGATAATACGATTAGATTCACACCGATATTGTGGTTATTGAGACAGGTATTTCACAAATAAAAGATTTCAAGTCTTTATAATTAAGTAGATCCCAGGTCTCCACCCAGTGGGTGGAGGGAGTGTGTTTTCTGATAAAAATCTGAACATCCCCGAAAGACCAAAAAGGAATTTGTATGCCATTGCAGTATCTCCACGGGACGTTTGTTATCAGATCTAGCTTAAAAAAAAGTGTGACTTTCAGATTTATAATGTACCAGAGTGATCTAGAATGCCTTCTTTTAATCTAAGTCCCTTATGCTTTATAGTTTTGTCTACAAACAGCACGTCTTTTGCCAACCGAAAGTGGACTTTGGGCCGTTGTGGGGGGGTGCGAACGCAACCCCTGCACCCCCCCCCCCCCCCTGGGTACAGGCCTGTACTAGGCCTAGAAATTTTTCCTTTTTTTCCTTTTTTTTTTTATTTCAGCGGTGCAGCAAGTAGGAGACTTGGATGCTTCTTACCAGGTGGTTGAGGAATGCCGTTGCCACAGTAGCGAAGCCAGCACACTGGTGTCTTGGGAAGCTGGTAGACGTAGAATGCACCGCAGTTCCTGACTTTGATGTAGTTGCTCCATCTGCAGCAGTTTTTAGTCCAGTGGTAGCACACCTTGCGAGTCACCATACCTTGGGCTACAGTGGGATGAGCTCCCACCATCCACCCAGGCGCGTGGGTTCCACAGCGTTTTTCAAGTACACAACTTGTTGGCATAGCATTGCCTGCTTGTCCAGTGAAACGGTACCACAGGTTACCTGGAAACTCATTCTTGTCACAGCGGAGGGCATTTTGTGCGGTATTGGCCATTGCACGATCGGCTCCGTGTAACATTGTGTACGATCTGCATTCTAAAGAAAAACACAGCTTTTGATTTATCGGATATCATCTTTTTTTTGTAAATTGTCTTAGTAAGTATTTTTATCAACATGTCGATCACATACTATTGTTTAGGAATACTAGCTCATTTTATTGTATTGTTTTTAGACGGTCATGAAAATTAATAGCATCCAAAAGTATAGCCTGCGTAGCAAGCGTTTCCTTAGAGTTTCAGCAGGAATAGTATAGAGAGCGATACGCAGGCTACCAAAAGTATTATTAGCCAGCTAGCAAGGTTAATACATCATTTATTATGTGTCTTTTTAAATTTATTTGAGAAGACATTTCAATGGGCGAAGGGAAACCACGCAAGTCAAGTTTCGTTGATTTGTTGTGCTAGGGAAGGAAAAAGTCAAATTTCGTTCTAAAGATGCAAAATTCTGTTAGCGCATCGGACCCCTGAGATGGGAATATCTCGGCTACTAATCACATCGTGCGGTACGATTATAATATGTCTTCTTACAATATTTACCTGATGGGGGGTAATATGCGCGCGGCTTGATGTCGAGCTTCTCATCTGTCAGAAAAAAACATTACATCAAATTAAAATCCTTTAAAAATCGAATTCCTTTTTTATTAAGAAGTAATTTAGTCAGTTAGTAGGATGGATTGAAATTTACCGTAATTAAATCTCACTAAAGATTGACATCTCATTTGCATAGAGTTTCATAGCCTACGAAACCACCCGTCACAAGAGTCGGATCGACAGGCGCGTGACAGTTCAAAAGACAGGAATGTGAAAACGTCAACCTCCCGCGTACATCGAAAGCACCGGACGTCATCTATATTTGTAACCGCGCCTTAGGCTTTTTTGTTGACTTGAACGGAATCCTTTTCTAAAAGTTGAATATGAAATCAAGTCCCACTGGGCTATCGAAAAGAGCTTTTTAAAGCTCTATACAAAAGAAATAGCTTTCAACCTTGATTCTCCATCAATGATCGAAAAATCGATATCTTTACAATGCGACGTTCGCTACCGACAGTCTTGTAAGCAATAAAAGATGATCGACATTAACTTCAACAAGCCCAACACCATAGCAATAGAATGCTTTAGTACTCATCGGCGAACGCCAGAATCCTCCTAGATACAAAGTCTGTATGTACCAAACAATGATTCTCACAAGCGAGATCTCGGCTCAGTGTTGCCACTCTATAAATCAATTCAAACTTAATTTTTATATTAATCAGAAATGTTAAACATATCTTGAAATTCGAGAAATTTAACGGATCCTCTCGAAAACCATTATGAGTATCAAGCTAAAATACGAATAACCACTCACCTTCAGTGTTGGAGCTTTCTTGAGTGTTCTCCTTGGCAAGGCATCCATAAAGCAAAGCAAAAACCTTGGGAGAGAAATGTTGAAGCTAAGTTATCCCGACGCACTCAATTATTTTAACAAGTATCCCGGTGAACGCCCTTTAACCACTAGGTCGTGCCAATGAAGACACTTTAGCTAAGACTTGGATTCATTTTAGAAAACTTAAAAGAAAAGAGCCCAGAAGACGATCGTGATTAAGCCGGATTTGTAGTACTTATCAGATAAACTTTTAGTTAATATTTTTGTTTCGCGACCGTGATTATACCAGCTAACAGAATCGCTTCGATACCACTAAATTTCCAATATGCTATAGTTTATAAAACTTTATAAAAGTATGGAAATCAGTAAATCTTGGCGGCACGCTGCTCGAGCTTCTGATAAATTCTTTGTTAAAAGACTGACTACTCCATACAGAAGACGCACACAAATGCACTTACTAGTATCCACGAGCAGACCAGCTTCATCTTGGCGAAGAGGTTTTCGGTGAAAGCAGATGTGGCTAACCCAGTTGCTTGAGCTTACCTCGCTCAATGGATATTTCGAGGTGTGACTTTAGTTTTATCAACTTCTTTGTCCCCGCCTCCTCGAATGATTGACAGTTTTAAAAAGAGAGCCTCTTAGGAATTTACAAGTATTAAAGACCTTTTTCAAAGGAAGATGTTTTACTGAATATGCTTCCTTCCCATCTCATTCCATATAGCACACGTTATAACAAATGAAACGGGCCTTAGATTATTACTATCTTCATCGTTAGAATTGGCGCGAAATTCGAACGTGCGTTATCAGTTGAACTTGCCCCTCCCTGGGGACATTAGCATGCAGCTTGTGAGTCGCCACGTCAGCTCGCTAGAGTATTTAAGCAGCTCCATATATAAATTCAAGGCCTTTTCAGAAATCTACGCAAGCCGGTAAGTCGCGCAGGATTTTCTTTGCTTTAAATTTGTGCTACGTCGCCAAAGTGATATTCGTCCATTCGTTATTCTCCCTTATTTTTATAGATACACATTGGAATCCTGCTTCTGGTTTACTATATTCTTTTATTTATAACCCCTTGTCTTGGTGGTCTTAGTTTATATTTTATTTCTAACATTTTACTTCTATTTTTGTGCTTTAGTTTGCTCGTTATTTCACTTTAATGGCTGCCCCGGTTCAACCTGCCCCCGAAGCTTTGCAAGCGCTCGTTGGAGCTGCTGTCGCTCAGGGAGCTGACGCGGTTCCTGGAGACTAACAAACGCCTATTGAAAACAATGAGGTAATCTTTGTTCTTTAACTTTTCGCCTCGATACATTTTTATACTACAGTTTAGTTTAGTATCTAGCAGTTTTTTTTATTTTCGGTTAGTCCGCTTTCGTTTTTTTCTGGTTTACTAGTATTAGTTTGGTCCATATTTACTCGTTCCTAAGGTTAGTTTTGGCGCTTTCAACATTTTAAGTGTGTTCTTGCAGTCAATAGAAGTGTATTTACTATTAGTTTTCTCATGTTTATATATATTTTTAGCATATAACTCTCGCAATTATATTTTTGGGTCTGTTGCTGGACTTCGGGTTTTTAATTCGGACCATGCTTTTTCCGAATTTTCCGTAGTTGTTTTGGGAACGTACGGTTTCAGTTCTTATCCTGGTCTTTATAGCTTGTTCTAGTGTTTATTTTATCTTATTTCTTGTATACACAAGTACACATCAGCCTCTAGTTTTTGCCTTCGTTTCGCTTTACATTTCACTCTGTGTATCGGCAAAAGAGTCAGCGAGTGTCGGGTTTTTTTTTTAGTCGGCGAGTGTCGGTTTTTATCGCTGTACGTCGGAATTGTGTTGTCATAAGTCGAACTTTAGACACCGTGTGTCAGTTTTGAATCGCTGTGTGTCGGCATTTAGTAGCCGTCTCGGCATTGTGTGTCCAAAACAAATTTTGTTCAATCCTTTTCTAGGTATATATCAGAGTTTTGTTTAATAGAGTTTCCAATCAGTTGTTTTGCGAGTTATTAAAGTTTTTGTGTTATATTTTGATGTGTTCTAGCTCGGGCAGTTGAGAGAGCGGATTGAGGAGCTGCGTAAGCTACAAGACTCGGGGTCTGTGGACTCAACGCTTCGCCATCTAAGAGAAATGTTGGCCAAGAAGTTGCCATAGCTAAAGAGATTCAGAAAGCGCTTAAATCTGCGTCCTCTGCAACTCCTCGGCGCTTAGAGTCTGGCCCGTACTACTGAGACTCGTGTCCTTCTGTAATATGTTATTTCTGTGGTCGCAGAGGACACATAAGCAGAAACTGTTATGCCAAACGAGGTGGTCGTGGCCAAGGTCGCGGCTATTAATATGATCGAGTCATTGTTTCAATTTCATGTTAATGTATTTCTCTATAAAGGGTTAATTCCAGGTGTAGTTACTTCATTTTTCCCGCTTCTCTGTGGAATATTTTTATTATACTTTATATCTTCACAGTTTACATACTCGTGGTTTTTATTACATATTATTAGTGAATGTATTCAATGGAAGCTATTTTGCATAGTTATACCACTCTTTCCGTAATTTTAGGGGAAATCTAAATCAACTCCCTATAGCTTGTCTTCGGACGGGCTTCTGGTCCGGCGCAGTTAGTGGGGTCTTGGCCTTCATTGACATTAGTAACTTTTTATAAGTATTTCATCGCGGCATCTTAATATGTATCCATCCTTTATAGATTTCCATTTTCTTTTCGTTTTAGACATTTTCGGAGTTATGTTTCCGTTATATGCAACTACAACCACCCGAACCTGTACTTTGGTGTGGAAGGGAAGGCAACCCTGCTAACTGGGCCTTACCACTGTCGTCAGTTGAAAGTGTAGCTCAAGGATTGGTCCTTGCATCCTCGGACATGCTATTGTTTCGACATCCCCACCATTTTCGCGCTGGAAATCTCAGCTCTTGTTTAGATCAATGGCGTACAATCCTCCAAGATTCTTTGCTTAGTAGTTCCGTCCTTCCTATCATTTCCGATGGTGTCAACGTTTATGATTACTTCACGTCCTTCAAGGGTAATTTTCAAGGAAAGAGTTATAATAGCAATTAACCACACCGCATGAGTTTTCCCAACTCTAAGTCATGCTCCTTGTTCTAGAGCTTTGTTACTGATACAATAAAGGAGAGAGTTCGTAATGGCTCTCTGAACGTCATCGGTCGGGTGGGGGACTGTAGATGCACCCCATTTAGTGCTGCATATTACTATTGAGCCGAACAAGCCAAGGATGTGCCACGATAAACATTTTTCGAACTTGTGGATAAAGGACAGTCCTTTCACGTTGGATTACATTACAGATTTGCCTCGGCACGTAGACGCAAACCATTTCCAAACTACATTTGACGACAAGAGTGGCTACGACCACATCCGTCTCCACCCTGCCAGTTCCACCTTTTTCGTGATTGGAATGGGACGGATGGTATTTCACCTATGCTACACTTCCTTTTGGGTGGAAAGCCAGCGCGTTTATCTACCACACTGTCGGCATGGCAGCTACCAACCACATAAGATCTCTAGGGGTTCCATGCTCCCAGTACATAGATGATCGCCACGTTGGGCAGTTACGATTACCCTCCACCCAAACAAAGTGTCCTTTTTTCCTTCTTCCAGCTGGCGGAAATGGCAGCTTTCATTGCGTGCTCAACCTTAATCTCCTTGGGCTACTTTATCGGTTCGAAGAAAAGTACTCTGGTTCCCAACACATCAGTCCGTTTCTTAGGGTACCTTTGTGATTCTGTGAAGCAGGCCTTTATTCTCCCGCAAGACAAACGAGAGGAATTTACCACTCTCAGAGAATCCATCCTTGATAAAAAGTCTGTTTCTGTAAAAAGTCTGCAGAAGTTCGCTGGCAAGACTACATATTTCTCTCTACTTGTCCCTGTGGCGAAGCTATACACCAACACGGTTTTTCAAGCCATTACTAAGGCCTCTCGGATTCATTCCACACGATCGATTTGATGGCCCTACCGTGTAACGTCATGCATGACCTCTCAGAACACCCCTTGAGATTTTTCTCGAAGTCGCCTTGCGCTCTAGCTGAGGGAACTAACGTGTTCTCTCAGTCCCTCTCAGCCGATGAAAACGCGTACGTTTTCCCGCCATTCGTTCTGACTGGACCTTTGCTTAAACATTTGTTCAGTCAAGATTGCTCGTTTTCCATCGTCATCCCCGACTTATGCCATATAAACTACTGGTGGCCGTTTTTGCAACAGAAAGTTGTTGCGGCATTTAAAGTAGGTAGTCGTGGCTCAAAAACAGTTCTATTGTTTCCTGCAAAGTCCGGTTGCTCTACATAGGAACCTCTTCAATGGAACCTGTGGGTGTTCCGCATTGTTGGCAAATTGTGACAATACTAAGCTTATGCCACTGCATGTATAAACCGTCTATTAAAATTGGCGAATTGTGATATTTCTAAACTTACAACACTGCATGTATAAGTTGTTTGTTAGAATTGGTTAATTGTGACATTTCTAAACTTACAACACTGCATTTATAAGTTTTTTTTTTGTCTTGTCCTATCAGTTTATAGTTTTTTTTGGTTACCGTAATAAATCATTATGATTCACACGTTTTGTTTTTTAATTTGCGTCCCCCCTTTCTTTTTATACAGATCCTCCCAGAAGTTCCTAGAGTATGGGTCCAGGCGGTTAAATGCCCCGAATGTGCATATACCAACGACTACACCTTTTTGTTTTGTCAACAATGCGGTTATCGTCGCAGAGAACTAGCTTGCGAAGATGCGCCCAAAACAGTTGAGATCGATTTAGCCACTGTAGATAGGCGTTTAGATTCTTTAGCTGCCTCCTTCCCAATCTTTGAAAACATGTGTTATAACAAATAAACTGGTCTTGGATTGGTATATGTCCTTCACATCTTTAATTTTATTTGGTAGTATTTCGTGCGAAAAATGATATAAAATCATGAATGCTTATCAACCGAAACAAAAAAATAAGGGAAGGGATGAGTGATCATATTGAAATAGCAAATTAACTATATAACAAACCAACACGCATTGAAGTAGGCATTTCAGGTTCTAATAAATGCACACTTTCATGCCATCAGTAATGAAATCTTCTGATTGGACTGATACAAATAAAGGCAAGCTCGTGCTATAAATTAATTCCTTTCTGCTCTGTTTTAAACATACCTTGAGCATGTTGGCATTTTGGCCTGGCGTTCCCCTGGGGGATGGGGGGGGGCACGATACAGAACATTGTGGGGGGGAGGGGGGGCACAGCCACGTCCCTACAGGTTCATATTGGAAGAGCCCATCAACTAAATAACAATCAAACACGCGTTGGAGTAGGCATTACACGTTCTAAGGTTGACAACCTTTCACAAAAATAATAATGCTAACTATCCAGGCTTTAGAACCAATATTGCTGCTAAATTGGGAAGTACTCTTGCGTCATTGATTAGCCAGCGTGCATCCGGTTTCACAATTCCTACTATACAATAGGAATTGTGAAACCAGATACACGCAGGCTAGTCGCTGATAAGTGCGTACTTTCATGCCACCAGTGATGAAATCTTCTGATTCGACTGATACAGAAAGGCAAGCTCGTGCTTTAATTTCATTCCTTTTTCTGCTCTGTTTTAACCATACCCTGAGCGCGTTGAAATGTGGACATGTTCTAAAAAGCCTATCTAGCTAAAATTTGTCAAAAAGAATAATCATGACTGGAATGTGATTGTCACACGGTTAAACACCGTGGTAGCGTAAATGTATGAATAACATTTTGCTACACCTCTTCAGCAAGAAATTTTTTTAAATGCTTTTCAATCTTTGTTAAAATCGTCTATATGTGGCTCGACGTTTTGAGTTGTTATTCCTTTATCGTTTTAGAACAGTCCTGACAAAGAATTTCGTTGATTTATCAATATTCGGGCATTTATGCGATGTCATTAAACAGCGACTGTTTTCCCCTCCAGCAAGGCCGTGAGGTATAGAACTACATAGCCGTAGAAGGCCTCGAATGATTTGGGAAGTGCACGATACAGAACATTGGGAGGGGGGAGGGGGCACGATACAGAACATTGGGGAGGGGGGGCACAGTCACGTCCCTACTGGTTATTTCCTTATAATTTGATAAAATATTTGGGGGGCGCGTGCCCCCAGTGCCCTACCCCCTGCCACGGCGCTGGCTAATCGTGTCTTCAGAATGTGACACGTGACGGACTGTATGTTACCTGTTTACTGGACATGAAAAATTGACGCCCATCTAATTCAGTACCGGGAATCGTCGTCAAGAATAGATTCTGCCATTCAACCGAACTTTTAAAAAATATGAATAATTGGATTTGTTAAAGTTTAAACAAATTCATACATATCTGATGTTTACCGCATTGAGGAGAAAAGTATGAAGCGAAGTGTGGGAGGGTGTGTAAGTGGTGCGCTGGCCCCCTACCCACTCCTAACAAGTCCGTATCAAAAAACATTTAACCTTTTACCTCGCTGGAGTATAGAAGTATGGTTATTGGGCGCTCATGATGACTGATTTTATATGCGCTGCTTTAATGTATTAAGTGTGGAAAGGTTAATACTTTGGGTAAGAAAAATATTCTGTATAAGATCGAAGAGGGTACACTAAAAACAATGTACATACAACGGCGCAGCGGCTTCTGGGCATTGCGCAATTTTGCAGATTTATCGGGACCATGAATAGATATATGGGCTACCACAGGTATCCCAGTAAAAAGAGCTTTAAAAAAATGGTGGAATTCGGAAAACATAGGCGCAAAAAGGGTGCAGTGAACTGGCCAAAATTGTTGCTGCTTGTCAACTCGATCCAATCCCCCGCGCAACGTAAGAATGGCGACGAAAACAGGTGTATTACAGGTGTATACATGTAAAAGTGAGTAAAAAGCTAAAATGGCAAACATTAAGGCCAAGATAGTCTATCAGCTTTGTCTGATTTTTATTGTGATAATTTAATTTGTTATCAAACCGAACAACTGCTATCACAGTGCATTTTTATTAATCATTCACTTACTCAACTCAATTTAGTGATCGAAGAATGTTGGCCTCCAAGTAGAAAGATGGGATAGGGGCTAAACCTTACAAGGAATTAAGAACTCTCGTAAATAATGTCAGGTCTAAATAATGTTATGTACACAGCAGATAAGAGGATAGTGCTATTGTTTATATTCCGTCGCATAGTATAATTATAGCTCTATCATACCAACTACTCAATTATTGTTATGATGCATTGCAGGCATTGCAAAGGCAAAAAGTGATTTAAAACTAAAAACTGTTTGATATGAGGTTTCCATGTCTCCTGGGATCGAATGGCAACTTAACCTTGACTGGAAAGAAGCGATGTACGTTCCAAAAGGCGCAGGTATTAATGGAAATGTAGATCCCTTTGGAAAAGTGCATCAGTAAAGATATATACCGTACTTTTTTCGCAAGGAATAAATAAAGAGATACAAGACATTTTTCACATTGGAAGTGCCTTTTCCAATACGAAATACCAAGCAATCTTTCAAGGGATTTTATCATTTGTCTTTTTTTTAACGTATGCGCATGAAACATGACCGTTAAATGTTTTTTTAATGTCATTATTTATTCTCAACAGAACAACTGTGAAAATAGTGAAAATGTTTTCATGGCGAACACTGCGAAGAAGGTAAGTTAAAAGCAAAAGTGGTGTTCTTTTTTGTGCCCTTTCTCTCCACACCAAGTAGAAGGGATGTAGAAAGTTTCATAACCGAGCATCTGGAAAGTGAATTACCAGGACTATACCCAGAGGTAGCCAGAAATAAATAAAAAAATATTAAGAAAATATTGGGGGGCACAGCGGCCCCCCACCTTACTGGTTATTTCCAATGAAAAACCCCGCCAAATTTACAACATTACTGTATGCCTGTGGTTTCAAGCTTCAAAGCAGTCGACCGAGTCCTCCACCGTATTTAGTCTTGCTACAAACAAAAACGATAATGCTTTCACTGTATTTCTCGATAAGAATGGAAAGATCGCTCTTTATCTTCAAACTGGGGAGCCAGTAAGGTAACAAGGACACAAATCCACAGCCCGTTTTTTTTTTTTTTTTTTTTTTTTTTTTTGCTTGCTGGGAAGATGTTAGACCCCTCGGATGCTGGGGAAAACTTTGACCCAGATGGTTCTGCTGACAAATTTGTGGAGTCGAACTAGTTGTGCTGGTAATATTTTGGGGCGTTGGAGCGGTTGCTTGAAAAACAAATCGGTTATACGGGCAATTATTCATTGCTTATATGCCTAACGCACGGCTGGAAAAAAAAGAATGGTCTCTTCATAGAAAGAGGAACAGATAATTTTTCCCATCAACTTTTAAAATTGATATTTTGGCATAAGAACATATTCAAACGACGAAATATGCCATTTTAACATGTTTCGGGAAGGGGGGCGGACAGGGTGGAAGGATGAGTTTTGACCTATAGCGTGCTCCCCGGTTAACATAGAGCTTCTTGCGCGAACTAGATATGATGGAGATTATGAATAGACGTTAACGTGAACTGAATTCTTTTAATGCCTAGCTCGATTGACGATGACGTGTTTGATAGTCACTGGCACCACTACTGCGCTTCTTGGACAGATTCAACAAATGCCTGGAAAACATACTTAAATGGCACCCTGAAAGATCACGGGGAAAAAGCTCTAAGTATGGAAGACTCTTTGCAGTGTCCTTTACATGACGGTAGCATAGTGCTTGGAGCGGATCAAGATGGCTATCAAAGCGAAATGGATGAACCATTCTTGGGCAACATGACCGCAGTAAACATATGGGATCGGGAGCTTACAGATACGGAGATAGCCAACTTGGCTAAAGGTTCCCCCCTCAGAAATCGGGAACTTTCTATCTTGGGAGGGATTCCTGATGAAGTTTTCGGACAAGACGCGAATGATATGTCCGGTTGAGTGTACGCCTTAAGACAGCGGTTTGTTCGAGTAGTGTATGTAGCGACAGCAACGATGTAGCGAAAGGACTTACTATCACGCGATATCAGCATAAAAATGTTGTTTAGTTCTTCAGTCATAGCATGGCATCATGTACGGCTATATCAAAATGAACTTTCCCAATAAGCATCGATGTGCCCTTCATCTAAAGACGATCCGTCATCTCCGTTCGTCTCTGAATGCGCTGAAGGAGATGACTGCAGTCACCTCCTTTAAGTCTCCGTCATCTCCTTCAGCGCATGCTATTGTATCATCGGCTATTTGTATTTTTTAGGTGAAATGGAGGACGAATCTATCGATTCATTTAGCAAAGAGTTCATCTCAGACAAGAACATGGTCAAGGACTACTTTCAACACCTAAAGACCTTGAGTGTTAAAAGAAAAAGAGGCAAGGGTGACAGCTAAAGAAAAAGAGAAGAAAAAACCTTACTGAAACTATAATTGACGTATGGTCTATTGCTCTGGAGATTTCAAAAAAAAAAGAGAAAGTGTCTGTCCTAATTATATAGCACAACAAACGAAAATGCCCGCGAGGTGCTCCTAAACAAAACAAGATTGACATAATAAAAGTACATCTCGTCAGGTCACAGAGGAAGAGGAAGAAAAAGAAACGGAGGAGAAGGAATAAGAAGAAAAGGAGAAGGAAGAAGAGTGATTAGCCGTTACAGACTCTGGTGACAACGCAATTTTTGAGCTGAAAAAAATATTCAGTTGCCCTTCCTCTAGGATATTCGTATTTTATGGTTTTAATACTGTGCATCCCAGTAGACGGTGGCAGTACGCCGGTGCGATTGAATTTGATCACGTGATCGCTTTTTATTATATTTACCTAGTGGCCGTTAACCATGAGCAAACATTGAATTTTTTATTTGTGATAAACCAACTGTATGTTTGTAATGCAACGCAAAAACATTGTTGACACAGGTCATACAGGAATATTGTTGTTTAGTTGTTTACTTGTTGTTATTAGTTTGCTAGCAATAAAAAAGGCTATGACAATATTTGTTCTCTAGCCTACACTGCAGTCGTCTGCGGAATATTTCGAGTGATTTTTTTTTCAATCAAATACTGGAAATCACGTATTCAAACACCACTTTACGAAAGGAATCCTGTCTCGTTTACACGAGGCTATGTGTCGGTGTGGAGACACTTATTTGATTATACAGCTGTGGAATCTCAGGTATTTTATCCAGGATCCCACCTGGGATTGTTTGGATTCCATGCCAATTCTTGTGATCCCATGTTTTCCATAGGAATCCCACCTTCGACTGCTAAGGATGAAATTGTTTAGGGATTGGAATACGCTTGGTTTTCTTTAGGTTGTATTGTGGCACACATCAAGTGTCAAGTGTGATTGATCAATTTCGTCCAGCATATCCTGTTTTCTGTGTTCTCACATTAATTTAGATAAAAAACTCGTACAATTCGAACATGATTTCCCTGTAAATCCAACCAGATCAATGGGGGGTGGATATCCACCCTATCCACCCCCCCCCCCCCCTGTTCCCAACCCTTGATTACCTGGGATACCATCCCATACAGCATGATCGAGGAGCTCTGGCGACGAGATTTCCCAGCTTTCAATCTGGGATGGTAATCCTTTGAACTTATTCACCGCGATGTACCCTGGTTCCAGAGCCTCGAACGTCTCTCTATTTAGTGGCCAGCGCTGGCCACGGTCCATGGATTTTTTTTTGTCCATAAGAGATTCAGTTGTGAAAAAAACTATTTTTAGCACACGTGAAGGTCTAATGTGTAAAGAGGAAACAGTAAATGAGAGATCTGTTGTGTGAAAATGCCAGATTTCCACACTTCCAATATAGAGGAAAATGCTAGGAGAGATATATTGTGCAACACTCTGCCAAATTTCCAAATTTATATTGTGCAACACTGTGCCAGATTTCCAAATTTCCACAATTCCAGGATAGAGGAAAGAGTTAGGAGAGATATGTTGTGCGACATGCCAGATCTCCACATTTCCACGCTTCCAAGGATAGAGAAAAAAGTTAGGAGAGATATATATTGTGCAACACTCTGCCAGATTTCCACATTCCCACGCTTAGGATAGAGGAAAAAGTGAGGAGAGCCGTTGTGTGACACTGCCAGATTTCCACACTTCCAGGATCGAGGAAAAAGTTAGAGGAGATATGATGATATGACCCTGCCAGTTCCGCCTTTTTCGTGATTGGAATGGGACGGATGGTATTTCACCTATGCTACACTTCCTTTTGGGTGGAAAGCCAGCGCGTTTATCTACCACACTGTCGGCATGGCAGCTACCAACCACATAAGATCTCTAGGGGTTCCATGCTCCCAGTACATAGATGATCGCCACGTTGGGCAGTTACGATTACCCTCCACCCAAACAAAGTGTCCTTTTTTCCTTCTTCCAGCTGGCGGAAATGGCAGCTTTCATTGCGTGCTCAACCTTAATCTCCTTGGGCTACTTTATCGGTTCGAAGAAAAGTACTCTGGTTCCCAACACATCAGTCCGTTTCTTAGGGTACCTTTGTGATTCTGTGAAGCAAGCTTTTATTCTCCCGCAAGACAAACGAGAGGAATTTACCACTCTCAGAGAATCCATCCTTGATAAAAAGTCTGTTTCTGTAAAAAGTCTGCAGAAGTTCGCTGGCAAGACTACATATTTCTCTCTACTTGTCCCTGTGGCGAAGCTATACACCAACACGGTTTTTCAAGCCATTACTAAGGCCTCTCAGATTCATTCCACTCGGTTTATGTTGTCCTTGGCGCTTCGCAAGGAGATTACCTATTGGCGATTTTTAGACACGTGGATGAGCGTCTTGTTATGGAAACTCGGGGATACTGGGACACTAGCGAGCGCAAGAAACTCATCGCGACTAAAGAAGCTCTAGCTCTTCTGCGCACGTCGGAGAATCTCCTTAACAACTGCTCCAACACTAGAATCGACGCGTTCATCGACAACCAAGCTCTTCTATTCAGTTGGCACAAACAAGTTTCAAAGTCGTCGGAAATATCTGACATTATGAAGAAGTTTCCAAGTTCGTATTCGCGAGGAAAATATTACTCAGCCTGCAGTATGTGCCATCTAAGAACAATCCAGCGGATTTCCCTTCGCTGGTTCTTAGTGATCTCGATTGTACGCTCAGTTAAGACGCATGGAGGCAAGTGGATATTGCGTTTGGCCCACACACGATCGATTTGATGGCCCTACCGTGTAACGTTATGCATGACCTCTCAGAACACCCCTTGAGATTTTTCTCGAAGTCGCCTTGCGCTCTAGCTGAGGGAACTAACGTGTTCTCTCAGTCCCTCTCAGCCGATGAAAACGCGTACGTTTTCCCGCCATTCGTTCTGACTGGACCTTTGCTTAAACATTTGTTCAGTCAAGATTGCTCGTTTTCCATCGTCATCCCCGACTTATGCCCTATAAACTACTGGTGGCCGTTTTTGCAACGGAAAGTTGTTGCGGCATTTAAAGTAGGTAGTCGTGGCTCAAAAACAGTTCTATTGTTTCCTGCAAAGTCCGGTTGCTCTACATAGGAACCTCTTCAATGGAACCTGTGGGTGTTCCGCATTGTTGGCAAATTGTGACAATACTAAGCTTATGCCACTGCATGTATAAACCGTCTATTAAAATTGGCGAATTGTGATATTTCTAAACTTACAACACTGCATGTATAAGTTGTTTGTTAGAATTGGTTAATTGTGACATTTCTAAACTTACAACACTGCATTTATAAGTTTTTTTTTTGTCTTGTCCTATCAGTTTATAGTTTTATTTGGTTACCGTAATAAATCATTATGATTCACACGTTTTGTTTTTTAATTTGCGTCCCCCCTTTCTTTTTATACAGATCCTCCCAGAAGTTCCTAGAGTATGGGTCCAGGCGGTTAAATGCCCCGAATGTGCATATACCAACGACTACACCTTTTTGTTTTGTCAACAATGCGGTTATCGTCGCAGAGAACTAGCTTGCGAAGATGCGCCCAAAACAGTTGAGATCGATTTAGCCACTGTAGATAGGCGTTTAGATTCTTTAGCTGCCTCCTTCCCAATCTTTGAAAACATGTGTTATAACAAATAAACTGGTCTTGGATTGGTATATGTCCTTCACATCTTTAATTTTATTTGGTAGTATTTCGTGCGAAAAATGATATAAAATCATGAATGCTTATCAACCGAAACAAAAAAATAAGGGAAGGGATGAGTGATCATATTGAAATAGCAAATTAACTATATAACAAACCAACACGCATTGAAGTAGGCATTTCAGGTTCTAATAAATGCACACTTTCATGCCATCAGTAATGAAATCTTCTGATTGGACTGATACAAATAAAGGCAAGCTCGTGCTATAAATTAATTCCTTTCTGCTCTGTTTTAAACATACCTTGAGCATGTTGGCATTTTGGCCTGGCGTTCCCCTGGCGTTCCCCTGAGGGATGGGGGGGGGCACGATACAGAACATTGTGGGGGGGGAGGGGGGGCACAGCCACGTCCCTACAGGTTCATATTGGAAGAGCCCATCAACTAAATAACAATGAAACACGCGTTGGAGTAGGCATTACACGTTCTAAGGTTGACAACCTTTCACAAAAATGATAATGCTAACTATCCAGGCTTTAGAACCAATATTGCTGCTAAATTGGGAAGTACTCTTGCGTCATTGATTAGCCAGCGTGCATCCGGTTTCACAATTCCTACTATACAATAGGAATTGTGAAACCAGATACACGCAGGCTAGTCGCTGATAAGTGCGTACTTTCATGCCACCAGTAATGAAATCTTCTGATTCGACTGATACAGAAAGGCAAGCTCGTGCTTTAATTTCATTCCTTTTTCTGCTCTGTTTTAACCATACCCTGAGCGCGTTGAAATGTGGACATGTTCTAAAAAGCCTATCTAGCTAAAATTTGTCAAAAAGAATAATCATGACTGGAATGTGATTGTCACACGGTTAAACACCGTGGTAGCGTAAATGTATGAATAACATTTTGCTACACCTCTTCAGCAAGAAATTTTTTTAAATGCTTTTCAATCTTTGTTAAAATCGTCTATATGTGGCTCGACGTTTTGAGTTGTTATTCCTTTATCGTTTTAGAACAGTCCTGACAAAGAATTTCGTGGATTTATCAATATTCGGGCATTTATGCGATGTCATTAAACAGCGACTGTTTTCCCCTCCAGCAAGGCCGTGAGGTCTAGAACTACATAGCCGTAGAAGGCCTCGAATGATTTGGGAAGTGCACGATACAGAACATTGGGGGGGGGGAGGGGGCACGATACAGAACATTGGGGAGGGGGGGGCACAGTCACGTCCCTACTGGTTATTTCCTTATAATTTGATAAAATATTTGGGGGGCGCGTGCCCCCAGTGCCCTACCCCCTGCCACGGCGCTGGCTAATCGTGTCTTCAGAATGTGACACGTGACGGACTGTATGTTACCTGTTTACTGGACATGAAAAATTGACGCCCATCTAATTCAGTACCGGGAATCGTCGTCAATAATAGATTCTGCCATTCAACCGAACTTTTAAAAAATATGAATAATTGGATTTGTTAAAGTTTAAACAAATTCATACATATCTGATGTTTACCGCATTGAGGAGAAAAGTATGAAGCGAAGTGTGGGAGGGTGTGTAAGTGGTGCGCTGGCCCCCTACCCACTCCTAACAAGTCCGTATCAAAAAACATTTAACCTTTTACCTCGCTGGAGTATAGAAGTATGGTTATTGGGCGCTCATGATGACTGATTTTATATGCGCTGCTTTAATGTATTAAGTGTGGAAAGGTTAATACTTTGGGTAAGAAAAATATTCTGTATAAGATCGAAGAGGGTACACTAAAAACAATGTACATACAACGGCGCAGCGGCTTCTGGGCATTGCGCAATTTTGCAGATTTATTGGGACCATGAATAGATATATGGGCTACCACAGGTATCCCAGTAAAAAGAGCTTTAAAAAAATGGTGGAATTCGGAAAACATAGGCGCAAAAAGGGTGCAGTGAACTGGCCAAAATTGTTGCTGCTTGTCAACTCGATCCAATCCCCCGCGCAACGTAAGAATGGCGACGAAAACAGGTGTATTACAGGTGTATACATGTAAAAGTGAGTAAAAAGCTAAAATGGCAAACATTAAGGCCAAGATAGTCTATCAGCTTTGTCTGATTTTTATTGTGATAATTTAATTTGTTATCAAACCGAACAACTGCTATCACAGTGCATTTTTATTAATCATTCACTTACTCAACTCAATGTAGTGATCAAAGAATGTTGGCCTCCAAGTAGAAAGATGGGATAGGGGCTAAACCTTACAAGGAATTAAGAACTCTCGTAAATAATGTCAGGTCTAAATAATGTTATGTACACAGCAGATAAGAGGATAGTGCTATTGTTTATATTCCGTCGCATAGTATAATTATAGCTCTATCATACCAACTACTCAATTATTGTTATGATGCATTGCAGGCATTGCAAAGGCAAAAAGTGATTTAAAACTAAAAACTGTTTGATATGAGGTTTCCATGTCTCCTGGGATCGAATGGCAACTTAACCTTGACTGGAAAGAAGCGATGTACGTTCCAAAAGGCGCAGGTATTAATGGAAATGTAGATCCCTTTGGAAAAGTGCATCAGTAAAGATATATACCGTACTTTTTTCGCAAGGAATAAATAAAGAGATACAAGACATTTTTCACATTGGAAGTGCCTTTTCCAATACGAAATACCAAGCAATCTTTCAAGGGATTTTATCATTTGTCTTTTTTTTAACGTATGCGCATGAAACATGACCGTTAAATGTTTTTTTAATGTCATTATTTATTCTCAACAGAACAACTGTGAAAATAGTGAAAATGTTTTCATGGCGAACACTGCGAAGAAGGTAAGTTAAAAGCAAAAGTGGTGTTCTTTTTTGTGCCCTTTCTCTCCACACCAAGTAGAAGGGATGTAGAAAGTTTCATAACCGAGCATCTGGAAAGTGAATTACCAGGACTATACCCAGAGGTAGCCAGAAATAAATAAAAAAATATTAAGAAAATATTGGGGGGCACAGCGGCCCCCCACCTTACTGGTTATTTCCAATGAAAAACCCCGCCAAATTTACAACATTACTGTATGCCTGTGGTTTCAAGCTTCAAAGCAGTCGACCGAGTCCTCCACCGTATTTAGTCTTGCAACAAACAAAAACGATAATGCTTTCACTGTATTTCTCGATAAGAATGGAAAGATCGCTCTTTATCTTCAAACTGGGGAGCCAGTAAGGTAACAAGGACACAAATCCACAGCCCGTTTTTTTTTTTTTTTTTTTTTTTTTTTTTTTGCTTGCTGGGAAGATGTTAGACCCCTCGGATGCTGGGGAAAACTTTGACCCAGATGGTTCTGCTGACAAATTTGTGGAGTCGAACTAGTTGTGCTGGTAATATTTTGGGGCGTTGGAGCGGTTGCTTGAAAAACAAATCGGTTATACGGGCAATTATTCATTGCTTATATGCCTAACGCACGGCTGGAAAAAAAAGAATGGTCTCTTCATAGAAAGAGGAACAGATAATTTTTCCCATCAACTTTTAAAATTGATATTTTGGCATAAGAACATATTCAAACGACGAAATATGCCATTTTAACATGTTTCGGGAAGGGGGGCGGACAGGGTGGAAGGATGAGTTTTGACCTATAGCGTTCTCCCCGGTTAACATAGAGCTTCTTGCGCGAACTAGATATGATGGAGATTATGAATAGACGTTAACGTGAACTGAATTCTTTTAATGCCTAGCTCGATTGACGATGACGTGTTTGATAGTCACTGGCACCACTACTGCGCTTCTTGGACAGATTCAACAAATGCCTGGAAAACATACTTAAATGGCACCCTGAAAGATCACGGGGAAAAAGCTCTAAGTATGGAAGACTCTTTGCAGTGTCCTTTACATGACGGTAGCATAGTGCTTGGAGCGGATCAAGATGGCTATCAAAGCGAAATGGATGAACCATTCTTGGGCAACATGACCGCAGTAAACATATGGGATCGGGAGCTTACAGATACGGAGATAGCCAACTTGGCTAAAGGTTCCCCCCTCAGAAATCGGGAACTTTCTATCTTGGGAGGGATTCCTGATGAAGTTTTCGGACAAGACGCGAATGATATGTCCGGTTGAGTGTACGCCTTAAGACAGCGGTTTGTTCGAGTAGTGTATGTAGCGACAGCAACGATGTAGCGAAAGGACTTACTATCACGCGATATCAGCATAAAAATGTTGTTTAGTTCTTCAGTCATAGCATGGCATCATGTACGGCTATATCAAAATGAACTTTCCCAATAAGCATCGATGTGCCCTTCATCTAAAGACGATCCGTCATCTCCGTTCGTCTCTGAATGCGCTGAAGGAGATGACTGCAGTCACCTCCTTTAAGTCTCCGTCATCTCCTTCAGCGCATGCTATTGTATCATCGGCTATTTGTATTTTTTAGGTGAAATGGAGGACGAATCTATCGATTCATTTAGCAAAGAGTTCATCTCAGACAAGAACATGGTCAAGGACTACTTTCAACACCTAAAGACCTTGAGTTTTAAAAGAAAAAGAGGCAAGGGTGACAGCTAAAGAAAAAGAGAAGAAAAAACCTTACTGAAACTATAATTGACGTATGGTCTATTGCTCTGGAGATTTCAAAAAAAAAAGAGAAAGTGTCTGTCCTAATTATATAGCACCACAAACGAAAATGCCCGCGAGGTACTCCTAAACAAGACAAGATTGACATAATAAAAGTACATCTCGTCAGGTCACAGAGGAAGAGGAAGAAAAAGAAACGGAGGAGAAGGAATAAGAAGAAAAGGAGAAGGAAGAAGAAGATGAGAGTGATGGAAGTGATAAGAGTAATGAGAGTGATTAGCCGTTACAGACTCTGGTGACAACGCAATTTTTGAGCTGAAAAAAATATTCAGTTGCCCGTCCTCTAGGATATTCGTATTTTATGGTTTTAATACTGTGCATCCCAGTAGACGGTGGCAGTACGCCGGTGCGATTGAATTTGATCACGTGATCGCTTTTTATTATATTTACCTAGTGGCCGTTAACCATGAGCAAACATTGAATTTTTTATTTGTGATAAACCAACTGTATGTTTGTAATGCAACGCAAAAACATTGTTGACACAGGTCATACAGGAATATTGTTGTTTAGTTGTTTACTTGTTGTTATTAGTTTGCTAGCAATAAAAAAGGCTATGACAATATTTGTTCTCTAGCCTACACTGCAGTCGTCTGCGGAATATTTCGAGTGATTTTTTTTTTCAATCAAATACTGGAAATCACGTATTCGAACACCACTTTACGAAAGGAATCCTGTCTCGTTTACACGAGGCTATGTGTCGGTGTGGAGACACTTATTTGATTATACAGCTGTGGAATCTCAGGTATTTTATCCAGGATCCCACCTGGGATTGTTTGGATTCCATGCCAATTCTTGTGATCCCATGTTTTCCATAGGAATCCCACCTTCGACTGCTAAGGATGAAATTGTTTAGGGATTGGAATACGCTTGGTTTTCTTTAGGTTGTATTGTGGCACACATCAAGTGTCAAGTGTGATTGATCAATTTCGTCCAGCATATCCTGTTTTCTGTGTTCTCACATTAATTTAGATAAAAAACTCGTACAATTCGAACATGATTTCCCTGTAAATCCAACCAGATCAATGGGGGGTGGATATCCACCCTATCCACCCCCCCCCCCCCCCTGTTCCCAACCCTTGATTACCTGGGATACCATCCCATACAGCATGATCGAGGAGCTCTGGCGACGAGATTTCCCAGCTTTCAATCTGGGATGGTAATCCTTTGAACTTATTCACCGCGATGTACCCTGGTTCCAGAGCCTCGAACGTCTCTCTATTTAGTGGCCAGCGCTGGCCACGGTCCACGGATTTTTTTTTGTCCATAAGAGATTCAGTTGTGAAAAAAACTATTTTTAGCACACGTGAAGGTCTAATGTGTAAAGAGGAAACAGTAAATGAGAGATCTGTTGTGTGAAAATGCCAGATTTCCACACTTCCAATATAGAGGAAAATGCTAGGAGAGATATATTGTGCAACACTCTGCCAAATTTCCAAATTTATATTGTGCAACACTGTGCCAGATTTCCAAATTTCCACAATTCCAGGATAGAGGAAAGAGTTAGGAGAGATATGTTGTGCGACATGCCAGATCTCCACATTTCCACGCTTCCAAGGATAGAGAAAAAAGTTAGGAGAGATATATATTGTGCAACACTCTGCCAGATTTCCACATTCCCACGCTTAGGATAGAGGAAAAAGTGAGGAGAGCCGTTGTGTGACACTGCCAGATTTCCACACTTCCAGGATCGAGGAAAAAGTTAGAGGAGATATGATGCGTGACACTCTGCCAGATTTTCACTTTTCCTCGATTCCACTGATAGAGGAAAAAGTTAGGGGAGATATGGTGTGTGAACTACCAGATTTCAATATTTCCTCGATTCCACTGATAGAGGAAAACGTTAGGGGAGATATGGTGTGTGACACTGCCAGATTTCAATATTTCCTCGATTCCACTGATAGAGGAAAACGTTAGGGGAGATATGGTGTATGACACTGCCAGATTTCAATATTTCCTCGATTCCACTGATAGAGGAAAAAGTTAGGGGAGATATGGTGTATGACACTGCCAGATTTAAATATTTCCTCAATTCCACTTATAGAGGAAAAGGTTAGGGGAGATATGGTGTATGACACTGCCAGATTTAAATTTTTTTTTTCGATTTCACTGATAGAAGAAAAAGGTAGGGAAGATCTGCTGTGTGACACTTTGCCAGAATTCCACACTTCCAGGGTCGAGGAAAGAGTTAGGGGAGATATGCTGCTGATTTTCACATTTCAACACTTCCACTGATAGAGGAAAAAAGTTAGGAGAGATTATTGGGCAACACTCTGTCAGATTTCCACATCCACACTTGCAGGATAGAGGAAAATATCAGGAGAGATGCTGCGTGACACCGTCACACTCTGATTTTCAAATTTCAGACTTTTCAAATTTCCACACTTCCCCTGATAGGGGAAAATGTTAGAAGAGATATGTTGTCTAACACTCTGCCAGATTTCTACATTTCCACGCTTCCAGGATAGAGGAAGAGATCAGGGCCCACGCAATCACCAAAATACTGAGTGCCCTCGTTCAGATGATACCGCAGCTTTGATCAGTAGTCTTTTGATCGTAACGTTGCATATTACGTGCATATCACGGAAAGACAAAACGTGTAGATTTTAGTGAATTCACGAGGTCAGTTGTGACTTTTTACACCAGTAAAAAGACGTGACGTGACGTGTTTACCCCGGAGGGGGGAAGGGGGGGTGGGACTCCCTATACCGAGATGACGGGGATGCTCGTAGTACCTTTTAGGGGTACAAATCACGGGTTTGGTACCTCAGAGGGGTTCGAGTTCAAGCGCTGGCATTTTTTGTGACACGATACCTTTTAGTGGTCAGAACAAGCTGCTACTTCGATATTTAAAAAAAAGTTTAATGAAATGGATTTAATGCTTTTCAACTAAAAAATGTACGTTTCCGGTTCCAATTGTCCTGTAGTGGGTCGCATACCGCTTAATTTCAGATTACAAGGATTCACAGAACAGTTTAATTATGCAAAACGAGTACTAGCTGTCAATCAGTCATGTTCCATCAAGTTGTGCGGTTTGATAGCGCAGATCTCATTCGAAGGCCAATCTGGTCAAGAGTGCGTTTTAGTTTCTTTGCTTTGTTCATTGCTACTTCGATTTAGATCTTGACTGGATCGTTGATACCACAGCCCAACCGTGTCGTGGACTTTGATCCCCTTTGATGCTCAAACTGAATCTGCCCTATCAGCCCTTTTTTATAAGATCCATATTCAGACACTTCATACTTTTTTGTACACTTATCTGAACATGACGGATGTTTGCTATAACAACAGTTTTACCTAATCTTTATTCATGTACATATATTAAGCAGCCTGAGTTGGCTATTCTCAACGTATAAAATACAGAGTGGAACCTGGATTTTGCGATATGCCTCGGGAGAAAGAAAGTGTATCGTGAAATCGAGGTATCGTTGGAAAGAGGTCCCCGATTTTACGATAAAAAGGAAAATCCATTAAAAATATCATTGTAGCGACGTCGAGTTAATTATCAACTGTAACTGTATGTACTCTTACCCTGGTTCCAGAGTCTCCTTCTTTCCTTTTCTCTGTTTTAATGGCTCGTAAAAGACAACGTCGCCGCTTCGCGGCTCTAGTGAAACTTGGAGCCTCTGAAGCCAGGGTACTGTACTCTTGTGTAAGAGTGTACAGTTACTCTTTGAAGGCTGAATATGCATTTAGCAAAATCTGTCAAGTGAAAAAAATCGATTAACTGCTCTGAACGTGTGTGGTGTCTTTAGTTTTTTTTTTCTTTTTTGACAGACAGATCAGTAATATCGTTGTATTGAGGTGAAAATTACGCTTCGGAGAACAGATTTGTATCGTAAAAATCGAGATTATCGTTGTATCCAATATCGTAAGATCGAGGTAATTTCTCATATATTTCACTGTATTTTCGCCGGGAGAAAGGACGCCATCGTAAAATCGAGGTAATTGTAAATTTTTTTGTTGTTTCAGAGTTTTATATGGGGGGGGGGGGGGGAGGGAGTGAATTAACCCCTGCAAAATGAACTCCCGGAGTTCAAGATTTGGGAGCTCCTAGGATTTCCTAGGATATCCTGGATACTCCTAAATATTGGGAAATTGAATTTGGGAGTATCTAGGAAAACATAGGAGCCAAATGCGCGCCTCTGATCATTTGGGAGTTCCTGGGATATCCTAGGAACTCCCAAATCCTCGGCTATTCTCCTAGATTCTCCCCAAAAGTTGGGAAATCCCAGCGCTTGATAAACTTACTAAACATCTCGGACAAAATTGCACAGTTTTCTAAAAAGAGTCGTATGGAGGACAAGCCCATCGCAGGTTTGCTGGCATCTCTGCTAATTATTATTATTATTATAATAGAGGGGAAGAAGGAACAACTCAACTGAATTATTCGCTGATGACAACAGTAAAGAAAATAAATGACTTCATAAATGTTCTCGCGTATGTTTATTTCCAAATAACATGATGGAAACTTGATTTGTAAATCACTGTTAAAGTCAATTTATTCTTTCCCAAAATTTAATTGGAAAAATTTTAAGGTCTACAGTCTTTCATTTGTATTTGGAATTGCTGTCGTACGGGTAGCTCTAGCATGGGATAGCTGTGGTATGCTTAGCCAATCAGATGCCAGGTTTTTGGCGGGCTTTTTCTCGCGCGTCGCCCAAAAGTGATGTCCTGCTCGCCACAACTTAAAAAGGATTTCAAACCATTGTTGTAAGAGGAGTTTCGCCGAGGATTTCACGCCAAATACACCCAGTTTTCATCTTATTTTAGCACTTCTGCTGCTTAAACAACTATCTGCAGGTAAGCATTGGATTTCTCGTTGAACAAACATCTAAATCGCGCTAAAACAGAGTTTCAAAGTCCTTGATAGTCGTGTGCGAGTGTAGTTGTTTTTCCTATTCACCAAATGAAAAGTGAAGCTGAACCGATTAAAAACACATTTCTCTTTCTCGTATATTGGGGGTTCTACAAAGCAAATAATGGTTCATGTTATCTATTGACGATAAAAGTCTGTAGTTTTTTTTTCTGAAATACAAACTGTTTTATGTTATTGACCGCTTTGCATGACTCTTCCTCTCTTGCTGCCGCCTGTCTTGTTTGGGATAGATATTCAAGAGTTTATGGGAGACTTTTCAAAGCTCTATGTGCCCTATATGATCACCGTGTCTAAGAAAAAAAAAGGAACTCAAATCCAAACATTTTTCTGTCTGGATGAAAGTCACAGTTATCAGTGTCAATAAAGTGAAAAGCCTGATTTTAATATAAGGGGGTGTTCGTTAATTAAGACACCTTAAAATTTCAAAGCCCCCTTTTCATTATAAACATTTTTTTACTGCCTTCCCTCTTTCAGAACCCCAAAATTTTCAGAGCCCCCACCTCCCTTAGGACCTCAATAAACAGGAAAGTCTTTAAATCTGGAAAATGAATACTGCAAAAATGCCCTCCTTGCCGGAGTTGATGATCTTGTCAAGTTTATCGTTATTTTAGAGTCCGACATCTCTTATTCACAACTTTCGGTTTCGGCCTTCACAATTTCATAATCTGTTTTGCATGTAAAACTATTGTGTAAAAAGATGCAGGGTTGGGTTGCACGGATTTATTTCCTCAATCAGTTACTTGCAGAATTCAAGTAACCCCCCGTATCCCCCCTCAAATGTCACATGGTCCGCCCCTAAGGACGCCTCAGTTTTTTTTTGTATGAAAAGGAATAATTTCCAATGTATAAAACATTGTATGTATATCGTTTTGTAGATTTGCATGCTCCACCTACTATTTAGAAGTTTATTTTTATTTGTTCCTGTTAACTGTTAACCCATGCTCAGTTCATGAGCTATAAAATCTAGTTATTTTCCAATCTGCTTTAGCCTTTTTTTTCAGTTGTGTTAATGCAAAAGAGCACCTGTGAAAAGGCACTGATCAAACAAGAAAACAAGACTGCAAAAACGCAAAACTATTGGCATTTGTGAAAATCACAGGAAAAATTTATAGGTGACTGCACTTAACAGTTTAACAGTTTGTGGCCATCACACCAGAGAGGGGCAAAAAGATTAAACACAAATAAACTTTCTGGCTCATTTATAAGCGCAGAATTAGTTACTCTTTGTTTTGTTACTGATGCTGTAAAAGCTTGGAGTACTTGCTAGTATGCCTCCAAGATGTGATTTGTTAGGCTGTAATATTTAGATGTCTAGAATTTGTTGCCAGGAAATTTACAACTCAAGAATTTAAAATATTTCCATTGTATTAATAACAAAATATTCAACAAATAAAAAATGTTCGTTTTCAGAAACTGATGACTATAATGGAGAATGTAGGAGAACTTTGGGAGGAATTGACAGAATCTTGGAGAACTTTGGGAGGAATTGGGAGAATCTGGGAAACTTTGGGAGGAATTGGGAAAATCTGGGAAAACTCTAGGGATGGATTGGGAGAATCTGGGAGAGCTTTGGGAGGAATTGGGAGAATCTGGGAAAACTTTGGGAGGAATTGGGAGAAGTTTGGGTTTAATTGGGAAAATCTGGGAGAATTTTGAGAGATATTTGGAGTATCTAGGAGATATTTGGGAAGAAGTGGGAGAATCTTGGAGGAATTTCAAGTAGAATCTGGTTTATTCCCAGGATTTCCTAGGATCCTGGATATTCTAAATCTGGGAGTTCCTAGGAGCCGTTCCAAAAATACTTCCTCCTGACTGGAATTTCCTAGGAACTCCTAGGATATTCTGGATACTCTCAAGTCTATTTCGCAAGGGTAGGTTCTCAAATCGGCGGATACAACCCCGAAATGCTCACGGTTACGGATTTTGACGATTATTTCAGCGGATTGGCGGATTTTGAAAAATACGGCGGATCACGGATCTGTTGACAATTTGGGCGAGGATTTCGGATTTTGACTGCTTTGACGGTCGAACTTCGGATTTTAACCCTTTTACTCCTGGGTACTTTTGAGAAAAATTGTAAGAAAAACAGACTGAAAACAGAAACCTCCCCCCCCCCCCCCCCTATTTCAAGTCCAACACTACCAGTTAAGCTAAGCTTCCGCTGACCCAAGACGGTAGGCCTTAAAGTTTCCAACAATGCACTGCGGTGCCTTTTCTTTCTAGCGACAGCACTGCTACAGCCTGTTGCTTACAACAGTTTTGCTTGTAATTTGCTTAAAATTACAGCTTTTTCACGTCTGGAGAGTGCATTTGGACATCATGAAGTCTATTTGGGCATAATTAATGCTGTGCTTATGGATGTTTGCACGCTGAGGTTGATTCAATGGGATAATTCCTGGTCTGGGCTTCACCAAGTGAGAAAGGGATTTTATAGTGAATGGCCTCATACTCTCCAATGTGGACCATCTTTGATACCCAACCTTATTTAAAAATTGTTTTCAGGCTTATTCTGGGTTCCTTGGACCTGGAAATGTTTTGTTTGGCTTTGGGGTAAAAAAACTGTTATGATTATGGGGGAGGAGTTTTCCCGCCTCTCTGTCAAGGTGTTTCAAAGACTTCAATGATGCAGTGCAGGCATGCAATATAGCCTAAACAAGGTGACTCGCCTCTAATGGAGGTTTAGCACTGATTATTGTGGCTGATGGCTGTAAAATGGGACCTGACAGCGCAATTATGGTATCTATTTGTGACTTGATCTGTGTTTGCTTGTCTCTATTTATAGTTCGAAATTTTGTGTCTTGTTTGGTAAGAAATGTGTCCAGGTTTAAGCATTTGTTTACGAATTGGTCAGAAATCAAGGTTGATATTTTGACTATAGAGCCAATTCTATTACATTGCTTTGATGAGCTTTTGAAGGTCGCCTATGCCTTGGAGGGATCCATGAGTATCCGGGTATGGTGATGTTTGGTTTGCATTTCTGACGTTTTGGAGTTGGGCCTATATTTTACAGGCGCCTCAGGGCGTAATAGTAATGAAAGGGTTAAATGAATTTCTATCGATGCTATTGTTTATCTGTCAAACATGCGGTAGCGGATCGGTGGATTACATACAGGTATTCACCCCCTTTATAGTGCTAAAAATACATTTTCCTGTTCCAGTTCTGAGTTCTTCAATTGCTGAATATGGAATGTTGACAAAGAAATTTTTTTAAGGTTGCCGTACCGAAGGTGGTTCGTAAACTTTATGACTTGTAATCAGAAGATACAAACAGTGACTGTAATTATCTCTAGCCAATGGAGATGTCTCTAAAAAGAAACTAAGATTCCTCGGTACCAGAACCCCAAAACGACAACGTTTTCATATTATGGTTTCAGTTCTTGAGTTCTACTATGCTAAAGCAGGGGCTCATAAGTAGGGGCAATCAACTTCCCCATATTCTGGTACTATATAGGTGTCACTGCGTTTCCTATGATCAGGCTATTTTTAGACGCGCGGATTAGCCAATCAGATGACGGCAGAAAAATTGACTTTGTCTCCTCAAGGAATCCAAAATGGCGGCCGAGAAGGGGGAAAACCACGCTTGCTTTTCAAAGTCTTCCTACATCGTCATATGCTTTCTAATTTCTGAACCCTTTAAGCCACAGAGAAAGAAACATTTTCTTACTAGCCTTGGACTATTTATTTTTCTATAAGTGGACTCAAACGTTTTCACGAAGACATTTTTTCTTGTTGGATTTGAGGGGGTGAGGGTAAATTTTTTGATCCAGGGTTTTGCAACATTGCCCCCCCCCCCCCTCTCCCTGTAATTAATGACCGCTCCCGTATTGCATAATTTATATTATTGAATGAGGGCTGGATCCATTTGGTTGGGCCAATGAATAAAATTAGGTATTTTTAATCTTAGTAAAGACAAGGAGAGCAGGATCCAAGACCCCTAGATCCCACAAAACTACCTCGATCAGTCACAACAAAAGGTGTTCAATGCTGGCTCCGCTTTGAGGCATTGCCTAAATCTATATATTACAAACTCATGAAGATGAAACAATCGACTCGGTTCATTTGCATGCATTTGCATTGAATACGGCTCATGGATAATACGACGTTTTAACTTAGCCTGACGGTGCTGCCGCCTTTTGCCACACAGAAGGGGAATTCGTCCCCTCACGTTTTTTTTTCCAAGAATCAGAATGGAACGCTTCCAGAGGATCCTATTCAAGTTTAAAGTGTTCCGGTTTTCCGAATTTTGAAGTCTTCCACAGAAAAACAAAAAGTATTTATTTCTCAGAAAGCACCATTCACGTTTTGACCCTCATAGTTCTAGCACAACTCACATAAAAGTGTTCAGTAAAAAGGTTTTTTTAGTATAGAAAGCAGGAAAACTTCAGTCGTAGGGGACTGGGACGGGTAGGGTGGGGGCTGCTTAACTCACATCGATTTCAGGGTATTATCAATGACTTTATAGTTTAAGGTAGCTCTGAGAATGTCTTGACCGTTATAGATATTAGTCATATTAGATATTCTTTGCCAAATCGTGTCCTCGCTGCATAGCCTTCTCTGCAGGCATTTCAAAGAGCAGAAAGAGAAAAAATGGGATTGGGTTTCCTGTTGCAAACAAAACGGAAGTGACAAACCGTAACTCCCTCCTCTTGCAATTTCGCCACAGGTAACCCTTTTTATCCCTCCTTTTCTTTACGAGCTGCCTGCGTAGTGCTGCGTAACTAAATTCACAAACCTGAAAAGGACTGGGTCAACTTCTGGTGCACAGGTCCGTCTAAATCGAAAACGATTACTCTAGAGCTTAGTTCTAATTCAGAAGATGTTTTTACTGAGGGACAAAGGCGGACCAGAGCTTCATTCCTGTTTGTTAAAAAAAAAGTTTTTTCGTTTGTTTGCGGTCACAAACCTAGAGATTGTGTTAGTAGAAAAAACGATTATACAGTATAATGAATCGAGACTGTAGAAATCTGAATAGAGAAAATTTGAAAGAAAAACATTGGTACTGTTTGTCTTATTTGGTAAATTTAAGTCCATGCAGAATTTTTTATCGACGAGAATGAAACTATCTTTTTGTGTGTTCTGTACGTGCACCTTCGGTCATCCGAAAGGGGCGGGGAAGTAGCATCCCCCTCTTCCTCCCCCCCCCCCCCAAAAGGGACAAGGGGGGTGAAACTTGAATAATGTCTCATGGATGTATAAGTCGGCGAAAATTTCTGCTCAGATATTTCACTTACTATCCGCCTGTTCGACTCATTTGTGAAACCGGCCTTACTATATGGAAGTGAGCTTTGGGCTCTAGAGGGGAAATATAACTAGATGTGTGATCCTGTTGAACAGGTCCAAATAAAATTCTGTAAAATGCTACTGGGAGTTGGCAAGAGGGCAGCCAACAGTGCCTGTAGGGCAGAATTGGGACCATTCCCCCTACGAATTGAAACCATAAAAAACACAACAAAGTATTGGTTTAGACTTATTCACCAAAGTGATAGTAGAATGACCAAAAACGCGTACAAAGAGGGTCTCTTGAGATCTGTATCTTGGCCTAGCCTTGTCAAAAAAACCTCGATTGCAAACAAGTTTGGATGGCTTTGGGATTCACAAAAAAAATATAGATGCGCAAGCAACCCAAAATATTATTTCTGCCTTTGAAATGCGCCTCAAAGATATTAAAACGCAAAACTTTCTATGGCACGATTCATGATGACAGCAACAGAAGAAACAATCCAAAGAATAAATTAAAAACATTCCGTCTTTTTAAATCAAACTATAAGCTAGAGGATTATCTGCTGGAATACAAAATCACAAAACCCCGTGTTGCTTTAACTAAATTACGAATAAGTGATCATCAACTGGAGATAGATAAAGGGCGATACAAACGGCCCTTTTTCCGAGCAGAAAAGAGATTTTGCCCTTTTTGCCCCAGGAAGGTAGAAAATGAAAAGCACTTTTTAATCGATTGCAAACTGTACGGAAAAGACAAGAAAGAATTATTGCAAGAACTAGATAAGCCCCATATAAGTTTTATGGCGCTTATCAATCCGTCCAAGTCTAATGCTGTTCAAATAGCCAAGTACATCTTCACTTGTTTTGAAAGGCGCAAAGCGGCTGTTCAGTCATGAAACACCTGTTTTCTGCCTGCATTTTCATTACTTCATCATTTATTGTTCATGTATTCAAATGCGCCAGAGTTGGTACACTGAAGGACAATAAATCATTCTGATTCTGATTCTGATTCTAAGTATCCTGAAAAATTCTGCCGTGTTCGCGCTTGAAAATAAAGTTATGCTTTTGTTTGGTATAATTCAAGGAGCAGGTCAGGCGAAGCGTAAGCACTTGTATTTAGGTATCGCGATGTCTGTTATCACTAAACAAATTCGGTGTGGCAAATGTTATCAACAACATTATTTTTAAATGCTCATTTATTGTAAAAGTACTAAGTGGTAATGTTCCTGTGGTTCAAGTTTCGAGCAATGCTGCTATGACCCTGCTCCACATAACACAACTCTGGAAGAGATCTCTTGATGTCGAAACATCAGAGCAGCTATACAGACTTCATTTTCCGTTCCGTTCCGTTTCTGTTGTTGACAAAGCATATTTTATTTGATTACCTAAAAGAAAAATAACAGCAGCTTGTTGCGTAAGCTTGTAAGGTATTGTTTTAGGGAAGTTTTGGTGAAGCCAAATTTTTGGGGATATGATCTATGAGATCTAATAGAAACTAGGGACTCAATTAGGATTTGAATTTCCCGCAAAAGAAATGACATTACTTTCTGAGTAACAAACTCACGACAAAATATATCCGAATATATTGGTAGCATTGTTGCAACAGCTCTTACTTTAGTAGCCACGGCCACAGTAGCGAAGCATACAGACGGGTGTCTTGGGTAGCTGGTAGACGTAGAATCCGCCACAGTTCCTGACTTTGATGTAGTTGCTCCACCTGCAGCAGCTGCCACTCCAGTGATAGCACACCTTGCGTGTCACCAGGCTGTAACGAAGCCCGGGGTGAGATCCGACCATCCATCCAGGGGCATGGGTGCCACAGCGTCTTACAGATACACAACTTGTTGGCATGGCATTTCCTGCTGCGCCGAGGAAGCGGTACCAGAGATTACCAGGAAGGTCTCTCTGGTCACACTTGAGGCTATTCTGTGCGGTGTTGCCAATCGCTCGGTCAAAGCTGTTGAAGACAGTGTATCTTCGGCACTCTGCAAAGACGAATGAACTCAATCTTCCAAAAGAACATATAGCTATGGATACGGTATAAATCATGTGCTTATAAAACTGATCAAACAGCCATGTATTCAGACACAAAACATAGTTTAGTTTAAGCTTGCTATTCATTTTGCTATTGCTGTAATTGAAGTGCTGAAAGTGTGCCACTTTGAGCAAAGGTGATCTATAAAAAACATGGGAGTTACTTGTGGGATGTTTTCACATTTTTTTGTAGTACGGCCAGAAGCTTTGCCAACTGACCTACTAATTAATTACTCATTGAATCGTGAGCTTCAGATAAGTAAGGGTTCTACACATATTAATTCAGTTTACCTGCGTCATTACTATGCTATTGAATTGAATTTCAAATACGTAAAATATTTAAGGGTTGCCATCAAAGTGGCTTCATTTTCAATTCAACTCATTTAAATCATCATTAAATCAGCGAAATTGATCTATAGTCATTGATATACAAAAGGGTTGACATCGAAACGACCTGCTATTACAAAGAAAACTAATACTACCTTTTTTTATTTCCAGACTTGAAACTCGCACCAAATAGATGTCTTTTAAAACAGTTTTCAATTTGGCGGTTTATCCCTTTGAAATAGCCGATTCCATGTTTTTCAGTTTAAATATATGCTATGGGATAAGACACACTTACCTCGGCATAAACACAAAAAAAACACCCACCTGGAGGAGTAGGAGGAGGTGGAAGCGATACCCGATTGCCGCAGTAGCGAAGCCAACAGACGGGTGTCTTGGGTAGCTGGTAGACGTAGAATCCGCCACAGTTCCTGACTTTGATGTTGTTGCTCCACCTGCAGCAGCTTCCACTCCAGTGATAGCACACCTTGCGTGTCACCAGGCTGTAACGAAGGCTGGGATGAGATCCCACCATCCATCCAGGGGCATGGGTACCACAGCGTTTCACAGGTACACAACTTGTTGGCATGGCATTTCCTGCTGCGCCGAGGAAGCGGTACCAGAGATTACCAGGAAGGTCTCTCTGGTCACACTTGAGGCTATTCTGTGCGGTATTGCCAATCGCTCGGTCAAAGCTGTTGAAGACAGTGTATCTTCGGCACTCTGCAAAGACAAATGAACTCAATCTTCAAAAGAACATATAGCTATGGATACGGTATAAATCATGTGCTTATAAAACTGATCAAACAGCCATGTATTCAGACACAAAACATAGTTTAGTTTAAGCTTGCTATTCATTTTGCTATTGCTGTAATTGAAGTGCTGAAAGTGTGCCACTTTGAGCAAAGGTGATCTATAAAAAACATGGGAGTTACTTGTGGGATGTTTTCACATTTTTTTGTAGTACGGCCAGAAGCTTTGCCAACTGACCTACTAATTAATTACTCATTGAATCGTGAGCTTCAGATAAGTAAGGGTTCCACACATATTAATTCAGTTTACCTGCGTCATTACTATGCTATTGAATTGAATTTAAAATACGTAAAATATTTCAGGGTTGCCATCAAAGTGGCTTCATTTTCAATTCAGCTCATTTAAGTCATCATTAAATCAGCGAAATTGATCTATAGTCATTGATATACAAAAGGGTTGACATCGAAACGACCTGCTATTACAAAGAAAACTAATACTACCTTTTTTTATTTCCAGACTTGAAACTCGCACCAAATAGATGTCTTTTAAAACAGTTTTCAATTGGGCGGTTTATCCCTTTGAAATAGCCGATTCCATGTTTTTCAGTTTAAATATATGCTATGGGATAAGACACACTTACCTCGGCATAAACACAAAAAAACACCCACCTGGAGGAGTAGGAGGAGGTGGAGGCGATACCCGATTGCCGCAGTAGCGAAGCCAACAGACGGGTGTCTTGGGTAGCTGGTAGACGTAGAATCCGCCACAGTTCCTGACTTTGATGTAGTTGCTCCACCTGCAGCAGCTTCCACTCCAGTGATAGCACACCTTGCGTGTCACCAGGCTGTAATGAAGGCTGGGATGAGATCCGACCATCCATCCAGGGGCATGGGTACCACAGCGTTTTACAGGTATACAACTTGTTGGCATGGCATTTCCTGCTGCGCCGAGGAAGCGGTACCAGAGATTACCAGGAAGGTCTCTCTGGTCACACTTGAGGCTATTCTGTGCGGTATTGCCAATCGCTCGGTCAAAGCTGTTGAAGACAGTGTATCTTCGGCACTCTGCAAAGACAAATGAACTCAATCTTCAAAAGAACATATAGCCATGGATACGATATAAATCATTTGCTTATAAAACTGATCAAACAGCCATGTATTCAGACACAAAACATAGTTTAGTTTAAGCTTGCTATTCATTTTGCTATTGCTGTAACTGAAGTGCTAAAGTGTGCCACTTTGAGCATAGAAGATCTATAAAAAGCATCGGAGTTACTTGTGGGATTTTTTTCACATTTTTTTTTGTAGTACGGCTAGAAGCTTTGCCAACTAACCTACTAAATGACTCATTGAATCGTGAGCTAAAGATAAGTAAGGGTTCTACACATATTCAGTTTACCTGCTTCATTACTGCTATTGAAATATATCAAGAGATCATATATGATGTAAGAGAACGAATCCCCCGTATTAGGGTATGTTTCAGTGATGTCGTCCGTGAAACTATTTTTAGAACAAGCAGTTTTTTTTAGATACGTCTCTGATTGGTTAGCGCTCACGTTTCCTAGCAACATGAGTTTTAAAGCGCGATCAGAAGCGATGTGAACCGGCAAGGGATGTTTTGGAAATCTTTTTGACCGAAAATATATTCCTTTTTTTCGAACGCTGTGAAAATGATCTTCCATAGACTACGCTGGATCCAATCAACCATTTCTGGAACATTGAAATGCATAGAGTGTGCGTGATTTTAGGCTCGGGGATTAACTTCCCCAGTAAAAGTTTTCACTGCTGATTCGCAAATTATTAAACAACAATCAATCATAAATCTGCTGTGTTTACAACACACAATTCTCTTCCAATTCCCTTTTAATGAAAACGATACTCCCGATAATACTATTAGAGTCACACCGATATTGTGGTTATTGAGACAGGTATTTCATAAATAAAAGATTTCAAGTCTTTATAATTAAGTAGATCCCAGGTCTGTACCCAGGATGCGAAATCCGAAAAAGTGGACCTTGGGGGGGGGGGGGGGGGGAGGGAGTGGGTGGGGGGGTGTGTTCTCTGATAAAAATCTGAACATCCCCGAAAGACCAAAAAGGAATTTGTATGCCATTGCAGTATCTTCACGGGACGTTTGTTATCAGATCTAGCTTAAAAAAAAGTGTGACTTTCAGAGTTATCATGTACCAGAGTGATCTAGAATGCCTTCTTTTAATCTAAGTCCTTTATGCTTTATAGTTTTGTCTACAAAAAGCACGTCTTTTGCCAACCGGAAGTGGACTTTGGGCCGTTGTGGGGGGGTGCGAATGCAACCCCTGCACCCCCCTCCCCCCCCCCTGGGTACAGGCCTGTACTAGGCCTAGAAATTTTTCCTTTTTACTATTTTTCTTTATTTCAGCGGTGCAGCAAGTAGGAGACTTGGATGCTTCTTACCAGGTGGTTGAGGAATGCCGTTGCCACAGTAGCGAAGCCAGCACACTGGTGTCTTGGGAAGCTGGTAGACGTAGAATGCACCGCAGTTCCTGACTTTGATGTAGTTGCTCCATCTGCAGCAGTTTTTAGTCCAGTGGTAGCACACCTTGCGAGTCACCATACCTTGGGCTACAGTGGGATGAGCTCCCACCATCCACCCAGGCGCGTGGGTTCCACAGCGTTTTTCAGGTACACAACTTGTTGGCATAGCATTGCCTGCTTGTCCAGTGAAACGGTACCACTGGTTACCTGGAAACTCATTCCTGTCACAGCGGAGGGCATTTTGTGCGGTATTGGCCATTGCACGATCGGCTCCGTGTAACATTTTGTACGATCTGCATTCTAAAGAAAAACACAGCTTTTGATTTATCGGATATCTTTTTTTTTTTTGTAAATTGTCTTAGTAAGTATATTTATCAACATGCCGATCACATACTATTGTTTAGGAATACTAGTTCATTTTATTGTATTGTTTTTAGACGGTCATGAAAATTAAGTGCACCAGTCCCTTAGATTCAACTGAGGAGTTCCAAATAAGAAATTTCAAAATCGCTCAAAATTGGTTTGAAGTTAGCCCCTGGTTCTCTTATCATGTTTAAAAAGTTTGAGTTACATACAATAAATATTTTTCGAGAAATTCCGAATTTACGATTTTGCCTATAAAATCGCCGATTTGGGGGCGATTTTCACCTTTCGTACAAAATCGCAAAATATTCTTTAAATATACGCGGAATTAAAAATAGCGATACAGATCCTTAGAAAGGAGTTGATAAGGTATAAATCGAGTGGTTTCTTTACTTTTTCCGGCAAAAAAAAGTATATTTTATTGCTGTCTAAACATGTCAATAAAAAATGTCGACTTGAATAATAGCTTAAATTTGGGGCTTATAAAACCGATGGTACATGGATTTTCGCAGAGATTTTGCACTTTAAGCAAACATTGGTGTTATTTCTTTCGATTCAGCAAATAAAAAATTGGGGGAATCAAATCCCCGAATTATAATGAAGCCGAACGCAACCCCATGTCGAGCTCAAATAACACGCGATTTTCTTGACAGCCGTCTTTATTAGATACACATACCTGTTTGTACAGGAGACAAACCACAGATAATAAACTCTACCCTTACTGTATACTAATCTCAGATGCTGTATAATTGTCTTGGTTCATCCTTGGAAGTTACTGGAAGTCAATAAAGTCATTACAATGAAAAATATTTGCTATTTTGTACAGACTTCAGTTCAGAACCTGCCGGAATGGCAAACTTTGAAGGATTTGTTTGGGTTTTAAAGTTTCTTTACGCTCAATTGAAGTAAAAGATATTCAAACACGTCAGTTCTTACCTTCTGCCAAGAGGTTTCTGGGAGAAAAGCCGATTTGTAAGATTAATTTCAATGAAAGGTCAAGTACTTGAACACGAGTCTGGTTTCAGATGACGGCGGTCTACCAGATGAGAATGCATGAATTTGCAAAGGAAACCCGATATAAAGAATAGTTCAACTAGTCGGCTTGCGCGCGCTTAGGTGACTCTTGAAACGCAAATGTAATCACAGGTAGCCCAGGCAATGGTTGCTTGTCCGTAGCTCGGAATTCGGCTGTTCTGAGAGGGGACGAGTAAAGCGACGACGAGTGAAATGAGTTCTCTAACAGAAATCTGACTACCCCCGAAAGAACAAAGAGGGATTTTTTTATGCCTTTGCAGTATCTTCACGGGACTTTTATTGTCGGATTTGGCTACGTACCAGGGTTATCTAGCTTATGCTTTATAGTTTTGTCTACAAATAGCACGTCAATTGGGAACCGAAAGTGGACCCTCGGCCGCTGTGGGCACACACCCTGCATCCCCCCTCCCCCCTGGGCATATTTTTGGGAGTCCCTATTTCAACTCAACTTCCCGTTTCGTAGACTCGACTTATTTATCGCGCACCTCTGCTTTCCTTATATTAGTTTATGTGTGTTCCGATGTTTGTGTGTGTATATGGGGAGAGGGGGGGATATGCGACGGAGATTTATTTTTCATTACGGACTTTGCGCAAAAGTACAGACTAGCTCACAGGCTAAAACATCCCTCGCATTAAAACAATGTCAATCAGCATTATATCTTTCGTTTAGCGAAAGTATTATTTTACCCCTCAAACACGGGGAGTAGATCGTCGTCTGTATCGGAATCATAGACATGTTCATTCAATCTGTCGCAAGCTCCAACTGATTTTGTAACCCTTTTCCAGGCAGTCTTGTTGGCATTGCACAGTTGTTGTTCTTGTTATATCAAGCAAAGTAGCCAATAACGAGTTAATGTTCTCACGGCAATCTACGATTGTGCTTGTGCAGAAGGGAAGTAGCCCATAGAGGGTTACTGTTCTAACGGCGATCAACAGTTTACATTGAGTTAACTGACAGCTCAGTGGTTGGACAGAGTGATATTTGTTTCTCTTGCTAAAAAGTAGCTAAGCAGCCCAATTAAAGTCACTATTCTCACGGTAGTCGCCGATTTTCCAGCTACCGATTTTTCAAACTACTTCAGTCACCTGGAGCAAGTCCGTAATGAAAAAGAAACTCCGTCCCACCGGCGACCAGCAACAACGGCACACTTACCCTAGGGACTCCCACGCAAAAGGTAAAACCTTTAAAAGAAAAAGTCGACAACAACGCAGATTTATGTTTTTTAGAACGATATTTCGGCTGGCCAATACCTGCCTTCTTCAGCTTCAGGTTATAAATGAGTTACAATGGCATGTTACAGCTAGTATATGTACAAAGTTCATTGACGATTAACTAACGAAAGGTAAAAATAGTAATTGAGTAAGGGGTGACTTATGGAAGATGGTAAATAGGGTGGTGTGGATTACTAAGTAGCTAAAGGGTTTCTTCATATATGTTTGTGTATTAAAAAAAAATAATAAATAAATAACCCGGTCCGCCGAGGTCTGGTCCGCGTAGGTCCTGTCTTCATTTTACAAAGACCCGCTCCCATTATTGATAAAAATTTCTGCAGTAATCAAGCAGTGCTCATGCGCACACAACTAATATGCAGATAAACGTAACGTATACAATTTTTACTCTTACGCCTAAATTCTTTACCAAATCATCAGATGTTTTTGAAAATAGACAAGACATGATATCGCCTTTTTTTAAAATATGATTTTCTAATAAAGAAAGACTAGGACTCAAAACGGTATGTTCTTATCGGGATTAGGATACCTGTGGAAAGTCACGCATTTTCATCTGGCAGACCGCTGATCAGTTGTTGTCATCTGAAACCAGACTCGTGTTGTAGTACTTGACCTTTGCATTGAAATTAATCTTACAAATCGGCTTTTTCCCTAAAAACCTCTTGGCAGAAGGTAAGAATTGACGTGCTTGAATACCTTTTACTTCAATTGAGCGTAAAGAAACTTTAAAACCCAAACAAATCCTTCAAAGTTTGCCATTCCGGCAGGCGTTCTGAACTGAAGTCTGTACAAAATAGCAAATATTTTTCATTGTAATGTCTTTATTGACTTCCAGTAACTTCCAAGGATGAACCAAGACAATTATACAGCATCTGAGATTAGTATACAGCAAGGGTAGAGTTTATTTTCTGTGATTTTTCTCCTGTACAAACAGGTATGTGTATCTAATAAAGACGGCTGTCAAGAAAATTGCTTGTTATTTGAGCTCGACATGGGGTTGCGTTCGGCTTCATTATAATTCGGGAATTTGATTCCCCCAATTTTTTATTTGCTGAATCGAAAGAAATAACACCAATGTTTACTCAAAGTGCAAAATTTCTGCGAAAATCCATGTACCATCGGTTTTATAAGCCCCTAATTTAAGCTATTATTCAAGTCGATATCTTTTTATTGACATGTTTAGACAGCAATAAAATATACATTTTTTGCCGGAAAAAGTAAAAAACCACTCGATTTATACCTTATCAACTCCTTCCTAAGGATCTGTATCGCTATTTTTAATTCCGCGTATATTTAAAGAATATTTTGCGATTTTTTGCGAAAGGTGAAAAATGCCCCCAAATCGGCGATTTTATAGGCAAAATCGTAAATTCGGAATTTCTCGAAAAATATTTATTGTATGTAACTCAAACTTTTTAACCATGATAAGAGAACCAGGGGCTAACTTTAAACCAATTTTGAGCGATTTTGAAATTTCTTATTTGGAACTCCTCAGTTGAATCTAAGGGACTGGTGCACTTAATAGCATCCAAAAGTATAGCCTGCGTAGCAAGCGTTTCTTTAGAGTTTCAGCAGGAATAGTATAGAGAGCGATACGCAGGCTACCAAAAGTATTATTAGCCAGCAAGCAAGGTTAATACATCATTCATTATATGGCTATTTAAATTTATTTGAGAAGACATTTCAATGGGAGAAGGGAAACCACGCAAGTCAAGTTTCGTTGATTTGTTGTGCTAGGTAAGGAAAAAGTCAAATTTCGTTCTAAAGATGCAAAATTCTGTTAGCGCGTCGGACCCCTGAGATGGGAATATCTCGGCTACTAATCACATCGTGCAGTACGATTATAATATGTCTTCTTACAATATTTACCTGATGGGGGGTAATATGCGCGCGGCTTGATGTCGAGCTTCTCATCTGTCAGAAAAAAAAATTAAATCAAATTAAATTCCTTTAAAAATTGAATTCCGTTTTTATTAAGAAGTAATTTAGTCAGTTAGTAGGATGGATTGAAATTTACCGTAATTAAATCTCACTAAAGATGAACATCTCATTTGCATAGAGTTTCATAGCCTACGAAACCACCCGTCACAAAAGTCGGATCGACAGGCTTAGCGCGTGACAGTTCAAAAGACAGGAATGTGAAAACGTCAACCTCCCGCTTACATCGAAAGCACCGGACGTCATTTATATTTGTAACCGCGCCTTAGGCATAAGGGATAGGCTTTTTTGTTGACTTGAACGGAATTCTTTTCTAAAAGTTGAATTTGAAATCAAGTTCCACTGGACTATCGAAAAGAGCTTTTTAAAGCTCTATACAAAAAAAATAGATTTCAATCTTGATTCTCCAACAATGATCCATTATCGAAAAATCGTTATCTTTACAATGCGACGTTCGCTACCGACAGACTTGTAAGCAATAAAAGATGATTGACATTAACTTTATCAAGCCCAACACCGTGGAAATAAAATGCTTCAGTACTCATCGGCGAACGCCAGAATCCTCCTAGATACAAAGACTGTATGTACCAAACAATGATTCTCGCATGCGAGATCACGGCAGTGTCTGCCACTCTATAAATCAATTCAAACTTAATCAGAAATGTTAAACATATCTAGTAGTTTGGAATTTGAAAAATTTAACGGATCCTCTCGAAAACCATTATGAGTATCAAGCTAAAATACGAATAACCACTCACCTTCAGTGTTCGAGCTTTCTTGAGTGTTCTCCTTGGCAAAGCATCCATAAAGCAAAGCAAAAACCTTGGGAGAGAAATGTTGTAGCTAAGTTATTCCGACAGACTCAATTAACCCAGGTGAACGCCCTGTTTAACCACTAGGCCGTGCCAATGAAGACACTTTAGCTAAGACTTGGATTCATTTTAGAAAACTCAAAAGAAAAGAGCCCAGAAGACGATCGTGATTAAGCCGGATTTGTAGTACCTATCAGATAAACGTTTAGTTAATATTTTGTTCCGTGATTAGACCAGCTATCAGAATCGCTTTGATACCACTAAATTTCCAATATGCTATAGTTTATAAAACTTTATCAAAGTATGGAAATCAGTAAATCTTAGCGGCACGCTGCTCGAGCTTCTGATAAATTCTTTGTTAAAAGACTGACTACTCCATACAGAAGACGCACACAAATGCACTTACTAGTATCCACGAGACCAGCCTCATCTTGGCGAAGAGGTTTTTGGTGAAAGCAGATGTCGTTAACCCAGTAGCTTGAGCTTACCTCGCTCAATGGATATTTCGAGGTGTGACTTATGTTTTATCAACTTCTTTGTCCCCGCCTCCAAGAATGATTGGCAGCTTTAAAAAGACAGCCTCTTAGGAATTTACAAGTATTAATTGCCTTTTTCAAGGGAAGATTTTTTTACTGGATATACTTCCTTCCCATCTCTTAGCCTTAGATTATTACTAACTATTTTTATATACTCTTTCACAGACTTGCTTTACCTTTGGATATTTATTTTGTAGTATTCTGTAAACTATGGTGCAAAAAATGATATGCAATGACTCCAGTTCACTGTACCATGAAGGGTAGCCTGGTCAAGTGAAACGTGGGATACAAATCCAAAGGTTTTTAAACTACACATACGTTAAAAAGGTTACCCGGGTAGTTTCGGGGCATATCCTTTTATACCGAGATCCCGCGTGGTTAATAGTCGTAAATACGAAAAAAATGTCAGAGTGTGCGTGCTAGTGTGTGGCTCTACCAACAGCAATTTTAGAAAACACTGTCACAAGCCCCTGCACAGTACCGCGTCGTTTCCACTTTTAAACTTCTCAACCGAGACGAAAACAGCCCAAAAAAGTGATAGTTATATGCGCTTTCGTACAATAGAAAAAGGATGGTATATTGAAAGAGCCCATCAGCTATATTACGATCAAACACGCATTGGAGTAGGCATTTCACGTTCTAAGGTTGACAAACTCTCACAAAAATTATAATGCTAGCCATCCAGGCTTTGAAACCAATATTGCTGCTAAATTAGGATGTACTCTTGCGCGACGTCATTAATTATTGCACACTTTATTGCCACCAATAATGAAATCTTAACAGTGTAAGGCAAGCCGGTGCTTTACTTCCATTTATTTCTACTCTCTTTTAACCATACCCTAAGCATGTCAGCATAAGCTAAGAACTACCTAGCCAAAGTTTGTCAAACGAATAATCGTGATTGGAATGTTATTGTCACACATGGTTAAACACCGTAGCAAAGTGCTCGTTTTTTTTAAATGCTCTTCAATCTTTGTTAAAATCGTAGATATGCGCCTCAACGTTTTGAGCAGTTATTCCTTTATACAACAGCACATGACAAAGAATTTCGTGGATTTATCAATATTCGTGCATTGATGCGATGTCATGAAAGAGCGAATGTTTTGCTCTCCAGCAAGAACGTGAGCTCGTTTGAGACGTGTCACCAAATGCTGATTCATTGGGTAAAAGGGAGGCCGACAAGCCTCCTTCCGAATATTTAAAAACACGTTATAACAAATGAACTGGTCTTGGATTGGTATATGTCCTTCACATCTTTGAATTTATTTGGTAGTATGTCGTGCGAAAAATGATATACAATCATGAATGCTTATCATAATCGAAACGAAAAAAATAAGGGAAGGGATGAGTAATCATATTGAAATAGCAAATTAACTATACAACAAACCAACACGCATTGAAGTAGGCATTTCAGGTTCTAATAAATGCACACTTTCATGCCATCAGTAATGAAATCTTCTGATTCTACTGATACAGAGAAAGGCAAGCTCGTGCTTTAAATTCATTCCTTTCTGCTCTGTTTTAACCATACCTTGAGCATGTTGGCATTTTGGCCTGGCGTGCCCCTGGAGGGGGGGGGGGGGGGTGTGCACGATACAGAACATTGGGGGGGGGGGGGCACAGCCACGTCCCTACAGGTCATTTCCTTATAATTTTTTAGAATATTTGGGGGGCACGTGCCCCCAGTGCCCCATCCCCTTCTACGGCGCTTGCTAATAGTTCACTGACGTTCCATAACAATACGCATTGCTGCGATCGAGACTAAACATTCCTGAGAAGGCAAAGTTTCTTAGGCATTCGATTTCGTTTGGCATATATACATTATTTGTTTTTATATCAATGGATATTTCGAGGTATGACTTTAGTTTTATCAACTTCTTTGTCCCCGCCTCCTCGAATGATTGACAGCTTTAAAAAACCGCCTTTTAACAATTTAAAAGAATTAATGGCCTTTTTCAAAGGAAGGCTTCTTTTTAGATATGCTTCCTTCCCATCTTATTCCATATAACAATAACTAACGGGTCATGGATCATTTATATGCCCTTTCACAGTCATGGTCTACCTTTGGATAATTTTGTAGTACTCCGTTCGAAAAATGATATGCAATGATGTCAGTTCACTGTACCATGAAGGGTGGTAGCCTGATCAAGTTTAAAGCGAAAAGCAAATCCCGAGGTTTTTTAACTAACCATAACTTGGAAAACGTTATCCGGGCCAATGCATCCCTTTTAAACCAAGACCCCGTGGTTAATAGTTTATATACAATTTATAGAAGTAAATATGAATAATGTTAGATTTTCCGTGCGAGTATGTGGTTCTATCTGCAGGAAACACTTGTCACAAGTCCCTGCACAGCACCGCGTCTGTTTATAATGCTTCCCAACCGAGACGGAAAAAAAGACAAAATGCGATTTGTTAGATGCGCTTTTCGTAGGATAAAAAAGGATGGTCATATTGGAAGAGCCCATCAACTAAATAACAATCAAACACGCATTGGAGTAGGCATTTCACGTTCTAAGGTTGACAAACTCTCACAAAAAATAATAATGCTGACCATCCAGGCTTTGGAATCAATATTGCTGCTAAATTGCATATATACATTTTATTTGTTCTTATATCAATGGATATTTCGAGGTATGACTTTAGTTTTATCAACTTCTTTGTCCCCGCCTCCTCGAATGATTGACAGCTTTAAAAAGACAGCCTCTTAGGAATTTAGAAGTATTAATGGCCTTTTTCAAGGGAAGATTTTTTTTACTGGATATACTTCCTTCCCATCTCATTCCATATAACACACGTTATAACAAATGAAACGGGCCTTAGATTATTACTATTTTTATATACTCCTTCACAGACTTGCTTTACCTTTGGATATTTATTTTGAAGTACTCTGTAAACTATGGTGCAAAAAATGATATGCAATGACTCCAGTTCACAGTACCATGAAGGGTAGCCTGGTCAAGGTAAACGTGAAAAACAAATCCAAAGGTTTTTTAACTGCCCATTCGTTAAAAAGGTTACCCGGGTAGTCTCGGGGCATATCCATTTGAGACCCCGCGTGGTTAAAAGTCGTAAATATGAAAAATTTCAGAGTGTGCGTGCTAGTGTGTGGGTTTATCAACAGTAATTTTAGACAACACTGTCACAGCCCCTGCACAGCACCGCGTCGTTTCCGCTTTTAAACTTCTCAACCGAGACGAAAACAGCCCAAAAAAGTGATAGTTAGATGCGCTTTGGTACGATAGAAAAAGGATGGTCATATTGAAAGAGCCAATCAACTAAATAACAATAAAACACACATTGGACTGGCATTACACGTTCTAAGGTTGACAAACTCTCACAAAAATTATAATGCTAGCACAGGCTTTGGAACCAATATTGCTGCTAAATTGGGATGTACTCTTGCGCGACGTCATTAATAATTGCACACTTTAATGCCACAAATAATGAAATCTTAACAGAGTAAGGCAAGCTGGTGCTTTACTTCCATTTATTTTTATTCTCTTTTAACCATACCCTGAGCATGTCGGCATGTGTTAAAAAACTACCTAGCCAAAGTTTGTCAAAAGAATAATCGTGATTGGAATGTTTTTGCCACACACGGTTAAACACCGTAGCAAAGTGCTCTCAAAGTGTATGATTATTTCGCTCCACCTCTTCAACAAAGAGTGTTTTTTAGTACTCTTCAATCTTTGTTAAAATCGTCGATATGCGCCTCAACGTTTTGAGTGGTTATTTCTTTATACAACAGCACATGACAAAGAATTTCGTGGATTTATCAATATTCGTGCATTGATGCGATGTCATAAAAGAGTGAGTGTTTTGCTCTCCAGCAAGACCGTGAGCTCGTTTGAGACGTGTCACCAAAAGCTGATTCATTAGGTGAAAGGGAGGCCGACATGCCTCCTTCCCAATCTTTCAAAACACGTTATAACAAATGAACTGGTCTTGGATTGGTCACATCTTTGAATTTATTTGGTAGTATTTCGTGGGAAAAATGATATACAATCATGAATGCTTATCAACAGAAACGAAAAAATAAGGGAAGGGATGAGTGATCATATTGATAGAGCAAATTAACTATATAACAAACCAACAAGCATTGAAGTAGGCATTTTAGGTTCTAATAAATGCACACTTTCATGCCAACAGCCTGATCAAGTTTAAAGCGAAAAGCAAATCCCGAGGTTTTTAAACTAACCATAACTTAGAAAACGTTGTCCGGGCCAATGCATCCCTTTTAAACCAAGACCCCGTGGTTAATAGTTAATATACAATTTATAGAAGTAAATATGAATAATGTTAGAGTTTGCGTGCGAGTATGTGGTTCTATCTGCAGGAAACACTTGTCACAAGTCCCTGCACAGCACCGCGTCTGTTTATAATGCTTCCCAACCGAGACGGAAAAAAAGACAAAATGCGATTTGTTAGATGCGCTTTTCGTAGGATAAAAAAGGATGGTCATATTGGAAGAGCCCATCAACTAAATAACAATCAAACACGCATTGGAGTAGGCATTTCACGTTCTAAGGTTGACAAACTCTCACAAAAAATAATAATGCTGACCATCCAGGCTTTGGAATCAATATTGCTGCTAAATTGCATATATACATTTTATTTGTTCTTATATCAATGGATATTTCGAGGTATGACTTTAGTTTTATCAACTTCTTTGTCCCCGCCTCCTCGAATGATTGACAGCTTTAAAAAGACAGCCTCTTAGGAATTTAGAAGTATTAATGGCCTTTTTCAAGGGAAGATTTTTTTTACTGGATATACTTCCTTCCCATCTCATTCCATATAACACACGTTATAACAAATGAAACGGGCCTTAGATTATTACTATTTTTATATACTCCTTCACAGACTTGCTTTACCTTTGGATATTTATTTTGAAGTACTCTGTAAACTATGGTGCAAAAAATGATATGCAATGACTCCAGTTCACAGTACCATGAAGGGTAGCCTGGTCAAGGTAAACGTGAAAAACAAATCCAAAGGTTTTTTAACTGCCCATACGTTAAAAAGGTTACCCGGGTAATCTCGGGGCATATCCATTTGAGACCCCGCGTGGTTAAAAGTCGTAAATATGAAAAATTTCAGAGTGTGCGTGCTAGTGTGTGGGTTTATCAACAGTAATTTTAGACAACACTGTCACAGCCCCTGCACAGCACCGCGTCGTTTCCGCTTTTAAACTTCTCAACCGAGACGAAAACAGCCCAAAAAAGTGATAGTTAGATGCGCTTTGGTACGATAGAAAAAGGATGGTCATATTGAAAGAGCCAATCAACTAAATAACAATAAAACACACATTGGACTGGCATTACACGTTCTAAGGTTGACAAACTCTCACAAAAATTATAATGCTAGCACAGGCTTTGGAACCAATATTGCTGCTAAATTGGGATGTACTCTTGCGCGACGTCATTAATAATTGCACACTTTAATGCCACAAATAATGAAATCTTAACAGAGTAAGGCAAGCTGGTGCTTTACTTCCATTTATTTTTATTCTCTTTTAACCATACCCTGAGCATGTCGGCATGTGTTAAAAAACTACCTAGCCAAAGTTTGTCAAAAGAATAATCGTGATTGGAATGTTTTTGCCACACACGGTTAAACACCGTAGCAAAGTGCTCTCAAAGTGTATGATTATTTCGCTCCACCTCCTCAACAAAGAGTGTTTTTTAATACTCTTCAATCTTTGTTAAAATCGTCGATATGCGCCTCAACGTTTTGAGTGGTTATTTCTTTATACAACAGCACATGACAAAAAATTTCGTGGATTTATCAATATTCGTGCATTGATGCGATGTCATAAAAGAGCGAGTGTTTTGCTCTCCAGCAAGACCGTGAGCTCGTTTGAGACGTGTCACCAAATGCTGATTCATTGGGTGAAAGGGAGGCCGGCATGCCTCCTTCCCAATCTTTCAAAACACGTTATAACAAATGAACTGGTCTTGGATTGGTCACATCTTTGAATTTATTTGGTAGTATTTCGTGGGAAAAATGATATACAATCATGAATGCTTATCAACCGAAACGAAAAAATAAGGGAAGGGATGAGTGATCATATTGAAAGAGGAAATTAACTATATAACAAACCAACAAGCATTGAAGTAGGCATTTTAGGTTCTAATAAATGCACACTTTCATGCCAACAGCCTGATCAAGTTTAAAGCGAAAAGCAAATCCCGAGGTTTTTAAACTAACCATAACTTAGAAAACGTTGTCCGGGCCAATGCATCCCTTTTAAACCAAGACCCCGTGGTTAATAGTTAATATACAATTTATAGAAGTAAATATGAATAATGTTAGAGTTTGCGTGCGAGTATGTAGTTCTATCTGCAGGAAACACTTGTCACAAGTCCCTGCACAGCACCGCGTCTATTTATAATGCTTCCCAACCGAGACGGAAAAAAAGACAAAATGCGATTTGTTAGATGCGCTTTGGTACGATAGAAAAAGGATGGTCATATTGAAAGAGCCCATCAACTAAATAACAATCAAACACGCATTGGAGTAGGCATTTCACGTTCTAAGGTTGACAAACTCTCACAAAAATAATCTAAATTCGGATGTACTCTTGCGCGACGTCATTAATAATTGCACACCTAAATGCCACCAATAATGAAATCTTAACAGAGTAAGGCAAGCCTGTGCTTTACTTCCATTTATTTTTATTCTCTTTTAACCATACCCTGAGCATGTCGGCATAAGCTAAGAACTACCTAGCCAAAGTTTGTCAAACGAATAATCGTGATTGGAATGTTATTGTCACACATGGTTAAACACCGTAGCAAAGTGCCCTTAAAGTGTATGATTATTTCGCTCCACTTCCTCAGCAAGTAGTTTTTTTTTAAATGCTCTTTAATCTTTGTTAAAATCGTAGATATGCGCCTCAACGTTTTGAGCAGTTATTCCTTTATACAACAGCACATGACAAAGAATTTCGTGGATTTATCAATATTCGTGCATTGATGCGATGTCATAAAAGAGCGTGTGTTTTGCTCTCCAGCAAGAACGTGAGCTCGTTTGAGACGTGTCACCAAATGCTGATCCATTGGGTAAAAGGAAGGCCGGCATGCCTCCTTCCCAATCTTTCAAAACACGTTATAACAAATGAACTGGTCTTGGATTGGTCACATCTTTGAATTTATTTGGTAGTATTTCGTGGGAAAAATGATACACAATCATGAATGCTTATCAACCGAAACGAAAAAATAAGAAAAGGGATGAGTGATCATATTGAAGGAGCAAATTAACTATATAACAAACCAACACGCATTAGAGTAGGCATTTTAGGTTCCAATAAATGCACACTTTCATGCCAACAGCCTGATCAAGTTTAGAGCGGAGAGCAAATCCCGAGGTTTTTAAACTAACCATAACTTAGAAAACGTTGTCCGGGCCAATGCATCCCTTTTAAACCAAGACCCCGTGGTTAATAGTTAATATACAATTTATAGAAGTAAATATGAATAATGTTAGAGTTTGCGTGCGAGTATGTAGTTCTATCTGCAGGAAACACTTGTCACAAGTCCCTGCACAGCACCGCGTCTGTTTATAATGCTTCCCAACCGAGACGGGAAAAAAGACAAAATGCGATTTGTTAGATGCGCTTTGGTACGATAGAAAAAGGATGGTCATATTGAAAGAGCCCATCAACTAAATAACAATCAAACACGCATTGGAGTAGGCATTTCACGTTCTAAGGTTGACAAACTCTCACAAAAATAATCTAAATTGGGATGTACTCTTGCGCGACGTCATTAATTATTGCACACTTTATTGCCACCAATAATGAAATCTTAACAGAGTAAGGCAAGCCGGTGCTTCACTTCCATTTATTTCTACTATCTTTTAACCATACCCTAAGCATGTCGGCATAAGCTAAGAACTACCTAGCCAAAGTTTGTCAAACGAATAATCGTGATTGGAATGTTATTGTCACACATGGTTAAACACCGTAGCAAAGTGCTCTTAAAGTGTATGATTATTTCGCTCCACTTCCTCAGCAAGTAGTTTTTTTTTAAATGCTCTTCAATCTTTGTTAAAATCGTCGATATGCGCCTCAACGTTTTGAGTGGTTATTTCTTTATACAACAAGACATGACAAAGAACTTATAGTGGATTTATCAATATTCGTGCATTGATGCGATGTCATAAAAGAGCGAGTGTTTTGCTCTCCAGCAAAACCGTGAGCTCGTTTGAGACGTGTCACCAAATGCTGATCCATTGGGTAAAAGGGAGGCCGGCAAGCCTCCTTCCCAATCTTTCAAAACACGTTATAACAAATGAACTGGTCTTGGATTGGTCACATCTTTGAATTTATTTGGTAGTATTTCGTGCGAAAAAGGATATACAATCATGAATGCTTATCAACCGAAAGGAAAAAATAAGAGAAGGGATGAGTGGTCATATTAAAAATAGCAAATTAACTATACAACAAACCAACACGCATTGAAGTAGGCATTTCAGGTTCTAATAAATGCACACTTTCATGCCACCAGTAATGAAATCTTCTGATTTGACTGATACAGAAAGGCAAGCTCGTGCTTTAATTTCATCCCTTTTTCTGCTCTGTTTTAACCATACCCTGAGCACGCTGGAATGTGGACATGTTCTAAAAAGCCTATCTAGCTAAAATTTGTCAAAAAGAATAATCATGACTGGAATGTGATTGTCACACGGTTAAACACCGTGGTAGCGTAAGTGTATGAATAACATATTTTGCTACACCTCTTTAGCAAGAAATTTTTTTAAATGCTTTTCAATCTTTATTAAAATCGTCTATATGTGGCTCGACGTTTTGAGTTGTTATTCCTTTATCGTTTTAGAACAGTCCTGACAAAGAGTTTCGGGGATTTATCAATATTCGGGCATTTATGCGATGTCATAAAACAGCGACTGTTTTGCCCACCAGCAAGGCCGTGAGGTCTTGAACTACATAGCCGTAGAAGGCCTCGAATGATTGGGGGAGTGCACGATACAGAACATTGGGGTGGGGGGGGGGGGAGGGGGCACGATACAGAACATTGGGGGGGCACGATACAGAACATTGGGGGGGGGGGGGGGCAAAGTCACGTCCCTACTGGTTATTTCCTTATAATTTGATAAAATATTTGGGGGGCGCGTGCCCCCAGTGCCCCACCCCCTGCCACGGCGCTGGCTAATCGTGTCCTCAGAATGTGACACGTGACGGACTGTATGTTACCTGTTTACTGGACATGAAAAATTGACGCCCTTCTAATACAGTACCGCGAATCGTCGTCAAGAATAGATTCTGCCATTCAACCGAACTTTTAAAAAAATATGAATAATTGGATTTGTTTGAGTTTAAAAAAATTTATACATATCTGATGTTGACCGCATTGAGGAGAAAAGTATGAAGCGAAGTGTGGGAGGGTGTGTAAGTGGTGCGCTGGCCCCCTACCCACTCCTAACAAGTCCTTATCAAAAAACATTTAACCTTTTACCTCGCTGGAGTATAGAAGTATGGTTATTGGGCGCTCATGATGACTGATTTTATATGCGCTGCTTCAATGTATTAAGTGTGGAAAGGTTAATACTTTGGGTAAGAAAAATATTCTGTATAAGATCGAAGAGGGTACACTAAAAACAATGTACATACAACGGCGCAGCGGCTTCTGGGCATTGCGCAATTTTGCAGATTTATCGGGACCATAAATAGATATATGGGCTACCACAGGTATCCCAGTAAAAAGAGCTTTTAAAAAATGGTGGAATTCGGAAAACATAGGCGCAAAAAGGGTGCAGGGATCTGGCCAAAATTGTTGCTGCTTGTCAACTCGATCCAATCCCCCGCGCAACGTAAGAATAGCGACGAAAACAGGTGTATTACAGGTGTATACATGTAAAAGTGAGTAAAAAGCTAAAATGGCAAACATTAAGGCCAAGATATTCTATCAGCTTTGTCTGATTTTTATTGTTATAATTTAATTTGTTATCAAACCGAAAAACTGCTATCACAGTGCATTTATATTAATCATTCACTTACTCAACCCAATGTAGTGATCGAAGAATGTTGGCCTCCAAGTAGAAAGATGGGATAGGGGCTAAACCTTACAAGGAATTAAGGACTCTCGTAAATAATGTCAGGTCTACATAATGTTATGTACACAGCAGATAAGAGGATAGTGCTATTGTTTATATTCCGTCGCATAGTATAATTATAGCTCTATCATACCAACTACTCATTTATTGTTATGATGCATTGCAGGCATTGCGAAGGCAAAAAGTGATTCAAAACTAAAAACAGTTTGATATGAGGTTTCCATGTCTCTATACTTGACTAACCGAGTCGAAGTACTGGGACAGCCCATAGCTTGTATGTTTAAACGTTAATTAATTTTTTAGTCGCAGGGTTCTTCATTTTCTCTGTCATGATAATATTGTCTTAGGTTAAGTGCTTTTCTATATCATAGTTTATTATATTCCTAAATATATCTAGAAGTGTCATCTCGTATTTCACTATATGCAGGTGTAAAGAATTATCAAATTTCATGTACGGGGAAGATGTTTTTGGTGGCTCGTCAACAAACAAAGTAGATCACTTGGGACAATGGTTTCAAAAAGACTGCTTCTTCTGGCTTTCCTGTTTGCTTTCTTCCCTTACCTTAAGTACATCCTTACACAAGGTATGCACTATACGAAGAAAATGCTGCGCCTGATCAATTGAAAATGATTATGCGCAATGCCTTCGTGTTGATATAAAAATTATTCATCAAAAATGTGTCTGAAATTGCATATGGAAGCTTCAAACAAACGGTGTTATTTCAGGCATACAATGCTATGCTATGTTGGATCAATGTGATTATTGTAATCTCAACTTACCAGCCAATTCAATTCTAAAACCATGAATGAAAACAAATGTTTTGGAGTTTGAAAATAGTGTTCTGTATTCTTGATCGATTTTCGTTGAGGACCCTCTCTTCTTCTTTTTCTCTTTCTAAGGGAGCGTTATTCTCATCTTTAATTAGTTTGAATCAGTTCTAAAGGGCGTTTTATCTTCCATTAGTTTAAAACTTATGATATCGCGCTTTTAAACAGCTATTAAACTAATATTTGTCCTAATACAAGAAAAAAGAAAAACAGACTTATGACACATAGATTGGTTTAAGAGGGCCCTGACAAGCAACTGTCATAATGCTGAAAAATGAAGAAAATAAGTTGTTTTGTTTTGGGCAGTAATAGATAAAAACATGTTAGAAAATTTCTAACATGAAAAATATAAGATGACAAAACCCGAATAAAAGTAAGAAATATGGGATTTTTTTTGGAGGTATACCACAAGACTATTTTTTCCGTTTTCTCGTAACGTAAATTGATCCTTCTAATTTTGTTTGAATAACTGTGCCTATGTGGATGATTAGTTGAATTAATACTAAAAGAGCTTAGCAGCTTTTGTTTACTCAAGAAACATGTGCAGCACTGGATAGTGTGTTAAACGTCACGCATTCAAAGCAACCACCCTACCAATGACACCGAAATGAATGCCAAGTAAAGTGACGCCCGTGCGAATGAATACTCTCAACTTGCATATATTACAAATGTGATCTCATTATCACCGATCCACAGCTTTTATTCATTTATCTATCTAACCATTTATCCATTTAGATATTTATCCTTTTATCCATTTATTCATCTTTAATTTTTTTCAAGAATACTGTCGCCATTTGGTTTTTGACGCAGAGGAAAACGATCAAACCGTTTTTAGCTCTGATTGGCTTGTCAAGAGCCTAGCCGTCCAATCATCTGGCTCCTGCCAGCAACATTGCTTCCTTCATCCTGACTGCACAGCCTACACGTTCTGTCCCGAGGGGGGTGGGGGCGGTGCCTGCTCTCTCCTGGGATCGAATGACAACTTAACCTTGACTGGAAAGAAGGGGTGTACGTTCCAAAAGGCGCAGGTATTAATGGAAATGTAGATCCCTTTGGAAAAGTGCATCAGTAAAGATATATACCGTACTTTTTTTGCAAGGAATAAATAAAGAGATACAAGACATTTTTCACATTGGAAGTGCCTTTTCCAATACGAAATACCAAGCAATTTTTTAACGTATGCGCATGAAACATGACCATTAAATGTTTTTTTAATGTCATTATTTATTCTCAACAGAACAACTGTGAAAATAGACAATGTCTACACAATAATATGACCTGTCAGACTGGTTTTGGGGAACTTGGCTTCCGATGTGTGTGTCCTTTATGTTTTCATGGCGAAGACTGCGAAGAGGGTATGTTAAAAGCAAAAGTGATATTCTTTTTTGTGCCCTTTCTCTCCACACCAAGAGGAAGGGATGTAGAAAGTTTCATAACCGAGCATCTGGAAAGTGAATTACCAGGACTATACCCAGAGGTAGCCAGAGGCAGAGGGTCCGTCCGTACAAAACCCCCATCCCCCCATCCCCTCACCAAAGGCTAAAGATCCACTTTCTGAACCGCATAAAGGTTCAATAATTTGATACACCTAGCTTGTGCAGTTTTTTCCATTTTTAGTAATATTACAACATGAGTGTTTGCTCATTGAATAAATTTCTGGGGCTTGCTGGATATCAGTGAGATCCCGGAAATCTTGTCCTTTTGTGCAATGATAATTTGACATCCCTATACAAAGCCGTAGCAGGCCACGTAAGATTTTGGGGGGAGGGGGGGCACAATACAGAAATATTAAGAAAATATTGGGGGGGGGGCACAGGCACGCCCCTACTGGTCATTTCCTTATATATTTTTTTAATATTGGGGGGGGGGGCATGCCTCCAGTGCTCCACCCCCTGGTACGGCCCTGCTGTACAGGTTACGGAGGAGATGCTTGATGATACTTGATGATTATGTCACTTTATGGATCCTACCGGTGATGTTTTGCATTTGTGACATTGCCGATTCGAATAAATTTCTTATACAGTCCTACGCTTACAATAAGGTCTCCCTGACGTCGTCATTATTTACTCTGTATTCAAACGTATTTGTTGCAGTAAGCCTTGGGAAGCAGGTGCTTGAGTTCCCGGAGCCCAATTCCACCAATCGCCTCGAGTATTTCAATGAAAAACCCCGCCAAATCTACAACATTACTGTATGCCTGTGGTTCCAAGCTTCAAAGCAGTCGACCGAGTCCTCCACCGTATTTAGTCTTGCAACAAACCAAAGCGATAATGCTTTCACTGTATTTCTCGATAAGACAAATAGAAAGATCGCTCTTTATCTTCAAACTGGAAAGCCAGTAAGGTAACAAGGACACAAATCCGCAGCCCGGTTTTTTTTTTTTTTTTTTTTTTTTTTTTGCTGGCTGGGAAGATGTTGGATCCCTTGGTTGCTGTGGAAAAATTCGACCCGAATGGTTCTGCTGGCAAATTTGTGGAGTCGAACTAGTTGTGTTGGTAATATTTTTGGGCGCTGGAGCGGTTGCTTGAAAAAAAAAATCGTCCCGACCGGTTATACGGGCAATTATTCATTGCTTATATGCCTAACCACTGCTGGCTGGGAAAAAAGGAATGGTCCCTCCATGGAGGAACATATTTTTTCCCATCAACTTTTAAAATGGATATTTTGGCGTCAGAACATATTCAAACGACGAAATATGCCATTTCAAAGTGTTTCGGGAAGGGGGGCGGACAGGGTGGAAGGATGAGTTTTGACCTATAGTGTGCTCCCCGGTGAACATAGAGCTTCTTGCGCGAACTAAATATGGTGGAGATTATGAATAGACGTTAAAGTGTTTCTGAAGCGAAAATCGTGTCAGGCTGTTCTTAGGCTTATTATAAAATTCAATCTTCGCTTAATATTATAATAGAAAAGTCAAATTAAAAGATTACGAGGAACATGACGCAATTATTCTTCAAAGAGAGGTAACAAGTGCGACAAAAATTACGTCATAGGCACCCCCCCGTGTTTAGTCACACGGTTGCTTACTACCCTGAAGGAGCCATTTTGAATCGATCATTGACCGAAAAGTTCATTAGTTTGCCCTACTATTTGTTGCGTTTATATTCTTACAATGTCTGATTACAACAAATAGTCTAGTAAAGAGTCATATAAAACTCTTCGGGAGGCAACAGGAGCGAATTTGGATTGAAAGGAGCAGTGCATTCCCTTGGAGCTGAACGGGTGAGAGTCGTTTGCACGATGCAGGGAGAAATGAGTGGATTATAAAATGATCTGTTGGATCTACCTTCAGAGAGGAAAACTACGGCTTCCAGGGCAGCTTTTCAGAAGTCTAGAACTTGTGGTGAGTTTATTTTTCTGTACTCGAGCTGTGATCTGGATGCGAGTAAATAATACGATAATACGCTCGCCGAAGCTGCACTTTTTAGCTGGTTTTCAGTAGCAATCCGAAAAGAAATCATACATCACATCATAAATTTACCTTCTATTTTGTATTTCACAAAATTAATGCAATTTATTCAACTAGAAAAACATAATTGTGAAACCTAATCCATTTAGTTTCGAAAAAGTCAAAATGGGGACTCACAAATTAATATGTATTAATTAAGCAACTTAACTTATATAATAAAAGTATTTTACAACGTTTGTAATAAAAAAACAATGCACTGTATCCAAATAGCAAAACGTTATTGTGAAACCTAATCCATTTAGTTGAGGTCTAATGGGGATTCTGTTGACTTGACTTGGATAATTTGTTAGGATCCATAATTTCTTTTCTAAAAATAATTATCAGAGTTATCATGTTGACTTTTAAAATGTTCTTTTTTTAGATAATGACTCTCTTTTGCCGTTTTGCAGATGCTGGGCTTCTGTTGATGTGCACTTGAGGGCCCATGAGAAAGAGTATTAACAAACATTCTTTAATTTTGTAAGAATCATTGAGAGGCACATTAATGCTACAGGGTCTGTACTCGATTTCAAGTCAACATCAGCTTAGTTTATGTAAGGGGCTCATCTTCATTAGTTTTCATCAAATAATACAGTAAATACAGAGCAAAGAGACACTGGCCAAATATACAAGCTTTAGTGATATCGCTCTCATTTCATCATCATAATCCTATGGCCTCAGCCGAGAGGGCTTAAGATGACCCTGAGGTCTTTTATTGCACTTGGCATGTCCATTACAAACTCACCATGATTGTGCATTGCGTAAAATTAAAGGTTTACTCACTCATTTCAAATTTAAGTTGCTCAGAAAACTTAGATTGGCTGTACAGCATACATACCCCTTTTCTTTAGCATAGTCTTGTGCAAAATGTTCTTGATTGAGAATATCAACAAGTTTATTGATTCCAATTTTTTTTTTCACCATTTGGCAGTTTGGGAAGCAGTGACTCCAATTTATAGAAGGCTGCTTGTTTGATACCAAGTCACAAATGTTACCATGAATAGTCACTAACTTTTGAGTGTCTAGCCAGTGCATGTGCTATAGTATGTTATGCTATAAGCTTTTATTTTCAAGCTGATAACAGTCAATTCAGGCTTTATTTCATTTAAATTTTAATTTTGTGACTGAAAAGTTCTTTCTTTGATCCTCAACGTCTGCATTTTGTCTTTGATTAGCTAGAAATACTATTATTTTTTTAATTGGATCACAGTTTTTATTTCTTCCTTGTTTTTTTTACCATTGCTAATGACTCTACATGGCGCTTATGAGTATTTGAAACTTATCCCTTGGTTGCACTGCGTTAGGTTCTAACTTCAATCTTGTGAAGGGGGGCAATGGCAAAAATGGTTTTATTAAAAAAACATTCTACTGCTAATAGTATAGATACAGGAGAAGAAATTATTTGCATACTGTACTATGAAAAGTTGAGGGCGAGGGTCAACATGATGGATTATAGTCTTTTTCACCTAGCATATGACAGCAAGCTTAGCCATGGTGGACTAGCAGGCTAGGTAACTCTCTATAGCATTCTTTCTCCATCTAAGGTGGACCTTGGGGTGGACCGCTGTGGTCCACTAATCTCTGAGATTTTGTATGAAAACATAAAAAAGGACATTGGATCTCCTTTCCATGAAATCCTCATACTAGCCACCCCGGAAACACTTGATCCCCCTATTTGTAGCCCTAAGTGGAGAAAAAAACTTCTTTGTGTAGTCACCTGGGTAGATGCACATTCCCCTTCTAACTCTGAAGGTGAAATATAATAAAAACAGTTTGATTTAGCAGCAGGGCTATAGCTTAGAACAAGGGGGAGGGAACTCCCCCCTGTTTAGCCAAATGGACATTCATTAAAAAATGTGCCCCCCCCCCCCCCCCCCAACAACACAAAATACTAGGAATCAATGATGCTTCATGACTGAAATTATCATCCAAATCCTAGGAAATTCGAACTCAGTTTAAGTTGATATAGTTCGAGTTCTCAGGGCTCCTACCTTTCAAATAAAAACAATGGAATTGCACGTTTTTCATAGGATGGCGGTATTGATATTATAGATCATTTATGGTAGAAAATAAGGGTCTATTTGGTATCATCAGATTGTATGGTTTTCTGTCAGTGAATACACAAAAAAAAAGTCCTCTCTTTTGTACCCTACATAAATTTAACCCCAGAATAACAATAGAACAAACAACAATTTGTATTAATACTCTGCTTCTGGCAGGATATGGAATAAAATCACTCCTAGGAATATTTAACCTCCTAGCTTCTAATTTCACAATGATTACGCTGGGCTTCATCAGTTCAATCAAATCATGGATTTTTCGCCCCATCAGCATGTTTTGCCATTATAATGGCCCCAGAACGCTTCGAGGGGATTATTATTTTTGGGTGTTTGATTCCCACCTTGTATAAACCTGATCGTGTAGGTTCCACTCTACAGCGGATTATGTCAATCGACCAAAACACTGTAAACGACCCTTCAGCTCAGATTTCTATAATTATCCATAATATCTTTAGCTAGAATTGATAGTCATGTTAAGACCCTCTACTAGAGATAATTCATAAAGCTCAATTGAGTACGAATTATAAGAACAACAACAAGTAAATGGCTTGAGAACGATGGTGCGACTCCAACGAGCGCACGTGTAAGCGATCAAAACCGAACAAAACGAGACAAATACCTTGCCATTTTCTCGACGACTTTGCCTTCTTGATAGACTTATTTCTCTCTAAAACCATTTCACAGTTCGAACCCCATATTGCTCTTAGATTCGCTATCGATTTTTCTGTGCCTAGCTACAAGAATGTCAACTTTGCGTAACTCGTTGGCTCCGACGTAGCAGCTTGTTCAAATTGCCTAAGGTTCGAAAGGTGCAAAATTCTGATTTCCTCGACGATTTTCACACCAGATAAGTCTATTTGCACCGTCTCATTTTAGGGGTGGAAGGAATATTGACAAGTCAATTGTTAGGCCGTAATTTTTGCAGCTTTTGTGGCCTCGGGAATCCGCAAAATAAACTTCTACTGGCTTGTGTTGTGGCCATGACAGTCGCCTTCCTTTCGCGCGCTTTTTCTCTTCCCGCTGAGCAAGCAACCGTGTGACGTCACAAGCCCTTCATAATGTCGCACTTGATAGGACAAAAACACCAACTTCACGCAATATTTTTTTCCAATGGGTTTATGTGGATCGAAAAAGCTTTGAAATGTTGTTTCTTTGATATTTGAGGTTTTAAAAAAATGATACAAAAGGGCTATGTTTTCTTTCGCTTCAGAAACACTTTAACGTTAACTGAATTCTTTTAATGCCTAGCTCGATTGACGATGACGTGTTTGATAGTCACTGGCACCACTACTGCGCTTCTTGGACAGATTCAACAAATGCCTGGAAAACATACTTAAATGGCACCCTGAAAGATCACGGGGAAAAAGCTCTAAGTATGGAAGACTCGTTGCAGTGTCCTTTACATGACGGTAGCATAGTGCTTGGAGCGGATCAAGATGGCTACCAAAGCAAATTCAAGGAACCATTCTTAGGCAACATGACTGCAGTGAACATATGGGATCGGGAGCTTACAGATACGGAGATAGCCGACTTGGCTAAAGAATGCCCCTCAGGAATCGGGAACTTTCTATCTTGGGAGGGATTCCTGATGAAGTTTTCGGACAAGACGCGAATGATATGTCCGGTCGAGTGTACGCCTTACGACAGCGGTTTGTGCGAGTAGTGTATGTAGCGACAGCAACGATGTAACGAAAGGACTTACTATCACGATCAGCAAAAAAAATGTTGTTTAGTTCTTCAGTCGTAGCATGGCATCATGTACGGCTATATCCAAATGAACTTTCCCAATAAGCATCGATGTACCCTTCATCTAAAGACGATCCGTCATCTCCCTTCGTCTCAGTCACCTCCTTCGTCTCCGTCATCTCCTTCAGCGCATGCTATTGTATCATCGGCTACTTGTATTTTTAAGGTGAAATGGAGGACGAATCTATCGATGCATTTAGCAAGGAAGTCATCTCAGACAAGAACATGGCCAAGGACTACTTTCAACACCTAAAGACCTTGAGTTTTAAAAGAAAAAGAGGTAAGGCTGACAGCTAAAGAAAAAGAGAAGAAAAAAACCTTACGGAAACTATAATTGACGTATGGTCTATTGCTCTGGAGATTTCAAAAAAAGAGAAAGTGTCTGTCCTAATTATAAGGCACCACAAGCGAAAATGCCCGCGAGGTGCTCCTAAACAAGACAAGATTGACATAATCAAAGTACATCTTGTCAGGTCACAGAGGAAGAGGAAGAAAAAGAAACGGAGGAGAAGGAATAAGAAGAACAGGAGAAGGAAGAAGAGGAAGAGGACGGGGAAGAAGAAGTGGTCATAGACGAGCTGGGCATTAGTATTAGTAAAGATGAGAGTGATGGAAGTGATAAGAGTAATGAGAGTGACTAGCCGTTACAGACTCTGGTGACAACGCAATTTTTGAGGTGAAAAAATATTTAGTTGCCCTTCCTCTAGGATATTCGTATTTCATGGTTTTAATACTGTGCATCCCAGTAAACGGTGGCAGTACGCCGGTGCGATTGAATTTGATCACGTGATCGCTTTTCATTTTATTTACCTAGTGGCCGTTAACCATGAGCAAACATTGAATTTTTTATTTGTGATAAACCAACTGCATGTTTGTAATGCAACGCAAAAACATTGTTGATACAGGTCGTACAGGAATATTGTTTTTTAGTTGTTTACTTGTTGTTATTAGTTTGCTAACAATAAAAAAGGCTATGACAATATTTGTTCTCTAGCCTACACTGCAGTTGTCTGCGGAATATTTCGAGTGATTTTTTTTTCAATCAAATACTGGAAATCACGTATTCGAACACCACTTTACGAGAGGAATCCTGTCTCGTTTACACGAGGCTATGTGTCGGTGTGGAGACACTTATTTGATTATACAGCTGTGGAATCTCAGGTATTTTATCCAGGATCTCACCTGGGATTGTTTGGATTCCATGCCAATTCTTGGGATTCCATGTTTTCCATAAGAATCCTACCTTCGACTGCTAAGGATGAAATTGTTTAGGGATTGGAATACTCTTGGTTTTTCTTTAGGTTGTATTGTGGCACACATCAAGTGTCAAGTGTGATTGATCAATTTCGTCCAGCATATCCTGTTTTCTGTGTTCTCACTGTAATTTAGACAAAAAACTCGTACAATTCGAACATGATTTCCCTGTAAATCCAACCAGATAAATGGGGGGTGGATATCCACCCTATCCACCCCCCCCCCCCCCTCCCCCCACCCTGTTCCCAACCCTGGATTACCTTGGATACCATCCCTGGGATACCATCCCTGGGATACCATCCCATACAGCATGATCGAGGAGCTCTGGGGACGAGATTTCCCAGCTTTCAATCTGGGATGGTAATCCTTAGAATTTATTCAAAGTGGCCACTGGCCACTAAATAGAGAGACTTTCGATGGCCACTAAATAGAGAGACTTTCGAGGCTATGGAACCAGGGTAACCGCGACGGTCCACGGATTTTTTTTGTCTATAAGAGATTCAATTGTGAAAAAAACTATTTTTAGCACACGTGAAGGTCTAATGTGTAACGAGGAAACAGTAAATAAGAGATCTGTTGTGTGACAATGCCAGATTTCCACACTTCCAAGATAGAGGAAAATGCTAGGAGAGATGTATTGTGCAACACTCTGCCAGATTTCCAAATTTCCACAATTCCAGGATAGAGGAAAGAGTTAGGAGAGATATGTTGTGCGACATGCCAGATCTCCACATTTCCACGCTTAGGATAGAGGAAAAAGTGAGGAGAGCCGTTGTGTGACACTGCCGGATTTCCACACTTCCAGGATCGAGGAAAAAGTTGGAGGAGATATGCTGCGTGACACTCTGCCAGATTTTCACATTTCCTCGATTCCACTGATAGAGGAAAAAGTTAGGGGCGATATGGTGTGTGACACTGCCAGATTTCAATATTTCCTCAATTCCACTGATAGAGGAAAAAGTTAGGGGAGATATGGTGTGTGACACTGCCAGATTGTAAGAAATATCTAAAATGTTCCAGTTCTTGAGTTCTACTATGCTAAAGATAGAATGACGGCGGGACGAACCCCCCCCCCCCCCCCCCCCCCCAACCCGGCTTGAAGGTCCACTCAGCAAACAAACAAAAATATACCGTTTGGCTGAATATACCGTGCACACCAATATCTCTTTAAAATGACTATAAAAACCTTGTTATAATAATTATCTTTATTATTATCAATGTGGACTTTAAAAGCACACTAGCATACACACATTGGCACCAGCCGGGCCAAGACGGGACGCTAGCACAGTCTATTACCCGTGCAGTTCGGCAACCATGGACAGCTGTTTCGTCCTTGTTAGGACTCGTCAGCATGGCATAGCCGATTTGCCTCAGTTAAACTTCATCGGCAAAAAAAACTGCAGGGCGACTTCGACTCGAACGAAGTGCTTTAAACCACAGCTTAGATCCATGTGGGATCTAGAGCTGCGACCGGGCTAGCGTGATGCCAATTGTGCGGATCACGCATGCGACCTTTGCTAGTCTAAAACTCCGTCGGATAGCCAAACTATCCTTGCGAGTATGTATACATAAATGTGGACTTTAAAAGCACACTAGCATACACATTTATTATTATCGCTGTATGTTATAAAAGCACTCTATTAATGACATTTTAAATACAAGATTGAATTTATTTGAAGCATTGATTGCCTAATGTAATAAGGCGTGGAGAGGGGTATACCGAAAATTTGGTCCACTGAAATGGAAAAACGAACCACCCCGCTCAAAATTCTGGCTACGGGCCTGGACGGTACGTTTGTAAACATAACTGGTGGGGGTGCTTGATGACTTGTCAGCCGCAGCAATAAAAGTATATAAAAATAAAAGTCTTTATTTTGTTGGTACCTTTAAGGGGTAAAAATTGGCTCGAGCCACGCCCTTTTGGTACCTTTTAGGTGTAAAAATGAAATTCCCTTCGAGCATCCCCGTCATTTTTATTGGAGTCCCCCCCCCCCTCTCGAGGTGTTTACTACGATTTTGCAAGCCGCGATTTTGAAACAGGCCCACCCAGGCCCCGGCGTTTTTAAAACATCACAGGTCCATACCTGCCAACTCTCCCAGTTTTGCCTTTTTTTTTATCAAATCTCCCGGTCTCCCGGTTTTACCTTAAATCTCCCGGTTTATGACCAAATTTTAATCAGTCGAGTTGTTTTTTTAAGTAGAAGTTGGATGTTGTTCTGCAAATCTCATAGTTTGTAATTCAAACTATGACGTTTTCAGTTTTTTCGAACTAAATAGTCAACGAGCAGCCTTTTCCAGGCGTTTCTTGCAGAACACAGGATTACCGCAATACCGAAATGCTTTCAGATATCGACCAGTCAAGTAAGACAATTTTCGCGCGAACTGTTGAGAAATTAGCTCATACTTTGGAGCCGTGTCTTCGCGCGAGTTTGTAAGGAAAGGGTCATTATTTAACGTGGGGGGGGGGGGGGGGGGGGGTGGCTGCTATGTTCAGGGGGAGGGTTGCGATTTTTTTAGCTCCGATTTGGGGGAGGGTCTCAAATTTTAATACAAGGATTAGGAGAGGCCCTTATTTTTTTAACAAGTATTCTGATCAATTTCCAAGCCTCCAATTTCCAAGTCTGGAATCTCAAAATTTTTCTAAGGAGAACCCCAGACGGGTTGCTTCTATTTTTTCTCTTTTTTGTCTATTGCAGTTTGGTTTTGATAATTTCCATCAATAAATTAACAAATTTCCATTCATGTCAAAGTTATCTACTCCCCTACCTGCCCACTATCTTTTCATTGGCGGTATGAAAAAAAAATAAGAATTCTGGTGGGAAGGAGCTAATGACGCTGTTTAATATTTAGGTAGCAGACATGACGGAAAAACCTGGAAAATTACTGAAAAAAACCTGTGCAATTTGAGATAGAAGACTCGATTTCTTACAATGGTTCCTCGATTCCGGAATGATTTTCAAAACACAAATAACGTGAGGCCGAAATTCAATTACCAGATTTTGGCTTTTTAAGATATGTTTTCATGATCATCTTTGCGCTATTTATGTATTTGATATTTTGTTTGCTATCACTCACAAGTAGAAATTTTCCGCCTTTTCCGTCCTATTTCAAGCGTTATTTTATGTTTTTCCGCCATTTGGTTTTAGCAATAATTAGCATTTTAAATGTTTCAAAATTCTCATGGGAGAGCATGCCCCCCTATACAATTTTATTTATATCCCTGGAATATGGGCTTTAAATCAACACTGCTCCTAAATAAGTCAGTGCCCCACCTCAAACACAGATTCTTTCTACCCACATGCTGCCAGCAACGACATTCACGCCATATCCTTGTTAAAAAAATATAAAGCATATATTTTCTTTTCTTAACAAAGTGCTTCATCCCTTACTATTTTTGTAACACGGCACGGCTCAGAAAAGAGTGCTCCATACGGTTATAAAATTTGCTGGTGCTCCTGAAAAACCGTGCCGTGTAGCATTGCACGACTAGAGTATAATTTTGAAGAAAGTTAAGAATACGCTTTTTTGAGATTTTTTTGTTTGGGGGAGGGCATTCAATTTTGCGTCACCATTTTATGGAAGGGTCACCATTTTTGTGCTTTAGATAGATAATTAATGACCTTTGGAGTTGTAAATCATGCCAGCCACAAACTTCAAAGCTCTTCAAAGAGAATTTTTAGGCGCTCTGTGGTCAGGATACGATGGAATTAAAACGCTGGCCTCTCAAAAAGTAGTTGAAATTGATGTTCTTAACATCGAACCATTAGTCAAGTCAATTCAGTGTTTTACCAAAAACTTGTGCCCTTAAATGACAGAGTAGCATGTCTTTATTAACTTCCCAAAAGCTCTCCAAAGTTCTCGGGGGGGGGGGGGGGGGGGGGGGATCTCGAAAATTAAGATTCCATTTTCTTTTTCTTTCACTTCACCACAGGGTACCCAACAACAATAAGAGTACCCCCTCCCCTCCCCCCTGAAAAATCTCCCGGTTTTTAAGTCTGGGGGCTGGCAGGTATGCAAGTCTCCCGCGTGCTCACCGCGCGCAGGCTCTATATTTCTAGAAGCAGATCTCCCTCCCCCCCCTCCCCCAATAAATGATGACATTTTCCTAAGGGGAAACATTTTCAGCTCTACGAACATTCCGAAATCATCGATCAAACATATTTTACTCCATGTTTAGCACATTCTAAACAAAAGAAAGAATATTTCGATAAAAGAAACATAAAAAACATAAATAAATCATTTAGTTTGACTTGTTCTAGCCTCCTACACGCCGCTCTTTGGGACCACGATTCCTTAGGCCCCACGAGCGCCTGCTCCACAGAGCGGCAAAACGAATTAGCTATTGTCTTTACATGGCCAATCACGATCGAGCGATTGTTTGCAAACAACCAATCAAAACCCATGTTAGATTGCCGCACCCTGTGTTCCCGCCAAAACAAGTGTTTCGATTTTCCCTTTTCAAATGTTGCAATAAAATGTCCCAAATATAAATAGCAGAAACTCCTAAGAAAATTGTCGAGGCAGACTATAAATGCTTCATCTGTAGCGGTGTAACGACAGTGTCTTGTGGTAAAGTGAATGTTTTTGGGAAAAGCTCTATAGATATCTCCAAACTGATAAAATGTTCGACGGGAGAGGATCCCAGTGTTTACGGGAAGGAAAATTCCAGACTTTTTATCTGTACAAAGTGCTACAAGAGACTTGCGAAACTAGAAAGAGCACTGAAACATGTTGATAGTGTAAAACTGAGATAAATGAACTGTTCACGGCAACAAAACGACGAGTGAAGCGCCTGAGACCCCCTGAAAGCGCCGTTGTGGATCCAAAGCCCGTCGCTAAATCTCTCAAGTTCTCGTCGGCAGAAAATTTATCAAGTGCTGTTCCCAACGTTTCTCTCGCCTGGTTGTTACCGCGGTGTAGTGGCATGCAGCTAATCCAACGATCTAGCGGTCAGCCATTGTCAGCTTAAACTCCACGGTCAACCCCGACGAAGGTACAATCTCAGGAAAAAACACATGCCAAAGTCACATTAACTGTGGACTATCCAAGCAATAAAGTGAAGAAAGTATTATCGCCTGACTACGAGTCCTTGGGCAAGGCGATTATTCACGGTCCTCCATCGCGGATAGCGAATGCCGTTATGAAATGCGCACCTGTATCTCAACTGGTAGTTGAGAAAGTTCTACGGATCTTTAAGGCAGATCAAGGTGGCCGATCTTTGCTCCAGAAAGCAGCCTTCTCTTCTAAGAAAACGCACAAAAAAGGATCTAGAAGAGTTTGATTTTGAAAAACTTTGCCAGAAATGGAGGATGCGGGCGCCGCTGTTTTATTCTTTTCTACTAACAGCATGTACTGCTCGAAAGAGGGAGAACGTAACATGATTCCCAAGTATGGCTTTGGCTGGTTCCATCCTACTCAAGCAGCGATGTTCGGACATGAACACGACGGCGTGCACTATGGCTGTTCTCGTTAAACCCGATCGATGGAGGTGAGGCATCTCGTAATTCAATAACTGTTTCTGGGGCGGGTCCTGTGACGCTAAGTTGTACTAATTTGTTTTTTCATACACACCTCGGGGTAATGGCGATGGAAATGTTCGGTCATTTCTTACTTCCTTTTTATGATGTTTTAGAAAATATAGATATAATGGACGACTATTTTTTCCAAATAAGGCCAACTAAAAAAAGACATGTTTATCGTCCCCGCCCGCATCCTTTATCGGGGCCGCATCAATATTTTTTTAGCTATTTCTGCTGCTTTTTCATTGTTTGTTCCTCAGAAATTCAGATTTCGTGCGTTAGCGGTGCCTAGGCAGACGTTCCCGTTTCAAGGCTTTTCTTAAGACTTTTTTCACCCGTTCGCAACATCGCGGGACTTTCTTTTGTAAATCTAACAAATCTTTGATAAACCAAGGAGAAAAAATAAAGAAAGAAATCAAAATCATTTTTACTAGTTGCAACCAATTTTGTGTACATTGTTACTATTAGCCCCCCCCCCCCCCCCCAATCAGGTAATAACCCCCTCCACCCCTGTTAGTGGATAATCCAAGTTTGGGTCTCTCTACTCTGATGTGGAAAGGATGGGGCCAGGGGAAGTGAAAAATTGATAAAAATGGACAAAATGTTATTCTATTTGATTGTTATTTAAATGAACAATTGTTTTGTTCTCATTCCCAAAGGCAACACTGAGCAGACTAAACAAGCTCAAGGTTACACGCAGCAACACCAAAGCTCTGCAGGTGCTTGATATTCTTGGTGAGGACCATGATCATGTGTGTGTGGAAACTCAGAAGAAAATAGCTCATGGAGTTAAAGCCACTAAAGAGGCCATGGAGAATCACACCACTGCTGGTCACTGCACTCAGAAACCAGATGCCAAGCTCATAACTTGCAAGGGTTGCCAGGAAATTGTTTCTGCTAAAACCCAGTCCCACCCCCAAGGGTTCGTTGTGGCATTTGACAACATTGACATGACAATAGGAAGAAGGCAGATGACAATTTCTTCACAAAATGAAGATATCCATTGGGTGAACCATGAAATGGTCATGAACAGGGTGTCTGGTAATGGCTTGCAATCTGAATGCCCTAAGGCAACCTTTACAGACATTCCTAATATTGAATTCCTGCCAGACTTTGGTGACCAGAACAGACAACGATTTCATTACATTGTATTAGTGTCAAGAGTTTTGGCTGAGTATTTTGGATGTTTTACTAATCTCAAGGATGTTTGCATCAAGCACTTTCCCCACAAATACATCAAGGAGCTAGCAGAGCAGTCCATTAAGGTGTGTGTCTTATTACTTATTGCATAGTCTAAAAATAAATTTGAAACCCCGGAGGGCAGAACAGAATTTCAAAATGGGAGCACTTAAATGAAGAGGAAAGTTAGGAGGAGATGCAGTAAAAACTAACTAAACTGAAATTCTTTGGTGTAAAAATTTGATGGTTTCCAGGTCGAGTTGTGGATAAAACATTCCTGAATGGGTTAGTTCATACTGCAACTTCAGTTAATTTCTGAGAATGCCCATAAAAAATCAATACATGGAAATAAAAAAAGGTGCCTTTTCTGTCTGGCTGTGTGTCTACCATACAATCTCACTTAGTAAACCCACTCATTGAAAACTGTTCTGCCATCCCTGAAAAGCATGTAACATACTGTGTTTCTAGAAGCATTGTTCCAAACTTGATTCTGTTGGTATAGCAGTGTTAGTAGGGATTGTGCAAAAACCCCTTCCTGATCCCCTTACCTGACACTACCATTAACATTATTTTTCAATTACCATTTTACACATATTACATTTGTACACATATTACATTTTTAAGATTTTTTATACTCTTTTTTTGCATTTTTAGCATATTTAGAATGAATTTTTGTAACATATTTAAGTAACTTTAAGTTTTTAATTTTTATTGTAAAATGCTTAGAATCTAGGATTAAGCGCTATAACAAAAACACTCTATTGTTATTATTATTATTAATTGAGGAGTGGGAATAGCCCAATGAAAGAGGCCTGTGAGCCAAAATTCATCTCTGACATTTTTCTGCAATATCTTTTGTTTTACTTATTTTACTACTATTACTATTATTTTACCTTTTAACTACATTTTACTTAGTTTCTATTGTTCTTTTTCTTTATTCTTCAAAGGTTCCCCTGGGAGTAATTTTTAAAGATGAAAACACAAATGAGGACATGCTACATATTTTGCAGCAATTTCATGGCTATCTGCCTCATTTGGATGAAGGCCAGTATGATCCACAAATATTCGCTGGCGACCAATTGAGTATTGAAAGGGCTGTCAATCTTATTGCACCTGTTGCCAATGGCTACACTCCAGAGTCAAGATTAGAGGGCATGCACCTACAAATTGGAGACTGGCACACTGCCGTCAAAGTTCTCTCTGTAATTATACAGCAAAATCAATCCCTATAGTACAGGCCCGCAGCAGTAATTTGAAAAATAATAATAATTTGAAAAAGCATACTTAATGTGTTAATTATAGGAAATGGAAAGTAGGAAATGTGTATTTTTTCGAAGGTTGAACCACCCAATAATATTATTTGAAGGCTGCCAATGTGGGAGCCCCCCCCCCCCCCCCCAATAATTTTGAGGTTGCTATGGCCTTGTAGTATAGGCATTACCCATAGGACGTACATCTCATCGATATAACAGCTTAATTACTGGGTTTAAATTTTATTAGGCAATGTTTTCCATATTTTAGACAAAATGCTGAAAAAATTCTCTCTCCTGCTTAGTTTTTATGGTATTTTATTTTAATTGTTTGCAGTTGCTGTTCAAACGATTCTACTCAGCCCAGAGTGATGGGGATCTGTGCACTATGTATGCTGACAGAACCACTATTAACCGCCGAAATGTAACAGTTGATCCATCAAAGGCTTATCATGCTGACAGAGATTTCCTTATCATTGTCATACAATCCTCCTGGGTCTTTTTCTTGTTTGCAATGCAAACTAAAGAGTAGAGCAATTAGTGTGCTGTGGGCCAAAACAGCTAATGTTGAGGTCATACACACTCTATAAAATTAATTCGAGTTTTCAAAGTCACCTCCAGAATCGCTTACTGTGTTCAGTTAAGTTTTTGCCGCTCTAAGTGTCTGTATTGCAATTTGTTATATGCCAATGAATCTTAAATGTAAACGTTGCGTTACAGATTTTTCTGCCTTTTTCCTTCACTTGATACCCAGCTCTGACAAGAATAACATAAGCCATGTCATACACCTACTGGTGGTATACATTTTTTCTACTCAGATTTGTAAGTGCAGTCAGAGCAGCAGGTGATAAGCCAGAAGAGTCAGGAGACTGCATGTGGGTTGACTCATTTACTGTGCTCTCTAATGCAGACCAAGATAAATTGTCTGCCATCAAGGCAAAGAGCTCTTCGTCCTCAGCTAGAGCAGCCCATTCTCCAATTACTTCGTCATCTAATTCATCATCGCTAGTGCCCAGTCTCATATCGACCATATGCTCACAAGATACATCAATATCATTAAATACTTCTGCAAGCATAGCAACTATTTCTCTTGCATGACAGATGTTCCATATTTCAATCTTATCTGTGACACCCTCAAAAGAAAATAAAGTTTCACAGTTTTCTAGCACCTGGTCGATTTATGTTTCTCCAAACCCCAGAAGAGAATTTATGCTAATCAGACTTTGGACCATGCCATGTGCTGACTTTCGTACCAGATCCATTAATAGTTTCTTGTGGTACTTTTTTAGTAATCCTGAGAGTTCTTTTTTCTGGTCTTCACTAACAGAACGCCTTTTCTCTTCTGATGCAATACCTGTCTCCATAACCATAAAATCAGTGTAACTTTCACAATTTTCACTACCACATTCACAAGCTTTAGCACAATTATCACAGCAAGCATGGAGGTCTCCAGAAAATACAATATGGTTCTTGCTAAAATGTTTCATAAGCACCTGTCTCCTGCAGGTTGTAGCTTTGACATATTCTTTTATGTCCCTTTCCAAATGATTCAGCATAATGCCTTTGTACAAAAGATAAGAAAAACTAGACTTCCCATCTCTTCCAGCACGACCAGTCTCTTGGATAAAGGCCTCACAGTTTTTTGAGGGGCCAAAGTGTATTGTGCGGTGGACACATTTACAGTCTATTCCCATGCTGAATGCTATGGTTGCCACCAAGACTTGCACATGACCATCCAGTCTTTTGAATGACTCCAATATTGCATCCTTATTTTGTTTTGGAGTACAGGAATGAAGCATTTCAAGTTTTGGTTTTCCATTAGCAACCAACTCTATCAACATAGATCTCAGGGTGCCATACACCAAAGAACACTGTTTTATTGTTTGGCAGTAGATGATTGTTTTATCTCCACCATCTTTTCTTTCATTGATTTCATTCACCAACCATTTAAAACTTTCTTTAGCATCCATTGAGTTACTTAAATACTTGACAATATAGGTAATGTTCTAATTGGGATTTTCATTTATTTCTATGACGTCTTGCATTCTAAGTACATCTGTAATTGTTTCTTTTGTTGACAGCGTTGCTGTTGCTGTCAAAGCAATTACTTTTGCACCAGCAGCGAGGGTTCTCAACTCATGAAGCTCTGAATATATTGTTCTAAATGCCACCATCTTATTTGTAGATGAAGTCCCCCTGTCAAAAAACGAAAAGCGTGAGCCATACAAATATATATGATCGTTCTCATAATACGACATGCTTACCATTGCTTGATTACATGCGCTTCATCAACGGCTATGCAACATAGTTTTTCCTTGAACAACGCGCTAGAAAGCAGCTCCCTCCATCGCTGGTTTTTCAACCATGATTCTGGGCTTCCATATATCACGGAATACTCTCCGTTCTCTACTTCACCAGCTTCTCCCTCTTTTAGATTGCTGAGACTCACAGAACTTACACCGATGCTTCGTAAATAATCCACTCGGTCGTCCATTAAACTCACAAGAGGAGACGCGACAACAACAATGTGCCCTGACTTCCTTCGAATATCGTCGAAGACTAGCGGCATAGCTTGGTAAATCAGGGACTTTCCATAGCCAGTCGGCAAATTAATAAACAAATCCGCTTCACCCTTGGTGAAACTCCTCAATAGCCTCCTTTTGATGGCTATTCAAGGCCGCAATTCCGAATTTTTTTGACACAAGACGGAACACAGAGCTGAGATCGTTCGCCATCTTGAATTTTTTTCCCGCGAACAGCCAAGGTCAACTTTCCAGTATTTGGAAAGTGGACGCTGATTGGCTAATTCGTTTTGCCACTCTGTGGAGCAGGCGCTCGTGGGGCCTAAGGAATCGTGGTCCCAAAGAGCGGCGCGTAGGAGGCTAGACCTTTTCGGTCGATCTACATTTGCCGCAGTTTTCCGGCCTTTTGTTTTATTAACCAATGAAAATTGATGAAGATAATTATACTGCGTCAACTGCAGCATTTCGTTTGCGTTTGTTTTGACGCAGTAATATTAACATATCGCTAAATAGCCAATCAAACGGAGCGTAAAAATACACTGCGTCAATTGCTGCAGTATTTTTCACGTGACTCAGATTTGCCGCAGTTCCCCAAAAGACTATTGTATAATCAGCCAATCAAAATTACCGGCGATAAGTACACTGCGTCAACTGCTGCATTTTTCAACACGTGATTTTTACTGCGTCAATTTTTTTTAGTTCATTACATATTGATTTGACGCAGTTCATTTGCATGTCACAAGCTGGTAGCCAATAAGAAGTTCATAGTGACAAAATTGTCACTTAGAGACAGGGGAATATAGTTTCTGCATAGTGATTGTTTTTCCGGGTTTTTTTCTTTTCACCTTAGTTGCTCTCGCACGTGAAAATCGATATCATCATGTTGTTTTTTTTACTAACATATGCGATAATGTATTGATATGTGGATATGACTGATTAAAAAGCCTTTTCATAAAAGTCTTGCTTAGGTGATAAAGCGTGAAATTTGTGGCAAATTTGTAGGCAATGTTATTCATTGCCGCAGATTGACGCAGTTTGGCCTGCATGTTTTCCATATTTGGTCAAGCATTGTGCTAGCTCAACCAATGAGATGCTTGTGTTCATAAGAGTGCCCACATTGCTCACATTCGAATCTTCGTTCCCTCGAACAGAACACTTCGCATAGTTACCTCGAAGAATAATATCCAAAAATGGTAAGTCTGTTAAACAAGATAACTAAAATTCTATGTTACTTCCTGCAAAAATCTTAGTTGTTATGATTTTTATAAAGGGTTTTTCGGTCAGACTGAATATTCAAGGAATCTACTTGATTCAAGTTATAGATTTGAACCTTATTATGCTTTACCGTGATGTGCAACTTAAAATTAAGTCAAGATTATAATTTCAGTTTTTCACTTTGCTGTGTGCCGATTCTTTTCAAAATGTCTTTTCTGCTATTATTTTAAAACAGAACTATTGCTGTGTTTTTAGTTCGCGCTTCCTTCAGTCAATTCATTCGGCCTTGTCAAAAATGTCATTTCTTCCTTTGGGCTTCAACTTACAAGAATCGTTCATCCAGAGAATATTTCGAATTTTGTATTTATGTAACTGACAATTATATTTTGAATAAAACGAAGGCGAGAAAAAATAAGTGAGCCCTAAAATGAATTTCTCCGTTAAATTTGTTACGAATTTTGACAAGTTCACGAGTTCAAAACCAGGGCGTCTTTATTTAGCATAATAACGATTTCATAAAAATCTCTTAGATCCCACAACGAATTCTCTTTGCGAGTTCATCTCTCGAACTTTATTTCCGCTATTGTATAGCCCATAGACGCTTTAAAGTTCTGCGAATAAAAAAAAAAGATTCGAAAAGTTTTCGAAACTCGCGTCTCGCTTCGATTAGCGAATGAATCTAAATAATGCTTTCCAGTGTTTGGCTTGTTTTGTTTGAAGTTGCTTGACTCCACCCTATAACTTTGTTCCATGGTGGTTTTAGGTTGAAAAGCCTTTTATTGTTTAGTTTATAAAGCTTTCTGGCTAGATGTTATTAATAAATCAAGCGATAGAATTTAGCATGGGGATTCCATGGCCTGTGGTTTCAAGTACCCAATCAAATGCCCAACTTAAGAAAACGTTGATAACAAAGTTTTCAAACAAATATGAATCCGTGAAAACTATGTACAATAGAAGTGCTTATTATAAATGTATAAAACTTTTAAATTTTTCAGTTTTCGAATGTTGTGTTGTTGCTATTTGTTCATGGTTTCAATATTTTTGTTCGTAATTTCAGGCTGATCAACTCACAGAAGAACAAATTGCTGGTAAGCTTCATAAATTTACCTTTGTGTCACCTCTATAAAATCATTTTACATGTATTTCATCATTTTGCAATTGCGAATTGTTTATTTATTGTAATAATTACTTTTTTCAGAATTCAAGGAGGCCTTCTCCCTGTTCGACAAGGATGGTGATGGCACAATCACCACCAAGGAGTTGGGCACTGTCATGCGTTCTCTGGGACAGAACCCAACAGAAGCTGAACTTCAAGACATGATCAATGAAGTCGATGCAGATGGTGAGTTTCCTTTATTATTTACTCCGTATAGTTGTATATATTCCATAGTGAGTCACTGTAGATGTAGATGAGCTTGACATTAAATATTTAGAGTTGAGTCACTCTACTGTTTGGGATGCTCTCATTGGCTGTCTAAGTTAGGCTGTGTTGAATATCCTACTTTGCTCATAGAAGCCTTTTTTCTATTCTACGTAAAATAGATCTTCACCAAGATTCTTGAATCTGAAGTAAAAAATTCATTATTGGGAAAATGGATTGATGAATATTTTTTAACTGCATAGATTGAAACTTGAATGACAAAAAGAAGTATGCATTTTTTGTCCCCTGTTAGTTAGCTCATGACACCCTGTCATGGTAACAGCTTGCTTCATCCTTGATGTTATGAATTAATCAAGTTTTTCTTTGCAACAGTCAGTATTTACAAAAAGTGTTATACCGCAAAAATTGAGATTGCACTCTATGTTAAACTGTGCAAAAATTATTTCTTCTATTGCCAATCATCAGCCTTAAAGAAATCAACAAAAATATCTTCCTTTTTCAATCAGGAAATGGAACCATTGATTTCCCTGAATTTCTAACTATGATGGCAAGAAAAATGAAGGACACAGACAGCGAAGAAGAAATCAGGGAAGCATTCCGTGTGTTCGACAAGGACGGCAATGGTTTTATCAGTGCTGCTGAGCTCAGACATGTCATGACCAACCTCGGCGAGAAACTCACAGATGAGGAGGTCGATGAGATGATCAGGGAGGCTGATATTGATGGAGATGGTCAAGTCAATTATGAAGGTTTGTGTTTTATGTTTTTATATTTTCACTAACCAATGTTCTGGACTTGCATTGGATGTTTATATTTACATGCATTGAAATTGGTTTGGCAGAAGCTATGAATAATGCAGACATACTAGCCAGATGGCCTAGGTTTGATGCATTTTCTACCTCACTGCCACTGTTATCCACCAACAATAAGAGACAAAAACGTTGTTTTTAGTGGAATTCCTTTGGATTTGTGAATATTATACATCATAACCACTACAAGATCCCTCACACATCTGTCCCTCCATGCAATGTTCTAGTTATATTTATTCTAACAGCCCCTTTTTGTTTTGCATTTCATAGAATTTGTGAAAATGATGACATCAAAGTAAATTCTTCCGTACCCATCTACATTCTACAGCTGTACTGCACATCTCTATAGTACTAGCGTCACGGGATCTCAGTCGCCCATTTAAATTATATGAAAACCATCACTTTTTTATCAAGATTATTGGCACACTGATCTATCAAAGACATGTTTACTAGGTTGTTTTTTCTTTTCTAAATCATTGCTATTTTCCAAGTACAGTGGCAACTTAGGCTGTGTTGAGCTACATAACATGCCATCATCAACACTGTAAAAAAAAAAAATGTTATTTGCCAGGTGTATGTATTCTTCGTAGGTATATTAAATAGAAGTGATCTTGATCAATAAAATTTCTTTGGGAACAGATTCAGTGTCTCCGATGTTATAGCAACTCTTAGAGGTGCACCTTCCATACAGAATCGCCTTCCCCTGAAGGCTTTATACTGCTTATGACAATTATGATATTTTAAAGGTAGGAATTAACGAGCTCTTCCTTTTCATAGCAAAGCAAAGAAAACGTTGGAGGGAGTGGCACAGACCTGTAGAAAGGGTTTCGACCGGGGGTTTTGATTAACCATTTAGTGGGCAATTTTTTCTTAGGTAGCTCGTTCTTACCCGCAGTGTAGCCTCTGCAGGCATCTCTTCTCATCGGAAATAGTAGTCTCAAGGAGTATCAAGTTTGTTTAAGGGGGGGGGGGGGGGAGGAAGAAGTCCTTTGAGGGCCTGATACTCTAGCTACATCGGAAAGAAAAAGCGCTTTTATTTCGATGCGGGGTCCCTGTGGCGAAAAAAGGAGGAAAATAACACGGGAGGGGGGCAAAGAAAAGAAAGAAGAGTACCAGTCTTCCACGTCCTAAAATCACAAACACAGGTATCCTTAATCTGAATAAAGGCCGTTACTATGTAGAGTTGCCTGCGGAGGAGGCAACTTCCTTTTCTATTCGCCACAGGAACCAAGCCTCAAAATAAAAGTGCTTCTTTTCGAGAGAAGAAGTGCCTGCGGAGGAGGCTAAAGGCTACTCGCAGTGGTAATCAATTTTCCTTCATTCTGGGGATAGGACCACTTTCGAACCCAGACGCCGTGCGATGCATTTTGTGGAAGTTGAATAAGCGCACTGTGCATGACGGTCAGGATTCGGGGTCGGAATCCCAGAAACAGCAAATAACGACTGGGTACGAGTCTGGGGAAAGACTCTTCTGCCGCCACCTACTCGACTTCCAGCGGCGCGTTTTTTCTCTTCCGCGCGCCGCTATAAGCGCAGTTAGGTAGCTAAAGGGGTGCAAATACAGCCATTTGGGGAAGGAATGCGTGTTTTATTCAACACTAACAAGCACTAGACATCACTTTGGACTAAAGTTATCCTATAGCCCGTGATGGGCTAATATAAAATCCGCTTTCCAATCCGAAATTTTGTCCAATGAGATCGAAAATGATAGAGCTAAAGATTTATTAACCAAGAAACTACAAGTTACTCGAGTCTGCATTTTGGAAAATCTAGTCAAAACTACCCCAAAATGGGATAAACTAAATATAACTAGTATAAACTAATTTAGAGTATTTATATTGATTTTACTAAAAAAAAAAAAGATTTTACTCAAATTCAGTTCTCTTTTCAGACTTTGATAGCTTGTCTTTGAATCGAGTCGATTGTTTCATCTTCATTTGCATGCATTTGCATTGAATACGGCTCATGAATAATACGACGTTTGAACTTAGTCTATGTTTAGTTTTGCTATGAGAGAACAGTTTAAAGAAACTTGAGCTTTACACGATCTTAGCGCCATGCGTGCTTGACAAAGGTGGAGGGAAGGGGGTGTCAGTAGGGAACTCCATCAGTGTGATATTTATATTTATTTGAAACAGGAAGTTGGTCGTTGGCCCTGTGTCATTTGAGCGTGAAAGCAAGGCTTCAGCAGGTCGGAGCCATCTTGTAAATAATGTGCAACATGTAAAAGCACCTGCTAAATTGGATTTAAAACATGCTGTAAATATTTGTAATAGTGGTATGGTGCAAACAAATTCGCAAACAAATTCGATTGATGAGCCCTTTTGTGCGGAAAGCTGCCAGGAGGGAAATTGCAGAAAATCGAAAGATCTACTAGATAAAGGAACAATTTAAAACAAGAAACAAATCTAGTCCTCCTCTCTGTTTTAAAATTTAGTCAATAAATGTGCATACGAGTGAAATTCATGTCGATTTTTATTGCATTCACATCATATTTAAATAACTAAAAACTTGGATGTAAGTGTTGTGCTAAACGAGATGATTGCTCTAATAGCAAGAGGCTATAGCTGGTTTACAGCGAGCGCAGGAATAGGAGAATGGGAACGAACAGGCTTATAAGCATGGGCTTAGCGGTGAGACCGCTGTTACACAGATCTGTATTGCAGCATTCAGTCGAACATGTGCCGCCTGACTGTTCGCATGTCGTCTTCGCTAGTTCACATGCGCTCTTAAGGGTGCATGTTTTCGCGACCTAAAAAAAACAACAGCAGTAAAATATATAAGCATTTTTTCATAATTTTAATTCTAATTTAAGAGTTACACTAAAGCCCTCCAAACAACACAACAAAATTACCGATACGCATCATTTTTAATTGTTGTTGTTGTTTATTTAAACCACAATAAGAGGCCACATTAATCTAATAACGGCCAGATTTGTTATAAGGCGTATCACATTTATAATAAGGGAGGGACCATTTAAGTGGGGTGTAGGATTTCATGTGAGCAAGGTATTTTTTCCTCTTGGCTATTGGGCAGGATTTCTTTTTCTACAGAGGTGCTATATTTGGTGCATTTGTGGTGCACGATCTTTTTGTCTTGTAAAAAAGGCTTGCATGATTTTTTTTTTCAGAATCATCCACCTCCCCACCCCCCCTCAAAAGTTCAATGGTCCCTTACCGGTTACTTACAAATGTGGCACGACCTTATAACAAGTGTGGCGCAATGCCATTTTATATATGGCGCAACTTTATTACAAATGCGGCACGTTGCAACTACAAATATGACACGGTCTTATCAGTCTTATATCAAATAACAAACCATAGATGCTTTTATAGTTTGTTTTTACGTGTAATTTACTACTTTCTCTTCATGCCTGTTTCCTTCTAAAGGCCTGCCCGAACGAGACTAAAAGTGAATGCAAGTGTCGTTCAAAATTTAGACAAAAGTTCAATTTTTTGTTCAAATTTGACGCAAGTCAACGCTAGTGCTGACTTGCGTTCCTTTGGCCAGAGCTTAAATAATTACTTTTCTGCACGCAAATGTCTTTGCATATACTTGCGCACCTGCCCCGTCTATGTGTAGAGTTTGTTTGCCTGTATTCCTTACCGCGTCTACTCTTTGTAGAGTTTGTTTGCCTGTATTCCTTACCGCGCGCCACCTTTGTGCAAGACTTTATTTGCTTACACTAAGTTCCTTACCGCGTCCCCTCTATTGCAGAGTTTGTTAGTACGTTTCCCTTACCGTTTTTCCTGTAGTCGTCGTTTGGCAGGTGTCGCCAGCAAGGCAAGTTATCCCATTCGTCGTGCAGTCCCCATTTGAGTTACTGCAAACGTAGCACGTGATCGAATATGCTGGAACACATTTATACAGTAAAAGATTGGGATCTAACGCACGATACAACCATTATAACCTTCAAATGCATTTTACCCATTTCAACCAGGAACAAAATTTAAAACTGTGACCGTTTCTTGTCAAAAACATGAACCGAGCTACATGCGTATAGGACGCTCAGCAAAAGCGAGTCTTTAGTATTAAAAAAGATATCCCGCCGTTACAATTTAACACCACGTCAGGAGAAAATGCCGTTTTGCCGTTTGGGGTATTTTATTTAAAATTGGCAAAAATGGAATGACATTAGCTCTATTTTAGCCGAAATCAAGGGATTTTTCTGTTATACTATAAGTAACGAATTTGAAATTTACAATATTAGACAATTTCTGCAATCACAGCCTTTGTGCAGACGTACAGATTACACAATTTGAGCGTCGGATCCTTTCCAACATAATGGGTTTCGTTACTTTTTCACATGTCCGTAACTTACTCATTTGAGAGCCCTTCAGTTATTTCAATTTCCTCTACTTTTACAAAAATTTGATATTCGACCCTTACCATCCATAACAAAATGGCCATACTCGATCCTTCAACGATTCAGTTCCTAAAGATACAGTAAAAATAGCACTAAAACACGATTAAGTAAAGATACTCCCGCATTTCAAGGACACTTAACACATTTTGTGTTCCTAAGGCTTTTCTTGGCGGGCGTCCTAAATTTTGAGGAGACTTTGGATTTTTTGGGCCTTTTTACATGTAAAAAGGAGCGGAACAACAATTGTCTATAAAAGAGTAAAAATACCCTTTAGTTCCAGGGAAGGTATAAATTTATACAATCCCAAACAGTCCCGGAGTTCAAATAGAAATGTATAAATTTATACAGTCCCGGAGTTCAAATAGGAATGTATAAATTTATACAGTCCCGGAGTTCAAAAAGGAATGTATAAATTTATACAGTCCCGGAGTTCAAAAAGGAATGTATAAATTAATACAGTCCCCGAGTTCAAAAAGGAATGTATACATTTATACAGTCCCGGAGTTCAAAAAGGAATGTATAAATTTATACAGTCCCCGAGTTCAAAAAGGAATGTATAAATTTATACATTCCTATTTGAACTTCGGGACGGTATAAATTTATACATTCAACAATTGTTGTTTCGCTCCTTTTTAAATGTAACAGATACTGACAAATAAAAGATTTTGACATATCTTACGGTTAACATGGACATTTTTATCGGTTATGGCTAAAATACTCATTGCTTTCTTTTATGAAACACGTCATTCGAGGTAATTTCTATTTCGCTTCTTTACAAATACAATAAATGATAAGAAATGGATGTTTTAGACATCCCATCCCGGAACACATAATCATTTGTGCCACGAATCGTAAAATTATCTATTGACTTCTTAACGTAAAAGGACGGGGGATTCATATTTAGTGAAATTAGCAAATTTTTAAGGCATGTCTTGAGAAAATCGTATATTCTTGCTAAACGGCAAAACGGCATTTTCTCCTGACGTGCTGTTTTTCCCATTTTATCTAATTTGCAAACATGATTCCATCATGGTTGTTAGCGCTAAGAGTTTCTGTGGCATCAGCGAAAACACATATCTGATAAGATTATGGAAGCTGGGTCTGATTGGCTAAGTTTATTTTACAACAGCACAGAGAGAAGGAAGCAATTATTAAAATCGTAATCATTAATGCATATTAAGTCTATGGGATTACTCCATGAAATGTGATATATTAGATATATGTTATATATTGGGGATGTCAAATCAATTTTCCTCACCCGTTGGCAAAGCGGCGAGAACGACAAGAAAAGGCAGCAAACTTATTCATGATGGCAAAGAAGTGGCTCAATCTGATGGCGGTGTTGACTTGATGTTGACTTGCCTGGCTTCTTAGAAGTATGGTGAGCTCAACAAATATATTTTTGTATTAACCAATCTGACTCAATGAGGTTGCGTGCTAATACCCGCTGTTCCCGGAGGGGGCTTTGGCTTGCCTGCTGTTCTCGGAGGGGGAGCTGGCTTTGTGCGCACGACCATGTTTCTTCAAGTATTCAAAAGCTCAAATTATCATGTTTTTTTTGATTTGAAATTATTTTTTTCATAGACTATTTAACAGTGCCAGCTACCATGGGTAATCTAGTATTCCATCACCAATATTAAAGTTTTGGCTAACTTTGATTCTAAACTTTAAAAGTTTGTATACGAGGCTTTATAACAACGCTGCGCCATTATAGATTCTTGTTGTTTTACCATCTCAATATGCGCAGATCAGATTGTGCATTCTAATTATGGATGCAATTGCTTTAAGAGATAATCCAACCATAGGTGGTCGTATTTCTTAGTAGCAGCCGTTGATACCTTATTACACTTAATTTTCGCGTCACTTTAATTTCGCGATTTTAAAAGATTCGCGAAAATAAAGTGACGCAAAAAATAAGTGTCGCGAAAATTAGGATGGCGAAAATTAAGTGAGGAAAACATGCGAAATTTTGGGCAAAAATGCAAAATAAAGTTTTCGTGACCGAGAATTCTCGGGTGTTTCGAGAAACGGGCGCCAGGTGTTTCGCTTTTATTAACATTCGCCACTAAAAGCTCACCTCGGGATGGAGTGTTGGAAGGAAAACCTACATCTTAATTAAGATTAACGGCTCGAAGTTTCGAGATCCCTGGAAGAAAGAGAGTGGCGGGGTCCCTAAAGAAATTGATTTGGTTAAAAGAATCACAAAACCGCTATACATAACAATCGCACGGTTTACAAATGGTCCAAATAAAAACTGGTGATTAAATTTTTACCACATAAAATCAGAACTGTTTTTATAAGCCTGCGACTTAGCCTAGGATAACTGGATAATAGCAAAATAATTTTGTTTAGTATGATGTATGCTGAAATACAGAATCAAATTGTGTTCATATTGACAAACCTCAAACATTATTGGTTTTGATTATTTATGTAATATTCTCTTTTAAAAATTTATTGGATGTGATATTTTGATATACACTATAATTTAAGAACACCATTAATAACATTTAGACCTTGGCGTTACCAGAGACTGAAGCTAAAAATTCTAAAATTCTATCCAGCCATTCTAATAATGATACTCCGTGGGAACAAGTCGACTTTTTAGTACCTTGGTGTCAATGTACTCCAGGATGGGCTAGCTTGGCAAAACCGTTCACTCACAAACTCGTACCCAGTCGTTATTTGCTGTTGCGGGGACATCCACAGCAACCCTGGAGCGGAGACGGAAAGAAAATTCCGACCCCGAAACCGTATCCTGACCGTCATGCACCGTGCGCTTATTCGACCTCCCCAAAATGCATCGCTCGTCGTCTGGGTACGAGACTGGTTCACTCAAAAAATCCAGTTGCTAGACACTCTCGTGTGGCTAATAGCAACTTACAGATCGGAAAGCTGGACTCTCGGGAGGTATGACATCAACCGTATTGAAGCCTTTAAGATGTTTGGCTACCCACGTATCTTTAGAGTGAGCTGGTGAACACCGTGAAATGAGTTTATTCTAGGAAGCTAGGTGTCTTTCGGATGCTCCTGGAAAACTAACGGTGGCCCGAACTTTAAAACTTTGGTCATGTCACGCGGGCTCGAAACCTGTCCACTGTTATCTCAGGGATCAGTTATGGAAAAAAGCTTAAGAGAAGACAGAGGAGGGCTGGCCTGTCTGGGCCCATGTGCTCCGCAATCAGGGTCGTAGCAGGGGGTGGCGCACTGGGGGACTCCCAATAATTTCAAAAATTATAAGAATATGACACGTAGAGACGTGACTGTGCCCCAAATATTTTCTTAGTGTTTCTGTATTGTGCCCCCCGACCCCCGACCCAATCTTAGGTGGCCTGCTACGGATATGGCCATGGACCATCACAGAGCGTAATCTTTGTAACACTAGAATCGCCGATCCTCAACCATGAGGAAGGCAAGGCAAAAAAAACATTTTGTCTTTTAAAATGCTCACAAAATAAGAACGGCCCAGCCACAATTGAAAATTAGACGATTTTATAAAAAAAGTGCATCCTTAATAGATCCTTATAGCATATCAAACCACAAAATATAATTTTTTCCACCTTTGTCATACCATTACTTGCGTTATTATAGGACTAAACCTTTTTATTTTAATGACACGAAAATCACATCTTACAAATTCAAAATCAAATCTTTAAGGTTTCACAGTATTGTTACTGGCTGAAAGATCGGGTGCCATGTTCCTAACTACCACAGGCTATCCAATATCAGGCTCACATTGAGCGCACTAGAAGGAGAATGGGCATGAGCAGACTCATTAGCATCATGGGCTTGGTGGTGAGACCGCTGTTGCAGAGATCCTTGTCATTGCAGCAGGCCGCCACGCATTTGCCGTCACTTTTGTCGCATGTACTCTTGAATGTGTCGCATTGGGTCTGTTTGGCACATGATTTGGTGACCTAACAAATCAACAAAATCAATTATTAAACAATTATAATAATCAGCCCTCGATAACATGAACTATTTCGATTTCTATTGAAGATTTCAATTAAGGGAAGATCTATAATATTTTTCCTAGATGTTTTGGGGGTTTGTCGTCAATAAAAAAAGAAAATATATTGAGCTAAATAATCGTTTGTATATGAAGAAAACGTTTTGGGTGTCTGGTACCGAGGAATCTTAGTTTCTTTTCAGATACTTTCTCCATTGACTAAAGATGGTCACAGTCACAGTTTTTTTTTTTTTTCGTGCCTCCCCCCCCCCCCTTCCGAACTTGTGATGCCAAACCCTGCTAATTGCTGTAAAAACATCGGACCGGTATATCAGGTTGAGTGCGCGAGGTTCTTACCGCGTCTCCTGTCTTGACCTTCAAGCAGTATTTGTAGCTTTCGCCAGCCACAGAGCAGTCCACTTCATTCTTGTTGCAGTTGGCCTTTTCGTCAGTGCACACGTAGCACTTGATGGAATATGCTGAAACACATTGTTTTCTCGTTTGAAAACAAATTTCAAGCAATTCTAAGCTATGCGCCAGTGGTGGGTCAAGGGGACTATACATAATCACGAGGCATACTTGAAAATAGAATATCAAAAGATAGAATAGAATATCATGTCATGCATACACGCCTGGCGTGTTTCAATGGAAATACCCCATACGATGGTGAAAAGTAAATCGTGTTTTTTTATCACTTCAGCAGGTCGACATGACCGAAAAACATGACATGACACTTCAAATAAGCCCATTTGACATCTAATAAGGCGGAACATTTCTCTAAGTAGTGGTGAGTAATAACAAAAATATCAAATGCGACATTGCTGCGACTTTTTGTAAAGTGATATTGAAATTTCAGCTTTTCCTCTAGCCTGTGTACAGACCTCCGTAATTAGTTCTGTATACAGGCTACTTTTCCTCCCATTTGTTTTCTTCTTTTTACAGACTTTACAGGCTAAGGCATATTAATTGACTTTGAGAGAGGGGCATAAAGTTAAACCAAGTCAAGCGTGGCCCCCTACAGCCGATTGTTGAAGTTTCGATTCTTGAAACGGGCTTTGAACTTTCGAATGGAATCTTTCTGTTCGTCGCGTGCTGTATGAACTCTACAAATAGGCCAAAATAGTTAGAGGAGAATACTAACTCTGGTTTAACTGTAAGGGATAATTGAACAATTTCGGAAAAGTTCGTGAAAAGTTCTCATTTCACATTTATCTAGCCCTCCAGCGTTACACATAAAAAAGTATATAAAGTAATTTGCATCTCTGCAAGTGAAACTCCGACCACCCTTTATTTTGACTGAACCAGACCCGACAAAACCTAGATTTTCGTTAGGGTTTTGGGGGAACTAGCCGGCTTTGAAATTTTCACCTGGTGTCAGCGATAATTTATTTGCCGCATCAACTTTCTCCTCTGGAAAGAAAGTAACTGTTCGGGTTGAAATTTCACCAGGTACCGGGGAGGCTAAAAGCTCGTGTAGGCCGAAAATTTCCGGGTTTCGCCGGGTTTGTTACAGAGGGGTGTCTAAAGTCCTTTTAACTTATGTTTTCGTGCTTATCCAAGGTTGAAAACCTAATTCTGCAGTCTACTCACCCGCTGGAAGCACGGCAAGAAGGGCAAGGCAAAGGACAGCAAACTTCATGTTGGCAAAGGAGTAGCTCAATCTGAAAGCGGTGATGTTGACTCGACCGTGTGCTTCAGTAGAATAATGAATTTTACTTTCACTCAGCCCCATTTGACTGCCAATCATGAAAGACAGGGCGGAAAGTAGTTTGTGAGGTGTCCGATAGAAAGGGAGGGGTGGGGGGCGTTGAGCTGAAAAGCTGAACCTGGCTAGCGAGTTTGATTTATCGAGGGGCCACATGTAGACTGTATGTATATCTTCGAAAGGAAAATTCGAGTTATTGAGGGTTCAAATTATCAGGATTCAAATGTAGGGAGAAATGCTATACGAGTAAAGCAAGACTTTACCAAACATTCTCCCCTCCCCTGCTCCTTCCGTACTCTTCTGGTATCATATGCGTCATTGATTGGGGTGGGGCTTATACAAGACGAGTCTCTACATGTTGTTTTGATTGCGCTTTTAACATTCGATATGGAATGCGGAATATCGTGATCCAGCTATGTTTCGTTAATGCTCAGAGCTAATGATTTATATGATTTGGAACTAGTTCTGAGAAACTGAGAAATAATATGACGCAAGGAAGTTAGAGGGACTAAGTCCTTTTTGGACTAAATTTCAAAAGTAGCAAGTCGAATGTAGAAAGTACAAAGAGTTCAAAAGAGAAAGTCAAAAGAGAAATCGTATAGATTAGTGTAAATGAGGTGAGACATACTAATCTGAACTGAATCTGAAATGAAATAACAATTATTTGTTATTCTCGAAGCCATTTTTGGTTCATATTGTAAAGAGACTGACAAGTTAATACATAAGCATTCACCAGTGATGAATAAACACCACGAACGGACAACTAATAAAACTAGACCCTGCGCGCAGGGTTGACTGGAATACCTGAGATCTGCAATTTGTTTGGGCCCTGTGTTGTGACATGTATGACAAAGATGCTACTGCCCAACAACTTCGGACATAATAAAATATCTGTATAATCTTGTTTTTTTTATTGTAAATGCCATATCACAACACTGATTGGGGCAAGAAAGGTACGAAGCATCATCTCTTGAGGTTGGACTTGAGAGGTGTGCTCCATTTAAGTAGATGGGGCTGATTGTCCTATCTTTTGCAGTGTAAAAATCTAACAAATACTTTCCGCGCAGCAGCAGAGATAGCACCGAAATAAAATTCAGGAAAAACGAAAATGTGTTTGAAAATTATTGTTAAATATTTCTTAAACATTTTTTTGGTTCACTGCCCACAATGTGCTATCATTTAGGGGTAAATTTATTTTAACACACAAAGTGAGCCATATTGTATTAACAATATAATTTAGATTTAATTTATTATTTCATTTATTTTAGTGCAAAGTAAACAATAATATCTATTTATGCTATCATATTGTTTTAACATTTCTATTTTTAAGTAAATGAGAGGGCTATAGAATATCCAGACTTGAAATTATATCATATACATATCAACAACAGCACTAAAAAGACAACAAAATGCTCTAGATTTTATTGAAAGTGTTCCATAAATTTAAAATTACATTTAATGAGGGATAAAGTTATTTTAGAAATAAACACAAATTTTCTAAAGGAAGGACCAAAATACAAAAAAAAAATATATAAGTAAGCATTAAAATACCAAAATAATTTTTATAGTTTTACATATCTTACATATGGGAATTCATATATTAGCTAAGTTAGCAAATTAACTTACTAGTACTAGTAAATGAAATTGGGGGCGAGAAAGTTTAGTGGTATTATTTTGAAATTTTATAGAAAAAAACATACTAGTAAACAAAATTTCGGGGCGAGAAAGCAATCTGACAACTCGCCCCGAGATATGGTTTACTAAGTATAATAATAACTATACTATTAAATGAAATTACGGGGCGTAAAGCAAAAACGACAACACGCCCCGAGATTTGGTTTACTAGTAGTAAGTAATTATAATACCGATAAATTACGGGGCGTAAAGCAAAAACGAAAACACGCCCCGAGATTTGGGTTACTAGTAGTAACTAATTATAATACTTATAAATTACGGGGCGTAAAGCAAAAACGACAACTCGCCCCGAGATTTGGTTTACTAGTAATAAGTAATTATAATACCGTAGAAATTACGAGGCGTAAAGCAAAAACGACAACTCGCCCCGATATTTGGTTTACTATTAATAAGTAATTATAATACCGAGAAATAATTGGGCGTAAAGCAAAAACGATAATTCGCCCCGAGATTTGGTTTACTAGTACCAAGAAATTACGGTGTGTAAAGGAAAAACGACAACACGCCCCGAGGTTTGGTTTATTCACGGGAATTAGGATAATTTGTCAGCGATTTCTCTATAAAATAAACAAAAATGAATCCCCAATTTATGTTGAATAATGAACTCAGCTAATAAAATATTTCTAACCTTATAATCCGAAAGGTCTCCAGTCTTTTGAGTTAGCGAAACCCTTTTTAGTTTCCTCTCGTTCCATTTCTATTTCTCTTGTCTAAAAACCCTAGGGATCGTTGTTTTCACTCGAAACATTTGAACGGTACTGTGTAACCATAGCCTCTTTAGGCCCGAGCCCGAGCCCTCTCAGAACCTAACTTCGTATTTAGGTTCTATATAAAATAAGAAGGGAGTGAAACAACGCTCGGTTCTATTGTTCGAAAACCTGCCTAGTTACGGCCAATGATGTGATGTTGGTATGAGACATGATTGATTGACAGCTCACCTTCTCTTTGAACTGATCTCGCCGCCGACACACACCCAGTCATGCGACAAGTGCTGGGATCGGGGCTTCTTTTTAAAATGTTTCTACGGACCCAGAACCGTATCCAGGGGGGTTGAGGAGGGGGGGCTGCAGGGGCGTGCGAACGCATCCCCCTATAACGGCCGAAAGTCCACTTTTGGTTCTCAGTAGACGTGCTATTTGTAGACAAAACTCAAAATCATAAGCTAGATCACTCTGGTATTAGCCAAATCTGGCAATAAACGTCCCGTGGAGATACTGCAAAGGCAAAAAAAGTCCCTTTTTGTTCTTTCCGAGGTGGTTAGATTTTTATCAGAAAACTCTCTCCCTCCCTCCCCCCCAAGAAAAATCCTGGGTACGGGCCTGCTTCTTCATACAAAAAGTTAAATGACAGGAGATGGTCAGCTTATAATTTGATTTGCTCTATCCCCCTTCTCCACTTCGCCATTAATAAAAACGCTTTGCCCTCTGCCGATAACTTGCAGAATTTTCTGTTTTCTTGTTACTAGTAAACCAAATCTCGGGGCGTGTTGTCGTTTTTGCTTTACGCCCCGTAATTTCTTGGTACTAATAAACCAAATCTCGGGGCGTGTTGTCATTTTTGCTTTACGCCCAGTAATTTCTTGGTACTAGTAAACCAAATCTCGGGGCGAGTTGTCGTTTTTGCTTTACGCCCTGTCATTTATCGGTATTATAATTACTTAGTACTAGTAAACCAAATCTCGGGGCGAGTTGTCGTTTTTGCTTTACGCCCCGTAATTTATCGGTATTATAATTACTTAGTACTAGTAAACCAAATCTCGGGGCGAGTTGTCGTTTTTGCTTTACGCCCCGTCATTTCTCGGTATTATAATTAACTTAATAGTATAGTTAATATTATACTAGTAAACCAAATGTCGGGGCGAGTTGTCAGATTTCTTTCTCGCCCCGAAATTTTGTTTACTAGTATGTTTTTTCTATAAAATTTTAAAGTTCTATAGAACTTCATAATAATACCACTTTCTCGCCCCCAATTTCATTTACTAGTACTAGTATGTTAATTTGCTAACTTAGCTAATATATGAATTCCCGTCGCGATGTAAGGTAGTCACTTCTTTGGGATTCATTCATAACGATTTGATTTTCATAAATAAGCTTCAAAATACTTTACTTCCACTTCAAAATAGATACAAAAAAGTAATAAAGGTATATAGGTAAACCTTCCATTTCGCAGTTATGTCAAAAACATAATTGCAAAACCCAACCTCGGTATATAGGTAAACCATTCATTTCGCAGTTATGTCAAAAACATAATTGTAAAACCCAACCTCGGTATATAGGTAAACCTTTCATTTCGCAGTTATGTCAAAAACATAATTGCAAAACCCAACCTCGGTATATAAGTGTTTTCTATATTTTGCAATATTTTTTTCCCTAAACCTTCCATTTCGCAGTTATGTCAAAATCATAATTGCGAAACCCAACCTCGGTATATAAGTGTTTTCTATATTTTGCAATATTTTTTCCCTGAGAAACATAATTGCAAAATGCTATGATCCCCTATAGAAGAAGTTAAAACTGCGGAATTTGCAAATGTGTTTTATCCCCGTGTCTCGGGTCTTGATCGGGTCGCAAATGGAAAAACGAGTAAATGAAGCAAAATCAATCCAACTTGAGATGATTTTGCACAATTACTTGGTAGAGAGTGGGACTATGGTAATATATGCAATAATAAAATCGCGAGTCTGGCCTTCAACTGCACAAATAACATGGATCTGGGAGCTGGACTCTCAAAATCAAACATGGCGGCCATGGCACAGTTTTAAATTATGCAGACGGGATCGAGCAGGAAATAAAAAGTTGCATTTTATGACTGGGCTACTACAGGTAACGTTAATCGATAATTTTCCTGGTAATACTTTAAGTTTATGTTTTATCAACAATGTTATTGAACTTTCACATTCCCGCTGATTTTAAACATCATGTCATGCTGTACATTTTAACTTTCGCATTTATAGAGTGAAGGTCAACGAAAGTTTTTTTTTTTGTTCGCTGCTCTGGAAGTAAAAATATCAAAGCGACATGGTTAGATTATAAAGCACACGAAATTCCTGCCTTTTCCACTAGGAGCTAAGGTGGGGTTTTGTTCCCGAAGCGCGATTCCATCTAAGCCTTTTGTCCGTAGGAATCCCGATGTCATCTATAATATCATCCGAAAACTCACTATAGAGCTGGTTTACAGAATGAGTTATTTAATACAAGCAATTTTTGTGATTTTAGAAATAATCTTATGAAAATACATTAACGTTGAATGAAGTATTAACTAAGACGTCGCTTGAGAAGCAATATAACGGAATTACGATAACGTCGGACGTCGTGCCATTACCGCTTATCAAGATACCATGATGTAAGAGAACGAATCCCCCGTATTAGGGTATGTTCCAGTGATGTCGTCCGTGAAATCTATTTTTAGAACAAGCAGTTATTTTTAGATACGCATCTGATTGGTTAGCGCTCACGTTTCCTAGCAACATGAGTCAAACGCGCGATCACATCTTGAACGATGTGAACCGGCAAAGGCTGTTATGGAAATCGTTTTGAACAAAAATACCTCCTTTTTTACGATGCGAACGATTTGAAAATGATCTTCCATAGAGTAAGCTGGATCCAATCAACCGTTTCTCGGGCATTTAAAACATTGAAATGCATAGAGTGCGGGATTTTAGGCTCGGGGATCAACTTCCCCAATCAAAGTTTCAATTATTTATCTAACATTTTAACACTAGATAACTTACCAGACACCAGGACACCACCCTACGAGTAGCATTGTGATCATGAGCTACAAGGAGCAGCTAAAAGGATAAAAACAGGTAGCGAACGAAGTAAAGAAGTGCAAATAGTGCAGAGGGAAAAGTTTGTTGTGAAAATGTACTAATTCGAGGTGCCCATAACCAAATACGGCGCGACGAACCATATATGGATGCTATGATTGACAAGCTCGTGCAATCTAAAAATAGATTTCAAGGACGACATCGTGGGCCACGGGGATTTCTTCTCTTATATCATGGTCTCTTGCGCCTATCAATTAAAGGGGTACTTGCACGGTGAAAGAAGTGATTTTAGTGTTATTTCGGTGACAGTGTGAAGAGGGCCTGAAGATTTTGTGCGTGTGTAAATTAAAGAGTGCGGTGTGCGTGTTTTTATTTCTCTCATTTTGGTTATACTGTGTTGAATTTCCGTATATAGATGTCATGCCCTTATTTGTAATGTGTCTACATTTGTGTGATTTCTGCATGTTCTGGAATAAATTTAGTTCTGTCCCAGCGCTCGTGTCTTAAAGCTGTTTCTGTCTTTGTAATTTTCCGAGCCATCCGCCGAACCAACTTTTTCCACACATTTCAGTCACATTTCGGCAATCTCAAAAACAGTGAAAGTCTTTCGGAATAATTAAAATAACTATTACCCAGGTTTACTGAACGACATTTGATCTTTCAGATAACAATATTCTGGTTTGAACGCCTCCCATCGAGCGCATGGAAATTGATTGAAAATAGTACTTAGGTTTTGGAAGAGGCTGTATCTTTAATTAGAACTTGAAATTGCATAAAAAAACCCAACAAGATCCTTTGCATAAAGTCCAATTTACGGAGAATTGTTTCATTTCTATTTACTACGAAGTAATCAGGAAGATTTTACGTGGTTTTGTTGCACACTTTTACGTATTCTATTAAACTTTTTAGAAGAAAATTTTTCCCTTAAACGAAGTAAAGAGAGAAGGGTGCGGCTATGGTATGAAAAGCTTACTTTGATTTTACGTATAGTTAATGTTTAATGTAGAGATTTTGAATCTACGCTTTTTAGCAATATAATGATTTAAGATGGGTGGGGTGTTCTTGATAGAGCTAGAGAATTCAGAAAGGGTAGCTTAGTCTCACAAAATCCCCTCAGTGGGGAGAAAAAAAGGGGGGGTCTTCTAAAGCTTGAAAACTACACACCGGCTTAGAGGGTCCGAGTTAAACCAAAAATCTAATTAAGTTCACACAGCTCCACAAAACTCTAATTTAGTTCACACAGGCTGGTCACCTGTGTATGGTGCCAGTCAAAAAACCGGTCACTACTTAAGAAAGCTCTATCTTCGTCTTTATTACAATGTGGGCAGCGCCACGACTACTTATTTGCAGTATCAACGTTTATATATCAATTTTTTTAAACGAGCTAAATCTAAGACAATGGGGACATTTTGAGGCTGTGACTTGAAATCAGCTATGCTATGACATTATTCTTTTTTTTTCATGAGCAAAGTAAACAAAGTCGTACCCCTTGAGTGCAGTACCATGTATCTACCTGTTTCACCCTGCCCTTGAATGGATCGCTTCTCTTGTACTGTTTTGAAACTTAGCTGTCACAATACAATCAAAACCGTCAATCAGCGTGATCATACACTGACTTTGATTATTTTGCTTCTATTTCAATGTCTCCTAAACCCACGTTATTGTGTGCTGGTATAAAGGTAAGTGAAAAGACGGTATTTCCTCCGAGGCTGTAGAGTTTTGAACACTGATAGACTCTTTTTAACTTTTGATTTGCCAAGTTTTATCACAATTCTGTTTGTAAGAGATTCAAAGGTCGACAAGGGCCGGTAAGGGTTATAGAAATAACTATAAGAAAACAAAGGACCAATCTTTATTTTAACTAAATGTAGTTACATGCAGGTTTTTACGCTTTGTGATACTAGTTAAATGAAAGTCTTTCACTTGAGAAACAATTTACAATGTTCATTGTAAAAAAAGCTTTTCAATATAGCACGCATTGCTTATCCACGTTCTTGGAAGTTCATTGACGCCGTGGAATGGTGTGACATGCCATCTTTTTTCTTCTTTATTATTATTTTTTTTTGGGGGGGGAGGGGGAGCGAGACGACCAATCCTTGGCCCTAATTTAAAGCAACAGCGTCAATGAGTGATGTGATAATTGAATGGATCGTTTTAATTAAAATGCTTTCTTACGTTACAATTTATTTTTTCTGGAGCGCGCAAGCTGACTCCAACTCCAAGCGTCAGTACTTCTTGTCCAATCAAAGCGCACGATCTACGTTGTATAAATTTTATATTAAGGGTCTGTGCAACCCTTTCCCTGGTTTAGTTTGAAGGCTCAATTTATACTTTCAAAGTGAAATTGTAAAGCGTTTAGTAAACAGCTTCGTGCTAGGTCATTTCTGAATTTTTCTTACGATTATCTCCGTACATAAACCAGGGGTGGATCCAGAAGTTTAAAAAAGGGGGGAGCCGAAGCAAAAGTTTCAAGAAAGTACTTATTGTTCTTTCGTATATTTCCTCATATTTCTTGTTATTTTTGAGCCAAATGTCTGAAAATGGGGGGGGGACCCCTCGCCCCCCCCCCTCCTCAGAAGTCTGTCTGATGTTACATTCGCTATGAAAGTATTAAATAGTTTCAAGAAGTGCAGTGGAGGGGGGAGGGGGGAGGGGGGAGGAGGGTCAAGGGGGAGCCCCTGGAGATTGTGCCCCCGGAACCCCCTGTATACGAAGTCCTTAAATTATTGTCTCTGAATGTTTATGTCATTTGTTACCGTTACCAGTATCTAACCCTTTCAGAGACATCATGTATGATGTTGCCTGGATCACATTGCTGCTCGCACTAACAATTGGGCAAATCAGTGAGTGCCAGACCAAATGATTTGATACAAATACATTACATGTAGCAGTGGGCTTTCAGCTTGATAACAGTATCTCCTTAATGACAGTGGTCGAATCTGTTTCCTATCCATAGGCCATACACAAGCAGCAGGGCTTGCAGGTAAAAAAAAAACACATAAAAAAATATTTTATACTTAAAGCTGCATTGTCACCAGTTTACTTCCGGTCGATTACGTAACAATCTCCAACGATTTTTAACGCGAAAAATATTTCAAAATATTGAAAGCAGTGTGTTTATTGAAAGTTTTTTTGAGGATGTGATTAAAAATTTAGAGCGGATGGCTTGTTTAATATCTCGGATTTTAATAGATTCTTTTGTCTTTTAACGGTTGAGGTTTCCGTCGGACCTCCGGAAGTAAAGTGGTGACAATGCGGCTTTAATAAGCTATTATACGATCAGAAGCCTTGATGTCTAAATAAAATAATACAGGAATTCTGTTACTTTCCATATGAAAGTCCAAGCATATTTAAAGCAGGCAGGCAATAATGGGCATGCCACCATCAACAAAGTTTTTTACCAACAATGTGCCCGTATTTACACTGAAAAAAAAAAACAACTAAATTAGTTTTACTGACAATATCCTTCGTATCAACCTCCGTATCAGGCTCAATAGACAGTGGAGATTTTGACTAAACGCAAAAAGTCGAATTATAAACAAAACAAAATCAATGGCAAGGAAAATGTATATTATTTATTAATTCAGCTAACTCAGAGAAGATTTCGTGGTTTTTGTTTCCGCCTTTTGAACCAGGAATAAATCCATTGGTAGACATTAAAACCCTTTTTGGTCAAGGTTAATTTACCCGATGCGTCTACCCATAGCTACGTATCTGCGAACGTTTTTGTCATTCAATAAGTACCATACTTAAAAACATGTTTAGAATGTCCTGGAATCACCCTAAAGAGAATGGGCTGCTTCAAAGACAAGAAACAACCACGAGCACTTCCCAAGATGTTGCTCACGGATCGGGACCCAACAGACAAGGTGTCCAGTGGTATCACAATCGATTGGAAGAACTGGGACGACTATCTAAAGGGTTTTATTTGTAGATGTGCGAAGTCGGCCATCTCAGAGGGTTATAACTTCATGGGTCTGCAGTTCTACGGTATGATTTAGCGTGATGCAAAAGAAATTCCAATATTGTTATTGATTTCTTGACCTTCGTTATGGTACCAATAGCTTTTGATAAATTTAATCAAATATTTAAGGTTTCTGTGTCCTTTTAGGGCCTTTGAGTTAACCTTGTTACGACCCATTCTTAAAAGTATATAATTACCTGAAAGTGACAGAGCTTTTGTTTTAACTCTACAATTTTAAAGAGACAAATTTTCCTTATTCCCAGTACCCAGAGTAACGTAGGAAGGAAAAGAAGGAGGTCTTTCTGAGAGAGTAGTGGGTAGAAAGGGGGAAGTGAGGGGGGGGGGGGGGGGGGGTGGGGGTGAGTACCTCTCTTTTGTCTAGCTATCCGCCTGTTTCCGCCGCGAAGCCGCGAAGCCGCAAAGCCGCGAAGTCACTGCATTCCGAATCTTTTACAAATTACATTCAACCCTAAAAGTGCAGTTATCGCTTTAGTTAATGACTTTATTCTTTCATGCATATACATTATGCATCAGTATTTAAAAAAAATACATTGTACATTTAGGTGTGAAGCACAATTTTTTCGTCTAAATAAGCGTCCAAAGCGTTTAAACTATTATTTGTGATTATGTTTCTTTTCTATGTAGGTGAATGCTGGTCGGGACCAAACCCTGCACAGTATAAACGACACGGCGCATCATCTGACTGCATCACGTATGCGTATAAACCTTGCACAGGTGGTGACTGCATCGGCAAAAAGAGCACGAACTATGTATACGGCGTACAAGCAAGAGGTATTTTAACCTATCTTAAATATCTTAATTGTACCATACTAAAAGTTAGTAGAATTGCTCAGGGAGGACATTTTTAAAGACTGAACGTAAGATTGCTGTGTAAGGAAAATAAATGCGTCAAACACCGCAAGATATTATGAATTGCTAGCGCGGCTAAAATATTGCTCAAGTATGCGAACACTCAAGCTCACTTTTGTCAGGACCATTCGGGGGCTCTGGCGCCAGACGCGTTTACACTAGGATTTTAGCATTAACAGCGATGCTAGCCAGAACTCAAAGGTGAAAATTAGCATCTAAAGCCCCTCGCATAACAAGTTCCTAAAAGAAACTGTTCGAGCTTTTCAAAAGTTTTTCAAAACTCCATTTGTGTGCTCATTTGATATCCACAGGTTCTTCACCAACGAATAAGCCCACTGAAACAGAGACTTTACCCACAACACTTCCTACAACCCCTACCCCCACAAAACGCCCCAGTCCCTCTCCCACGGGAACTGGTACTCCAACAAGGAAACCTGAGCCTACTCTTAGCCCAACCAGAATGCTCAGCGGTCTGCTGTGTAAGTGCACGACGTATAGCTAAGGCATTTCTCTTGATGTGAAGCTTTTCTCTTGATTTAGCTTTCTTTGTTAATAGTTAAATCAAATAGTCAGTTGATAAAACACCTTTGTCACCCAAACTCAGAATGTGCCTTTACAAAGGGGGCTAGAGTTTTCAGATACTGTTATGTTGTACCTCATCGGGACGTGTGATGGCGCCCATAAGTGTATCAAATCGAATCTGTACGTTATATTCTATTTCACTATTTTCCTCCTTTTTTACTGTTTCTCAGGTCAATCGTTTGTTGTAAGTCTGTGTACTCGACAAGACACTTCAGGAATGGAGCAGCCTTGTGACCTATGTGGACTGGTAAGAAAAAAAACGCGTTTTTCAAAAGCTACACAGATCGTTATCCCAATAATAGCCTAAGCGTTCATAAACATTTAAAAACTCTTTAACAATGCATTGATCCCTTTTTACAGATAAGGAATATTTACACAGGGTACCCGTGCTTTAGGAGTGTCGAAATAATTGGGACCAGGTAACTTTTTACTCTGAAAAAATACGTAGCTCTTCCTTGTTAAATAACTATTTTCTTTAAGATTAATAGTATGTAAGTAACAGGTAGTAAATATGTTTCTCTTTTTTTAATTATTTTATTTGCAAATTCTCAAGGCTTGACAGGACTGTCTTAGTGCTCTACCATCAAGTACTAAAATGCTTTTCATAACCTCTCAGATTGACTCCAACTCATACAATCACCAACATGTTAGTCCAGTTCTCCTGTGTTGGCCGTCATCTTCAGGTCCTTGAAAGAGTGCTTCGGGATAAAAACGTCCAAGCGAGTAAGCTCATTGCACACACCCCATCCCTCCTTACACACACCCCTCCCCCCTTGACTTCACTGCCTCCCTCAGTTGCTCCATCCCCCTCCCTCCTTACACACACCCCTCCATCCTTGACCCCACTGCCTCCCTCAGTTGCTCCATCCCCCTCCCTCCTTACACACACCCCCTCCCTCCTTACACACTCCCCTCCATCCTTGACCCCACTGCCTCCCTCAGTTGCTCCATCCCCCTCCCTCCTTACACACACCCCTCCATCCTTGACCCCACTGCCTCCCTCAGTTGCTCCATCCCCCTCCATCCTTACACACACCCCTCCATCCTTACACACACCCATTCCCCCTTGACCCCACTGCCTCCCTCAGTTGCTCCATCCTCCTCCCTCCTTACACACACCCCTCCCTCCTTTCACACACCCCTCCATCCTTGACCCCACTGCCTCCCTCAGTTGCTCCATCCCCCACCTTCTTACACACACCCCTCCATCCTTGACCCCACTGCCTCCCTCAGTTGCTCCATCCCTTTCCCTCCTTACACACTCCCCTCCATCCTTGACCCCACTGCCTCCCTCAGTTGCTCCATCCCCCACCTCCTTACACACACCCCTCCATCCTTGACCCCACTGCCTCCCTCAGTTGCTCCATCCCCCTCCATCCTTACACACACCCCTCCATCCTTGACCCTACTGCCTCCCTCAGTTGCTCCATCCCTTTCCCTCCTTACACACACCCCCTCCCTCCTTACACGCTCCCCTCCATCCTTGACCCCACTGCCTCCCTCAGTTGCTCCATCCCCCTTCCTCCTTACACACACCCCTCCATCCTTGACCCCACTGCCTCCCTCAGTTGCTCCATCCCTTTCCCTCCTTACACACTCCCCTCCATCCTTGACCCCACTGCCTCCCTCAGTTGCTCCATCCCCCTACCTCCTTACACACACCCCTCCATCTTTGACCCCACTGCCTCCCTCAGTTGCTCCATCCCCTCCCCTCCTTACACACACCCCCTCCCTCCTTACACACTCCCCTCCATCCTCGACCCCACTGCCTCCCTCAGTTGCTCCATCCCCTCCCCTCCTTACACACACCCCCTCCCTCCTTACACACACCCCTCCCCCCTTGACCCCACTGCCTCCCTCAGTTGCTCCATCCTCCTCCCTCCTTACACACACCCCCTCCCTCCTTACACACACCCCTCCATCCTTGACCCCACTGCCTCCCTCAGTTGCTCCATCCCCCACCTCCTTACACACACCCCTCCCCCCTTGACCCCACTGCCTCCCCCAGTTGCTCCATCCCCATCCCTCCTTACACACACCCCTCCATCCTTGACCCCACTGCCTCCCTCAGTTGCTCCATCCCCCTCCCTCCTTACACACACCCCTTCCCCCTTGACCTCACTGCCTCCCTTAGTTGCTCCATCCCCCACCTCCTTACACACACCCCTCCATCCTTGACCCCACTGCCTCCCTCAGTTGCTCCATCCCTTTCCCTCCTTACACACACCCCCTCCCTCCTTACACGCTCCCCTCCATCCTTGACCCCACTGCCTCCCTCAGTTGCTCCATCCCCCTCCATCCTTTCACACACCCCTCCATCCTTGACCCCACTGCCTCCCTCAGTTGCTCCATCCCTTTCCCTCCTTACACACACCCCTCCATCCTTGACCCCACTGCCTCCCTCAGTTGCTCCATCCCCCTCCCTCCTTACACACACCCCCTCCCTCCTTACACACTCCCCTCCATCCTTGACCCCACTGCCTCCCTCAGTTGCTCCATCCCCCTCCCTCCTTACACACACCCCTCCATCCTTGACCCCACTGCCTCCCTCAGTTGCTCCATCCCCCTCCATCCTTACACACACCCCTCCATCCTTACACACACCCATTCCCCCTTGACCCCACTGCCTCCCTCAGTTGCTCCATCCTCCTCCCTCCTTACACACACCCCTCCCTCCTTTCACACACCCCTCCATCCTTGACCCCACTGCCTCCCTCAGTTGCTCCATCCCCCACCTTCTTACACACACCCCTCCATCCTTGACCCCACTGCCTCCCTCAGTTGCTCCATCCCTTTCCCTCCTTACACACTCCCCTCCATCCTTGACCCCACTGCCTCCCTCAGTTGCTTCATCCCCCACCTCCTTACACACACCCCTCCATCCTTGACCCCACTGCCTCCCTCAGTTGCTCCATCCCTTTCCATCCTTACACACACCCCCTCCCTCCTTACACGCTCCCCTCCATCCTTGACCCCACTGCCTCCCTCAGTTGCTCCATCCCCCTCCATCCTTTCACACACCCCTCCATCCTTGACCCCACTGCCTCCCTCAGTTGCTCCATCCCTTTCCCTCCTTACACACACCCCTCCATCCTTGACCCCACTGCCTCCCTCAGTTGCTCCATCCCCCTCCCTCCTTACACACACCCCCTCCCTCCTTACACACTCCCCTCCATCCTTGACCCCACTGCCTCCCTCAGTTGCTCCATCCCCCTCCCTCCTTACACACACCCCTCCATCCTTGACCCCACTGCCTCCCTCAGTTGCTCCATCCCCCTCCATCCTTACACACACCCCTCCATCCTTACACACACCCATTCCCCCTTGACCCCACTGCCTCCCTCAGTTGCTCCATCCTCCTCCCTCCTTACACACACCCCTCCCTCCTTTCACACACCCCTCCATCCTTGACCCCACTGCCTCCCTCAGTTGCTCCATCCCCCACCTTCTTACACACACCCCTCCATCCTTGACCCCACTGCCTCCCTCAGTTGCTCCATCCCTTTCCCTCCTTACACACTCCCCTCCATCCTTGACCCCACTGCCTCCCTCAGTTGCTTCATCCCCCACCTCCTTACACACACCCCTCCATCCTTGACCCCACTGCCTCCCTCAGTTGCTCCATCCCCCTCCATCCTTACACACACCCCTCCATCCTTGACCCCACTGCCTCCCTCAGTTGCTCCATCCCTTTCCCTCCTTACACACACCCCCTCCCTCCTTACACGCTCCCCTCCATCCTTGACCCCACTGCCTCCCTCAGTTGCTCCATCCCCCACCTCCTTACACACACCCCTCCATCCTTGACCCCACTGCCTCCCTCAGTTGCTCCATCCCCCTCCCTCCTTACACACACCCCTCCATCCTTGACCCCACTGCCTCCCTCAGTTGCTCCATCCCCTCCCCTCCTTACACACACCCCCTCCCTCCTTACACACACCCCTCCATCCTTGACCCCACTGCCTCCCTCAGTTGCTCCATCCCTCTCCCTCCTTACACACACCCCTCCCACCTTGACCCCACTGCCTCCCTCAGTTGTTCCTTCCCCCACCTCCTTACACACACCCCTCCATACTTGACCCCACTGCCTCCCTCAGTTGCTCCATCCCCCTCCCTACTTACACACACCCCTCCATCCTTGACCCCACTGCCTCCCTCAGTTGCTCCATCCCCCTCCCTACTTACACACACCCCTCCATTCTTGACCCCACTGCCTCCCTCAGTTGCTCCATCCCCCTCCCTACTTACACACACCCCTCCATCCTTGACCCCACTGCCTCCCTCAGTTGCTCCATCCCCCTCCCTACTTACACACACCCCTCCATTCTTGACCCACTGCCTCCCTCAGTTGCTCCATCCCCCTCCCTACTTACACACACCCCTCCATTCTTGACCCACTGCCTCCCTCAGTTGCTCCATCCCCCTCCCTACTTACACACACCCCTCCATTCTTGCCCCACTGCCTCTCTCAGTTGCTCCATCCCCCTCCCTACTTACACACACCCCTCCATTCTTGCCCCACTGCCTCTCTCAGTTGCTCCATCCCCCTCCCTACTTACACACACCCCTCCATTCTTGACCCACTGCCTCCCTCAGTTGCTCCATCCCCCTCCCTCCTTACACACACCCCTCCATACTTGACCCCACTGCCTCCCTCAGTTGCTCCATCCGCCTCCCTCCTTACACACACCCCTTCCCCCTTGACCCCACTGCCTCCCTCAGTTGCACCAGCCACCACCTCCTTACACACACCCCTCCATCCTTGACCCCACAGCCTCCCTCAGTTGCTCCATCCCCCTCCCACCTTACACACACCCCCTCCATCCTTGACCCCACTGCCTCCCTCAGTTGCTCCATCCCCCTCCCTACTTACACACACCCCCTCCATCCTTGACCCCACTGCCTCCCTCAGTTGCTCCATCCCCCTCCCTACTTACACACACCCCTCCATCCTTGACCCCACTGCCTCCCTCAGTTGCTCCATCCCCCTCCCTACTTACACACACCCCTCCATTCTTGCCCCACTGCCTCCCTCAGTTGCTCCATCCCCCTCCCTACTTACACACACCCCTCCATTCTTGCCCCACTGCCTCCCTCAGTTGCTCCATCCCCCTCCCTACTTACACACACCCCTCCATCCTTGACCCCACTGCCTCCCTCAGTTGCTCCATCCCCCTCCCTACTTACACACACCCCTCCATTCTTGCCCCACTGCCTCCCTCAGTTGCTCCATCCCCCTCCCTACTTACACACACCCCTCCATCCTTGACCCCACTGCCTCCCTCAGTTGCTCCATCCCCCTCCCTACTTACACACACCCCTCCATTCTTGCCCCACTGCCTCTCTCAGTTGCTCCATCCCCCTCCCTACTTACACACACCCCTCCATTCTTGCCCCACTGCCTCTCTCTCTTCTTAAGCCCAAAAGATGTCAGCACTAGAATACCCTTTAGTTTTGTTGTCTTTTTACCAAGACAAAGCACCCGTTTAAAAACCATGGATACCATTTCTTTCTGGATGAATAGTTTCGTATCCTTAAAACACACTATTTTAACTTTTCCAGGCTGCTTCAATTGTCCTCCAAAGATAAATGTCGTTCTAGCTACCCCATCACCTTGCCAACAGCCTCTGTTTTCATGTCCGATGTCCTGTCAATCACCTATGCAAGCTCCTCCTATTCCACCGATGCCCTTGATGTCTACTTGTCATTTGATGCCCTGGATACCGGGTACTGGCGCCATGGTAACGGGTACTGGCGCCATGGTAACGGGAGGTGTTGCTCCTGGGGTTTGTCCCCAGCCCGGGTGTCCGGCAATATGCACACCAAGATGCAAAAAGTCCTGTTGTAGTTCGCGGTCTTAGAGACCGTACAAAGGTGTCAGGTAACTCGCGGTCAACGAGAATACAAAATTCTTTTCACTGAGTCTCTCGATGTTTTCAAAATCATCTCTGGGACTGATAACGCTTTTTTTTAGATCATACAATTAGTTGTTTTGGTCTTTTTTTAATAATGACAAATGTACCATCAAACTTTAAACTATCATTTTTTTTTAACAAACGGCAAAAAATTCAAAATACTATTGTTTTGAATTACAAGAGGGTTTCGGTACAGGCCCATATTTCTGTACTTTTGTATTGGTAGCATTGAATTAGGATAAACTAATGGGTATATTGAACGAACATTAAAAATCATCTCCGCGCACCCACTCTCAACCCCACACACACACTAGTTGCGATGTTTGTTGGAGGATGGCATGTTTTGCGGAAGCGTTATCCCCTTATTATTAAACACAGCCCACTCTTGCCTTCCAGACACCAATCTGCGGCGAGACCGAGATAAAAACAAATACATCTCCCGTTATTACGAACTTTTATGGTAATAAAAAATCCCGTGGATTTCTGTAATAATAGCGAAAATGGACTGATTTTTTTTATATAAAATAACACCATTGATGATGCGTCCTTTCAGCGTAGGCCCTGTTAGTAATCCAGTTTCTTTTGTGGCGTCTATTTAAAGGGCGATACTTTGGGGGCGTTTATCCGGCTGTTGAAGTGAGGTATGATAAATAAGACATGAAATATTTACTCGTTAGTCATGTTCGAATGAAATTTTTAACAGTTACCTATCTTCACAAAATCTAAACAGAATTATCAAACTAAGTGCAGTGTTTGCTACGTTTTATAGATTGTCACAAGTTTTACTAGCACTTACACCAGGTTGTTTTAGACATTAAAAAAGGAAAGCGTTGATCGATATGACACACTACCCCCCCCCCCCCCCCCCAATCCCTTCTACAAAGTCAAATTTGCACCTGGCACAAAGACTGGTCGAATATCCGGAGCAATTGTGCGATGGCGCATTAGTGAAAGGCAACCGTCGACCCACTGAGACCACCAAAAATATAGTGTATGGCAGCCGCTGACTGCTTTTGCCAGTAAAATATAAGGGAGCTATGATAATTTGCGCTTACCTACGTCAGACTTCAAGATAATTTCTTATCTTACGAAATATCAAACTGGAAAAGACGCGATAACATCTTAAATATCCTCCCTTTAGAATATTGGTAAAGGACGATTATTTACCCAGGGGAAAAATAATTGGGAGAAACATGCGAACCAAAGTGAGGGTCGTGAAGGCTTGCGAATATATACATGTAAGACGTGGAACATTCTAGATCTTACGCATATATTGCAGATATCTAGTGTAGGACAATAATTATGTGGAATACACGACGTACTCTTCTTGTTCCCTATTTGATTGAAATTGGTAAAGATTCGATGCATATTTCGCATCTTCGTAGCGTCTTCACTAGGTATATGCTGGTTTATATTAGTACTCCAAAAACTGGAAATCGGCTCTGCCAAATTTTCGTCTTTAATAAGACTTCTTCAGGGCAGAAGTCTGCCCTGAAGAAGTCTTATTAAAGACGAAAATTTGGCAGAGTCGATTTCCAGTTTTTGGAGTATTAATTCATTGTTCTGGTACGAGATCGCGACAGTTTGGGCTTTTTGATTCTACTGGTTTATATTAGGGTATTTTGGCATATTCGTATAAAACGTTAAGACGCGGGAATATTTACTACAAGAGGAATACCCATGGAAGGCAGAGGTAGGCAGGTAGGTATAGATCGGGGTTATATTGAGGACACTCGAACAAAATAACACTTTTAGGCCCCTCAGACTGATCTTGCCACTGATTGGTTGCTAACTAAAGAATGCAGAAAAAACGTCTGAAAAGGGTCCTTAATGCAAATCCGCCCTTGAAGTATTTTTGTTTTTGGGAATGCTCGACTTTTTGCCTTGCATCCCCTATTACAGAGCCATACCCTAACTTGTTCCCTCCTACGCACGTAAGGCCAAAACTCACACCGAATTCCTTCTCATTAAAACCATAACTAATTCCATTAATGTTATTTACTTACTCTGAAAGTACTTGATTTTTCTAAAACCTGATTTGCCGCTCTTATCAATTTCCCAGTTGAAAAAAATTCCTGCGGACAAAAAAGCAATAAAATAAAAGACGGTCTTGGAGTTTTGACAAGTGCTAAAAGCATCTTCATTTACGCTAAAAAATGTTCGACTAATGAACTCAGGAATTGATTAGTTTTAGTCCTAAACATGGAAAGTATCCCACTTATTTCCTACGAGAAACTTCTGAGTTATACGCCGTCAATTATATCAATCATATGATTTACAAGAAGACGCGTTAAAAATTAAGGTGCTCGATATTGATTAAGTACAAGGAAATATCTGTGCTTAATTAGTGCTTCAGCTAAACTAACATATTGCTTTACGCCAAATGCCCTTATTCCAAAAACGTTTGTTGAATTATACTGTTTAAAAATCAAAGATGTTACTTCCCAATTTCTTGAGTGTTTCCTCCTAATTCTAATCTTTCAGTCGTCAACTTGAGGATTTACAATAAAAGGTGATAGGTTACGGTTGGTTTCAGGCAACCTTAAAAAACTGCTGACAGTTCACAAGATAGTCATATTTTGATATATTCATTTTCCTTGTCATTTCCACGCGGTAAATGTCAACTTATAATGGTATTGGTAGCCAATGCGGTGGCCGATTCAATTTTTGATAGTTCTAGATTTACCATTTTTAATTTAACATTTCAATAAGAGGTGAACACGATTTCTTTCACACTCATTATCCGTGTTACATGCCTTATCTGGTGTAGCCATTAAAATTTAATAACAATCGTCAATTGATATTTGAATGCTGAAAAAAGGGGACGCCCTCCACCTCGGTTTACCTTAACATGAGATCATTAAATCGAAGAAACAAATTACTGAGAGCAATGAGTAATTTCTTCAAGCCACATTACTATTTTGATGCAATTGCGAAAAGTGTGCAAGTTTTTGCACGATATCTATCATCTATTCACTGAAACATTACCATGAAAACACCGCGCTCGTGGAATCTGTCCTCTAAATCACATCGTGCGGGGAAAATACTGTTAGCTACTGTTTGCGGCTTTTTAATGACTCAAGATGTTTATAATTTGTTTCCACGAGAGGCCATGCCGAACGCGGGAAAATTCAGCCCCCACAAGAACGCGCATGCTCAGAAAAGGCCATCTTCGCAGTGCACACAAGATTATATAGGTCGCGCTTGGGGTAGCGTGGTCAAAACCTCCCAAACTCGCTTTTTGGCTTAAGCTGACAGCAAGAAAAGAATACACTGAATGAGACTTGGAAAAACTAGATACCACCATTAGATGAGGTAAGAAAACAGTAGAATGCAATCGGCTCTCGGATCCCAATTATCGAATCGTCAATCCGGCTGTTCAATTCTTGCAATCTATTTTCGTGAACAATTTGATTTTTTCGCAAAATTTTACATTCGTTTTATTTCATACTATTTCGATCCAAGTCCTCGGCTAAGCCTAGCATTTGTATTTCATAGCTTTATACCTTAAACACAAAATAAATAGAGATAATTAACATGCAATCAGACTTGGATATCACTTCTACATGCAGTTTGTGGATAAAAGATAGTTTTTTACTTCGTCAACGCTAGCAAATTTTCATTTTGCTTATTTTAAACTCTTACAAAAGGATCGGCCACGGGTTTACTCTCAAATATCGAATTTGTGTTTTTATTAATAGTCCAAATAAATGTTACTGCAAACCGCAGTATAACGCGTATATGTTGTATCGTGTCCTTGCTCATGTGTGAAAATATTTTCGTTTAAAATCAAAATTTAAGAATTCTCAATTTTCGATAATTTCTCCTCCCACACATTTGTGATTTGATTTTAATGTTTTTAACCATCTGTCCCGTTTAATGGTTCGACTTATGCGTGGAGTATTGGAATCATTTTTGTTTCAATAGAGGCACTGCCATCAAAAAGATAAAATTGGGGGAGACGATAACAGATATTGATGAGAACCGCCGAGGAATGATAAATGGTTAAAGAAAATCCCTGAGCATCTGTCGAAGCGAAAATAAACGAACTAAAAGAAAAGTACTGAGTGAATGAAATGCATTTTCTCCTTGGCGTTTATTGTAAAAATTAGAATTATTTGATGAAAAGATAAACACTTATGACTGGAAAATCAACGAAATCGAAAAGCAAATAAATAAATAAAATAGGTGGAGGCTGCATTGTGACGATTAAATGATAGTTTAATATTTAATGTAAAGTTTTTTGGGCTTATAGCATGCGTGGATTTATTTATTCAAAACAAATGACTGTTGTTTTTCTTCAGAATAATGATGACACCATTCAAGGTGGTTGTCGTAGTAACGGTTGTCATGGTCGTCATTAGTAATGCTTTACGTGAAGACGAGGCAAGACGTATAGAAAAACAGGCCCTCATTTTCAAATTCTTGGAAGGTGAGGCCTATCTTGTTGCTATCATTTTAATCATTTGTTTGCTTGCTTGCTTCTTACTTTTGTCTGTTTGTTGTTGTTTTTTTAGGTCTAGGCTATCAAATAGTGAGATTTTTGTTTGTAACTGTTGTTTGCGCACTTATATGTTGTTTGTTTGCTTGCTTGCTTGTTATCTTTTGTTTGCTTGCTTGTATTTTTTTGTTTGCTTGCTTGTATTTTTTTGTTTATTTGCTTGCTTGTTTGCTTTTGTTTTATGATCATAGAAGTGGCTAGTGTGTTCGTCAATTATCAAAATTGAACAGTGGTATTGATTATATTATTGCACTATTTGAAATAATTAATACAGGTTTACATAATGGGCTCTACAGTTTAGATAAGATTAATAAAACAAAATTTGGCTATGAGATTTAGTGTGCGAAGTGACCAAAGGAGCAGTAGTTTACGAGTGGCGCGCAAAAAAGCTAGAGAAGGAAAGGGGTCGGGAAAAATATCCCGAAACCCGAAAGCAGTAATTTCCTAATTAACCCATACTGGAGAGACGGTTAGCAGGCTAGGCTAAACACAAAGAAAACTGCTCTTGTACCTTTTGTATCTCTCTAGATCTGGAACAAAAATTGAAGCTGGAGCAAGCACAGGAACGCCAATACAATGCACAAAAAAAACAAATAAAATTAAAACGAATGCAAGACAAGTCAACTGATCTAGAAGATGAGCTAAATAGCTTAAGCGATGAAAATAAGATTATTGAAATAGAGCCAGACGCCACAACAGTAAAAAAAGAGGAGAAGCGAGCCTGCCGAAACGAGATATCCGGCAGTCGATGCCAACTTCTACGATGGTTTGGGAACGGTTGTAAAAGCGCAAAAATGCGAAAACAGTGCAAGGCTACCTGTGGTTATTGCTGATGCGCAAGGCCTACTTACCAAGGCCTCAAAAGTCTTGTATCATCAGTGATACTGTCTCTTTTTAGAGGATGTAATAACATGAATAAAATTAGCCTATTTGTAGGCTTTGATAGTTTTTCCGGCACGAAAACCCCGAAAACATACCACGGCCGCCATCTTGGATAACGCGCTCCTCAGGGGGAGGGGGGAAAAATGCGAACTTCGTGCGGGGTTTTCGTGCCGGAAAAACTATTAAAGCCTACAAGTAGGCTAGAATAAAATATTTCCTGGGCCACTCCAGCCAAACTCTAAAGACACGCGGCAAGTTCATACTGCTGCAACAAGCTGAAGAGACCCCATCTTTACGTGAATCAACAAAATGGAAATAGCGACCATTTTACCTAGGAACCAATCAGTGGCATCGGATATAGCTACCGGCTGCATCAGTATGACGCGCAATTTCATGTTTTAGTAACGTGGGCTTGTCCGCCACAATAGTTTGTCGTTTGCGCGTGCGTGTTTATAAGTCCCGGATGTCCCCTATGGAGGGGGTCTGAGGTATGACCCCCCACCCCTCTGGAATTTCCAACCTCTCTGTAACTACACATTTAGCGATTGTGAGATAGGCAAGGAGTGCCTTAGATTGACTGTTATGGAAAGCAGTCTCCAAATTTTCTATACATCCTTTCTATACAGAAATTCCTTTCAATAAAAATTGATTCAATTGTCCAAAAATGACTGCCAAACCCCGGCAAGGCATCGCAACATGGACAATATACACGTGTGCACTTCTTTAAGTAAAAAAACGTCCTAACAAAGGTGAATTAAAGTAAAATACACAACAACAAGATAGTGAGTTGCATTTATCTATTTATTTCAGCGTTAACTGAGTGTATTGAGTCATTACTGTCGCTGCTTCATCTTACAAGCGTATCCAGCGCCCCAGCCCTGCACGCTCTTGCAGAAGGTGTTGTTCCAGGTCCCCTGGGGGCGCGAACTGCGTGAGGGGTCCACGTACATAAAGGTGCATTCCTCTTCTGCGTAGTTCGGCTCTCCCTTGGCCCAGTGTGTAAAGCTAGTCTCGGCCCCAGTCACCCAGTAGAACGCGCCACCTCGGCCACGCCGACGGAACCCAACCCATACCTACAAGACAAAAAAACAACTTTTTAGTTCCTTTGTTATCATTCTAATGTGTATCATGCCTATTTTCGTAAAAAACTAGCCTATTTTTCAAAATTAAAAAAAAATAGTACCCAGGCTAACCTGGGAGAACCTAGGTTCTTATAAGCGGGTAAGTACTATCCATATTATACTTTTTTTTTTCTTCCCCAATCAGTCATATCAGCGCATATCCTAAACTCAACACCTCTCCCCACTCATCCCCCGTCACTCACACCTCATCCTTCACCCCCGTTCCCAAGGCCATACTCCATCCTTGTTCTCAGGGCCTCTCCCTCCCATCCTTGTTCTCATGGCCTCTCCCTCCCATTCATCCTTGTTCTCAGGGCCTCTCCCTCGCATCCATCCTTGTTCTCAGGGCCTCTCCCTCCCATCCATTTTCGTTCCCAGGGCCTTTCCCTCCCATCCATCCTTGTTCTCAGGGCCTCTCCCTCCCATCCATCCTTGTTCCCAGGGCCTCTCCCACCCATCCTTGTTCTCAGGGCCTCTTCCTCCTGCATCCTCCTTGTTCTTAGGGCCTCTCCCTCCCATCCATCCTTGTTCCCATGGCCTCTCCCTCACATCCATCCTTGTTCTCAGGGCCTCTCCAACCCATCCTTGTTCACAGGGCCTCTTCCTGAGAAGGGAGAGGGTGTGCGTACAAGTCTGCTTCACATCAGCAATCCTATTATTTTCCTACTTGTTGTGGCGCAGGCTTTAATCCCTGCGCTAGCTTTAGAATCATATGGTTTTCCTCCTGGGACGAGATGTCTACTATATCTGCGCCGTCCTCCTGGCACCTCGCACGTGCCCCATCAAAAGACATAATGGTGCTGACAGCCTTATAGCAAGAGGTCTTGTAGGCGGTCCATCCCGAGGGACATTCCTCGCGACTCACTGAAAGATAATTGAAAAACTCAGGATAAAAAACATAGTACACATTTCCTGTTTATCCCTAAAGAAGTAAAGATGGAAACAATTATAGAAAACACCAAATAAATTACTACAAGCATAAAGCAATACTTACTGCACATGTGTTGCAGATCGTTCAGTTTATTGTCCAATACGGCAAGCTTCTGTAAAATCTCGTCCCTCTCGGAACCACCACAGCATTCAGCGTGCGCTAGAAGGAAACAAAATGAGTTACGACTTAGATGTTACTGGGAAGGCAGCCTCTAGGCGCTAGTCTCTAATTGTGCGGGAAGCAAAATCAAAGGGATCGGTAGGCCAGAACGGTATCAAAACCCGTAACCCCCAATCTAGATCTCGTGGTCTTTACCTTGCCAGCTCCAAGGTGAAAACCGCGAGCTCGAAATTGCGCTAGGCTTTACCTCCAAAGTAGCTACTATTTAGCAGTAAAACAATTGTTGACCATTGTGTTGCCACGCTAGTAAGACAACTACAATTTTGACAAAAAATTCCCAATAAAATCTGTCGAAATCTCTAGAAAAAATCTAACACACAAGTTTTTGGCTAAACAAGGCTCAGCGAAATTTCAGAGAGAAAATATCAGGGCAACTAAATTGAAGCAAAAACAATTTGGAACAGAGGAGTTTGCTACCTCCCTTCAGACACTAAATGGTCGATGCCTTTGCTGGCATCAAGGATTCTAGCTAAGACTGAGAGAACATGCTAGAAAATTCTCTGGGTTATTTTTTATGACCATTGCTTCGTTGAGATTCAGTCACTGCAGCCGCCTCTTATCTTCCCCATAATTATCCCGGGGGGAAGACTCCGATAAAAACAGATGGGGGTGATCGTCGGCAAAATCAATTTTAACCCTAAGGGAGGGCACTTTGGAAAAAAGGAAAACATTCCCCTAGGAATAGCAGTTGGTCGAATGTTATTCCCCAAGAGATAGCAAAATCGGAAAAATCCGATTGGCAGTTGGTCGAAATTTTATACCCTAAAAGATGTGACTGGAGAGTCCCCCTCCCCAGGATAATACCTTGAGAGGCAGCCAAGGCGATCAGCAAAACGGCTACGGGTACCATATTGTCTGTGAGGGTATATAAAGCCACCTGTAAAACGAGAATTAGGAACTGATCAAATGAACCGAGGCTAAGAATGACGACTCACATGTCTTACCATTCGTAGAGTCAGTGAATCAAGGTAGTTGGCTGGTGGAGTGGAGGTGAATTTATACTCGGGCAATTCTTATTACGTTCAACAGGTTTCCGCGTTTGTTTAGTGAGTTAAATGATCATACTAGCACTAGTTAAATAACAGAAATAAATGTTTAACCGGACTAATTAAAAAATATCAATCGAGTATTGATTCAGGAGAGTTTAGTAATTATATCTAATTATCTCACTTAAGTGGTAATGAGGAGGGAAGCAATGAGGTTAATAAATCGTTAAGTCACTTCTCCGCGTAACAAAAGTATATAGAAAGTAAGAATGTATGCTGGTTCTGCTGGTTTTCGTATGCTTGCCCGGCGATATCCCTGGGTGAACTTACAGGGGGCGCTAACCGGACGCTAACCGAACGCGGAGAGGACTCTCGAGTGGGTACAGGCTGATAGAGCGGGGGCGTACCTGATCCCCCTCAAAATGGGTCGTTAATTGTTGTTTGGTGACATGACGGAAAAACCTGGAAAATGCGCAATTCGAGAAAGAGAAAGAATACACAATTTCTTACAATGGCCATAGTTTCCTTGTATTTCGGACTCTCAAAACACAAATAATGTGAGGCCGAAATGCACATACCCAGAATATGGCTTTTTAAGATATTTTTTCTTGATCACCCTTGTGCTATGTATGGGCTCAGGGACAAAAAGCTCAAATTTCAATGACAAAAAAGTCGCATCAATTAAAAAAAAAAGTCGCATTTGATATTTTGTTTGCTATTACTAAGTACGTAGATAAATTTTTCGCCTTATTAGAATGAAATGGCCTTAATTGAATGAGTCATGTTCCTTGTTTTTTTCGTCATGTCTTGTTTGTCAAGTGATTTTAATTAAAATTTTTGAATCGGTAGTCAAACATGATTAGCGTTTTCTTTGGTAAATATTGACTCATTTTAGCGCTATACGCAATAACAGAAGACAACCTTATTTTTATATTTTGATATTAAGGTTTAAATAAAATGAAAATCGAAAACAGTAATTTTATAATGTAAGTGGTAGTTTGAATGTGATTAGGGAAGGCACAGAGAACGGCTCTGAACTTGGCTGTACTTAGTTGTTTGAGAAGTTTTTTTTTTCTTTAATAAATGTATTTTTGACAAATTAGTTTATTTCGCACGTTTGGCAGATGAAAAACTCAGCTGAGCTGGATAATATGGAGTTTCTTATCCAGGGCTTAGTGGTGATTGGCTGATCATATCGTAGCTCGCATGTGATTGGCTAATTGTATCGTAGCTCGCACCTGATTGGCTTAACATTTCGTATCTCATACATGACTGGCTGATTGTAACAGCTGTGAGAAAAAAAGTCGAACAATCGCTTAAAATACTTTATAACAACGGCTGAAACCAGAATCAGTGTTAGAGTTAGGGTGGTTGTTATATAGTGCCTGCCCAACAAGCACAAGTAATCCATAAAAGCCCGTACTATATAAGTGTAAAACTAGAAGTTCTCGTAGAAAAGTGAAGTGCTCGAGCTCATAGATTGCTTGGTCATTCAATTGCAAGGGTTAAATCGATATTCTTTTAGATTTGTGTGGGGCGGTTCGCACATTTTCCATAAGCCAGACTTATGCTAGACCCCATTTTCTTTGTAGGCACTGTCTTTGCTGATCACTAACCCTTTGTTTCATGGTTTCTCTGTTTGTTTTATAAGAGAAATAGAACAAAAACAAAATACTTGTAGTCTTATTTTATTAAACAAAAGAAATTATTTAATTGAAGGCATTGTATGTCTGGTAGCCATAACAAACAATCTGATTAGCTGTGGAGGGGATGTGCAGTCATAGATATTATGGAAAGTAAAGTAAATTAAAAAAAAGACTGCCTTTTGGTGGTTGAGTGGGAGGGACACAGCCCGTGGGCCCACCCCAAGCCAAATGCCTGTACAAACCCAGTAAGCTATTTGGGTCTAAGTGGTGGCCATAATAAAAGCTACTGAAAAGATTACTGCTCATGTATTAACTTATAGTGAACTATACAGAATTTATGATTTCCTGCTTCTCCCTAACAATAGCTTCTGCATGTAAGTACACTGCAGTATTCACTGGAGCCCTCTGTGTTTCCTCCGCGGCTGTGTTTGCCTTGGTTTAAAATAATGTAGCAATCCATTTTGTTTTATTTCTTGCATAATGATTTGCAATCATTGTAGTTCAGGACTGGACATTGCTGTGGACAAAAAGACTCAAAATATAAAATACTGCAAACCCAGTATCGAATAAAAAAAGCAATATTATGTCTGATATTAGAAGGGCCGAGAAGCGGGGCAGAGAAATGAGATTATTCGGATTGATTTTATATTTCCCTTTATACATAAGTCTCATCAAATAACACAGAGATCTACTGAATGCTTATTATTAACCGTCATTTTAGGAATTTGGTTGGTTTGTCTTCCCTTCATAAAGTTATTTCGCTCAGTTGCATTTATAAACAAAACATTTCCTCCGCGGCTGTATTTGCCTTGGTTTAAAATAATGTAGCAATCCATTTTGTCTTCCCTTCATATAGCCTGCTTGCAGGCGGTGCTCGGTGTTATCATCGCGGAAAAACCTCTTCGTTCGATGATCGGGCGCCGGTGCTCGGCGTTATCATCGCGGAGAACCCTCTCCGTTCGATGATCGGGCGCCATATTGTATACTAATCCGCAAGGTTCCTGAGGGCGAGCGCAAAAACGGACGCCCTGCGTAAAGTTATTTCGCTCAGTTGCATTTATAAACAAAGCCTTACAGTACAATCGTCAGGCAATGGGAGCACAGGTAGCCCAAGCTCTTTATTTGTCCCTTTTGATTTTACGGTAAACATAGGGCGAAAATCAAATTTAGTGAAAAATAAAAAAACAACTGGTTGAAAAGACGTGTGTAGTCTAGTGTTGTGTTTATGTTAGCTTTTTGCATGCTCTTTGGTCGTATTAAAGCGCCTTTTTCAAGATTCAAGATTCACAATTTGAAATTTTAAACAAACGAAGTGAAAGAGTGAAAGGTTCGTTTAAAATTTCAAATCGTGAATCTTGAATCTATCTTGATTACATTCGACATAGGTATCCCATAAATGCTTAGTATTTAGAGATCAGTCGCGAGGGCTTGGGCATGGGTGCTATTGTGCGCATGCGTATTGTCGAGGTGAAGGGCTGGGAAAAATTTACGTCTATCAATTCTTGGGTGAAAATCTCCAAATTTCCTCCTTTTTCTTCCGAAAAAGGGCGTAAAACATGGCGGATGAAGACTGGGCAGCGGCCGCCGAGGAGCAGGAGCGTTTATCTGGCCAGGTTTGTCTTCTGTCCATGCATGTTTTGAGAGTTTTGCTTTTGTTAGCTACTTTCGGCTCGCACGTGTGCGCTGAGTTTTGACTGACTTTTTCTCTCTGATCGCCGGGTTTGAAATAACTCCAGCTTCTATTGCTTTTTGCTACGTTTTCAAATTATTAGCAAAGCTTTTTCACTTCATCAACTATCATATCAATAAACTATGAACCCAAAATGCTTTTTTCTCGTTTTGTCTTGCTCAAGAAGAAGGTTTGGAGTTGGAGCGGAACTGTCAGACCAACTCGTTCCTATTTTGGTTGATAATATTTACGAACGTTATGATGATTTACTTTTACTTTTTTTTCTGGAAGTAGCAATGATGTTAAGAAACTTTCCTATATTTTGCTTTTGTTGACAGCGAATTTAGATCGGCAACCTTGCTCTCTGGCTGTTTTCGCACCTCTTCATTGTTTTCCTCTGACTCCTTCCTAGCCCAGTCCAGGGCTGAATTAACTTGCAAAATAACGACTTGATTTTAAATTCAAGTCTTATTAAAAAAAATAAAAGTTATTAACAACTGGGGAAGCCTCTTTTTCTGGTTGGCTTTTTCTATTGTCCCAATAGACCATTTTCACTATGTTGCGCAATAGCTGAACTAAAATGGCATATGAAGTGGAGTTTACAGACGAAGCTATAGAAAATGCTGCCAGAGTGCTTGGAGTCAAATTGTCCTTTGTCTGCATTTTGGATCAGCTTTGGCCTGCCAGTTCGGCATTTCGGATGTGTGCATAACATCGTGAAAACGGTCTATTATTGAGGGGGGCAGGGGCGTCCAAGATTACCAGAAATGCTGTTCCTTACTTCTTGAGAACCATGATAATTTGACTAAACTTGACTAAAAGTGTAAGGGTAATGCCTTTTTTAACCCATTCGCTCCTGGGATAATAGCGCACGCTAATCGCTCTCTCCCTGGGAGTTTTCACAAGTTTTGCAAATTCCCTCGAGCAGAAAGCAAAACACATATGCGCAGTAAATTGCGAGACTATGTTACATAAAAGCAAATAGTGCATCCTATTCAGGAAAAGACGAGGAATCTGATGGTGTACAAATTTATCTGTAAACAACTAGAAAAATATAAAAACTAGACTATTATTTATCAAGTTTATTCAAATTTGTTCAATTTAGTGAACATGAAGAATCAAAACAACTTCTTTTGACAAAATTCTTTTTTAATAAATGCACAAATCAATACAATATTTTAAATAAATGTACTTACAGTATCCTTGAATACATTCCTCGAGTTTATTCCACAGATAAGATTTCAAGACTTGGTAAAACAAAGACATTTTGTCAAACAGAGTTTTTGGTTTCAAAGTGCATGTTCTGAACACAGCGACGGTTGACCATTCTAAATCGGTTTTATGTTTAGAGAGCAAAATCTTAGTGCTTTGCGTGGATTTCCTAAACTCATAATCAGTTCACAACATCTTCAATGTACAATCAACTGAAAGTATTGTTTAATTGTTGATTTCCCTTAATTTTTATTTACCAAGAACGGAGGAATATAGAATTGATTCAAATCGTTTGCATAGATTTTGTTAGTCAAATCTAACGTTCTCAAGGAAGCAAAGTAACATGCAAAATATTCGAGTTAATCCATCTAAAAAACCCTTTGTGGCATCCTTGTTACCTAGCAGATGTTATGATGTTATGTGATCCAGTAAAGGTTATTTTCGTACCATTATGACCTCCTGAAATGATGTATTTTGAGATGAGAGCAACCATGTAAATTCACACGTGGTCAAATTTTTTTCATTCACCCCGGCCTGATTTAGCTAAAATAAATATTATTATACAGATCTTTTCACAAAAATAAGAAGCCTTTATCCATACAGCAGATTTTTAGTGGGTAGATAATTCATTCTCACCAGACTAGAGGAACTGTACTCCTCGAAACATGGCAAAATCCAACTGTGAGACTCCAAAATTTAGATCTCGCTGTCAGAATCCTGCGTGAATTCTGATGTCTTTACGCACTGTTTCCCGTCATATTTGAACAAAACGATCCTCTCACGGGCTGCAATATCCTCTCCAGAGCTATCATGTCAGGTTTTCTAATTATCTTCCTTTACCAAGCCTTAAAAGCGAGAAAATAATGAAAATATTGCGAATTCAACATGGCGGTCACGTGAGACAAGTGATTTCACTACAAGGCATTGTTCTATTGTTCAGTTGCTAGGAGATGCGCAAAAGAGCTCATTTGATTGGTCAATTCCTTGTCACGCTATAGCTGAATTTTCAAAAGCTTTACTCGCCGGGGAGGGGAGCAAGAGGGGTTTTTCTTGTGTTCGCAAAAGCCGGGCAGTATAGGGAAATTTATAGGGACAGTTTTTCCGCCGGGCGTTTCAGGGCGGTATGGGAGCGAATGGGTTGACCACTGTTCTTCTAATGTACTGTTCCAAATGTTCTCTCTCATTTACACATATGTATTTGGAATGGTACATGCAAAGAACAAAAAGGCGTCACTTGTAGACCCCGTGTTAGGACTGTCAAGCTGCCCCTGTAAATACAACCTCCCCTTTCTTAAAGTTTTTAAAGGCCAGTCGTACAAACCTGTTACATGCTGTTACTTTGCATTACTAAGTGTTATGTTTTCTTCACAGGTAAACAAGCTAGCAATTGGCAGTACCCCCAAACCTTCACCCGCACCCCAAGCAGCACCTGCTTCCCAAGCTCCTGCTACTGTCCCAGAGGAAAAGCCTGCGGATGGCTCAGGATGGGATGAGAGTACTAACCGCACAACAGAAAATCCAGGCATGTACAAGACTGATAAATTGAAAAAAAAATATGCATATCTCTTTTTTTAACATTCCTTGGGTAATTAAAAGTACTTTTTAGGGCGCATGTTTTCACAATTGTCCTTGTACATTCCATAAAAGTCACAAATAATTAATCAGAATTTTCTGGCTGATCATAAAAATTTGTATGGCTGCAGAGGACACAAAAAATGAACTGGCGGAGTCATCTCTTCTGACCAAATTATTAAGGGACAAACTTGTGGTGACCAAGCATGAGGTTGAGGTACTTCGAAGTGATCCGAGCTCACCTCTGTACTCTGCAAAATCCTTTGAAGAACTTCCCTTGTAAGTATCTTGTCCTTATGAGTATCATGTCAAAGAAAAATTATTATTATGATGATAAGAGAGGAAAGGGAAAGGAGAGAGAGAGAGATGGAGTAGATAGAATTTCCATTTCCAAAGACTAAAATGTGATTTTTTTGCTTTAGGTCAGCAAACCTCCGTCGTGGGGTCTATGACATGGGTTTCAACAAGCCGTCTAAAATCCAAGAGACAGCCCTTCCAATGCTGCTAGCAGATCCGTAAGTCTTCACAAATCATTGAAAGACTTGCTAGGTCTTGGCCTGTGAACTTGATAAATTCACATTGTTCTTGTATCGTCATATACTGTAGGCCTGTGAACATGATAGTTTTACATTGTTCTTTCATTTTGGTTTAATATTCTTGGACTGTGAACATGATAGATTCACATTTTTGTGATGTTGTGGTTACATACTCTTGGCCTGCGAAATTGATTTATTTTTCTATTGTTGTTGTTGTATATCCCATGCCTATGAAATTGATTAATTGTCTTGTTGTTGTATACCCCTGGCCTGTGAAATTGATTTATTGTGTTGTTGTTGTATATCCCAGGCCTGTGAAATTTAATAATTGTTCTATTGTTGTTGTTGTTTGCCCCAGTTCTATGAAGTTGATTAATTGTTCTATTGTTGTTGTTGTCTACCCCAGGCCTGTGAAATTTATTGATTGTTCTGTTGTTGTTGTTTTTTATACCCAGGGCCTGTGAAATTGGCTAATTGCTCTATTGTTGTTGTTGTTGTCTACCCAAGGCCTGTGAAATTGATTGATTGTTCTATTGTTGTTGTTGTATACCCCAAGCCTGTGAAATTGATTAATTGTCTTATTGTCGTTGTTGTTGTTTGCCTCAGACCCTTGAAATTGATTGATTGTTCTTTTGTTGTTGCCTTAGACCTGTAAATATGATAGCCCAGTCTCAGTCTGGTACTGGTAAAACAGCAGCATTTGTTTTGACCATGTTGAGTCGAGTTGATGCTACCAAGCCATACCCACAGGTACATATTAATGAGCTTCTAAGAGATAGATATCCAAGTTTATTGAGTGAACATTAGTGAGTAAGGCCTAGTTTAAACGCCATACCTTCCATGAGCTGTATTCAATGCAAATTACTGCAAATGAGCCAGGTGCATCGCTTTGTCGTCATTTTCATGTATTTGCATTGAATACGGCTCATATAAAGTATGACGTATGTGCAGGGCCTAAACTCATACTGTAGTGTAAGGGTAAAAAAAGCTAAGTTTACCCATTGACCTCTTGTTTGCAGAAGAGTTGAGGATTTAGGTTCTGAATAGAACTCTGTAATAGAAATAAATGATGACCCACAAAGCAAGATGCACAAAGAATCTAATCAAAAGATACTATGTGGGAAAGCTTAATAAAACTTTTTGCAACTAGGACTTTGCCTAGTTCTTGCAGGGATTAATGCTTAACCCTGTACAATTTGGCAGAGTTGTCTCAATTGACAGTGGCTTCTCTGTTGAAAGCTGCAGGAAAAGAACCTGAGAGGTTTTCGTGCCTTGCTCTCTAGCTCTAGTGAGAGAATTGGGCCCCGTGCTTCTCATATATAATATTACACAAATAACACCAATTAAAATACCAATAACATTTTTGTTATTTTTAGTATATTTTTGTTAATGTTGTAATGTATATACAGTACAGCCTGGAAGAAACTTAACAGTTTTTAAAATATATTTGTTTGATACAGCTTCGGTAACTTTTTTCGTTGTTTGAGCAAGAAAGCACCAGTTCAACACACAACATTCGCATTTATTCCTTCTTATTAATAAAAAAATAATTTCTGCTTTCGTTTGGTAAAACTACTTGTATTAAGCCAAATTAGGCATGAAGTTTGTAGAGATCAGTTTTTATTGCAGTAGAAGTTAATGAGGCAAACAGGTGCGTGTAGTTTGGTGTGTGTAGTCCACACAAGGTGCGTGGAGTTTGAGTGTATGAATCTAATTACACTCCAACTACACGCAAAAAATGCGCACAAAATGTTAAGTTCCCTGCAGGCTGTACTGTAAATACACCTATTTCAAAATATGTTTTCAGTGCCAATGCCAATTGTTATATGGCAGTTCTGCTATCAAAAAATACCATGGAACTCATCAAATTTCTACTGAATGTAGGCAAATGTGGATAAGTTATGCGATTATATTAGTTATCATCTTTATTTTTACAAATAATTATACCCATAAGCAGTGATTGGTCTTAGAACTAAAAAATAACGCTTAAAAATAACGTACAGTAGTAAAAGGTGTTCCCAACAAAGAGTATCTTAAATTTCCTCATCGTGTGTTTTGTAAGAAAATAAGCCCAAAAACTCTATAGAAAAAGAGCAATCAACCCAGTCTCTCTGCACCTCGTCCAAAATGGTGGAAATTGCAGTGAACAGACACAAGCTCACATTTGGATATTCCATGTGAAAATACAAACTATCAGCGATGGGAATAACAGCTTTACAGTTGTGCTAAGATTTGCTGCTTAACACATTGACCCCTGGGAGATCCAGGGAAAAATTCACGAGGGGAGGGCCAGTCAACACTCCTTTCCCCAAAGTCAGATGGTTTTTTATAAGTCTTTTCACCCCGAAGCCAAACAAATCAATTCCAGGTCATACAGACCCAGAATAGCAGTGTAAACAATTTTGGAATCAATTTGGTTTCAGAAAAGACAGCATTTAGGAGAGCTGTGGTGATTCATTAGAAAATTGTTTTCTCATCCAGGCAAAGCCAAACAAGAAAAAAATCATCATGAATCCACAATTGCTTGCAAATATCCATAAGCAAAGCACTCAATTATGCCTCAAACGACTTCATAATGTCCTGAGACACTCTCCTAATATGCTCATAGCTGTATTTTTGATGAAAAATACAAGCAACCATCAACTTGTGCTGGCTTCAGCACAACGACGAGGGATTAAAAGTGGGGACCGCAAAGCACTGTTGGAAAGCTTGGATATACTGCTGACTAGGTGCAGCTGTGTTTGACTTTGACGGGCTGTATAAAACTCAGAATAGGGGGGGAGGTATCTGTTTTCAGTCTGTTTTTTGTAAATTCAGCTCAAAAATAGCCAGGAGTCAATGGGTTAAGCCTAAGAGGTTTTCTTGATATTTATAACTTTTCTCTGGAAAATTAGAAAAAAAATTTGGGTGTGTATTATTAATTCCATTTGTCCTGACAACGTTTATTGAAATAGGTGTGTGTGTGTCATTGATATAATGTAGGTTACAACACATGGATTCTATGGGTTATTTGAAATAGGTGTGTATTTTATCATTAAAATTTATGTTCTTGTTTGTGTGCACAGGTGATCTGTTTGTCCCCGACATACGAGCTGGCCAGGCAGACTGGTAAGGTGGCCGAAGCCATGGGCAAACACTGCCCACACATCAAGATCAACTACGCAGTCAGAGGCAACCAATGTGAGTATAATTAAAAGGCCTCTGTCATCCACCATTTTGTTATTCTTCAAAATACTAAGTGTGAGGCAACATCCATTTCCATCGGCTGATTTAGGAAGCTTTTTCAATTTTTTTCAATTTAATTAATGTGTTAGATTAAGTATACAATGTTGTTTTAAAATAGTTATTTTAAGATTTACCCACAGTATAGATTAAAAGCAATAACAACAGTGTGGTAGACTAGTGCTCGTTGACATGCTTTGATTCAATAATGCTTTCAATAGATGATGGATATGATAAGTGGTGCGTCGAGAAGTATTGACCTACATAGAAAGATCCACAAGAAATCTAAAATCTAATTCTCTGTAACTTTGCAACAATCTTAAACTTTACCTTGATATCAAATTTTTATCAAAGTAAAATACTGAATTATATGGAAATTTTATTGTTACATTTTACTTCTTCAGAATGTTTTACTGTTTCTTTATGTGTAGAACTAGTAAACTATAAACTAAATTATTTTATAGTGTTAAAGTTTTTATAACCCTGTACAATTTGGCAGAGTTGTCTTGTTTGACAGTGGCTTCTCTGTTGAAAGCTACAGGTACAGTAACTGAGAGGTTTTCGTGCCTTGCTCTCTAGCGCTAACAAGAGAATTGGGCCCCGTGCTTCTCATATATCTCCTTATATATTTTAGACTTATGTTTGTCCCCGCCCTAAATCTTTACTCTAAAATTTACTGTAGCTTGTCCTCTTATAAATAGTTAAGATTGTCCTCTTGTGGATTGTTTGGCTTGATCTAGTTCTAAATAGTTTGGCTTGCACACTGAAAAGTTTGACTTGCCTTTGTTTGTGTAGTCTTGTTTTGCCAATAATCCCATTATGTATTTAGCTAAAGTATAAAGCACACCAAACGTTTATGAAAAGCATCTATTCTTTCTTGCTATCAACCATAAATCATGTTTTTAATTTTCTTCACATGTTATATTTTATAGGTTTTACACAAATATCCAGAATTTAGACAATCAACATTTGAGTGATCTTTCAAATAAGAACCAATTATTTCCCACCAGGCAAATAAGGTTCTTAAAAAGGGTGCTTAAAATGCCAAATTTCAGTCTGTAATTACTTAATCTCTAGATTGTTGTTGGTGTGTGTTCACTGTTGTTTGTCTTGTCCTTGTTTTTAATAGTTTGTCTAGCCCTTGTAATGTTGTAATCTTATCTTTCAGTTCCCAGAGGCCAAAAGTGCACAGACCACATCATCATTGGTACCCCTGGCACTCTACTAGACTGGATCAGGAAGTCAAAATGCTTTGAACCGAGAAAGGTGTCTGTGTTTGTACTGGACGAGGCAGATATCATGATTGCTTTGCAAGGCCACCAGGATCAATCCATTAGAATTCATAAGTAAGTGACCAGATTTATGGGTTCCCTAAAAATACCAGTTATACTTTTGGAGGCATGTCACAGTGGCTAGGTACTGTACCATACTCTGTTAATGATTAATTTCATAGTTTGGGTCTGGATTTCAAGCACTGGTATATCTACTGATGTTATCATAGGTCAAAATCAAAATCCCACTATTGATTAAAGATGAAAATTGGAAAAGGATTTATGTAAACCATAAAATCAGCTTTGGGTTAAGCTTATGATTTAAATTACACAAGGGCCTGCCTCAACAAATTATGAAGTCTATCCACAGAGGAATAGACAGTTTGATGTTGATCAATCAACTCATTAGATAATAGATTAAAATAGCATTGTTTTATCAAGTAATCCATGTTGTTGTGATATTACTTTCATGGCTACACTAAGACATTTATTACTATTGCACACTGATTATCAATTATTCCATTACAAAGATCTATACTAATATTAATGTTAGTATTACTATATGTTAATACTTAGTGTTGTGTATCTATGTTTGTATTCATATATACTTTAGTAGTTATTGGAATAAACATAATCATTATTATATTTTTATGATACTGAAAATAAACTTGAATAACCTCTTCTCCAGATCGCTACATAAAGACTGCCAGGTGCTTCTATTTTCCGCCACGTATGATGAGGATGTCATGAAGTTTGCTGAGACTGTAGTTCCCAACCCTATCATCATCCGTCTCCGCCGCGAAGAGGAGAGTTTGGATAACATCAAGCAGTACTATGTTGTGTGCAAGAACTCAGAAGACAAGTTTGAAGCCCTCTGCAACATGTACGGAGTTCTCTCTATAGGACAGTGCATGGTTTTCTGTCATGTAAGTCGTTTTTTAATAATACCAGAAATATGGGTAGTATTGCTAAAATTTATTTTAAAAGGCAGTAAGGTTTTAAACAGTACTTCTTTAAAGTTTCTACTGTAATTCTTGTTATAGGCACCGTTTTTTATAGTATTCTTTCTGATTGTTTTTCTAGACACGCCGTAATGCAGCATGGCTGGCGGAGAAGATGGTGAAAGAAGGCCATGCCGTGGCACTCCTGTCTGGTGAGATAACAATTGAGCAACGGATAGCAGTACTGGAGAGATTTCGATTGGGCAAGGAAAAACTTCTGATCACAACAAATGTGTCTGCACGAGGCATTGATGTTGAGCAAGTCACTCTTGTTATCAATTATGATATGCCAATGGATATGCAAGGCAAAGCTGATTTTGAGACTTATCTTCACCGCATTGGACGTACAGGGCGCTTTGGCAAGTCTGGCATTGCTGTGAACTTTATTGACGGACAGAGGTCCATGAATATAATGAAGAAAATTGAGGAGCATTTTGGCAAGAAAATTCAGCACTTACAAGCTGATGATGTAGATGAGTTGGAAAACCTGCAGAAATAAACTGATTTGATATCTATCCTATCAGCAAACAACACGTTTTATACATTTTTATTTTAAAGTTGAACGTTCAAACTGCTGTATTTTACAGACAATATGCTCATTGAGCCAAAAGTGCTAGGCTACAAGTATTAGGTTGCGGCAAGCACTTGAATAACAGATTATAATAGAATCTAGTGGTTGCTGGAGATGCCAGCTAATAGAACTATACTGTAGATGGATAGCAGCGATACCATACCAGATCTCTTTGGTAGACAAAACAGTTATTGTAAAACCTTGTACAGAGAGTCATTCCATGTTTAGTTACTGCTGTTGATATTTATGGATATTCCATTCCATGCTCTGCTTTATGCCAAGTGAATTACATTTATCACATGGGTTGGGAACTAGATAGCTTTAAATTAAAACCAGTTAAATTGTATTCCTTTCATACAATTTATGATGAACAGTTAGCTGTAATTGTTTGAAAAAGGGCTTGAGTGCTTATTTTTTATGTCCCAGGTGAAGCAGTTATTCTGGGCAGGGACATAAAGCCGCATTGTCGCCAGTTTGTTTCCGGTCGATTATGTAACAATATCTGATGATTTTTAACAGAAAACGCGAAAAATATTTTAAAATATTGAAAGTGTGTTTCTATTGGAAGTTTCAGGTTTGTTGCCATCTTTCATTGAATTTAACAATTGAATATTTTTCAAAACAGATCTAAATCAGGTATGTACCCATGGATATGGCCGAAAGGGGACTCCTGAATGGTGTACAAATTGATATGGCTAAAAGGGGACTCCTGAATGGTGTACCTATTGATATGGCTAAAAGGGGACTCATGAATGATGTACCAATTGATATGGCTAAAAGGGGACTCCTGAATGGTGTACCAATTGATATGGCTAAAAGGGGACTCCTGAATGGTGTACCAGTTGATATGGCTAAAAGTGGACTCCTGAATGATGTACCAATTGATATGGCTAAAAGGGGACTCATGAATGGTGTACCAATTGATATGGCTAAAAGGGGACTCATGAATGGTGTACCAATTGATATGGCTAAAAGGGGACTCATGAATGGTGTACCAATTGATATGGCGAAAAGGAGACTCCTGAATGGTGTACCAATTGATATGGCTAAAAGGGGACTCCTGAATGGTGTACCAATTGATATGGCTAAAAGGGGACTCCTGAATGGTGTACCAATTGATATGGCTAAAAGGGGACTCCTGAATGGTGTACCAATTTATACGGCTAAAAGGAGACTCCTGAATGGTGTACCAATTGATATGGCTAAAAGGGGACTCATGAATGGTGTACCAATCGATATGGCTAAAAGGAGACTCCTGAATGGTGTACCAATTGATATGGCGAAAAGGAGACTCCTGAATGGTGTACCAATTGATATGGCTAAAAGGGGACTCCTGAATGGTGTACCAATTGATATGGCTAAAAGGGGACTCCTGAATGGTGTACCCATTGATATGGCTAAAAGGGGACTCCTGAATGGTGTACCAATTGATATGGTTAAAAGGGGACTCCTGAATGGTGTACCCATGGATATGGCTATAGAGGGGACTCATGAATGTGTACCCATGGATAGGGGCTAGAAAGGGACGCCTTAATGATGTACCCATGGATAGGAACTAAAAGGGGACCCCTAAATGATGTATCCAAGGACAGGAGCAAGAGGGGGACCACTGGATGTTGTACCCAAGGATAGGGGCTTTGTTTCAAATTGTTACACAGGTTTAGTTTATTATGCTCTATGGGTTATCTACTTAAAAAATACAATTTTTCAATTGATAGATACATAAAAACCCATTGATGCTGATTGATTCCATTTATTCTACAAGACCAGTTATATTTTTCTCTACAAATTCATTTGTTTTTCCCTATTTCATCTTGACTTTCATCTCCAGTGCACCACAGGGAGCCCAGAAGTACCAGGTGACATCCATGTAAAGCAAGCGAGCTAGCTATTGTGGATGGATAAGTGTTCCAGCACAGTTCAATCACTCCTAGTATCAAGATCCTGAAATAGACAGTGAGAAATTAGCTTTCTCTACATATTAGAGATGTCCATTAGATAGCTATTTTAGGCAGGTCAAAAGAGAAGCATGCAATCTGCCTAAAAGCGGCTGCATGGGAGGCACTGGGATAGCTGACATGAAAGCCCTGCATACACATATTTTGGCTTTTTAAGATACTTTTTCCTTGATCACCCTTGTGCTATGTATGAGCTCAGGGACGAAAAGCTGAAATTTCAATGACACTTACAAAATGTATCATTTGATATTTTGTTCGCTATTACTAACTAAATACTAATAAATTTGCCTTTTTGATGTGAAATTGGCTTCATGTCATGTTTTTCGGTCATGTCACCTGGATGGTTATTGATTCCGCATGACTTTGACTGGAGATTTAAGATTTTGGAGATTGCCAAAATAACACTAAAATCACTCTTAACTGTGCAACTGCCCCTTTAACGGTTAACAGGTATAAAAATTGCTATCTACATTGGAGCCTGAGTACCATCGTTACCATTAATGCACCTCAGTAGGGGATTTAGGGGGAGGGTTTAGGGGGTTACCCCCCCCCCCTTGGGCTGCCAGAAAGCCATGTGTAACAAAAAAATACCCTCCCCTTTTGTTACTGAGCCAAACCCCCCCTTAAGTGAAAATCTAGATCCGCCCCTGCACCTCCTGAAGAGAGTGGGCTGCATAAAAGAGCTACTTGGGATGCCTGTGTGACCGGGTGGTATTTTGGGTTATTTTAGATTTTGCAAATATTTTAAGTAAGCAATTTTTGGATTGCAATTATAATTGTTTTGCATATTTTACGGATTGTTTCTCAAATGTGTTTCTAATTCGATCCGTACACTGTTTTTTTATCATGATAAAAAGATGTTTGTTTGTCTTGTTAGTAAGCACAGAAAAGCAGGGGTGGATGTGACCCCATGAAAAAACAATCAAAGTACAAAAAGAACATTGATTTAATGTACATGTTTACAAATTCCTTTAGATTAGTATCAATAGCTTGATGTTGATAATTGACTTAAGTTAGCATCCTTTACCATTTCCCAGGAAGATCAGTATCTAAATTTGACAGGACAATGGACGCTGAGTACTTTGAGCTGTAGTAAATGTTAGTTATTACAGTATCTGTTAGTTTAGTACCCTTGAGCAAAGGAGACGCATTGCTTGCGAGGCGTGATGCGGGAGCGAGACATGCAGTTGCTCAGGGAAGACAGTCAGCAGAGATAAGCTACAAGCTTAGAGCACTGTCCGTACGGGCCTGTCATGCCAGTTGTGTTCAGTTTGATTTACCGGTTGTAAGTACCTTGTTTACAAAACTAGCCTTTGGTTTAGGTTACTTTCTCTCGGGATTTGACTATGTTTGTTGTCACTTAAAATTTATTATTTAATTTGTTAATAAATCCTTGTAACTCCATGCCTTGCATCATGTATTCGTTCTCATGTTGCCTTTCGCGCAATTGTTTTCGTTTCATTCCATTTATTTTTGCCTACTTTATGTCTGGTGTCAGAACCAGATAGTTTTCCTTTCAGTAATGCATTTGTTTCTACATTTTTCTTAACAGCACGGTTAATGTCAAGTTCCGACGGTTACACTTGCTTGCTCTAACTACAGTGATAATGCTTAGACCTCACATTCATGAAAAATGTCTGTATCCATTTTGACAAGCCAGATGGCCAGTAGCCGGGGAGGTTCGTTTGCCCATTTAGCGGACCATTTTCTCATAGGTAGCTCGGCCTAGCTCGCAGTGGTTCTCAATTTTCTTTTGTTAGAGCGGACCTTCCAGTCGAGTGGGGTGGTTCTTCCTAACCCCCTGAACCCACCCCCCCTCCCCTCCTGGCTACGGGCCTGGCCAGTCACATTTAAAGCCTGCATATATGATCATGTCTTACAATGTTAAAATTTTTTAGATTTGTATATGTTGCGTCTCAAGTTGGCCCAGAGGAAGCCTCGTCCCCACTAAATGGGCTTACTGCATTGTTACCTGGCAGACGTCCAAAGTCTTGTTGTCCACAGTAAGTAGGGAATTGTGTGAAAATACCAAACATAGAACTGGTAATGTAATGACCGTGAGAACACCATGCCAAGGAAATTTGATGTGAAAAGAATGGTTACCAGCTGTAAATTAAATTAAGGAATCAAGACCAATGCCCATTTTTCTTATTTTAAAGAGTACTATAATTTGATAACAAACTCGTGAAATTTTTGGATGTAGAATGAGATATGTTCAAGCATTCCAATACACATTCATTTTCTTAGTTAGATTCTTTCTAAGAACATGCAGAACAATCCAGTCCTGAATCTCTGTTATTTCTCCCGATGAAAACATAACATTCTCATGTATTTTGCTGTGGTGGAGTGAGATTAAGGCTGCATACCAAGAGATCGAGACTCCCACAACTTAACTAGTGTTGGCATGTAAAATTCAACTAATAAAAAGGATATTTGTTGATGATATCTTTTGGCATTTGTATGGCGTCTTGAAAAACACAAGAAATCTATCAGATGACCTGGAAGAAAAATAGATTTATCATCACTATCTCTAATTGATATTATCATCATCGTCATTATCATCATTGTAATATATTCGGATGGGCTCCCTGTGTTGTACACCATATTTGGAATGCCTCGTGGGCATGTCGGGGGTTTGTTCAGAAATAAATGGAGTTCAGTTGTTGTGTTCAACGAGCTGTCTATTTCTTCGTGATGTTTTAGTCCCGAAAACATTACAATCATCATCATCACTACCACCTCCATAATCACCTTTTTTGATTATTATTAAAATAATAATAATAATAACAGCAACAACAACAACAACAACAACAACAACAACAACAACAACAACAACAACAACAACAACAACAATAGTTTATTACAACACTCTTGCAGACAAAAGTCTGAAATACAGTGTAGGTTCAAGTACAACATTACACAACATTACTGAAATCGCACACCAATTATTGAACCTGTCAGTACGCATGTGACCAGACCGAAGTGAGTAGCTATGGTTGACTTGTGTACCTTTAGGAAAGATTTAGATCAGAGGAGGCATTAGGGACCTTAAGCAACGACGACGGCAAAGTGGACAACAATGGCAGAAATCAATAGAATTTGATTCAGAATTCAATATTAGCATGTGGAAATGCGTTCTGTCTGATACATTTCAGCTGTTTTCCATAAAACCACAACACGAAAACTCCAAGTTTCACGGTCAATTGAGGATGCGGATGTTTGCACTGTAAATTCCACTAACTAGGTTTTCTACTGTAGAAAGAAGGTCCTTAGTTTATTTTTATCGGTCTCTGACTATAATGTTTTGCTTATTCCATTGCAATTGAATGCCACGCATGAAAACATATTTTTTAATTACGTTGTCCTAGCCGTCATCGTCGTCTTCATTACTTAAAGTCCCTAATATTCACTTTTGTGGCGAAACGCTTACAGAGGCTATCACGGCCAGCAGATAAGGACAAGAGCCCTGCATTGGCAAAGGCTGTGCAATAATCACTCTGCAGGAAAATAATGCGTATCGCTCTCCTCTGAACTGCTTCCAGCAAATCTGATAGGAAAACTGGTAGACCTGCCCACACTGGTGCTGCATATTTTAGTATCAACCTAATCAACACACATTATAATAATATTAACCTTTTTATAGCGCCTCATCAATAATTATATTATATATGCGGACTAAGTCATTAGAATGGGCACCAGATTTTTTTAGTGATCTTAAGGCATATAACCGTTTGCTAGCCTTCTTAATCACATACTCTACATGCATGGTCCATGTGAGGTCATCTTCATTATTGTTGTTGTTGTTATTATTATAATACACTATACAAGTATAAAATACACGGCTTACGACACATGATAAAGAAGAGGTTTGGCTAAAAATACATTTACTTGGCTTACCCTCTCCATTTGTATAAATAGAAACAGAATAATGTGAGAAGGTGGAGCAAGAGTAGAGCAGCGTGGAAATATCTGTTCAGGAAGAGCCACTCAGGGAGAAACCTCCAGTTGACGGTCCAGATGAAGAAGAACTGACGACCAAGGTTAAAAGACCGGGAAATATACCCAACAGGGTTGTCCATGAGGAATGGCAATCCAAGCAACACCTGAAAAATTAGCAAGAAACCATGAGTCAGTACAAACTCTTATTAATGATAGCAGGGATTTGTGGCATCCAAAACAACACTCCATCACACAGCATCATGTGACTTATTAGCGTTGGCTTCCCTACTTTCCACTTCACCATGTTACTAATGGGAGCAGTAATCAACTCACTTGTGGTACCCCACATATTGCAAGCTTAGGAATAGTTCTCCAAGCACCAAACTTCTTCAGAAGTAAGAATAGCAATCCGGGGGCAAACAGCAAAACGTTCATCTTTACACTTACTCCAAAGCTGAAACAAAAGAAAGGGACACCATTTACATACATCAGAAAACGCTCAAGCGGTCAGCCAAGAGAGTACTATTTCCCCATCTGGTCACATTCTAACACTGCCTTAAGACCATGATATAAGAGAGAAGCAAGTGCTAAGGTAGTGAGCTGGTAATGCCCACAAACATGGAAGACATTTATGAAGTTGAAAAGACACAAAGATTCCCTAAACATACCCACTATATATAGTTGGGGAACGTGTGGGGGGGACTTCGATAAAAACAGACGGGGGTGTTGTCAGCAAAATCAATTTTAACCCTAAGGGATAGCACTTTGGGTGTGGTCAACAGAAATTCTTACCCATAAAAGATGGCAAATTGGGTGTGGTCTACAGAACTTTCGCCCTAAGGGATATTAGAATTGGAAAAGCCATTAACCACCCCCTAGGGAATAGCAATTTGTTAAGTTTTATACCCTAAGGCTAAGTTCAAACGTTGTATTATTCATGAGCCGAATTCAATGCAAATATGTGCAAATAAAATTTACATTTATTTACATTGAATATGGCTCTTGGATAATATGACATTTGAACTTAGCCTAAGAGAAAGGACGATCACCCCTGTCTACTTTTCTGGAGAGTCGAGAGTTGGGAGGTGCTAAGTGTTGCAAAATGTACGCCTGCCCCTGGAAAAGGCAAGCTGGAATTCTGCTATTATTTCAGGTAACCCAAGTGAGAATAGCTCAGTGAGACTTCCAGTTCCCCTTCTCAAGTTGTAAAAACCTGACTCTCTAGCAGAAAGTTTTATCTATCCCATCACACTACTCATCATGTAAACTGCATGGATCAGTCTGTTTCTATACTGGCAGGTCTTCAAGTGTAAAATATATCTAATCAGTCTCAAGATGTTAATTTGCTCAGTGCAATCAAAATTTATGTTTTACTCTCTAACATTTGGAATCAATCACACCAAACACTGGTGATCACCTCTTGATTCCAGACATTTTCAGGAAAAGCTTGTCCTGCTTTTCAAATCTTCCCCAACCTTACCTAAAGAGCAGACAACCCAAATTCCAATTATTTGCCAAGAAAGCATTAACTGAACAGTAAAGGAAGATCATTGCAACAGGATCATTGAAAAGCCGGAGGATGAATATGGAGTGGATTCTGTATGAAGCACAGCACATGAAGAAGAACACATATGGGGGAACCTAAGAAACATAAAGCCAAAAATACAAATGAGCAAGGCCAAGGACACCAATAAAATATCTTAGGCAATCACTTGGCTTTTATGTTGGTCACCAATTTATAACCTTATGATCACACCAATTTGATTTTTGTGCATCTCACTAACCTTTTTTGTTTTGTTGTAGATGGAGAAGACACTAATCAATGTAAGGAGGTAGAGAGCAGCAAAGAGATACTGGGCCATCCGTATGTTTGTGCCTTTGCTGGTGAGGTGATACAATCCACTGAAGATGTACACAAACCCAGCTGGATACCTGTCACGGAAAGATTATATTATGTAGCATAATCATTGTACCTATCAGATACTTGTTTGATTTCCCTGGGTTTTTTTTGTCTAGAATTAGGGTTCTCTAAGAAAATCATCAACTAATTATTCTCTTATTATGATCCTCATATTGCTTTTTAGTAACTTTGATCAGTTGCATACCCTGACAATCCTTGATTAAAAGAAAAAAACCCTTTTTTGCTGACAAAGGGGCAAGGGTGTACACATTCACCTCCCCCTTTAAGGGTAAATATACCTACACAAGAGGTCCAGTAGTACCTTGTAGTTTGGTGTAGTCATATGTTCCATTTAAGAATCCTTCACCTCCCCCTTTAAGGGAAAATATACCTACACAAGAGGTCCAGTAGTACCTTGTAGTTTGGTGTAGTCATATGTTCCATTTAAGAATCCTTCACCTCCCCCTTTAAGGGAAAATATACCTACACAAGAGGTCCAGTAGTACCTTGTAGTTTGGTGTAGTCATATGTTCCATTTAAGAATCCTTCACCTCCCCCTTTAAGGGAAAATATACCTACACAAGAGGTCCAGTAGTACCTTGTAGTTTGGTGTAGTCATATGTTCCATTTAAGAATCCTTCACCTCCCCCTTTAAGGGAAAATATACCTACACAAGAGGTCCAGTAGTACCTTGTAGTTTGGTGTAGTCATATGTTCCATTTAAGAATCCTTCACCTCCCCCTTTAAGGGAAAATATACCTACACAAGAGGTCCAGTAGTACCTTGTAGTTTGGTGTAGTCATATGTTCCATTTAGGAATCCTTCACCTCCCCCTTTAAGGGAAAATATACCTACACAAGAGGTCCAGTAGTACCTTGTAGTTTGGTGTAGTCATATGTTCCATTTAAGAATCCTTCACCTCCCCCTTTAAGGGAAAATATACCTACACAAGAGGTCCAGTAGTACCTTGTAGTTTGGTGTAGTCATATGTTCCATTTAAGAATCCTTCACCTCCCCCTTTAAGGGTAAATATACCTACACAAGAGGTCCAGTAGTACCTTGTAGTTTGGTGTAGTCATATGTTCCATTTAAGAATCCTTCACCTCCCCCTTTAAGGGTAAATATACCTACACAAGAGGTCCAGTAGTACCTTGTAGTTTGGTGTAGTCATATGTTCCATTTAAGAATCCTTCACCTCCCCCTTTAAGGGTAAATATACCTACACAAGAGGTCCAGTAGTACCTTGTAGTTTGGTGTAGTCATATGTTCCATTTAGGAATCCTTCACCTCCCCCTTTAAGGGTAAATATACCTACACAAGAGGTCCAGTAGTACCTTGTAGTTTGGTGTAGTCATATGTTCCATTTAAGAATCCTTCACCTCCCCCTTTAAGGGTAAATATACCTACACAAGAGGTCCAGTAGTACCTTGTAGTTTGGTGTAGTCATATGTTCCATTTAAGAATCCTTCACCTCCCCCTTTAAGGGTAAATATACCTACACAAGAGGTCCAGTAGTACCTTGTAGTTTGGTGTAGTCATATGTTCCATTTAAGAATCCTTCACCTCCCTCTTTAAGGGTAAATATACCTACACAAGAGGTCCAGTAGTACCTTGTAGTTTGGTGTAGTCATATGTTCCATTTAGGAATCCTTCACCTCCCCCTTTAAGGGTAAATATACCTACACAAGAGGTCCAGTAGCACCTTGTAGTTTGGTGTAGTCATATGTTCCATTTAGGAATCCTTCCACCTCTGACATATAGGCCTCCCAGTCTATTTCCGTGTCTGCTCTCATACAACAAATTTTAATTAAAACCGCAGAAATAACCAAACAACAACAATCTCTTTAAAATGAAGATTAAAAAAAATATATCACTGTTACATATCGAATTATAGTATAAGAGGATTACAGCAGGTGGGTACCCAGGGTTACCCAGGAGGTGTGCACTCACAGGTATTGGCCCTGTTTGATCCAGTGGGGTGAGGGGTTGGGCGGTATACAATGGGATATACAACAATTGCATAAAGAATACGAAGCGTTGCGTGACAGACACATAGGACAGCTGGGCTACAGCTGAGACTACATAAAGAGCAGCTCATGCGCAAGACGTGTGAAAAATATACTTGTCATTTTTTAGTGACTGTTATCTTCATAGTTATTGGTACAAATGTACTCGCTTGAGTGTACTGGCTTTGAAAGATAAGAGGGGGCATGAGGATACTGTGGGGGGGCCTCAAGAGATTTCCAAGGTCTAAAGGGGGGGGGGGGCGTCGAAAGTGGTTGGATCAACTTGTCTCAGTTTGGGGGCAGTTATTTGGTATGCACAATCCAGGAGTCCAGGATACATATTAAGCCACTTTTTATCAATGCAATACAAACCTGTATACATACTAAATACATCTTTTTATGGTTTCCACTATATAATATTATAAAGTGCTTATGTTACATATCTAAAATATAAACAAAGCTTTTTAATGGTATACTGTAAGCGCTCATTCTTCATCATGGAAAATTTTGTTCCTCCTGAAGAGGGGGTCTATCCAGGACCCAAAACGATCTCCAAAAGTCCCCCAACTGATCCCGGGACCCAAAACGATCCCCAAGAGTCCCTAAAATGAACCCCAAGGAATTGCAGTAATGGACAACAAAAGGAATGTGTATGGATTGGCTTTCAGTTTTAAAAACATATGAAACATTTAGCTTTATTTGTGTTGTTAAAGCCACATTGTCACCAGTTTACTTCCGGGCGAGTATGTAACAATCTTCGATAATTTTTTACGGAAAACGCGAAAAATATTTTAAAAAATTGAAAGCATTGAGTTTATTGGAAGTTTCTTTGAAGATGTGATTGATAATTTAGAGTGGATGGCCTGTTTAATATCTCGGATTTAAATAGATTCTTTTGTATTTTAACGGTTGAGGTTTCCGTCGGACCTTCAGAAGTAAACTGGTGACAATGTGGCTTTTAAAAGGAAATTTACATTAACTAAAACTATAGTATTAAGATTTTAATATACGACTGTGGGGGAAATACAGTGGTTGAGTCAGAAATTGGGGTCAACTAACAATTCCTGTAATAGTAATTTAAAGAACCTGGCGTGGATAAATCATTTTTACATAACAAGCCATAAAACAAAGGATAGGACATGCTGCTTTTCATAGGAAGCAAAATGTGTTAAGGTTATTTTTTTGTGCATGTTGGTGAATGAAATACCTATTATATCATGAGATCATGCCAGAGTGTACGCACGACTACATGAGGAAATTCAAAACTCACATAATATTGCTTTCAACAAAAGCCACATCCTCTAAATATTTTGCATCGGTAGTAGAAGGGTTGTTCGAGTGTATTAGTCCGTGGGCCAGAAAGTGAAACCCCCCCCCCCCTTGGAGATTTTGGGAAACATATATCATCTGAAAGTCCTTTCCATAGTGATTCCAAAAATATATGTTTACGCTTCAAAAAGCTCTGGGTGTGGCCGTACAGCGTGGTTGTATATTCCAGTAAAAAACCACAGGGTACCCACGTCGGATTTTTTCGAAAATAATTGTTTCACTGAACTAAGATTTAGAAAAAGAAAGCCAAACATTACATTCTTGCATCTTAAGGTCCATTTTATTTAATTTAGTGAAACATCTGCTAAAAAAGAGCCTGGGAAGGTTTTGGGGGTACCACAGGGTACCCACACCCTCAAATTTGTAAAACAATTAAAACGGCTTGAAATTTGAAAAAAACAATGAAATGTTGTGCACTTATCTTTTTCAATTTATTCTGTTTCAATCTATATTACTCAGTGTGCTTTTGTCATTTCATCTTCTCGGCCAAACTGGCTGCCTAAATATAATGTGTTGGTAAAAATTTGCTCGTGTAAACAAGGATTTTGTGGTGTTTGGTTGTCAAATGAATATTAATTTTTAGGGGTGATGTTTACCGGAAATGAGATTTCTAGTGTCAGAGTCATGTGTCAGAACCGCAAAATGTTGATGGAAGGTCGAAAGTTTGGTTGATCTGAGCAAAGCTGTGCTATGATTATGCTGTATTCCTTTTAGTAGCAATTTAAAGTTGTGTATTTGTTTTGGACTCTGTTTATGAGTTTAATGCCGGGCAATAGAAGTATTGTATTGGAATTTAATATTTTAAAATCACGTTGTTTAGAAATTTAGTCGCTGTTAACCCTAAATTATGCTTCAAGAATTGCAAGTATTTCTTCTGCTTTCCCTTTGTCCATTACCGCAATTCCTTTGGGTTGATTTCGGGGACTCCTCGGTATCATTTTGGGTCCCAGGATCGTTTGGGGTACTTTTGGGGATCATTTCAGGTCCTGGGATCCCCCTTGGGATGATAATGAACTTTCCCTAAAGCCTTTTTATCAGAGATGACTTGTTGACTTAATTGTCAGAGTTTGCATCCCGAGGAGTAGGGGTATTTGACTGCAGTTTTGTCCCGAGGGGGTGGGGCTTTTCTCTGTTTTTTTTTACAGCGTCAAAGTCTACTCCCCCACCCTTCCCCGAAACCATGGGGGCGGGGGTTACAATTGATGAGTGCATACTACTTCAATTTGTTGGCTATACAGAAATGAAACTCGATGTGTTGGAAATACTAATTATACAGACAGATATTGATGTTAACTCAATAAAGAAGATTCGAATTTTCTCTTATAACTTTGAACTACACGCGGATGGAATCTCCGCGGAGTTATAAGTAAGGACTTACTTACATTTGATCTTCCAAATCACCGCAATATTGACAACAACTTCAGCAAGCAGAAGCAGAAGCGCTATTATCCATGTCTTTTCTGGATCAACAAGGAGTGATTTGCACCAAATAATCCATGATTTAACATCAAAAGTCGTGTTCTTGAGCCTAGCTTTCTTTTTCAGTGCCGCCATTTTTGGAGTTTCCCCCAATGTTCTTCAATAAGAGCTCGTTCTCAAAGCTAATTGGTCACATTGAATTCGGAATACTTTCGTGAAAAATCGCACTCCCGATTTTATTCCGGAATCTTACCCGAGTCTTACCGAATCCTTTACACGCCCGCGATACGTGCTGCTGAAATGGAACACCCAAACAAACAAGATGGCGTGCATGTGCCGTGTGTTACTGTTGTGGACCTTGGTCAACGCGAGTTTCTTGGCGCTTTCCGAAGGCCAACAAATTATACGAGCTAGTCAATGTACATATTATGGTAAGGAAAACATTTTGAGTTGATGTTCTCTTTAGCCGGTGACCTCAAACTGTGAGGATTGAATGATTTTTGCGGCTGTTCTTTTGAAAGCACTTAGATGCTTATATGTACACTCCACTTTGTTAGCGCGGGCTTTGATGTGCTCTTTTTGCATCATTGCAGTCAACCTTACTGATCTTGTTTCTCTACTCAAAGCATTGATGGAGCTGTGGAAGTTTTTATGATGCAATAATGTGCAGTGTTAGATTGATGGATTGTTTTATTTTTCCCGAATAACTCTTATAGTCATGATTTGAAGTGTAGTCCGGGGACGTTTACACAGGGTTGGTAATTTAAAACCATACAAAATACTCGCTTTGTGGTCACGGGATGGCCATATGGACTTTGATCGATTCCTAGACTTTTTCGCAGCCTTGATTGCACCAATTGATGGAACACTGACTGGAATTTACTTTGTTGCGACTAACTTGGTGAAGTGTTACAGACATTGTGTGGCCCCATTTGACAGTTTGACATGATTGCTTGGAAAAATGTAAACATTCTTATTGTGTGAGACGCCAATCAGATAATAATGTTTCATGAGTGCCATCCAATTGCTTTGTAGTGTCAGAGCGGAAAATATTTTAAGAATTTAAGAATTTAATTTTCAACATCTTAGGGATTTTAGTTAGGGAAAGGTCATTATTCATCAGAGGGGTAGGGCTGCTAAATAGATTTTTTTCTGGTTAAACAAATTCGACCCATTTGATGTATAAGATACTAAATGGAAATGCGGCTGTAACTATACCAGACTAACCAGGAACTGTCATCCTATGAAATTCATTCGACTCCAAGTGCTTGTGACAAATACAAGTACAGCTTCTGGGATTAGACAATCAGGGATTGGAACAATATACCGCAAAGCATGATCAAAACTCAATAATTAATTTAAAGAAATCTGTAGGCTTATACATGCCCATAACACCATCAAGCCAGGATTTTGATTAAGAGCCCTTTTTTTCAGAAGTGTAAACATTATTGTATAAGGGAGTCTGTGGTATGCTCCCCCTTGAGAATTTTTCCATTCAGATATATGAAATAGTTTTTAAAATACTTGAAATTATTGTTAAAATGTCAATAGAAAACAGCATCATTTGCTACTTCCCAACTGAGATCTTATTTACATATCTTTTCATTCCATGTAAATTCAGTGATGGAAGTCAATAAAACCAAAAATGCAGAAGGGGGTCTTGGGTTCTACCCAGAAAAATTTAGAAATTCCAGACTTTGAGGAGGCTCGGAAATTGATCAGAATAACTGTTAAAAAAATAAGGCCCTTTTCTAAACCCTGTATCAAATTTTGACACCCTCCCCCAAATCGATGCTCAAAAGGTCGCAACCCTCCCACCAAACACAGCAGCCCTCCTCCCCGTTAAATAATGACCTTTCCCTTAAAAAAAAATTGCTAGAGAATGAGCATGATAAAAAAAATTCACATGATCATTTGTTCCTTTTCAATTCCTTATGGAGTGGATGGGTGTCAGAGAAAGCATACAGTCTGTCAAAATTAAAAAAAAAAACATCCAAATAATCATGTATTCTTTATCATTTCCTTAGTGATTGGGAGGGTTTTTGAGAAAGCATGTCTAAATCATGAAACCTTCACTTGATCATGTGATCTTTTCATCTTCTCAGGGAGTGGATGGGTGTCAGAGAAAGCATACAGTCTGTCAAAATTAAAAAAAAACATCCAAATAATCATGTATTCTTTATCATTTCGTTAGTGATTGGGAGGGTTTTTGAGAAAGCATGTCTAAATCATGAAACCTTCACTTGATCATGTGATCTTTTCATCTTCTCAGGGAGTGGATGGGTGTCAGAGAAAGCATACAGTCTGTCAAAATTAAAAAAAAAAACATCCAAATAATCATGTATTCTTTATCATTTCCTTAGTGATTGGGAGGGTTTTTGAGAAAGCATGTCTAAATCATGTGATCTTTCCATCTTCTCAGGGAGTGGAAGGGTGCCAGAGGAAGCGTACAGTCTGTCTAACTGCACTTGGTTTCGAGAACGCTCTTGTTGCAGACACACTGAAGTTACATCAGTCTTCAAAGGGATGATGGCCCTAAATGAAGCAAGTCAGGACTGTCGCAACCACATGAACTATCTGATGTGCTACTTTTGCAGTCCAGAGCAAGAACGCTGGTACAAGAACAGTAGACTTCATGTTTGTGAATCTCTTTGTGATGCAGTTTATGAAAAATGCAAAGATTCCTCCTTTCAGGGCAAGGAAATAGGAGCAGAATATTCCAATGGTAAAGAATTCTGTGAAGCACAGTTCTTTCATGTTGTGAATTCCAAGGACCAGGAATGTTTTGACTTTGATAGTGGCCTGTTTGGCACGGCATCCTGTTTGTCAACATCTTCCACCGTCTATGTGGCAGTTTCCCTGATTTGCCTCAAGTATTGGCTATAGCTTTATAAATTTGCTCTTACCATATATGGATCACTTTATTGATTTGAATTTATTCAATTGTGTTGAATAGTCTCATGAATTACATCAAAGCCTTGCAGTAACTCATGCAAATAAGATTACTGAAATGCTGTCTCAATTCTCTTTTCTCTCATTGTAAATACTGAAACAAAGTCACCAAAAGTTTCTAATGATAGTGGCTACAAAGTGTACTTATTTTAAAGAGTTACAATATGTCTAATGTTTTAATGACATTATTTCCCAACTAAGGCATGTTATATAGTACTGTATAAATAAACTTCTTATACATAATTTTTGGAGTGCTGAGTATAAATTGCCTAGTTTCTTTTACAATTGTATCCCTGACTGATTATTATTATTAATTTTGTTGTTGTAAATAGCAACCAAAGTTAAGGTCCTTTCTATAGTCATTGCCCGTTATTGGTTACGATTATAGCGTTAATCTTGCTCAAAACATATCTTGGGGTATACTTTTTCCCTATACACATTAATGGTGCTAGTATGAATGCATCGCAACTATAAATTACTTGATATTTGGAAAACCAATTTTATGATATAAAGAATGGTAAACATGTTCTTAAGAAAGTAATTGCTTACCCTAGCAAAATGATCCAAGCTAGTTTGAAAGAGATTCAATCGTTGCTTCTTCAATATATTTTTATTTTCTAGAACACTGAAAACGTTAAATAAAATATTTATAATTCGCCTTGGACGATTGAATTCGTCTCAATTACAAAAAAAACAAACATTTTTTTTATTTAAAAGTGCGTAGCTAGAAGTGCAATCCAATTACTGTCACCCCAATCTTGCGACGCGCCAAATCGATCCAAAATAAACTGCTCCTACATATTCTTCCCCTACGCAGAGAGTGATTTGGTGCATGCATCACCTTCTTATCACTTTTGTATGGGTTTAATCGACAAAAAAAAATATAAAAAAATAAAGGAAACAGGCGGAAAATGAAACTGAGAGTAACGGACGTGTGGGAAAAAAAAAAGAACAAAGCAAAGTGTGAGTTCTTGTCGGACAAGAGATTGTAGATTCTATCGCTATTTTTTTCGTCTTCCGCACGCATTGTTCTTGTAATGTTTAGATGGTCACGTATATATCTCATTTTCAGGAGATGTAATATATACCATTTGCACTGATATAGGATATTGGACAAAGCGTTTGACATATTCTAGAAGGAAAATCCGTGCTAATCTTTGTTTTTATTCGATCGACAACTATCAACTTGGACATGTCATTCTAAATACGAATAAATAATTAATTCTATATACAACATATAACAGAGTCTTCGATTAGCGCGCGTAAGCAAAAATTCTAACAATACAATATCAAAACACAAAACAGCTACACATATCCTGTATCACCAAATAATAAAAGGCACACACACCAGCCAGCGACGTACAAAGGAACATTTCGTGCAGTAAATAGGAAGTTATGCTGGCTTGTTCACAGTGACCCCTGAGAAAATCCCGTCAAAATAAGGGAAAATTCAGGGCATTTTCACGCAATAGCTATTTCCCCCCTTCGTTATATAACTTGACCCCAAAAAAGACCATCATCGATTATCGATTGTGTGCCCACTTAACGGCTACTGTGATGTAACCACGCGAAAAGCACGTTTTCTTCGGAGCGTGATCAACCCATGAACTTTTTACACTAAACAAACTTCCCCGATTACAGTTTTCCGAAAGCTTCGCCTATAAGATTTCAAAGAGTTTCACATTCATCATCATAAAGCTTTCTTCCTATCTCTCTTTTCTAAAATCGAAACACAGAAAACGTGTTTTTAGTGGTTGTCTTTCTTCCGGTTTATGACCGGAAACGTCCCATAGTGCAGTGCGAATTGTCGACCTTGGCTACCACGTCACGTTGTTGTTTGTTGCAGAGGCGAGTTGTTCGAGAATGGCGCACCTTGTATTCAGATAGGCCTTAGAAAATTGCTTATTTCCAAGCTTTTCTGGTTCCCAAAGACTGTTAACCACCATGGCTAGCAGCAGTGGTAGTGCCAATAGGTCAGAGTTTGAAGTTGGAGGCAAATACCGCCTTGTCCGAAAGATTGGAAGCGGTTCTTTCGGGGACATTTACCTCGCCATCAACACAACTAATGGCGAAGAAGTAGCCGTCAAACTAGAGTCACAAAAGGCTCGCCATCCCCAACTTCTTTACGAGTCTAAACTTTATAAAATCTTGCAAGGAGGCGTTGGTATCCCTTCGGTGCGCTATTATGGTCAAGAAAGAGATTACAACGTCCTGGTAATGGAATTATTGGGCCCAAGTTTGGAAGATTTGTTCAACTTTTGTTCGCGTCGTTTTACAATGAAGACAGTTTTGATGCTCGCGGACCAAATGATAAGTCGCATCGAATACGTTCACAATAAGAACTTTATTCACCGAGACATCAAGCCGGATAACTTCCTCATGGGTGTAGGCAAACACTGCAATAAGTTGTTTTTGATCGATTTCGGTTTGGCGAAGAAGTACAGGGATAGCAGAACCAGACAACATATTCCGTACCGCGAGGATAAAAACTTGACGGGAACTGCTCGCTACGCCAGCATCAACGCACATCTCGGCATCGAGCAGTCTCGCCGAGATGACATGGAGTCTCTCGGATACGTTCTTATGTATTTTAATCGCACTAGCCTACCCTGGCAAGGCTTAAAGGCGGCCACAAAGAAACAAAAGTATGAGAAAATTAGCGAAAAAAAGATGTCTACGCCCGTCGAGGTTCTTTGCAAAGGCTTTCCGGCCGAGTTCGCCATGTATTTAAACTACTGTCGAGGTCTACGATTTGAGGAGGCGCCTGATTATATGTACTTGAGGCAGTTATTCAGGATTCTGTTTCGCACTCTTAACTATCAGTACGATTATATCTTTGACTGGACAATGTTGAAGCAAAAAGCTGCCCAAGCCACAGCGACTTCCACGGTGGCTCCCTCTCCAGGGGCTGGAACACCAGTCCATAAGAAAGCAGACCATCACACACATCTCCCCCATGGTCATTCGCAGACGGGCAAAAAAGGCATGTATGATAGCAAATTCGAGTACTGAACCCTTCGAACCTCGTAGTCATACTCGATTAGAGGGAAACAACCGGCATAGTAGTTGTGGATCTTTGAGGACTAGCATGGCATTTCCCTTTGGTCACGCTAAGAATGAAGAAGAAAAGAAAGGGTCTCCCATTTCATTTTTATTTTATATATATTTTTTCAGTATTTATTTTTTTCGGCTTATAACAAGCAGTGTCGTTCTCGTATAGTGCTTTTTTGTTTTGATTAGTTAATAAGCGTACCAATTAGATTTTTATGTAGAATGATTTTCCTACTATTTATGGTTCAGATGAAAAGGAAAAAAATGGCTTTTTCGGGAATAGATAGAAACGAACAGTGATCATTGGAAAATAATTATAATCATGAGTAGTATTGCGTTATTGTTTGTATCAGTGAATTGCTACAACACTGGTACTTATAGTTTGAAGTATTAGCATAGATGACCTGTGTTACGCTGGATATAAGACTGATAGTAATGTTCATGTAAATCATAATTCGAGCTGCATTAAAGTTTTTAGATTTTTGTGTAAATAGCACCTGATATGATCGTGATGTTTTTGTGGACAGCCTTCTCTTGATGAGGTTTCTTTAAAATTCTTGTGGTTATATTGTTGGCTACTCATCCGTCAGTATGCAAGACTAATTAGTATGCAGAAGTGAACATAATGTCTCCAGGTGGAAACAGGTGAAAAACTGGAAGTCAATATCTAACCTTTCACATGAAAAACTGTTTTTTCTGTTTTTACATCAAGTTTTAGTCTTAGTGAAGTCTTAGTTATAGTCATTTATGGTATTTTTGTATCTTACTGTACAGGCTGCAGGTCTTTTCAGATACATTTTCTCTGACAATGTATTTCCTTTAATTATGTACTTCTTTGCAGTGAATTTTTGACACATGTGTTTCTCTAAATCTTCACTAAAAGTCTTACAGAAAAGTCAAAACATTTGTAGTCTGCCACCAAATAATTTATAACTTTTCTAACCTGTATTGTACTATTTTGTGGATCTCTCTACTGTGTGATAAACTAATTTTCCTTCTTATGGGCTGAGATCCTTCTGAAGTTGATTCTGGTGTTTTTGTTGCAGCGTGAATAGTGTGCCAGCCACTCCGGCAGAACAGGTCTCAGGCAGGGGAGGTAGCGAATAGGGAAAGGCTGGCACGATAGCCCTTGGTAAAGATCGTAATCCCAGCAAATGAACATCTTTCAAATGTGAATGCGTGCACATAATCAGAACCATTTGTTTTATTCTCATACCAGATAAATCTTATCTTAGAGTGTTTGTGAATTTGTGTTTATGTATAGGAAAAAAAACATGTAAGCTTAGTTTTAGCTTTTTAAGAAAGAAAAATGATAAAAATAATCAAGTGAACAAGACTTTGTAAGAATATTTTCCGCTTCTTGTTGCTGTCATAATGTTGATATAATTTAATCTTGGCTTTATCTTTCTAATAATAATCACATGATGCCTTCAATTAGTCTTTGTGTACTTCCAAATTTTACCTGAATTCTTGGGTATTGCTCCAGGGGGGTTATTGGGGTAGGGGTGTCCGTCGGAAACCCCAAAAATATGCCCTAAAAAAATACCACAGTACAAAAAAATCACAACCCCCACAAAAACTGTTTACAAAAAAATAACCCTTAAAAAATACAAATAAAAAATGGCTTTTTTTCAACATCCTTTTTAATGCCATTTATCAAATACATTTCTTGAAGTTTAAAAATGTATTGCCATCCTTGCAGTTTCATGGAAAATAGTTTTTTTTTAACAGAAACTGAAGGAAAAATAACAAAAGTATTAAGTAGTCTATACAAGAATACATCATATAATCTAAATTCTTTTGTAGACTTTTATACCATAAAAAAGTTGAGTTAGACCTTGACCTGGCATTATCACAGCTTTTAAATTGAAAACTTGGCGAAACTGTAGGATCGCCAATTTATAATAAAGAAGTACCTTGGTTTGTAAACCCTAAAAATACCATGTTTTTTATTTTTAATAGGCTTTGCTTCAAAGGCCCCCAAAAATACCAAACCTCGGATTTCAAATGCTAAAAAATATGACGGTCACCCCTATCCCCAATTCTTAGGGAGTACCCCCCTGGGGTATTGCCGTCTTATAGCTTGTCTTTATATTGTACATGGAAATGGTTGGGTTACAAGCTAATGTTACCATAGACAAAAAAAAATCCCCTTGTCCACAAGCATGTTTCTACTAAAGCTTTGAATGCTGTACTTTTTTGCATGCAAATGAGAATCGAACCATTCGTTTATTTATCAACTGGTTTTTCATTTTTTTAAGTATGTTATGGTGAAAAGGAATGTTATCTCACTCTTATCATAGTTTTGATTTCATAGAACCTTTGACAGCTCAGTTCTGCTTGGTCTTTCTAGATTAACAGGAAAGCATGAGCCTGGTACCAAGGGTATCCTTGGCCTACCTTGGGTATGTCTGGTCTATTTTAGGTACCAGTAAAGTTAAGGGCCTCTTTAACCAAGGGTATGCCTGGTCTATTTTAGGTACCAGTGAAGTTGAGGGCCCCTTTTACCAAGGGTATACCTGGTCTATTTTAGGTACCAGTAAATCTTGGGGCCTGTATTACTAAGGGTATGATTGGTCTATTTTAGATACCAGTGAAGTTTGGCGCCTCTTTTACCAAGGGTATGCCTGGTCTATTTTAGGTAACAGTGAAGTTTGGCGCCTCTTTTACTAAGGGTATGCCTGGTCTATTTTAGGTAACAGTGAAGTTTGGCTCCTCTTTTACCAAGGGTATGCCTGGTCTATTTTAGGTAACAGTGAAGTTTGGGGCCTCTTTTACCAAGGGTATGCCTGGTCTATTTTAGGTACCAGTGAAGTTAAGGGCCCCTTTTACCAAGGGTATGCCTGGTCTGTTTTAGATACCAGTGAAGTTTGGCGCCTCTTTTACCAAGGGTATGCCTGGTCTATTTTAGGTAACAGTGAAGTTTGGGGCCTCTTTTACCAAGGGTATGATTGGTCTACCTTGGATACCAGTGAAGTTAAGGGCCTCTTTTACCAAGGGTATGCCTGGTCTATTTTAGGTACCAGTGAAGTTTGAGGCCTCTTTTACCAAGGGTATACCTGGTCTATTTTAGGTACCAGTGAAGTTTGAGGCCTCTTTTACCAAGGGTATGCCTGGTCTATTTTAGATACCAGTGAAGTTTGCCACCTCTTTTACCAAGGGTTTGCCTGATCTATTTTAGATACCAGTGAAGTTGGGCCTCTTACCAAGGGTATGCCTGGTATACTTAAGTACAGGTGAATTTGGGGCCTCTTTTACAAAGGGTATGCCTTGTCTATCTTAGGTACCAGTGAAGTTTGGGGCCTTTTTTACCGAGGGTACGCCTGGTCTTTAGGTACAATTGAAGTTTAGGGGCCTCTTTTACCCAGGGTATGCCTGCTCTACTTTAGTACCAGTGAAGTTTGGGGCCTCTTTACCCAGGGTATGCTTGATCCACCTCAGGTTTGCCTAGTCTATTTTAGGTACCTACTAAGGATGCCAATTTGAACTGAGTGGTCACTGAATTACTACTCTTGGACCCCCAACCTGTACTTTTCCCTAGACACCCCCCTGTCACTGGTACCTAGTTAGGCCAAGCATACCTTGGGTACCAGTGAATATTGGGGTTTCTTGGTTCATTAGGTAGTTAAATGATATGACACGTCAACATACCCATTCCAACATAAAAATTACTGATACATATGAATATATAGCATACACTCTACAAATGAGTGTTATCAGAAAAAAAGTGTTCTATGATGTTACTGCAATCCTTGCTCTACGAATACCAAGCACTACAAATAAGTGTTATTGAAAGACTTGCTCTATCAATATACAACTATTTCAAATAAGGATGCACTGTAGAATCGATGTGTCATAACCCACATTGCATCATTATAGACAAAGCGAAAACGGCAAAATCTTGATCTCTGAAAGTTTAGAGGGACTTAAGAAATATTAGGGTTTTTCCATGTCGGCATATTTGCTCAACTTTTTGATACACACTGAACCACTGCTGGGTTATGAAACACCCGGGGGTACTCCCTTATATGGGCTGTACGGAGACGTGCCGCTGGACAGGATATGGTTTTTTACCTCCATCCTTAACAGGGTATACATTTCAGGCCTCTCTGTCCTGAACAGGGTATGCATTTCAGGCCTTTCTGTCCTGAACAGGGTATACATTTCAGACCTCTCTGTCCTGAACAGGGTATACATTTCAGGCCTCTCTGTCCTGAACAGGGAATATATTTCAGGCCTCTCTGTCCTGAACAGGGTATATATTTCAGGCCTCTCTGTCCTGAACAGGCTATATATTTCAGGCCTCTCTGTCCTGAACAGGGTATATATTTCAGGCCTCTCTGTCCTGAACAGGGTATATATTTCAGGCCTCTTTCTCCTGCCGCCGAACTGATTGCCTTGCTTGCCCTCACGTGCTAACAGCGTCCTGAATTTGAGAGTGTTGTCCTAAACAGGGTCCTAAAATCAAGGTTGTCCTAAACAGGTATGGTTTTTTCAGAATTTTGGTCCTAAACAGGGCCAGGTTTCAAAACCCCAAGCAGCACCCCTATACCCAAACTTGGGTTGAGTATCCCCCCTGGAATGATACATGGATTCTCAATTGCAACCTTTTTCTAAAAATAGTTGTATGCCATAAACAATGGGAACAGAACAATGGGAACAGAACACCTTAATCAACATTCTACAAATGAGTGTTATCAGCCTTGTCATCTTGTTCAGTGTCGCTTGCATTCAGCTCAAATTCTACTGGGCCCTGTGGATGGATGTGGTCTGGGAGTGGCATGCCACGAGTCTCGGGTAAGAAGAATGTCACCATACCAGCCGTCATAGACAGGCCACCAAATATAATGGCTGGTGCGATTAATGGGGTGCTGTCCTGGGGATTGATAATGATGTGGATCAGTTTTCAGTCAGGGAAGGACCTCCTCAGGTATTAAAATGTGGGCTAGCATATGCCCTACATTATTTTTGTGCCACACCCTAGATATGTTAGATCCCAAGATAAAGTGCCAGTACATAAAGCAACATAGTTCCAACACATACACCCCCCTTCCACCTCTCCCCTACCCTGCCCTTATGTCAAATCCCTAAATGTTGCGCAGATACTTACAGCAACATAGGGTGCACCCATAGCGCCCACACGTGCACAGAGTGAGGCGAAACCAACACCTATAGTTCTAAAATAAAGGAATTATAAAAAAGCATTTTCATGAGAAAACAACAGAAGAAAAAATGTCTGTTTTCTCTTATGTAATAATGTAAGTAATCTTTTTGCAGGCTCATATTATGTTATGCCATGTTGTTGCTGATGTCAACTAGTTACTTAAAATTATTTGGGTAATAAAGAGTATACAGACAGTACCTTATGACTGTTGGGTAGAGTTCCGCAGAGTGAATATAAATCTGGTAGTAAGCAGCAGAGATTGTGAACTTTCCAATTAGTGCAAATGTCATAACCAAAGCTGTAAGTTCCTTGTGCTTTCCTGTAACCACACAAAACATGTAAAAACATGAAAAGTAATATTATTATGCAGGCCCATAGAATGGGGTGGTTGGGGGCACAATTCATTTATTTTTTAATAATTATCATAAGAAATAAAAAAAAGGGCTTGATGACTCAAGTCAAGATAGGACCAGTTTTGTTAGCTGACGAAATACAGAGAAAAGTACTGTTGCTGAGCATTTGGCATTTCTGTAAGTATTGTACTGTAATAGACCTATTTCAAATAAAGGCTGCACTCAGATAATCCATGCATCGTAGCCCACAGTGCTTTTTGGGTATCAAATAAATGAACAAATAAGCCTAAATAAAAATAACCTGGCTTTAAATGCTGTAAAATCCTGTGAATATTGACATGGCTTTCAGATACCAGGATTCAGCCATTTATTGCCACTTTGTCCCTGAGTGGAAAATGCAAAGGCCTTGCTTTGGACTGTGACTGGTCAAAACCTTATTGATTGACAGTGCACTAAACAGCAAAAGTCAAATAGTGCTGTGGGTTTTTTTTATGGCGAAGGCCGAGTGTGATCTGAAACTGCTATAATGATGTTTTGTATGCTATAAATACAACTTTTGACAAAAATGAATGCCCTTTTCCCCTTTAATGAACAGCAAATGGTATACTCTATATATAAACACAAACATGGTGCATGTGAAAACTCAAATAGTAGCAGAGCCATCAACATAAGAGACCATATGTTATTATTACCTAAGGCTTGAATGGGTAGAAGGCTAAGTAATGCTAAGCCACCAATGATGTAATATGCTATCAAGGGCTTCTTCCTCCCAATCCTGTGGATATTAAGACTCAGTCAAGAAAGGTGCATAACATCCTAAACCTTTATTGAACTTAATTGGCTGGAGGATCACCTGTCTACTAGTACAGAGGCCAGTATGTAAGCTGGGATCTCAACTAGTCCAGAGGCTGCAAAGTTTACGTAGAAATCACCAGACAGGTTACCAGAGTTAAAGCTCAAGCCATAGTACACTCCACTTGTCACGAACCTATAACAGAACAACTAATCAGAGTATTATCAAACATGCACAATCGATCATCCAATATACAGAGGCAGGATACACTGTCAAGCCAAAAAAAAGGTATTATTTCTCAAATGCACTGAAGCTAAAATACACTCTAATGCTTTATTGACATTTCCCCTGAAACATGTTGTGCAACAAGGGTTATTGCTTTGGTCAGAAGATCATAGCTGACAACCAGGCTTGGGCAGAAATCCTGTGAAATTGGTTGAAATACAGTAAATATGTGAAAAGAAAAACAAGAGAGCCAATGCAGGTGAATACAGACAATTTATAAACATTCTCACAAAAATTAGGCTGGTGATGAGCTCCAAAACCTTGTGACACACACCTAATGCGGGTGAATTATTGGCAACTATGGAAGCTATGGAAGATGTATAACCATAAATGCCGACAAGGACATGTTCTAATCTTACTGGGATAAATCTCTATGTCATAGTGAGATAGCCTTGAGGCAACAAAAGACTTGATCTAATCTTACCATTGCAAGTCCTTTAAGGGTAGTTAGTTCAGCCATAAAACAAAAAAGACAAGACAAGACACCATGTACTCTTACCATGACCAGCCCTCTATAATGGTGACCTTGGCCAGGTAGATAGTGCTAAAGAGATGCCAAAGGTGGTAAGTTTTCTCTGGTTTCTCTGACACCATCTCCCTGCTCTTGATCTCCTGCAAAGCGCCTTCCTGGTATTCATGGCCATTTGTTTTTGCAATCTTACGGAGGATCACTTCTGCATCTTTTATCCTTCCCCGAGCTGCCAGCCAACGGGGAGATTCTGGAACAAACCTGTAAAAGAAACAAACAGAATAAGAAATCATGGGAAAAGAAGTTACCCAGCAGTTTTATATGTGGGATTCAAATCCTTTTGTCATCAGAATAATCTAGAAAACTGCCACAGGGCCGTAGCAGGGGGTGGGGCACTGGGGGCATGTGCCTTGTGTGGCTGTGCCCCCCCCAATATTTTCTTAATGTTTCTGAGATGGAGATTGACACAGAAAAGTAAGGAATGGAATGGTTCGTTTTTTCATTTCGGGCTGCTTTTCCTTTGCGCTGATCTTCACACAGACTTCAAGCTCTTACGTCTCCTCTTCCATTTCCATCCCCGTTTCTTTCACTAATGAAATACCAATCTTAGAATTAAGGGCTTTTGATACCTTCCCCCTCTACCAAAATAATCTTTCCTTTCCCCCTCCCCCCTAACCCCCCAAATAAAAAAGACGATGATGTGAATGGGTTTGCAAATGACTTACCACCAATACAGAACAAACAACACATTTGGGATGGTAACAGCCAAGCTGAAGTTTTTCCACTCAGGCAGAAGGTACGCAATAAATGCTTCTAAGGCAATGCCCACTCCATATGATCCCTGTGCCAAGCAGTTTGCCCAGTTACGGCGATTGGGTCCAACCATCTCAGCCATTAGTGCAAATGCAGCAATTAGAGTTCCTACAAAAATGAAATGTTTTAGTTGATGATTTTCCATGACTTTTAAAGGTTATATATGACAGGGCATTTCTAAAATATAGTTCACCTTAGACTATTCTTAAAGCCGCATTGTCACCACTTTACTTCTGGAGGTCCGACAGAAACCTCAACCGTTAAAAGACAAAAGAATCTATTAAAATCAGAGATATTAAACAGGCAATCCGCTCTAAATTATCTATCACATCCTAAAAGAAACTTCCAATAAACACACTGCTTTCAATATTTTGAAATACTTTTTGCGTTTTCCATTAAAAATCATCGGATATTGTTACATAATCGACCAGAAGTAAACTGGTGACAATGCGGCTTAAAAACCCATTTCAATGAGAATTCAAAGAAGGTTAAAATAGACAAGTGGCCCACCTCCACTGCAGATGCCGAGGGGCACACGTAGTGCTACATACATGTAGAAGTTGACAGAAAAACACTGGATCAGTGACGAGATGAACTGAATGAGCATGGTGGAAAGCAGGGTAACCCGCCGGCCAAACCTGTCTGATATCCAGCCAAACAGATATGCACCCAACAGCTTGCCCGCATAGAAGATGGTCTTAGTGAGAGGTATGTACTTCTTGGAATCATCACAAATGATGTCCCACTGAAAAGACAATCGAGTTTGTTAAATCCAAACCTGTCATTGGGAGAAAGTGGGGGATATTTGAGTGCTGATTTCAAGGGGGTAAAACTCCTGTTTAAATGCAAACACTGCATGTATCGGAAAATTTTCAAGGCGGAAAAGGTCTTCTTTGGGGGAGGGCTTCTGTGGGGCGAGCATTGATCATTTTTAGAACTGCACATCGTTATGAAATCTTTATAGAAAAGATTTTCAAACGTACATCTGTTGCGACAGAAGTGAAACCCGTTGTGTACATCACCGGCTTGCATGTTCCATTTCGCCAGACATCACACAGTCCTTCTCCGGTGATGTTAGGGTTATTTCCACAGTACATCTGCGGTTCTTTGACTTTCCTTGCTGCGAATGCCGGCATGTAAGTGTACCATGCTTGGGGGATGACAGCCACAAAAAGCAAAACCCATTGCACATATTGGAACTTGGAAAAATCACCAATTGAATGAAGTAAAGTGTCGAATTCGGTTTTTCTGTGAATTCGCGACGATGTGAAAGCTTCATTCTCTTCGGGGTTCTTGTCGCCTGACTTCTTCATATCTGTTGAACACAGTAACTCTAGATTCAAAAGAAATATTTTTACAGCATCTTTGCTAAATCTGTAAGTAAAGACAAAACCTCTAGATTTAATAGCCGCTGCCCAAACACTATGAGACTGCGATCATTAGTTTGACCGGAAGTTATCAAGATCGTAGGGCGGAAGCCAACAACGGCCCCAGTTGCACAGGCTAACCAACCCTAGTCCCGTTCTCGGCTTCCGCAAAGCCATAACATATTTGCAAGGTCAAGCTCAAAGGCGCGGTAGTAAAGAATTTACTAAGCGAAACGTGTGTTCGGTGAACTTATGACATTTATTTAACAACAAAATGCAAATTCAAAAATAAGAGCGAAGCCTACGCCTTCAGAATAGGTCAAAGGAATTTTACCAAACCCATCTTTACAGAGAGATACTTTTAATGACGGAAAGTAGGTTTACGAAAATATCACTTTTGCGAAAAAGGCGGGAAAAAATAGAAGTCTTGCGTGATGTATAGGCCTGATAAACCCATTGTGTTATAAATTGTAAATATTAAAGGAACACCCAAGTCACGCGACGCGCTATTCCACAATACCCGCATTTGTACGCCTAGAAATCAGAGCGCCCGTTACAGTAGGAACTATATCACGCTGGATATGGAAATACGGCGATGAAAATAAACGCACAGACTTGACCTGTTAGAGTATAAACATACCGATGTCTTTGTACTAGCAGAAGAATAATGTGAATAAGTAATCATACATTTAAAGTTAGAGTTGTAGGTTGGCTTGCTTGTATACATGGAGTTCAGCTACGCATTGTAAAAAAGCCTGTTTTTAAATATATCACTCCTCAAACGGTTGTTTACAACCTTCAATTCAAAGACGCATTCACGGTTCATTCACTCTACTACATCTGTGATCGCCGAAGCGTAAACGTTCTAGGTTGTTCGCGCCAGACTAGACGCGCAATTTACGCCATACCTGATTTAGATCTGTTTTGGAGAATATTCAACTGTAAAATCAACGAAAGATGGCAACAAACCTGAAATCCCTTAGACTCTAAGTAAGGTCTTTGTTCTGATGTCAGGTTATCGAGGGCCTAACAAAGAATCCTGGTAACCGCGCCACCCTACTTTGTGTTGTACGATTGACAGCCCGGAAGTCCACGACGGCTGCGCATGCAGGAGAATAGGCGCTTGTTGGAAAGGCAATCTCGTTCCCAGAGCCCACGTAACTTTGTGCCAGCGGCAAGGTTTACCAGCGGCAAGGTAAACCTTGCCGCTGGCACAAAGGTACGTGGACTCTGGGAACGAGATTGGTGGGAAAGGCCACCCTGGGTTCCAGACTTTTCTCGTCCAGTGACGCTCAGCCAATTAAACTTCCGTGACGAGCGAAGCGAGGAAGCTTTTTTCAGTTTCAGAAATACAGATTTTCTATTCTGCAGCTGTTTGGTCGACGAGATTGTCTGGAGATTGTCATAGTAACCATATTTGGGCAATATACCCTACACCAAAAACTGGAAATCGATGGGCAATATACCTGCGGTATAAAAGGTGCGCGCCTTTGTCGAGCGCAGAGCTCGATAAAAAGAAGCAAAAGGGATACGAGTAAGCTCGGAATACTGTCTTAAACATCAACAGTGCAAAGATAATTAATTTTTTAATCTCCTCTGGTGACTGGACAGTTAAGAAATAGAGAATGGAGCAATTTTGAAGCAAAAAAAATGTTCAGGTTTTGTTATTTTCACGCGCGCGCTAAAAAATATTGTCGTTTCAAACGAGCGCGCGCTGCTTTTGAATTTTATTTTCAATTGCAATTTTTTGTCCTTGTTGCCGTAGAAAATCACTCTCAAATAGCTCGCCGCTATTGCCATGTGTTTAAAGAACATTATATTCAACTTCGAAATGATCAAAGTTAATCTACGGCTCTGCTTTTTTGATATCTGCGGAGCTCAATAAATTTAATCACTCGAGTATGAAAATAACAACGAAACTGTAGAAGCTTACAGCTCTCGTGTTGTGTGACTGACTTCATAACCAACACCGGTTTAGGCATGTAATTCGAGACTGGAAGTGAAAAAAAAAAAGGCCGCCCACCCGCCCAGAGCATCCTCGCTTCGCTTGTCGCAGCATTTTGGCTGAGCGTCACTGGACGAGAGAGGTCTGGATGCTCTGTTACCCAGGGTAGGGGAAGGCGTGCGTGACACTAAAAAGCTCCTGCTAAACAGATAACAGCCAGTGCTGCTATATTCACGAGAACGTGCCATTGGATAGGGTAGGGTTTTTATCATACTGTCACGCAGGAATAGGTCACACATGTAGTGAAGGCATATTTAGCATCTAGGAATTATATACTGATCGGCTGTCAGCATATTGAAGTCCACGGAACAACTAAAAGCATTTTGTTTAGTTAACCTACCGCGTTTGACAGGGAAATATAAAACGCTCGCATGTAAATTGCTTAACCAAGCAGTTCATATGTTTAGCAGATTGACCTTCTGCTCGGGAAACTTATAAGCGTACCGCGTCCCTTTTCAAGTGGTACTGGAGAACAGAGTTTTGAGCATTTGTTTTAGTCCTGTATCCGTTAACTACATAAGGAAAGTCAAGTCTGAGTCCACACAAGGTTTACCCTAAGTAAGCTTCAGACCTAGCCGTCGGTGAAATTAGGTTTTAGTACATTTAAAGAGTTTGAGTGCAAAAATGATTAGAATGCTGTCAATCATATTAATCACGTGTGTAGCTTGTCATGCGTACTAGCAGTGTAACAAGTTAGTGTGTGACATCCATAGTCAGTAGCAACATTGTAAACATTACGTAAGTCACGGTAGCCCATGGGTAACCGACTGGCACACCCACGTAGGAAGGTCGTCCCCCGTACACCCAATGGTTAAACCCTTATCCAAACAGTGCTAAAAGCCCTTTGGGATGTCAGTGTCAGTAACCTAAAGGACATGCCGTCTTAGGAGCATATAAATATGGGTCGTACCGAAGCCCCAGGACTCTCTCCCACTAACACTTAAATTAAGGATTTTGAAGAGACTCACATGTGAAAACACTTGCAAGCCTCACATTAACACTTGAACAACACATATATCACATATGGGAATGAGAACAGAAAGAGAAAGATCTTGTAAAGACTTTGTAAAAGCGAACAAGTAAAAAAAACCGGTGTCTCCCCAAGCCAAGTGGGTCATAGTCGTTCTGTTACATGTGGTTAAAGAACCCAAAAATAAAGCTGTTACAATCCTAAACAGTGTCCTGAACAGGGTTTCGAACTTTTCGACTTAATTATTTTGCTTTTTATGTTCCTGGCTGACTGCGCGCGAGTGAAACTATTCCACAAAACGAATGACATATTAAAAATTTTAACCATTATTCTTCTCCATACCAATTCATGGACGTTTTACAAGAAAAAGCTAAAATATATTAAAACAAAATTTCCCCTACACCCGTGCCAAAAAATGTCTAAAAAAATGTATGATAAGGGAGCGGTCCTATCCCTTTTATAGCTAACCTCGCGTTCAATACACGCAAAGAGTGGAACATAGGTAATGCCAAATGATGGTCTGTTCTCGAAACATCGTTCTTCATTGCTTCGGGGAGGCTGGAAGTTTTGAGTATGCTTGTCGGAAAAATTCGGAAAAGACGTATTTACAAAATAATCAATGAAGTCAAGGTAACTCTAAGATAACACTAATGATTAAGCAACTCTAAAAACTTCACTGCGCATGCTTAAAGAGCGCGTGACTACAACATTTTCCTGTTTTACTGATGTTTTTAATGATGTCTAAACCAATGGGTGAAGATGGCATGTGGTTTCGAAGAACATTCAAGAGTTTAACTTGCCAAATAAAATGTACGAAACGAAAAGAAGGGACCACGATTTCTGCCACGAAGAAACTGGACACTCCCTGGATTTAGACGCACCAAAAGGTCATCGAAGTGGAGGGTCTGTACAGGACCCGAAATTATCCCAGGACCCGAAACGATCCCAGGACCCGAAATGATCCCCAAAAGTACCCCAACTGATCCCGGGACCCGAAACGATACCGAGGAGTCCCCGAAATCAACCCCACGGAAATGCGGTAATGGACAAAGGGAAAGCAGAAGAAGCACTTCCAATTCTTAAAGCATAATTTAGGGTTGACAGCCAATCTATTTCTAAATAACATGACTTAAAAAACTTAAATTCCAATACAATACTTCTATTTATTACATTGCCCCGGCGGTAAACCCATAAACAGAGTCCAAAACAAATACACAACTTTTAATTGCTACTGAAAGGAGTACAACATAAACATAGCACAGCCAAAGCACAGCCTTGCTCAGAACAACCAAACTTTTGACCATCGAAACATTTGCAGTTCCAACACATGACTCTGACACTATAAATCTCGTTTCCGGTAAACATCACCCTAAAAGTCTATATTCATTTGACAACCAAACGTGTTTTTCACCACGAAATCCATGTTCACACGAGCGAATATTTACCGACAGCCGGTTTGGCCGAGAAGATGGAATTACAAAAGCACACTGAGTAATGCACTCGAACAACCCTTTTACTACCGTTGCAAAATATTAAGAGATGTGGCTTTTGTTGAAAGCAATATGTGAGTTTTGAATTTCCTTATGTAGTAGTGCGTACACCACTGCATGATTTCTCTCTATCTCTCTTTATGATAGGTCTTTCATTCACCGAACACAAACAAACATTTTCCTACGGGAAAGCAGAGGCATGTCTAATCTTTGGAGACATGCGTTTATGGCTTGTTATGTATGAATTATTTATTCACGCCTGGTTCTTCAAATTACCATCACGGGAATTTTTATTTGACCCCAATTGTTGACTCAACCAAGCTGTCGAAAGCTGTATTTCCCGCGCAGTCGTATATAAAAATCTTAATACTATGGTTTTAGTTAATTCAAATTTCTGGATAGTGACAAAAATGACGCTTAAATGTTTCATATGTTTTTAAAACTGAAAGCCAATCCTTCCACATTCCTTTTGTTTGTCCATTACTGCAATTCCTTGGGGTTCATTTCGGGGACTCTTGGGGATCGTTTCGGGTCCCGGGATCAGTTGGGGTACTTTTGGGGATCATTTCGGGTCCTGGGATCGTTTCGGGTCCTGGGATCATTTCGGGTCCTGTACAGGTCCACGTGCGTGCTAAAATCTAGACAAAGGAAACCACCAATTGTAAACAAAATCTAAATTATCCTTAAAAGATAAACAAAACTTAATAACTTCCGTTTTTTATGCTAGGAACATAAAATACTAGACGACTGTAACTATGACCTGAACAATATGACAACCCGTCCTGTAACACAAGCAACAAAAGAAAAGAAACTAAATAAGGAATTTCTAATATTTCTTTTATTCGAAAGTCCATGTGTTTTTCAAACTGTTTATTCACCAATGTGCTATACTGAATTCGATGAACGCAAGACTACATGCTTATTAATTCAAAACCTGTAACACTTCGATGCGTTAATCATTTACTTATTCAACAAAACTCGAACATAAAGCGTATACGAGTTTTCGGCAGAAATGAAAAAATTGAGAGAAGAATGGTCGCGCGCATCTCGCTAATATGACGTCACGATGACGTTATATTCGCTTTATTGTGATGCACACATTATTAGCCATGCAATGGCTTGTACCGCGCAATGACTCTGGCAGCCAAACTGATACTTTTCATCCACATATTTCTCATCATACCAACAGCGTTTGCGTCGACATTGTGCGACCGAAAACCAGACCTGATCCAGTGCGTTGCAACGAAAAACCAGTTTGTCCTACCAGAGAGGGAATACTGCAACCCGTACGATAACTCATGCAGCACAGGCGATCTAATCGACCCGCGAGTAGCCACATGTGTCCCGCAGTTCACCGGTCATATCCATAACTCGCTCGTTGACGGGTTTACCACCAGTTTGTCGCACAGGTAAGATCCCTAAATTCGCGGGTAGAAGTAAAATGTTTGCCCGCATTTCACGGACATAGTTAACAGATGTCCCGTATCTCACGGATGCAGGTAAAAGATGTCCCGCAGCTCACGGGACAGGTAACATGTTTGCACGCAGTTAACGGTCATAATTAAAGATGTCCCGTAACGCACGGGTGCAGGTTAAGATGTCCCGCAATTCACCGGTGCAGGTTAAGATATCCCGCAACTCGCGGGTACAGGTAACAGATGTCCCGCAACTCGCGGTTGCAGATAACACATTTGCCCAGCAGTTCACGGGAACTTTTAGTCAGTTCGAGTTAGCGGCGGAGAGTTTGAGTTATCGGGTGTCCTCTTTATAGGTATCACATGTCACGAAATCAAGTTTTCAAGCACGACAGACCGAGTCCAATATTATGATATGGCATGCTTTAAAGCCGCATTGTCACCAGTTTACTTCCGGTCGATTACGCAACAATCTCCGATGATTTTTAACGGAAAACGCGAAAAATATTTCAAAATATTGAAAGCAGTGTGTCCATTGGAAGTTTCTTTGAGGATGTGAATGCTAATTTAGAGCGGATGGCCTGTTGAATATTTCGGATTCGAATAGATTCTTTTGTCTTTTAACGGTTGAAGTTTCCGTCGGACCACCGGAAGTAAACTGGTGACGACAATGCGGCTTTAAGCCAAAACCTCCAGGTAATCTCTACATCTCCTAGATGCTTCCCGAATGTTCAGTCTGCAGCCGCCATCAATCACCGTACGGTAGGCCCCAGTCTAGGCCAGCCCCAATGTGTGCCAAAGCTGTACCGCATAAAGACTGGAGTTGACACCAACAAACGCGTGCCTGGCACCTTCCTCTGTGGGGAAATGGGCACTAGATGTGTCTGCAGTGCTCCCGCGGTACGCGATGGTGTAGGCGTCTGGCAGAAGAACGAGTGTAGGTGTGTAAACTTCACGTGATCTATAAAGTGCAATTGAAAAAAAAGCCATAACAACCTCAAAAACGTATTTTTATCAATTTCTAGCATCTATTTAAGTAGTATTTTTTTTGCATAATACTGTACATTAACTCATCTTTAAAGATGCCATATAAAAGCGCCGTCCTTGAAACAACCCTGTCGCAGACTATAAAAATGTAGGCCTTGGCCACGTGGCGCTAAAGTTGTAGACGATGTAAGATACTGATGAATACAGTTTTTTAGGATATTGGTTTAATTCATTCATAAGGAAATTGATGTTATTGTAACAAATGTAGTTATTCTATCAGCACGCAGCAGTATAACTGCTGATAGAATGTGATAACGTAGAAAGTACGCAACATTACAGATTTCACACAAAATTCACGTTAGAAATGCATCCGAATAAATACATCTCCTGCTGATATAACGTTTTTATTTCTAGGTGTCAGTACTTCGTTGACTTGTGTAAAATTCCAGACGTCTGTTTGTCACGTGAGGCAACTTGTACCACGTGGGGCTCAGAGGTGCGCTGTGTGTGCCCCGCTGAGCACAAAGACTGCAGATTCGGGATCAATCATTGCAGAGCCAACCCGAGCCTGTGCGAGGACGAGGGCAAGGTTTGCATAGAACTCACGGATAGCTACGATAACTGGAGCTTCGGAAACGAAAAACAAGGCGAAGGCTTCATATGCATGTCGCCATCAACGGTCGACCAATTGCAGCTCACCACGCATTACTGTGACGTCACTAGCGCTAAGCATGCTGGGAAGCTGGAGTCCAGGCCCGCAAATGCGCTTGACACCTGCTGCTACCGCATGTTGACGTGCGCGGGACGAGAGTCGCATCCCGTTAATGGGACCTTGTTCAGCTTCCGCCACTGTTTCTGTAACGTAGAATTTAGGAAATGCTTGCTTGCGCTGGGCCATAATCCCAAGTACAAGACAGCAGTGAAAGAGCTGGTGCGCGGGATTGACAACGTCACTGAATGCTTTATGGACGAGGGAAAAAAATGCGACCCGACGCAGCCCAAAACGTGCCGCAAGGGAGACCTCATCAGTCCCAACGTGGCGCACTGCACGGTGGACTGCAAGACGGGGCCCCTACTCCCTATATGGGCGCGCTCATGCTCAATACGGCAGTGCAAACCACCAAATCACAAGCCTTATCTGCGAGTGATTGACGTGCCGGACCATCGCGAGAGCTCTATCTGTAAGCCCGTGCTGAATCTGCCAGTTGAGTGCGCAAAGCGTGGAACAAACACTAGATGTGTCTGCGACGGAAAGCCGAAGGGAGCAGGCTTTACGGACCGCTGCCGATGCCAGTACTGGCCTCTGAAGTGGGAGACTTGATAAAATAAAATTTGTTATACTATGTTATTTCTCATTTGATGCTCATCGTCTATTATCGTGTCGTTGCCTATATATGCTTTCTGATCTTTCTTGTTATTGACAGTTAGGTCCAAAGATCCGGAAACTCTTACGGACGCGAACACTCGAACCTTAGGGGACGGTGGGTATAAATTTCATAAACAGAAAGGAAATAGCAGCCTATATAAATTTGATAATTCCGGATCCCTCTACTTGGTATACCCCTCATCTCCACCAGGCGGTAATGTAATATTAAAATTTAAAGATGGGCGTGAGTTTCCGTACTCTCCCTCGCAGTTGTTCATTTACTGGGGCTCAAGCACCGCCTAGCTTGACAAGTCTAGAACGACTGCGACTAGCCCATAATAACCTGTGATTGTGGATGGGTGTGATGACCTTGGTGTCGAATGTTAGCCTGCCCCCCCCCCCCCCCCCCCCCAAAAAAAAAGGCAGGAAATCCACTTCCGGTCTGCAATAGACGTGCTATTTGTAGACAAAACTTTAAAGCATAGGCGAATTCGATAAAAAAGGCATTCTAGATCACTCGGGTATATCATAAATCTATATGTCAAACTTTATTTGTAGCAAAATCCGAAATTAAAAACCACTTTTTTTTATTCATTTGGGGTTGGTCAGATTTTTATCAGAAAAATTAGGCCTATTTTTTCGGATCCCCCAAGAAAAGTCCTGCGTACGGGCCTGGGCCCACCACCAGCTGGTGGCTGCCCTATAGGCTAACTCAGACCGATAACATGTATACAGAGGATTGTTTTTATTTACATGGTTGGTCTTGCATGCCGAACTAGATGGAACTATACACATCCTACAAAAGCCATTCCTTGTGCGTTGTTTATACACGAGTATATACAGAAATCTTCACCTTGGCACAACCAAGGCTTCTGCACCACAAACAAGTGACTACATAATCACTGTTGAGGTGGAATAAAATGTATACTGTTTGCTTGTAGAAGCTTATAAAATGTCTAATTGGTTGCTTATAGAAGTTATAAGGCCGGCGACAGTGGTGGGCACGAATCACTCATGAAGTTTCTTGGTGAGACCATACCATCTTGTTTCTCACTGTAAAGCAAACAAAATATTATGCAGTGTCTAGTGCTGTGATATTCTTAAAATGTTATTTCCGCTTCTCTGTGCCTTTTAGCCAGACATAAGTGAGACAGGGTTGAATGTTCTCAAGGCAAGCATCCAATGTTGCCTCACTGATAAGGGCACTTCCCGCCCTGGGGTTCCTTGTTCCTTGTTCCTAGAAAGCAGTGATAGCTCATGGATAAATACCGCTATCTTTACATTTGATTGGATAAAAAGGGCTTTCATCGCTGGGTTAGTGTCAACCTGCTTTCTAGGAACCAGGCCCTTATGGGCAACAGAAAGATGAGAACTACCAATGTTGAGTGTTACCCTGTTAGCTTGACATAGTAACACCACCGCGAGACCATTGTCAAGGTAGGGGAAACTAAAAAAACACACTCAAGATATCCAGGAATCAGTTTGCCATAAGATGAACCTATAATTTTATAAGCTTGTTATTTATAAGCTTGTTATTCAGCTTTTGGTAAATTTGTAAAAAAAATGTTTAAGCCAAGTTCTGGCATACTTTATTTCCAGAGCTTTCTGTTTAGTGTGGAATCAGCTAATAAAAAAAAGCATATCACTCATTGCTAGTATAAAACTTACACATCATATCCAAGATGGTTTATAACAGTGTCCACATGTTCTTTTGGGATCTCTCCATCAACGTTAGCGAGGTATGTGTACAACTCTTTGAATAATGAGAAGGGAATCCTTGCAGGTCCTCCCTCCAGGTCTGTGGTGAGAATCTCACAGATGGTCTTCATGGCTAGAGTCAGGTTCTAGGAAGAAAAAGTAAACTGTTGGAAACATAGTCTCCATCGTAGCCTTTCTGGACTGGTCACGCTAGCCTGCGCTTGAGATGCGCCACCTAGGGTGTCAAGTCAAAAACAGCTGCAAGGGAGACTATTGAAAACGCTGCAGGGAAGAAATAGTGGCAAAAATATTAATAAATAAATGGCATGTGTTCATATACCTTTAATGTTATTTCCCTGCCTCGTACCCAGGCGTCTCAAATCAGTAAAAACAAGTAAAAATAAACTAGTGGGCGCAATGAGCCATGGCAGGGTTTAGGGTCAACTGGAGAAATGAGATGCCTCACAAATTATGTCTCATTGCCATAACATTTCCGATTTCTGGATTTCAAGAGAAAAATCGTTCACGCTGCAGGACTTTCAGGATAAATCACTTTCGTTTTTGTTTAGACATCAGAAATATTATATATTTGTGTTTTGAAGTGTACAAATAATAATAGAAATGTAGCTTGAAAGGAAGTTTTTAGAGTCAACTCTCCAAGCGAAAGCCAGCCATAGCATCGGAGGGAAATATCGAAAAACTTGACACATCCTTCAAAGCCCTTGATTTGGATGGTAATGCGACTCACATACTCACTTCTATTCTCAAACAATTCTAGAAGCAAGAGCCATGTTTTGCTTGCGTAAAGTATCCCTCATAATGCTAGAGCTTCCTGCATGTTTTTTTTTTCAACAAAGTTGATTCTGTGTGTGATACGAAAAAATGATTTGCTACTCAGGCTTTCATGTAAAATTCAGCATTCTCCTTGTAGAAATTGTGACTGAGGACAAGGAGCATGATCTCATAGGATAGCTTGGTGAACATTTCGCTCCCTTTGCACTTGAATAAAAGCGTGTTGTTTAAAATGCATATCTCATTATCTGCTTCCATTTTGTTTTCAGAATCTACCAGTCACTTCCCGTTTTTTATGCTACCCCTGCACACTATGTCCGGTAACGCTCGTAAGAGCCTGGGTACGAGACAGGTTATTTCCAACACTAAAACTTTCTGCTTTGCCACATACAAATCTAGTAGGGTTTGACAGCCTGACAAAGAACTTTTCCTAGATTATAGCCAAGAACTAGAACTACGCCTGCTTTGTGTATTATATATTTGGCATATTCATTGCACATTGCATAGCTCTTTTATACTACTGTACAAAAAAAGTCGTAAAAATATGTAGATAGTTTTGATAATAAGAGCCATGATGTTACCAACTTAAGGCAGCTTTACCTCGCTAATGGCACTACATGCCAGGGAAAGGAAGTGAAGCCACTTAAGCTCTTCTGCAAAGCTTCCCAGCCTGCAAACACACACAAAAAGACAAGAACATACAAGTCCTTTGGCAATAAATAAAGATCTGCTCAGAGCAAAGCTTTTAAGCCTACATAAGCTTTTTGCTGCTAAGTGCTGCTTGACAACTAACAACACAATAAAGCTATTGCAGATTGTGGCATTTAAGCAATAGAGAAGTATCCACACAACAGAGTTTAGTCCTTTTTTCTTCTTTTTAGGAGATGTTCAAGCTTTACCTCAAAAGCTCCTCCAGTGTATCTTTAGGGAGACATAAGTGTCGCCATTTTTCCTCCAGTGATGAGAGCTCAATTATAGGCTTGCTTCCAAGCTGGAGAGACAAGATAATAAATTGCATTTGTAATTAATAATAATGAAAAGTATCATGCTCCTGCAAGTACGTCTTGCACTGAGAAATATTCAACAATTATACCATTTCCATTGAGGTGGATAGTGGTGAAATATCTACCGAGAGCCAAAGGCTTGAGGTAGATATAATAAAACGAGCTTTAGAGCAATTTTCTTTTTGGAAACACTTGCAAATTGGCTGTTATATCCACCATTTTGCTTGATCTCGGGGCGCAGGGAAATATCCACCTCCTAGGAGGTGTATATTGCATTTTATCCCGAGTTTCTCGACAAATCAATCACTTGTTCTTGCAAGTTTATACACTAAATTCATTTCGTCTATGAAATATTGAAATGTGGTAATGAAAGTTAAAGTGTGGTACAAAATGTACATACTTTCTAATCTTTTGTGACAAAAAGTAATTATTTTTATTTGATCACTATGGAAGGAAATAGAAGGAAATATTCAGTATTTCCTAATATTTAAAACAATGAGTAGCTGAAAATTGATTCAAATGAAGAACTATCATTTTGTCATCCTCTCTCATGAATGACCTATGTCTGTATTAATCCCATCGTTAGCAGTATAACTAATATTTTCACTAGCCTTACTCCTGTCTGTAGCCACAAGTGGTCAAACATGAATTAGAACAGACCTGTCTGTGTAGAATGCCCAGTTGACCCTCTGTGAGCGGCTTTTCCAATGGCTGGCCAAGTTGAAACTCAAGTCGCTCTTTAACAGGAGGTGTCTCACCCTTAGCAAGAGCGTCAAAGTACCTTTAGAGGAATATGATCCATTGAAGTAAATCATCATAATACTGATATTATTAATATCATATAAATACCTCAATGACTATGGCCCCCATGTTCAAAATGAATGAGAGTCAAGAGAGTACATCAGAGTTGTGTCTCTCGTCTACTTGTGATCGAAGCCTTAATGTTTTTTTTTTCTTAAGTAAAAAGAATGAAGATCTGATACTGATGATTTTGGCAGAGGCTTGAGGTGCTATTTTGCATATGAATCGAGTTAATGCTGGTGGCAAAAGCAACCTAAATTCAGTAAAGCATTCAGGCTTTTCAGAGAACATAAGATGGCTACAAACAATTCCGAAATAATAGCTTTTACAGAAACTACTTGTTATGACAGGCCACGAAACATCTGAACTTAGAAAGTCAAATAAGCCGCGAGTTTTCGTTGCTTTACACTTACGCGTAAGCCCATTGGAGGACATCGGTCGGTTGTGTCCTTATTGCGGCTTTTGTAAACTGTTTCAGGATATCCGGGAGCTCGGGAGGGATGTTTATTTGCTGGGAGCAGTAAATCGGTTCGTCTGCTTGCGGCATGTTGGTAAAACCGAGGCTTAGTTCTGCTCAACACAACCGTTGAATCGTCTTTAATATGGCGGCTTGTGTGTAAGGCTCCCTGTTGTCATAGCGACATTCAAAGCACAGGGTGCCCAAAAAGTACAAGTTATTATCACTTATCATTTTTTTTTTACCTTGTCTTTTATTTACATTCTCAAAAAGTAACGCTTGTAGAAAACCAAATAGCAATGAGCATATCCATGAAGCATTCTATGTCCGATGAGGATATAAAAAGAAATGTGAATCTCGAATCATACGGTCCACCTTTGCCCCCATAATCCATTGCACGCTTCGAGGAAGCATTCAAAATGGCGGAATAATCGAAGTATGTTTATTTGTTTTGATGTGTTGTGTTTAATGTGTTCTAGCGTTTTGATGGTTTAGTGACTGTCTTGATTTAGTGGCATGTCAAGGTATAGCGCTCATCGATCGGATGACGACGGCAGCAGCTTGCTGAGTAGCGCTGGCGAGGAGAGCTTGGCTGATAGTGGAGAGGGACGTAGAGAAAATGCCAGACATAAACCCAGAGGTATACCTAGGGGGATTCATGTAAGCTTACATATAGTAAGGCGTAGCGATGCGATGCGATAGGTACCTCGAAATTTCAAAAGTTTCGCAAAGTCTCGGAATCTCTGCGTTTTTACGCTAGTCTCGAAGTCTCGTTTTTTTCAAAAATTTCGGGGTCTTAGAGCCTCGGTTTTTTTCCATCCTTGTTCTCTCGGAGACTCGTTTTTTAAACGCTATCTCGAAGTCCTGAGGCTTACCGCTCTAAACAGAAACTTTAGCTACCGTAGCAAGATTGTATTGTAACTCTACTTATTCTTTTTTCAACTGATGTTTAAAGACATACCTCGAGCAAGTTATCCAAAAACAACCTTGGAAAAGCTCGGGCTTATATTCCAAAATTTGACAAAAAATCTCCGGCTCGGATTCTGAAACGCAGGTCTCGGCGCCTTGACAAGTCTTGGATTTACCCATCGCTACCCCTAAAGATGGAAATAATAAGTTGTAAAGATCATTGAGAAATACCTGGTCAGTAGTACAAAGAAAATATGCAAATCATGGGGCAGTAGGGGTCTATTTATGCGTTTGACATTTCTGTTCCTTCCCATGTAGTAATGATAGGAGGTGAAGGTGAGAAGCATTCAGTGCCAGCAGTCATCACCATCCCATCAGTGACAGATCCAGGAGTGGCAGAGGGGCGGCCCCCAAGGAAGGGGCCTAGACGTGGCTCTTCCTCAGAAGAATTTGAGTCTGCAAATGAGCCAGAAGATGAAAATCTAGGTAACCTCACAAGTAATTTTTAATCTCCCTGTTTTACCTTGTATCTGAACAAAGGAGTTGGAGATTGATAAGTAGGGGGTGGAAGTTATTTAATTAGTTCAAATAAAACTTAAATTAATTTATTGAAAAAAGAAGTAGCCGGCACTTGGTGGAAAATATCTTGCCGGGGCCTAATGCAAACCCTACAAAGCGCTTTCTTGTAAACTTTCTTTGTTTTGAAATCAAGATTACTGTGTTGGTATCATTGTACAGATATCATCATTATATCAAGTATTGTTATATCGAGGTTGTACTGTATATGAAATGCTGAAATTGTAAACTGAGGTTGGTGTTATCTATTACAGGAGCTCCGGGGCTGACCCCTCCTGAGGTTCTGTTAAAGCGTATGCGCAAGAGAGCTAGGGAGCTAGCGGCACAGGGTGCTGGTGAAGAGAGTGTGTTTGACAGGATAAGATGTGTTGCACTCACAAGAATTGTATATGGTGACTACCATTGGCAGCTTGCAAAAGCCTACTCCAAGCTGGCCTATGCATACTTTCATCTTAGGGGTAAGTACCCGATACTTGATAACCTTCCCCTTCTTTGCTGTTACTTATGTCCATTGCTTCTTTATTACCCCATATAGCTAGTCACCAGCCTGTCCTATTTATATTGTTATTATGGTCATCATCATCACCATCATCATCATCATTTTTTATCATTCTCATTGCATTGCAGTAGATAAGATACAGTAGATAACCTTCCTAAATGGTAATCTGCATTTTTGTGAATGAAAATCTCAGGGCTGGCTCCACAAGCTTTGAAGCATGCTGAAAATGCAAGGGACACTCTTCTTGCTGCGGACAACATGCGTCAACAGTACCGCCAGCACTACACAAGGGAAGACATTGTGCCTGTATTGCAGCTGACCTATCTTACAATGGGGCAAGCACATGCAGCCCTTAATCAGTTAGTCATCAAGGACATTTTAATTCCATGTCTTTCTTTTACTTTCAAATTGTATTCATCTAGTATACACAAGAGAACTCAATGTTTACTGGCCTTGTATATGTTGTGGTTTGAAATGCTTCTTGGTTTGAAATTGTTAAAACCAGTTTGAAAAAAAATTCAAACCAAGAAGCATTTCAAACCACAACATATATGACAGATACTCACATACATTGTTAATTAAGAAATAAAGTATTTTGCTTGAACCAGACTTTATTACATACACACATTTTAGATAAGGTTGCAGTAAGAATCCGAAGTTTCATGGGTATTAAATAAATAAGCAAAAAAACTGAAATGAAAAATTCTTGTTTATGTTCCTGTCAACATTACAGCTTTCAGGTACCAGAATTCAGCCATTTATGTTACCCTTGAAAAACTTCAGGTTATAACACAGTGCAACATTATTTAAAATAGTTGTATACAAGACAATCTGGTCCCAGCAAAATATCTTAAACTTTTATGTATGTGAGTATCTGCAAAATACTATATTTAAAATTTTGGTTGAATTCTTTTCTAGTTTTCAGAAAGCAGAACAAAACCTGAAGAAAGCTGAACTAGTGTCACAAGAGAGAGAAGATATGCAGCAAGGTCACAGAAATCCTGACAGATATATCAAGGTGCTGATGGCCCTAGGGAAAGTCGCCATGAAGCTAAACAAAGTTGGATACGCTATGGATTGCTTAGAAAAGGTATTGACATTTCGAGCTACAATCCGTGACAATAATAACTGAGACTTTTTGACCACTTGCAAAAAAAACCATATCTTATTTTCCTGTGAAAAAGGCAATTTCCCCCTCCCCCCAAATCAATGTCGGCTGGGATGCAAAAAGCTTTGTAACAACATTGATCTGGGGGGGGGGAGATTTTGAAGAAATGGTATAGTCTGTTGATCTAAGGGTGTATGGATCTCAATATTTTTGTCACGGACTGTAGATATCATATCAAAAGATAAAATGAAAATAGCTTGGTTGTTGCTCGGGAATGACTATTGGTTATTTTAATTGGAGAGTTTGGGATTGCTGCTCTATTTCAATTGCAAAGCTGAATTACATAGTCAAAAATTTTTTGCAATTGATTAGTTTGTGATATTTGCCTTGTCAAGCTTTGTGTGAAAGCAAAAAACTATCACAATCTTCAAAAACACTTCTTATCGGCCTGAGTAACAACCAAAGAAAGCCAAGCAAAAATGAGACTAAGAAGCTTGTAATTTATCAAACAAATAGTGGAATTAAAAAAAAGATCTAAACTTGTGCTGAAATGAAGACATGAAAAAATATATGCATTTCATTACAAGGACTCTGAATAGCACTAGGTAGACTGTATGTGTTTAGTCTGATGCTCATTACGGTGCCTGTAATGAATGATAACTAAATTAAACTCTTCTAGCAATTTCTGCTAATGATGGATCCTATCATGCAATGTTGCAGGGTTTGGAGGCTGCTCAAAAAGAGTATGGAGGAAAGGGAGTTCAGCTGATTCCTATTTACCAAAGCCTTGGACATGCAGAACAAAAACAAGGATCTGGACTGAGCAGCAAGAAAAGATCAGTGGACATGTACCTGCATGCACATGGAATAGCTCAAGACAAGTATGGTTTAGTTCTTGGTATTTTGTCTTAATGGAGAGAATCATGGAATAAGGTGACCTAGGGTGGTAAGGGGAAGTATGGTGGTTAGGGGAAGTAGGGTGGTAATGGGAAGTAGGGTGGTTAGGGGAAGTAGGGTGGTTTGGGGAAGTAGGGTGGTAATGGGAAGTAGGGTGGTTAGGGGAAATAGGGTGGTTTGGGGAAGTAGGGTGGTAATGGCAAGTAGGATGGTTAGGGGAAGTAGGGTGGTAATGGGAAGTAGGGTGGTTAGGGGAAGTAGGAGGGTGGAAAAGAAAAGTAGGGTGGTGAAGGGAAGTAGTGTGGTTGAGGAAGTAGGGTGGTAAGGGGAAGTAGGGTGGTTAGGGGAAGTAGGGTGGTAAGGGGAAGTAGGGTGGTTAGGGGAAGTAGGGTGGTAAGAGGAAGTAGGGTGGTAAGGGGAAGTAGGGTGTTTAGTGGAAGTAGGGTGGTAAGGGGAAGTAGGGTGGTAAGGGGAAGTAGGGTGGTTAGGGGAAGTAGGGTGGTTAGGGGAAGTAGGGTGGTTAGTAAAAGTAGGGTGGGAAAGGTTAGTATGGTGGCTAGGGGAAGTAGGGTGGTATGGGGAAGTAGGGTGATAAGGGGAAGTAGGGTGGGCACAGAGGTGTAGATGTATGATTTTCTGAGTTTATAAAGTTCTTGATGTTTTTCAGTTATAAGGAAGACTCTGTGCAAGTCGCCGACTCAGCGTTCATGGTATCATTAGCATATCTTTCAACTGGCGAGGTTGAGGATGAGGAGAAGGCTAGCGAGTTTTTACACACCACCATAGACATCTACATGGAGCACAGTGGGCCATATCACAAGCAAACTGTCAAAGCTCAGGTAACTTGGGAATCTCTTTATCAACACGCAGGTCCATAACTCAAGGCAATCATCAAAGCACAAGTAATATAATATATACTGTATTAGTATAAATCTACTCACATACTATCACGAATCTTGCAATTTTGCTCTCGTACTCACTATCTATTGAGCCATAGATAATGAATAGGGAAAAAGCTTTGCTTGTCACAACAAAAGCGGTAATTACTGAGAATGATTAAAATCGTCATTTATTTTAAGGTAGTATGTGAGTGGATTTATACTAATACATTTAGACTACTTGTTCTTTTTTTTAGGAGTCAAATACGCTACGTGCCCCGTTGATTATCTATTTACAAATAAAAGACTTGAACTCGGGTCATATGTCATGTCTACGTCATCTCCTTCACTCTCTCGCAACCTCGTGTGTTTGCTTCATGTCTTGTGCATTGACTGCGTTATATTTTTCTTATTTTCCGTTACTATGTCTTCAAAGAAGGCCCCGTAGTCTAATTGTTAAGTATAATTAAATAGATAATTAAATAATAAAATAGACTAAGAAAGAACTATAATACTTGAGGCCAGATCTATGTCACATATGGCATATGTTTTTCTTTGGTTAAAATAGTGTGAAATAAAGAATAAAAAGTGTGACAAGTAAACAAATTAATAAATAATTAATCAGTATCCAACATCCATTTACTAGGGTCAGTACGCAGCTCTTACAAGCTGCAATTTGAACAATATCTGCACCTCGACACAAAGAACGAGAAGAATAGAGACAAAAGAATTCCTTTGTAGAACAAAGATAATAGGAGACAAAGCAGCTGCGTAGTTACTCATTTACTACTGAGTTGTGTATTTTTCAGGATGAGCTTTGCTGCCTACTCATTCGTCAAGGTCGTCTGGACGAAGCATTGTCCTTACTCAAGAAACTCATAACTGCCAAGTCTGAGATTCACGGTGACCCAAGCAATGAGCTTGCGACTGCACACCAGCTGATGGGATCCATAAGGCTGAAGCAGGCCAAGACAGAGGTGGCTCTGAAACACTTTATGAAGGCTTATACCATGCTACAATTTGTGCTCGGAAACAACCACAGGAAGACCAAAGACTTACGGGAGACTGTTGAACTTATTAAAAGGTAGAGGAAGTGGTGACAAAAATGCTGTGACGTCCTACCCATATCCCCACCCCTTTCAAGCTATTTACATTTTATCTTTTGATATGAGACCCATATCCCCACCCTTTTCAGAAAAAGGCGCTCTTAAATCAACAGACTATACCATCTCTTTGAAATCCCCCCTAGACCAATGTTGTTTTAAAGCACTAGCGTCTCAGCCTGTCTGTCTTTCCGTCCGTCCATCTGTCTGTCTGTCTGTCTGTCTGTCTGTCTGTCTGTCTGTCTGTCTGTCTGTCTGTCTGTCTCTGTCTGTCTGTCTGTCTGTCTGTCTGTCTGTCTGTCTGTCTGTCTGTCTGTCTGTCTGTCTGTCTGTCTCTCTGTCTCTCTGTCTCTCTGTCTCTCTGTCTCTCTGTCTCTCTGTCTGTCTGTTTATATTTCACAGCAATGCTATGCCTGCTTGCTTGCTTGCTTGCTTGCTTGCCTCCCTGTGTATGTGTTACCCAGGACTCATGTTTGTTATATTGTGTGCTCGTAGGGCTCCAGGTGCCAGCAAAGTGCAGACCTCAGATGACAAGATGAGGGAGAGACCGAGATTCACTCAAGTCGTCGGTAGATCAAAACCAGTAGGGAGTAACACGACATCTGCTTGGTCATAATCAAGGTGTTTTACGAGCCCTTGTTTGAATTTGTAAATACTGTACGGAGTTCCTTGTTTGAAAATGACTTCCTTGTACATTTACAGTCTGCATATTGATAAGGACAGGGAGGAGAGGGGACTCGCTCTTTGCTATTCATATCCAATACATTGCAACACAGCCTTTTCGAAATATATCACTGTACAACAAACAATATGATAATTGTATAATGGTGCTTCTGTTTTTAATAGATTAAAAAGGTAAATTTGCAGCTCCTAACTTGTTTTGACACTTGAAAGTGTTAACTCCCCTGTAACTGGTAACGTTTATATGATACAAAATGGCGACGACGCTGTTGCAATGTCTATTAATACACTTTGACCGGTATTTTTCTGGGATTTTGGATTTTCGTAAGCTTATATTTAATTTTTATTAGATTTATGCGAAGCCTTCCTTGTAAGCCCATCTGGTAGGAACTAGCATGTTACGTACAAACAAAATTACTTTTTCACATTTTAATTTTTTTTCATATTCCTGTTTGTAGGGGCGTGGCTGTGCCCCCTCCCTAGTTTTCTTACTTGCACCGCGGCCTCTCCTAGTATTCGATGCCCTGTGGTGTCAGGCTAAGTCTGACCAGGAAATATGTCCATTACGATGTGTTATTATGTTTGGTTCCGTACATTACAGGCACGGTCAGAGTGAAGCCGTGCGACAATATAAATAGCAAATTATAACTCTGTGAACAAAATTTCCGAAATGGTCTGTGGTTGTTACCCTGGGTACCAGAGGCTCCAAGCTGCGCGGCGAAAGCCTTTTGAGCGTTCTTGCCGCGAAGCTCCGAGCCTCTGGTACACAGGACAGGCTGTCGGTTTGCGACTGAATATTTCTCCTACCGATCTCCTCAGATTGTAATGAGTTCCCTTTTTACTTTTGCACCATTTACAGGCGACAAAAGGGATTGTCGAAAGGTTTCGGCCCCAGCACCGCTATCTATCGAACTGTACTTTAGAAGGATAATCGAACCAGCAGTGTAGGGGTGGGCAAAAGAGGTGCTCGCAAAAGAGGTTACTCGACCGCCAGAAAGCGGTCTTCTCCAATTAAAGAATAACTTATCCTGCACAAACCCGTCAGTAAATACTCTTTAGTTCATGGAATACAACCGAGGACAGAAATAAAGGAAAGAAAATGATAAAGTCATCAAAATTACTGATAAGTAATAGAAAAAAAGGTAGAGCCAATTGCCCGAGGATCGAGCCTCCTCAGATCAGATTTGAAGCGAGAGAAAAAATACAAAGTAACCTGTCCGCGCATTAATAGGGAGGCAATACCCAGGAGCCCTGTGTTATACCGCATTCACACCAGCACTTAAACCAGTTTAAAGGTGATTTAATCAAACTGGTTTAAATCTCAACTTCCAAAGAGTGGATAGAACCAAGAAGACAACTGAATAGACTGTGCTGCACATGTTACTAAGTGATCATTTAGCTAGTAGGAATTCAACACAATGAGAAACTTGGCAAGTAATCAGGCAAAGAAAAATCTTGTTCAACTAAGCATGTTTTTGGTGTGAATGCAGCATACGCCACGCGCAGCTCCCTGATATGTAGACTGAAAAATATAGGAGTCTTTTTTGCGATTGCGTTTCTTGGGAATTCCTGTCGCTATAGAGTGATTATTTCGTCATCGTGCACAGCACGCTGCGACCTCAGCAAATAATATAATGCCGCCTTAGTCGTGCACGTGCATTCTTTCGTGTCGCCGCCTTAAGCCTTTATTTCTCCTGTGCTCAGTCGCGCATGTGCATATCTTCCGTACTCACAAACAAGAAAAGTAAACGGAACTATGCTGAAATGTACGCGACCTAAAAATTGTTCATGTGGAATATTTAGGCGTTCATTTTCTTACACTTTTGTCGCCATCGGGCGTGTAGGGCGGAACATCCCAAACTCCATATATGCTCAAAAAAGTGAACAAAACCAAAATTGTAATGGAAGTTGGATCTAGGGTCCTCAATGGACTTATTAGGGTGATTAAGATCCACGACGCTGGCAAGAGGACGCCGCCTCGCGCACGATTGGTTGCGCGCGCACGCTGATTTTTGCCTGCGTCGCGTCCTGTTCAGGACGGCATTTCATGCTTTTTCACGTCCTCTTCAGGACGGGACGCCGGCAAAAATCAGCGTGCGCGCGCAATCGAACGTGCGCGAGGCGGCGTTCAGTGAACTAAACTTCGGCGGGAAAAAAAGCGGGTGTATGCTACGCCCACTTTCGGGCCCTCTCTAGTATTTTCAGCACAGGTTACCCCGAATTTAAAAATCAACAGATATCAATAGATTTAGCGAGTAAACTATATTTTTTCAGTCAAAACTATCAGAGATTTAGATTTCCAAGCATCTTTGTTGAAAGATTGTAATTTGAATATGCCTGGAAAAACCCGGGGAAGCCCAACGCAATTTCCGGTTCACCGTTAATTCCCCGCCCCCTTTCCCGGCCTGTTGAGGGCTTCTGTTAAATCCCCGGCCCCCCGTTGGACTACAGGCGTTAAATAGGTGTTAAATCCCCCGCATGACCGCGTTACCTACCCGGTATGTCCCCGGGGTCGGGGTGCCGGGCTGTCAATTGACTGGTGCATAATTTACTAAATCCCTAACTTAAATCCGCTTCTCAAGAGCGTAAAACTATGAGCGGAAAGATCTATCATGAGCGGGAAGCTCTCTGTATCGCTAACCAATAATTTCAAAAGAATCTGAAAACAAGAAAAATGCTTGAAGATTTCATTCATTTACCCCCACAACTCGATGAGACCGGTACTTCATGTAATCTACACCCAAGTGTACCAGTTCGTTACACTGTTACATGGTTACATGGAGTACCTCGCCACGATGGTGACAAGTTTTTATTGACAAGGCCGTGAGAGGACTGGGAATCAAATTTTCGCGCGCAAATCTCCAGAGACTGATCCAAGATGGCGGTGACGGCTGAACGACCGTCACTTTCACGACACAAAACTCCCCAAAACCCCCACAAACAGGATGGAAACTGCCATATGATGACTTACTTATAATCTACCATGAGCGTGGGGCTCAGCCAAGTGGATTTCGATCCTAAGGTATGTCAACGGTAAATAAACCGGGGGATCTTGTAGGAAGTTGATAACTTTTGAATTTGTTGACATATTTCGTCTTTCTTTCGTCTCGTAAGTACCGATGTAGTTTTCTAACTGTCTCGTATGACTGCGATATGCCTCATTAGAATATTTTTAATTTTGATTCTACCCGATCAGGGGCCTTTCAAAACCAAAAGATTCTTTTTTCCCAACTTAGCGTGCGGTGAAAGTTGTTTGTGTAGCTAAGCTCGGACCCTGAGCTTGAATCGAAATTTATTTAGAGGTGTTATTTATTCATAATTGCGTAGAATTCAAAATGGCTCTCTTACTTCCTTTGTCCTTCTTTATTCGCGAATGAACATCCTTTGCCTTTTGCCCTGTGGGCTTATTTCAGGTGTATTTTGAATTCACAGGAAACCATTTTGCGCTAAAAGCCTCCCGTTCGACGCGAGGGCAGGTGTCAATAAACTCCCGAATAATATTTTGTCCAGTTGGCTTTATTGTTTCCCTCTCAGCTCTGTTAATGCGCGTAATGAATGTTCTCGAAGTGACATGCCCTAGGACTCCGACAGACAGTTGGTTATTAAAACCTAGGAGATACTCCTCTTTTTACTTCATTATTTATTCTTTTTGTCAGCTCATTCAAATTGTGTAAAGACTGGTGCATTATTCTAAATAAAGGTAGCACAATACGCGACGGTGATCTGATAAATGACAACCTTCGGCATAGGAATACACGAGCTGAATACGAGACCCAAGCAAACTTTGAAGGTATTTTATTGACTTCAGTCTTCCGATGTTCAAGAATTTTGATCTAAGTTAAGAGTTAATTTGTGTTTGAACCCCAGCTACAAGCTTGAATATCCTAAAGTTACTTCAGAACAAAAGGTTTTGAGCATTAGCTTAAAACATAATCGCAATATTTATAAAAACGTTTGAATACAGTATCTTGTTTACATTGAAAATTCGTTTGACTTTTGCAAGATATTCAAGTTTTTAACGTACAGTAAATATCAAAGACAATAATGAAGAAACTCATGCGCAGTGTGAAGCTGGTGTTAATTATTAGTATATCCTTTCAGGATCGTGGAAAATAAAATTATGATATGACAAATACAGAATTCAAATAGCTCCCTTCTAAAAAAAATAATGATTTTTTTAAAAGTAGCCTTTTTGTTTAAGTACAGGGGATGTCATTCAGATAGATTCCATAAAAAAGTCAATGATGTCAGTCTGACATTTTGAAGATATTTTTCATGGATCGGTGTTTATACAGTCTCATGTTTGTGGATGGTTTGTGTCTGACCATGGTTTGTAAAATCATTTTTTAAAAGGCTTCTGTTTAGTCTTGCGACGTTTTCTCATACACGTTATGAAATTGAAAAATCAATTTGTTTAAAAACATTTTTATTTGATGTCATTTAGGATTATTCTTATTTACTTATGCAATATCAAATTCATTAACACATTTTAAGTATAATCGTGGAATCAATTATTGGTCCACCTAGTTTTTGGCTGCCAAAAAATCTGAATACTGATTTCCTTATATGCTGCATTTCACATACATTGATTGGAATTATATAATGAACAAGATTTAGATGTATTTTGAACGAAATTCCATGAATTGAAAATTTTCTCATGTATTTGTGTTAGCTAAATCTGCCATGATTTTTATTTTAGAAAGTGATATGATATAATGTCATATATAGGCCTGAGAACAGTATTTGTCCAAACTTCCATGAGTAAAAAAAACAGGAACTAGAAATTGCAATGTATAGCATGGCTCTTCCAAATACCCTTTCATGGATTCTCGTGCAAGTAGCCATGTTATAACTGTGACAGATTAAAGGTAATATACGATATAGCTTTCGGATTTTTATATTTAACTATATAATTGAGCAAAGATATTGTGACAGAGGACCCATTTCAGCATAATATGTATAATATACACCTATTTCACAAAAGTTTGTATGTGCAAATGGCAAATGGTAAATGGCTTATGGGTACTAATTATTGGTAAAATTAAAGGTGTTCAATAAAGTCCAGCAACGCAGCCCAAACATTGGTAACCTTTAACAGATAATTGTCTTGATTTATTCATATTCTTCAAGACGCATGGTTACTTTTGGTCATAGAACTGCCATTTGCCATTTGCCAATTGCAACTGACAACCTCTATTGTAATAGATGTATATTGGTTCTTTCATTTTTTTTAAAGAGTATTTGTTTTTGTGCTTAGCAGTGAAATGCCAGGGAGACATTGCTTTATAGTTTATTATTGTTTGGTCTCATATCTTATTACATGTAAGTATATATACTGCATTCTTTCAGGCAATAGAAGATGAAGATGAGGCTGCCCTTGATAAAGAAGACCAAGAAAGGGAGCAGGAGGTACTGTACAGTATGTGTGAACAGTATTTTCATATAACCCTTATCTTACTAAAACACTGATTGCTTTATCAACTTCTTGAATTATACTTTCTTTTTCAAACCTGATAAATATTTTTTTGGTAAAATATTTTGTTTCATTCCAAAATAATGTGATATTCAGCATTGGTTGTTGTTGATAATTTTTCAATGACGGAAAATTCTCTCTCATTTTTATGCAGGTGGTACTTTTGAATTGGGATTATGCAACAGAACACCTTTAGCCCAGTGTCTTGTTCTATAGTTCTTAGGCTTGACAGGCCAAATTATCACTTTTCTATTAGTTTCTGTCAAATTGTCAGTACAAATATCTACTGTTTTTTGTTTTTATTTGGCAAATTTACATTTTTAGGATGATACAAAAAGTATAGTTTGACAGCACTGTTTGCAGAATTGAACTTTCCTTTGAAGAATGCAGAAGCAAAAGTTGTTATTTCCTTACTGTATTCCAACTCCATTAGATTATATGTTTTTGTTTCAGAAAAGACTAAAGATGCATCAGTTATTTCTAGTCTAATGAAAATTGGCACTTTTATAATAAAGTCTAAAATGATTGAGGAGAGAATAATAGCAATTGTGACAGGAAAATTACGAGAGGAAGTGGAGTATTATGCAAGACAACAGCTTTTGGTGATTTACCCCCCTTTGGGCACCTAGCTTAAAGGGATTAATTGCTCAAGCCAGCATATTGTATTTCAGTTATCTCTAGTCTTGATTGCTAGCACACGTTCACAGCTTCACTCTATAATTCTTTGTTCTTTTCAACGTTTATATATCAAGCTCATATTTTCCCGCCCTCCCACCCTGGGCTTTGTGTGAAGGGTGGCAGAGAGGTTTATTATTATTATTTTAGTTTTTCATTTATCAGTTTGTAGTGATTTTATAATAAACTTCTCTTATGCCAAACACAAAACAGTGTCAGTGGTTTATGTTGGGTTGAGGAATTATCACTGTATGCAGAGGAAATTTATATTATCTGTACCTTCTTTACCTGGTCTGCAGTGATTGCAGCTGTTGTGGTGTCCCTCCTATGTGTGTTTGTCTAAAAAAGTGAGACTTGTTAGTCTAATGCTAGACGAATTCATTATTTTTATTAGATTTATTAATTATTCAACCAATACCTGCTATTGGCCAAGACTGAAAAGCTTGCAGGCTTTAAAATTATGGAAAACAATTTGAGGCTCTATAACATACAGCCAAAGCAAACGAGTTCAAGAAGATATCATACAGCAGTTCAATATTTTTCACTGCAAAATGTTGCCTTGTTTCTGGGCAGGCTGTACAGCCCACTAATCGACCAATTAGAGCACTTAGTGTTGTAGCTGTTTGATAAATGCTAATCCCTTTCTACAGATCCGCAAACTCCTAGCTGATGAGCTGGATGATGACTTACTAGATGAAGACAATGCATCTTTTTCCTCTCACGATCTACGCAGCACAACAAACAGCCGAGCAAGTCAGCCTCTGGATGATTCTCTCAACTTACCACAAGATTCTGACTCCAATGAAATGGCCGATTTTCCTCCACGGCGAGGAGTGTATGAAAAACCACCACTGATGACGCAAAAAGGATCTAACTTAATAAACCAGTCAGCCACTAGTATGCAAACCCATCACGGGTTCCAGTATGTTAGCTATAACAACCAGAATACTGGTCACTATCAAGACACTCGGCATCTCATGCCACACCCGGGCGATCCTGGCACTGTTCACAACCCTCCCCTCAATGGAAATAATTATCATGGCTATCATGACGACGTGGAGATAGGCAGTTACAGCCCAGATACTAATAGCAACGAAGAACAATACAACGAGAACGGCTATGAATATAATGACCATTATGGAGCTAACCACCAAGGCAGTTACCACAGTGATCCAAACAGTTTCCATGGTGACCAAAACAGCTATAATGGTGATCAGGGTAGTTACCATGGTGATCAGGACAATCACCATGACAATCAGGGTAGCTACCATGGTAACCAGGAGAGTTACCACGGTTACCAGGATGGTTACCATGGTGATGATCAGAATGGTAACCATGGCAAACAGGACAGTTACCATGGTGATCATGGTACTTACCATGGTGATCAGGGTAGTTATTATGGTAGTCAGGGTAGTTACCATGGTAATGATTATCCTTTTGGTGACGAGAGTATCCAGTTTCATTCATACCACGAAGATCAGCATGCTGAACATAGTAGCAGTAGCAAGCAGGGCGGAGGAGAAGGCTTGCATAAGCAGGACGTCTCACAGGTATGTACAATTCATTGACATTATTTATCTAGTAAATATATTTGAAGATGGTAACATGGGGAGTAGTTACCTAGCCTACTGGAAAGGAATTGCTTGGGTTACAAACATCTGACTCCAAAAACTGATGTATACCTAACAGACAAAATTTAGAATTCTTCTCTGTCTGATGAATTTGCATGCCCCAAACGTTTTTAGATAAGGGTACATGTATACACTTATTACAAAAATACTGGACCCTAGGCTAGGTATGTAGACTCACTATTTGTGAGCTTACTTCATTATAGTTAACCATTTGTTTGTCCAAACCATTTCCAGACTCCTTCGTTTCCTGGCAACTACAGAGTCCAGTACGTACCAGGGTACAAGCCTAAGGCCGCACCTTACCAGGACCAAGTGGAGAGATCTGGTCAAGAGGATGTCAGAAAACCTGTGCCGCTACCTGGTCAGTCAGGACCAAACACTGTTTGGCGAGACATGCGGCAGCAGACAGACAAAGGTAAAGCCATGCCTAAACAGCCAAATAGAAAAAAAATAGCCAAACAGTTGTGCCCAATGGTACCAAGCCACAAACAGTAGCCATGCACACCTCTTGGCCAACAAAATTGGTCCTTTCTTGGTCAAAAATCTCGAGATTTTACACATTTTCACAAAGTATCTATACCTGCACACCACCTCTTCCACCCCCCCAGCAAACCATTGCTTAAGGCCAGATGCTTGTGCTATTTGTAGGCCATTATGGGAAATGCTGTGAAGCTGTTTACCAACATCACAGTACCCTTGTCTTTTTGTGAAGCATGTTAAGTGGTCTGGCTTTAAAGAGCTACTGTCAGCCATACCTTTGTTATGTATTGTCTTTAACCAATATTGGAAGTCAAATGAGAGGAGAGGAAATCTTGACAGGAAATCTTGCAATTACTACCTAAAAATAAAATTATATGGTTTATATACCAAATACAATTGGAAATATCCCAACAACTTACCCAAATCAGCTGAGGGGAATGGATGCTTTTTCACACTTGGTACTTTGCTAAATGACAACATGGCTGCTGGCAGAGGCTCATTAAGATTCTTTTGTTTTGTTACCTTTATCGTAACCATTGCCAATGATCTTGATCTTCACTTTTGACTCCGAAATAGACTCCTCCCCAGCTCCAACCGATCCCAGTGAGTATGGTGGTTCCCAGAAACCCGACACCCAGCAGTCAACTAATGCTGCACAGCTGCAAGTGCTCTACCAAGCCAGGGGAAGGAAGATAGAAGAGCTGAATAATAAACTGCAAAAACAAGAGGAGGAATTGGGACGACAGATCCGAGTACTCAATCACCAGCTCATGATGGTCAAAGGTACATTCTCTATTTTGAACCCTTGCTGAAGAGCCTTTGTACAGTATATTTGTTGTTTTGAGCCTTTGTGAAGAGGTTTAGTATATTTGCTAGTTACATTTGCTATTCTGAGCATTGGTACCTTTGCTATTATATTTGCTATTCTGAGCATAGGGGGGGGCATAGCTAGCAAATAGAGGCAGGGGGGCATAGCTAGCAAAGGGAGGCAGGGAGGGGCATAGCTAGCAAAGAGAGGCAGGGGGCCATAGCTAGCAAAGGGGTCAGGGGGGCCATAGCTAGCAAAGGGAGGCAGAGGGCATAGCTAGCAAAGGGAGGCAGGGGGGGCATAGCTAGCAAAGGGAGGCAATGGGGGCCATAGCTAGCAAAGGGAGGCAGGGGGGGCATAGCTAGCGAAGGGAGGCAGGGGGGGCCATAGCTAGCAAAGGGAGGCAGCGGGCCATAGCTAGCAAAGGGGGCAGGGGGGCCATAGCTAGCAAAGGGAGGCAGGGGGGCCATAGCTAGCAAAGGGAGGCGGGGAGGGGCATAGCTAGCAAATAGAGGCAAGGAGGGGCATAGCTAGCAAGTGGAGGCAGAGGGGGTCACCAGGGGCATAGCTAGCACGGCAGGGGTGCATAGCTAGCAAAGGGAGGAAGGGGGGTCACCAGGGCATAGCAAGCAAGGGGGGGCAGGTATTTTTAATGCATTATAAAGGTATAATGACCTGCCCCCAAGTCAAAGTTTCTAGTTTTAGCCATGATAACTCTGTAATTGCAGTGAGAAAAATGCTTTACCTAGGGAACCTAGGGAAAAAAGGCAGTTTGCATTTGCAAATCTAGGTTTGTATAGCTGGCTCCAAACTGCTTCTTATTGATTGCATTTCAGATGAACATGCTGGCATGGCTACTAGTCTAGAACAGGCACAGCAGATCGCACAGCAAAGCAAACAGGACATCAGTCGAGTGGAGGACAAGCTTGAAGCATCTCAGAAGAAAATTTCTCAAATACAGCAAGAGAAGCAACAGGTTAGGATGTGCTGGGTTTGTGCTAGACTAGGATGGGTTAGGCTATGATGGCTAGGTTAGGATGGGCTAAAGACCTGGCTAAACATTCAAACATGTTCGTCAAACATTGAAATCGAACTCTCGTGTGAGCATGTTTCGTGAGGTGGCTAAACAAAAAACATTTTCATAAAACATGAGCGTGTGCACTTTTTCCGTTATGATTACGCGAGAGATCAAAGTGGCGCCATTGGAATTTCGAGCTGGGGTTTGATAAAAACACGAAGCGTGCGCAACGTTTTGTGTGATGAGTGGAAAAATGATAAAACATTTGCGTTCAATGCAAAGTGTTTGATGAAAATGTTTTGATCTTGTTCAAACATCTGTACGTGTTGTGGAAGCCAATTGAGTGCCATGTTTTGTGGGTGGCTAAACGTACAAACATTTGCCTCAAACGCAATGTTTGACAAACATGCTTGAATGTTTAGCCATGCCTTAAGTTTGTGCTAGCTCAGGATGTGCTATGTTAGGATGAGTTAGGTTAGGATTTAATATGTTAGGGTGTGCAAGGCTAGGATGTCTTATCATAATTCATGACTAATGGCTTGTCCACAAACAAGACTTTTTATCTCTAATTCTGGGTTGATAAGACACAGTATCAAGTCAAAGGCACAAGGATGCATTTTCCAGTTTTCATTTTCAGCTTTTTTCAAATGTCTGCCACTTCTATACAACTTGATTTGTAGATCATGTTTTTAATGGTACTTTTTTAATAAGCTATGTGCACACGTGAACTCTAAGTAAACAGCTACAGTAGACTTGATTTGTAAACATCATAGACAATAAGCAAACATTCATAGAGGTTGTGTAAACACAAACTGTGTCTATATTGATGATCCATCATCAAACCTTATTGAAATTCCTGTATGTAAAAAGGGATGTTTTACAAGATTCAAGTCACTCTATTTAATCCCTCCTGTTAACCAGTTTTTGTCTATAACTAGTGCTATAGTAACAGTTTAGTTATAGATTCAAATCAAGCTATATGTTTTTGTCTTTTTGCTCAGACTGAGGAGATGTTACATACTGCCAACTCAACTATTGACAGCCTAAACGAGCAGCTGTCCCAGATGACAAGAGCAGATGCCCTTACCAAGGCACGCGAGCAGCACGAATCCATCCTTAATGCTGCAAGGAAGCGACAGGAAGAAGAGATTCTCAGACTCAAGCAAAAACTTGATGAGTCGCGCTTGTCACTTGACTGGAAGGTATCTTGTGCAGTGCAGCAAAGAAATTAGTATTTATCAGATACTAATTAGTATTATGAGATGCTTCATTTTTTGTTAAGTTTGTAATTTTATATTTTGTGGTGTGAGCACTGCTTGATTTAGGTAACTGCTTATCTGTAGCAAACATATTTTTTGCATTGGCAGACAGAGGAATCAAACAGATTAAGAGATGAGGTCCTTGAGAAAGGTGACATAATCAATCGATTGACGAAAACCCTGGACGACACACAAAGACAATGTCAGGAGCTGGTGAGAACAGGTAAGACTTTAAAACAGTACTTTTTATATAGAACTATACACATGCAGTACTATACACATGTTGTAGGATACACATGCTGTACCACACACATGCAGAACTATACACATACTGTAATATATGCATACACACAGTGCTATACACATGCAGTGTCATACCTAACATAACATATCTGTAGCTATGATCTCTTGGCCTCTAAGAATACCCCTATAACTAACTACTTGGTGTAGAGTTGCTATTATAAAGAGCGAGACAGAGAGGGACAGTGGCAGAGATCACCTTCCATGTCTGATTTATCAGAATATGTGATCATCATTGTCTAGGGATGTCTGATTTATCAGAATATGTGATTGTCATTGTTAGGAACAGTAGCAGAGGTCACCTCCCTGAGAAGTCAGCTTCGGGATGCCCTTGGTGCCAGGGCAACTGCTGAAAAGAGTGTGTCATCTTTCAAGGTATGTGTTATTCAAAACTCCTTTTATTTAACCTCCAGACAAAACTACTTTCTAGCAAACTAGGGAAATAAATAGAGAGCTATTTGTTTATATGCATCAGACAAAGCCCAACTGACTCGCAAACTCCCTGCCACCTGTAGAGTGTGGTCCAATCTAGTAGGCAATTGGTAGGGAACTGCAGACATGATGTAGAATATCAGGTGGTCTATGTAGGCATGGTGGCATGTATAGGCGTGGTGGTCTTTACTTTCCAAGGACTAAAAATCCATCAAGGGCATTGCCATGTCTCCCCTGTTGGCATGCTGTGGATCATGGCCTCATGTTTATCTGTTTGCATGTCCAGAATGAAGTAACAGACTTACAGGAGCAGTTGAGTGTGTATCAAAATGCTCTCAAGTATGGATTTGGTGGGGATGCAGCGGATGCATCAGAGTCTTTCAGTGTGGCCAGGAACCTCGACGCAGAGAGCTGGGCTACACCTAAACCAAACATGTAAGTGTTGTCAACTGAAGCTGATTAACTCCCTTTGCAGACCACCTTAAACAGTCTGCAGGTTTCTGCATTAATACAAAATCTTTTGTGTTTATGCTTGACTCAAGAATTATTGGCTTTTAATAGATTATTTTTTGATGCTGTGCTCAGCTGATACACACAATTGATTTTTGTTTGCCTACAGTTTTTCAGGGCCAGTGCAAAGTTCATCTTATTTTTATGTCTGTCTTCAGAACCAATGATTCCCAGCAGGCTGTGGATGGTTTGCGTCGTGAATTAGGGCGCAGCATGGAAATGGTTAGTGCTAAGGCAGAGAGAATAAAAAAACTGGAGGCAGAGGTAGCAGACCTCCAGAGCATGGTTGAGCAAGACAGACAGCGGGCAGAGAGAATGGAAAAGCTTGCGTTGGAGCATGAGGTGTGTATAAATACATGTAACAGACAATGGGCAGAGAGATACACATTCGTTGGAGCATTAGATGTGTATAAATGACATAGCAGGTTGAGAGAATAGAGAGGCTTTCATTGGAACATGAGGTCTGTATGAATAACAGACAATAGGCAAAGAGAGTGGAGATGCTTGCATTGGAGTATGAGGTCAAAGGGTCAAGGGCGGTGTGTTGGGCACAGTACAGTAGGGTGAGTAGGGAAATGATAAAGAGAAAAGGGCAGAGGAAAGAGTAAAAATGGAAGAGTGATTAGGAAAGGGTAAATGGCTTCAAGCAAACAGTTAACAATGCTCCTTTATTATTGTCATCATCAGAAAAAAGTGCAACAGTTGGAAACAGAACTACAGTCGAAATCATCAGGACAAGGTACTATTGAACCACCCAGCATAACATAGTTTTCTGAAAGAATCTTGATCCATGCACTACTCTCACAAATAATTAGCCAAAGAAAATGCTTGTTTAATTGCTCACTTCTTTGTATTGGGATTCCTGTCATTCAGAATATTTCTTTTGAATAGCAAAATTTTTTTTCATTACTTGCTCCTTTGTCAACATACTTTCATTGTCATTTTGTGATTGCAGGTGGAGCAAATGAAGCAATCATCAAAGAGATGGAACAACTAAGACAGGAGCAGCAGGTACTAGATAGATCTGCTCCTGGTTCTACCCAACAGGCAGTTGACCAGATCAATAAGCAGTAAAGGGAAATCAGTTTTAGTTAAATCATGAGATTTGCCATTTACTTGTTCAGTTTCACAAGTAGCTGTTTTCTTGGGCTCCTTGCCCTCTTTTCCTTATATTATGTGTTTTTTTTCAGGACTACCAGCACAAGTTGGACAAGTTGACCCATGCAGAACAGGAACTAGAGGAAGAGAATAAGAACCTCAGACAACACATGGCAGAGGCAAGTAGGACCAGCCTAAAGTAAATTACCCACCCTTCTCCGTCACCTCTCCAAACAGACATAGAAATGTAGTATAAGCAGGTAGGACCAACCTTCCTCTCTCTAAATACACAGACGGATATGGCAGAGGCAAGAAGGACCAGCCTAAAGTAAATTGCCCCCCCACCCCCCATCCATCCACACGCAAATATGGCAAAGACAATCTCCACCCCCTCTGTGCTAAGCATATGGTAGGAAAATGGTAGGCACAAATATGTTAGGCACATATATGTTAGTCACATATATTGTAGTCTCAAATTGTGTAGGAACAAGTAAAGTAGATACAAATGTTCAGCTCTTTCTCCACCTCATTAGCACACATGCCCATGTTGCCTTACAGAGGCAAGGAACCTCCCCCATGTACCTGCATTAAGAGCTATTCAGAGGTAGCACTATGAAAAATAACAAATAATTTTGTCTACACAGATGGTCAAGGAGTTTGATCAAGACAAGCAAACCAGCTTAGAAAAGTAAGCTGCTCTGGTTACATGCAATACAAAATGGGGAAACAAAAAGAAAAATATTGTGCTATTATATAGCTTTTAAACAATAAATCTTAGTAATACATATAGAAAAACCCAGACAAAATTGTGACAAATGAATAATGAGCATTTTTCCCTATTATTTATTTGTTTATTTGTTACTTCCTTTTCTTAGGTGCAGGGAAGCCTGTCTTCAGTTACATGAGGACAGTAAGGCCAGACTTCGCACAGAACTAGAGAGTGAGCATCAAAAAGCCATCAAGGAATTGAGGTAAGTATAAAATACTGTTGATATTTCTTTTCGCTGGTGCCTAACTTAATGGTTACAGTTATGATGCGCTCTGGATAGGATAGGGGGAATCGGCCCTTAAATGTGATTAAAGTGAGGTACAGTTGATTAGTGATTTATTTGGTGGAAGAAAAAGAATTTTAGAGAGAATTACCTTGAATTATACATAAATCCAATAACAATTAAGATGAGTTTCAGCGAGGTCCAATTGTATGGTGGCCCATCATTTTTTAAACATTTTTCTCAAACATGAAAAAAAAATCGGGGAAAAAATTTTAGAAATTAAAAAAAAATCTGAGAAAAAATATTCAAGAAGTAAAAATCTATGGAAAAAAATAAAACTGAATGAAAATGGAAAAAATAGACAAATTAGAAAAAATATATATGGAAAATTCTAGTAAGAAAAAAATGTATTAAAAAACTAGTATGAAAAAATAAAAACTTCTAGTAAGAAAAAAAAGTTGAAAAAATCTATAAGAAAAAATAAAGTTGAAAAAAAAAATGAATAGGAAAATAATTTTATACAATTTTTGAGAAAAAAAATCTTGAAAACAATAACTTTAGTAAAAAAAATCCATAAGAAAAAAAAGTTTGAGAAAACAAAGTTAAGTTAGCCCATGGTTATCATAGCCAGCAGAGGTTCTTCGGTGAGTACTTAATATAGCCATACTTTGTCGGAAATAACTGGGTCGATTTTTTCCTGCTAGCAGAGGCTTTTCCCTTGTATCTATCTTTACATTGGCCTGTTTATTTGCTATTCGGTGTGTGCGCGGTGTTCTGTTCTTGATACAAAAACAACTCGGCTACGTGACACACACAGACGCGAATTACTATGATCAAAGAGTCACAGAAGAGAGAGCTTAGCTCGCAGGGTAGATCGTTTTGCTCTCAAGGCAATTTCTTAACTTTAAGTATACTTAAAACTATCCGGTGCTCTGAAGTTTGTTTGGGAGTAAACGGCCAAAAGTATGAATACAAAAGTCCGGAAGTTACAAACAGATTTAAACATGGTCGAATTTGTCAATCGCTTTTTGCCAGCAAAACCAAGTAAGAAATATGCTTACAAAAAAACTCCACTGAACAAGTATTTCTCCAACTTTTTTTTTCTTATAGATTTTTTTATCTTCTTAAAGAATTGGTTTTAACCTTTTTTCTCAAATATTTTTTTAAACTTATTTTCCTATTCATTTTTTTTTCTTATAGATTTTTTCAACTTTTTTTTTCTTACTAGAAGTTTTTATTTTTTCATACTAGTTTTTTTTATACATTTTTTCTTACTAGATTTTTTTTCCTACTAGAATTTTCAAGTTTTTTTCTAATTTGTCTGGGTTTTTTTTTTGCATTTTCATTTTGTATTATTTTTTCCTTAGATTTTTACTTCTTGAATTGTTTTTTCCCCGATAATTCTTTAATTCTAATTTTTTTTCATGTTTGAGAAATGCTATAATAACGATACATTTTCTCCTACTAGATTTTTTTCCCGTAATTTTGTTCTTACTAGAATTTTCAAGTTAGTTTTTTTTTTCTAATTTTCTACATTTTTTCTTACTAGATTTTTTTTCCCGTAATTTTGTTCTTACTAGAATTTTCAAGATATTTTCTAATTTGTCTGGGTTTTTTTTTGCATTTTCATTTTGTATTATTTTTTCCTTAGATTTTTACTTCTTGAATTTTTTTTTTCTCCGATAATTTTTCAATTCTAATTTTTTTTTTCATGTTTGAGAAATGCTATAATAACGATACATTTTTTCCTACTAGATTTTTTTCCCGTAATTTTGTTCTTACTAGAATTTTCAAGTTAGTTTTTTTTTCTAATTTTCTACATTTTTTCTTACTAGATTGTTTTCCCGTAATTTTGTTCTTACTAGAATTTTCAAGTTTTTTTCTAATTTGTCTGTTTTTTTTTTTTGCATTTTCATTTTGTATTATTTTTTACTTAGATTTTTTCTTCTTGAATTGTTTTTTCTCCGATAATTTTTCAATTCTAATTTTTTTTTTCATGTTTGAGAAATGCTATGATAACGATGGGCCACCATACAATTGTGCTTTGAGGGAGAATTGATTGAGGATCCATTGTCTCTAGCGACTCTATTGAGGAAAAGAATGACGAGCTGATCAGAGTAAAGGAATGCTACATTCAGTTGAGAGAGGAGAGCCGTACAGCGGAGCAGATAATACGACAGGAGATGGAGAAAGAGAGAGAGCACCTACTATCAAAGGTAGGTCTCCTGAAAATGACCATATCTTCAAAGCAAGCCCACTTGTAACGATTGTACTACCAGCTCAACCAATACTTATGAAAATGAAATGTTTCAAGAATAAGCAGTGCTAAATAAATAGGTTATTGGCTGTCTGAAATCATAAACTGCACAATTTTGCAAACATGGATGTAAAGTTAAGACAATCTAAGGAACACATTTGATAACAGAATACATACCTTCGTGTTATTAAGGACAAATATTGAAATTGTTTATTTTCTGTGAAGTTTTATCAACTTTAAGAAGAAAACTGAGATAATGTTCTGTGGGTCACAATGGTGCCTTTGTTAATGGTCATCTACTGTATAGAAAATAAGTGAAAGGCGTTGACCAATGTTTTTTTTATGTCAAAAGTCTTTGAAGGGAACCCTATAAACGCACCTGTTATTTGCTCATAACAAAGCCTTTATTTTTGACGTCGCAGGAAATGTCTGAAGCAGTCAAGTCACTGAAGAGCACCCTTACAGCACGACATGAGAAAGAACTTGAAGCTGCTCGTGAGTCATGGCAGATACAGCACTCTCAGGACGTAGAGAATGCTGTTAAGGAGGCCATAGAGAAGGCTAAGGAACAGGAAAAACAGGTAACTGAGAAATTGTCAAGCAGGTTTGATGGCTCAGGAACAGGAAAACTGACTGAGAACTTGTCAAGCAGGTTTGTTGACCATACCTACTGTATTGTTTAAAAGTAAATGAATTGTATTGTATTGAAACCTTCACATTTACCACAATTTATATTTATGTCTACGTATACTTCTTACTATATTACTCTTTATCTGTAAAGCAAATAACGTTCCACTTGTAAACTGCTTTTACCGAATATTTTTTTTTCTTCTCAGCACAAGTTTTTTTGTTATGAGATAATCTTTTGTCATCAGTAGGACAAATGACCTTCCAAAACTGGCATGAACATTTTAACTGTGAAAAGTAATTATGATTTCTCTGCCTAGAAACAAGTCGAGTCCCTTCAGGCAGCAGTGCATGAGATGGTGGCTACAGCAAAGGAGGAGTGGATTCACCAGGAGCTGGCTGGACAAGTAGAACAGAGGCTGTCTGAGGCACGAGTCCGGTGGGAGGCAGAGGCAGCAGAGGAGGTGAAGAGTAGGGTGAGGGAGGCCCTGAAGGAGGAGCAGCTAACGTGGGAGGAAGAGCACAGGGAGAAGTTGAGACAGGAAGTGGACGCTGCTGTGGCCGAGACAAAGGTGAACATACATGCCAATAAGCTTGGCAGAAAGCTTGTGTTTTCTTAGGATGAAGACTATATTAAATCAGATATGTATTTTTACTGTTAGCAAATTTTTGGTCATTTATAGAAAGAATTGCGGAATGATCATACCAAAGTACCCTCGAATAGGTCCATTATAAAAACTGGTGGGTTGTCAATTGAATGTTGAAGAGTTTGTCATTATTAAGCATGTGTCTTTGCTTCAAGCTAAGTTTGATAAGCCATGAGAAAGTTTTTGGTTTAAAAAACTTTCTGTTCAAAACACTTTCTGCTCCAAGTTTGATAGGCTGCCATAGTTTCTTGTTCAAAAAACATTTCTGCTTCAAGTTTGATAAGCCATGTCTTAGTTTCCTTGGTCCTTTATGTAGGCCAAGGTTTTCTTGCCATTAGAGGAGAGGTTGAGGCTACCCTGAGGAATGTCACCTAAATATGAGTGGTTATTTTTGTCATCCACCTAATACGTTAAAACAATCATAGTTACAACCCTATTTGCAACTAAATTCAAAACAAATGACAATACCCCTTTAATTTTTGTCTTGCCAGGCATCCGTTACCAAGATCCACAAGGAGCAGTTCCAGAGAGACCTTGACCTTGCCTTGCTAGACGCACGTGCGAGCTGGCAGCGTTCCGCAGAGGAGACAAGTGCAAGGGATATCGAACAAGAGATAGAGGTGGCTGTCACAAATGCTGTAGCTGAGGCTAGAAGTCAATGGGAGAAAGAGGCTGAGATAAATAAGGTAATTGAATATAGAGAGAAGGGGACGAAAACGGGAGGGTGTAGCCTAGAAGTCAATGGAAGAAAGAGACTGAATTGATAAGGTAAATAAACACAGAGGGAAGGAGGTTCAACAACCTAGGGAGCACATCTATAGCAAGGCTCCGTCCTGATATATGTGGCCTAGAAGTCAATGGGAGAAAGCAGCTGAAGCTAGTAAGGTTGGTAGATACATAAAAAAGGAGAACGTGTGAGAAAGAAGCTCAAGCTAAGTAAGGGAGCTCATTGGAATTTCGGCATGATAATTATAGGCTTTATTTTTCATATTAATCTATAATACATGTGACATTTCCAATGATTTCACATTGATCTGACATGGTATATCACAGGGGGTCACCTCCCGCACCACGCTTGCCAAGGAGAAGCTGCAGTGGCGAGCAGAGGAGGCAGCTGAGCGTCAGAGGGCGATAGAGGCTGCAGTAGCCCTTGCGGAGGTGGACTGGCTGGAGGAAGAGCAGAGGAAGATCTCGACTGCTGTTGATGAGGCACTGTGGGCTGCCAGGGACACTTGGGATGATAAGAAGCAAAGGGATATAGGTACAGCACACTTTTACTAGCTGCTCGTACATAGATACGATAAATAAGCAAACCACACATACGGGAGAAACGTGCATGCAAGTAAACAAACCACAGGCGAAAGTTGAAGGTTGGTTCTCACTTGGACGTAAGCGCAAGCGGAACGCACGTAGTTTTCCGATACTCACTAGAACACCATTAGTACATCCCTAGAACACATGTGTTTCTGTTGCCATGTAGCACGGGCTGTGGCTGATGCACGCCAGGAATGGGCGTCTACCCAGGAGCAAGAAGTAACACGTGCCCTTGAAACAGCACACTCGGAGCTCGTGGACGAGTTTGATCAGCGGACGCGTGAAGCTGTAGAGATGGCGGTCATGCAAGCTAAGGTACGACAGAATGGTGTGCTGCTGCTGAAGGGTTTGTAGTTTAAGTCGTGACAGAATGATGTGCTGCTGCAGGGTATTTAGTCAAAGTTCAGTTTCTTGCAAAAAATACTCATCAATAGAACCACCTCAAATATGACTATATACTTTACACCCATTTCACAAAAGCTTGTCAGTGCGAATGGCAAATGGTAAATGACAAATGGCTTATGGGTACTAATTATTTGTTAAATTAATGGTGTTAAATAAAGTCCAGCAATGTCAGAGCCAAGCATTGGTAACCATTAACGGATAATTGTTTTGATTTTTCCATATGCATGGAGACGCATGGTTACGTTCGGTCGTAGAACTGCCATTTGCCAATCGCCATTCGCTATTTGCACTGACAACCTTTTTTGAAATAAGTGTATATACCCACTTAACACAATTCCATTTCCAAACTTCCTATACCTAACATTGTCAATGCCTCAAACTAACTAAGTGTTGTTACAAGGCCCTATGGCAGCGAAATCACGACAATAACAACAATAACCATGAGAAAGAACAGAATATTGAATCAATCAAGGACAAACTGTGGGCAGAGTTCGAAGAGGCGAAGGAAGACAGTGTGAGGGAAGCACTGGACTCAGAACGCGAGAAGTGGCGCAAAGAGTATGAAAAGACGACCCAAGACGAAATCAACAAGACCATCTCGTACCTAGAGGACCAGTACACCAGGGGATTAGAAGAGTTCAAGCATAAGGAACTCCGGGAGGCCCTGGCCCAGGCTCGTGCAGACTGGGAGAAGGAGAGGGAGGTGGAGATAGATGAGCTTTTACAGGTTAGTGAGCATGTTTAAAAATTGACTTGTAAAACTCGTACACTTTGACTCAGTACTAGTTGTTAGCAGGTAATGGTATACAGTGTATGATGTAGTGTTGGCCGTTGGCCACCATGTTGGAATTGGGGCTGCAGTTTTCCCACAGGCCAAGTGGTATGGGGCACCAATGGCGGAAGGTTTTTCACTCTTGCCCCTCCTTTAAATCCAACATGGCGGCTGACTAGCCGATACATAGTCTTTTATGTGACAAATCATGATCATCGCCTGCAAGTAGGCTACATTATAATCGTGATGGAATAAAAGAGCCACTAGGAACACATTTAGATGTAGTCTTCTTTGTGTTTCAATTATTGCTTGCTGTTTATCAAATAGAATAATAATATTTCCTTGTCAAAATAGTCCCGTCTTGAGAGTGAGCGTCACAACTGGAGTGCCGCTCGTGACCAGGCCACCCAGATTGAGATAGACCGCGCACTAGTAACTGCTCGAGAGGCCTGGGCTGCAAACTATCATGATGAAATGGAGGAGCGTGTGTCTTCTGAGGTCTCCCGGGTGCGAGAGGAAGTGGCATCTCACGCGGAAATGGACAAAGAGAAGGCTGTGAATGAGGCAATCAAAGACGTGACAAGAAAACTGGAGTTGGAGAAGAAAAAGCTGAGAGAAGAACTTAAAAGGCTCAAGGTACCTTACGTGACAGACAACTGGGAGGCCATTGTGACCATCAAACCCAGAGCTGGTTGACCTTGTAGGGCGAAATTTATTGACAAATTATAGACGGATTGAGATTAATATTGCATCTTTCTTGTTTGTTTAAAGGCAACTCAATCACCAGAGAAGAATGTGAAACGATGGGAGGAGGAATGCAAAGCCCTTCGCAATGAACACGAAAACGAGCTACAACGAGTTCGTGAAGAGAGCGCAAGAGATGCCCAAGAAGATGCCGAGCGTGAGCTGGAGCAGAGGCTTCCTGGTATTTTACAGGAAGCGAAACAGCAGTGGGAGGAAGAGCTCGAGGAAGAAAGGTAATCATGGGGGAACAGGTGATCATAAGAAACAAGTGATCATAAGGTAACAGGTGGTCACAGAGGAGTAGGTGGTCATTGGGGAGCAAGTGATCATGAGGGAAAAATGATCATGGGGAACAGGTGATCATGGGGGAACAAGTGATCATGGGGAACAGGTGATCATGGGGTAACAAGTGATTATGGGGGAATAGGTGATCATGGGGAACAAGTGATCATGGGGAACAGGTGATCATGGGGGAACAAGTGATTATGGGGGAATAGATGATCATGGGGAACAGGTGATCATGGGGATCAGGTGATCATGGGGGAACAAGTGATCATGGGGTTCCGGTGATCATGAGGATCAGGTGATCATGGGGGAATAGGTGATCATGGGGAATAGGTGATCATGGGGATCAGGTGATAATGGGGGAACAGGTGATCATGGGGGAACAGATGATTATGGGGAACAAGTAATCATGGGAAACAGGTGATTATGGGGGAACAGGTGATCATGGGAGAACAGGTGATCATGGGGAACAGGTGATTATGGGGGAACAGGTGATTATGGGGGAACAGGTGATTATGGGGGAACAGGTGATCATGGGGAACAAGTAATCATGGGAAACAGGTGATTATGGGGGAACAGGTGATCATGGGGAACAAGTAATCATGGGGGACAGGTGATTATGGGGGAACAGGTGATCATGGGAGAACAGGTGATCATGGGAGAACAGGTGATCATGGGGGAACAGGTGATCATGGGGAACAGGTGATCATGGGAGAACAGGTGATCATGTTGGAACAGGTGATCATGGGAGAACAGGTGATCATGGGGAACAGGTGATCATGGGGGAACATATGATCTTGGGGAACGTGACCATGGGGGATTGATCCCAAAATCATCTAAATATTGTAATATCTTATTAATCTGACTCTAAACTATGATTTAGCACGTTTCCAAGGTTGATTTAATTGGGTACCTAAAAAATTCTAAATGAAATATCTAGTACAAAAAAGCATTTCAGTCTGATTTCTAGTGTAGAAGCTGGGCCAACCTTTCTGTCCTCCACTAAGAAAATTTTCAAAATGTGATCTTTTTCAATATGTTTTATAGGGTTCAACTAGAAGAACAGCACCAGAAGAAAATTGCTTCCTTGCTTGAGAAAGCCAAACAAGAACACACAAAAGAGCGCGAACAAGCTGTACAAGCCGCTTGTGAACGTGCTGTAAAGCAGCAACAGCAGCTCTGGATGAATGAACGCAAGAAGACTCAGTCATCACTGGATAGAATCAAACAGGAGATGACTCGTGTGCAGCAGAAACATGTGAACACTATAGAAGCGCTCAAGCGCGAGCATGCCGAGGAGATGAGCAGAATAAGGGATGAGGCCAGCAGACAGGTCTCCATCTTATCCGACGCACCGCAGGTATTCGAATGAGTGTGTGTAGTAGAGTGGGGTTGGGGTGTACAGACAAAATAAGCAAAATCTCTGTTTTAGCCAACCCACTGGTCACTTGTTATCTACTGCATATACTTAGAAGGGTAGGGTGTTGTATTATATGAGAATATAGCAGAATCTCTGGTTTTTTTTGCTGACACAAGACATATTTTATTGCATGTAATGTTTGGTGTTGGGTATGCTGAGGAGTTGCTTAGCATTTACAGTTGAGGGGGGTTAGTGCAAGCCGTTGGAATGGGGTTCAAAGGGGAGGGGGTTCTGATAGATCCAGATTCCCAGATTCTCCCTCAAACTTAAAATAGATATGTAACAAATGACTCCTTGTCTTCTTTAGACACCTCGTGGCCAGGAAAGTACAAGCGACACAAGCTTTGGAAGCGTGGATCAGCTGACTGCAGCACGTGGGCTTCATGAATTACGTCATCAGTACCTGGATACTGTTGCTAAGATACGGGATGATGTTCTTGACCATGTGAAGCAAACCAAAATAAGTGCAGCTAAGAAAATCAGGTTAAACGCTTTTTTTCTCATTTTCTCATTTTTTTTCATCAAATTGCTAAATGAATAAATCAAATTTCATCAAATTGCTCAATGTAGGGGCATCGCCTGTTTTCTTTTTTATATAGCTACTTTTGCAGGACTTGTATTTACGCCTGTTAGGGTCCTATTTTACAGCTCTTCTTAGAAATTTGGAATTGTGAAAGAGACAATAGTATTACATGCATGGAAATCTTACATTGATGCATACATAAATAATCGTGTATTTACATGAATGAAGGGCTGAGGTTACAAAGGAGCGACATTCCACCGCCAAGAAGCTACGCAAGTACTACATACAGTGCCTAAAGCAGCTACTGGAGGAGGATAAGGCAGCGTCCGATAGTGACCAGCCCATCACTAGTGTACAGGACAAGATGGAGCGCATGGCCCGAGCACTCGAGGCCGCTAGTCCTGATGTGCCCAGCAAAGGTAAGGCAGTTATGATGGATGCATGGCATAAGAACGCAAAGCCGCTAGTCCTGATGCACCCATCAAAGGTAAGTCAGTTATGATGATGGATGGATGGCCCAAGAACCCAAAGCCGCTAGTCCTGATGCACCAATCAAAGGTAAAGCAGTTATGATGATGGATGGATGGCCCAAGAACCCAAAGCCACTAGTCCTGATGCACCCATCAAAGGTAAAGCAGTTATGATGATGGATGGATGGCCCAAGAACTCAAGCCTGCTAGTCCTGATGCACCCATCAAAGGTAAAGCAGTTATGATGGATGTATGGCCCAAGAACTCAAGGCTAGCCCCTGCAAAGGTAAGTCAGTTATGATGGATGCATGGCCCAATAACTCAAAGCCGCTACTCCTGATGCACCCATCAAAGGTAAAGCAGTTATGATGATGGATGGATGGCCCAAGAACTCAAGGCTGCTAGTCCTGATGCACCCATCAAAGGTAAAGCAGTTATGATGGATGCATGGCCCAAGAACTCAAGGCTAGCCCCTGCAAAGGTTAGGCAGTTATGATGATGGATGGCCCAAGAACTCAAGGCTGCTAGTCCTGATGCACCCATTAAAGGTAAAGCAGTTATAATGGATGCATGGCCCAATAAGTCAAGGCTAGCCCCTGCAAAGATAAGGCAGTTATAATGATGGATGGATGGCCCAAGAACTCAAGGCTGCTAGTCATGATGCACCCATCAAAGGTAAAGCAGTTATGATGGATGCATGGCCCAAGAACCCAAAGCCGCTAGTCCATGCATGACTTGATACCACTAGTCCTGGTGTTCCCAGCTTAGATAAAGCAGTTATGATGAGAGCATTGCTATAGGCACCTGAGGTCGCTATGCTCCCAGCAGAGGTAAAAGGATCATAATATAAGCACATGGCTTATTAGTGTAAGAAATAGGTTGTTGTAAAGGTTAATAATATCTCACTAAAATTGTACTGCACGAAATTAAAAACTGCTTAAAATATCAAACAGAACTGTCGAGTGCGAAAATATGTGGCAAAATATCAGTCAAACGTGTGTGTTTTCTAAAGGCCTGCCAAATGGTCTTTCTATTTTTTCATGTGATAAATCCATAAAGGTTCTAGTTCATAATCCAACTGGTATATAATTTGTAAAATATCTAATTAAAAACAATGTCTATAAGTAAAATGTGCTTCTCCATTAGAAAATGGATCAATGGGACAATTACAATTCTATTCCAGATCCAACAACTCAACCTAAAATACTCAAATCCCCAAGCAAGAAGATCCAGATACCCAGAACTACCCAGTCAACCTCCAAGGATGACCCATCCCAAACCAATCGGCTGGGCGAGTATGGTCCTCACATCACTCGGCCGGGGGAGTATGGGCCAGATGGGGAGAGTGATTCCCCCAGGCCCTCCCCCAGCGACAAAATTCTGAATGACTCTATAATGGACAAGTACGAGGAGTTGGACAAGGAGTCCAAAAAACGAATAGACTCAATAATGAGCAAAGGCCAGCCTCCGTGGGACCCGGAGCATGCCAATCGAGTTCTTCCTGAGCGTGAGGATAATACTCCTGTTGTAGTAACTCACACTAAACCTCTGTCAGTGCAGGGAAGATCTGTGGCATCCACTATCTCAGTGACTTCAAATGAGTCCGATTATACAGAACTTCCCACCGTAATCCATAGCAGTCCAACTAGAGATAGTGGAAGCCTTCCTAGAGCCCGTGGGGGCCAGGAGGGCCGGCCTGCCGCAACTAAGTCTGCCTTAGGTGAGATTAAGGCCAGGGTTTTAGGTAAAGATTCAGTAAAAAGCCCAAGTGTGAAGCAGCCTGTTCTTCAAGGCCTGAAGGCAAGGAATGCTAGGGTAGATAAATATGGATCGCGTGATAACCAGGGTGTGAATGGGACACCACCATTACCATCTAGGCCAATAGTTAAGATGACGTCACAAGGGGACTCTTGACCCTCCCCATCTTGACCAGTACGTAGGCAATCCAACACCCCCTCTCCACCCTCAACCCCTCCACCACCACCACCACCACCATTACCTAACATTGACCGATAAATGATTGACATCTATGGAATCTCATGACTACATGAGTATCTCCCCCTGGAGATAGAATAATCATGCTATAGCAATCCCAAGCTATGGTAGACAAGCTTTATGGTATAGTCCAGGTTACCCCCGTTAAACTACATTCCTATTACCCCATTATTTATTAAATGAAATCTCATGGTACTTGAAAGCACTGTCAAGTGTCAAGCCGTGGCGCTGTGTGTACAAAAATCTGTAAAACAATTATTCTTTTGTATATAAATGTTCAGCGAAGAGAATAAAATCCATCGAATAAAGATTGAGGTGTATTTGATACAACAGTCATGATAGTCAAATGTTTTGTCACTTTCATTTAGATTTTGATGTGAGAGTAAAATTTTTAAATTTAGGGACTGTGAAATAATGATTAGGAGTGGGGCTGTACAACTAGTGGGGGTGCACTAAGTTAAGATGATGCTAAGATAGGTGGTCAACCCGAACCTTTCTGCATAAGGAGGGGGGGGGTAGCTACACTATTTTTTTATATTATAATTATTTTTCCATACATTTGTATTGTTAGCCACAAGTGCTTAATATTATACAGTGGAACCTGGATTTTACGATACTGCGTTTTACGATAACCCCGATTTTACGATGTCGTTACTTTCTCCTGGCGGAAATACAGTCAAATGTATAAGAAATTACCTCGATTTTACAATATTGGATACGACGATATTCTCGATTTTACCATACAAATCTGTTCTCTCGAACGTATTTTTAATCCTCGATACAACGATGTTACAGATTCTGTCTTTCAACATAGAGAGAAAAACTGGACACGTACAGTATAGTTAATCGATTTTTTTGGCTTAACAGATCTTGTTAAGGGAAAGTTAATTTATTATCCCGAGAATTAATTGACCCCCCCCCCCCCCCTTTCAGGAGGAACAAAACTTTCCATGCACCCCCTTACGCTTCCCCCATGTTTTCGTACCCCCTCCCGAAAACCGAAGAAAGAAGAAGGAAAGGAAGGAACGGCAATGTCAAATTAACGTGATCAAGAGATAAGCTGCAAACTGGACAGAAAGCGGAGGGGAAGGATTGGCTGAAAACATTTCTTCAGGAAAACTGAAGGCACTCAGTTTCTCAAAGATTCGACTAACTCCAGGTTGCAACCTGATAATGGTAAAATTAAAAGTAAAAGAAGCAAAAAAGCTTTTCGATCTTATCCTTGCAAGAGAAAGCGCAGCGCGAGAAAAGAAAGAGAGAGATGAGAGACAGCGAATCAGATATGAGCGAGGATTCTGATGATGCAGAATGAGCGCTTATACGTTTCGGTTATATTTAAGATATGAAACATAAGCACTCTATAATATTATATAGCGGAAACCATAAAAAGATGTATTTAGGGTGTATACAGGTTGCATTGCATAGATAAAACATGGCTTAATACGTATCCTGGACTCCTGGATTGTGCATGCCAAATAACTACCCCCAAACCCAGACAGGTTAATTAAACCAAGAAGTCTGATTTGACACTTCGCCGAATTATATAGTAGAGACAGCACCCAAAATGATCAGTGACCCCCCTTTTAAAATCCAAACACTTTCGACGCCTCCTCCCCTTTAGACCTCGGAAATTTCTCGAGGCCCCCCCAAAGTATCCTCACGCCCCCCCCCCCCCCCCCTTCCCTTCGGGATAATAAGTGAACTTTCCCTAAATACAGATTAGGGAGCGGTCATTAATTACTGGGGGGGGGCACTTAATATGTAAATGGGGCTACGTATTTTTGGGCGCGGATTTAGGGGGGTCACATTTAGTTGGGCTGTCATTAAAGGGGGGTCACGTTTTTTGGGCGTCGAATTTAAGTCTGGTTTGAATTTGATACTGAGCAAGAGAGTCATTGTTGAAAAGAAAATTGTATTCAGTTCACAATGTTTCCTACTATTGTCTATCTAGTTTCATGTTGTTCAGGTACCGATCTTGTCTTAAATAAATTTTGAGAAATCCTTTCATGGTTGACAGACAAAGCTGCCCGTTCAAATCAGTTGAACAAAACCTGGACTCAAATGTTTTTGTTAAAATTGCCGACGACGTAGTCGTTTTCTAGCGACACCAGTATTAGTTGTTTATCTCTGTGCCACCCTTAAACTAGCGAAAGGGAAGGTTCATACTTTAATTAAATAGGACAACATTTCCATGCTAGCTGATCTATATTTTAGTAAAGGTTATATACATCTACACTTAGTCTAAGTTCAAACGTCGTATTATCCACGCGAGCCGTATTCAATGCAAATGCGTGCAAATGGATCAATTCGATTGTTTCATCTTCATTTGCAAGCATTTGCATTGAATACGGCTCATGGATAATACGATGTTTGAACTTAGCCTTAGTATGTATATCAAGCCTCTGTGGTTTTATTGAATATAAAAATGTGTGTGTGTGTGTGGGGGGGGGGGGGGGGGGGGGGAGTTGCAAATTTTTGGACGTCCGGTCTAGGGGGGGTCACGATTTTTTGGGCTTGTATTTGGGGGAGGAGGGCAAAATTTTGAGCCCAGGGTTTTGCAAAATTGCCCCCCCCCCTCCCACCAGTAATTAATGACCGCTCCCTTACAGTCTTACAAAGAGTAACTGAACAACCTTTCACAGAGTACAGTTACATATCAAGAAAATTGAGCCTAAATTGTCGTTTTTGCCAAACGCGGTCACTTCCATATAAGGAAGCTAATATATTCCTTATTTGGAAAATCTGCATGATCTTTGTAATTTTTAAAGTAAGCGTACCCCAGGGGCTTCGTAAACTTTATGACTTGTAACCAGAAGAGAAAAACAGTTACTGTGACCATCTTTAGTTAGTTGAGAAGGTCCCTGAAAAGAAACTAAGTTTCCTCGGTACCAGACCCCCAAAACGACAACGTTTTCTTCATATGCAAATATTATAATTTTGTAAAAGTTGATTCTTAACCCGACCTCGCTACAACAGTATTTTCAATGGATTTTCCTTTATATCTTAAAATCGAGGGCCTCTATGCAACGATACCTCGATTTTTTGATGCATTTTCTTTCTCCCGAGTCCCGGTTCCACTGTATAGCACCCCGTTTTGTATCGAATTTTCAATCGAGCGATCTGAATTAAAGTTTTGTATCGAGCGGAACTCTGACCATATTAATCTTAGCTAGTTTTTCCTTTATTCAATTTGTTTTCATGCACGATGTAGTGTAAAGGCTATGAAAAGAATGAGAAGTTCGATGTTTAAGAGTTATAGGAAGAAAAAAAAAGTGCCGTGACCAGGATTCGAACCTGGGTTATTGCGGCCACAACGCAATGTACTAACCACTATACGATCACGGCATTAGGCCACCGACCGCGTGACCGGAGAAACCAGTTGAATTAAATAGCTATAGCCTACTGCTAACAAGTCTTGTCACGCATTGTTTAATTCTTTGTTCACTATTTGTAGTGGTTCCGTTTGTCTTAAAATCTTTGCCCAGCTCAATAAAGCCTGCTAGACTTAAGGCAAAATAGCAAAGGACATATTAAAGATAAAATCAATGATTCATTTGCGATGTTCATAGAATTTACAACCAAATGCTACCCAGGCAGTCCGTTCATAAAGCAGATAAAAGCAAAACTGAACGTGGAAAAAATACACCAAGCTAGTAATAATAGTCAAATATACATAAAAGTAGCCTTCTAGCCGGCTCTCCCCCGAATCTCCGGAGAGCAGGCTAACATAAAACATGTTTTTCTCTGTCTTACCGTTTTATATTGCTTTACAAACGCGCGCTAGATCGTGTTCGTGTGCACTGCGTGTACACTCTGTTTCTTTTTTATAACAACGTTTTTATAAGAACGTCAAGCCTGAGATTTCACCAAATTTTAAGAACATGCCGAAGCTCAGATAGCAGAAAAATATTGCTTTTTTAAGTCCTGATGCGTTCTAAAATGCAGCAGAATCAAATTGTGCTCATAATTAGAACCTTTTATATATAATTCATTGAGTATTAAGTATATTTTTATAATACACTAAAATTTAATTAAGAACATCGTTATTAACATACTACTCCCTAAATTGCTCCAGACGCCCAGCCTCTGAAAATTATACGTTCTTATAAAAAAAAGTGTATCATTCAAACATCCTCTCTTCTGCTTTTTATACACATACATTTTAGGGATCATACTTTTTGCTGAACACTTCTGTGAAAGGTGCATTCGGCTGTTAGAAGTAAATACTTTTGCGCAAGTGAAAAGAATTTTATTCAGAATTAAGTAGCCTTCAGCCGGCAGTTTGTCATTTTAGCAGAAAACCAAAAAGTGCGAGAAAGCATCAATTTCCATAGGCTGATTATAAAAAGAATATTGCGATACTTAAAATTGAATTTTGTACATGAAGTATGGTGCCGTAACGCCTAGAGCCCCCCCTCCCCCCCCATTTTTTTCTTAAATTATATTAGGGAATGAAAACTGGCGTTGCTGTCCTCCCTCCCCACTGTATCGTTTCTTAGATGAAGGAACGATAAAGAACAACAACTACAAGCCTACGAAACTCGTACAAGCGTGACTGCGCACGTGGTGTGTGACGTCACCGGAAGTTGTATAAACCGGATATCGTTACATCTCCCCTTCCAAAATTAAAAAAAAAATACGCTAACAAAATGTCATTGTCCTGGATAATAAAACTATTGAAAACGTACAGGCGGTTTCACAACCCTTACTGAACGCGTGCGTTGCTCCGCTGGGACATCGGGGACATCCTGTGCAGTATTCTAAGGGGCTTTCTCTGAAGGTTGTTTCTCCTGCTGCTGCTGCTGCTGCTGCTGCGGCTTGTGTGTCGTAGGCATCGCCGGTTTAGCAGGTCTGCTTGGGGAAGGGCAGTGCATTTCTATCTCTTCTTGCTGCGGTGGCTGCATCTGCTCTCTGGTTTTCCGCAGGTGTCGTCTGTTTCGTCGGTAAACCCGTCCGTCTTCAGTGCGTACCTGATATGATCGAATATCAACTTTTTCTTCAACTCTTGCTTGCTTACATTGTTTGGCCTTTCCCACTGTCTTTGTAGGTTGTAGACGCACAACATCTCCTTGTTTCAGCTCTTCTAACTCCTTTGTTCCACGGTTGTAATTCAAGCTTTGCCTTGCCTTTTGTAGCGTGAGCTTCTGGCGTACATCTCTGGGCACTGATGGTTTCAAGAGTCTGCTGGAAGTTGGTAGGAGTGTCTTGGTTCTCCTATTGAACAATCTTTGAACTGGTGAATAACCAAATGTTTCGCTTGGTGTATTCCGCCAATCCAGTAGAGCCAAGTACGGGTCTTTGTTTGATTCTGTGGCTTTTTTCACCAGATTCTTTGCCGTCTTGATTGCATTCTCTACTTTTCCTTTGGATTGGGCATAGCCTGGGGAGCTGGTCACATGTTCAATTCCATAACTGTTTGTAAACCGTCTAAACTCATGCGAGTCGAATGGCGGGCCATTGTCACTCATAATCTGGTCTGGAATACCATGTCTGGCCACGTGTGGTTTGATCTTCCTCATCACTTCTTTCGCAGTCTTGCCTTCCAACCTGTCAACTTCAAAGAAGCCTGAATAGTAATCAACTGTTAGTACAAAGTCTTTCCCATTCATTTCAAACAGGTCTATGCCTACTTTCTCCCATGGGCGGTTGGGGATTTCATGGCATATGATTGGCTCTTTGCCTTGCTCTGATAAGTGACTGTTGCAAATCTCACATTATTCATTCCAGGCCAGTATAAGACTTCTCTAGCCCTACGGAGACATCCCTGGATCCCTATGTGACTGGCATGTATCTGCCAACATTTCTACTCTCGAACTGTTGGGAATCACTAACCTCTCTCCTTTTGAAGACCAGGCCGTTTTGTAGTGACAACTCATCTCTAAAAAAGTAGTAATCTCTGATGCTCACAGGAACATCATCCTTCACCTCTGGCCAGCCTTGTCGGATTAGAGGCTTCAGCTCTCTCATAGCTGTGTCCTGCTCTGTAGCTTGTCGTAGTGATGCTTGGGTAGCTTCGGAGACAGGTAGAAACTGTATCATGTCAATACTTTCTACTTCTCGCTCAGTCGTACCTCTCATCTCTCCTAGTAGCATCACATCTCCTACATCATCTCGACTAGCACTCCTCTTCTGCCCTCGGAAGGCTCTGCTTAGGGTGTCTGCAAGGTACATTTCAGCTCCTCTCTTATAGTTGACTTGCAGTTCAAACTTCTGTAGTCGCAACATCATTCTTTGTAGGCGCTTGGGGGCACTAAAGAGGCTTTTCTTGAAATTGCTTTTAAGAGGTTTGTGATCCGTTTCAACTTTTGTTGGCCGTCCATACAGATAATGCTCGAAGCGCTCCACTCCAAATACAATGGACAGCATTTTTTTCTCAATGTGAGCATAGTTCTTTTCGGTTTCTGTTAGAGAGCGTGACGCATATGCGATGGGCTGTCCCTTCTGCATTAGACAGGCTCCCATCCCTTTCTCTGATGCATCACACTGCAGCTCGACCTCTTCGTGTGGGTCGAAGAACTTCAGAACTGGTGCTTGTGAAACAATCTTCTTCACATTCTTGAAGCTTTGTCCTTGTACTTGCTCGTCCCAGTGGAACTGGTTCTCTTCTCTGAGCACTTCGCGCATCGGTGCAGCTGCTTCTGAGAGATTCGGTGCAAACTTCTGGAGGTAATTTGCCATACCAAGCAACCTCTTGATATCTTGCTTGTTGGTGTAGGCATTTCTTCAATACCCTGTAACTTGTCGGGGTCTGGCTTCAACCCGTCTGTCGATACCACGTGAACCACGATACCCATGAACTTGACTTCAGCACAACGCAGCTTCAGCTTCTCCCTGTTGAGTTTGATACCCTTTTGGCGACAGCGCTCGAGGAGGGATCTCAACTTGGCATCATGATCTCTGATGGCTTCTTCTTTGGAGTCACCTTTTCCGAAGATAAGGGTGTCATCGAAGATTGGTTCGACAACCTCCAGGCCTTCTAGTGCTTGTTCCAATCTCCTCTGGAACTCTTCAGGGGCTGGGGCGATACCGGACGGCATCCTCGTCCACCTGTACCTTCCCCATGGGGTGCCAAATGTAGTCAGGAAACTACTCTCGTCATCCAGTTGTATATGCCAGAATCCGTTCTTCGCATCTACAACACTGAACACCTTGACATTAGTAAGCTGCGGAAGTAAGTCATCAATCACTAGTAGAGGGTATCTATTCCTCTTTAACCCTTTGTTAAGGGGCTTCTGATCTATGCAGAGTCTTATCTTTCCGTTAGGCTTCTTGACAACAACCATTGAGGATACCCATTCTGTGGGAACATCTACCGACTGAAGGACTCCTAACCCCACTAACCGATCAATTTTGTTGTTGAGTGGTTCTCGTACTAGCAGTGGCACCTTCCTGACTGGGAGGATTACAGGGGGGACAGTTGCATCGAGCTCTAGGTGTAGCTTTTGACCTAGTTTACCCTCCCCTGTAAACACATCCGGAAATGCACTAACTGGATCTGAGGTTGGGCTTGAGTCTGACAAAGACATAATGTTCTCACTGTTTACTGTCATTAGCTTGAAAGTCTGCACGGACTGTGAACCTAGCAGTGGGGTGTAGCCTCTAGGGTCTATTGCAAACTTCGTGAGCAGTAGATCATTATTCCTTGGGTTGAGGGTTTCTATGTTGACCACCCCTAGCGGTTTTAGCTCTGACTTGTTAAACATGACTAGTGTTGCGCTGCTTTTCTGTAAGCGTTCAAATTTTGGGTAATTGAAAACTTTCTTATACAAATCTTCTGGCAAGATATTGACTGTGCCTCCACAATCTAATTGGAACTTGATTAGCTCATCACGAAGGCGCATGTGTGCATAAATTTTCTTAGGGTTGAGTGGATTTGTGTTCAGAGTGTCCACAGACTCCCCAGTAAATAATGCACCATAGTCACTGTCAAGATTGTGTATTGGTTTCTTACCCTTCTTGCTTGCTTTTAGAGCCTTACATGCTACTGAGAAGTGATTAAGTTCTCCACATGTATCACATGTTTTCTGCCAAGCAGGGCATTTTTCTTTAGCTCTAGGGTGTAATCTATGGCAGAATTTACATTTGGGGTGGGGATTTGATTTGCTGCTATCCGTATGTGGCGGTTTTCTGGGTTCCTGCCTTCTACCCCCTTTTGACCCTGTTTTTCTGCGCGCGCGGGGGGGGGGGGGGGGGGGGGGGCAGTGGTAATAGCGCTTATTTCGCCGGATTGCTGGGACATTTCCTTTAGCCTTTTAGCAGTAGCTTCATTTGCACGGCATATGTCAACACACTTTGCTAAGGTGAGTTTAGCTTCCGTCAGCAATTTCTTCCTAATACTGTTGTCGGCTATTCCGACTACGATTCTGTCCCTAATCATTCCATCTTGCAATTCGCCGTAATTACAAATTTTATCAAGTGATCTAAGTGCAGCGATAAAGCTTTCTACTGACTCACCATTTTCCTGGTTTCTTCGGTTAAACAAATACCTTTCATAGATCGCATTCGTTTCTCCAACGCAGTGCGCTTCCATGAGCTCCATAATGCGATTGGTATTTGTTTTGTCCTCCGTCGTAGATCTCAAGTGCTTCGGGACCAATGCATGAAATCAAAGTAGCCGTTCTCAGCTCCATTCTCTGTTTATCCAGTGCGAGGCTATTTCGTAGTTTATCCAGAGCCTTTATTTGCCTGATATTTGTTTTGTCCTCCGTCGTAGATCTCAAGTGCTTCGGGACCAATGCATGAAATCAAAGTAGCCGTTCTCAGCTCCATTCTCTGTTTATCCAGTTGCAAGGCTATTTCGTAGTTTATCCAGAGCCTTTTAAAGGTCTTCCAATTGTTAGCTAAGTTGCCTCTCGTCCCTAACTTTTGCGGTAGTTGGAGGTTGGTTTGTACAAACCCAGGCGCACTCGTCGACTTCCCTGCACTTTCATTATGCATCATGTTCCACCACCAACAAAAACGGCACCATATGTAAAACATATAAAGATTGCATGTTCTATAAATACTGCAATTATTATTGAAAGGTGTCCTCCCAATCCTCCTAGGGAATACCTAGAACAAATATGTAAAACAAATAGGTAAAAAAAGTATTTATTGACATTACTAAGGATATCATTAACTAAACTATACTTGATAGACAACTGATACAGCAAAATTAGCAAAATAAATTTATGCTTGATTAACAGATAACGCTTTCAGGTGTAATGGGAGGTCATATTTCTTTTAAAATGAGGATCAATTAAAGTTCCTTACAAAAAAAAAACTGGGTGCTATTTTTATTCTCTTCAAAATCAAAAACAATAAACAAATACATATCAAATTCCTATACATTAATAAGTATATCAGCAAATCACACTATCATAGTGGATTTGAGGTAAAAGTACTCATTCCCTGCCTGTACTGTCCCAATTCCTTTAACTTCTTTAAATTACTTTACTTAACTTGCAAAGATAGGGATTTATCATTTTCTTTCTCTTGTGTAAGTTTTAAAGTAAGCAATTCAAATATTGGAAAAATATCTTTATTAACCTTCACTCTTGTGCTTTAGAATGCAACTTTGCTAAGGGTGGATTAAAAGCACTCCAACATATTTAAAAAAATTCTGAGTACGTCATTTTATTATACAGTTAAGAACCACATAAGAACCTAGAATGAACCTGTTAACCTAAAATTATCAAATTAGAATCCTTTTTATAAGCATCCATTTAGCCTATAATTTGAAATAGGTTGAAATAGGAAAATTGGTTTTCTAAATAGTTTTAAATATGATCTTAAGGGATCATATAGGAGACCTGTTTTTGTTTTTTTATGATTAACTTCAATTACTTTACCTCAATTACTTTACCACAAGTCATTGTAATAGCAAGAGACTATTTATGAACCTAAATAGCCTATGTGTCACTAACCACACATTATACAAGAACCTGTCAGGCTAACTTGGAAAAAAAAAACTAGGTTTTTTTACTTTTATAACTCTATATGTGTTTATTTTTGGTGACCTACATTAAATACCAATGCCTTATATGTACATCCTGCCCTGGGTCATGCCTCTTAGCCAGCAGCTTGTGTCTCAGCTTGATTTCAGAATCTCTGGCTAAGATTAACCTGAAGAAGTTTGGAGAAAAGCGTTTAAGAAAAAACTGGTAATTTCCTTAAGATACAAATATTATACCACAAAAACCTAATTCATAAAACCTAAAACTAAAAATAGCCCCAACTTAAATTTTATAAAATGATACCCATTACAGAAAATGAACATATACCTATTTCAAAAAACCGTTGTCAGTGCGAAACGGCAAATTGCGATTGGCAAATGGCAGTTCTAGGACCGAAAGGAACCATGGGCCTCATCAAATTTCTACTAAATGCTAAAGAATATGGATAAATCAAACAATTATCCATTAAAGATCATCAATGTATGTCTCTGACATTGCTAGACTTTATTTAACACCTTTAATTTTACGAATGATTAGTACCCAGAAGCACCGTTCAGGCTTAGAACTGCCATTTACTATTTGCCATTTGTCATTTGCACTGACAACCTTTTTTGAAATAGGTGTATGAACTTTGCTGTCTCATAAAGCTCTATGATCTGATGAGCCAGAGGTTGAAAGAGCTTTTATAGGAGAAGCTGCAGAGGGAAAAAAAACATTGCTTTTAAGCAAATTGCTCCTCCACAAAAAAGCTGTCTTGGCTTTCTATGAAACCTGAATTTTACTTTTGGACCACATTATATTGTGACATTGAGGTACCCAGGGTTATTGAAAATATTGTAGGTGGTATAAAAACAATGCATATTTTTTAGGTAATAACAGATCCTCAAGGTCCTAATATGTATGTGCACTTTTTTTTTTAATCAAAACAGAATTTCAGAAAAGTTGATTTAAATTTCAAGTGTTTAATTATCAAATATATGTTGTTTTTCTCAAATTACTAATACTTAGGGTTTAAGGAGACCAGTTCTTTATTTCTTTCTCCAAAGAAAGCTGGAGTTTACCCAAGTAATTCATTTAAGCCTTGCTCATCTTTGTGAGTATTTGACCAATCATAAATTGAAATGAATTAAACATCACTTGGTTTTATTTCTAGTATATCATAGCTGTCAACCCAACTTGGACAGAAATCTTGTGAAATCGGATGACAGCAAATCGGATGACAGCAAATATGTGGGGGAAAAAACAAGAGAGCCAATGCGGATGAATACAGAGAATGTATGAACATTCTCACAAAATTAGGTTAATGATGAGGTCCAAAATCTTGTGACAGAGTTGACAGCTCTGGTAACTTATATTCAATTTATTCATGAATAGTAGTTATAATTTTCCTATGATAGATGGTGAATGGCAGATTTAGAGATCGAATTTGATAAATACAGCCAAGAATATTTATTCCCTGAGGTAAGTACTTAAAGTAAAGTAAATTCAACAATGAAAAAGGTGTTCAAAGTTTGAAAACAAAACAACTCCGAAAGATCGTTCCGCTAATTACTTTAATACAATACGCCAACTTACCTACGTCTGCCAGTGCAAGAACAAATACATAGGAGCACTTGTCGGAGAAGGTGTCCATAAAATTAGCTTATTTTTTCTTTCTTTATCATGTGGCTTACTCTGACATTTCAGCTGACCTTGACTCGAGCACAAGACTTGACTCTTCAAAACTTTCAACCATGCTTTAACACAGTCTTTTGCACATAATTAGACAAGTTCATATCCGTGGTTTTAAATAGTTATTAGTTTATCGTTTTACAACAATACCTGGCAAATAATTCTAAGATTTTTTCTATATGCTGGTGTTACCTTATAATTTGTGAAAACTCGAGTAACATTAAAAATAAACCGAAAATAAACCACACAGAAACAAACATGGCGGTCAACACGTTTTCTTCTTCTTCTACACACACTGCATTATGGGTAATACAATATTTTTCTATGGGGGGGGGTGGGCAAGTGCTTAATTCCAAGGGTAACACACTTCCCCCCTGAAAAGATGTCGTCCTCGACATTTAAGTTACTAGTATGTTTCAATACTACAATGCAACTGAGGAAAAAAAAATCTGACTACTCTACTATTTCAATGTTCAGTTCCATGAAGGCATGGTGTAGGGTGATCAAGTCCAACCATGGCTTCCACTTGTTTCTTCATACAGCTGTATCTTGCTTATTCTTTACTCTACAGTTTTCTTGCACAATGTCATTGCCACGTAAATACCCAATGCTGCTCAAGGTCTTACACCTTGTTACCTACACTATTTGCTAGGCTATACTAGTATTATTCAACTAGTGTCTCTAACTAGACCGTTTTTTTCCTTTTCTTTTTCTTGTAACAAACAAACAAATATAAGTCAAGTAAGTGTACTAGTGTACTTGTAATTACATTGCTGGTGTCCATGGTGAGAAGGAAGGACATCTGTAGGGTACCTGTAAACCGTAGGGTACCGGATAACCGTAGGGAGTCTGTAGACTGCAGGGTACCGAATAACCGTAGGGTACCTGTAAACCGAAGGGTGCCTTGAACCCGCATGTGGCACATGGTAACTCTTGTGTAGGAGGTGCACCGTAAGCACTCCATGCTGACTCATTTATAGTTATACCATGGTTAGCGACCGGTCCCCGATAATAGGATGGCTGACCAATAACATCATAAGTAACCCGCAAAGGTGGATGCCTATTCCGCTCGGGTCGTCCAATGATGCTGCCATTAGCATAGTTCTCCTGGCTGTCCCTATCACCTTGTTCCCCTTGCTGCTGCTGTGATGCCCTCTCTGCCTGCTCCTCTATTGCTTCATCCAGCTCACCTGCCGTTCCTTCCTGCTGATCGGGTGCTCCATCCAGCTCGCCTGATGCTCCTTCCTGCTGATCAGGTGCTCCATCCAGCTCGTCTGAAGCTTCCTCTTGCTGATCCAGAGATACATCTGACTCGCCTGATGCTATTTCCTCTTGCCGATCCGGTGCTACATCAGACTCGCCTGATACTTCCTCCTGCTGACCCAGGACTACATCCGATTCGCTTGATGCTTCTTCTTTCTCGTCGGGCGCATATCCAACCTGTCTACCGTAAACAAAGTCTGGTTCCTCTTCACTACTCGACTCCTCTTTCAACTCTGCTGCGTTCCTTGTTGCAGGTTTCCGTGTTTTGGTTTTCCTTTTTGGCTGAGTAATCACGTCACTCATGAGATAATCACATGGCAGTAAGAGGTTATAATGCAGAGTCCGGTTCCTGCCCTTGCCATTCTCAGGTCTGACCTCATACACTGGGCTCGATTCTCCCTTCTGATTCACAACCACAAACACCTGATCCTCAAAGTATGAGCGTAGTTTCCCTGGACCGCCTCGTTCTGACAGGTTTCGTACCAATACCCGATCACCCGGCTTAAGTGATGAGCATCTCACTTTCTCCTCGTAGTACCTCTTACCCCGCGCGGCTTGAGCTGTCGACTTAGAACGTGCGATCCTGTAAGCTTCTTCCATGGTTTCTCGCCACTTTGTCACATATTTCGGATACTGTTGCGGAGTGCCTTGCAAACTGGTACCAAGCATTAAGTCAATGGGAAGTCGAGGTGAGCGACCATAAAGTAGATAGAAAGGAGAAAATCCTGTTGAGTCATTTCGAGTGCAGTTGTATGCGTGTACAACTTTGTTAAGACTATCTTTCCACTTGGATTTCTGGTTCTCTGGTAGTGTGCGTAACATTGCAAGAAGGGTCTGATTAAAACGCTCGACTTGTCCATTGGATTGTGGATGATATGGTGTGGTTCTTGAGTGAGCTACCCCACTAAGCTTTTCCAGATGTTTATGTAGATCGTTCTCGAACTCCTTCCCCTGATCGTGATGTATCCGAAGGGGAAACCCAAACCTCATGATGTAATCATTATACAGCTTCTCTGCCACTGTAGGGGCCGATTTATTCCGTGTTGCGTATGCTTGGGCAAATCGAGTAAAATGATCAATCACTACGAGGATATATTCATACCCACCACTGCTTTTTTCTAGATGTAAAAAGTCCAAAGAAATGAGTTCAAAGGGAGCTGTTGTTTGAATACTCTGCATTGGTGCCCGTTGAGCATGTTTCGGTCGTTTTTGCTTGATACATCGACAAACAGAGGTAACATAGTGTTCAATGTCCTGTTGCATACGGGGCCAAAAGAACCTATCCCTCGCAAGTTGCAATACCCTCTCTGCACCGAGATGCCCCATTTCCTCATGTAGTTCCTTATAAACGAGATGATGAAGTTTCCGTGGAAGGACCAATTGGAGACGTGGTCCAATTCTCCGGCGAAGGATATCATCCTTACCTAGTTCCAACTTCTTCCAGTGACGTAACATGGCCTTTGTTTCAGGAGTTTCCTTCTTTCGCTCCTTTAAGCTGGGTAATGACTCATTAAGTATGAAACCAATCACCTTTCCAATTGTTGTATCCTCACGCTGAAGTCTCACAATGTCCTCTGTCGACCATGCTTGCGTGCCTAAGGTGACATTATCGTCGGGAGAATCTTCAAGGCATGCTGACAAAGAGATAGTCGGAATGCCATCTTCACCTGCCTGGAACTTTACAGAATTCACAGTGGCTCCTATGTCTTCTTGGCATATGGTCTTCTGACATTCTTCCATATACTTCTCCATGCCTTGTGAAATCCGCGAGAGACCGTCTGCATCCCCATTTGCCTTTCCAGGTCTGTATTTGATGACAAAGTTATAGTCAGCCAATTCTGATACCCAACGCTGTCCGGTCGCATTCAATTTGGCAGTGGTCAGAATGTATGTTAACGGGTTATTATCCGTGTAGACAGTAAATTTAGGGGCATAGTACAAATAGTCTCTAAATTTCTCCGTAATTGCCCATTTTAGCGCTAAGAATTCGAGTTTCCCCGAATGCAGATGGTAATTGCGCTCGGCTTGAGTTAACGATCGTGACCCGTAACCAATGACTCTCAAGGTTCCTTTCTGGCGTTGGTATAATACAGCCCCAAGTCCCCGCTCCGATGCGTCAGTGTGAAGAATAAAGGGTTGTTGGTAGTCCGGATAAGCCATAACGGGTGGTGATGTGATAGTATCTATAAGTGTCTCCAGTATTCGCTGATGTTCCTCAGACCAAGAGACTGGTTGGCGTGATAAGGACTTACTCGACCTACTTTTCGATTTGGTACTTGTACCTCCCTTGGGTTCCGTCAAAAGATCATAAATGGGTGCTGCTAACGTCGCAAAGTTATGTACATATCTCCTGAAATAACTTAGAAGTCCCATAAGTCTGCGAACTTCTCCGACTGTCTTAGGTGGCGTATCCTTTAAATCCGTAACTGCCTTAATACTCTCCTGATCCATCCGATAACCTTCTTCTGACACAACATGTCCAAGGAATGTAACTTCCCTTTGAAAGATTTTACACTTGCTGGGTTTCAATTTTATCCCGTGTTCCCGCAGTCTTTGCAAAACTTTCCTCAGATCACTAACATGTTCTTCAAAACTTTGACTAAAGACAATGATATCGTCCAAATATGGGATACATGTGGTGTCTCTTAAATCTTCTAAACAATCTTGCATATATCTTTGAAAGGCCGCGGGGGCCTGGGAAAGACCCATGGGAATGCGAACCCATTCATACAGTCCCCAAGGGGTCACAAAGGCAGTCAATGGTCTACTGTCTTTCCCCATGAAACCCTGATGACATGCGCGTCCCTGATCCAGTACTGAAAACCAACTATTTCCCCCTAGGGTGTCTAATGCATCTTGAATCCTTGGGATGGGAAAACGGTCAGGAACACTCTTACGATTCAGTTCACGATAGTCAATGCACAGTCTTAGAGACCCGTCCCGTTTACGGACGCAGACAGCCGGCGACGAGTAGGAAGACTTTGACTTCACAATCCATCCCTTATTTATCAAGTCCTCAATATAGCCTTTGACTTCTGCATACAATGGGCGGCTAATTGAGACATATGTTTTCTGAACAGGAGTCTTATCCATTAGGGTTAAATTTAACTCAAGGTCTTCGATGCAACCGACATCCTGACTATCACGGGCAAAGGTCTCCTCCTCTTCCTGTAACAGACGAGTGACTTCCTTTTTTTGTTCTTCATTCAGATCTCCAATCACCACCCCTGGGACCCTCTGTGATGAATCTATGGTCGCCCCCCTGGATTCTTGTGTTTCACCTGGGTGTACCCCCCTTGAATCAGACAAGTTCATCTCACTAAGTTTCACTTCTGCTGGGGTAACTGATCTGATAAGGTTAAGACTACCCAAGATGGTGCCCCCCCTGAGGGTGATATCATGCTTGGTGGCATTACTGACGTAAATGTCAACTCGCGTAGCTTTCCCTTTCGGGATGGACAATAGAGACTGGGAGAGTTCTAGCCCTGTAGGCAATGTCTGGTCTTCATCTGGTTCAAAGATAACTGGGCATTTCTCCTCGACTGGGCCGGTATTTGCACGACAATTAATTCTCAGGGTCTGCCCCCCCGGTATGCTGACACTCTTCTTAGGTGACTTTAAGATGCACAAGGGTTCTGAGTTGTCACATGTTTGGATAAAGTTAATCAAGGCCACAACTGCCTCCCCTCTGATTTCTGGAAATGCACCTTTCATAATATCCTGTAATGGGCTCCCTGTGGTGTTGCTATTATCCCCTGGGAAATCTTTAATCACTGTTTCTATGACATTATATCCAATGATGGGACACTCTAACTCTCCTGGGGTCACTAAAAAAGGTACTTCTACATCTGGCCCTGTATACCCATGGGATTCTAGCTTCAATGTTATGGGGATCCATCCCTCATATGGGATCTCACTGCCATTTGCAGCAGATACATTTCAGTTTCTATCCCGACCCAGGAGTGTCTCAATATCTTGTAAATCAGTGTTCAAACCATTCTCATTGACCCATGATTTAGATAAAACTGAAATTTGCGCGCCCGTATCCCAGAGGGCCTCTGTGCTAATATCATTAAGCATGCAGGAAACTTTGCATTTTGGTCCTACATGTTTACAAATAACAGCATGTTGTTTTGGAGTGAGATGAGACCTAAATACACTAGACTGAATTCGCTCTGCGTACTCACTGTTTTTCTTGGCTTGTAACTCTTGTATCGCAGTGCAAAGTTTCTTGTGTTCCAACCAATGAGCCCGTTGGCATTGCACACCGCAGTACAATGCTGACTTACAACCTGCACATTGAACTAAACAATCACTACCAGATGGTTGATGCCCACATAACACACATACTTGGGCCTTTCCTGTGGAAGCAACTTGCGACCCGGCTACCGCCTGTCCCGCGGTGGCAGCCGGTGCTGGTTTCCCGAATCCTTGTTTTGTGTTGGTCTCCGCTTACGACATCCCCGTGCCCAATGCTCAGATGAACCGCAATAAAAACAATGATCACATGCATCAATCGTATTGCTATCCTCACACTGCTTGCAAACTCTCTTGGTCTTCTGTACATGTATATCCCGATTATCAATATTGCCATCCCTTTCCTGTTGCACTTGGGACACTGTCTCCCGCAATGTGGCCATCTCCGACTTCACTGACTTGAGTTCTGCTAGGATCAGGTCTTCTGTTGAGACTGCGGCTGGAGCAGTCTTCCCTTTGTCCTTACGTCCACCATTCCCTTGTGATTCGACATTATCACTTGTTAGCTGATTAACTTTCTTAGTTATTTTGGTTAACTTTGATTTCCTCTCTAACTCCTCAGATGCCACAATATTTACATGCTGGATTAAATCTTCATCAGTGGTATCTGTGTTCTGTAGATATGGTCTTAGTTTCATCCTTACACCATCATCCATTAATCCAGTCTCCACAGTTCTTAAAAATAGTCCTTGCACCAATTCGGGATCGTATTTCATTTTGCTATCAGACTCTTGTGACGCAAAACAAACTTTCTGCCTTTGATCCAAAGCCCTGATCACAAAACTCTGAGGGGTTTCCCCGGGAGCTTGAGCCAAAATTGCTAATTCTTGGTACAGTTCTGTTGCATTTTTTTCCTGATAATGCGAGCGCAAAATGTGTCTTAATTGGGCCAGAGTCAAGCTTGGAATACCTTCCAAGTAGCTGCGAAGTCTCATTCCTGGGCAAATGGACTTTATTACTGCATCGACCACCTCAACTTCTGTGTGTCCTTTCTTTAGTCCAGAGTCAATTTGTCTCACGAGACTGACAAAACTTAACTTATCTTTCTGTCCTGGCTCTCCAATTTGCCCAGAAATCTTCATTTCTCTCTTTATATCCGAAATGTAGAGACCTTTCTATGATTCCATACCCATAAGCTTGTTCATTTGATCCTTCAGAGCTTGGAGCTCCTCGCTCGGACTTGCACTTGCACTCGTGTTTGGCTGGGCTTGTTTTTCTTGTTTGGGCTTCGTTGCTCCAGAAATCGCCGAAATAACCTCCTCTAATCCCTTCAGATAGCTGACTGCTTGGTCTCCTTTGCTCTCAAGCTCGTTATCCACAGCTTGTGAGATCCTTCTGACCCGTTTCAACCTAGATAGTTTGTCGTCCTCGTGTAGCTTCAAAACGTTTTCCACTTCGTGTAACTGTTCGGCCGTCAAGCGACACAAACTCTCTTCGATACTAAGCTGAAGTTCTTCAGTCATCTTCTGAATCCGTTTTCTTTGTCTGAGCCCCCAATATGTTACCTTATAATTTGTGAAAACTCGAGTAACATTAAAAATAAACCGAAAATAAACCACACAGAAACAAACATGGCGGTCAACACGTTTTCTTCTTCTTCTACACACACACTGCATTATGGGTAATACAATATTTTTCTATGGGGGGGTGGGCAAGTGCTTAATTCCAAGGGTAACACTGGCATTTATGCGATGTCATATGAAAGCGGTTTACCACCTCGAGCCGAAGGCCGAAGGTACTGGAAATTGAAGTATGTAGAAAGGTTCGTGAAACTTGTATTAATCGTTCACTAATGTCCAAGAACAATACAGAATTCCTTTTGCATTTTATGAGTATTTATTTAACCACAACTCCCTGATTTAACACAATATAAGAATAATCTTCTCTTTTTTGCGTTCGTGTCGATACCAACGGCAACGCGGACGCCGACGGCAGAAAACAATGGAATTTGATTCAGAATTCAATAGCAGCACGTGGGAATGCGTTCTGTCTGATACATTTCAGCCGTTTTCCGTAAAACCACGACGTGAAAACTTCAAGTTTCACGGTCAATTGAGGACGCTGACGTTTGCACTGTAAACTCCAATAATTACGTTCGCCGCTGTAGAAATAATGTTTTTAGTTTATTTTTATCTCTCTCTGACTATAATGTTTTGCTTATTCCATTGCAATTAAATTATTATTGATCACCACGCGCGAAAACATCTTTTTCGATCGCGTTGTCCTAGTCGTCGCCGTCGTCCTTGCTTAAGGTCCCTAGTATCCCCCGGGGGTGGGGGGGGGGGGGGGGGGGGGGGTTCTTCAGGGTAAAAGTGATAGGGTTGCTCGTCGGGAAATTCGAAAAATACCCCTAAAAAATACCTGTACACCAAAAATTGCTACCCTAATAAATACCCCAGAGGCCCTGAAAAATACCAATTCTCGGATACCTCCTAAAAAAATACCTGAGGCCCGATTGTGACTCCTAAAAATACGACGAGCATCCCTATCAGGTCGTCATGGGAAGAACCCCCCCTCACCCCCCCCCCCCCCCCCCCGGGTCAGTATGTCAGCAACCAGTAAGGTCTCTTGAGATCAATATTATCACCATTATGATCGTGATGATGATGTTGGTGATGATGATGATTACATACAGTAGGTTAATACGATCATGGGTCCGTACCCTTCCCTACAGAAAGGCAGGCATCAATATGATGACGATGACGATCATGTTGATTGCGATGATGACAATGAGGACGATAATCACACCATCCTAGTCCGCAGTCTTCGCCGCCAATAGGGCCTTGACAACACAATGAGGGCCAGCACAACGGCACAAAATACAAACACCAACAACGCATTCTCGGAAAAGTTGGCTCGCAATTCTGAAAAACAAGATGGAATATCACACAGGCTGCAAAAATGGCTGTTGTGTCACTCTCTATCAGCTCCTCTCCCCTCTCTGTAACCCCCTCTCTAGTGCCTGATGGGGGTGCCACACCGTACCTTGCACTCTCGCCGGCCAGTCTTTGTTTCCAAGTCCAGATATGCTCCTGATCATATGATTATACTGCAAATAAATGTTGAGGTTGTCAAGACAATTCATTTTTCTAAAACAAATATATCCACCACCCTTACCTGTGACGTCAATAGATCACCTTTGCCTGAACTGTGACGTCAATACACTACTACCCTTGCTTAAGGTGTGACGTCAATACATCACCTTTGCCTGAGCTGTGACGTCAATACACCACCACCCTTACCTGATCGGTGACGTAGATAACTTTCCTCTTATGGTCGAAAGTGAGACGAGTCGGATGAAAGAACTTTGCGTCTGAGCCCACGCCATCTTGTCTACCGCTGGCCCTTCCACCGGCTAGTGTAGTAACGTGACCTGGTGAAATTGATTGATTGATTCATTGATTGATTGGTTAGTTGGTTGATTGGTAGGTTGGTAGGTTGGTTGGTTGGTTGGTTGGTTGGTTGGTTGGTTGGTTGGAAGGCCATACCTTGCGTTGTGATCATTCTAACAGCGTGATTAGCCTGCAAAAACCAATACTCCAATTTTAATATCCCTTCTTATATAACAATATAGATTCATAATTCAACTAATAGAAGCATAATGATATTAGAAGCGGAATGAAGCATTAAAAGTAGACGCAACGAAAATAGAATAAAAAATACACGGCAAACAATAATAAACAATTTTGTGAAGTGTTAGTCATACCCGGAATAATCAATGTCGTGACAAGTGAAATCAGGCAGACAGTTTCGCGAAAATAATTAAGCCACCACTTCTCGGGATCGAATCTTCGCGCCCTAGGCCCAAGATGCATTGCTAGCTGATTATTCCTCAATCAGCCACCCTAGCTGATAAGCCTTCAGATTGCGAGGTTCTGGGGTTCTCAAAATAAGCGCGCACTCTTGGCCAATCAGAATCGACATGGTGAGCACAATGTAGCCGCCTTGAGACGTTAGACATAGTCTAGCATAGTACATGAACTCTCAGACACTCACAAACTCCGCCAAATATAGCACACGATGGTCCGAGTCGTACTCAAGGCCTTCTGGGTAATTGAATGCGGCCTGGTCACCTTGCCCGTCCTTTAGTCCTTCTCTCCCGGTCCCTGCAAGCGTAGTAACCACGCCTGCACAACAGCAGACCGCTTATTGGTTAAACAACAACGTGGCTTTAAAGATGACATAGTCCAATCGCTCTACAACAGTTTTAAACTGAATGCAATAAAAACAAAATCACTATCAAATGATAATATAAGCTTTCCTTTAGAGGATGCCTTTGGCAATTCTTCAAAAGGCTGCCGAGGGGGACACAATTAAAGATGATGGAATTATTATTATTGTAAATCATGGAAAAAAATCATCATAGATCATAGGATATGATTATAGATCCTTTGATATCATTATAAATCATGGAACATATAATCATAGATCATGGAATATCATCAAAGATACTTAAATATCGAAATTCTTACGTTCTGATACTTTAACTGCTCTGATCACGTGGTTGTACTGTAGAAGCAACAACAACTTTCTTATCAGCCCAAGTATAAGTTTATGTTTGTTTTTGTTTTATTCCTGGGTGATAATGATCTTCAAGATGCGTCGAATGGGTATCACTTTTTCATTCATCCCTTTTAAAGACTATACACACTATTGCCATGTGCAAATCATGTGATTTGCATGATGAATCATGTAATTGCCATGTTTACTTACATGATCCGACACGTATAGTATATCGTTTTCCTTGTCATACGCTATTCCCGTTGGGTGGTAAAACTTGCTATTCAAACCAACACCATCCTTAAATCCCAGAGATCCACCAACCAGCGTCTGTACAGAGCCTGTAACAATCCACACTCGTTAGCAGAGCTGTAACACACATCGAAAAACATTGGGGGTGAGGGGCACGATACAAGAATCTTTCAGGAAACTTACTGGTCATTTTCATGTAATTTAAGGGAAAATGGGAGAGGGGGGGTGGTCACGGGCCCTCCTGGTCCCTATTGGCGTTACGGCACTGATAAGTGTTTAGAAATAGCAAGAGGCGACTGCATTCCGAACACTTATTTACGGTCCCAATGGGTCGCAATAGCAAGAGTTGTGTTTAACTGTGGTTTGGTGCACATTTTTTTTGCGGAAATCTGATATTTTTTTAGGATTCTAAAGCACAGGTAAGGCGTACCATACTACATGACAATTCCACTGGCGAAATAAAAAAACATTTTATCACGTCCAGGGCGTGATGATAAACGCTATGTACGGTCGCCCAGCCGTGACACCCCTTATTCTGTCAACCCCCTTTACCGTCACCACACCTTTGTCTGTCACCCCTTCTCGGTTACCCCAGCAAGCTACGACTGGCCATAGGATATATATATATGACACTCACCATCTTTTAGAGAGATGACTCTGATAGCATGGTTATCCTTAGGAATAAAGGAAAAACAACGTCTAGTTGTTACCACGCACAGGTAATGTACATAGTGTTAGTGTGGAGGGCGATTTAAATAATGGCGACTTGAAGGGAAAACAACGACGATAAAAAAGATGACGATATGATGATGATGATAACATTAGAAATCAAGGTGTTGATAATGATTATGACATTAGAGATTAAGCTGATTATGATGATGATGATGACATTATGATGATACATTTAATATTGAGGTGATGAGTGTGACGTTAGAAATTAAGGTAATGATGGTGATGTTAAAGATTAAAGTGCTACCAATAAAGTTTTTACCGTGTCTCCGACAAAAAGCCGGTCACCTTCATCATCCAGCGACAAGGACTGGGGCCCCTTAAACTGAGCTCGCGTTCTTTCACCGTCCACAAGACCCTCTGACCCATTACCAGCAAACGTCGTCACTTCCGCTAGAAACAAAGGTAGTTTGAGGACTGCTACTGATTATGCCAAATCAAGATTTTAAAACAACACGAGGTTTAAATTGAACGTTTTACAACGCTGTGAAAACAACGTAGTTAAGCTGATGTTACCAGGTTTCGAGCTTCTTCATCGTTGCAAAAAGAGAAAATCTTGTAAACTCTTAAAATTTCCTAGAGACTAGATGTTTCATTTTTCATCAAGAATGAAAGTCAGAGTCGTCGACAAGTTAATCTTATAGCTTTTTTTTCACGGTTAAGACATGAACCCGCGGATAAAGATGACATTGAAGTGATTTTGAACGCAACTCTTACTTGACATCCAGCCATGGTCAATGCTCAGTTGTCGATTGTTTTGTTAAAAAAATGTCGCTAGGACCTTCAAGCAAATTTACTTTCAGCGCAAGCTTAAGCATAAACCTCGTGTTGTTTCATTTTTTCTGATTCCACCAAGCCTACGCAGACCACCTATTCTAAAGCTTGTAGCTTTGCATACAAGTGCTTGCGTTATCAAATGAGAGAATATAATAAGAGTCCTACCTGTTGCCATGTCAACCTTGCGAATTCTGCTATTACCCTGTAAAAGAGGTGAGCGGCCTCGAATATTCGACTTTTTATTATTCGGCTGTTAAATCGTATCAATCATTCACTTGTTATTTTTAAAATTTTAAAATTTTTTTAAAAATAAATAGTAAATTTGCCTGAAAAAAATCAAAATAACCATCCTTGAATGATGTTTCTGTGAGCCCGCAGCGTAAAATGGCGGCGATTGCCCTTTGCCACTTTGATTTTGTGCTTTCACGGCGAAGTAATCCTGTGCCTATATCTGAAAGATGTGCAAATCGTGAGGGCGACTTGATATCTGTTACTTACCACATCCGCAAGATACATGACGCGTTTTCGAGTATCAATAGCCATACCTAGAAAACATATAGTCTAACTGCAAGTTGCAACAGTCTTAGGAGCACCAGAAGACTGGAACTAGCGCCAGGAGTTTGGGAAAAGGGAGGGAGGAGACCGCGCGTAGCCTTTATACAGACCCCCGTAATTCCATTACGGAGGTCTGTATACAGGCTAACCGCGCGCTTCTCAAAATAATGAGAAGACTGGAACTAGCCCGCATAGCAACAAGCGCAAGCGGTTTGGAAAAAGGGGAGGGAAAAGAGACCGCGCGCGTCTCGAGATAATGACGTCTACTAAGCCATATTTTATCTATCTAGCTGGATGCCATATAGACAATTACCCTGGAAATCCTGGGGACAAGGTTTGCTAGTTAGACCTTGTGACGTAGATATGGGGGGATGCTTGACCTAGAAATGAAAGAATGCGTGACGCAGAAACTGGTAAATGTTTGACGTAGAGAAAGATAGGGGATGCGTGAAGTAGAGGCGAGGAATGTGTGACGTAGAGATAATGGAATGCGTGAATGGAATGGGAGGAAATGCTTGACGGATGGGGAATAGGCTTGGGGAATGCTTGAATTTATTTTGACGTAGACGTTTTTATTTAAAACGTAGAGCTAAGAGAATACGTGACGTAGTGATGTGGGAATGCGTGACGAAGGGGTGGAAAAATGCGTGACTCAGATATGGAAGAATGCGTGACGTACCTGCCAGGTGGCTAAATTGCGCCTCTTTGCCGACACCATCCTTAAATCCCAGCATGCCTCCCGCGAAAGTAGTAACTTCACCTAGGGTGTTAAAGCCGCATTGTCACCAGTTTACTTCCGGTCGATTGCGTAACAATCTCCGATGCTTTTTAACGGAAAACGCGAAAATATTTCAAAATATTAAAAGCATTGTGTCTATTAGAAGTTTCTTTGAGGATGTGATTGATAATTTAGAGCGGATGGCCTGTTATAAATATCTGGGATTCTAATAGATTCTTTTGCCTTTAAACGGTTGAGTTTTCCGTCGGACCTCCGGTAGTAAACTGGTGACAATGCGGCAGGCGGACCATTTGACTTTTGAGGGGGGGGGGGGGGGGTGATTTTATGCCCTTCAAGAATTTTTTTTCTTTTCGCCCATCGGATGTGCAGGATTTATTTTTCCCATGTACTGCTATGCAGGATTTTTTTTTCTTGGAGCCCACGTCTTTTTGAAGCATTTTTCTTTTTTTCAATCGGCATTTCTTTTTTCTATTCTCGTCCTATATCTCTAATATAGAACTCCATACGTTCTTTTTGACCTTCAAATAGATTGAAATTATAATTCAATAAACTTACTAGATATAGGGATTATACATGGTAAGACCTTCGTGTCATAGCAAAACGAGTCTTCGCTATCAAGCTCTTACCTTGCATATTAAGTCTAATAAAATAGCAAAAAAAGACAGGCTTCTTTGAAATCTCCTATATTTGTTAGAATGTCTATTAAGGTTCTGTTGAAATATTCCACAAAACAAGGACATTCTAGGGAGCAAGCATTTATAATAGATTCCATCTCCTGAATTATAATCGATGGTTGGTATCTCTGCCTATATATATATATGGTTTAGTAAATATAAGTTTGTGACTTCTGTTGTACAAGTTAACTTTTGGGTATTTTTTTCTAAAATGATTGCAAAGGGCATTATATCAATCATCATTGAAAAATCTTCAGACATGAGCACTTTGGTTTGTCTTCAGAATGTAATTTCTAAAATAAAATCATTGGAACTAGCCCGGAACTAGTTCCATCTGATAGGAGGAGACCAGACAACTTATAAGTTTCAACATAGGGTGTGATAGTGGAAAGGGCGAGTCTCAACCAATAGAAACTTTCAAGAATATTTTGAGGAGAAATACAAAATACACATCAAAAATATAGAGGAAAACGTTTCATACCAAGAAAATTTAGCCAAAATTTGTCGTTTTTCCCAGACGCGGTCACTTCCATATAAGGAAACTAATATATTCCTTATTTGGAAAACGTGCATGATTCGTGTTATGAATTGCATTCAAAAGATAAAAACAGTGACTGTGACCTACTTTAGTCAATGGAGAAAGCCTCTGAAAAGCAACTAAAAATGCTCGGTACCAGACCCTTAAAACGACGTTTTCTTCATATGTATAGAGTAAAAAACGTCAAAGCTATCACAGAATTTTAATTTTATTTTATAGAGTTCATCTTTTCGCACAATAGTTTTGCAACATTTTTTTTCTTTAACTTGTGCATGAATTTTTTTTCTGCTTATTTACTTTGCATGCAATTTTTTTCTTTGAAATGTAGCTTGAAGGATATTTTTTTTCAAAATCACCCACCCCCGCCCCCCTCAAAAGTCAAATGGTCCGCCCCTAAGGCATGCAGGTTATAAGATGTGCAGAACATGCAAACTAGTCACGCAATCAACTCACTATAGAACTGTCACGCAAACACAAATAATCGGGCTTGGTATGTAACTTTGCTCACCTGTGTTGGGGTTTATTCTGCGGATTCTGTCGTTAGAATGTGGGGACTCAGGACAACTCTACAAAAAAGATATCAAACCCACTATGTATGTTACTGTGTTTCCACGTTTGAATATGACGTCAAATGTCACACATATCGCTGGTAAATCTTGTATCCACAAATCACAGAGAGCTCATTCATAGTTGAATAACATTCAAATGGTTTCCGAGCTCCATGTGACAAAATGACCTACTAAGGTGATTTGACTAAAACGACAAATTCCGGTCGACCTTATGTTCTCCGAGACAATACCATAGTGTTTTCGGCCTCATGGGCTATCGACCTTTAGAGCCCATTCAGGGCCGAGGAATAATTGTTAATATTCTTACACAATCTCCTACGTAAATCATGTTTTCCGTGGGGTCCCATTCGATTGCCCAGGGGTAGTTGAACCGTGCGTCACTGCCGATACCGTCCATCCCTTGCGCCGACTCGAAACAGTCCGAAACCCCGCCGTTGTGGGGATCTCCGCCGCCGGCGACAGTCCGCACAATACCTGGAAATACAGGACAAAATGTTTCAGCTTGGATGGTCACGCATGCTTATCGGGTATACTAATGCCCTGTATTGTAATGCTTGCGTTGCTTGTATTCTAGAAAACAAATTTACTACGGAACAATTCCACAACATTTTGATCATGAGGTGACGAATATCGTGGTGTATAAGAAGAACACACCACGGAAAACTATGGGAAATTTGTTAAATATCCTGTACACCGGTTACTGCGAAAAAAAAAATGCTAAAAAATATGCCCTAATATGCGTACTTTGCGGGCGAACTTTGGGAGTGCCCGCAAAGTACGCTGGATCCTCGAGCATGTAGCGAAGGTCGCGCTGATTAAACGTAACGCAACACCGTGACGGCATGTTTGTGTAACGCAGCAACGCCAAAGCAAGTTTAGACACGTTCCTTATAATCCGCAGTCACGATTATTAGAATCTGAAATACGACGTTGAATTCTATATATATATATATATATATATATATATATATATATATATATATATATATAGTGTTGGTTTGAGAAAAATACAAACTACATAGGTTTCCCTACAGGTCTGTTTCGTGGTTGCCCACTCATCACTCATCCCCTGATGAGTGGGCAACCACGAAACAGACCTGTAGGGAAACCTATGTAGTTTGTATTTTTCTCAAACCAACACTATACACCGCTCTACTTTCGAGTATTGAGCACTTTCTATGAAAGCCTTCAACCATCATTTTATATATATATATATATATGATCAAGTCGATTGTTTTATCTTCATTTCCATGCATTTGCTTTGAATACGGCTCATACCCTGGGTACCAGAGCCTCCAAACTTCTCTCGCCCAGTGACGCTCAGCCCAAATAGTCGCGACGGGCTAATGGCTTATGGATTATACGACATTTGAACTTAGCCTTAGGTTCATCTGAAATAAACAAATTTCTACCTTACCTCTCGCATTTATACTGCTTGTAAACAGACCAGACCAAGTCCATAAGATATAAGCAAAGCCGTGAAGACGACGCATATCAGCTGACGATGACTTGTGAATGCAATATAGAATTGTAGAAGTCTAGAAGTGATTGCCACACCGTGTGTTACAGTTCTTTGCTTGTATTTTCACGCACAAATGGTCACGCATGCGAATCAGAGGTGTTATTGAAGCGACAAGGGCCGCTACGAAGTTCGTAGCTTTGTATGATTTGTTACCACAAAGACTTTTAACCCTTCCATAGCGAGCCACACATAACTCATTGATGGTTTGCAACCAATCCTAGGAAGGCCAACTGACGCAAACGAATCGAAAGGAATGCCTGTGGATAACAATAGAAATCTTCCATCGTGCCTGATGGCTGCATTTTTTTACGACGTCATATAGGTCACAATGAAGGTCACAATACACCTTTCGCTGTTCAATAACGGGAAAGGGACATTCATTTGTGCCAAACGTTGTATAACGTGCATTGTACGTTCATCAACATCGCACGAAACATCCTTAGCGTGACTCGACTTTCAATAACAATGATTGAATATGCGCGAACATTCAATAGCATCAACGGACATTCAATAACGCAATTGGGCATTCATTCGGGATGGAATGAACATTCTTTTGCATGCAATCGAAAACTCAATTACACGTTTGGACAATCAGTAGCGTTTATTGAGAATCAGTTATAAAAGATAGAAAATTCATTAGTGCTATTAACATAAACAAAGACAATCAATAAGCCTTTTCAGACAATCATGTTCATCAATGTGACATTCATCAATGTGGTTTGACAATCATTTGTTTGATTCAAACAAACATTAAAAGAAAAGAAAATATCATTAGTTCTAGTGTTATTTTCGATTTTTGCATTGACATTAATCCCTCAATTTGATCTCTATTGATACAGCGAGGTACATATGTTTGCATAAAACGAAACCATTGCCCACATTTCGCTCCCGTGATTGTTCCTATGTTACGTTGTAATGCCTCAGACTCGTACCTAGTCGTTATTTGCTGTTGCGCGGATATCCACAGGAATCCTGAAGCGAAGACGGAAAAAAAATAACGACTGGCAGATTACAGATCCAAGATGGCGGACGAAATCGGCGAGCAAAAATGTTACGAATTTTCACAGACGAAGAAGGACTTATCTGTACTGCATTTCTAGCCTGTAAAATTCCATGTGCACATGACAACTGCAGAAATAGCCTAAATACTTTCCTGGAGTTTGGAATTCGGCGTAAGATCATGTGCGAATAGTGACTTCCTCGCTATTGAGCTTCTTCTACATCTTCTTCTAGGGAACATAAAGACAGTATGTGCTCGAATTATATCTCTGAAAGTGTATATTTGTGATAAATACAATCCAACCAGAGCATTATGAGTTCAAATGAGTGCCAGAACATTCAGATTATCCAAATTCATTTCATGAAATGATGTATCGAGCTCACCAGTGTCGTCCGCCGGTTTTACGTAACGAAAATATCGTCTAATTGAACAGGGAACCACCGAAAATAAAACTAAATGGTTTACAACGAGTGTGTGTAGGTAGGCCCTTGGACTTGTGCACAAAAAAAGGAAAAAAAAACGGTCGTAAAAACGCTGCTTGCAAGATATTTGAAAAACTTGCAAGATATTTCCTGAGTTCTGCCAGACGTCAAGCGAATTCCGACCCCGAAACCGCATCCTGACCGTCATGCATCGCGCGGTCTCTGGGTACGATACTGGTAATGCCTCCAGCAATAACTGGGTCCGTTAATGTCCGAGTGCAATCCCCAGGTTTCGTGCCTCCAACCTGTCATTCATTCGTCGCTGGGTCTCTGGACGGCTGATGTCGGCTTTAATAGCTGCTTTTAAAGCGCTAATCGCCTGCTCAACGATGTTCAGAAATGGGCTGTATGGCGGTGACGTTTTTAGTTCCGTGTTTGGGCCTGGATTTACTGGGTTATGGTGCGCTGGCGGTGCAACGTCGTAAATAAAAATGACGTTTTCGTCCGGGTCAAGATTTAATCGTGTTTGTGCAAGGAAGTCGTTGAATCTTTGTGCATTCATTCCCCCGATGATACTGCATTGTACTTACATGTAGAAGCTATTGTTAGGGAGAAGCAAGAGATCATAAATTCTGTTTAGTACACTATATGTTAACACATGAGCAGTAATCATTTCAGTAGCTATTTTTTCATGGCCACCACTTAGACCAAAATAGCTTACTGTGTTTGTACGGGCATGCAGCTCGGGGTGGGCACACTGTTTGTGCACCTCCAACTCTACAACGAAAAGCAGTCTTTTTAAAAATATACTTATTTTCCATTTAATATCTATGACTACACATCTGTCCAGATTGTCTGTTATGGTTATCAGATTTCACCTTTACCTTTTTAGACATACAATGCCTTCAATTAATAATTTCTTTTGTTTAATAAAATAAGACTACAAGCAATTTGTTTTTGTTCTATTTCTCTTATAAAAAAAACAGAGAAACAAACAGATTTCACCTTTACCTTTTTAGACATACAATGCCTTCAATTAATAATTTCTTTTGTTTAATAAAATAAGACTACAAGCAATTTGTTTTTGTTCTATTTCTCTTATAAAACAAACAGAGAAACCAAGAAACAAAGGGTTAGTGATCAGCCAAGACAGTGCCTACAAAGAAAATGGGGTCTAGCATAAGTCTGGCTTATGGAAAATGTGCGAACCGCCCCACACAAATCTAAAAGAATATCGATTTAACCCTTGCAATTGAATGACCAACCAATCTATGAGCTCGAGCACTTCACTTTTCCACGAGAACTTCTAGTCTATTTTATATACAGAAGGCGACGGGAAAAATTCGCAGCGGCTAAAAACAGCTTAAAATGGCAAATAATGGCGGATTTGAGTAGCAGCAACGTCAAGCTACTGTTTTATTTTCAAATCAGCATATTCATTTCAACGAGATTTGTTCGCTCATACAAACTCTGTAATAAACCTACCGAACCTACACTCGCCGTGAGCCTGGGCTACCTGTGATTTCCGAAGCACCCTTTAATTTAAGAGCAATAAGTCCTTAAATAGCAAAGACATGCAACAACAGCCAAAAATTATGTTTGCTTTTAAAAACATTTTAGGTACACCTAGTCATAGACTCGTTCTATGAAAATCATGTACAATATATGAATCTCCAACTAATAAACTCTCGGTGTTTGAAAGATGGGCTTCAGATCCTAACGCGTTAAAAAATAGGAGGATAAATTCAAAAGTGTGTCATTCACTCAGTCTCGACTAAATCTTTGTTCTAGCCGTAGAAATCTGCGTAAATAGCAAAAGAATGAAATGAACATGTGACCGTACATTCCAGCATGGCAACTGCGTTAAAAATAAACTCCCCCCCCCCTTTTTTTTACAAAATGTTGTTTATTTGAACTAAATAAAATTTTGTTATTATGTGTGAACATTACTCTTTAGGATGAGGCACAATTTAGAAAATGAAAACAAATAAAACGCTCAAAATAATTTTATTCACGTCCAAGAAGATTTTATGCTAATGATCGAGCATGATTTTTATTGTAAATTTCCTCTTTGCAATAAATTATGGTGGTGAGACACCGAGAGAGAGAGTAGAAAAGCAGCGAAGGATACCTCTTAAGCCTCTTTGAAGCTAGAAACCTCACTTTTGGTACTCCGCCTGAAAAAGGAAAATGCCATTTATATAATAGTGTAGGCTGTTTCACTTGTGAAATTTGTTTTACCAGCTTTAAGCAAAGCGATTCAATCGAATCAAAATGTAAACATATGACCAATGATTGATATTAACCAAAAAAAAAAAGAAATAATCGCAAAATAGGTTCTCTATTACAAGAGTCATCATGTGACCCACAGTCCCTAATTAGGTTAAAGCGGTTAAAATCGAGAGTCCTTGTTTAAAATCTACTTTAAACCACGCAGTGCATGTTGCAGTACTCCAAAGAAAAGGTTAGTAAAAAAAAGTTAAAAGACCCATTTTTAGGGGGGGAGGGAGGGTGAATAGGTTCGCGGATCGGCGGATTCAGCCCCGAAATGCTCACGGATTACGGATTTTGATGATTATTTCAGCGGATTGGCGGATTTTGGAAATACGGCGGATCACGGATCTTTTGACAATTTGGTCACGGATTTCGGATTTTGACTGCTTTGACCGTCGAATTTCGGATTTTAAATGAATATCAATCGATGCTATTGTTTTTCTGTCAAACCATGCGGATCTAAAAATATCTGCGGATCCACGGATTTGCCACGAAAATGTTGCGGATCGGCGGATTTACATACCCCTAATCACCCCCCCCCCCCCCCCCCTTTTAGCTATGGTTGCAAATCAGACAGCCTTTGTTACATCCTTACATCAACCGTATGCTAGATCAAAGGTGTGCTGTGTGTTGTTGTGAACAATAATGCGATAAATTTTAGTGAAGGAAAGAACCAAATACTACCGATCTTCAAGATTTCTAAGAAATTCATCATGTTAATAATGTGAATGATTTACGAAGATTGGCGATCAGCTTAGAAACTTTCTAACTCAAACCCCCAAATGCACACTGTTCGGTCGCATTTCTCCTCAAAAGCTCTCTTTCACCATATCAATATTTTTAGTGGGTTTCCCGAAAAAAATCGAAAGAATTCATCTAGAAAACTTGCTCACGCTAAAATTTGAAATGTTACAAAGTTGTGCTGAAGTACAGGCTTGGGTTTATTATCATTTAGCTAGGTAGAAAGCCGGCCTCGAGCGACGACCCCTTGGTAACCGAAGATGTAAAGTGATTTGAGAGTTAGCATTTCGAGGGCAAGTTCAAGTAGCTCAGGACGGCCACCACGAGACCTTAGGTATAAGAGCTCCTATAAGTAGCCATGAGCGGCAAAACTACCAGCTTACTGTCGAATCCGTTGTATCGCGACGCCGCATTTTCAAAACATCGATTTGTTTTTGTCTTTTGGGATTTTCTGTTCCGCCAGTCAAATTATTCTAAGCTAATCAGATTCTTGCCATCTCTCGCCTAGTGCAGTTGCCCGGCTTTCTGTCGGGACACTGTCTGGTTTTCGTCCAGAGAATAGCCAGGGAAGTGCACAAAGATAGACTCTGCTCTGGTTGGCTAAGAATAGTTTTTCTGACGGAACAGAAAACCAAAACAAATCGTGTTTTGAAGACGCGGGTCGCGAAACAACGGATTCGACAATAGTAATTGCAAATATAATGATTGTGTCATTTAGTAGAGAGGCAGTATGCTACATGGTGACATTTAGGTGGCCGCCTGAGCTACCTCGGAAAGCAAGGAGCCCAGTTCGGCCACCTAAACGAGCACTTTTCATAACCAAGAACCAAATAAGGGGTAAATGGGCTTCGAGGTAGTGTCCAGTTAGTTTGCCAGGTGTGTTACTATAATTCTACGGTGGATCTTTGAACGGAACCAGATATTAATTCAGTTTATTTTATCCCTGGCCTGGCAACCGGCTCAGACTGAGGTTTGAGTTTTGTGTGGAGAAGGGCTTGTCTGTTCGAGCTGTTCTTTAGGACTGAGTTTCTGGTGTAAGTTGGGGTCTGAGTTCCCTGCTAGCAGAGGCCTCTTTTCTCTGTATTTCGCTGGGCTGGAGTTCGCAACTCCAGCCCAGCGAAATACAGAGAAAAGAGGCCTCTGCTAGCAGGGAAGGGTCTGAGTTGTGGGTATTTAGATTTTTAAGATTCTTAGTTATTCTTAGTCTTAGCCAGGAATCATAGAAGTCCATTCTTAGGATGGTTTATTCCCTTATTACCCGTAACCTTGTATATACACCTATTTCAAAAAAGGTTGCACTCGAGAATCAGTGTCGTAACCCGCGGTGGCTCATGGGTAGCATATAAACGGCTGAATCTTGTATCTGAAAGCCATGTAAATGTTCAAATATTACTTCTCAAACTCATTATTTATTCATGCATGCATTAACCAATGAGTGGAGAGGATATGGGTCACATGCATGGGTCTTGATACCCAATGAAAACCCAGATGAACATCACTAGTGATTTGGATATGTGATCCAAACCACTTGTGAAGTTCGTCTGGGTTTTCATTGGATATCAAGATCCATGCATGTGACCCATATAGAACAATAACATCAATGACAATTTTATTTATAATTTTAATCACACAATTGGGCAACTAGTTTAATCAAGGAAACCAAATCAAGCCTAGGAAACAGCAGGTAGTCCTACTTTTTTTCGTTTACAATTATGTTAAGGGAGGAGCGTCACGGTAACTCGCAAGACGGGAAGCCTGTGTACTATTTTTCAAAATATCCAATCAGAGATGTCCACTTTACGAGAGTATCTTGTAACAAAATTTGGAAGAGAATCGCGCTAGTTAATCGTACTGTTTGTTTTGACTCAAACCCAATGAAAAATCTCTTATTTCTTGATGAAATAAGCGTCTTTGACATGTTTTCAGCGCTTGGAGAGGTCCCTGGAGGCCATACCGACGACTCTAAGGCAATGTTGTGGTTCGTATTCGATGTTTATTTCGTTGTCAATTACTGAGTTACGCTTCGGAGCTTTGCGTGGCTGAACAAATAAATTACACTTCCCTCTACAAACAAAATATTCTATTTGCCGGTTATTCTTCCAAGGTGATGACTGTGACTTTGACTAGGGATAAGCAGAGACTACCAGTAGCAAAAATATCCGAGATAAAGAGGAGATAAGAGAGAGATAGAAAAAGCAATACTCGAACGGAGAATGACATTTATATACGTCAAGTTGTGTTTACATATGCAATAAATTAACCTTGCACTAAAAGTCTTAACAATGATATTATTCTTGCCAGCATTGAATGTTCGATTACCCTTCTAAGAAAGATACTGAGTACTCGCTTCGATCCAAATTTATGCCTGATTTGACTTCCAATAGTGATCGCTGAACCATACCTGCTAAACCTGAAGAACGACTCCAAATTTTATCTCACTGATTTTTTAATCAGGAAACGATAATCTTTGAAAATATAACGCTAGCTAATAAGAAAAAACATTATTCGTAACAGAAACTTGGATTTAGCTTTCGGATGGGCAGTAAAACAGAGAGAATTTTGAAGAATTATCAACGGCATTTTTCCCCCTTCTCAGAGATCGATCCGGGCTATCCGTTTCGGAAGGCTTGAGAAGGCATGACGCTCCTCCTTTTACCTCACAATTTGAAAATGAATGATGCAGAGTGTAAAATTAAACTTAAGCCTTGGTCTACTTTATTGCACTCCGACATTCTGAATATTGACCGTTTCTTCCACCGCGGTGATCCTAGAACCTAATCCCTCAGAACCGAATCAGAACCTATAAACGGTCATGGGGGGGGGGGGGGGGGGGGGGTACTTCAAAAAAACAATAATACCTTTTAAACTAGTAAAATCAGCTAGAATCGATGAAAAGGCATTATATAAATATGCTTTCCTAAATTATTTATAGCAACTTCTGTATTTTGTTTGGATCCTAGACAAATGTTTGGATCCTAGACAAATTAGAATTCCTTGTCTGGTTTCTGCTTTTAGACGCTTGCAAATTTCTATGCAATCACAAGGAAATAGCAATAATATGCATTTATAAAACGTTTCTATACCGATTTAGCGTTAGTTATTGCTAAGTTTTCAAACAGCAATCGTCTACTTTTGTACTTTTTGGCGCCGACATAATGAATGCTGTGAACGGGGAAGATGTCACGCTTAGATCACGCGCTTGGACGTCACGCTAGCTACATCAACTACAGTAACTGCGCTTCAATTACGGAGTTAAATTGACCAAATTGACCGGGATAAAATCAAATCATCCGAAAGAAGGGGATTTTTTTCCTTATGAGATCTGCATAATTTTTTGGACCAGTTTCTGATCTGAAACAAAAAATAAATAAAAATAATAAAGAAATACAAAAAAAATAAAAAAATTAATGTTCCAACCAGCTGCTATTTATACGAAAATCCAAACTCTATTCCCCGTATTTTTATTCAATTGTATTAAGCTATGTGTATGTGTAGGATCGCCTTTTGGATATTTCACGCTACAAATTTTTTTTGACGTATTTCCAGCCCTACTCTGTAATTCTATGCAGAAAATAGGTAATTTTTATTTTTTTTGTTACCCCCCCCCCCCCCCCCCCCCCCTTGCCCCTTGCTATTAGCTTGTGTTTCGGTTCTGTTTAGGTTATGATCTGTTCTGTTTAGGTTCTAAGAAATTTTAGGCTCTGGATCACTGCGGTGTTTCTTCCTTCACATAAACTTTACTTTCTGGACCTAAAAGATTGGAAACTTTGCTAACCTGTACTCCTGTACATTGTCGACTTTGGGATGCTGGCTTTAACCAATGTCTTTTCGTCCTCTCCGCATCTTGGGAGAACGAAAACGATTGGCCGCTAAACCTTCGGCCATAGCTAATGCTTCTCTCGCCAAATGAATAATCTTGCGTCGCATAACAAAATGAACTAATTGTATTTCCCATGAGAAAAATCAGGTTGAGACTGGATACAAACTTCTCGGCATTGTTCGGTCAATAGTTTGAAACGCAGTTTTGCGTTCCGTTCATGCCTCCTTTTACAATAAGGGCAAAATTGCGACTACATCGTGACATTCTTTGGTGAATACTTTGAGAAGCCATATAAAAAACTCTTGCTTCGTTTTTCATCAGGGATTCCAAACACCTCGACACGATAAAAGCACTCGGCCTCATGCTTTCATCTCTCTCGGTGTTTGAAATCCCTGATGAAACACTCGCACTCGTTTTTCATAGATTACATAAACAAGAATTCTACAGATTTACATTTTATTCACGCTTATTTGCTTATTTGCTTGATACCCATGAAGCACTGCGGGTTACGATATACAGATCCTCAAAGTGCAACCTTATTTGAGATAGGTGTATACCGACATCACGGCATTTTGGCTGAGCGTCATGGATGAGAAAAGTCTGAAGGCTCTGTTACCCAGGGTAAAAAATGTAGCCTTCCTCGCAAGCGTTTTTAGGCAGGCGTCGTTCTAAGGCGAGCGAACATATGTTATATGAAAGGGAATTATGATAATTACTTTTATTCTATAAAAATATCATTTATATTTCAAAGATTAGTCCAAGCCTAAAAGGATTCGATTATTTGCGGAAAACTTCTATTTATTTACTTTGATGTGGAAAAGATTTATCTTTCTTTTCTCTTTCCATACTCAAATAGTACCTCACATGTCTTTTCTTTACCGAACTAGATAAAAACAACTTTCTTGCTTTAGAGTGGCTCAAATATATTACTTATTTTCATAAATTAATTATCGGCGCTTTGTCGAGTTCATGGGCTCTTGCTCAGTCCTCCTCCATAGCATGGTCACGTGGTATCCGGACAGTACCCACAAGGGGGCCATTCGTCTTGAACTTCCACAGGAGCTTGCCGTCCTCTGCCTTGAGGGCATACAAATAGCCATCCACTAGAATGTAAAATGATCAGTTAAAAGATGTCATCGTACAAATAGCCATCCACTAGAATGTAAAATGATCAGTTAAAAGATGCCATCGTACAAATAGCCATCCACTAGAATTAAAAATGATCAGTTAAAAGATGTCATCGTACAAATAGCCATCCACTAGAATGTAAAATGATCAGTTAAAAGATGTCATCGTACAAATAGCCATCCACTAGAATGTAAAATGATCAGTTAAAAGATGTCATCGTACAAATAGCCATCCACTAGAATGTAAAATGATCAGTTAAAAGATGTCATCGTACAAATAGCCATCCACTAGAATTAAAAATGATCAGTTAAAAGATGTCATCGTACAAATAGCCATCCACTAGAATGTAAAATGATCAGTTAAAAGATGTCATCGTACAAATAGCCATCCACTAGAATGTAAAATGATCAGTTAAAAGATGTCATCGTACAAATAGCCATCCACTAGCATGTAAAATGATCAGTTAAAAGATGTCATCGTACAAATAGCCATCCACTAGAATGTAAAATGATCAGTTAAAAGATGTCATCGTACAAATAGCCATCCACTAGAATGTAAAATGATCAGTTAAAAGATGTCATCGTACAAATAGCCATCCACTAGAATGTAAAATGATCAGTTAAAAGATGTCATCGTACAAATAGCCATCCACTAGAATGTAAAATGATCAGTTAAAAGATGTCATCGTACAAATAGCCATCCACTAGAATTAAAAATGATCAGTTAAAAGATGTCATCGTACAAATAGCCAACCACTAGATTAAAAAATAATCAGTTAAAAGATGTCATCGTACAAATAGCCAACCACTAGAATAAAAAAATAATCAGTTAAAAGATATTATCGTACAAATAGCCATCCACTAGAAAAAACAACAAATCGTTCAAATAGCCATCCACTAGAACTAAAAAAACATTTAATAATTGTAAGTAACAGTAGCCTTTATCCACTTATTTTTTATTTGAATAATGTGATAAAAGTCTTTCATTAAAATGAATAAATATAATAACTAACAGATACAGGATTCGCAATGTCCCGGATATTGGTGCGCGCTCTTCCCGCGGAAAGATCTAGAAATCAGCCCCCTATCAGCTTCCGGTTTTACCTCATATTGGCGCGAGTAGCCTGGAACCTACCTCCGCCGATATAAAGAGTGCCGTCTTTCGTCATCTTGGGTGAAGAGTACACCATATCGTCTGTCTCCGTCTTGAAGGACCAGATAAGAGAGCCATCTGATTGGTTGAGGGCCAAGACATTTCCCGTCCCAGACCCCACGTACACTCGGTTATCCGCGGCCACAAACGCAGTGGAGAAAAACTCGCCCTTGGCTAAAACAAACAACATATAATTACGGTCACTCTTGGCAACGGCCTTTCTTGGAAAATTTTTCAAAGCGCACATTTCATCATCCGATTATCTACACTGGACTTAAGATTATGCAGTAAAACAGACAGAGTTTTTCCCCCAATCTCTTTCACATAAATGTCCTCAATAAAACTTTGCTTGAAAAGAATGAATAAGCTACTCACATTTATGGATCCATTGAATCTTGCCATCACTCAGTCGAACACAGAACATATTGCCCTCAGTTGAGGTGACGAACATGAGTCCTCTAGACTTGCTCAGGGCTGGGGACGACTGGAACGAAGCATCGGCCTCGAATACCCACATGATCTTACCCGTGGCACTCTCATACGCGTAACAATTCGCATCAAACGAGCACACGTACACAGTGCTCTCATCCGCGCTCAGGGCCGGCGAGGCGAACACAGGCCCGCCCGTCAGACGCTGCCAGAGGACCTCCCCAGTCTCCCCTTGCAGGGCGAACACATTGTGGGGTTCCTGTGCCATGGAGGCGATAAAGACGACACGACCGCCGTCCTGTAGGGCTGGCGTGGCCCAAACCTGGACAACAAGGGGGTGTCAGTCTTTGAGCGTGGCCAATAGGAGAGAAGGGGATGCCAGTCTTGGGCGTGGCCGACAGGAGGGAAGGGGATGTCAGTCTTGGGCGTGGCCAATAGGAGGGAAGGGGATGTCAGTCTTGGGCGTGGCCAATAGGAGGGAAGGGGATGTCAGTCTTGGGCGTGGCCAATAGGAGGGAAGGGGATGCCAGTCTTGGGCGTGGCCGATAGGAGGGAAGGAGATGTCAGTCTTTGGCGTGGCCAATAGGAGGGAAGGGGATGTCAGTCTTGGGCGTGGCCAATAGAAGGGAAGAGGATGTCAGTCTTGGGCGTGGTGAACAGAAGGGAGAGGAAAACCATTCTTGGGCGTGGGGAATTGAAGGGATCAGAAAGGGGGCACAAGTATTTCATTCGGACGCACATAAAATACTCATGTGTCCGTTTGCACTAAGTAAACAATATTTACCCATTTGCTATCCAGGAATGAAGAGGTCGACTTCAATAACCAATTCAATTCCATTTTCAATCAATTCAATTGTGTAAAGGATTATTGGATCAAAAGTTCAAACATAGCAAAAAGGACCGGTCTAGGGGAGGGCATAAGGCCTTGTGAGAGTGTAACTATACGCGTATCCGTACCTGGTCCCCAAGGTGCTTCTTCCACTTGAGTGTCCCATCCGGCTTGATGCAATAAATGTGGCCATCGACGCACCCGACAAACAGCGTCCCATCGGTACCGACTCGCGTGGATGATGTCACAGCACCCTCCGTCTTGAACTTCCACAGCAAAGTGCCATCGAGGCGGTTAAAGGCGCGTATGAAGTTATCATCCGTGCCGCAGTACAGCACGGTTTCGTCAGGGCTGAACGCACACATGGAGCCGCCGTCTTCAGCCGTGCCGTACTTCCACATGAGGTCCCCGGTCTTGGCGTCAAGGGCATAGATCACTTGGTCATCCGAGCTGACGTACAGGGTGGCATCTGACGGATCAACCTGCGCATGGAGAGAAAATGGCACAGAGAAGGCTCGTACTTATAAGAAAGGTTTGTTCCATGCAGAGATCTGAGAAATAGAAAGATCAAATCTGACGGATCCGCGCATGGGAATTGAAAGGCTCATATTTCACGGATGTGTGAAATTGAAGTTTTGTTCTAAGCAGAGATCTAAGCAAAGAAAAGAAAATTGCCGCGGAACAAAAGTTTGATAAACTCCATACCTTACCCTAACTCCACGCCTTTAAATTACGACTATGGTCGATCGACTTCTGCTTTATTATTGTTTACAATTGTTTATTTTCAAGAAACCTTCAAAATAGCCTATCATAATTAAAGTCTAATACCTTATTAACGATATTTTATTGAAAGCATCTCAGTCACTTGCTAACTAGTAGATGGAAAAGGATTCTTTGAGTGAGTCGGTTTTGTGCGAGAGCTAAAAGGCGGTGTGATTGGCCTTCGTTAACACGACCCCGTGGTGTTGACGGTTTTATGTGGCTTTCCTATGCCAGTCCGTGGCGTGTATAACTAGATGCGGGGATATTTGTTGTTAGTCCTGTTTCCTGTTGAGTGCGCTTTTTCAATGTTTGACCTGCCTCACCTTCTTCACCAGCGTTAACTTGTCTATGATGCTAGGGTCTCGTACAGGTTTCTTGGGTTCCTCCTCTTCTTTTGCTTTCGGCTCTTCTGTAGATCATAATACAAAAGTTAGGTACTCGTGCGAATAGCGTGATTTGCAAGCGCTAAAGTGGGTGCGTACTCTTTTCCATCTCTCTCCGAATAGCCTGCTCACAGGTGTTTAATAGGTGATTTTAGGTCTCGCACGACCAGTGCGAAACACGATGGTGGTCAGGCTACTCTTCAAGAACTACACATTATCTGCCAAGGTAACAAATAGAGCTTTTATGTATGTGATTTTTTTGTCAACCTAGTGTAGAGAGTTAAGAACAGGGGGGGGGGGGGGAACCGATACATTTGACATTTTATCATATGGATAGTAGTGGAGTAGAACTAGTGATCTAATATGCAGTACCTTTGGCGGTTTTCGTTCAACTTAGAGTAGAACTAGTGATATAACATGCAATACCCTTGGCGGTTTTCGTTCAACTGTCAGTAGAACTAGTGATATAACATGCAATACCTTTGGCGGTTTTCGTGCTAACCGGAGCTACCTCTTCGTCCTCTTGTTCTGAATACAAGCCATCCAAGCTGTCAAAATACGCCATTTGTTTGGAGTCCAGTTGCACGTGGTCCAAGTGGAAGTTCGTCCTAATGTGGTTAGGCGTTCGGGACTGCGGGATCACCAACACGTCTTGTTCTAATGCCCATTTCAACACCACTTGACTCACAGTGGCGTCAAACACTCCCCCTATACGCTGCAATTCGAAGTTGTTCTGCACAGGATTCTTGTCGAAGCCTTCGCGCACATACATTCCACCCAAGGTGCTACAGACAAAAAGACAAGGTGCTACAGACAAAACGGCAAGGTGCTACCGACAAAAAGACAAGGTGCTACCGACAAAAAGACAAGGTGCTACAGACAAAAAGGCAAGGTGCTACAGAAAAAAAGACAGGGTGCTACAGACAAAAAGACAAGGTACTACAGATAAAAAGACAAGGTGCTACCGACAAAAAGACAAGGTGCTACAGACAAAAAGACAAGGTGCTACAGACAAAAAGACAAGGTGCTACAGACAAAAAGACAAGGTGCTACAGATAAAAAGTAAAGGTGCTACAGACAAAAAGACATGGTGTTACAGACAAAAAGACAAGGTGCTACCGACAAAAAGACAAGGTGCTACAGATAAAAAGTAAAGGTGCTACAGACAAAAAGACAAGGTGCTACCGACAAAAAGACAAGGTGCTACCGACAAAAAGACAAGGTGCTACAGACAAAAAGACAAGGTGCTACAGACACAAAGACAAGGTGCTACAGACAAAAATACAAGGTGCTACAGACAAAAAGACAAGGTGCTACAGACAAAAAGACAAGGTGCTACAGACAAAAAGACAAGGTGCTACAGACACAAAGACAAGGTGCTACAGACAAAAAGACAGGGTGCTACAGACAAAAAGACAAGGTGCTACAGACAAAAAGACAAGGTGCTACAGACAAAAAGACAAGGTGCTACAGACTAAAAGACAAGGTGCTACAGACAAAAAGACAAGGTGCTACAGACAAAAAGACAAGGTGCTACAGACAAAAAGACAAGGTGCTACAGACAAAAAGACAAGGTGCTACAGACACAAAGACAAGGTGCTACCGACAAAAAGACAAGGTGCTACAGACAAAAAGACAAGGTGCTACAGACAAAAAGATAAGGTGCTACAGACAAAAATACAAGGTGCTACAGACAAAAATACAAGGTGCTACAGACAAAAAGACAAGGTGCTACAGACAAAAAGACAAGGTGCTACAGACAAAAATACAAGGTGCTACAGACAAAAATACAAGGTGCTACAGACAAAAAGACAAGGTGCTACAGACAAAAAGACAAGGTGCTACAGACAAAAAGACAAGGTGCTACCGACAAAAATACAAGGTGCTGAAGACAAAAATACAAGGTGCTACAGACAAAAAGACAAGGTGCTACAGACAAAAAGACAAGAGGCTACAGACAAAAATACAAGGTGCTACAGACAAAAAGGCAAGGTGCTGAAGACAAAAAGACAAGGTGCTACAGACAAAAAGACAAGGTGCTGAAGACAAAAAGACAAGGTGCTACAGACAAAAAGACAAGGTGCTACAGACACAAAGACAAGGTGCTACAGACACAAAGACAAGGTGCTACAGACAAAAAGACAAGGTGCTACAGACAAAAAGACAAGGTGCTACAGACAAAAAGACAAGGTGCTGAAGACAAAAAGACAAGGTGCTACCGACAAAAAGACAAGGTGCTACAGACAAAAAGACAAGGTGCTACAGACAAAAAGACAAGGTGCTGAAGACAAAAAGACAAGGTGCTACAGACAAAAAGACAAGGTGCTGAAGACAAAAATACAAGGTGCTACAGACAAAAAGACAAGGTGCTACAGACAAAAAGACAAGGTGCTACAGACAAAAAGACAAGGTGCTGAAGACAAAAAGACAAGGTGCTACAGACAAAAAGACAAGGTGCTACCGACAAAAAGACAAGGTGCTACAGACAAAAATACAAGGTGCTGAAGACAAAAAGACAAGGTGCTGAAGACAAAAAGACAAGAGGCTACAGACAAAAATACAAGGTGCTACAGACAAAAAGGCAAGGTGCTACAGACAAAAAGACAAGGTGCTACAGACAAAAAGACAAGGTGCTACAGACAAAAAGGCAAGGTGCTACAGACAAAAAGACAGGGTGCTACAGACAAAAAAACAAGGTGCTACCGACAAAAAGGCAAGGTGCTACAGACTAAAAGACAAGGTGCTACAGACAAAAAGACAAGGTGCTACAGACAAAAAGACAAGGTGCTACAGACAAAAAGACAAGGTGCTACAGACACAAAGACAAGGTGCTACAGACAAAAAGGCAAGGTGCTACAGACAAAAAGACAAGGTGCTACAGACAAAAAGATAAGGTGCTACAGACAAAAATACAAGGTGCTACAGACAAAAAGACAAGGTGCTACAGACAAAAAGACAAGGTGCTACAGACAAAAAGACAAGGTGCTACCGACAAAAAGACAAGGTGCTACAGACAAAAAGACAAGGTGCTACAGACAAAAAGATAAGGTGCTACAGACAAAAATACAAGGTGCTACAGACAAAAAGACAAGGTGCTGAAGACAAAAAGACAAGAGGCTACAGACAAAAAGACAAGGTGCTACAGACAAAAAGACAAGGTGCTACAGACAAAAAGGCAAGGTGCTACAGACAAAAAGACAGGGTGCTACAGACAAAAAAACAAGGTGCTACCGACAAAAAGGCAAGGTGCTACAGACAAAAAGACAAGGTGCTACAGACAAAAAGACAAGGTGCTACAGACAAAAAGACAAGGTGCTACAGACACAAAGACAAGGTGCTACAGACAAAAATACAAGGTGCTACAGACAAAAAGACAAGGTGCTACAGACAAAAAGACAAGGTGCTACAGACAAAAAGACAAGGTGCTACAGACAAAAAGACAAGGTGCTACAGACAAAAAGACAAGGTGCTACAGACAAAAAGACAAGGTGCTACCGACAAAAAGACAAGGTGCTACAGACAAAAAGACAAGGTGCTGAAGACAAAAAGACAAGGTGCTACAGACAAAAATACAAGGTGCTACCGACAAAAAGACAAGGTGCTACAGACAAAAAGACAAGGTGCTACCGACAAAAAGACAAGGTGCTACAGACACAAAGACAAGGTGCTACAGACAAAAAGACAAGGTGCTACAGACAAAAAGACAAGGTGCTAACGACAAAAAGAAAAGGTGCTACAGACAAAAAGACAAGGTGCTACAGACAAAAAGACAAGGTGCTACAGACAAAAAGACAAGGTGCTACAGATAAAAAGACAAGGTGCTACAGACAAAAAGACAAGGTGCTACAGACAAAAAGACAAGGTGCTACAGACAAAAATGCAAGGTGCTACAGACAAAAAGGCAAGGTGCTACAGATAAAAAGACAAGGTGCTACAGACAAAAAGACAGGGTGCTACAGACAAAAAAACAAGGTGCTACCGACAAAAAAACAAGGTGCTACCGACAAAAAGGCAAGGTGCTACAGACAAAAAGACAAGGTGCTACAGACAAAAAGACAAGGTGCTACAGACACAAAGACAAGGTGCTACAGACAAAAAGGCAAGGTGCTACAGACAAAAAGTACAATTAGATCGCCCATAAACTAGATATACACTTAATACTAAACTCAACTATAGCCCATATACTTGATATTGAACTCACCTATAGCCCATATACTTGATACTAAACTCACCTATAGCCCATATACTTGATGTTATTTTCTTTGCAGTACTGCCTGGTGGCTTTATCTTGGTAAAACGGAGTAAAAAAATTCTGAATAGCAGACGGTGGAACCTTGGCGATGTCCTTCAGCTTTTTCAGGTCCTTTACTTCAAAATTGCTGACGCCAATGCTGCGAATCTTGCCTGATAATTATAAACAACCCAAGCGCTTCATGAGCTAATGCCACAGGCTAGCACTAGGGGGTGTACTCGGATACATAGAGCTTTAATGGATTTTTGGGGGTTTAAGACATTGACCAGAATTTTAAGGGTGTAGAAAATGTTAACATTTTACTCAGTGCTACAATAAAGGCTCATCATATCCAATATAAGTATGCCATACCCCTTTTTATAGGTGTGCTATTCATTAGGGCCATTTTATAGGTGTGCTATTCATTAGGGCCATTTTATAGGTGTGCTATCACTTAGGGTCTTTTTATAGGTGTGCTATCCATTAGGGCCATTTTATAGGTGTGCTATCACTTAGGGTCTTTTTATAGGTGTGCTATCCATTAGGGCCATTTTATAGGTGTGCTATCACTTAGGGTCTTTTTATAGGTGTGCTATCCATTAGGGCCATTTTATAGGTGTGCTATCCCTTAGGGTCATTTTATAGGTGTGCTATCACTTAGGGTCTTTTTATGGGTGTGCTATCACTTAGGGTCTTTTTATAGGTGTGCTATCCATTAGGGCCATTTTATAGGTGTGCTATCACATAGGGCCATTTTATAGGTGTGCTATTCATTAGGGCCATTTTATAGGTGTGCTATCACTTAGGGCTTTTTATTGGTGAGCTATACGTTAAGGCCATTTTATTGGTGTGCTATCCATTAGGGCCATTTTATAGGTGTGCTATCACTTAGGGTCTTTTTATGGGTGTGCTATCACTTAGGGTCTTTTTATAGGTGTGCTATCCATTAGGGCCATTTTATAGGTGTGCTATCACATAGGGCCATTTTATAGGTGTGCTATTCATTAGGGCCATTTTATAGGTGTGCTATCACTTAGGGCTTTTTATTGGTGAGCTATACGTTAAGGCCATTTTATTGGTGTGCTATCCATTAGGGCCATTTTATAGGTGTGCTATCACTTAGGGTCTTTTTATGGGTGTGCTATCACTTAGGGTCTTTTTATGGGTGTGCTATCACTTAGGGTCTTTTTATGGGTGTGCTATCACTTAGGGCCATTTTATAGGTGTGCTATCCATTAGGGCCATTTTATAGGTGTGCTATCCATTAGGGCCATTTTATAGGTGTGCTATCACTTAGGGTCTTTTTATGGGTGTGCTATCCATTAGGGCCATTTTATAGGTGTGCTATCACTTAGGGCCATTTTATAGGTGTGTATATTCATTAGGGCTATTTTATAGGTGTGCTATCACTTAGGGCCTTTTTATTGGTGAGCTATACATTAAGGCCTTTTTATAGGTGTGCTATCCATTAGGGCCATTTTATAGGTGTGCTATCACTTAGGGCCATTTTATAGGTGAGCTATTCATTAGGGCCATTTTATAGGTGTGCTATCACATAGGGCCATTTTATAGGTGTGCTATTCATTAGGGCCATTTTATAGGTGTGCTATCACTTAGGGCTTTTTATTGGTGAGCTATACGTTAAGGCCATTTTATAGGTGCGCTATCCATTAGGGCCATTTTATAGGTGTGCTATCACTTAGGGTCTTTTTATGGGTGTGCTATCCATTAGGGCCATTTTATAGGTGTGCTATCACTTAGGGCCATTTTATAGGTGTGCTATCCATTAGGGCCATTTTATAGGTGTGCTATCACTTAGGGTCTTTTTATGGGTGTGCTATCCATTAGGGCCATTTTATAGGTGTGCTATCACTAAGGGCCATTTTATAGGTGTGCTATCACTTAGGGCCCTTTTATGGGTGTGCTATCCATTAGGGCCATTTTATAGGTGTGCTATCCATTAGGGCCATTTTATAGGTGTGCTACCACTTAGGGCCATTTTATAGGTGTGCTATCCATTAGGCTTTTTTATAGGTGTGCTTTCCATTAGGGCCATTTTATAGGTGTGCTATCCCTTAGGGACTTTTTATAGGTGTGCTACAGTATGCATTAGGGCCTTTTTATAGGTGTGCTATCCATTAGGCTTTTTTATAGGTGTGCTTTCCATTAGGGCCATTTTATAGGTGTGCTATCCCTTAGGGACTTTTTATAGGTGTGCTACAGTATGCATTAGGGCCTTTTTATAGGTGTGCTAACCATTAGGGCCATTTTATAGGTGTGCTATCACTTAGGACCTATTTTTTGGTGTGCTATCTTTAAGGGCCATTTTATAGGTGTGGTATCACTTAAGGCCTTTTTATAGGTGTGCTATCCATTGGGACCTTTTTATAGGTGTGCTATCCATTAGGACCTTTTTATAGGTGTGCTATCCATTAGGACCTTTTTATAGGTGTGCTATCCATTAGGACCTTTTTATAGGTGTGCTATCCATTAGGGCCCTTTTATAGGTGTGCTATCCATTAGGGCCCTTTTATAGGTGTGCTATCCATTAGGACCTTTTTATAGGTGTGCTATCCATTAGGGCCCTTTTATAGGTGTGCTACCCATTAGGTCCCTTTTATAGGTGTGCTATCCATTAGGGCCATTTTATAGGTGTGCTATCACTTAGGACCTATTTTTTGGTGTGCTATCCTTAAGGGCCATTTTATAAGTGTGCTATCACTAAGGGCCATTTTATAGGTGTGCTATCACTTAGGGCCATTTTATAGGTGTGCTATCCATTAGGACCTTTTTATAGGTGTGCTATCCATTAGGGCCCTTTTATAGGTGTGCTTTCCATTAGGGCCTTTTATAGGTGTGCTATGCCTTAGGGTCTTTTTATAGGTGTGCTATCCATTAGGACCTTTTTATAGGTGTGCTATCCAATAGGACCTTTATATAGGTGTGCTATCCATTAGGACCTTTTTATAGTTGTGCTATCCATTAGGGCCCTTTTATAGGCGTGCTATCCATTAGGGCCCTTTTATAGGTGTGCTATCCATTAGGACCTTTTTATAGCTGTGCTATCCATTAGGGCCCTTTTATAGGTGTGCTATCCATTAGGGCCCTTTTATAGGTGTGCTATCCATTAGGACCTTTTTATAGGTGTGCTATCCATTAGGGCCCTTTTATAGGTGTGCTACCCATTAGGTCCCTTTTATAGGTGTGCTATCCATTAGGACCTTTTTATAGCTGTACTATCCATTAGGGCCCTTTTATAGGTGTGCTATTGTATCCAAGGGCCAGGGGCTAAGGCTTTTATTTAGGGCCTTGTTATTGGTTTGCTATCCCTTAGGGCCCCTTTTATAGGCCTGTTATCCATTAGGGTCTTTTTATACCCCAGACACCTCTTCCTGTTATGTTAACCCTCTTCTTCTCTGGGCCCCTCACACTGCCAAATCTAAAATTGATACATATTTGGTGTTAGTTATAGACTGAATATTACCTTGAGATACGAGTTCCTCTAAGGCTCTCCATGAGTCTTGCCAAGTCCCTCTTGGCTCCCCTTCACCACAGGTCAAAAATGCCTCAGGTTCCATCTCGCATTCCATAGCATGGATAAGCATTAAGTCAATGTATGACGTCTATAAAACAATAGAGCTATCAATAAACAGCAGTAAAATGATTGCAAATCATTCCAATTGCTTGTACAGTACATTATAACAAATTTTTACTTTACCTTAAGCTTCTTCAATGATTCCTCAACTGATCGAAGAGTGTCCTCATACCCAAGATTTCTTGGCTCAACTTTGGACACAATAAAGATATCCTCTCGTGGTACCCCACTCTCCTTAATAGCAAGACCAACTGATGCTTCATCATAACCCCTGGCTTGCGCTGTGTCAATCATTCTAGCAAAAATCATGACAATAGTTAGAATCATGGCATACTGAATACTATTGTCTCATACTTTTACTCACTTGCCTCATGCTGGCTACGGCCCTGGCTACGGCCCTGGCTACGGCCCTGGCTACGGCCCTGGCTACGGCCCTGGCTACGGCCCTGGCTACGGCCCTGGCTACGGCCCTGGCTACGGCCCTGGCTATGGCCCGTCCCCAGCTGGCGAACAGCTAAAAGCCAGCTGAATTATGACTCTATAAACACTTTAAACTTGATTTTGTGCTATATCTAAAGGCTCAATTTCCTAGCCAGCCAGCAGACAAATTTCTTAGGAACAACCTGCTGTGAGTTTGTAAAGATGGAAGAGAATTGAGACTAACCTGTAGCCTTCTTTTAATGCAACAACTATTGACTTTTGAGCATCTTCAAACAAACCAGCAGTTCCAAACCCAAGCATGGGCACTATACAAGAAGAATAGAACTAGTAATCAATGCTTACAAATAGAACAGGCAATCAATGGTTATCATACTCCCGCAGATGGTTCTGTTAATGATAAATGATAAGACCCAAAGACTCTCAATTAAAAAACAGAGTAATAAGTGCTTATTTTAATAATAATAATAATTTTATCATTTATATAGCGCAAAATTCATTATCTATATGATCTAATGCGCTTTTACATAGAGAAGCATTAATCCATTTCCATTTGGTACAGTATTGGTATATCATTTTCCTTACTTTTGTATCCACTAGCAAGAATTGTTGTCCATTTATCAGGGTCCTCTCTGTTAGGTTGATTGGGTTCATCTCCTTTGGGCCAGAAGACTTCAGACACAGGCCGATTCTGAGAGCGACACTCAATGGTTGAAGGGGCCCTGTCCACAAGTCTTTTAAATGCTGCCATATATTTCAAGGCATCAATTTCATCTTCATCCTACATTGTAATCAAGCATAATATTAGATAAATTGTATGTATACAAGTTGTACTTATTCCTTTAGTACAGTAAGTTATACACTTATACCCCTCCAAGCTATAGCAAGCTAAGGGCCATTCTACACAACATAATGTGTCATCTGCTCTAGCTTATTGCACCATCTGCATGTAGTGCATGTTGGTTAACCCAAATAGTGAGCCAAAAAAAGCAACAAGTTTGGCTCCTTGTAGCATCTATACGGGGGTGGATTGTGTGGGTATCCACCACCCCAACCCCCTTTTTTAGTAAGAAAAAGAAAATGTCTCTTTATTTTGCTTAAATAACGCCTCACACTTATGCCCCACCCCCCCCCCCCCCCTATAATAAAATCCATTCTGGATCCCTTCCTGTAAAAGTAAGCAGTAGTTACCTCCTCTGTAGCTTCACTAAATGCTTCTTCCTCTTTAAACATGTGGAACCAGAGAGCAATGCCAATGTTGGGAGAGTCAAAGGAGCGAACATGATGCCACCAGGTTTGTGGTATGTAGAGAATGTCACCAGCATTTAGTGTCACCTGGAATTAAATAAGGAAATTAGGGAGGAAGAGGAAAACAAACAAAAAATCAAATATTATTATCAGAATTCAGTTTCACCTGGAAAAAAAACAACAAGACAATTAAATAAATTATTGTCAGAATGGGAAATTTGTCAGCAGAGATGGTAAAGATGAATTCTAATTTCTAGAGTTCTCCAATATCCCCCAAAAAAGGTTGATTAGTTGACTTGCAAGACAAGACAACCATTCAATAAAGTAATTCAAACCATAAAGAAAATGCAGCTCTCCATGTACTGTAGAAGTCCAATTAAAAATAAAAATTCAATCTAATCATCTTTGATTTGAGCCAAGTATCTCTGGCTTATAAGGCAGAAAATATAACCCTTAGTTATCATGGCTCTTTTCAATCCCAGTGAGTGTATTTCAGACAACATGACGGAAAAACCTGCAATTTGCAATTCCAGATAGAGAGAAGACACAATTTCTTCAGTGGCTATAGGTTTCTTGTATTACGGACTGATTTTTAAAACAAAAATAAGGTGAGGCTGAAGTGCACATAACCAGATTTTGGCTTTTTAAGATAATTTTTCCTTGATAATCATTGCCATGTGTATCAACTCAGGGACGAAAAGCTCAAATTACAATGACACTTTACAAAAAGTCACATCAATTTAAAAAAAAGTCGCACTTGATATTTTATTTGCTATAAGTTACTTAGTACTGAGAGAAATTCTCTGCCTTATTCGATGTGAAATGGGCTTATTTGAAGCGTCACGTCATGTTTTTCCGTCATGTCATTTCAGACCTGACCAAGAAAAGTTCAAAGAACAATGAGCAGAGATTCAAACAATGATGTCAATGGTTTACTACCACCATTTCAATCATACCTTATGAAATGGGATTTTAGCTAGATTTGGCATCCGCATGAGATCAATGGCTTCTGGGTTTAAAGGTGCATGAGGAATAATCTTCTCTGTCACAGTCTTTTTCAGATCCAAGTGAAACAATTCACTTTGGCTATAATTAGCAAGTAGAACCACCTTTTGTCCAGACAGAACTGTCAATAAATTCTCATAACCATCATAATGGCAACTACTACTTGTATTACCGCTACTAAACAGTAAATGAGTGCTGATGATTTGTGAAGCTTGCTCTTCACATTGAAGGCAAAATGGCAATTTCAGATCTTCTGTCATCTGACTCTGAGGGAATGGTGAGTCCATATACACATCTTGTGTTTCGTAAATTCTAAGGAACTCACTCATATTCATTGTCCTCTTTGCTGGCGGATCTGTTGGACTGTGAACCTTCCTGTACTCTACATCGAATACCTCATGACCATATTTACTAGCTAGATACTCTTCATCTTTCCATAATTTGAAAGCTGGCCAATCATTCGCTGCATTCCGCATGATAACTGGTCGCCGCTGACGTATAAAATGGCTATAAAAATCCTTTCCATTTAGAACATAATCTATCTCTTCAATTTCACCTAAAAGGATTGGTGACCCATGTTCTCCCAGCTTCTTAAGATGACCCGAGGGAACATGGGTCGCAGGAGGATTAATAGATTCAGTAATATCTAACTTGGGAGGTTTGGCAGTCTCCCCTTCTGCACTGTGCGACTCGGCCTGCACGGAAGCCTTTTTGTCTGCTCGTTTTGACTCGGGACTTGATGATGGAGTATCTGCTGTTTGTAAAATACCGGTGTATTGTTGAAGTGTTTCGTTATTCCATAAGTACACAGCTGCAGCGAATAAACCAACGAGAGACGCGATCAGGAAAAACCCTGACTTCGCCATTGAGCGTAAACAATGAAGAACTAAGCAATGTTTACCAACGATCTTGGGGTTCTAAAACGTCCAAATAATACAGAATAAATACCGTAGAAAAGTGATGCTATCGAAGATGTCTTTGCATGCATTACATGTTAGTTTTTCTAACACAATGGTTCGTTATTTAGTTGCAGGACCGTCTGCTGCAGTTATCCACCAGGCGTTCCTAGAGTAGCTAAAAGGAGGGAGATTGGGAAATGGCGTGAGACGTTCGTCGATGAGCACTTTACGGCAATCGAGCACTTGAAAAACTCGGCTTTTTGTACGCTCACAATCATGCGAGGAGCTTTATGGCGAGAACAAGAAAGAGAGAGAAAAGAATGTGAGGAAAATATTAAAAAACTAACGCAAACGAGAATTTTGCTATCACATCTTCACTAGAAAGTGATGGACAGATGACCATAAAGGTGTGCGCAATATCGGAAGTGCACTGTACTGAGATAAAGTGGGACGGATTGTTACGCATTTTCTCTGACGCTGCAGTATGAGAGAAGTAAATGGAATCAAAGTAAAAAGCAATTTTTTTCTTTTTCACATACAATACGCGAAGCTCCAGGACCTAGCGATGCCAGTCAGGGGCGTAGCCAGGGCCTAGCCCCCCACCCCCCTTTATCAGCCAAAAATACAGTAAATATATGAGACTATCTAAAATACGGAGGAAAATGCCTTGAAAATCCCTTTTGGGCCTCCCTCTTGTTAAAAATCCTGGCTATGCCGCTGCCAGTATCAAATCAAAACATGGCAATCGTTTGTTTACTCTTGAACTCTTTTCTTGTAAAAGGCACCTGGTGATCTTGGCGATACTTGGGAATCGATCTCTTACCTTGTAAAAGGCACCTCGGTGATCTTGGAGATCCTTGGAAATTGACATCTTACCTTCTGAAAGTCACCTCGGTGATTTTGGGGGTCATGGGAATTGATCTCTTCCTTGTGAAAGGCACCTCGGCAATCTTAGGAACCTTGGAAATTGACGCCTTACCTTGTGAAAGGCACATCGGTGATCTCATAGTTATTTATGGTGATCTTGCAGATCCTTGGAAATTCATCTCAGTCTTACCTTATGAAAGACACACCTCGTCGGAGCTTTGGGATCCTTGGAAATTGATCTCTTACCTTGTGAAATGCGGCGATCTTGTAGATCCTTGGAAATTAATTCTTACCTTGTGAAAAGGCACCTCGGCGATCTTGGGGAATCTGAGTAGGTCCACTGCTTCTGGATCGATAGGAGCCTCGATATTCACAGTGGTGTAGTTACGGTGGTAGAAGCGGTCAGTGTAGGAGTAATTTGCGACCAGGACTTCCTTTGTTCCCGATACCAAGCTCAGCAGATTCTCATAGCCGTCATAGTGAATACTAGAGCTTGTGTTCCCGCTGCTGAAAAGCAAATGAGTACTAGCGATTCCGCTAAGGAGCTCGGGGCATTGTAGGTTGTACGGCACTAGAATGTCTTGGGTCATAGGGCTATGTGGAAAGGGGCAGTCCAGGTAAACGTTTTCCTTCTTGTAGATTTTAAGATACTCCTTGAGGTTCATTGTCTTTTTTATTGGTAAAATTGTTTCATACTTTTTAGTGAATTGTACGTCGAATATGATATCGCCGTATTTCTCCGCGAGATACGATTCATTTGACCAATGTTTTACCGCTGGCCAGTTTTTGATTGCGCCTCTCAGAACTACCGGCTTTCTCTGGCGAACAAAGTGTTCATAAAAGTCTTTCCCGTTCGGCACAAAGTCAAGTTCCTCGATTTCTCCCTGTATAATAGGAGAGCCGTGTTCTCCCAGATATTTCAAATGTCCCCTAGGCACCGCTTTTTTGGCATTTTCTTTTTGTTCATTTTCCTGCGCGCTTTTTCCCCGACTTCCGGTTTCGTCGTCTTTGTGTTCTCTATCGCTCTTTTCGGTTCTATCGCCTTTCCCTCGCTCTTGTTTGTAATGTTCTTTCTTTTCTCCTTCCGTTCTTGATTTACTTGGTATCTCGCTTTTATCGTACGAGACAGGAGTCCCTTGGAAAAGTTGTTCCTTCGCTGTTATTATAGCAAGTTTCACTTCCTCGTTCTGCCAAGCATAATATGACAGAACCGCCACAACTCCAACCAGTATTGCTACAGTCAAAAAACCTTGCGCCATATTAGAGGACTGACGAAAAAGATAAAGCTTGAAAGTAGGTGATGTTTACTCGTTCACAGGGTGGTGGAAATCATGTAGTCCCCTGTACCTTTTGACCTGTAAAGAAAAACCGCAAAGACTGCTCAATACATAATCCCTCAGTCACAGCGAAATGTCAGATTCAAATCGGAATTCACCTGTCTTTACAGCATATGCAAATACGCCTAGCGAATTCATTAAGTACAAGAGACGGGGCAAGACTTCATTTGCTGAATTGAAAAACTACTGGTTAATTGTAAAGAGCAGCCCACACATTAATAATGATTTTGAATAGAGTACGTTTCTCAGGGCAAAAGTCTGACAATCTCCGTAGAAACGTGCGCCTGCTATTGCAAAGAAGTATAATGACATTGGATATTCATTACAATGGAAAAATCAATGTTATCAAGTATCTAAGTGATTTTCAATTTGCGGAGAATTTATAATAAAAAAAATACCTGCTGTAATACGGCATCCTTAATAAGATGAGCAAACAAACTAGCAAGTTGTGATTATTTACACCGCTACAACCTGATGCTTTAAAAATAAGTAAATCTTGACCGTCTGTTTCTCGTTACTTGTAACACGCTTCCGGGATTTGTTATCTCGAAGTCTTGAAGGAGGTAAAAATCTTTGAGCTGTGCTAATTGCTGACTTCAGATCAATTACCTATTACGCCTCACAGAGAATGTGTTATTTTTATCATTTTTTTTTATTTGCGAAAAAGAAAGGGATGCGAGGAGGAGGAAAGAGCAATGTTGAATAACAGAAATGTCAAAAATGCATTAATCATATTATTTTTTCCAATCACTTGCACCCACGTATCGGTGGCAACGCGTCATTGAGAAGAAAAGGTGAGATAAGAAAAAAAAGTGCTTTTTTTGAAACAGCAAAAATAATTATGTGAATACTAAAGAGATTAAGAGGACTGCAAGAGAGATGGAATAATTTTTTTTTAACTTATAAAACAACACCAAAAACTTCTTAGGATAAAAACATTCTGTATCTATAAAAGGAAGTGTGAATACTAAAAACCCTAAACCAAAATAGAGCACATAAACACGATATCTGTTCTAATCTGTTAACGGTGAACATTAGTTGCCGATGCCTCTGTTTCCACTACTAGACAACCCTGCCCTATCACCCCTCCCCCAAGAAGACTATTCAATTTTAATCAGTTATTCCGGTCCAGCGAAGCGCGTCTTACTAGGTTTATTATCGTTTAAATTCGCACAAAAATTCGTCACTGGAAACTCACCGACTAACAGCAACTAAAAACCTTAGAACGACAATTCAAAACAGACCATTCCAATTTCAGCGTTGTAAAACCGCTGAATTATTTTTATACGGACGACCTGTTATGCTACGAAAGTAAATAAAATAGTTTCCAATATCTACAGGATTCTAAACATACTTAATCGATATAGTAAACTTATGTAATTCCGCATTTTTTACCTGATAGGCTTAAAATGAAGGGTTTGTAAGCTGGTCGGGGGTAATCATGGTCTGTTTTGCTCTTGCGCTATCTGTATCAGTTGTATCGATGAATTATACGCTCGATTGCTGTCAGTGTTGATCAAATCAAAGGCTACTTGAAAGGAATTCCAATTATACGCTCTAGAAGAACATGCCTTTCTTATGTGCGCATCAGCTTTTGTACTTTTGTTTTGCGTGGGAAGGGGATAAGGTGTGCAGTAGCGGATCTAGGGGTAGGGTTTAGGGGGTTTAAACCCCCCCTTTGGGCTGCCAGAAAGCCATATGTAACAACAACAAAAAATTACCCAGGCTTTTGTCACTGCCAAACCCCTTTTGCGAAAAGCTAGAAGTGCTGTAACTTCGTTAGATCTGCTGGTATGTGTGTGTGTGTGGGGGGAGGGTCGATGTCAGTCAAATTTCTGTTTATTGCAATGAAGGCTTTCAGGCACATAAGCAATAAAATTGCACATTCAAAAAAAAAAAAAATTGGAACCTTTATATTTGTTATTCCAATGAGAGTTTGCGATAACCAAGTCCCGTTAATCATTGAACAATGTCATTTCGTATAAAAATACAATTGGTACACAATAGAGTGATTAAAGCTTATACATGAGAAATTATCGTTTCAGCACTATTCACAGTTCCATTAAGCCTTAGCCCTTTTTTGAAAGGCACTTGTTTCAAGAAATTAAGTTTAATCACTCCAAGTCAACTTTCTTGGCTAATATATTAGAATTTATTTATTTTGATGAAATTCTTCTTAAGGTATTGCTGCAACTTGTATGGCATCTTTAATAGTTTTGGAAATTCAAACAAAAAATACTTTAGTTTAAAGTTTACATTCAGACCAACATTATTTCTCCCATTTCCCAACCTCTTTTGCTCTTGTCAAATCTGTAAAATAATCTATTAATTTCTATTTTAGTCCCTGGCTCGGTTGCTTCGTGTTTCTGTTGGAAAATTCAAATTCTCAAAGTATTGTATTATGTAGAACAGCAGTTGACCATTGCTAACAATAAAGAAAGAATTAATGTCCCGAATAATTGGGTTTATATATCTTGTATAAGCATAGTTGGTAATTGTCACACTGCTGCCTACAAGTAACCATGGTCATAACTCAAAAAACTGGTCCTCAGTGTGGTTAAGTTTTGACCTAGCTCTGCTGACAAAGCGTCCTGTTGCCGCAGGGGCGGGTTCCTGAGTCCCCCGTCTGGCCCCATATGATAATGGTCTAAACAGATCTTCATCAGAGGATGGTGAATTGGGATTCCTTCTTTCCAGAGATTGAATAACTTGGGGTCCACTCTGCTTTCTATGAGTAAGAAAGGGATGTCAAATTATAAAAAGATGATAAACAAACAAACCTCTATGTTTGACAGATAAATGGATAGATGTTGACAGATAGCCAGGAATTGAAGGGGGGGGGGTGAGGGAATTATCCACAAGCTCCTAGATATGTAGGTTTTGCTAAATAGGGAAGAGTTAATTAGGATTACTCACAGGCATATAGAAAGATAGCTAGGATTTGCTGAGGAAGGAGGGTGGTGGTAAATTCTCCACAGGTGCCTAGATATATAGAAAGCCAGGGTTTGCTGAGGGGGAGGGGGAGGGGGAGATCATAGTCATATTCAAGTTATCACATGCAGAAAGGCTAGGGTATTACTGTGTTTCTGCTGACCACCCACCAGTTATGCAACTGCCCTATCCTTTCTACTTACATCAGCTTTTCTGATTTCTCTACATTCTGCATAATCTGTGAATCAAGTCGACTCAAGAACTTGGCCATTGGATCTGATTTTATTTGTTCTTTCTTCCCTGCAGGCTTTCCTTTACCATTATTAAGGTCACATGTGAAGCCCTCTGTATTGACAGAGATACAAGCACCATCGATATCATCACCATTCTCATCAGCAGCATCATGAATAACGTTCATTCGTTCTTTAGAAACACTTGGTATTGGTGCTGTCGATGACTCCAGACAGTTTGCTTCCTCATCACCAAGACTAGCAAAGTCAGACTCAGTTTTTATAGGGATTTTGATAATTTTGAGAATATACAAGCTGTCACTTGCCCATAACTTGTTCACCCTTCTAATATCTTCCATCTGTAACAAGAAAAATTAATCTCAGCATCAGCTTCAAGCTATCTTACTGGAAAAAAACTTGAATATATTTATTGCCTCTTCTAGCCTGCTGGATATTCCTTGGTGTTACAAGTGTTACGGAGAGCTTTGTTTTTGGTGCTCAAGGCCGTTGTACTCTATTACATTGTCTTGTTCTAAGGTCGTTGTTTTTCGCTTTTGTTCCATTGTGTTTTTGGTGCTGGTGCTCCGTAACACCAAGAAACTACCAGCCTGCTACTTCAAAATCAATTAAAAAATAAAATCAATAAATGATATATTCATAATAACTTATTTAGCAGGAACTTCATAAGAATGTCATAAGAATGCACGCTCTGATTGGTTCGCTATCTGGGAATAATGGACAGTATTCACCACTAAAACTCGGAACAATGAGTTGATTTGTGAAATTACCATAAAACACTTGCTTCTTGCACCCAAAATTATCGAGATTCACATTTAAACTTCTTTTTTTTTTTCAAATAAGTTTAGATTCATTGTCCTTTATGGAAAATTGGCTTCAAACTCCCTGTGTTTTGCCAATTTCCCACTGAAATTATTTTGAAATGCGCGGGATGACAAGAGCAAAAAATGGCAAAGCTCAAATTGTATGGTTGTGTTTGCTTATATTTGCTTGATTTTTTGCATAGATGTTCCTTGTGTAATATAAAACAAAATAAGCTTTAGTATTTTTTTGTAGATAATCCGTTCTTGAGGTATTGCAAATTGTAAGACTCTTGATTTTTTCCGAATTTGCTCGATTTGGGCGAAATTGCTACTTTTTTCATGATTTATGGCAACTTTGCTCAATCCTATCTCAAGAAGTGCCCCTGAGAAAGAAGGCCTCTCTGTTCGCTGCAGTGTGCAATCCCTTGTACACATCTCTCAAACCGAAATCTTGAAAATCGAAGCATGGCTTCACAAAATGCAGACATTTCTTGAGGAGAGCCTGTCTGCCGAAAGAGGACTGTTATCCTTTTGATTATGGTGTAGAATTTGATCGAATTCAGATCCCGAGAGATTAAAATTAATGGTGAAAGTGTGGCGACTGGACGATAACTCTTTCAAATTCCCTATGACAATGGAAAGTGGCAGCCTTCGTAAGTGAAATACATTCATCACCCCTGGGCAGTGTTTGCCCTGTGTTTTGGGAAGATTTTTGGCCTTTTTTTAGTAAGGTAAATAGGCTGGTAAAGTCACCTCTTGTACTTTCGACATTAGCGTATGTTACCACAAGAGCAAAATTGACCAGTACACGAATTTCCTGTGCCTGTAATGGATCAATCTAGAAGAATCTAGAATCATGCAAAGAGGAGAAGTGCCAATAGATCAGCAACTAGATGAGATAATGCACCATAAAATTGCTTGTAATCAAGAGGTCATGGTGTCAATTATTGATAGGAGTTACTGTCTGTGTCACGAGCTGCATTACAATGCGAGGTTGTTTTTTTTATATATTGCTACTGTATCACACTATTTGGATATTGCCAAGGGTTTTTTTTAAAGAATAACTGGTACTTGCCTCGCCGCACTTTCAAGAATACAAATTTGGTTAAATTAGGTAAGAATAGTGTATTTATTATCTGACTAATTGATGAACGTAGGCACTCAGTCTTAAATGACCATAAGTTTAATAAAGCACCAGTTAAACTTAACCTTGAATTTACCATCTGACTATATACATCCTTAAAATGCCAAATGCATTTCCCAAAAATTCTGCTGATTGCATGTTTCAAACATGTAATTTCATAAATTACCTGTGAGGAATGCCCCTATATTCCCCCCCTTCCTCCCTTGATTGGTCCGTGACCATTTGGAATCAGTCTAGATCCACCCCTGAATAGGATCAAGCTCAGTGAATAGCGCTATCCAACGCTATTCACTTTGCCTTTGGCAAATAATTGTTAAATATTCCTCCTCTTCTGTACTGGTTTGACAGTATTTTTATCAAATGGTGTATTTAAAACCGTGTATTGTTTTCATTTGTTTGAAAGGCATATGGTTTGTGCGAACACTTGCAATCGTAGATAATTGTTCTTATTTTAACATCACTGTTATTTCTTTTTGTCTTTTATTTTAGTGAACAATACACTGAAACATTTTTTCTCATCTTCCTATTTTGACTTGCCCTAATACAATTATTTGAATAAAACAGGTTCTTTAATAAAAAGATAAACATCTAGTTACACAATTACTATTTAATAAATAATATTATGTAATTTAAGTTTTAAGTTTTGCTTACGCCCAAGAATAACATCTCTCGCACAAGGAAATACTGCGACCTTTATACTCGGTACAGGGCACAACGATTATCAGATTGTTTTATAATGTAATAAATCAGCCTGACAATGAATTAAGGTACAAAATGAAGAACAGCAAAGCAAAGGTAATGTATAGAGCAAAATGTTATTAAACAATGTTCGTGTAGATACGAACACCACACACAAAGTTGCGGAATTGCTATGTAAGTATTTATCATCTGCGCCTAAACAATTTAACAATTTAAAGGCTGCACGTATTTTAATCACATATATAACATCGTATCCAACATGTATTTCTACTTACCGGCACTCCATATTTAATGGCGAGTCCCTGTAGAGTATCGCTTTCTTGTAATACATGACCGACAAGTTTCGTATCCACGCCACTCTTTATAGGATTTGTCGTAGATCCATAGCTCTTTTGGGACTCATAGCGTCCAGAGAGTGAGCTCCCTTCGTTAGCTTCTCGTTTCCTAGCCGAGGTTAACAAAGGACTATTTTTATGATGTTTCTTGCTGCTGGAATCGACCCCGGCACGAGACATGGTTCTACACTCAGCCCGCCGCCATCTTGGATAAGAAGGGATATCCAGTCCCCAATCTCTCACGCGACCGGAAGTATTTTGATATAAAAATATCACAATCACGTGAAACGTCTGCCCTGTAGACAGCCCGCTAAAATTATTCGATCCTTACCAAGCATTTTCATAGCCCCAGAATTAGATTGAATGATCAAAACAAGGGAAAAGGAATTTAGAGTAAAGTTTAAAAGAAAACTCCAAGTTCTGCCGTACTATCGATGAAGAAATTTATGTCAAAGAGGCACAGGGAACCCATTATTTAGAAAGGCCGCCTGGTAAGGCTAATAATAAAATTTCTTACCAGATATTCAAATGCGGCAGCTCAATCTCCGGTGCCGTGTTAACTAGTTTCGGATATTTCATTTGACTCTCTCTTTCTCTCGCTCTGCTTACTTAAGCTTGAAAACGGAAGATTGCTCTAAGCCGTGTGCGATGGCAGTGTCTTACAACAACCCTAAACACTAGCGGATGTTTATTTCGACCTGAAGAAATTTTCGCGGGCTACTCCATCTGGAAATCATCAAGAAAACCCTTAAGGCGATTGCTTTTTAAAAGCAAATGCATATAACTATAACAATGCTGAGTCAGGTATGCAGGGGAAGTAGGAGAACTTTAACAAAAGGTATCTGACATAGTCTTACATTTCCTGGGTGGGGAAAATTCTCAAAACGCGGGCTTCATATGCTCTATATGAACATTCTATCCCTTAAACTGAAATAAAGATCTTATTTCATATGAAGCCGGCGTCGAGGGGTTATCACTCTTGTTCATAACTATTGAAATGTTTTCGGATCCAAATTTTCCCACACGGCCCGCGCATTCGGTAAATACACTCATAGATAATGTATATAAATATATTCATATTAAAATAATGCAATTTATACATCGATGTCATTAGATATTCAATAAATTTCTATCAAATGTGAATGTTCAAATGCTTTGCGGACGCTCCCGCAAAGTACGCTGGGTCTTCGAGTATGGATCAAATAATGACAGGACCGTTGTTTGTAGACGGATGTTGCTTCCGTGCCACTTTTTGGCTAAGAGTGGCTTTCATCCCCATCTACCTCGTCCTGGTCCGGTCTATTTGGCTCTCTACCTGCCGTAAGATCCCACCCTTTCTCGTGCAAATAAAGAAACTCTCGTCTTCCGCGGTATCGCGTCCTATTTATCACTGGAGATAGCTTTAATCCATTCATACACATCTTTTTGGGTAGTAATTCCTTCCATCTCTATTCCTGTCGTCTTTGGTTGTAGCCTTTTTGCCATAGGCTGCGTCTCTTGACATCTCACGCAATCTCATCTTTGACTGTAGTTTGTTCTTATTCCTGCCATTTCTAGTATTGCTTTATCTGGGTTGTCGTCCCATTTTCCGGGTAACTTAACCTGAATAACAATAACACCATCGAATGATTCGCGACTTATTTCTTTACATTTCAACTCCAATAGAAGAAGGTTTGATGTAGAAGGTAAAAAGAGGAAAAAGCACCTTCGTTCCTATTGCTTACCTTACGTGATTTCTCGGCCTGAGCACGCTCCCATTGCTGTTGCTTTTTCTGGAATTCTTTGGCTTTCTCTCCCCCACATCCCCAAACCTGAAAAAAAAAATACGTGTCTTAAAAAAAAATCTCCAAAGTCTAAAACAAGTCATTGCATTAAAAAACCCAAATAGATTGGGCTAGCCACGTGTGATCCGTGAAGTGTACATTTGTCCGAGTACCTCTAGTTTCGTGATGGTCTGGGTATCACTGTCGCCTTGTAGTCTGACAGAGGACAAATCCGTATCTATAACTGCCCATGGATTGGCAAGTGGCCCCAGTACAATTCCCATGGGACGCCCTCGGGTTCGCTCATTGAAGAATACCATGTTGGCACCCCCTGTTATTAGATGATGTCTGTTATAAATTACTTGCACTATATAGGTTGGTGTTCTAGTACAGTGGAACCTGGATTTTACGATATGCCTCAGGAAAAAGGAAATGCATCGTAAACTCGAGTTATCGTTACAAAGGGGTACTCGATTTTATGATTTACAGGAAAACCCATTGAAAATATCGTTGTAGCTAGGTCGGGTTAATTATCAACATTAACAATATTTTGACTGTACTCTGTGTAAGACTGTACAGTTTCTCTCTGTAAGACAATTATCTGTGTTTAACGAACTCTGGCAACTCAAAAATCGATTAACTGTACTGTACGTGTGTGGTGTTTTGAGTTTTTCTCTCTTTCTTGATATACAGAGTCAGAAATATCGTTGAATGGAGATATGAATATTTTCTGGAACTACACATTTCACTTTAACCTATTTCCGCCGGGAGAAAGGAACGCCATCGTAAAATCGAGGTTATCGCAAAATCCAGGTATATATATACTTCTTACAACTATATTGAAGGAACCAAGAAGTTTTTCAAAAAGGATGCAAAAGGAGGGATGTTAATACCTTAGTTTTTGGTTACCTTGTAAAACCTGTAGTTGTGGCTGGACGTAAACCATCACACAATCAGTTTTACCCCATGAAGATGAAGACTCCCTGTGACCAAAATTTAAATAGATTAAATCTGAATAAAACTAAATACCTCTTTACTTTAAGCCATACTTTGATTAATTACCTCCATTCGGTGTCTATTGCCATAACAAAGACTTGACCAGACATGACCCTCACAATGAAAAGGGTAGGACCTCGGTATGAGAAGCAATGGTGCTTGAACCTTTAAAAAGGAAAAGAAAAAAAACCCTTTTACTCATCAACCTTTATCTCATAAACCAAAACAGGCTGATGTCAAGATGAACATTGATGAATAACCCTCATTATAAATCTCAAACATTGACTGAACTTACACACCTTGAGCCACAACCCACTAAGGAAAGTTTCAAACTTCAAAACTATTATAGCCATTTTGCCAATCAGGTGAATGGATTTGGTCTGAAGGTCTACTATGTACTCGGTTAAAGAGAGCCCTGGTACATAAAGAACTACTACACTGAAAAAAAGGGTTCTTGGTTGTATAATCAAAATTATAATAATTGAAAAAACCTGGGGATGTCTTCTTTTCTGTCAATAGCTCGTTTATTAAACAGTACACATAACCTACTATAAGAAAAAGGTCAAAATCTATTTTAAAACCCAGAGAGCAATACTTGTTGTACTGATGGTCTAAGGCTTTCTGTCAGACCTGTTCAAGCTCTGTCCGTGCTCCACACAGTCATAGAGGAGGGTCCAAACGGGAACCTGGGTTTGACAAAGGGAAAATGTTGGTTTAAACCATCTTCTCTTTAGTAAGGGTACTAAATAAAAGAACTCAAGAGCTGGTATCTACCTCCTGGTCATCTGAGGGTGCTGCAGTAGGCAGGGCATGCTGGTTACCAAGGTAACATCCAGGAAGCACCATGGACAAGAGCCAGACAGTATCTGGACTGAGGAGTACTATACTGTCATGGGACCAGGAACAGCATGGTAACACCTAGAATCAAGACAGTCAAGAGGTCTCAACTGGTACGCCCCTACAATCCCTCACCACAACAACCCTTTCCCCAAAGACGCAACTATAGAGGTAATAATTAAATGGTTCTTGAAATGCACTTATGATTTGAGGGGGGGGGGGGGGCATAAAGGGCACATAAAGGGGTAGTACCTGTGGATTTTGAGGGGACCATTTTGGGCACTTTATAGGGTAGTACCTGTGGACCTTGATGGGGCCAAAAAGGGATTGTATGAAATAGTACCTGTGCATTTTGAGGGGACCATTTGGGGCACTTTATGGGGTAGTATCTGTGCATTTTGAGGGAACCATTAGGGGCACTTTATGGGGCAGTACTTGTGCATTTTGAGGAGACCATTTGGGGCACTTTATGGGGTAGTACCTGTGGTTGTGCTGACCCTCCATTCAGAATTCTCCCCATGAGCCACTGGTGGAGACTGCCAAACATCGAGGAGACGTAAGAAGAGGCCCAGCTGATAAACTGTTCACAGCTAATGCCTTCTTGACCATCCTGACAAAAATAATTTAAATTTAATTATTCTTGCTGCTTACGGAAATGATTCATTTGCAGATGATGCTAGTGCTGCTATCACTGGGCCTAGGGTGTGATGTCATGTGTTTTACCAGGGCAGATGATGCTAGTACTGCTATCACTTGGCCTAGGGTGTGATGTCATGTGTTTTACCAGAGCAGATGATGCTAGTACTGCTATCACTGGGCCTAGGGTGTGATGTCATGTGTTTTACCAGGGCAGATGATGCTAGTACTGCTATCACTTGGCCTAGGGTGTGATGTCATGTGTTTTACCAGAGCAGACGATGCTAGTGCTGTTATCACTGGGCCTAGGGTGTGATGTCATGTGTTTTACCAGCGCAGATGATGCTAGTACTGCTATCACTGGGCCTAGGGTGTGATGTCATGTGTTTTACCAGTGCAGATGATGCTAGTGCTGCTATCACTGGGCCTAGGGTGTGATGTCATGTGTTTTACCAGCGCAGATGATGCTAGTGCTGCTATCACTGGGCCTAGGGTGTGATGTCATGTGTTTTACCAGCGCAGATGATGCTAGTACTGCTATCACTGGGCCTAGGGTGTGATGTCATGTGTTTTACCAGCGCAGATGATGCTAGTACTGCTATCACTGGGCCTAGGGTGTGATGTCATGTGTTTTACCAGGGCAGACGATGCTAGTACTGCTATCACTGGGCCTAGGGTATGATGTCATGTGTTTTACCAGGGCAGACGATGCTAGTACTGCTATCACTGGGCCTAGGGTGTGATGTCATGTGTTTTACCAGCGCAGATGATGCTAGTACTGCTATCACTGGGCCTAGGGTGTGATGTCATGTGTTTTACCAGCGTAGATGATGCTAGTGCTGCTATCACTGGGCCTAGGGTGTGATGTCATGTGTTTTACCAGCGCAGATGATGCTAGTACTGCTATCACTGGGCCTAGGGTGTGATGTCATGTGTTTTACCAGGGCAGACGATGCTAGTACTGCTATCACTGGGCCTAGGGTGTGATGTCATGTGTTTTACCAGGGCAGACGATGCTAGTACTGCTATCACTGGGCCTAGGGTGTGATGTCATGTGTTTTACCAGCGTAGATGATGCTAGTGCTGCTATCACTGGGCCTAGGGTGTGATGTCATGTGTTTTACCAGCGCAGATGATGCTAGTACTGCTATCACTGGGCCTAGGGTGTGATGTCATGTGTTTTACCAGCGTAGATGATGCTAGTGCTGCTATCACTGGGCCTAGGGTATGATGTCATGTGTTTTACCAGCGCAGACGATGCTAGTGCTGCTATCACTGGGCCTAGGGTGTGATGTCATGTGTTTTACCAGCGCAGACGATGCTAGTACTGCTATCACTGGGCTCTCCTCAGAGACTCCCTGCTGACTGTGGTCCAATGATTGACAGCTAGCAAACTCCCAGCACGTGTAGAATATCTCCCTAAGATCTAAACAATCAGGTTAAACAGTATAAGAATAGAAAACATGATCAAATAGTGGTCTTGGGAAATGATTGGGTGCCATCATGGGAGGGGTACTAAAGATGTTTCATCCCAAGAGTGTAAAGTAGGTACTCAGATATTAGCAGGACAGGGGTCCCAGTATTGGGATTTGTATTTTTAACTTTACATAAAAAAAAGATATTTTTTTAAATTTGAAGTAGGTGAATTGGGAACACTTTTCTGTGATGTGGTCATGTTGTTTTTTGGTACTTTAAGGCAAATATTTTTTTGGTATAGATTTCAGGGTCTGTTCAGTTTCTAGTATTGGTATTTTCTTGGGGTATAGGATTTTGGTTTCTGTCAGAGCCCCTGTCATGTTTATAGATGAGTAAACCTGTGGGAGGGCACCCATCTGAATTACCCTATTAGAATAGTGTCCTTTGCTGGCTCGCCAGCATGGATCATCTTCTTTAAATAATTAATTTGGAAAAGATTATCTTGCTTTAGATTATTCACCTTGATCACCGAGGACTGGCTTTCTGTTGGTCAAAAGCTTGGAATACTCTTGAAACTTGCCTTGAGCAGAGGAGCCTGGGTGGATTAGAGGCATAACCAAAGTAAGATAAAACAATTACTGTGTAACAGACTAAATGCACTTGCAAGGCCACACTGAATGATAGTATGATAATAAAACTCAACCAGACATACACTGATCAATGAACTTCTCCAGACGTCTGACCAAATCTTTAGTCCCAAGTGCTTCCATGTGATCACTAACATGGTTGAAAAACAGATGCCCAAGCTTCCCACTCTTCCTCCAGCAGAAATATTCCTTTAAGGAAAAAATAATTATTAAGTAATTACTACAGCCTTTTGAGACTGTCAGCAACTGTGTGTCTTTTTTCATATTTTCAAAATTAAAATTTAAAAAAAAATTCGTTCATTCGTTATCTTTAAATTTCATTCCCTCTCATCTTTCTCATCCATCACCTTTTTCTTCTACTGTATAGTATATAAACGGCATAATTTGTAGCAGTCTTTATTTATCATTTAAGCAGACTTGTGACTAATTTGTGGGACTATAACTTACTTAACTTAATTGAACAACATCCTAATTGAATTTACTTTGATTTATCCTTAACCGCCATACCTCAAAATCAGCCACTCTTATTTTCTCATCAGGTTTGTTCTTTGCTAACGACTGAAATAGAGAGCCTTTAGTTGCACTTCTATCATACGTTGGGGTAATGATGGACTTCTCTAATACGCCCCTTTACCTCAGTAAATTTGACCAACTCGTTCCAGAATACACATCGCGGTTCTTCCCGTTTTGGGGATCCTTCTTGAATATTCCCCATGGCTCTTCATTGCTTATTTACGTCCATTTCCTGTTGAAAACAATTAAAAATACCAACTCAATTTTTATTTCCACTGGGCCGCCATCTTGCTCAAGCTTTGCGCGCCTGCGATCGACTGTTTATGATCAGCGTACTCCACCATTGGGCTTCGTGGCACAAAATGGCGGCGTCGAGGGAAGCAACGAAAATGGGCTGAAAAAGCTCACTCAGAATACGCTATTTCCGGAAAAGATGGGCGCTAGACCTTCCTCCATCAGCGACCTACAACACAACGCTGTATTGAAGAAACTTACCGGCGAGCTAAGCGTTGGAGATGATGAGGAGTTTTGGGACGAGCTGTTGTCATTTTCGTTCCGCGTTCCGTACAACAGGTGAGAAAAAGATGAACGTGGGGATTTATATATGATAACACTACACTGATGTTAGGGTGACGGGACAGCACATCCATGAACAGGAAGGAGATTCAACTGAGCTGTGTATAAACTCAGCGGTACAGACATGTTAGCAATTTTGAAAACGAGCTCACGCACAGCATAAAATTTGCAATAAGCTTAAGATAATACTTATAAGCTGACATGTTTTAAATGAAGCCTATAACATCAAATTTATCCTAGTATTTAAGGTTTAGCTATTTTATAGTGATGGGGCTTTACCGAACTGTTGTAGCCCCATTTATTGCTTATTCCTGTCTGGTAGATATCATTCTATGAACAAAACGTCTGGTTTCTTTCTGCTTGCTGCTTCGTATGTGAGATGATCGGCATTGTTTCTAGTTCCTGTTTACAAATAGTTCCTTGTGTACCAATAATTAGCCAAAAGCACGATTAACATTTGTCTAAATGCACAGTATCATTAAAGTACAAGTTGTACTCTGAAATAACCAAGATTTATTGGCTTTGGCAGAGATGATTGAGTTTGATTTCTGGATTTTTTAATTGAATTTACGAGCGCATGTTAGCTTATTAGTTTACCTAGTTATAATGACACCCTAATACATATGACATTGTTTTAATCCCGGCTAAAACCCAACATATACCTCTTTGTTGCCATGATATTGTAAATTGACTAAGGAATTTAATTCATTTTTAACAAAACACATCTCAGTCTCATTTGTTGCTAAGAACATCTTTAAGGTATTCTTATATTAATATTCTATTCCTTGTTAAGCATAATTTAACTCTTGTTAAACATAATTTACCCCATGCTTTTCCCACAACCATTTTTGTAATTTTGTTTATTTTTATCAGTATGGATTGTTTGATAAAGCAACTTTTTTTTTGTGCATTTTATCTTTATGATTTGAGGTATTGAGCCCTAAAGGGTCATTTAGGGCTCTTGAAGCTTCTTAACTCTTTTAAATGTATACACAGTGCTGATGCAAGATTACTGGAGGAAGCGACAGAACCAATATGTCAGCATTTAGGTAAGCTTCATCAAAAAATATATAAAGTGTATGTACTATTGCTTGTACCAATATTGTTTGGAATTCTTGGACTTTAAATAAAAATGAAAATTGATGCATTTTTGGTTTCAGCCCAAAATAACTTGACATCTAAGAACTTCATCTTTCTTGTGCGAGTGCTTTTATCAAGAATTTCTGAACTGAAGAACTCAGACAAAGCTGAAGAGTAAGATTCATGGTGTTGCTAACATAACAGTGGAAGTTTAGTATGAACATAGTGACTAGCATAGTTGTTTTGTATTTGCATTAGTTAGATGTGTTGCTCAACACAATGCTAATTAGAAAGGAATGCATATCATAAAAGGGACATGCCCTAGGTTAAGTCATCATCCCTGTCAAATTTTGTCTAATACAGACCTTTGTTAATATTTAAAGCAGCATCTCACATAGACTCATTTTTAAGTTGAAAACATTGTTTTGTGAACAAAAGGCAATTACATTGAACTAATTGGAATTTGTTTTATTGCTTAACTTATGCACCGACTTAAACACATACAAAAACATGAAATTAATGACCTATTGACATATCACTGATCAATACTATTCTCTCTTGCAGTTCAGACTTCTTAGTGCAATTATACAATGCTCTCTTGCTCAAACGGAGCTTCTGTAAATATTTTGTTGAGATGCTGCCATGTGAAGATGTAATCCTTCACTTTGGTGGCTCTCTCTCACAATCCATACATAGTGAGACAGGGAGAGAAGTCATCACTTGTACAGGTGAGATACCTGAATATCTCGTTTTGGAGAATGATAAAATATGTCAACTTGCACCTCAGGCCTGTACATAGTATTTACTGAGGGAAGGTGTCTCTTGTCATAGGTATCATTTGGAAAAAAGGGTAGTATTTGATCACCCCTCACAAATAAATGACCCAGTTTTGGAGGGGGCCAAGGGGGACAGACATCCAGCCCGCCCTCCTGTGTACAAGCCTGCACTTGGGGAGCTCAAACTTTTGAGGTCACAATACAGAGAGCATTGTTTATTTCTTATTAAATATTGTTATATATTGTACATTATATATTTGTCTTTCAATTTCCTCTCTCCCTTTTTCTGCACCGCTTCTCCACTTACCCAGACACCTACAACATGTAGACTGCTCTCATTTTGTGCCTGCTATCCACTACCCTACCCTCCCTATCTCTCCCTGCACCCCAGGTGCCTACCACTTGTAGACTGCTCTCATTTTATGCCTGCTATCCACTACCCTGCTGTACTTTCTCTCCCTGCACCCCAGGTGCCTAAGTACAAATACCCAAGTTTTTATATTTTGGTTTATTTGATTTCAGATTGTGGTATTACTGAGGATGCCATATGTGGCTTGTTTGACATTCTAATCAGCATCCCTGTAAACAATCAGACATACGCCCTCCATGTAGAGACTATGAACTGTGTGCTTGTACTGCTTGCAGTGCAAATGTTTGATCCCAATGCATCTAGCAACAGTATATTCTACCACACCATCATGAGGGGGAAATGGTGAGTCACCCCTACACAAAATTGTCCAATTGTCTATCTATAACATTTCTAGATGTAAAACCTCTACCTTCCAGGGGCCGGTTGCACAAAGCTTGGATAACTTCTATCCACAGATTAAATCCTTATCCAGCGGATAAAATTTAAGTGGCATGATTCAGTTGCACAAAGCCCTAATAAAAGTTATCTAGCCTGGTTGAAATAGGTTGGATAAAATACACCGAATATATGTGAAGAGAAAACAAAATAGCGTCTTGCATTTTAATTTATTTTCATTATTTAGACACTATCTTGATAGAGTGAAAGTTGAAACAGATGCAAAAGATGCAATTCACAGTTGGTAAATTTGCAATGAAATACGAACTTACATGCAGCTCTGGTAGGACTAGAAACAGTCTATATTGCCCTTCCTGTCAAGAAATGTGACTCCCACAAGATAGGAGGAAGTTAAACACTATCACATGTACTTTGCCTTGATAACTTGTTTGTTTTCTATCACCTTTTCTCGCTCTTGCTATAGCTGCCATTTTATATATGCTTTGCATATTTACCATGGAAATCGGAAGCCATTTAGTGGTAAATGATGGCTATTCAGGAATAGTTATTCAGTCTATTCAATCTACGCTTTGTGCAATGCTATTTTATCCAGCGGATGACTATCCACTGGAAAGGGATTCAGGGTTCAAAATAGCAGCCAGCTGCTGGCAATAGCTGGCTGTTTTCTGGTCTTTGCCGGCTCTTTTTTTCTGTATCCCCTTGTCATATTTTTAGTATGCAGGCTTTTTTCCCCCACCAAAATCCAGAAAGCCGGCAAAATCTAGCAGATTAAAAAAAAATATTTTGAACCCTGGAATTTTATCCAGTTTTGTCGCTTTGTGCAACTGCCCCTGAAATATTTGGTAACATATTTTTGTAACTTCCATGACTGAAAACTGTGAAACCTTCAAATCTATCTGCCTTAAATATAAATATATGTGTTTTTTTTTTTCAAATCTTTTTGTCTTTAAGTCATCTTTCCTATTCGTATAATTCCTTTTTTTACACTTGTCTGATTTTACTTCTTCCACTTCCACCCTTAAATAATTTGCTCAATTAAAAATGGTTTTAGACATCTACTGTGCTGCAAATGTGTGTTTCTTACTATGTCATGTCTTTTTACATTTTATGGTGTCTCCCTCTAGTGCCAAGATGTCTGGGAATATTGTGCATTCATTACTACAGAACTTTATACAGCAGATGCCCACCCCAGCAGGTCTTACCTCAAGTGGAGGCACCGGGTGGTTCTGTAAGTATATTATACTTATCCCAGCAGGTCTTACCTCAAGTGGTGCCACTGGGTGGTTCTGTAAGTAATTATACTTACCCCAGCATATCTTACCTCAAGTGCAGCCACTGGGTGGTTCTGTAAGTAATTATACTTACCCCAGCACGTCCTACCTCAAGTGGTGCCACTGGGTGGTTCTGTAAGTAATTATACTTACCCCAGCTCGTCTTACATCAAGTGGTGCCACTGGGTGGTTCTGTATGTAATTATACTTACCCCAGCACGTCTTACCTCAAGTGCAGCCACTAGGTGGTTCTGTAAGTAATTATACTTACCCCAGCACGTCCTACCTCAAGTGGAGCCACCGTGTGGTTCTGTAAGTAATTATACTTACCCCAGCACGTCTTACCTCAAGTGGAGCCACTGGGTGGTTCTGTAAGTAATTATACTTACCCCAGCAGGTCTTACCTCAAGTGGTGCCACTGGGTGGTTCTGTAAGTAATTATACTTACCCCAGCACGTCTTACCTCAAGTGGAGCCACTGGGTGGTCCTGTAAGTAATTATACTTACCCCAGCACGTCCTACCTCAAGTGGAGCCACTAGGTGGTTCTGTACGTAATTATACTTACCCCAGCACGTCCTACCTCAAGTGGTGCCACTGGGTGGTTCTGTAAGTAATTATACTTACCCCAGCACGTCTTACCTCAAGTGGAGCCACTGGGTGGTTCTGTAAGTAATTATACTTACCCCAGCACGTCCTACCTCAAGTGGTGCCACTGGGTGGTTCTGTACGTAATTATACTTACCCCAGCACGTCTTACCTCAAGTGGAGCCACTAGGTGGTTCTGTAAGTAATTATACTTACCCCAGCACGTCTTACCTCAAGTGGAGCCACTGGGTATTCCTGTAAGTAATTATACTTACCCCAGCACGTCTTACCTCAAGTGGTGCCACTAGGTGGTTCTGTACGTAATTATACTTACCCCAGCACGTCTTACCTCAAGTGGAGACACTGAGTGGTTCTGTACGTAATTATACTTACCCCAGCACGTCCTACCTCAAGTGGAGCCACTGGGTGGTTCTGTAAGTAATTATACTTACCCCAGCACGTCTTACTTCAAGTGGGGCCACTAGGTGGTTCTGTAAGTAATTATACTTACCCCAGCACGTCCTACCTCAAGTGGTGCCACTGGGTGGTCCTGTAAGTAATTATACTTACCCCAGCACGTCTTACCTCAAGTGGAGCCACTGGGTGGTCCTGTAAGTAACTGTACTTACCCCAGCACGTCTTACCTCAAGTGGAGGCACCGGGTGTTTCTGTAAGTAATTATACTTACCCCAACATGTCTTACCTCAAGTGGAGCCACTGGGTGGTCCTGTAAGTAATTATACTTACCCCAACATGTCTTACCTCAAGTGGAGCCACTGGGTGGTCCTGTAAGTAATTATACTTACCCCAGCACGTCTTACCTCAAGTGGACCCACTAGGTGGTTCTTTAAGTAATTATACTTACCCCAGCACGTCTTACCTCAAGTGGTGCCACTAGGTGGTTCTGTAAGTAATTATACTTACCCCAGCACGTCTTACCTCAAGTGGAGCCACTAGGTGGTTTTGTAAGTAATTATACTCACCCCAGCACGTCTTACCTCAAGTGGAGCCACTAGGTGGTTTTTTAAGGAATTATACTTACCCCAGCACATCCTACCTCAAGTGGTGCCACTGGGTGGTTCTTTAAGTAATTATACTTACCCCAGCAGGTCTTACCTCAAGTGGAGCCACTGGGTGGTTCTGTAAGTAATTATACTTACCCCAGCACGTCCTACCTCAAGTGCAGCCACTGAGTGGTTCTGTAAGTAATTATACTTACCCCAGCACCTCTTACCTCAAGTGGTGCCACTGGGTGGTTCTGTAAGTAATTATACTTACCCCAGCACGTCTTACCTCAAGTGGAGCCACTGGGTGGTTCTGTACGTAATCATACTTACCCCAGCACGTCTTACCTCAAGTGGTGCCACTGGGTGGTTCTGTAAGTAATTATATTTACCCCAGCACGTCTTACCTCAAGTGGAGGCACTAGGTGGTTCTGTAAGTATATTATACTTATCCCAACACGTCCTACCTCAAGTGGTGCCACTGGGTGGTTTTGTAAGTAATTATACTTACCCCAGCACGTCTTACCTCAAGTAGAGCCACTGGGTGGTTCTGTAAGTAATTATACTTACCCCAGTACGTCTTACCTCAAGTGGAGGCACTAGGTGGTTCTGTAAGTAATTATACTTAACCCAGCACGTCTTACCTCAAGTGGAGCCACTGGGTGTTTCTGTAAGTAATTATACTTACCTAAGCACGTCCTACCTCAAGTGGAGCCACTGGGTGGTTCTGTAAGTAATTATACTTACCCCAGCACGTCCTACCTCAAGTGGTGCCACTGGGTGGTTCTGTTAGTAATTATACTTACCCCAGCACGTCTTACCTCAAGTGGAGGCACCAGGTGTTTCTGTAAGTTATTATACTTACCCCAGCACGTCTTACCTCAAGTGGAGGCACCGGGTGTTTCTGTAAGTTATTATACTTACCCCAGCACGTCTTACCTCAAGTGGAGGCACCGGGTGTTTCTGTAAGTAATTATACTTACCCCAGCACGTCTTGCCTCAAGTGGAGGCACTAGGTGGTTCTGTACGTAATTATACTTACCCCAGCACATCCTACCTCAAGTGGTGCCACTGGGTGGTTCTTTAAGTAATTATACTTACCCCAGCACATCTTACCTCAAGTGGAGCCACTAGGTGGTTCTGTAAGTAATTATACTTACCCCAGCACGTCTTACCTCAAGTGGACCCACTGGGTGGTTCTTTAAGTAATTATACTTACCCCAGCACGTCTTACCTCAAGTGGTGCTACTGGGTGGTCCTGTAAGTAATTATACTTACCCCAGCAGGTCTTACCTCAAGTGGAGCCACTAGGTGGTTCTGTAAGTAATTATACTTATCCCAGCACATCTTACCTCAAGTGGTGCCACTGGGTGGTTCTGTAAGTAATTATACTTACCCCAGCACGTCTTACCTCAAGTGGAGCCACTAGGTGGTTCTGTAAGTAATTATACTTACCTAAGCACGTCCTACCTCAAGTGGAGCCACTGGGTGGTTCTGTAAGTAATTATACTTACCCCAGCACGTCTTACCTCAAGTGGTGCCACTGGGTGGTTCTGTTAGTAATTATACTTACCCCAGCACGTCTTACCTCAAGTGGAGGCACCAGGTGTTTCTGTAAGTTATTATACTTACCCCAGCACGTCTTACCTCAAGTGGAGGCACCGGGTGTTTCTGTAAGTTATTATACTTACCCCAGCACGTCTTACCTCAAGTGGAGGCACCGGGTGTTTCTGTAAGTAATTATACTTACCCCAGCACGTCTTGCCTCAAGTGGAGGCACTAGGTGGTTCTGTACGTAATTATACTTACCCCAGCACATCCTACCTCAAGTGGTGCCACTGGGTGGTTCTTTAAGTAATTATACTTACCCCAGCACATCTTACCTCAAGTGGAGCCACTAGGTGGTTCTGTAAGTAATTATACTTACCCCAGCACGTCTTACCTCAAGTGGACCCACTGGGTGGTTCTTTAAGTAATTATACTTACCCCAGCACGTCTTACCTCAAGTGGTGCTACTGGGTGGTCCTGTAAGTAATTATACTTACCCCAGCAGGTCTTACCTCAAGTGGAGCCACTAGGTGGTTCTGTAAGTAATCATACTTACCCCAGCACGTCTTACCTCAAGTGGAGCCACTAGGTGGTTCTGTACGTAATTATACTTACCCCAGCACGTCCTACCTCAAGTGGAGCCACTGGGTGGTTCTGTAAGTAATTATACTTACCCCGGCACGTCCTACCTCAAGTGGAGCCACTGGGTGGTTCTGTAAGTAATTATACTTACCATAGCACGTCTTACCTCAAGTGGAGCCACTGGGTGGTTCTGTAAGTAACTATACTTACCCCAGCACGTCTTACCTCAAGTAGAGCCACTGGGTGGTTCTGTAAGTAATTATACTTACCCCAGCACGTCTTACCTCAAGTGGTGCCACTGGGTGGTTCTGTAAATAATTATACTTACCATAGCACGTCTTACCTCAAGTGGTGCCACTGGGTGGTCCTGTAAGTAATTATATTTACCCCAGCACGTCTTACCTCAAGTGGTGCCACTGGGTGGTTCTGTAAGTAATTATACTTACCCCAGCACGTCTTACCTCAAGTGGAGCCACTAGGTGGTTCTGTAAGTAATTATACTTACCCCAGCACGTCCTACCTCAAGTGGAGCCACTGGGTGGTTCTGTAAGTAATTATACTTACCCCAGCACGTCTTACCTCAAGTGGACCCACTGGGTGGTTCTTTAAGTAATTATACTTACCCCATCACGTCTTACCTGAAGTGCAGCCACTGGGTGGTTCTGTAAGTAATTATACTTACCCCAGCACGTCTTACCTCAAGTGGTGCCACTAGGTGGTTCTGTAAGTAATTATATTTACCCCAGCACGTCTTACCTCAAGTGGAGCCACCGTGTGGTTCTGTACGTAATTATACTTACCCCAGCACGTCTTACCTCAAGTGGGGCCACTGGGTGGTTCTGTAAGTAATTATACTTACCCCAGCACGTCTTACCTCAAGTGGAGGCACTAGGTGGTTCTGTAAGTAATTATACTTACCCCAGCAGGTCTTACCTCAAGTGCAGCCACTAGGTGGTTCTGTAAGTAATTATACTTACCCCAGCACGTCCTACCTCAAGTGGAGCGACTGGGTGGTTCTGTAAGTAATTATACTTACCCCAGCACGTCTTACCTCAAGTGGAGCCACTAGGTGGTTCTTTAAGTAATTATACTTACCCCAGCACGTCTTACCTCAAGTGGAGCCACTGGGTGGTTCTTTAAGTAATTATACTTACCCCAGCACGTCTTACCTCAAGTGGAGCCACTAGGTGGTTCTGTAAGTAATTATACTTACCCCAACATGTCTTACCTCAAGTGGAGGCATTGGGTGGTTTTGTAAGTAATTATTCTTACCCCAGCACGTCTTACCTCAAGTGGAGCCACTAGGTGGTTTTGTAAGGAATTATACTTACCCCAGCACATCCTACCTCAAGTGGTGCCACTGGGTGGTTCTTTAAGTAATTATACTTACCCCAGCACATCTTACCTCAAGTGGTGCCACTGGGTGGTTCTGTAAGTAATTATACTTACCCCAGCACGTCTTACCTCAAGTGGAGGCACTAGGTGGTTCTGTTAGTAATTATACTTACCCCAGCACGTCCTACCTCAAGTGGTGCTACTGGGTGGTCCTGTAAGTAATTATACTTACCCCAGCAGGTCTTACCTCAAGTGGAGCCACTAGGTGGTTCTGTAAGTAATTATACTTATCCCAGCACATCTTACCTCAAGTGGTGCCACTGGGTGGTTCTGTAAGTAATTATACTTACCCCAGCACGTCTTACCTCAAGTGGAGCCACTAGGTGGTTCTGTAAGTAATTATACTTACCCCAGCACGTCCTACCTCAAGTGGAGCCACTGGGTGGTTCTGTACGTAATCATACTTACCCCAGCACGTCTTACCTCAAGTGGAGCCACTAGGTGGTTCTGTACGTAATTATACTTACCCCAGCACGTCCTACCTCAAGTGGAGCCACTGGGTGGTTCTGTAAGTAATTATACTTACCCCGGCACGTCCTACCTCAAGTGGAGCCACTGGGTGGTTCTGTAAGTAATTATACTTACCCCAGCACGTCCTACCTCAATTGGAGCCACTGGGTGGTTCTGTAAGTAATTATACTTACCCCAGCACGTCTTACCTCAAGTGGAGGCACTAGGTGGCTCTGTAAGTAATTATACTTAACCCAGCACGTCTTACCTCAAGTGGTGCCACTGGGTGGTTCTGTAAGTAATTATACTTACCCCATCACGTCTTACCTCAAGTGGTGCCACTGGGTGGTTCTGTAAGTAATTATACTTACCCCAGCACGTCTTACCTCAAGTGCAGCCACTGGGTGGTTCTTTAAGTAATTATACTTACCTCAGCACGTCTTACCTCAAGTGGTGCCACTGGGTGGTTCTGTAAGTAATTATACTTACCCCAGCACGTCTTACCTCAAGTGGAGGCACTAGGTGGTTCTGTAAGTATATTATACTTATCCCAACACGTCCTACCTCAAGTGGTGCCACTGGGTGGTTTTGTAAGTAATTATACTTACCCCAGCACGTCTTACCTCAAGTAGAGCCACTGGGTGGTTCTGTAAGTAATTATACTTACCCCAGCACGTCTTACCTCAAGTGGAGCCACTGGGTGTTTCTGTAAGTAATTATACTTACCTAAGCACGTCTTACCTCAAGTGGAGGCACCGGGTGTTTCTGTAAGTAATTATACTTACCCCAGCACGTCTTACCTCAAGTGGAGGCACCGGGTGTTTCTGTAAGTAATTATACTTACCCCAGCAGGTCTTACCTCAAGTGGTGCCACTGGGTGGTTCTGTAAGTAATTATACTTAACCCAGCACGTCTTACTTCAAGTGGGGCCACTAGGTGGTTCTGTAAGTAATTATACTTACCCCAGCACGTCTTACCTCAAGTGGTGCCACTGGGTGGTTCTGTAAGTAATTATACTTAACCCAGCACGTCTTACCTCAAGTGGAGCCACTGGGTGGTCCTGTAAGTAATTATACTTACCCCAGCACGTCTTACCTCAAGTGCAGCCACTGGGTGGTTCTGTAAGTAATTATACTTACCCCAGCACGTCTTACCTCAAGTGGACCCACTGGGTGGTTCTTTAAGTAATTATACTTACCCCAGCACGTCTTACCTCAAGTGGTGCTACTGGGTGGTCCTGTAAGTAATTATACTTACCCCAGCAGGTCTTACCTCAAGTGGAGCCACTAGGTGGTTCTGTAAGTAATTATACTTACCCCAGCAGGTCTTACCTCAAGTGGTGCCACTGGGTGGTTCTGTAAGTAATTATACTTACCCCAGCAAGTCTTACCTCAAGTGGAGCCACTGGGTGGTCCTGTAAGTAATTATACTTAACCCAGCACGTCTTACTTCAAGTGGGGCCACTAGGTGGTTCTGTAAGTAATTATACTTACCCCAGCACGTCTTACCTCAAGTGGTGCCACTGGGTGGTTCTGTAAGTAATTATACTTAACCCAGCACATCTTACCTCAAGTGGAGCCACTGGGTGGTCCTGTAAGTAATTATACTTACCCCAGCACGTCTTACCTCAAGTGCAGCCACTGGGTGGTTCTGTAAGTAATTATACTTATCCCAGCACGTCTTACCTCAAGTGGACCCACTGGGTGGTTCTTTAAGTGATTATACTTACCCCAGCACGTCTTACCTCAAGTGGTGCTACTGGGTGGTCCTGTAAGTAATTATACTTACCCCAGCAGGTCTTACCTCAAGTGGAGCCACTAGGTGGTTCTGTAAGTAATTATACTTATCCCAGCACATCTTACCTCAAGTGGTGCCACTGGGTGGTTCTGTAAGTAATTATACTTACCCCAGCACGTCTTACCTCAAGTGGAGCCACTAGGTGGTCCTGTAAGTAATTATACTTACCCCAGCAGGTCTTACCTCAAGTGGTGCCACTGGGTGGTTCTGTAAGTAATTATACTTACCCCAGCACGTCTTACCTCAAGTGGAGCCACTAGGTGGCTCTGTAAGTAATTATACTTACCCCAGCACGTCCTACCTCAAGTGGAGCCACTGGGTGGTTCTGTACGTAATCATACTTACCCCAGCACGTCTTACCTCAAGTGGAGGCACTAGGTGGTTCTGTTAGTAATTATACTTACCCCAGCACGTCCTACCTCAAGTGGTGCTACTGGGTGGTCCTGTAAGTAATTATACTTACCCCAGCAGGTCTTACCTCAAGTGGAGCCACTAGGTGGTTCTGTAAGTAATTATACTTATCCCAGCACATCTTACCTCAAGTGGTGCCACTGGGTGGTTCTGTAAGTAATTATACTTACCCCAGCACGTCTTACCTCAAGTGGAGCCACTAGGTGGTTCTGTAAGTAATTATACTTACCCCAGCACGTCCTACCTCAAGTGGAGCCACTGGGTGGTTCTGTACGTAATCATACTTACCCCAGCACGTCTTACCTCAAGTGGAGCCACTAGGTGGTTCTGTACGTAATTATACTTACCCCAGCACGTCCTACCTCAAGTGGAGCCACTGGGTGGTTCTGTAAGTAATTATACTTACCCCGGCACGTCCTACCTCAAGTGGAGCCACTGGGTGGTTCTGTAAGTAATTATACTTACCCCAGCACGTCCTACCTCAAGTGGAGCCACTGGGTGGTTCTGTAAGTAATTATACTTACCCCAGCACGTCTTACCTCAAGTGGAGGCACTAGGTGGTTCTGTAAGTAATTATACTTACCCCAGCAGGTCTTACCTCAAGTGGAGCCACTGGGTGGTTCTGTAAGTAATTATATTTACCCCAGCACGTCTTACCTCAAGTGGTGCCACTGGGTGGTTCTGTAAGTAATTATACTTACCCCATCACGTCTTACCTCAAGTGGTGCCACTGGGTGGTTCTGTAAGTAATTATACTTACCCCAGCACGTCTTACCTCAAGTGGTGCCACTGGGTGGTTCTTTAAGTAATTATACTTACCTCAGCACGTCTTACCTCAAGTGGTGCCACTGGGTGGTTCTGTAAGTAATTATACTTACCCCAGCACGTCTTACCTCAAGTGGAGGCACTAGGTGGTTCTGTAAGTATATTATACTTATCCCAACACGTCCTACCTCAAGTGGTGCCACTGGGTGGTTTTGTAAGTAATTATACTTACCCCAGCACGTCTTACCTCAAGTAGAGCCACTGGGTGGTTCTGTAAGTAATTATACTTACCCCAGCACGTCTTACTTCAAGTGGAGCCACTGGGTGTTTCTGTAAGTAATTATACTTACCTAAGCACGTCTTACCTCAAGTGGAGGCACCGGGTGTTTCTGTAAGTAATTATACTTACCCCAGCACGTCTTACCTCAAGTGGAGGCACCGGGTGTTTCTGTAAGTAATTATACTTACCCCAGCAGGTCTTACCTCAAGTGGTGCCACTGGGTGGTTCTGTAAGTAATTATACTTAACCCAGCACGTCTTACTTCAAGTGGGGCCACTAGGTGGTTCTGTAAGTAATTATACTTACCCCAGCACGTCTTACCTCAAGTGGTGCCACTGGGTGGTTCTGTAAGTAATTATACTTAACCCAGCACGTCTTACCTCAAGTGGAGCCACTGGGTGGTCCTGTAAGTAATTATACTTACCCCAGCACGTCTTACCTCAAGTGGTGCCACTGGGTGGTTCTGTAAGTAATTATACTTACCCCAGCACGTCTTACCTCAAGTGGAGCCACTAGGTGGTCCTGTAAATAATTATACTTACCCCAGCAGGTCTTACCTCAAGTGGTGCCACTGGGTGGTCCTGTAAGTAATTATACTTACCCCAGCACATCTTACCTCAAGTGGAGCCACTAGGTGGTCCTGTAAGTAATTATACTTACCCCAGCACGTCCTACCTCAAGTGGAGCCACTGGGTGGTTCTGTACGTAATCATACTTACCCCAGCACATCTTACCTCAAGTGGAGCCACCGTGTGGTTCTGTAAGTAATTATACTTACCCCAGCACGTCTTACCTCAAGTGGAGGCACTGGGTGGTTCTGTAAGTAATTATACTTATCCCAGCACATCTTACCTCAAGTGGTGCCACTGGGTGGTTCTGTAAGTAATTATACTTACCCCAGCACGTCTTACCTCAAGTGGAGCCACTAGGTGGTTCTGTAAGTAATTATACTTACCCCAGCACGTCCTACCTCAAGTGGAGCCACTGGGTGGTTCTGTACGTAATCATACTTACCCCAGCACGTCTTACCTCAAGTGCAGCCATCATGTGGTTCTGTAAGTAATTATATTTACCCCAGCACATCTTACCTCAAGTGGAGCCACCGTGTGGTTCTGTAAGTAATTATACTTACCCCAGCACGTCTTACCTCAAGTGGAGGCACTGGGTGGTTCTGTAAGTAATTATACTTACCCCAGCACGTCCTACCTCAAGTGGAGCCACTGGGTGGTTCTGTAAGTAATTATACTTACCCCAGCACGTTTTACCTCAAGTGGGGCCACTAGGTGGTTCTGTAAGTAATTATACTTACCCCAGCACGTCCTACCTCAAGTGGTGCCACTGGGTGGTTTTGTAAGTAATTATACTTACCCCAGCACATCTTACCTCAAGTGGTGCCACTGGGTGGTCCTGTAAGTAACTGTACTTACCCCAGCACGTCTTACCTGAAGTGCAGCCACTGGGTGGTTCTGTAAGTAATTATACTTACCCCAGCACGTCTTACCCCAAGTGGAGCCATTGGGTGGTTCTGTAAGTAATTATACTTACCCCAGCACGTCTTACCTCAAGTGGTGCCACTGGGTGGTTCTTTAAGTAATTATACTTACCCCAGCACATCTTACCTCAAGTGGAGCCATTGGGTGGTTCTGTAAGTAATTATACTTACCCCAGCACATCTTACCTCAAGTGGTGCCACTGGGTGGTTCTTTAAGTAATTATACTTACCCCAGCACGTCTTACCTCAAGTGGTGCTACTGGGTGGTCCTGTAAGTAATTATACTTACCCCAGCAGGTCTTACCTCAAGTGGAGCCACTAGGTGGTTCTGTAAGTAATTATACTTACCCCAGCAGGTCTTACCTCAAGTGGTGCCACTGGGTGGTTCTGTAAGTAATTATACTTACCCCAGCAAGTCTTACCTCAAGTGGAGCCACTGGGTGGTCCTGTAAGTAATTATACTTAACCCAGCACGTCTTACTTCAAGTGGGGCCACTAGGTGGTTCTGTAAGTAATTATACTTACCCCAGCACGTCTTACCTCAAGCGGTGCCACTGGGTGGTTCTGTAAGTAATTATACTTAACCCAGCACGTCTTACCTCAAGTGGAGCCACTGGGTGGTCCTGTAAGTAATTATACTTACCCCAGCACGTCTTACCTCAAGTGCAGCCACTGGGTGGTTCTGTAAGTAATTATACTTACCCCAGCACGTCTTACCTCAAGTGGACCCACTGGGTGGTTCTTTAAGTAATTATACTTACCCCAGCACGTCTTACCTCAAGTGGTGCTACTGGGTGGTCCTGTAAGTAATTATACTTACCCCAGCAGGTCTTACCTCAAGTGGAGCCACTAGGTGGTTCTGTAAGTAATTATACTAATCCCAGCACATCTTACCTCAAGTGGTGCCACTGGGTGGTTCTGTAAGTAATTATACTTACCCCAGCACGTCTTACCTCAAGTGGAGCCACTAGGTGGTCCTGTAAGTAATTATACTTACCCCAGCAGGTCTTACCTCAAGTGGTGCCACTGGGTGGTCCTGTAAGTAATTATACTTACCCCAGCACATCTTACCTCAAGTGGAGCCACTAGGTGGTCCTGTAAGTAATTATACTTACCCCAGCACGTCCTACCTCAAGTGGAGCCACTGGGTGGTTCTGTACGTAATCATACTTACCCCAGCACATCTTACCTCAAGTGGAGCCACCGTGTGGTTCTGTAAGTAATTATACTTACCCCAGCACGTCTTACCTCAAGTGGAGGCACTGGGTGGTTCTGTAAGTAATTATACTTATCCCAGCACATCTTACCTCAAGTGGTGCCACTGGGTGGTTCTGTAAGTAATTATACTTACCCCAGCACGTCTTACCTCAAGTGGAGCCACCAGGTGGTTCTGTAAGTAATTATACTTACCCCAGCACGTCCTACCTCAAGTGGAGCCACTGGGTGGTTCTGTACGTAATCATACTTACCCCAGCACGTCTTACCTCAAGTGCAGCCATCATGTGGTTCTGTAAGTAATTATATTTACCCCAGCACATCTTACCTCAAGTGGAGCCACCGTGTGGTTCTGTAAGTAATTATACTTACCCCAGCACGTCTTACCTCAAGTGGAGGCACTGGGTGGTTCTGTAAGTAATTATACTTACCCCAGCACGTCCTACCTCAAGTGGAGCCACTGGGTGGTTCTGTAAGTAATTATACTTACCCCAGCACGTTTTACCTCAAGTGGGGCCACTAGGTGGTTCTGTAAGTAATTATACTTACCCCAGCACGTCCTACCTCAAGTGGTGCCACTGGGTGGTTTTGTAAGTAATTATACTTACCCCAGCACATCTTACCTCAAGTGGTGCCACTGGGTGGTCCTGTAAGTAACTGTACTTACCCCAGCACGTCTTACCTGAAGTGCAGCCACTGGGTGGTTCTGTAAGTAATTATACTTACCCCAGCACGTCTTACCCCAAGTGGTGCCATTGGGTGGTTCTGTAAGTAATTATACTTACCCCAGCACGTCTTACCTCAAGTGGTGCCACTGGGTGGTTCTTTAAGTAATTATACTTACCCCAGCACATCTTACCTCAAGTGGAGCCATTGGGTGGTTCTGTAAGTAATTATACTTACCCCAGCACATCTTACCTCAAGTGGTGCCACTGGGTGGTTCTTTAAGTAATTATACTTACCCCAGCACGTCTTACCCCAAGTGGAGCCATTGGGTGGTTCTGTAAGTAATTATACTTAACCCAGCACGTCTTACCCCAAGTGGAGCCATTGGGTGGTTCTGTACGTAATCATACTTACCCCAGCACGTCTTACCTCAAGTGGAGGCACTAGGTGGTTCTGTTAGTAATTATACTTACCCCAGCACGTCCTACCTCAAGTGGTGCTACTGGGTGGTCCTGTAAGTAATTATACTTACCCCAGCAGGTCTTACCTCAAGTGGAGCCACTAGGTGGTTCTGTAAGTAATTATACTTATCCCAGCACATCTTACCTCAAGTGGTGCCACTGGGTGGTTCTGTAAGTAATTATACTTACCCCAGCACGTCTTACCTCAAGTGGAGCCACTAGGTGGTTCTGTAAGTAATTATACTTACCCCAGCACGTCTTACCTCAAGTGGAGCCACTGGGTGGTTCTTTAAGTAATTATACTTACCCCAGCACGTCCTACCTCAAGTGGAGCCACTAGGTGGTTCTGTAAGTAATTATACTTACCCCAGCACGTCTTACCTCAAGTGGAGCCACTGGGTGGTTCTGTAAGTAATTATACTTACCCCAGCACGTCCTACCTCAAGTGGAGCCACTAGGTGGTTTTGTAAGTAATTATATTTACCCCAGCACGTCTTACCTCAAGTGGTGCCACTGGGTGGTTCTGTACGTAATTATACTTAACCCAGCACGTCTTACCTCAAGTGGAGCCACTGAGTGGTTCTGTAAGTAATTATACTTACCCCAGCACGTCTTACCTCAAGTGGAGCCACTGGGTGGTCCTGTAAGTAACTGTACTTACCCCAGCACGTCTTACCTCAAGTGGAGCCACTGGGTGGTTCTGTAAGTAACTATACTTACCCCAGCAAGTCTTACCTCAAGTGGAGCCACTAGGTGGTTCTGTAAGTAATTATACTTACCCCAGCACGTCTTACCTCAAGTGCAGCCACTGGGTGGTTCTGTAAGTAATTATACTTACCCCAGCACGTCTTACCTCAAGTGCAGCCACTGGGTGGTTCTGTAAGTAATTATACTTACCCCAGCAAGTCTTACCTCAAGTGGAGCCACTAGGTGGTTCTGTAAGTAATTATACTTATCCCAGCACGTCCTACCTCAAGTGGTGCCACTGGGTGGTTCTTTAAGTAATTATACTTACCCCAGCACGTCTTACCTCAAGTGGAGCCACTAGGTGGTTCTGTAAGTAATTATACTTACCCCAGCACGTCTTACCTCAAGTGGTGCCACTGGGTGGTTCTTTAAGTAATTATACTTACCCCAGCACGTCTTAACTCAAGTGGAGGCACTGGTGGTTCTGTAAATAACTAGGTTTTCTTGCAAGGTCTTTTGCCAACACATACAATAAAAATAAGTGAAGAAATGTAACAGTCTTCTTGTTTTACTGCTTTAAAGGGGCAGCGTCATAGTACTGCGCAAGTATTGGGTCAGTGTTTAATGTAGGCTTTTAATTGTCTACAAACAGTTGAACTTTAAGCTGTAAATGCTTTGTTAAAATAACATCAATATTTTATTGAAAACTATGTTTATTGACAGTCTGTAGTCATTTCCTTTTAATTTAAGTCTCCCACATGTACCAAAGGCTCATAAGTCAATATTACAATTTGACTAAAATTCATTGTGTCTGGGCCGGAGAGCTATTGCGAAGCTCTCACATGACACTGCCCCTTTAAGTGCAAGTTATGTTTGAGTTCAGTATATAAGAATGTTTGTGGTGTATAAATATACCAATTATAAAACATGTTGGCAGGGTCGTTCTCCAACTGGTTTGTCAGTGAAATGTCTGCTCATGTTTGTAAATTTTTGCATTAATTTGGTGACCTCTAAAAAAGGAAATGAAAAAAATGAAAATAGAAATTGAAAGACACCTTCTTAGGCTAGGCGATGAAGAGATAAAAGCACAAATGTGTGTAGACTGGCCACTTTGCCTAACCCTTTGATGTTCACAAGAGATATTTATTATTTCAGCTGGTTTTTGGTGGTTGTTTGGAAGCCAGAGCACAGAGGAGGAATCAGATCCACTACTAGCCAATCAGAGCTTGCTATTACTCTTAGTGCTTGTCAATCATTGTACACAAAGCAAGAAAAAGATGAACCCTTACCGTCTCGCCTTGTTCTCATTTGCTGATAGACAGGCTAAAGGTGAATTGGTCAACTGCATGACTTATTGTCTTTTGCTCTGATGAAAGGGCTTATACTCCAATCATAAGTAAAGCTACTCTGTTTTCAACGAGTTTAAAATACATACAGTATTAAGCATGTGTTTCCTTTTTCCATATCTATTTCTTTGTCTCTGATCTCTCTCTTTATTTCAGCAAGTGGAGGTAAATCTCCAGATGAGAAGAGACGTGCAGATCCGCCATTTTGTATAAACCTTGGATTGCTCTACACAACTATATGCAAGTATGTTTGCATGTTTATTTATGTATTGAATGGCAGGGGCATGGCAAGGGCAATTCGCATTTACTGTGTCTTTGTGACTTTGGCTGCTTGTTTTTATGCCGTTTTATGATTATGTTGCTGCTTGTTGTGATGTCATTCTATGACTACAATTTGCTGCTTGTTTTCAGGGGTCTTATTAAGGACCAAACCACCTTGCTGCTCTACCTGATATTACACAGAAATCCTAATGTATCTTCATTTATACTATCCCGTACTGATATTGACACACTAGTAAGTACACATATAATATTTCCAAATATCAAATGGTCTTTGTCATGTAAAGAGGGCATGGAAGGCTTCAATGATTTCTCTGATCTATGCCCTCTGCCAGTTTGGTAGAATATATACTGTCTTCTTACATTCAATATCATGTTCAGCAAGTCCCCAAGGAAATGGTTTGAATGTTGACCAATTCAAAAACATCATTTTGTCATCAAGAACCTTTTATGATACACAGCCTAAATGACACTGTTGTCCTCAATGATGTATTTAATACATATTAAGTTGACAATATTGTGTGATTTCCTGCCTATAATCAGAGAAATAAGGCTTCAACCCCAACCGCTAAGGCCCCCACCTCAGCACCCCCTTCAGTTTGTAGAATGGACCTCACACTATTTCCACTAGCTCCAATCCGTTGAAGTTCACACTGTTTGATTGACAGGTAATACCTATACTAAAGCTGCTGTACAATGCTGAGGAGCAGAACGCCCACCATATCTACATGTCCCTCATCATCCTACTCATCCTTAGCCAGGACGAGAACTTCAACAAATCTGTCCATGAACTGGTAAGTGGTTCCCTATAGTTCCCTTAAGTCTGATAACAACATCAACATTATACTGTGACACGTCTAAACACCAAACACCCACTTTCAAAAGCCATAACAGCTGTAGGATATAACAATTTAATGTACTACTGTTAAATGTTTGATAAATAAATTTGTGTAAACTTGGGAAAGCAAGTCATTATATATTGTAGAACATGGCAGAAGTCCTTTTCAATTATAAAGAGAGCTTGAACTGCATAATCCTTAGTACCATACTAGGCCCATCCTATCATTCAAATAGGGAAACATCTATGTGACTATATGTGAACCTTAACGTCTTATCTGTTCTTGTTGTTTGTCAGGTTATCTCAAATATTCCATGGTACACAGAGAGAGTTATCACAAACATCACCCTGGGGGGACTCCTTGTGCTTGTTGTGCTGCGAACCATACAGTATAACATGACAAAGATGAGGGTAAGGTGGCTGAGACATTGACAAAACTGGGGGTGGTCACGCCCAAACTGGTCATTTCTTTATAATTTAAGAAAAAAATGGGTGGGTGGCCACCAGCCCCTATTGGTATAACTCCACCGAATGTCGTTTTTTAGCCAACACAAGGTTTAAAGTTTATGTAGGCAATAAGTGGTTGAAGTACCTACCACCATATATTCATGTGCTGCATGTATTTTCTATTTATAATAACTGCTACGAGTAAATTCTGGGTGTGTCATATTTTTAATGCTTGCATACTTTGTCTTCCAGGACAAGTATCTGCACACCAACTGCCTTGCCACTCTCGCTAACATGTCATCTCAGTTTCACGCACTCCACCCTTATGTCACACAACGAATCGTCAGGTGAGCACATGACTTCGTCACAAACCCTTATGTCACACAACGAATCGTCAGGTGAGCACATGACTTCGTCACACACCCTTATGTCACACAACGAATCGTCAGGTGAGCACATGACTTCGTCACACACCCTTGTGTCACACAACCAAAGCTGTAGCTTCATAATAATGTGCTTGGGACTGATTCTGTTTTCATGTTATTGTTTTTTATCATTCAATTTTTTTGTTTAGATTGACCTCATTCATTATGATTGCAGTTTGTATGCCTTGCTGTCGAAAAAGCATGCCAAGGTGACGGAACACATCAAGCAACTTGAGACCACTCCCCTAGTGACAGAGAACGGCGGACCGGACCATGCAGCAGGCTCACATGATGCGGACTCCGAACATTATGTGCGTAAAGTACTAGTATTATAACATCTTACCATATACCGCAGCTGTATGAGGAGGCTTAGTTCTTTGATTTATCAGCTGGAAAGCCTGCATCAAACGGAGATGAGAGCTGATGAGACATCCAGCTATCAGGACCGTTTGACCGTGCACACTCACATAGTCTTTGATTCAATGTGAACATGTTCAAATTAGACATGAAAGTTGTCATCTTTTGATCGCATAAGTGAGAGTTGATACGTGTAATTACAAATATCGTGATGAATCCTGAAAGCACACGATTGACTGCGCTGATTCTTGTATAAAAAACGTGACCATTCTCATCACTTTTCAAAGACCGCAATCTAGTGAGAGCTGGAAGAGTGTAACTCTCATCAACTCTCAAAGACCATTTGATCGCAACGCGTGGGAGATGTAGAAAGAGAGGAACTCTCATCAACTCTCAAAGACCATTTGATCGCAACGCGTGTGAGATGTAGAAAGAGAGGAACTCTCATCAACTCTCAAAGACCATTTGATCGCAACGCGTGTGAGATGTAGAAAGAGAGGAACTCTCATCAACCCTCTACTCCGTTTGGTTGAGGCTTAGTCTACCCGTATTGTCGGGCCGTGTTGGAGGGCGAGTGTTCTAACAACATGCTATTTGTGTGTTTATACGCGTAGGTTCATTTACTAAACATTGTTTACGAACACGAACTGTAATATGTGTTGTGTTATTTTAAAAGTCTCTGTCAGTCGCCATTTTGTCATCCTAATAATATACCAAGTATGAGAGAAACATTTTTATCACCTGATTTGGGGAAACTTGAGTTTCTCGATTGAGTTTCGGTAAAAAAAAGTATAAAGCTTTGTTTTTATATTGTTATTTGAAAATTGTATCGCATGATGTATTTGCCGTCCAATGTTGAATGGTAGCAACTACAGGTGTGGCTCTTTCATTTTCAGTTTATACTATAACAGCATGTTATCTGTCTGGTCTCTTTTATATACTATAACAGCATGTTATCTGTCTGGTTTCTTTTATATACTCTAACAGCATGTTATCTGTCTGGTCTCTTTTATATACTCTAACAGCATGTTATCTGTCTGGTCCCTTTTATATACTCTAACAGCATGTTATCTGTCTGGTCTCTTTTATATACTCTAACAGCATGTTATCTGTCTGGTCTCTTTTATATACTCTAACAGCATGTTATCTGTCTGGTCTCTTTTATATACTCTAACAGCATGTTATCTGTCTGGTCTCTTTTATATACTCTAACAGCATGTTATCTGTCTGGTCTCTTTTATATACTCTAACAGCATGTTATCTGTCTGGTCCCTTTTATATACTCTAACAGCATGTTATCTGTCTGGTCTCTTTTATATACTCTAACAGCATGTTATCTGTCTGGTCTCTTTTATATACTCTAACAGCATGTTATCTGTCTGGTCTCTTTTATATACTCTAACAGCATGTTATCTGTCTGGTCTCTTTTATATACTCTAACAGCATGTTATCTGTCTGGTTTCTTTTATATACTCTAACAGCATGTTATCTGTCTGGTCTCTTTTATATACTCTAACAGCATGTTATCTGTCTGGTCCCTTTTATATACTCTAACAGCATGTTATCTGTCTGGTCTCTTTTATATACTCTAACAGCATGTTATCTGTCTGGTCTCTTTTATATACTCTAACAGCATGTTATCTGTCTGGTCTCTTTTATATACTCTAACAGCATGTTATCTGTCTGGTCTCTTTTATATACTCTAACAGCATGTTATCTGTCTGGTCTCTTTTATATACTCTAACAGCATGTTATCTGTCTGGTCCCTTTTATATACTCTAACAGCATGTTATCTGTCTGGTCCCTTTTATATACTCTAACAGCATGTTATCTGTCTGGTCCCTTTTATATACTCTAACAGCATGTTATCTGTCTGGTCCCTTTTATATACTCTAACAGCATGTTATCTGTCTGGTCCCTTTTATATACTCTAACAGCATGTTATCTGTGTGTGGTCCCTTTTATATACTCTAACAGCATGTTATCTGTGTGTCTCTTTTATATACTCTAACAGCATGTTATTTATGTGTCCCTCTCTTAAGATGGCGGACTTGGCTATCCTGGAGGAGGTGCTCCGTATGGTTTTGGAGATCATTAACTCGTGCGTCACCAACACCCTGCACCACAACCCCAACCTGGTCTACACCCTGCTGCACCGGCGAGAGCTGTTCGCGCAGTTCCGCACGCACCCTACCTTCCAAGACATCATACAAAATATAGACACGGTAAGTTTTTCATTTTGGCTCAGATAGTGGTATTTTACAGTCTCATCTTAAAGCCGCATTGTCACCAGTTTACTTCCGGAGGTCCGACGGAAACCTCAACCGTTAAAAGACAAAAGAATCTATTAGAATCCGAGATATTTAACATGCCATCCGCTCTAAATTATCAATCACATCCTCAAAGAAACTTGCAATATACACACTGCTTTCAATATTTTGAAATATTTTTCGCGTTTTCCGTTAAAAGTCATCGGAAACTGTTACGTAATCGACCGGAAGTAAACTGGTGACAATGCGGCTTTAAATAGCTTTGATAATACCCAACACTCGTTTTATCGGCCTATAAGTTCCAGAGTTTTCCTTCAAGCACATTTGCTCTGCAGTCCAGAAAACCCTTCCCTTCCTCATACCGTGCTGTGTGTCCGCACACAATGGCGTATCTTCAGGATCTTCTACAATCCGAACATCCCCAACATTTGTTAATCGTCTTGCGTTTTGAAGATCCTGGCGTTTTCTCCCCGTGCTTACTCTACAGGCTAGAGTATCTCCCCCTTTTCTTTAATCATACTATGCGTTGCACAGGTCCTGGCGTTTTTCAGCGCGCGTTTGGAGCAGCATCCGGACCAGACTTTGTCTGTTGGAGTAGTCTTAGACGTCATCAAACAGGGAACGCTCCAGTGGCCTAAAGACAGATTAAAGGTAAAGGGCTTTGTTTTTTAACTAGTCGAGGACGATTCCTTGTCTCCAAGCGTCATTTATCCCCGGTAAATATTATTGTAAGAAACTTGACAATAATCGTTGCATTAAAACTACCGTACGTATTTCACCTCGCTCATTGTATAACACAATACGATATTTATTTCGATGTGTAGGAAGGAACTAATTGTAGTTTGTTATGTTCCTCCCTTGCAGAAGTTCCCCGAGCTGAAGTTCAAGTATGTGGAGGAGGAGCAACCAGAGGAGTTCTTCATCCCCTACGTCTGGTCACTAGTGTACAAGTCATCAACCCTTTACTGGAACAAAGATCATATCATGCTCTTCCAGCCAGATTCCTGACCTAGATCAACCCTTTACTGGAACAAAGACAATGTCGTCTCTTCCAGCCAGATTCCTGACCTAGATCAACCCTGTTCTGGAACAAAGACAATGTCGTCTCTTCCAGCCAGATTCCTGACCTAGATCAACCCTGTTCTGGAACAAAGACCATGTCGTCTCTTCCAGCCAGATTCCTGACCTAGATCAACCCTGTACTGGAACAAAGACCATGCCGTCTCTTCCAGCCAGATTCCTGACCTAGATCAACCCTGCTCTGGAACAAAGACCATGTCGTCTCTTCCAGCCAGATTCTGACCTAGATCAACCCTGTACTGGAACAAAGACAATGGGACTCTTGACCTAGACCATTTTCGCGTCATCGGCCAGCCTTACGCGTCAAAACGAAACCCGCCCACTGAACTCTCAGAATGGTGCTACGCCATATTAAAATATTGTTCCAAAAGCTCTAGTGGAACCCTTTAAGGGAAAAAAAGAACACATTTACAGTAGGAATGAGTCATTAGGAAACTTGAAGTCAGTTCGAGTTATCGGCCATAATAATAGGCTTACAGATTATACGACTGGACTCAAGGAAAAAGTTTAACGTGTCGGACAAACGACATACATTTATAAAATTGTTTATGAAAAGAATAATGGAAAAATTGTCTCATATCCTTTATGTCTTAAGAATATTAGATTATTAGGTAATATAGGTGATGTTGCTTGTGATTATAACCCTTTTTGTAAAGTTATGCGATTGTAATATTTCGAGAATTCTCAGTCAATTTTATATATGGAAATAACATAGATATGTTAAGTAATAAAAAATGTATTGCGAATACACCGTCATTTTTGTATTTACCACTGGATTTGTAACCAGTCCCTCTCCTCAAATGACTCAGTCTAATGTATCCCTTGAAGTCTATGCATGGACAGGAGTAACAGTTTGTTAGGCTAAATTATGATATTATTAAACCACAAAATTCCCTGTAATATGCCTTCTTTTGTGACGCGCTTTCATTGGTTACTTAAAAAAAAAAAAAAAAAAACAGTCAAGTTACGCGAAATCTGAGCACCTATCATGTGGTGCGTGAACAGTCCCGACGCGCTAGCCGAAACCTACCCGAGTATGTTCCGGCTAGCGCGTCGGGGATTGATCGCGCGCAGTAAACACGGACAGCGCGTCCAAAACAAGGAATATTTAAGCCAAATTAGAGGAAATTTATGGTTGATTACGAAAATTTCGCCTAACAAACTCTGTACCTCGTGCGTTATCACTGCTTCCACCCCCTTCCTAACAAGAGCCCAGAGACTGGATCAGATTTAGATACTCAAAGCCTCATATTTCTAATAAATATTTTAGAATATAGAAATAGGAAATACACGTACGACCTCATGCACTACACACTATTTATTTTTACATTGACTCTGATGTAACACAATGACGCACGTAATTCAAAGCGCTTACCTTTTTCACTTCTATCAAAATATATATTTTATCTTATCAAACCTAGATTTACCAAAATAACTTGCTTTCGTTTTACGTGGGTAGCTTCGTTTCTGAATGGCTGCCCCCATGAAAGTCAACTATATAAAACGCTTCTATAATTAATATGAATGTATAGATTTACTAATAAATCTCCTTTCGTAGATTCAAATGATAGTGTATTAAATAGACACATAAAATATATTTAAAGTTAAAAAGACAGAAAACGCCGGAGAGCAAAGAATAAGAGCGTTTTCAAGTGTAAAATAACTAAAGAGTAGCTTAAAATATGGAAAGCTTTTGCGTATTACACCTTTGTACAAATCCTATTGCTCTTCCTTTGTCTTGTCAGACTTTTATTCTTTAATTAATACATGGAAACAACTCAAAACTACATTATATCTTCACGGGTTTCCGAATTTAACCCTTGTATGTATCCATTTTTAAAATATATTTACAATTGTTGGTATCCATACCGAAATTCGAGTAGTTCAACTTATCGCGTTTCCCATTTCCGAGTGTTAGATTTTGCTGCTATACGCGTGCTGCATAGGAAACACTGGAAATGCTGAACAACAAAATGATAGTGGCGTTCGTAAACACGTGAAACAAAGTGTAATATCCAAGCCAGCACAGAAGAGAACAAAGACATTGGAGTGTATTAATGCTAAATGAGTATATTCCAGGGGTGTACGAAAACCACACTAATGTAACGCGCGCATCAAATGAGTTGGCTTGTTCTTAATAATCGACGCCAGTCTTGCCGGTTCTCGTCAGCATATTCTCTTCTTCATGTATATTGCGTTCCCGCGATTTGCGAGAATCCCGTTTGTATCCTCGCAAAGCCCTCACCACAAATACGCCGGGTATAAAGAGACAAGACGAGCCAATCAGAAACGCGATGACAATGTGTCCCCACCAGGGATAGGCTAGGATCTTGGTGTCGGCCTGCGAAGGAATCAGCATTGTCATTAGGGACTAACACGTGAATCGGCCCTATTGACGGCGTGCTGGACTTCAAATCTCAAAGCATCAATTTCTATCGGCTGATTTTGATAGATAAAGCATAAAGATTTAATTTTGGTGAGATTTCTTCTCCTAATTTGTCTTCTGTAATATTGTGAAAACAATACAAGTTAACAAGGTACAAGAGGTACAATAGTTTTGCCAGTCAAGTCACCAGAGCCTTTATTCTAAATAGGGGAGGGGGTGCAAATAATAAACCTCTAATAAACTAGCATCACCTTAGCAAAGTCCCACACGGTGTATCCGATTGGTTTGACGGCGAGGTTCACCACACTAGGAACGATTATAGCTAGCACGACAAGGGGGGACAAGACGAACCAAGAGATGAGCCAGTACCACCCTGGGCGGCAGCCGATCATGTATTCGATGTCGCTCTCAAATCTGCAATGGTAAAAGCAAGAAAATAACCTGATCATGTATTCGATGTCGCTCTCAAATCTGCAACGGTAAGATAGGGAATGAAACGATTATGTATTCGGTGTCGCTCTCATATTTGCAACAGTAAGCAAGGGAGTGAACCGACAGAAACAAGAAAATAAATTCTTGCTCCGCATTCATGAGTGGGTAGAAACAGACATTAATAAAGAAAATTGAAAAAAAAAGTGGTGTGGAGACAGCAGGGTGTACTTCAGGTGCTGTAAACAATTATACCGCTGAAAGATGACATGTAAATACATTTACGTGGATCAATATCATGTCAGAAAGGGTGCAGTAAAAGGGTTTTTTTCATCGCTCTCTGATGTGACGGCCGCAACCTTTCCTGCATCTGGCGTCTGTCACTGAACATGTCACGTGATTTCTTAGTGCAAGTCGCCAAATGACACCATATGACAACCCACCTTCTCAGTCCATACACGTAAGCCACTCCTATAAGCTCGAACAAGCCCACGAACAACAAGGGCAGCGGTCCAGAGAACGAGTCAAACATCTGCAGCCAGTACTCTCCAGACCTCTGACAGAACACGAGGCCAACGAAGAACGAGATCACGCACAAGAGGCCTGGTATCAGAGAAGGGAAGAGCGCATTTTTAGCAATAACACGTCGTCTGTATATCAATAATATAATGGTGTTGGCGGCTCGTTGGTGCAATAAATAAATTTACAACAGCGAAAGAAAAAAATTCGTACTCTCTTAAAGACCATTTATAGTTCACTACATTCTTTGGACTTTGTTTACCAGGCTGACTCGTCAATGGTGACTTACCTCCAACCAGAAAACAAGCATTCTGGCAGTGTTACTACATCCCCCCATCCTTATCAGACTCCCCATCCTTTCTAGAACAACCCTCCCTTACCAGAACCACTACTTATTAGACCACCTCCTTACCAGACCCCCTCATCCTTACCAGACCCACTACTTACTAGACCACCTCCTTACCAGACCCCCTCATTCTTACCAGACCCACTACTTACTAGACCACCTCCTTACCAGACCCCCTCATCCTTACCAGACCCACTACTTACTAGACCACCCCTCCTTACCAGTCTTCCGACCCTTTCTAGACCCCCTCCCCCAATACACATGGAATGGATGCCTAAATCAAAGACTTTTTTAGACAACGGACGGCAACAGGGAGTTCCTTGTATAAAGTTTTGCATGAAACCAATGTAAAAGACGCTTCTTTTCCAACACGCATGAAACCTAACATTGTGATAACGCTAAAAACAAAAATCATCTACTTCCGGTTGCCATCAGTTTCCTAGAGACGCCTTTGCTTAAGTACCCTAATAATCTCTGCAAAGTCGCATTCGACTCACCTGCAATGATCTCCTTTCGGAAGGGCACCAATTTCATCTCGTGTATTGGTGTGACCACGCCCTCGAGGATGCCATACTGGCTGCTTAGCCCCAGCATGATGAGCATCCCGAAAAAGAGCACGGCCCACAGGGGAGAGATAGGCATCTTGAGAATGGCCTCTGTGAAGGCGATGAACGTCAGACCTGGGCCCCCGGCGGCCTGTAACAAACCCTTGTTAATAACAGAAGAGAGGAGGGCGGTTGTGTTGTGCAAACCTTTGTAAGTGAGGGCAAGGAAAACGATATGGCCTTGCATAGCCGTAGCAGGCCTCGAATTATTGGGGGGAGGCACAATACAGAAACATTAAGAAAACAATGGGGGGCACAGCCACGCCCCTACTGGTCATTTCCTTATAAAAATATTCCTTTTAAAATATTAGAGGGGGAGGCACGTGCCCCCAGTGCCCACTCCCTGCTACGGCCCTGCCTTGTAAGTGAGTAAGTGAGGGCAGAAAGGGTGTTGTGGCATGTATGCATGCTTATAGTGCAAAACGTTTATTAAGAGCACATCTAAGGGAGCATCTAACAGAACTTTCTAAAGGCTGCACGATTTAGTTGTAGGCCACACTTTTACAAATCGAGTCGTAGAGTTTTATTCAACCTAAGACTCTGCTAAAATGTTCAACTACGAAAGTTGCAACATATAATTCACGGCTAAGACATGATGCCTATGAATAACTTTTAGTAATAGTAATAGCATAAAGGGGGGGTCATGGTGAAACCCTTTAAAAAGTGGGCAAATAAGAGTGTGGCATGTAACAGATGGTGGATAAGCACCTGAAAAAAGCAAACACTTATACTGTGCTCAAAACTCTTTGTACCTCATTAAGCCACTTTTCCAAGTTAAAGCACATGTCTGCCATTGTCTTGTTTTCTGGGAGAAGAGTCCCATTCACGCCTCCGTACAGCGCAATACATTCGTCGTATGATCTGTTTGCCTGTATAGTGCCAAAGAAACAATAAATAAGAATAAGAATGTGATTATTGTGACCAAGAAGAGATAATTGATTATAAGCCATTTAGTGTTTGATTGTTTTGTCATACCCTTGAATCTAAGAGAACTGCACTTCCTGCACAACCTTGTCATGTCCTCAGAGAAAAGTCTGTATATCCATTTTATCCGGTTTAAATACCTCTTTACTTTATAGACTACTGTATAGACTACCTATTCACTACTTGATTTCATAGCATTTTGGATTCCATTTGCCTTGAATTCCAAGACAAAGATGGTAGCATATGCTGAGTCGGGGGTATTGGGATGATTATCAGCAAAATATATTTTAACCCTAAGGAATAGCACTTTATTGGTAGTCAAGTATTACCCCTTAGAGTAGCACATTGGGTACACAATTAGCATGAGGCAGCCTAAGGGATAGCAGAATCCTAAGAATCTTTGAATGTCCCCTAATGGATAGCAGATGGTAGAGTTTTATACCCTAAATGATAGGATCTCCCCCCCCCTCCCCCCCTCCCCAGGAGATGGAGGTTACTTATCCCCACATACTTTGAATCCCAGGATGGAGAAGATGACAATAGTGGCGTAGATGGAGGTGGCACAATTCATGAGAGACACGAACACCGCATCACGCCGGCAGTTGTTGTGGATAGGGTTATAACTGGACATCGCAATCAATGAGCCATACCCAATGCCAAGGGAAAAAAAGATCTGAGTAGCGGCCTCCAGCCACACTTGTGGGTCCTTTAGCTTGTCAAACTTAGAAACAAAATAGTAATCAGTAAACCCCTAAGTTTATCAATCTACAAAACTGCGAGCATTGTAAACACTATTGACTTTAATAAAGAAAGGTGTGTACCTAACTTACAAATAGTCCAGCACTAACACCACTTCAGTGAGGTTTAATTGTTACTGAAAGTATAGCTATGAAATGGCCGATGTGATGTACTCTAATAGAATAACAGCTAAATGGTTACCTGTGGTGTGAACATATGTTTAATGCCATCAACAGCGCCATCAAGTGTAAGCCCTCGAATGAGGAAAATAGTCAGCACAATGTATGGTACTGTAGCGGTCACATACACAGCCTGTTGGATGTAAAAACACCAAGATATCATTACATGTAGATAGAACAACATCAAAGGAGTGATGGCAAAGCTTGGCAGAGGGGATGGAAAAGGGTGGGTATAGTGCTGTATGTAGTGCTGATGTGTTCATCAATCTGCATCATGACATCTTCAACATTAGTCACCATGTCATCATCGTCGTCGTCGTCGTCCTCGTTGTTGTCGTTGTTGTTGTTGTCGTTGTCGTCATCATCATCATCATCAACATCATGACCACCGCCACCGCCACCGCCGCCGCCGCCGTGGTGGGTATAGTGCTGTTTCTTTTTTACACACCTTTCCTCCTGACTTGACACCCCTCATGATGCACAGGAACACAATTATCCATGACAACAGGAGACACAGGCAGAGATGCCACTGCAACCCCCCTCCCTCCTCCAGGGATGAGGACACACCCAGTGCCGTCTTGTACCAGTAGTACTGGGTCCTACCTGCAAATGTGCATTCTGGTATCTCTGTACCTGTAAGACATAGGCATAGCCATTTTCACATCCTCAAATCATCACAGCGGCGTAGCCAGGATTTTTAACAGTAGGGGGCCCAAAAGGTCCTATCAAGGCATTTGCCTCCTTTTTTAGATTATGTCTCATGCATTTACTGTATTTTTGGGTGCAAGAAGGGGGGGCTGGGCCCTCTGGGCCACCCCCTGGCTACGCCCCTGCATCACAATATACATGAAAAACAATATACCTTTCAAGCTGGTTGTAGACCAGAGTGTTTACACATTGACTCAGACTCATGTTTGTAAACTGCATAGAGCAGCCTATATATCTAAGACCAGCTGTCATTTGCATGTAAAGTGCAGGTGAGTATGCCTACATAGATACTTGTGCTCTAGAAACGCATCACACTTGTTACATCCGGTCTTGACACCATCATCACAACTACACCTCCACAACTATGACCTGCTACTCTCTTACCATTAATACTTGGGCAGGAAGAGTACGGCAACTCCTTTTGGAATGCACCAAACAAGTAAATAAAGCACCATGCCAGAAGCACGTTATAATAAATACTGATGAGCAGAGAGAGAACGACAGAAGCAATCCCCACACCTCCTAGGTAGGGATGGATATTGTTCCATACTCCGATAGACCCCTTGCGTATGCTCTGGCCAATTGCAAGCTCCAGAAAGAATAAAGGAATTCCCATGGTCACAAGACTTGTGAAGTAGGGGATAAGAAAGGCACCTGGAAAATGGTCACAAAAATGATCACACTTTATGGGTATGAGTTTAGACTTAAAAATCTTCTTATAATCATTATAGGGTAGGCATCTTACAAATTCTTAGTTTCAATTATGGATTTTTGTGATTATTCTAAGCGAAATTTTTCTAGATCTGTTATATGTCTCACAACTCTATTCTGTCACACGTAATATCGACGATTGTAAACGTGGATTCGACTGGATTCGACTCAAGGCAAAATCAAAACAAAACGCGATGCATGTTGGGTAATACTATTTTTAGATTTCCCGCTCGCTTTCTATAATGGATTTTCCGAGAAATGGTGAACAATTAAAATGGCAAACTCATTCTCTTTATTTCTAATATTTAGAGGGTTTCTTTTTACATTGTAATTGTGTATTCAGACATTGAACAATACAATAAGAAAACAAAAAAAATACTTTTTTACATATCAAGCGGCTGACTGGTTTAGCGGGTTAACAAACGAGAACATTTGTTTTGAGTAATTTTCACTTCGTTTAACATATTCTAGAAAGTTAAAGATAACAAACAATGAATATATAAAGTTTATTCTAAATTCATAATTTTAATTTTCATCTCATAGAGTAAACGTAACTACTTCAACTAAAGCTTGATATTATCAATATTTTGAAATAATTAAAAAGAACACGTGCTTACCTCCGCCGTTCTTTTGACAAAGATACGGAAACCTCCAAACATTACCAAAGCCGATGGCAAAGCCAATTGTAGCCAGAATATACTCCACTTTACTTCCCCATCCTTCGCGATGGTGGTCTTCAATAACAACAAACTCCTGTGGTGGATTCGCTGTACTACCACCGTCACCTACTACAGCGAGAGTTGCTTTACTTTCATCTTCCACAAGTGGAATAGACATTTTTTAAACAGGTCTTACTTAAATTTCCCTAAAAGATGACACTACATTTAGGGGGTTGTTTTCCCCCTTTCGCTACGTTCCACGTTAGCCGGTTGAATCGTTTCTTCTTGATTTATGCAAATACAGCTGAATGAACAAAGCGAGCCATTGAGCAACTGAGCAACCTGCCACTGACGGGCCCGCAGTCACGTCATACGTGGCACTTGGAGGTTCTTTTTAAAAACACTCAAACGACACGAAGTTGAACACAAGCGATGTGTGGGTGCTAGTGTTTGTTTCTGCCGTTATGGTGTTTATCTAAATAAGAAATTCCAAGGGGTTTTCTATACGAAAATTATTGCGAAACCGAAACAAAAGAAAAAAAAAGATTATAGGATTACCTTTTGAGTAGATATATGCAAGAGTAGGTTTATTCAATTTATTCAATTTCTATTGTCTATAAAAGTCTAGAACAGGTACATTAAAGGTACATTATTTAAGTGGTACACTTGAACACTTTTAGGGGCCGGCCATTTGACTTATGAGGGAGAGGTGTGTGGGTGTTTTTGAAAAAAAATATGATGTACGCCCCCCCCCTAAAAAGTCAAATGGTCGCCCCTTATGAAATCGCGTTGTAGGGGAAGGGTAGGGTGTAGATTAAGGCAATATTTACTCCATCACTTTAACCCCTGCGGTGTCACATCCAAGGCGATCCGAGAAAGGTTGGTGTATAGGAGGTAAAAGCGTAAATATATTTCTCATAAGTTAAATTACCTCCCCGCTCCGGGGATTTCTTTATCCCCCCCCCCCCCCCCCCCCCAGGAAATCCCGGATCCAGGTATTCTTGATTTTTAGATTCTCTCATGAGTTTATTGCTTCAGCGCTTGCAGTGGCTAGTTCCTCCTCAACCTCCCCCCCATGGACTTGGCGGGAAAAAGTGTCACGCTCCCGTGCTTGGAATGATTGAGTTTCCTACTCGCCTCGCGTTACTCGTCGAAAGACATAATCAGGTGTTGCATGTAAAACTAGACGCTGCACCAGCGTTTACTCAGGCTACAAAAGAAATCACCGAAAATATTTCGGAATCACATGTGTCCATCGGAGGTTGTTAGAACTAAGAAATATTTGCGTTACGAGCTGCAGAGAAAAAAGGCCGAGGCGGAGCGAGTCCCTTTATAGCAGTCCTTGAAACAACCCTGGCCAAAATATACGGCCAGGGTTATACACATCTTTTAGTGTGGGTCTATCGCAGACGGCGAGTGCATTTGTGCGAGTAGTGAGCGTCCGAATTTCGCGAACGAAAAGAGTCTTCCACAAAAGCCGCTCGCTTTCAGGCAGAGTATACCGCAGACCTCTGAGCATCGCAGGCTTACACGGCCAGGGTATAATTTTTCATTGTCTGTGAATAATTAACAATTTATCGGCGGCTTCTTACACTTGATTAATGAACAAGAATCTATGCAAGAAATGTTTACTCTACTTCATATGCTTGATTTCATTTCATATTCCAAACCCCTGGCTTTTTTTTGCTCTTTACCGTTTATTTTGCCTGTGCTAGATCGAAGATTATTTTTTGCACCATTCCAAGTCCTGTCTTCTGCTTTTTACACATACATGTAAGAAAACATACTCTTTACTGAGCACTCCTAACTCATTTGTTGTGAATAATCAAGCTCTGAGCGTCAAACTCTGCTTTAGGCTAAGGCTAAGTTCAAACGGCGTATTATCCATGAGTCGTATTCAATGCAAATGCATGCAAATGAAGATTAAACAATCGACTCGATTCATTTGCATTGAATACGGCACATGGATAATACGACGTTTGAACTTAGACTAAGAGGAATAAATGCTTTTGGGGGCTTCTAAGAAGAACGCTTTAATTAAAGCTTATCTTTGCTTTATCATCTCAACATCAAACCATTCTCCGGTACCCCCTTATGGCTAGGGATTGTGATCGATGTGATTAATGAGCCATCTACAATTTTTCAGGGGATTTTTCTAGTATCCTCCAGAAAACATAAGAATCCGATGTGATCATGGTATTACAATAAATATCGAACAAGAAATGTTGTCCGGGAAGGAAATAAAAAAGAATTAGAATCGGAAAAGATAGGCATCTACATAGAATGGCACCCTCCCCTGAACCCGCCCAAGACTAAGTGATTGGCTCCTGACAAGAGTATATGATTTCACTGATGTGTTTTATTTGTATGATATAAATCACGATAAAAACACCGTCAAAATTTATTGTCTATCCGCCTGTATATGCTATCTACCTTTTTCTTTACTTTAGATTATAAGCTATATAAAGATTTGTTAGAGTACTTTTGGTGAAGATAGACTGATAGAGTTTAAAATCGCTCTAATTCTTCTTTCGTAGATACATCAGATTCTCCTCTAAAAACGAGGATATATTCAAAATAGATTTACCAATGTAGAAAGGGACCACATCGCTGGTCTAAATTATATTTTGCGCGCCCATTATGAACAGCGGGAATACGAACGCAAAGCATGGTGGGTAAACGTTCGAAATCCAAGTCACAACTCCAAATTAATATCTAGAACTCATTTAAATTTTTTTTTTAAAAAAAAGCAAATTTAACCGGCTTATACGTAAATCAACAACGATATCAGAATATATACTTCATTTAAAAGGCTTGTTCAATTTACAATTTTATGCTTGGTGGTCCGCTAGAGACACGCAAATCCTATACTTCTTCCCACAATAACTTATTAGCAGATTCGTCATCTCCTTTCTAAAGGCGATGTGATAAGAAATACGGTCACTCACGATTTGAGATGCGTCAGTTCAATTCAAATCGTCTAAATTCGTCATTTACATCTAGAATCGGTCTTGAATGAGCAAGTTGTATAAAAGTCGTGCATTTTAACGTTGGAAAAATATCCAAAAGGCTCAAAACGATCACCAAAAAGATAACTTTCTCCTACAAACACGTTTCCAGATGCATAATCATTATCGGTGATTCATCATCAGTTGATTCTCATCTCATCGTCATCATCCTCGGCTCCTCCCATTGGCTCCTCCGTCATAGTGATCGGCACCCGGGTAAGGTTAGGGGTCATGGCCCCGGGGGGGACGATGTTCTCCTCCGCCCCCTTAGAGGTCTGCCTCTCGTATTTAGTAAAACCGAATCGCCGTAGGATAAACACTAGTGGGATGGGTAGGATGGACACGGCGATGATGACAGCAATGCAACCCAGACCCCAACCGGGGTACTCGGTGTCGATAACTTTCGACTAAAAAAAGGATTCAGAAAGACGTTAGAAAGACACTAGGAATGCCATCTATCATCGTGATGTAAAATGGTGGAAATGGATTACAGTGAAAACGAGTTATTGAAGACACTCTTGGGACCGAAGAATGGCCTAATACAACCGTGGAACCCTGTTTTAAAATAAGACTAAAAAACTCCTCTCATTGAAAGTGATTTGTACAGAAATAGCATTTGAACTTTATCCTATTTAATCCTGGTAAAGTGCCATTAAAGAAGGGTTGATATTTATAATAATTTAATATTTATATGGCGCAAATGATGAATTTGGTGAAATGTTGAATGTGTAGTTCCAGAAAATATCCATACCCTCCCATTGAGGGGATTGGAAATTCCGGGGGTGGGGGTGGGGGTGGGGGTGGTCAAACGCCCAGGAATTTCCAGGGTGTGTGTGTTTCTGGGGGGGGGGTATGCACGTTAAACCGAAGGTCCCGTCTCTCCAATACTACTTTACACTAATCTGAACCGGGGGGACGTAAAAGAACCGCTGAGGACGTGGAAACCCTGGCAGTGACCATCCCCGTGACAAAACTTACATTACTAAAATACTTATGCAGTCTTTGAAGATGAGATATCCTAGCATGCAAAACGCTTAGAGCTAAACGAAAGCGCTATACAAATGAACACATTGTATTATTATTATTATTATTATTATTATTATTATTATTATTATTATTATTGTTATTGTTATTGTTATTGTTATTGTTATTGTTATTATTATTATTATTATTATTATTATTATTATTATTATTATTATTGCAAATCAAATAAAAAACTGACTGAAACTATCTTTCGAGGGGCTTTCCACTTAATAAGACGGGTTATTTTTCGTAACGCTTTTCTGATTAAATCTGTCATGGATTTGGGATCAAAATTTCCAGAGGAGGTGGGGGTACTATGTCTGGAAAATGGGTTGGTGGTGGGGGTGGGGGGCAAAATGGGCTCCCAAAAAGGTAATTTCAGAGGGGTGGAAGGTGAGATGTAGATGTTTTATTATTGTTACCATATAACTTTTGTTACAGGTTGTTTCAACCAATAAATTTCTATATTTCATTTCCTTATACACATACACAGACCCCCTCAAAGGGGGGATGGTATGGATATTTTCTGGAACTACACAGTTTGATCAACATCCAGAATTCGATGTTTCACTTCGCTCTGAATCGACAACCATATCCTTGTGTGCCATTTATGGCGAGGAGGTTTGTTTACTATAATCTGGTTAGTAAGATCGTATGCGAGACGGTCAAAGCCCTGTGATTACTCTTTGCTAATGCATCTTGTTGTAGCTCACCTTTGAGTTAGTCCGCAGGCTCGCGTGGTCGTGACTGGTTCAGATAGCATGCCCGCAAAACCCGCGAACACTCACTTTAGAGTCCCGCAAAACCCGAGAAACACTCACCTCAGAATAAGACCATGCGGAGTTTGTGATCGGTTTGGATATCATGCCCGCCAAACCCAAAAACACTCACCTCAGAGTTAGACCATGCGGAGTATGTGATCGGTTTGGATATCATGCCCACCAAACTCGCAACCACTATCCCTGCCACGACGACCGGTGCCTCGTACCTCCACGTGATCTTGAAGTACCAGTTAGGCCGCTTGCTGATCATGTATTCGATATCGTCCTCAAACCTACAGCGACGCAACAACACGTATGAGGTTTGCATATCATGTGAGCTCAATATCGATGTTTAGGCACCAATAGGTATCATTTGGGTCAGGCCCGTAGCCAGGGGGGGGGGGGGATTCGAGGGGTTCGGACGACCCCCCTACCCGGCTTGAAGGTCCGCTCAGAGAAAACAAAAAAATATATAACGTTTGGCTTGATATACCGTGCACTTCAATATGTCTTTAAAAGGACTATAATTTTTTTATAATAATTATCTTTATTATTATTATCGCTATATGTTCAAAAACACTCGATAATAACATTTTAAATACAAGATTGAATTTATTGATTGCCTAATGTAATAAGGCGAGGAGATGGGTATACCGGTAATTTGGTCCGCTCAAATAAAAAACGAGCCACCCCGCTCAAAATCCTGGCTACGGGCCCGTGGATACTATTTGACGATACTTCAATAAGTATGACGCACGTTTTGGAGGTCGAAGCGGAAGATTATTATGAAATATGTTCTCTCGAAACGGACTGTATTAGCCCTTCACACCCTCCTAGCTAATACAAATACGCCTATATAAATATAACTATTGCACGTAACATGACGGAAAAACATGACATGACGCTTCAAATAAGCCCATTTCACATCTAATAATTCACATTTAATTCACATTCACATCTAATATCAAATGCGACTTTTTTTTTAAATTGATGCTACTTTTTGTAAAGCGCCATTTAAATATTTGAGCTATTCGTCCCTGAGCCATACACAGAACAAAAATCTGGGTATGTGCATTTCGGTCTCACGTTATTTGTGTTTTGAAAATCATTCTGGAATACAAGAAACCGATGGCCATTGTAAGAAATTGTGTCGTCCTTCTCTATCTAGAATTGCGATTTTCCAGGTTTTTCCGTCATGTCATTGCACTAAGGTTTACCTCTTGGATCCGTACACCCAGCACACTCCGATCATTTCCAGCATTCCGATGACAAGGAGGGGGAGGGTTCCAGAGAACGAGTCGAACATCTGCAGCCAGTACTCGCCCGAATTCTGACAGAACAGCAGTCCAAGCAGGAACGACACGAGACAGATGGCGCCTGCACAAACAGGACAATTATTACAATGATATGATGATGATGATGACAATGATGATGATTATGATGACAATGATAACGATGATTATGACAATGATAATGATGATTATGACAACGAATATGATAACAATGAAGAGAAAGGAGGAAATGAAAATGAGGACGAAGCAGGCAATAATCACGATAATGATGACTATCATGATGATGGTAAAAAAAAAACAAGATGACATTGAGGCAGCTGATTAGCATATAGTGATAAATATGATTATGACCATAATAATAATAATAATGATAATGCGCTATATACCCGAGACAAACTCCTTTCTCCACGACACAAGTTTGGCGTCGTACACGGGGGTAATCACGCCCTCCAGGGTCCCAAACATGGAGCCGAGGCCAAGGGTGAGAAGCATGCAGAAGAAGAGCGTGGCCCAAAGTGGCGAGAGTGCGGGCATCTTGACGATCGCCTCGGTGAACGCAATGAAAGTCAGACCAGGCCCCTCTGCAGACTGCAAAACGATATAATCGAGGTTCAGAATAAACAACACAAAATAGCCATATCAACTGGCAGTTAAACCATCTATGTTTTATAATTTCTCTGTCATCCAAATAGAATTTAAATCTAAAATAACATAAGGAAATGGTTAATATTTCGCAAGAAAATAGTCAAATGGGCATCGGCCTGCTCTTCTGATAACTTATATAACTTTTACACAGAATCATTTTTCAACATTCTTCCCCAGTTACCTGACCAAGCCAGTATTCCAGCGTCTTGCATGCCTCGCCGACAGTCTGGTTGCCTGGTAACGTCACATTGTCCTTGGTGTAGAGCTCGATACACTCGGTGAAGGTCTCGTGCGCCTGTAGAACAGAGTACACATGTTAAGGATGGAGACACGTGCGCCTGAAGATAGTACACATGCTTAGGATGGAGACACGTGCGCCTGTAGAACAGAGTACACATGTTTAGGATGGAGACACGTGCGCCTGTAGAGATTACACATGCTTAGGATGGAGACACGTGCGCCTGTAGACAAGAGTACACATGCTTAGGATAAAACATGACACGTGCGCCTATATGGTAGAATACACTTGGTTAGCTGTCCTCTTTTTATACGACCTCACGTATGTCGGTTCTCTAGTCTTTGTCCACTTTGTCTATGTCATTGTCTATGTCATCTCAGCATGCCTCCTTTATCCACCTCTCTTTATTTCGACAATAATCAAGGAGCAGCAGACTTTACCTTGAATCCGAGAATGGAAAAGATGACGATACTCGCGAAGACAGACGTGCCGCAGTTGATGAGCGATACCATGACGGCGTCACGAAGGCAGTTATTATGCACGGGGTTATAGCTCGACATGGCGATCAGACCACCGAATGCCACGCCCAGAGAGTAGAAGATTTGCGTGGCTGCCTCGAGCCACACGCGAGGGTCCGCCAGCTTTTCGAACTAAAGAAAAGAAACGTACCGTAATTTGCTCGAACATGCGCCTGCCCCAAATAACAGCCTCTCCCGAACGAGCGCCTCGCCTAGATGCGTTGCACTTTATAGATTTTGATGCCAAGAGGGACTGTACTATTAAAGGGAAGTAAGGAAAACTGAGAGTACTACGCGCCACAACATTTTAACTTTGTATAAGCTTGTAAAACATACCGTTTCAATCTGAAGGAACTGTATGCATTATTTTCTTAACTTCAGCATACCTGTGGTTTGAACATGTGCGCGACGCCTGGTCCGGCTCCCTCTAGAGTGACGCCACGACCGAAGAAGATGATGAGAACTAGATAAGGGAACGTCGCGGTGAAATACACAGCCTGTCAATCAAGACGAAACACTTAAGAAAAAATTGAAGCAAGCATAGTTCTTCTTTTGTTCATTCTCAAAATGAATACAGCAGACTTGACCAATGTGTCATTTCTAATGACACTTTGAGCTAAGCAAATCCTAACATAACAGAGCCGTAGCAGGCCATGTAAGATTGGGGAGCACAATACAGAAACATTAAAAATATATTGGGGGGGGGGGGGGGGGGGGGAAGGGGGCAAAGCCACTCCCCCTACTGGTCATTTCCTTACATATCAAGAAAATTGAGCCCCAAATTTCCATATAAGGAAACTAATATATTCCTTATTTGGAAAACCTGCATGATTCTTGTATTTTATAAGGTGAGCGTACCGCAGGGGCTTCGTAAACTTTAAGACTTGAAACTAGAAGAGAAAAACAGTTACTGTGGACCATCTTCAGTTAGTTGAGAAGGTCCCTGAAAAGAAACTAAGTTTCCTCGTTACCAGACCCCCAAAACGACAACGTTTTCTTCATATGATAATTTTTGAAAACATATAAAGAAATCGTTGTCGTTTAAGGGGTCTGGTACCGAGGAATTTTAGCTTCTTTTTAGAGGCCATTGGGGAGAGGGGGGTGGGGGGAGGGGCACATGCCCCCGGTGTCCCAACCCATGCTACGGCCCTGACAAGCAATACAAAAGAAATATAACAAAAAAAAAATTACATGGTGGTATATACAACAAAACGTAAAGCAAAGTCCGTACCTTGCCTGCAGACTGCACGCCTTTCATCATACACAAAAAGACGACGATCCAAGCGAGCAGCAAAGACAGGCACATGGGCCACACTAGCCCGCCACTCTCATCAATAGTCGGCGCTATTTTTAGTGCATTCTGGTACCAGTAGTACTGGGTACGTCCAGCGAGCCCACACTCGGGAAGGTCATAACTTGTTATGTCAGAGCCTGTGAGTCACAATGGGAAATAACTTAATCCCGGTGCTCAAAGTCATAGTGGTGATGCAGTGTGCTAAGCTCAATTTCACTTTAACGATAAATGGCAGTCATACTCAAAAAGTACATCATACTCTCTTTTCATACAGTAAACACCCGTGTAGAAGAAACTAGAAAATTCAAGATCAATAGGCTCTTATATATGTGGCTCTTATATATATATGGTTCTTAATTCTTTGACTTACACCATACAAGGCTCTTCTAAAAAGAGCGGTTAAAATACAAAATGTCAACCTGTAGGTTTTCAATCTATAGATGAGGGGGACATAAGGGGGGGAGGGGGTCGAAAACCGCACAGAAATCGCATAGGAAAACGCCAAAAACAGCAAAACCGTCTAAATAAGTCAATAACCGTAAACCGCGCAGTCTAGAGAAACCGAAATGCCGCGGAATAAAATAAGAAAAACTGAAAAAGCCGCGCCAGATTAAAGGCAAAACCGCAAACCCTTACGCCCCCTTCTAGGTTCTTACACGCGGGTGTTTACTGTACTATAAGATGTGTCTCTGTGCCGTGGACGCAAGAAATAAAAAGGCGGGACTAGTAAATGGATGTGGGCGGGGCTTATTACGATTGTTTATTGCCCATGCGATGGTTTGAGTTGAATTGAGTTGAAAGTGGGGTGGCACGACATCACCTGTGGGGGGTCTACATGTGCTATTTTATTTCCATATGTCGTTGTTCAAAATGGTCTAGAAGAGCCTGGGACGAGCGTGTGGGAAACATGTGATATTCCAAAACTATAGGGTATGGGCCTTTTTTAACCTTTTTAAAACCTTAATAAGACGAACATTTACGTGGAAATTTTCGTCGTACACAGTTCTAAGGCGAAAAACTGATTAATGTGGACCCAAAAATAAAGCATGCAATGTCCTTATAAGGAATTGCCTAAACGAGCTTTCAAAACAAGATTGAGAAAAAATTCAGGACTACTTACTATTTGTGAGAACTTGCGGACAATAGCTGTACGGAAGAGGAGACTGCCAGGAGGCAAAAAGGTAATAGAAACACCACGCAATAATCATGTTATAATATACAGCAACAAGGAAGCAGACGATAACAGATGAGATCCCCACCCCTCCCAGGTAGGGATGGATATAGTTCCAGACCCCGACCGAGCCTTGACGCACGCTTTGACCAATAGCAAGCTCCATAAAGAACAAAGGAATCCCGAGTAGAGCCAGGCATAGCACGTACGGGATGAGAAATGCACCTAAAATACAACACAAAAATACAATAAGGGGGTTATAGTCCAATACAACACACCAAACCACAATCAGGGGGGGATATAGTCAAATACAACACACACAAACAATCAGGGGGATATAGTCTAATACAACACAACGTGATATAAAAAGCCGACCTTATGGTAAAGTGAAGCACAAACCCCCCCTCCCCCCCCAAAAAAAAAAAAATCTGTCATCCCTCCCCCCATATACAAAGACAAGCGGAAGCTCAAAGGGTGTTAGGGTCAGCACGTCAGAGCACAAGTGGTGGAGAGTTCGGGGGCCTTTCGTCCCAACTCATCTTTAGATGTTCGAAGAATCCGTAAAGAATTATAAGCGGGGACGTTTTTTTTTTAGCAAATTTAACATATCCAGCCCCCTATATATGATTTATGAAGACAAGCGGAAGCTCAAACGGCGTTGGGGTCAGCACGCCAACGAAACACGAGCGGTGGAAAAGTATGGGGTCTTTTCGCCCTAACTGATTTTTAGACATTCAGAAAATCTGTAAAGAAACTTTGAACGGTGGCGGAGTAAGAGAGGTTTCTGTTCAAAAACTGATCTTTATACATTCAGCGATTCTGCTGGGAATCTTTCAAGGGATCTGAAAGGCAAACTCCATATACATCCAACAGAGCGATCAAGTGCGAAGTGCGATCCGGTGCGGTTATATGGCAATCACGCTTTACTGTTGTCACATGTTTTATTCATTTCAAAAGCCCCACTTCCCACCCCCCTCGGGGCATACAAAAAGCTGCCCTGACCTTTTAAAATAATGTAGTCTTTTCTTAACTTCACAAAACATTATTCGCCTCATGTGCCATGTACATGACATCATCGCTCAGTGAGATACACTTCAAACATGAGTACTTTACGCTAACGCTTGCAACACATTTATTGACTTTAGGACAGGGTCCGAAAGTAGCTCATTTGCTACTAGGGGTACTAGTAGATATGATATTCTCCAAAGGTCTGTGTTTCTTTTATAACAACAGATCATCAATCATCTTGATTAAAGGGGATAGAGTTTGGAAATGACAGAAAGATAATCGATTTTCCAATAAAAAAGGTGTTATATTCCAAAAGAAGACGCAGAAATGAAATAAGTTCACCTCATCGATTTGCATTTTTTTCTGTGAAATTCTACATGGGTTAAATGAAGTTTTGTAAAGGTCGCCCCACGCTATAGGGAGATAGTATGACGGAAGTTCTCAGACGTGCTCAACCATTTAGCAATTACGAAATCACAAATCCTCCGGCAGAGCCCCAATATACCGCAAACAGTCTTCTTTCGGAGGAAAATTACCCCTCAATGTAAAAGATGTTATCTACATCTACTAAATACATCAGGGGTTTTAAGGTGACAGAAATGGCTTAAAATACGATGAAGTTCCTAAAAGGCCGACCATTTAATGTGAAAATCAGATAAAATGACGAGAGCTGTGCTGTTGCCTCGCGATACATTCGCGAATAACATGACATATTCAAATGAGGTTAGAGAAACCATTTTGCCAAGCTCTAATTAAAATAGACTTGAACAACAAAGGGTTTTATAAACATACACGCCTCGACTCGGTCCGTTTAATTAATAAATAAAAGCTTCAACAAAAAGTAATTCACGAAGTACTGTTTTAAATAATCCGATTGTGCTTAGTACCTCAGGTTCTCGCCAATGTTGTCTTCCTTTCCGAGGTTTAAAACCAAGTTTTCTCACTTATCAAGTTTATAGAACAGCATGTGTAAACAAAGATTACAAGAAAACACAAGGATTTCACATGATTTAATACAGTGCTTTGAAAACAGTAGTTGAGTCGGCGACTTGGTTTTGATGTGATATGATTAAAATAAAACGCAATTAATTCCAGTCAAGAAACCAGTTTTCGTCAATTATGCATTTTCATTGTATTATTATTATTATTATTATTATTATTATTATTGTTTTTTTTCAGTATTTCTTTAACAGCTTTATAGAGAGTAAATAAGCTAAAACAATAAAGGAAGTTAATTCAAAACTCTAAAAAAGGTGGTCGGTTAATTAGTAAAAACATCGATGTCCTATCGCGAGATATAATAGAGGTGAAAATGCGATAGGTTAAGAATGGAACTTGGTAGGAAATAATCCAGAAGAAGAAAGGTTACTGGTAATGATAATATGAGTTTTATATCAAATAAACCGATGTTAACTCAGCAGGGAGCCCGTAAGCCTTCAATACAAAGTTCACAAAAAAGCGAGCCGAGAAGCTAGTGATCGAGTGCGTAGACTTGAGCTACCGCGTGCTCGTATTCTTAACCTATGACAAGTCTATTATCAAAGCTTTCGAGAATTATTTCATCCAAACACAAAAGTAATTTCACAACAACGCTTAATCCTTTAGGATTTCTCAACACAAATCATTAGCCCATTTACTATGGCGAAATCGCTTTCCACTCTTGGAGATTTACTCCAAATTAAAAAGAATCAATAATGCAAACGTTCCCGGGAATATACTCAACGCAGGACGCATAAAAAAGGCTTGTAATTTGGGGAATCGGATTCTATTGTGAGCCATAAACCCTCTTACCTCCACCGTTTTTCTGGCACAGATAAGGAAATCGCCAAACATTGCCTAGTCCTACGGCATAGCCAACAGTAGCAAGAATAAACTCGAGCTTGTTACCCCAGCCTCCGCGATCATCGTTAACTTGCATTTCGACATCCATGCTGTTCGCATTCTCCTCGAGAGGCGTCACAGTCACCGACATCTCTCCGTTTGCTTGCACTTCAGCTTTCGCCATCCTGAGATCTGCAAAAAGCCCAGCTTCGGGGACAGGTTACACGCAGTTACCCTAACTTGAGCAGCGTTTGCGGTGAGATTATGCGTTTTTTTCCTGCGGGGTCAGTTATCGCACACCGCTCGCTCCTTGTGCTGCCACGGAGTGGAGGCTCTCTCACGTGCGCAGTCCGGATAGGAGCTCTCCTATTACACCGTTCTGCTCACCACAAGACAGCCTGATCAGGGTGCAAGTACCTTGAAGAGAAAAACCCTCAAATTTTGGCGTTATTTGCGCAGTGAAATTAAGCGAGATAAGAACTAAACGCCAACTCAAACTGTCTTTTAGAGTCTGCTAGGCATGTAATCTGATTCCCCCGTACTACAAGGGGTGTTATTTACACAGGATTGATATGTCACAGTTTGTGACCGTAATTTGCATGTGTATATAAATTTCCTTTAATTAGAATCGAATGTAGTACTCGGATTGCTCACTGAGTATCGCAGTCTACACACAAGACGTCCAGCAATCGCTGTGTTGTTGCGCAGGTTTAGGATAACTGATACTATGTGCCCGGGCGCTAGCTGCGATCCCGTATCTGTTCGCGTTTCCGTTTCTAGCAAGAGTACGTTGACCTTTAGAACCGGTGTAACCTCTATGAAAGCTGCGCGCGCATGCTTTAAAGCGTTGAGACTTGCAGGCTCAGGTAATCTCGTGATGACCATGCATAAAACTAATATCAAAGGCCACCCTTCCAAATATTGTATCCAATGCTAAGAGTGTTAAACTCATCGTCTGATAAGTCAAGTTTGGGGTCAGGTATCGGATAGCTTGGTAACCGACTAATCAAGCGCACCCGAGGAGCCAGGCCTCCGGGCCACAGCTCCCCGCCAAAGGGTGCTTGAAACGGAGGGACTGAGGAACGGAGAGAATGGTGCCTCCTGACCCCAAACACTGACAAGCACCACTGGACCGCAATATGTCTCTGCTACATAGTGTACGAAGAACAACCTGACGATGCCCTGATTATACCTTTTGCTGAACGAGAAGCCGGCTGCGGCCATGAAACCGGCAGTAGTAGCCAGGCACTAGCCACTCAACCAGGCGCCGAATACCGCCCGCCGATACGGTGTAAGCATAACACGTGTGTCAGCTTTGCGTGTTTATCACCAGATCGCTCGGCATCAGCCACACTCCTGGTGCGACCGCAAGACTCAGTCTCACCTTGGCCTCCTGCACGGCTAACTGGTATACCACACGTGTGTTAGCCCAGACAAAACACACTCCAACAGAAGCTCGCGTGGACACGCTAGTTCCTATGGGCGGGCTAGGATGGGGCCTAGGGGGGAGGGGGGTGGGGGGGTGGGGTCACATGAGCGCGATAGCTTGGAATAGTGTGTTCCACACCAACCCGGCGGTATAGCCTGCACAAGCGCGCTAGCCGAAAACCCCGAGTAATGCTTACATGAGCGACCAGCAACTCCGGCGGCGGTGTCAATCAAGTAAGTTCATAGGTCGCGTAGCCGCCTGAAAGCAGTCCAGAAGAGGGCGAACCTCATCAGCCCCCTGCAATGCACGGCTTGCATGACCCATGTGTAGGATGCACATGGACCAACAGACCTGGCGGTGTCGCTCGCCGAGCGCTAGGTGGGGCTCAATGCAGACCTAACGAAACCCGCAGCATAGCTCGCGTGAGCGCTGAGAGTTGGACTGAGGGTGAACCTCAATTAGCCATCCGGCAATACATGGCTTGCATGCGCCTAGCTAGGGCTACCTATGGATTAACAAGTACGGCGGTGACGCCCGCATAAGCGCGGTATTATTTGGGGCTAAGGGCGGACCTAGCGAACCCCGCAGCACAGCTCGCGTGAGCGCGCTTGAGACTGAAGGCAAACCTCGCTTAGCCTCCAAGGCAATACAAGGTATGGGCCTTGGATGACCAGCACACGCAGTTTGGTGTCGCTGGCCTAGTCGCGCTAGATGGGGCTTAGTGCGGACCTGTACAGGACCCGAAATAATTCCAGGACCCGAAACGATCCCAGGACCCGAAATGATCCCCAAAAGTACCCCAACTGATCCTCGGACCCGAAACGATACCGAGGAGTCCCCGAAATCAACCCCAAGGAATTGCGGTAATGGACAAAGGGGAAGCAGAAGAAATACTTTCAATTCTTTCAGCATAATAAAGGATTAACAGCGACTCGATTTCTAAACAACGTGACTTAAAAATATTAAATTCCAACGCAATACTTCTATTTATTACATTGCCCGGCGTTAAACCAATAAACAGAGTCCAAAACAAATACACAACTTTAACTTGCTACTGAAAGGAATATAGCATAAACATAGCGCAGCTTTGCTCAGATCAACCATACTTTTGACCTTCCATCACACTCTTAACATTTTGCGGTTCCGACACATGACTCCGACACTATAAATCTTATTTCCGGTAAACATCACCCCTAAAAATTAATATTCATCTGACAACCAAACATGTATTTCACCACGAAATCCTTGTTCACACGAGCGAATATTTACCGACACATTTTAGGCAGCCGGTTTGGCCGAGAAGATGGAATGACAAAAGCACACTGAGTAATACACTCGAACAACCCTTCTACTACCGATGCAAAATATTAAGAGGATGTGAAAGCAATATTATGTGAGTTTTGAATTTCCTCATGTAGTCGTGCGTACACCCCAGCATGATCTCGTGATATGATACTTCTTTCATTCACCGAAAACAAACATGCCAAAAAATAACTTTAAAACATTTCGCTTCCTATGTAAAGCAGCATGTCCCATCTGTAAAGACTTTCTTTTATGGCTAGTTATGTAAAAATGATTTATCCACGCCGGGCTCCTCAAATTACTATCACAGGGATTGTTAGTTGACCCCAATTTCTGACTCAACCACTGTATTCCCCCCGCAGTCGTATATAAAAATCTTAATACTATAGTTTTAGTTAATGTAAATTTCCTTTTAATAACACAAACAAAGCTAAATGTTTCATATGTTTTTAAAACTGAAAGCCAATCCTTACACATTCCTTTAGTTGTCCATTACTGTAATTCCTTGGGGTATATTTCGGGGACTCTTGGGGATCGTTTCGGGTCCCGTGATCAGTTGGGGTACTTTTGGGGATCGTTTCGGGGCCTGGGATCGTTTCGGGTCCTGGGATCATTTCGGGTCCTGTACAGACCTCACAAACAAGGTGGCATAGCTCGCGTGAGCGCATGAACCTGTTTGGGACTGTTAGCGAACTTCATAGGCCCCCAGGGGAACGAACACATATCATGCCCGAGCCTGGCTTGGGCTCGACGTGGACCAAAAATTTCCCAGGTGTCATTCGTCTAAACGCTCTAGATGAGACCAAGAGAGCATAAGATAAGAGAGGGACACTTTGGTATTACCCGCGCGCCATGTTGCGTCCGAATCCGGCTATTTTTAGTAACCACCACCCCACCACTACACGTGAGCATTTTTACTCACCCTACCCCCACGCTTTGGCATTTACATCTTGTTGTTTGCCGCTGTTTTGTGACTTGAAACCGAAAAAAACACCCTATTTGCACAAATACCATCGAAAATTTCATTCTAGCATCAAGGATACAGGCACTTTATTAAGGGGGTGTAGTACTTCGAGGATTGCAAGATTTCCAAAAGGAGATTTCATCCAAAATCAAGAGCGAAAAACCTCGTGCTTCAATCACCGATTTTGCTCTAACTTCGATCATCGAACGGGGAGGGTTTTCCGCGATGATAACCGAGTATTCCCTGCTAGCAGAGCTACTTTTCTCTGTATTTCGCTGGGCTGGAGTCCGCGAGGAAAAGATACCTCTGCCATGGATCGAGACTGTTTCTGTTGCGCATGCGTGAGCGGTAATATGCGACCGACGTGCCAAAACCCGTACCATCGCGCGAAAGCTGTCAATATGCTTTGCATGGGTTTCAAACTCCGGTTAGTTCTCCTCTTCGAAAAAAGAAAACAACTGTTCAATTTCAATCACCTAAAACGTCACTAAAAAGATTGAACAACAAACGCAGCAAAGACGACTTTTGTCTTGTTTGTGGGATTAATTTCAAGACATCTGGGCAGGCGAGTTTCTTTGATGTAAATATCGCACAGTTGGATTCGAAGAAAATGTTACAAAACTTTTTGGTAAAATTAGATCAGCTATTCCCAGAAGAATATGCAAAACCTGTAAACGGAAGATTGACTCGTTTGTCAAAAGAGAGAAAATTCTGAATGAAGATAAGGCATTGAATGGCTTCTTTTTATAATTCGTCGCGTGATATTTCTACGGAGGACGCCGTTTCGAATGCGGGCTTATTATCTGGCAGCGGATATACGTTTCATGCATGCGCTAGTCATTGTGGGCTCAAATAGTGGCCAGAAATTAATGAACGGAGCATGCGCTCTGGATCTCGTCCACGGTCGTGGACGGCGGTTTGATCAAACGAACTTGCGACCCATGGCAGAGGTATCTTTTCCTCGCGAACTCCAGCCCAGCGAAATACAGAGAAAAGAGGCCTCTGCTAGCAGGGAAAACCGAGTACCGCCTGCAAGCAGGCTAACTATTAAGGGATTTAGCTTTCTGTGAGTATATTTGCCAATCTTGGTAACTTAAGTTAGACCTGTTTTCTTCTTCCGAGTTATTTGACATCTCTTTTCATTCCTATCGAGTTGGCAAAATAACAACACGCAACCCGCGGGGGAGTAGGACAAAATAAAAGGAGCAAATCCTCACGCGCAGTGGTGGGGTGGTGGTTACTAAAAATAGCCGGATTCGGACGCGACATGGCGCGCGGGTAATACCAAAGTGTCCCTCTCTTATCTTATGCTCTCTTGATGGGACTAGAAGTAGAGATTTAACAAAGTACATGGCATGCATGAGCAAAGTGCGGGCCCAACACACCGACGAATCCAGCGGTGTCGCTCGCATAAGGGCATTGAAGAAAAAAAAGGGGGGGGGGGGTTCAGGGCGGACCAAACGGACCCCGCCGAATCGCTCGCGTGAGCGCGTGAACGCAGTTGGGGGTGAAGGCGAACCTCACAAGCCCCTCAGGTAGTACATAGCTTGCGGGAGCCTAGCTTGGGATCAATGTATACCGGCGAATCTGGCGGTGTCGCACGTATAGGCGCGCTAGATGGGGCTCAGGGTGGAACTGACATCCCTGCAGCATGGGTTTCATCTGGTGGTGTCACTCGCATAAGCACGCAAGGTGTAACTTAGAGCGGATCTAACGAAACCTGTTATATAGCTAGCTTGAGTGGGGGGGGGGAGGGGGAAGGGCCAAACGATGTATAGCTAGCGTGAGAAGGGGGGGGGGAGGCCAAATGAAAACTGCAGCATAGCTCGTGTGTACGCCGTTGGCGACAGCAATACATGTCTTGCTTTAGCAAAGCGTGGGCTCAACGGACCTCGGTGCTGGTCGCCTGGGCGAGCTTTGTGGGGCTTTACGCGTACCTAACGAACCCCGCAGCATGGCTTGCGTGAAAGCGTGAACGCAGTCGAGACAGAGGGCGTACCTCATAAGCATTCCAGGCAACGCAGCTAGGGGTGAGGGCAGACCTAATCAGCATTTCCGGCAACGCAACGCAAATAAGGGGTGGGGCAAATGAAACGCACTTAGGCTAATGGCAAACCTCCTCAATATTCCAGGCAGCGCAATTAGGGCTAGTGGCGAACCTCATAGGCATTCCCGGTAACGCAACGCCATAACGGCAAACCTCATCAGCCTTTCAGGCAACGCAACGCGATTAAGGGCACAACCTAATCAGCTTTTCAGGCAACGCAACGCAATTAGGGCTGAGGGCAAAACCTCAAGAAACCTTTCGGCAACGCAACGCAGTTAGGGCTGGGGGCAAACCTCATCAGCCATTTAGGCAACGCAATTAGGGCTGAGGGGCGCATAGGCAAAAGGCCGCCAGGAGCGCCTAGGCAGAGGCGCGAGAGCTGCAAAGGCAAAGGCCGCGAGGGAGGCAAAGATCACGAGGGCCACAAAGGCAACGGCCACGGGGGCCGCAAAGGCAAAGGTCGCAAGGGCCGCAAAGATAAAGGCCGCAAGGGCTGCAAAGATAAAGGCCGCATGGGCCGCAACTATAGGCCACCAAGGGCCACCATTAGGCCACCAGGGCCGCAACTAGGCCAACAGGGCCGTAACTAGGGCACCAGGGCCGTAAATAGGGCACCAGGGCCGCAACTAGGCTAACAGCGTCACAACTAGGCCGCAAGGGGCCGCAACTAGGCCGCAGGAGGGCGCACCAAAGCCGCAAGGGGCGCAACTAGGCCGCAACTAGGCCACCAAGGGCCGCAAGTAGGCCACCGAGGGGCGCAACTATAGGCCGCAAGGGGCCGCGGCTATAGGCCGCAGGGGCCGCAACTATGGGCCGCAGGGGCCGCAACTATAGGCCACCAAGGGCCGCAACTAAAGGCCTCAAGGGCCGCATCTATAGGCCACCAGGGCCGCTACTAGGGCACCAAGGGCCGCAACTATAGGCCGCAAGAGCCGCAACTAAAGCCCGCAAGAGCCGCAACTAAAGGCCGCAAAGGGCTGCAACTATAGGCCGCAAGGGGCGCGGCTATAGGGCGCAGGGGCCGCAACTATAGGCCACAAGGGCCGCAACTATAGGCCACAAGGGCCGCAACTATAGGCCGCAGGGGCTACTAGGGCACCAAGGGCCGCAACTATAGGCCGCAAGGGCCACGGCTATAGGCCGCAGGGGGCCGCAACTATAGGCCGTAGAGGCCGCAACCAGGCCACCAAGGGCAGCAACTATAGGCCGCAGGGGGCCGCGGCTGGGGCCGCAACTATAGGCCGTAGAGGCCGCAACCAGGCCACCAGGGGCCGCAACTAAGCCACCAAAGGGCCGCAACTATAGGCCGCAAGGGCCGCAACTAAGGGCCACAACTATAGGCAGCAGGTGCCGCAACTGTAGGCTTCCAAGGGCCGCAACTAGGCCACCAAGGGCCGCAACTAGGCCACCAAGGGCCGCAACTGTAGGCCACCAAGGGCCGCAATTATAGGCCACAAGGGCCGCAACTATAGGCCGCAGGGGCCGCAACTATTGGCCACCACGGGCCGCAACTATTGGCCACCACGGGCCGCAACTAAAGGCCACCAAGGGCCGCAACTAAAGGCCGCAAGGGCCTGCAACTAAAGGCCGCAAGGGCCTGCAACTAAAGGCCACCAAGGGCCTGCAACTAAAGGCCGCCAAGGGCCGCAACTATAGGCCGCCAAGGGCCTGCAACTAAAGGCCGCAAGGGCCTGCAACTAAAGGCCGCCACGGGCCGCAACTATTGGCCACCACGGGCCGCAACTAGGCCACCAAGGGCCTGCAACTAAAGGCCGCCAAGGGCCTGCAACTAAAGGCTGCAAGGGCCGCAACTAAAGGCCGCAAGGGCCTGCAACTAAAGGCCACCACGGGCTGCAACTAGGCCACCAGGACCGCAATTAGCCAACTATGGCCGAAATTTGGCCGCAAGGGCCACAATAATAATAAAATAATAATGGTAAGCAATAGCAATAGCACTAATAATAGCAATAGCAATAACGATAGCAGTAGCAATAATCATAGCAATAGCAATAATAATACCGATAGCAAGAACAAGGGCAATAGAAATAGTAATAGCAAAAATAATAGCAATAGCAGTGGCAATAGCGATAATAATAGCAATAGCAATGATAATAGCAGTAACAGTAGCAACAGCAATAATAATAGCAATGACAATAGCGATAGTAATGTAATAGCAAGAGCACTAGCAATAGCAATAACAATAGAAATGGCAATAATAATAGCCATAACAATAGCAATAATAGTAGCAATAGCAATAGCAATAATAGCGATAACATTAGCAATAGCAATAATAATAGCAATAGCGATAACAATAGCAATAACAATAGCGATAGCAATAATAATAATAATAGCAATAGCGATTATAATAGCAATAACAATAACAGTAGCAAGCAATGGCACTAGCAATAAGGATACCAATGATGATAGCAGTAGCAATGATAATAGCCATAACCATAGAACTAGCAATAGTAATAGCAATAGCACGAACAAGGTGTGTGTGTGTGTGGGGGGGGGGGGGGTCTGTAGTTCTTGAGTAAATTAGTTGCATACAGGGTGGTCTAGTCTAGGGGAAACGCCATCACCCTTCCAGGCAACGCAGTATGTTTGAGGTCACATCTCATGGCATTCTAGGGCCTAGATCCACTGCAGATGCCGTAGCCTAAGAGGGAGGAGATGGGGCTTACCCATCCCAATACAACAGCACTGGGGCTGGTGGGGGGAGCCCTTGCCATGCCCAACACGACACTGCTAGGGCAGTGAGAGAGAGGTGGATTAGCCGCCCCAACACAACACTGCTAGGGCAGTGAGAGAGAAGTGGATTAGCCGCCCCAACACGACACTGCTAGGGCAGTGAGAGAGAGATGGATTAGCCGCCCCAACACAACACTGCTAGGGCAGTGAGAGAGAGAGATGGATTAGCCGCCCCAACACAACACTGCTAGGGCAGTGAGAGAGAGGTGGATTAGCCGCCCCAACACAACAGTGTTAGGGTATTGAGAGAGAAGTGGATTAGCCGCCCCAACACGACACCGCTAGGGCATTGAGAGAGAGGTGGATTAGCCGCCCCAACACGACACTGCTAGGGCAGTGAGAGAGAAGTGGATTAGCCGCCCCAACACGACACTGCTAGGGCAGTGAGAGAGAGATGGATTAGCCGCCCCAACACAACACTGCTAGGGCAGTGAGAGAGAGATGGATTAGCCGCCCCAACACGACACCGCTAGGGCAGTGAGAGAGAGGTGGATTAGCCACCCCAGCACGACACTGCTAGGGCAGTGAGAGAGAGGTGGATTAGCCGCCCCAGCACGACACTGCTAGGGCAGTGAGAGAGAGGTGGATTAGCCGCCCCAACACAACATCAAGATGCTCCGGGCGAGGCTTGGCCTCGGCCTGTTATCGTCCAAAGGCAAAGTCATATACAGCAATACGACCCACCAGTGTGGTTGGTATTCCCCAGCAAGATTATTACAAGTAAATACGTATGACCATAGTAAGGTAACCCGAGCCAATTCAGCAAATGTTGTAGATAGTTAGGTTTCTGTCGTTCAGCCAGCTCAGCCAGCATCTGTTGAGTTGTGTCATGCTTGACACACTGCCTCTGCTAAACATCGTGGCATTCTACAAAACGACAAGCCAGCCCACTGCATATATACTGAGAGTATATATTACTCACCACTACCACCGACGTGAAGTGAAGGTTCGTCAATGCTAACTGCAATTGCATCTTTCCTCCACTAGCAAACGTGCCCTGATGTTGAGATGCTATAGCTCTGTCACACTAAGTGGCCTTGAGTCGTTTGCTTTTACCGAAGCGGTCGACTCCAGCCATTGAAAACAGCTCCCCAAAAAACGCGTCCGGCGGTGCGAACATGATCGGAACTTGTAGGCCTACCGAAGATTCCTGCTTGAGTACTTTTGCCATTGAAAAACACAGCGAAAAACCCGCGAATCCAGTGTTGAGTCGAGCGAGATTTGCAGGACTCTCAGAGAGGATGCAAACGTGCCAAGGCCTGAATAACCGGGGCGCCCAAGCCGCAGCAGGGGCTAGACCCAGGAGCGCGCGGTCATCCTCGATTTTAACTTATGCTAAATTGCGCTTATGCTTATGTAGCATACATTAAACAGTGGTTTTCGGGCCGTCGATGTGTTTCTCTTCAGATAAGGATTACGAAACTGAGTGTGTAAGGACAAGGATGTAAATAGACAACCTGACCCGCCCCCTCCACCCCCCTACCGATCGGTTGACCCGACGGAAACCTCAACCGTTAAAAGACAAAAGAATCTATTAGAATCCGAGATATTTAACAGGCCATCCACTCTAAATTATCGATCACATCCTCAAAGCAACTTTCAATAGACACACTGCTTTCAATATTTTGAAATATTTTCCGCGTTTTCCGTTAAAAATCATCGGAGATTGTTACGTAATCGACCGGAAGTAAACTGGTAGCGGCTTTAACCTCTTCTCTTTCGACACATAGTAACCATATATAGTTTATATTCTCTATACTGAGGAAATATAAAATATACATACCTAGTCAACAGCATGATATTCTATTTCGCTATTTCAATTACTTATATACTTTCTACGTTGTTTCTTAGAGAAACCTTTTTTCTACTGTCTTAACTTGTATCTTAATTTAGAGATGATATATAAGTGAACAGTTCATGTTCGAAGATCCAGTGATTATCGCGCTGGATCGGCAAGCATGGTTTCTTTTCTGAACAACATCTTTTTAAAATATGTTCTACGTAACTGTTTTTTTTAAAAAACCTAGACAATCATTATTTTCTTGCTAACGACTCTATAAACCCGTGAATCTATGTCCGGTTCACACGGCGTATCTGTAACATGCATCTGTCTCGCATTGAACATACCTGTGTAACTATATCAGGTTCCGACAGAACAGGTATCTCTCTCGCAGTACTCTATAGACCTGAACATTTATGTCAGGTTCACATGGAATAAGCATCTTATTCAAAGTACTCTATAGGCCTGTACATCTATGCCAGGTTCCCACGGAACAGGTATCTCTCTCGCAGTACTCTATAGACCTGAGCATCTATGTCAGGTTCACATGGAATTAGCATCTTATTCAAAGTACTCTATAGGCCTGTACAACTACATCAGGTTCCCACGGAACATGTATCTCTCTCGCAGTACTCTATAGACCTGAGCATCTATGTCAGGTTCACATGGAATAAGCATCATATTCAAAGTACTCTAAGGCCTGTGAATCAATGTGAGGCTCATTGAGTAGGTGCCTTGTTTGCAATATCTTACTACAGCCTGTACTGCAGCATTTTGGCTCACAAAACGGGGTTTCTGTAGCAAATAAAGTGCGAAAAAAAATTTAAGCGATAGAGGCTTCAAGGTTAGAGCCACACGCTCAATACATTGCCATCAGTCTCCCTTTCATTTCTTATGGAGACTATGCTAGGTTCACACGTAACTTGACTACACACTTGACCCGTTTCCTCTCGCCTGATCCATGTGGGAACAGTTTCTTCTAACAGTGTCATTGGTTCACCGCTACTGCTAACACCATCGCCATCTGCGCTAGTATAATTCCGACGGGCTGTATCACCAGACATCCTATCCGACTCGACCCCGCTTGGTGGATCTACCTCTAAACGCACCGCCTCACCAGAGACGCAGTTGATCTCACAATCATCGTTTGCTGAGTCAGCACTCGCATGGTCAGAGGAAGTCCCAGCGTTGCCATGTCTGGCGTAAGGCCTTTCGGAGGTGTACCCGGGTATCTCATCATTCTCCTCGGTTTCCTGACTCTGCACATTCTCATCTCCAAACCCGTGCTGGCCAAAATGTTGCCCACGATCACGAGACGTCGTTTCGCTAACTCGATTAATCTGAACGGGAACAGAGTAAGACTCTAATTCTGGTTGGTTAATTACTATCCCGGGGTAGGGTGGGGGACCTTCGTCTTCATCCTCGTCACCAGTGTTGCTGTGTGTTGATAACCTATTTATGACGTCACGAACGACCAAACCACGTGATGTCCCAGGAGTCGACACAGGGGTCCCAGTGAGGGAAGCTGAGGGCGTAGGGTAGAGATCTGGACGGGCCATTACTGAGAAACACAAGACACGGATTAATCGAGTCCACACGCCACCTATCATAACGTTTTTTTGTAATTGTTCACTGTTAAAGAGGCATTGTCACAAGTTTACTTCCAGAGGTCCGACGGAAACCTCAACCGACAAGAAACAAAAGAATCTATTAGAATCCTCGCTTTTTAACAGGCCTTCCGCTCTAAATTACCAGTCACACCCTCAAAGAAACTTCCATGAGACAAACTGCTTTTACAATTTTTTATAAAAATTTTTCTCGTATCCCGTTAAAAATGATCGGAGATTGTTAAGGAATCGACAGGAAGTAAACTGGTGACAATGCGGCTTTAAGTTTAAAATTTGTGTAACGCGATGGCATCTGAATTAATAGAAATACATTACTGTGAAGATTGAGAGTTTGTTTATACAAACATGCATGCGCTCACTGGTGCGACCCTTAAGCTCCTATATGGTTCAGCTAGCAATAAGGTGTTATAATGGACTTGAGCCAAGAGATCACGTGACTGTTTGGGTGGCAAACTAGCGCGCTCTCAGGCAAAATAACAGCAACAAAAAACAACTTATTCAACGCTTACTAAAAAATACTTTTTTCAGTAAGGGTTTAGTTTCATTTAAAGATTATATTTTTTCGTTGTCAGTAATTTCTGTTATTATTTTGGTTTGAATTTGCCACCCAGAAAGGTCATGTGATCTCTTAGCACAAGTCGCATATTGTTGAAAAAAAAAAAAACAAAAAAAAAAAACACGAAGATTCATGAAAAAAGGTGTTCCGATGGCGACTTCTCACACAGGCTAGGCCAAGAGTTTTTAAACTCGCCACAATCTCTCGTGAAAAAAGTTGGCCAAAAGAAACCTTGTAACGAATCCAAACAAGACAAAACGAAAAGTATGGACATGAAGAACTGAAGCAGACTTTATAACTTTATTCGCTATAAATACATGCATTTGTTTCATAAGATAAGTATCTCATATTTAGATGATTAATATTTACACTTTGTGATATATAGCAAAGCTTTGTTATTAGATACTTTTGATTACTTGAAGACATTCAATATTTTTTAAATGATAAATAATTCTGATTTCTCCTCATACAAATCAAGTAATTTCATTTTGAATTGTTCACTTTTTTTTCTTGCAGAATTCAAATGATTCACTCTTGATGACCTCGTCCCAGTCCGGATAAAACTCCTTCTTGATCCTCTGCGCATGATCAGCTAGATTCGGCAGTTCTCCACTGATCAGCTTCTCTTGCGGGCTCTCTTGCATGGTCCAGATCACATTTGCCACGATTCCAAACAGGGAGGCGTCCGCTTCCACGGGCCGGTCCCCGAACAGGTATGGCTTGTCCCCGAGTAGGGTGGAGACAGCGCGGAGGTCGCGTTCAGCAAGACTGTATACCTCCGCCTCAGTATGGCGACCCATGCCCTGGGCCTGGAGCTTTTTCTGGGTGTCACATCTGAAGCAACAAAAGGCGATCTTCTTGAAGAAGGAGTTGAAGCCGTACATCAGGTTATCTCTGAACTGTGTGGCGTAGCCGCTACACCAGCGATGGTACAATAAGGTCCTTTGGGCGGAATAGACAAGATAATGAGATAACTCTGTTGATACAAAATCATCGCCATGCTATAAAATTGAGGTTCACTAGGACGGATGCTTAAGTCCGCATGTTATTAATCTTTAATGCAAATATAAAAAGGATAATCTTAGCACAATTTTGTTTTCGTAGAAAATACATTATCATTAAGCAAAAGATGGGTCATGATTCATCATAACCCGAGGCTATTCCACACGAGTAACCCCACTCAGACGTCATGTAAGCTGGCGTGACAAGGACTGGCCACGCTTGAGCAGCAGAGGCAGTAAACAACACACACCGCAAAATACAACATTGAAACCACCAGCCTGACCACAGGCGTTAGGTGATTTTAGTGCAAGAAACTCCGACATGACTTAACGGAAGTAGTTCAAAATGGCGGCCATATGAAATCTCCTGGCTGCGGAATTTCTTTACGAAAGTACGAACAAACGCATACTATTAGGCTATAAACAACCTACAGTTTATCAAACATCCCACCAATCACCGCGCCACTCACCAGCTAGTGTGCTCGTCCAGCATAGCTGTAATCGTTGTTGCGGTAGCTTTTTGCTCCTCGCTCAAGTCTCGGTCCAGTTCCACGCCATAGCGCTCGTTCAGGTACGGTATACATCTTGCCGAGTGCACGACTACTTTGCCATCGTATTCTACCGCCGGCATGTTCACCTTATCGATATTCTCGCACGCGGTGTTGACGTGGTACTGGATGTTTGCCATGCGTGCGTAAGTCTCCAGCTTCAGGCACGATGGTGAGATGCTAGGTACAGGCAGCTTGGCGAACCGGGGGAAAATACGCAACACTAAAGTCTTGCTGTCAAATGCCATCTTGTAATCAGGGAATATATTCTGCGTCTGGAAAAATAACTGCACTCTTTTCGGATCTTTCTCAGCTTTTTGTTGTTGAAAGTTTTTCTTTGGTTCTTTTTTCCTCTATGTGCTTGTTGTATTCAATATGAATTTGCAGCTTTTCTTCGGTAAGTTTTTTCGTTTTTCTTTGTGTTTCGCTTTTCTTGAGACTTGTTGTAATCCGTTTGACTTTTTCGCTTAATTCTTGGTTTATTTATACCCAGTAGTGGCGATGCTTCAATGGATACACACGAGAATGTCGTAAATATCTAAATTTATTTGACCGCCACGTATTAATGAACTTCATGCTATATTGGACCGTGAAGGGTCTGATACGTCCGAATTTAAATCTTCTTCCATATAACCCCATCTCCTTCTATGCGAAGATTCTTATGAGGTATAATAAGAAACGCTAAAAAAATCTATTCAACTCATTACATGTCTGCTCATGAGTAATCCTTAACAAATAAATCATTTTATCTACTTATTTTATTTTATGGAAAAACAAGTACAAGGGACGTTTTGATGTTTGCATCATTCGAAAGAACATTGGACCGGATGTGACGTCATAACATCTGTAATTATTCTGATGTAAACTCTTGGTTTAGGAAAACAGAGGCCCAGGAGTTCATGAAATACTTGAAAGCTCTTGCGATAAGGTGGACTTCGGGAGAGACAGGTAGAGCCAAGGTCTACCATTCAACTAAGTCTGCCGATTACGTATTTCTTTGCTAAAAAAAAGTAGAAATATCTTTTATGGAATACCCAATTTATCAATGATAGAAGTAGATTGACTTGCACAAGGCTTTTAGCCTGTGGCTTGTTGAAGAGAACCATTTGTAACAGCGTTGTTGGTAATAAAAATAAGTTTTCAGAGGGGTAAAAAAGCGTGATCACAAATCTGCTACGAGATGACGAGCACCTGAAAACTTAAATTTTACAGAAACACAGCAACGAGGTACATCGAGTAATTCATCCTTGAAATACATGAAACCTATGCAAAACGAACTACAAGCGAAATAACGTTATGGATATAGGCTTGTTTATGGCCTTACTGGAATTGTATCGGGTTATTTTAGCTAAACTATACCTACATGAGCCAGGAGCGATAAATAACAAATGAACGCAACCAGCAACAACATATGTAATTATCATAAGTGAAAAGAAAAAAAAAAGAAGAGGAAATTTACGCAAATAATATCAGGCGCTGGTATTGGACTAAATAGACGGGCTTTATGGTGTTCACAATAAAACTTCAAGCGTGAGTTATCGGGGGAAATGTTCATACTACGATAACTTTGTTTTGAAACACATAAAATCTAACCATCTATACAATAAAATGGTTACTGCAAACGGCTTCTTAAAACCAACTAACACCAACTAGTTAAAAAATTAATACAGAGTTATAAAAAAAACTTCGTTGAAGACGTCATGTCCGGTCCAGACGTAATGATGCAAACAGTACGGTTTGCAAACTGGAAAAAAAAACATTTCGCCTCAAAGAAAACTAAGTAAGAAAAATCAACAAAATTATGTTCGGTAAGGCTCTGTATGAACTAGTTATATATTGTTATGATTTTGCATAAGATTATCTTTAAGATTTATCGCTTTATAAGTGAATTTCCCGGCGGACATGCAAATGAAAACAAATTTAGACAGTTACGACATTATCTTACAATCTCATTGGAGCAGGACCACTCGAAAGGGTATAAATAAACCAACATGCAGAACACACGAACTAAAACAAGCATTTAGAGAATAGCACTAACAGAATTCGTTAGGCGACTGCTTTAAAAAGAACGCGACAACTTAAACAGAAAAAAGTTTCGCAAAAGTTTCCACAAAGAATTAACACTTATCCTAACAAGAAACGCAGACAGAACAAAATTACTACTGATCATGGCCGATAATTCATCCAAGATGTTCGACAGCAAGACTTTAGTGTTGCGTATTTTCCCCCGGTTCGCCAAGCTGCCTGTACCTAGCATCTCACCATCGTGCCTGAAGCTGGAGACTTACGCACGCATGGCAAACATCCAGTACCACGTCAACACCGCGTGCGAGAATATCGATAAGGTGAACATGCCGGCGATAGAATACGATGACAAAGTGGTCGTGCACTCGGCAAGATGTATACCGTACCTGAACGAGCGCTATGGCCTGGAACTGGACCGAGACTTGAGCGAGGAGCAAAAAGCTACCGCAACAACGATTACAGCTATGCTGGACGAGAAAACTAGCTGGTGAGTGGCGCGGTGATTGGTGGGATGTTTGTTAAACTGTAGGTTGTTTTATTAGCCCACCAGTAGGCGTTTCTGGTATTTTCGAGTTTTGGGGTGAGCAATGTGATTTACTGCATTACATTGCTGCAAAGTTGCAATTTTCCGTTTTATCTTTTACGTACTGTGCATTTGACCATGTCACTTCATGACAAATTGTTCTCATGAACGGCCAGCATGTTATGTTCCTTTGTCTGTTAATCGTTCGAAACAATCTTAGATGTTTAAGAACCACTAAATAAAAACTAAACGCAGTTTGGTGACATAGCGAAACCCCGCATCTAATTCTCGACAATTATCATTTATTGTGACTGACAAAATCTTTTTGTATTTGTAGAAAAAAACCCGCTATACCTGTTGTCATCTTCTCTTGTATACCCCCTCATCTTCATCAACAGGACGCTGCTGCATCATGTTCCCTTCTAACCTTCTAATTCATCGTATGATCTTTCTAACAAGACGCTGTTGGATCATGTACCCTTGTGTATATTAATCGTAAGATCTTTCTAACAGGACACTGCATTACCATCGCTGGTGTAGCGACTACGCCAAACAGTACAAAGACGAGCTGATGTACGGCCTAAACTCAATATTCAGGAAGATAGCGTTTTGTGTCTTTAAAAGTGACGCGCAAAAAAAACTTGAAGCGCAGGGCATCGGTCGCCATACTGAGGCGGAGGTATACAGTCTTGCTGAACGCGACCTCCGCGCTGTCTCCACCCTACTCGGGGACAAGCCATACCTGTTCGGGGACCGGCCCGTGGAAGCGGACGCCTCCCTGTTTGGAATCGTGGCAAATGTGATCTGGACCATGCAAGGGAGCCCGCAAGAGAAGCTGGTCAGTGGAGAACTGCCGAATCTAGCTGATCATGCGCAGAGGATCAAGAAGGAGTTTTATCCGGACTGGGACGAGGTCATCAAGAGTGACACGTTTGAGTCAGGAAAAAAGAAATAAAGAGCGGCTATCTATCACATACTGCATGGGCTCTTTAGTTCACAAATAGTTTAGCACATTTGATACGTTATACTGCTGTGGTAGAAAGAATTGACCATAAACAAATAAATTGACAAAAACAAATAAATCTATGTTAATATCTGCCTGATATTTAACCAAATTTGGCAGTTGTGATTGCTTGTTAGAGCTAACTCTGTGGTTGATGTTTTTAACATTTGTTAGATGTTGTTTTTTGCATTGAGGCTGATAACACCATTTGCCATTCAGTCAAGCTCATCTCAGGAACACCCCCCCCCCCTTACTGAGCAACATGCAAGACCCTTTGAAGAACACAAGGGGGGGCAGGCCACAGCTACTGGGGGGGGGGGGGCTAGGATTCCCTTTGGCTACAAAGGTCTTCCAAGGTCCAGGCAAGTGTTGTTGATGAGCATGACAAAAAATCGCAATCACATCTTTGGTGTTAGAAGAAGGGGTGGGGGGCAGCTACTGAAAAGGGGATACACAAGGAACACCTACTGCTTCCAGTTAAGATACTTAGCATCAAAAAGAAACATGCAAATCATACCTGTGACATAATCTGGTGGGTTATCCATATTAAAATCTACCGGGTCTTCATCTGTCCCTACACATTCTCGCACACCTGTCTCTGTTTGGCATCGGTGACACATTCCCATCATTATACATCGCATTGTTCCAACCCCAAGAAATACAATGCCACAAAATATAGCAGCAACTATTCCAGCTGTTGTCTGGGAAGTTGTGATGGCTGTAAAATAATTCACAAAAGAATCACTATGGCTACACAGCCCTACACCACCAAGCATGGGAGCAGAGGGTGCAGCCATCTCCATGCTCCTGTTCAACCCACATACCCCCAGTACCCCCATACCTGAGTTAGAGTTTGCAAAAAAGGATGCTTTGAATCCTGATGCAGTTTTGTCATCACCATTAGAGTAGAACTCGACACGTAAAGACTTTTTCTTCACAAGAATGTCTGAGGGAATCACTGAACCACAAAACTTAGCAATTTGATTTTCTATCTTTGGCAACATTCCATAGTAGATAGCAACATAGTCTAGGCATACTTTGTTGGTTGGTGGTGGTAGGTCAAAGGAACTGAAAAAAAATAGAGATACATATATAAACTTATACTTATACATATACTTTTTCAAGAAGATACAGTTTGGTACAACAAAGCTAATAAAACATATGCTTTAAGCACATGGTCTGATCTGGCCTTTCTCCCCGAATTTTCAAAGATTTTGTACAAAAAAATAAAGAAGTATAAGAAAATGTAAGAAAGAAGAATAAAATAAAACTAGCAATAAAATTGGCCAATTCTTTTTTTTTAAATCATTGCTCCTTTCCTGTTATTAAAACTCCTGGATCCACCCCTGGAATTTGTACAAGCAGCACTTCCACACCAGATTTTAGTGTGCGTTTTTCTACTGAATAGATTAGCAGAGGACAGAATGGGTGACATTGGTCACTGTTATGGAATTCAATACATGCAATACTCTTGTTGTTATGGAATTCAGTACATGCAATACTCTTGGGGCACGTGTACCTAAGATTATGCAAATCTAGCGTATAAATTAAGTGTGTGAGTTGTTTTACAGTGTTGAATAAATATCTGAAAAACGAAGTAAAACTCTGATTTGTGAGGCGAAAAACCATGGTTCTGTTTCAATAAGCTGTTTGTAATAACAGTGTTGTCAATACAACTGAAAGAAGGCTAATATTTCTATGAGTTGTTGTACAACACTGAAAGTAGACTTGTGTTTCTATGGGTTGCCTGTTACAAGAATTAATGTTTCTATGATTTGTCTGTTATAGTTAGTTGACCGCACAATACTTAAAGGTTAATTTTTCTATGAGTTGTCTGTAACATTTGGTTGTATGTATAACGCTAGAAGACTACTGTAATGCGTCTATGAACTGCCTGTATTACTGAGTTACCCATATGACACTGAAAGGAAGCTGCTGTAATGTGCTCTCCAATATGTAGAACTGACCTGAATTTGAGTTGTATTTGCGGTGCACTCCCCTGCACAGTGATAGTCCATACACAGTTCTTGTCTGGAGGGTATGGTTTAGGGTGATTAGGTGACATGAAAAAGCCTGTATTTGCTGTCAAGTGAGACCCACAATCAACTGGAATGAGAAAACAATGTAAATCAGCAGCAGTAACCAGGGGCTTAGCCAGGGGGGTGGCCAAGGTGGCCTGGGCTCTCCCTTTAAACAGCCAAAAATACAGTAAATGTATGAGACATTATCTAAAATACAGCGAAAAATGCTTTGAAAGTCCCTTTTGGGCCCCTTTCTGTTAAAAATCCTGGCTACGCCACTGGTAACCTATTGTTGCATTGTTACTTCTACTATTGTATTGTTTTTGCAGCTCTGAGTAAAAAGCGTGGTTCGAGAGGGGGGTAGGGTAGGTGTGGGGGAGGGGAGTAAGAAATATTAAATTTGATGAGAACAGTTATTCAACAATATTCAACTTGCATTTTGTTCTTACAAGTATAAAGTGCCCGGCAAAAAATGTTTTTTGGCTTTCACCATCTACGAGTAAAAGGGTACCCATACCTGCATAACAACTCTTTAGAATACAGACCAGTAAAAGGAGTCCTGGAAAACAATTTATCACACAATTATTGTTACCTTCACTAGAAAAGAGTTGGCAGTCCATTATGGTTATTTTACGATCACGATTACTTTGCACTTTACTGGCCCATTCAAAGGAGGACCTTGGGGCATTCTACTAAGGCTTTATCATTAATTGTTAGTAAATGTTGTACGTAATGAGAGATTTCCGTCGTCGAATAAATCAAACAACGTCATCACTATAGGTTTCTAAAAGATGGAATTCGCCTACAAACGGAACAAAAATAGAATACGATAAAATTCCCACAGAAGTGTGAAAAAATTATTCCAACATATAATTAAAGTACCATATAAGCGTATGTTTACTAAACAAACGACGTTGAATTTAAGGCCTAAAATAAAAATACTGTTGGGGCTAAAATTCAAAAAGAATGAAATTAATTAATTAATTCACCTGAGGAAAATGTCAGAATATGCCCCATGGCTTGCTTGACAGTAAATGCTCATTTGCACATCCAATATCCACGCATTGCTTGTTGCCTCTTCAAACAACCCAGGTATTGTCGCATTAATCTTATCGTTTCTGCTTCTTTGCTTTAAGGTGCGCACTCTAAACTGACAATTTCAACATCGAGACCATGGCCTAGACCTCTTTTCTATCACAAAAAAAAAATAAAATGACCTCCAATCTACAATGATCACTTTTCGCTAATGCACTTTTGTTGGTTGTCGGGAGAGTCGTACTTTGTGTCTTGGTATTGAAATGGCGCGTGGAAGAATGGTTGCAGTGTGAAATCGTCTATCTCACTGAACCGATCGCCACGATTCTCTCTCTTGGCCAAATACTTGACATTAGAAATGGTTATAATATGTTACAATACTTAAATGTTGGCGGATATGAGGAGATGTTTAGAAATATGCGCAGCAAAACACGACAAAATGTTTACTCGCATGCCGAACCCGAAGAAATACTCCGTCGATATTCGCTCGGATACCGTCGAATTTCACTCGGTATCTGAATAAATTTGATTTTTTTAAATCCTTGAGGCATTATACATTTCTATTTGCGGTAATGATAACATTTGGCAGATTTTTTTTTTAAATTGAAGTATCCAAGTGTAGATTTTGAGATTTTACAGCGGAAGTTCTCGCTTTGAGCCAACTGGTTCTTTTTTCTCGAGTACCTGCGGGATCTTTCGGGATTTTCACGGGAAAGCAGCGGGTTTTTCGGTTGTTGTGGAAATGTGAGCCGGCCTAACGACTACCAACTACACTATTATAACACACGTCGATTGAATGGAGATTTAGCTAACTTTATGGTAAAAGCATCATTCGAACGAAGCAAGGATATCATCAGTGTTTAGGATTTAAAGGCGAGGTTAATGTTGTTTCGGACGTGGGACTCTCGTTTTGCGGGATCGTCTGGTTGACATCGCTCAAGAACTTTTCCCGAATTCCTTTTACCGCCAATATTTTGACCCCAAGTCAACTGATTAGATGTCTGTGCTCGCAGTCTGTAAACATGTGGGGATAAGGGTGGACTCATTATGACTTGAGCCATGTTTTGGGTGCATTTGCTCTATTTACTGAAAAATTAATTGTGTTGCCATGATGCATAAGGAACTGAGGAGGGCACCCAATTCTCCATTCTAACTTTGTGAAACTTCGGGAGTTCGTTCCTTGGAAAGTACTATGAGTTTCAGTATAACTCCATGAAATATGGCCACAGGCTACAAGCAAGATGACCAAGGCGAGATAAATTCAACAAACGGCCAGAAGTCAGAAGATGCGCGTAGCAGAGCGGATGAAGATGTCGGGTCGGCAAATGGTCAAACAATATGGCGACTTGTTCTTCTCTCTTCTAAAATTCGACAGTCTTCAACTCTCAGTGCTGCTGCAAGGACAGGAGTTCTGGTCTCGCAGTATAAATACGAGAGTAGTACTTTGGAGACAATTCTGGCTCAAGCGCAAAATGTCTTGTCCGGGCGAAAGGTTGCAAGTGTCGCGATCATAGCGAACGGACAATCTGGGACATTTCAGCTCACAGCCTCTGCAGATCAGGTACGGGAACAGGGTACTTTTATTTGTTATTTGATTATATTTTTAATTTAACTTAAGATTTGATACTTCACATCATCAAAATATACTCTCAACTCTCGTACGAATTAATTATTTCTGATTAAATCTTCATGGTTCTAATTTTAGCAGGCACCGTAAGCATATGTCTATCATTGATCGTATGTCAAATACCATTTCCTTTTTTTTTTCTTTGATAGATGCTATCAAATGGAATCCATGTCTGTCAAATACTACCTATCATGTTTCAATTAGGAATCTCCATGCCTTTTTTTGCTCTGCCCTACCCCCCCCCCCCCCCCCGTATTATTTGACAGAAAGCCTCCTACATTCAAGACGAATAAAACAACAGTCCAATTTCAAATTCATCCATATTAAATTAAAGAAACAATGAGCAGCTACAGCACAGGCAGGATGGAAGGCATGACATGAAGCAGAGTGTAGTACTGTACCATCATGAGCCTAAAGGAATCCTGCTACAATTTCCATCAATGTCTTACATTCCCAGAAAACCTAAACAGTTTTTTTAATGGAAGGCGTCTCATAACTCAATCTATACTCCAAGTCATAAAATGTCATTTTAGTTTGTTGTTGCATGCAATGGCAATTTGCCCTAGGGCAACACGCTTCTTTTTGTAAGACTGCCTACTTTAGAAAAGGGTTTTGTAAACACTTAATGCGAAATATAAATAGTAGTGGCCTGCTGAGTTTTATCACGAAAACAATCCCCATACCAGTTTCTAAATACAATCTCTGCTCTAAAAGTATACATAAGCATGTTGTTAACACTGACCGTTTTTGACTACTGTTTTACCATGGAATTTATCAATGTGTTTGTACAATGTAAGGTGTATTGAAACTTTCCTCTAAATCAAACTTTTGCTGTAAAAGGATTGAATAAACTATTATTATTACTATTTTGTTTTTATTTAGTTTCCTGCAGGGACAAAAAATCTTCAATACATTATGGCATTTGACTGAAAAATATAAAATATTTTTAAAACAAAGCAACTCAATTTGTGCTAGAACTGTAAAAACAGGAAACAATAGCTGAAGATGTGAGATGTAATTAAAAAAAAAAGAAAAAAAAAGAAATAGTTGTTATGTAATCTTATAAAGCTGATCTGTATTTCAAATAAGCATACCGCATTCAGTGATGTCACTGAATCAAAATGAGTATACAGTATCTTCTCTTGACATACAAAATCTTATTCCATCTTGTTAAAATTAGGACTTCATTGCCTCCACTGCCAAGTCAACTTTACTAGCCTTTCTATTATTGGGCTACCCTTGCCTTAAGTTTTTTTTAACCTTGATGCTTAATCTGGTTTATAAAACTTTTTTACTGTGATGGCATCAATTGTTCGACTCTTGAATTATTAACCAGATGTTTTAGTTTGTTGAGATTTTTGTTTCTAAGTTTTAACTTTATTAGCCTTTCTATTATTGGGTTACCCTTGCCCTAAGTTTTTTTTAACCTTGATGCTTAATCTGGTTTATAAAACTTTTTTACTGTGATGGCATCAATTGTTCGACTCTTGAATTATTAACCAGATGTTTTAGTTTGTTGAGATTTTTGTTTCTAAGTTTTAACTTTATTAGCCTTTCTATTATTGGGCTACCCTTGCCCTAAGTTTTTTTAACCGTGATGCTTAATCTGGTGGATAAAACCCTTTCATTGTGATGGCATCAATTGTTTGACTCTTGAATTATTACCTAGATGTTTTAGTTTGTTTAGATTTCTGTTTCTAAGTTTTAATGTCCATCCCACACACTCATGAAGTGATTATGTTAAAAAAATTTCAAATTATTATTACTCTGGGTGCAAGAAGCTCCAAGCTCCAATGCCAAAGATCCTTGAAGTGGAGATGACTAAGCAAAGGGACATGACTCCCTCTGCTTGTTGTCTTTGAAGGGGAAACTTGGAATCTCTGGTACACAGGGTAGAGTATTATCAATTCCTTCTTTGCTTTTTTATTTTATTTGACACACTTTCAATGGTAAGTTTTTAAGAAAGGGTTATAACACTATAAAAAATAACCAAGATTTGTTTGTACCCTGTATCTATCTATTTATCACATGCCATTGTTTTGTGCGATAAGGATATATATTTTTGTCTTTATAGGTAGTAACTCTAAGGTCATTAAAGGATCAGGAAGATATCCGGAGTTTTTTCACTCAGCTCGTTTGTACTTGCCTGGACACTAGTATTCCTGGAGCACGCCTGGACATGCTTGCCTGTCCATTGGTACAGAGCAGTGACACTGTGCAGTTTATTGACTTCTTGGAAAATGTAGCCAAGGTACTTTACATATGTATGCATGTCATGTGACCATAGACTGAGAAATGACTCATTTTGAAAATACTACTTTGTTATCATTATGAATCACAATTCTATCTTCAGTTGTGCGTTTTGGTCAGGTGCACTACTGCCCTTTGTCTCTGTGTTCATATTACAGGTGTTATTAGGTCTATACCTGCTTCCTAAAGCCAACACAACCTCTCTAGCCTTGTCTAGCATGTTCTTTGTCCTCTACTGCATGATTATGGGTGCCAATTGGTGACAGAGGCAATATCCAAGTGTCATCAAATAAACTCATGACAAATCAGCTTTTATTTGCTATGTAGGGCTGATTGTCCCCAGGCATTACCACCTTAATGCACTCCCAGCATAAATTTTGTCCACTTGACCTAAGTATGTGTTTGCAGGTGACGGTTGGCATGACCAAGGAGCTGCTAGGAGCAGATGTTAGAGGGAACAATAACATAAAGGCTGATGATGGATCAAGGTATAAGCATGCTCTTATTATGTCTATAAAAATTACAACTTCACCACTTCATCCCCTTTCTGATATGAACCCCTTCTACATCCATCACCTTTCCTATATGACCCCCCTTCTACACCCATCCCCTTTCCTTTATCCCTATATGCCCCCTTCTACACCCATCACCTTCCCTATATGACCCCCTTCTACACCCATCCCCTTCCCTATATGACCCTCTTCTACATCCATCACCTTCCCTATATGACCCCCTTCTACACCCATCACCTTCCCTATATGCCCCCTTCTACATCCATCACCTTCCCTATATGACCCCCCTTCTACATCCATCACCTTCCCTATATGTCCCCTTCTACACCCATCACCTTCCCTATATGAACCTCCTTCTACATCCATCACCTTCCCTATATGACCCCCATTCTACATCCATCACCTTCCCTATGACCCCCTCTACATCCATTACTTTCCCTATATGACCCCTTCCACACCCATCACCTTCCCTATATGACTCCCTTTCCACACCCATCACCTTCCCTATATGACCCCCTTTACACCCATCACCTTCACTATATGACCCCCCTTTACATCCATCACCTTCCCTATATGACCCCCCTTTACACCCATCACCTTCCCTATATGACCTCCTTCTACACCCATCACCTTCCCTATATGAACCCCCTTCTACACCCATCACCTTCCCTATATGACCCCCCTTCTACACCATCACCTTCCCTATATGACCCCCCTTCTACATCCATCCCCTTCCCTATATGACCCCCTTCTACACCCATCACCTTCCCTATATGACCCCCTTCTACACCCATCACCTTTCCTATATGACCCCCTTCTACACCCATCACCTTCCCTATATGACCCCCTTCTACACCCATCACCTTCCCTATATGACCCCTTCCCTATATGACATCCATCACCTTCCCTATATGAACCCCTTCTACATCCATCCCCTTCCCTATATGACCCCCTTCTACACCCATCCCCTTCCCTATATGACCCCCTTCTACATCCATCACCTTCCCTATATGACCCCCCTTCTACACCCATCACCTTCCCTATATGACCCCCCTTCTACACCCATCACCTTCCCTATATGACCCCCCTTCTACACCCATCCCCTTCCCTATATGACCCCCTTCTACACCCATCACCTTCCCTATATGACCCCCTTCTACACCCATCACCTTCCCTATATGACCCCCTTCTACACCCATCCCCTTCCCTATATGACCCCCTTATACACCCATCACCTTCCCTATATGACCCCCTTCTACACCCATCCCCTTCCCTATATGACCCTCTTCTACACCCATCACCTTCCCTATATGACCCCCTTCTACACCCATCACCTTTCCTATATGACCCCTTCTACATCCATCACCTTCCCTATATGACCCCCCTTCTACACCCATCACCTTCCCTATGACCCCCTCTACATCCATTACTTTCCCTATGTGACCCCCTTCCACACCCATCCAGTCCCTATATGACCCCTTCCACACCCATCACCTTCCCTATATGACTCCCTTTCCACACCCATCCAGTCCCTATATAACCCCTTCTACACCCATCACATTCCCTATATGACTCCCTTTTGCACCTATCACCTTCCCTATATGACCCCCCTCTACATCCATTACCTTCCCTATATGCCCCCTTCTACATCCATCACCTTTCCTGTATGACCCTCTTTCACACCATTCACCTTCCCTATATGACCCCCTTCTACACCCATCACCTTCCCTATATGAACCCCCTTCTACACCCAACACCTTCCCTATATGTCCCCCTTGTACACTCAAATGAACATAAAAATGGTCAGTTCTGATTGACAATATAATGGGGTCCATGCCCTTTAGTCAACACAGGTGTTATAGAATCTTATAACCAACATTTTATTTGTTACCAACCCTTTATCCGTAACCCACCCTATATAACATCCAATATTTATATGCTATTTTAAGTTGGTATAAGTACTGCAACAGAGAGATGGGCTTTTTTGAGAATATTTCTAGCATTTATTTATTGTTTTCTTGTATTTTCATATGCAGCATATTTCCTGGTGATTTGTACTTCAAAGCTGAGAAGATAAGAGGCTGGTCTGGGATGCAGCCACAGAGCATCAGCAACTTTGAGAAGATACGGACAGTTGGCAAAGGTAGTGCTCTCTTTGCTTTACTTTGGGATGTCTGAGGGATCTTTCGAGGGTTTGATTTTTTTGTAGGAGGGGGGGGGGGGGCTGGTGTATTTTGAATGCACTTTTTCGTAAACAATTTTTTTAATAATTTTTTTTTAGGTGCATATGGTGCTGCTGTCCTTTACAGAAAAAAAGATGATGACTCACTTGTCATTTTAAAAGAAATCACCTTACATGACCTGACTGGAGCCGAGCGGCAAATGGCCATGAATGAGGTAAACTGATTGGCAGATTGAAAGGGATGTGGTAAGCTGTAAATACGATAGATTCAGATCATGAGTTGACTCACAAAGGGTAACATACCTGGCAATGCCAACAATGCCACCTGGCTCTTCCCATTCCCTGATACACTTCCTCACAGACATACACAGCCATGAATGAAGTAAATGGAATGACAAATAAGGTTGTTTGGTGTAGTAAGCCAAAAGATGCTGATCATGAGTTGACTGACATAGTTTTACAGATCGCTATGGCAATGTCATCTAGCACTTACTTTTCCTTGCTCCACCTCCCAACGGGCATGCAGGGCCATAGCAGGGGGTGGGGCACTAGGGGGACGTGCCCCCCAATATTTTCAAAAGTTATAAGGAAATGACCAGCAGGGGCGTGGCTGTGCCCACAATATTTTCCTAATGTTTCTGTATTGTGCCCCACCAATATTTCGAGGCATGTTACGACACTGGCATGCATAGTGTACTAATGCTCAGTTTGTCTGTATGTAGGCGAAAGTGTTGTCCAAGCTAAGTTTACACCCAAATATCATCAGTTACTATGACAGCTTTGAAGTGGAGGGGACCTTGATGATAGAGATGGAGTACGCAGACGGAGGGTGAGTGTATATTTTTTGTGAGAAATTATCTACAAGCCAACATAGATGCCGTTTGTAGTGATACAGGTAACAGGTACGACTTTCAAAAACATTACAAAAAAGAAACAATCTTGTGAAATCCGTTCTAATTGCAGCACATTGGCACAGTACTTGACCAAGCTGGAGAAGGACATGGAGGAAAAGGACATTCTTAACATGTTCCAGCAGATGCTCTCTGCCCTCAAGTACATTCACAACAATAACATTTTGCACAGGTACGATTTCCAAGAAACAATAAAATGACTTGACTTGATTTTTAGGAGACAATACACCATTTTGCACTGGCATGATTTTTTTGAAACACTAAACTATTTTGCAAAGGTATAATTTCAAAGGAATAACCTCTTGCCAGTATGTTTCCAAGCGACAACATTTTGTGTGGGTGTGTTTTCCAAGAAACTATCCTGTTTATTTACATGTATCTCCTTGGTGTTAACAGGGACCTGAAGACAGCCAACATCTTCCTGACTAAAGACACAGTGGTCAAGCTGGGTGACTTTGGAATCAGCAAGCAACTTGAAGGGTCTAAGGCCAACACTGTTCTTGGAACACCATACTACATATCTCCTGAGATGGTAAGTGGATATCTAAACGCTCCACTGCTGATTTCATAACACCCTTTTCTCCATCTCCTAAGATGGTGACGTTTCCCAGCTATTTGAAATAATGTAGAATTATTGAGGATTAGATGTGTGCCATTATTCCCACCGTGGGGCTGTCGTAAACAACATATTTAACGAAGCATGGTACCATGCAATAATTTACTTGGTATCCCTTCTGTCCTTTACCAATACAAAAGCCATGACAGTAACATTACAGTAGGTGCCATTGGTCTAGGCAAAACACGGCTGACATTGTGTCTGTTCCTTCAGTGTCAAGGCAAAGAGTACAATCACAAGAGTGACATCTGGGCATTGGGCTGCATTCTTTACGAGATGGCCTCACGACAGAAGACTTTTGAGGGATCCAATCTCCCCGCCCTTGTTAACAAAATCATGAAGGTATGTGCAGTATACTTAACAGTGCAGGGGGCATATCTCCCTAATGACAAAATCATCAAAGTCAAAATCAAGGTATGTAAAGAAATATGTAGAACCTAGCAATGCAGGGTTGATTGATCTTGTAGCTCAGAGAGCCACGATAACACAGTGTCATAGGCTTCTCTTTTCAAGACATTGCACCGGGGCTCAATCCAGGGTCTGGCCGGACACATTACATTTACCTGCATGGGGGGGGGGGGGGGGGGTTAAAGAACCACTGGGAGGCTGTCACGTGGTACCTTCTTCGTGCTCACACTCTTAGGCGTGGATCAAGACCTATTTACTCCTGTCTACGTATTTTGTGTTTGTTCTGATTGGCCGTGTAATGTGTGTGTTTGTACTGTTTGGTTGTGTAATTTGTGTGTGCTGGTTGGTCGTGTTATTTTGTGTACTTGTTCTGATTGGCCGTGTAATGTATATGTCTGTACTGATTGGTTGTGTAATTTGTTTGTGCTGGTTGGTCGTGTTATTTTGTGTACTTGTTCTGATTGGCCGTGTAATGTATATGTCTGTACTGATTGGTTGTGTAATTTGTTTGTGCTGGTTGGTCGTGTTATTTTGTGTACTTGTTCTGATTGGCCGTGTAATGTGTATGTCTGTTCTGATTGGCCGTGTAATGTGTGTGTTTGTACTGTTTGGTCGTGTAATGTGTATGTCTGTATTGTTTGGTCGTGTTATTTGTGTGTTTTGTCCTGATTGGTCGTGTCGTGTTATTTTGTGTGTTTATGTTCTGATTGGTCGTGTCAGTTTGATTGTTTATTTTCAGGGTCAGTTTGCTCCTATTCGAGGGAACTACAGCGCAGAATTTAGGACTTTGGTGAGTTGGAAATGTTAAATAGTAGTCTATATAACTCGGAAACAATTTAGCATAACAAACAATCTCTTTTATATTAAAAAAAATCATGAAATTCCCTTTTGGTTTAGCTTTTTGCAGCAAAATGTTGGTAAAAATAACTGTAGTGGCTTTTAACTTCACAAAGGAATAATTGATCAAAATTCTTTAAAGAGTAAGAGTTTCAGTTGCTTAGATGCGTTTGGGTTCGTGTGGGATTCGTACGGGTTTCGTGTAAGATTCGTACGGGTATCGTGTGGTATTCTTTGCTAACTATGGGCGCGTTTTTTTTTTCATAACATTCTGGAATGGGAATGGCTGATAGAGAATGTTCAGAATGGCATTCGAGTTATTCTGCTACAGGTAGAAGAATGGGTGGAATGGCCTTCATTCCATTCCGGAATGGGAACGCAGGATAAACGAACGCGCGCTTTTTCTATTATGATAATTCTCATTCCGGAATCACGAGTAAAAAAACGCGCCCTATCTCTTTTGGAGAGTTGCTGAGTAAAGCGAAGAATGGAATGGATACATACCTCATGAGGCAACTCCTTTAAAAAGGAAATTATATAAAGAAAAGGCTAGATTTATCAGTAAGTTTTAAGTTGTTAAAATATTCTGCGATGCAAAGCCAACGGAGAAGTGGCCATCTTTATTCGGCACGACGTCAGCTCGTTCTGGCATAACGGCACACATTGAGTTGCACTTAATTTGCAGCTACAGTAATAAACTGCTTATAATATACAAAAGACATCGGGTTTATGCGACAGTAGGTGAAAAAATATCAACTTCATATGAAATAAGGGCTCTAAGGGAATTTTTACAAAATACGCTAGCTGTTTTCTATTCATTTCCATCGGATAGATGAGACGTTCAAACCACAATACTGTATAGGTAGCATATGCTACTTAATAAACCTGGATCGTTTTATTAAGAAATTCTGTTTGATTTTTGCGGTTTTCGGGCTTTCCGATATTGCTCTAAAATCGATCTTAAACCGTACAAGGAGATAGGAGATGGGATATATCGACGCGTTGATCGTACGCAAATGAAATGCGCGGATAAGCGATTAGTAATTAGCACCTTTCTATTCACCTGTCGAGACGCCTCTCACGCCTCCACGTAACTACTACACAAAGCGATTTAAACCTGCTTTTGTCCAAAACAAGAAAAGGCGATGATTAACCCACCTTCAAACTTCATCAGCTAACTCTCTCGTGCATGCGATCACATTACTAAAACAAGAGCAAAAACGAGCTTGTAATAGGTACACCTTGAACCAACAACTACCCGGTCATTCATCTTTTTAACTACATTATTTAGAATTTTAATTTTGTATTGAACACACAGCCGTTATATATTTATCTTGACCGGTTAAATTAAATTTAACCAGACATTTTACTTGTTCTCTTTATCGCGTCTTATGGATCAGTCCGCCGGGTAAAACCTGAGCAAAGAATGGCAAAACTGCCTTGAGGTGTGATCGGCATCGTAACAGCAGTCGAGCCAATATAGTACGGATCCGACATGAGGCGATTATTACAGACTGTACGGGTTCATAGCGAAACAAGTGTTGTTTGCTGACCGACCGCTCATTACGCGATCGGTCTGGATACTTGTGGACTGGCTCGTCTCTTACTGTGCTATCTAGTTTGTTCAGTTTGCTGGATTTACTGGCCTGTATTTTGACGTGTTTCATGGTGCACCGCTCGAGTGTGTTATCAGCTCTCGTTCTCTCGTCTCTTGTCCAGCGTATCGTTACACGATGTGACCGTAGATGAAGAGATTCGGATGGCAGCTAGAGCAGTTGTACCTTATACACCAACAAGTAAGACCTCCAACGGCTCCATTTAGATGATTTCTTGTCCATTTCACAATCGAAAAAACAAACTTTTATGCAAATGTCCGATTCTCACTTGAACATAAGCGCAAGAGCAAGCGCAAACGAACGCAACTGAATGATTTTCTTGCGCTTGTGTTTGGACTTGCTTTTGTGCTTGCGCGTACATCCGTGAGAACCGATCTATCGTACTGTGTACTGAACTTGTGCAAAAATCTTCATGTAACGTGCCAATGCTATTCACGCCAAATAAGGTTTCTGTGTCGATTTCTACTTGAAATCATCTAGCACAGAACTTCTCGTTGTAATATCAAGGGGTTTTTTATCAAGAAAAATTTGCTAGTGTTTTTTTGTAGAGCTCATGTCGGGAACTGCCAGATTCAGTCTTCGCCGAACGTATATGATTTTCGAAATCGAATTTTAACCTGGACCAGAAATAACATTTTCTTTCAAAAAGTCATTGAGTTTTAGTTGCAAAGGTTCGTGTGGGGTTCGTATGAGGTTCGTGTAGGGTTCGTGTGGGCTTCGTGCGTGGTTCGTGTGGGATTCGTGTGGGATTATTTGGGCCAACTCTTTCTCTTCGCTTGTGGCGAGTTGTTAAGTAAAACGCGACATGGAGGCGCACCACCTTTCCTTATCAAGCTGGGACTGGTCCAAATTCGTGTACAGTGCTTTGTAATTGCTCCTCAGAAAAAGATAATATTCCATTTAAAACTATTTTTGTTAGTATTAACTCTGGTGGTTTTTTTTAGTTGTTTCCTCATTTTTAGATTCTAGCCTGAAATTCCGCTATCTTTTGTTTCTCCTCCCGCATTTTAAATTCCCACTTATTTCCTTTGCTTCCCCTCTAACAGCCTCCCATCTCCTTGTATGGATCGCGTTTTGTGAGGGTATTTTTTGTGTGTTTTCAGGTAAGGGACATTTTACAAAATGATCCTGAGAAAAGACCCTCAGTGAGTGAGCTCCTGCATGAGAGAGTGCCAAAGGTAACATGGCGTGGACGTGCTTTTGTATGGCTTTTTATCGCATACTAAACACCATACACTGTTTTGTTTTCTCTTTCAAGTTTTCGTATTACAGTATATTACAGTAAAACGCCAAAAGATATGTGTAGAAAGTTTATTGTCTTCTGACAAATCGCAAGCTATAATTTAGTCAACGAAACTTGTAAAGACTTGTTGACTAATCCAATATCTCCAGTATGGTTGGTCGAAACCAATGTTTCTTACACATTACCATTGTTTTACTATCGCGCTGTAAGACTTCTTTAGAGCGAAAATATTTTAAAAGTTCATCGGAACGAGAATACCAGTGTTTAGTGTTTCAAATTTATTCATTATTCTGGTTCGATATGACTACTTGAATTATTATTAGCATAATAATTGATATTGTTATCAATATTTTATTAATTTCATATTAATTATAATTATATAATAATTCTATTATTATAATTATCATTTTTATTAATATTATTATTATTGTTATCATTATTATTATTACTACTTGAATGCTTTGTACCCCTGTTTGTTGATGTGCGATGGTGATTCTCAGCTCTTGGAGCGCTATGAGGACATCACGGAAGACGAGCTCAGCAGTTCAGTGGATCACAACCGACACAAGAAGACACGGTCAGTGATGGTCAATAGAGGTCGATGGTCAGCGATGGTCATTAAAGATCGATTGTCAGCGATGGTCAATAGAGGTCGATTGTCAGTGATGGTCAATAGAGGTCGATGGTCAGTGATGGTCAATAGAGGTTGATGGTCAGTGATTGTCAATAGAGGTCGATGGTCAGTGATGGTCAATAGAGGTTGATGGTCAGTGATGGTCAATAGAGGTCGATGGTCAGTGATGGTCAATAGAGGAACATGGTCAATAATGGTCAATAGAGGTCCATGGTCAGTGATGGTCAATAGAGGTTGATGGTCAGTGATGGTCAATACAGGTCGATGGTCAGTGATGGACAATAGAGGTCGATTTGTCAATGATGGTCAATAGAGGTCGATGGTCAGTGATAGTCAATACAGGTCGATGGTCAGTGATGGACAATAGAGGTCGATTTGTCAATGATGGTCAATAGAGGTCGATTTGTCAATGATGGTCAATAGAGGTCCATGGTCAGTGATAGTCAATACAGGTCGATGGTCAGTGATGGTCAATAGAGGTCGATTTGTCAATGATGGTCAATAGAGGTCGATTTGTCAATGATGGTCAATAGAGGTCGATTTGTCAATGATGGTCAATAGAGGTCCATGGTCAGTGATAGTCAATAGAGGTCCATGGTCAGCAATGGTCAATAGAAAACCATGGTCAGCGATGGTCAATAGAGGTCGATGGACAGTGATGGTCAATAGAGGTCCATAGTTAGTGATAATCCACAGACTGCTAAACGTCCTAAGAGGTGGAAAGTAATTCAAAGCTACATACATTTTTTAATGTGCCCAAGGTCACAGGTTTCCTCAAGATCTTTTGTTGTAATCCTGTTACACCCGCACGTCGTTATTGCGCTACCTCGATTTACAGGTTTCTTGTTCTGTTCTGAGTGTCATGTTCAACCTTCAGGTCTTTGTTTTTCTACCTCGATATGGCGACCGTCAGCATGTTTCCCATAGAGACACCCGTGCGTGCGCAGCTTGGAGAGGTAAGTGACCCGTGAGTGTGTTACGCGTGAGCATGTGTCACATGAGCTTGTGACCTTGTGAACGTGTGACCCGTGAGCATGTAATCATGTGAGCGTGTGAGAATGACCCGTGAGCATGTAACCCTGTGAGCGTGTGAGAATGACCCGTGAGCACGTAACCCTGTGAGCGTGTGAGAATGACCTGTGAGCATGTAACCCTGTGAGCATGTGAGAATGACCCATGAGCATGTAACCCTGTGAGCGTGTGAGAATGACCCGTGAGCATGTAACCCGGTGAGCGTGTGAGAATTACCCGTGAGCATGTAACCCTGTGAGCGTGTGAGAATGACCCGTGAGCATGTAACCCTGTGAGCGTGTGAGAATGACCCGTGAGCATGTAACCCTGTGAGAGTGTGAGAATGACCCGTGAGCATGTTACCCTGTGAGAGTGTGAGAATGACCCGTGAGCATGTAACCCTGTGAGCGTGTGAGAATGTCCCGTGAGCATGTAACCCTGTGAGCGTGTGAGAATGACCCGTGAGCATGTTACCCTGTGAGCGTGTGAGAATGACCCGTGAGCGTGTGACCCTATGAGCGTGTGAGAATCACCTGTGAGCATGTAACCCTGTGAGCGTTAGAGAATGACCCATGAGCGTGTGACCCGTGAGCGTGTGACCCTGTGAGCGTGTGGTAAGTAAGCGTGTTACCTGTGAGTGTGTGTGACCCGTGCATGCGCAGCTTAGAGAGGTAAGTGACCCGTGAGTGTGCGACGCGTGAGCGTGTGAGAATGACCCGTGAGTGTGTGACCTGTAAGTGTGCGATCCGTGTGTGATCGTCGAGCATGTGACGCGTGAGCGAGTAACCTTGTCAGGGTGTGACAAGTATACGTGTGAGAATGAGCTTCGAGCGTGTGAACTGTCTATATGTGACCCGTCAGCGTTAGATGCGCGAGCGCGTGACCTGTGAGTGTTTGACACACTAGCATGCAAGAGTGACCCGTGAACGTGTGACCCTGTGAGCGTGTAACCCTGTGAGCGTGTGACCCTGTGAGCGTGTGACCCTGTGAGCGTGTAACCCTGTGAGCGTGTGACATGTAGGCGTGTGACCTGTTAGTATTTGACACGTGAGCGTAGGGTGATCTGTGATTGTTTGACCTATTAGCTTGCGAGAGTGATTCACGAGCTTGTGTGACCCGTGAGCATGCGAAAAAGGCTACACGGACGTACACACGGTCTTGTGATATCTAATCTTTCATGATGCCTACTTGTAGGTATCGGTGGGCCAGTCGCACGTTGCCGTGGTTACGCTAGAGCGCGCTGCATATACCTGGGGAGACAACAGCCGCGGTCAGCTCGGCCAGGGGGACTTGGTCAACCGGGACAAACCTACCCTCGTCGACACGCTCAAGGGCAAGGCCATCACGAGGTAACCACGTGGTAATAGCATGTGAGAATGGAAGACTGAGAGGGGGGTACAACGAGGTAGCCATGGAAACCACGGATCCTTAGCGGAAATGAGGGGAGGGGGCGTTTGGCACCAGGTTGTACCAGCTGCTGTTATCCGATACGTACCTCGCTTTAGAGACATTGATTAGTGCAATGATGTTTTGTTTTGTTTTTCTTTGTCCATTCGATTTGATGAATGTTTGTAAAATTTCGGTATCCCCTTGTCTCCCCCTAAGGGCTTGTTGTGGCGACAAGTACAGCGTGTTCGTCACGGATAACGGCATAGTGATGACGTGCGGCTCGAGTGATACAGGTTGCCTTGGACACGGAGACTGGTCCAGTACTCCACGGCCAAAGCTGATCGAGGGACTACTGAGTGTGGACGTGACCGCGGTGTCTTGTGGGCCGCATCACGTGGCCGTGGTGTGTAGCGAGGGACTGGTGTTCACTTGGGGCAAAGGCGCGGACGGGAGACTAGGACTCGGCAATGAGGATGACCAGTAAGTCCTTGTTTTTGCCACGTGACCATCACGTGACTTCACGCAATGTTTCCTGCTATCCAATGACCGATATTTGTCTATTGCCGCATTCCCACCAGCACTTAAACCAATTTTAAGGTGGTTTTATTAAACTGGTTTAATAAAATCTCAATCTTAATCTCAATCTCCCAAAAGTAGACAGAACCAAAAACAAAACTGAATATACTGTGATGTACATGTTACTAAGTGATCATTTAGCTAGTAAGAATTCAACACAATGAGAAACTTGGCAAGTTATCAGGGAAAGAAAAACCTTAACTATACATGGTTTTGGTGTGAATGCAGCATATACTATTTGTATATGTTTGTTATGCTAAGGCTTGTTGGCAGCTAAGGCTGCCATGGCCGATCGCCAAGTGTGGCATACTGTTTTGCGAGACATCACAATGATTAAGGCCTGTTACCAGGGTTTAACACCTCTTGTCATGTTTATCTGAAGGATGGTGTGATTTGCTTTTATTAAAAGGCGTGCTCCTTTCAGGTGCGTGCCGTGCCAGGTGACCATGGAGGATGCTAACGTGTCAATCCGTGATGTGAGGTGTGGTCTGGACGGGACCATGTTCCTGACCGACACGGGCGCGCTACTCGCGTGCGGGAGGTGAGAAGACTTGCGCACTGTAAAACCGTAATGCGTTCAAAGGAATGATACGACATGTCACGTTATAAGGTCCTGGACGACATCAATCTTTGCAGCTGTGCCTGTGTCATGTGACATGAGAGGTGTCATGTGAAATGAGATTTGTCATGTGACTTGTGTCATGTCATTTGGCTTGTGTCATGTGATTCTTTTAATGTGATTTTTTTCTTGAGTCTTGTGATCTGACATGTGACTTGTGTTTCAGCAACGCGAACAACAAGCTCGGGTTGAACAACCGCCAGGGATTCTTGATGCAGATGAAGAACTTGCTCAACAAGGTAAGGCTAGTTTATTAGCACATTTCAATAAGCAATTTTTACAAGCTGTTGTTATTTCTTGCCAAATCAATTAAGAAGAATTAATAGCTCAAGTCAATAATTGTGCACATTTCCATTCAAATGTTTTACGCTCTTCTGTACAATGCTGTCATTTCTTGTCACATACCATATGTAAGCCTCACAAAGTTTTACTCAATCCCAACTGTATTCTATCGATCCGTGTAGCACTTTTGTTCACGTCTTTGTTCGTTCCCAGGACCCAGTCAAAGTGACGACTACACCGACCGCAGTCAAGGCCCTGTCCCGTTACCGTGTGGTAGACATGGCCCTGGGGCCGACCCACAGTGCAGTGTTGGTAGAGCCTGGTCATGTGCACACCTTTGGTAGCAATCAAGACGGTCAACTGGGCAGCGGTAACACCAAGCCCCGGGATGCGCCTGCCAGTGTCAAGCAGTTAGAGGACCAGACAGTGACGGTACACGGCATGCCATATCAGATCACTCAACGATCACGCGTGGAGCATTGGGTCAAGATTAACAATCACACCCTACTTGCAGAAAAACACATCAGTTCACAAGTCACTAAACACACATCAGGCAGCGGCAATCATGCATTAAGTTATCGCGCTTTCACAGGTTGTCTTGAAGAAGCTGTTCTGACCTCTTTTTTTACTCAGATCATTCAATTACTTCCTTTTACTGGAAGGCAAAAGGTGGTGTTTTGTGGCTATGTTTCACTGTCTTTCACGCGCTTTCACAGGTCGTCTTGAAGAAGCTGTTCTGACCTCTTATTTTACTCAGATCATTCAATTACTTCTATATTCTTAAGTTGTCACAAGTCTACTGGGCTACGTTAAGCACGTACTTGATCCCCTTCTACGCACGATTTACCTCTTGTCTGATATTTGCAGATAGCATGTGCAGATGGTGTTTTGTGGCCATTGGTTCACTGTTTTGTCTGACATTTGCAGATGGTGTTTTGTGGCTATGGGTTCACTGTCTTGTCTGACATTTGCCGATGGTGTTATGTGGCTATGGGTTCACTGTCTTGTCTGACATATGCAGATGGTGTTTTGTGGCTATGGGTTCACTATCTTGTGTCTGACATTTGCAGATGGTGTTTTGTGGCTATGGGTTCACTGTCGTGTGTCTGACATTTGCAGATGGTGTTTTGTGGCTATGGGTTCACTGTCTTGTGTCTGACATTTGCAGATGGTGTTTTGTGGCTATGGGTTCACTGTCGTGTGTCTGACATTTGCAGATGGTGTTTTGTGGCTATGGGTTCACTGTCTTGTGTCTGACATTTGCAGATGGTGTTTTGTGGCTATGGGTTCACTGTCTTGTGTCTGACATTTGCAGATGGTGTTTTGTGGCTATGGGTTCACTTTCTTGTGCCTGACCTTTGCAGATGGTGTTTTGTGGCTATGGGTTCACTGTCGCCGGCACCAATGACAACACATTGTACTTCTGGGGCTCGAGGCCTGTCCGGCGTCCTCGCAAGCAAAGTGACAACGGAGAAAAGACGGATTCTGAGACTTCATCCGTCACTAAAAGACACAAGCGCAACGCTAGTGGCAGTATGAGTATCTGTAGTGGGGATAGTTTAGACTGCTCGTCAGGGTAAGAATTTAACATAAGCGCAACGCTAGAAGCATTATGGGTATCTATAGTGGAAGAGGTTTAGATTTCTCTTCAGCAACGCTAGCTAGTGATTTAAATTTCTCTTCCGCAACGCTAGTGGTTTTATGGGCATCGTAGTGGGAATATTCTAGACTGCTTATAGGGATAAAGAGGGGAATAGCCTACAATTCCAGTCCCAAAATTAGGATTCCATGTACCGATTTCAAATTATGATAAATATCCGAAGTCAAGATGAATGTGGTTTATATCTATTTTTCTGTTTATTCAGCTTCGTCTACTTAAACAAATCATACTCATACACAGTTTACTATATACATAGTAAACTGGGACATCATGAACAGCATATTCATCCGCGTAACCCAACCTCATTGCTTTGGAAATCAAAATCATTGGCAAACTCGCATAGTCAACCCATAGCTCTTGTTCTGATGGATGAAAATATCTCATTACCAGGAGTAGAAGCGGTGACGGTCTCGCCAACAGCCAGTCCTTCAAGGACGCCAAGAAACGACGAGAAGGAATCCTGGAGCAGAGCCAGGGCAAGGGTGAGAGTAACGGGTCAAGAAGCCGCAAGGATGGTATGCAGGAAGGGCTAGCCATGCCCGCGTCGTACAAGAAGCGCAAGGATGCCGTGCAGGAGGGAGGGAGCAGCAGCCAGATGGACGTTATGGGAAGCTGCTCCAGCGTGTTTGAGCAGGCCATGCTGGCAGGAGAAAGGTGAGGCGATGTGATGAGGGTGGCAGAAGAAAGGTGAGGCGATGTGGTGACGGTAGTAGGAGAAAGGTGAGGCGATGTGGTGACGGTGGTAGGAGAAAGGTGAGGCGATGTGGTGACGGTGGTAGGAGAAAGGTAAGGGTGTGTGGTGAGGGTGGGAGGGGAAAGGTAAGGGTGTGTGGTGAGGGTGGGAGGAGAAAGGTGAGGGTGTGGTGAAGGTGGCTGGAGAAAGGTGAGGGTGGAAGGAGAAAGGTGGAGCTATGTGGTGACAGTGACAAAAGAAAGGTGAGGGTGTGGTGAAGGTGGCTGGAGAAAGGTGAGGGTGTGTGGTGAGGGTTAGGGAGAAAGGTGAGGCGGTGTGGTGACGGCAGTAGGAGAAAGGTGAGGCGATGTGGTGACGGTGGTAGGAGAAAGGTGAGACGATGTGGTGACGGTGGCGATAAACTGACGATAATGATAACGGATGTGTCAATGGTTGTGGTGTTGAAGGTCAAGCTTCACTCTAAACTTCGTTCTTGCTCTAGTAGTAACCTGTCAGATGCCGACAAGAGCGAGTCTAAGGACATCTCAAAGAATTACATCCGGATGTCGTCGCGCAAGGTGCGGCTAAACGGACACGTGGGTATGGGCTCGCTCAAGATGCACGATAACGAGCCTGTGACCACCCCCATCGCGCTCTTCCATTGGGACGCCATCAGCGGGATCGACGAGACGGAGAGCGAGTTCCCGGTGTTCTTACAGGTAAGAGGCACGCATTGTCCACGCCGGGCACAAAACACTCCAAAAGCGGCAGGGTTTTCCGTGTCAAATCGCCATCTTGGACGGGGCACGTTTTCAGAGGACTGGTGCCGAATTTACGAATCTGCTCGGGCCCTATGTTCTAAAGCTCGTAGGATTTTCGCTAGCTTCGGAAAATAAGATCGGATGGCGGTAAGGCACAGACGGAAGAACAAGGTTTGATTTGGTATCAAACACGGCCAGAATTTCGCGTGTTTCCTGCGCCTATTCTTCAAAGGGATACGGTCTTTCCGCGACTTTTCCCAAAATGTCTTGAATGCAGTTATTTTGAGTCCCGATTTTATTTTTACGTCGAAAGAATTTATTGAAAATCAGCAGGGTAGTCCGATTCTTGAATCCCTGAATGTCTTCGCTATGATTTTTGTTTTGTATATTTCTCCTCTGTTCTCGCGCGATTATTTTTGAAACCTCACTCTAATTTTCAAGTTTAATTGTAAATATGCCAAAGAGGTTTAGTCTCGGAGAGTAAATGCGAGAGGCTAAATTAAAGTGACAGAATGTGATGGACTCTTCGTGAGAACTGCAGGACCTGGAGGATGAGTTTTCTTCCTTTTAGCAAAGCATCGCTGAGAAGAAACTTGAAAGCGAAGCGAGAAAAGCTGAGAAGGCTTAGCAGAAAGGTATTTATAAAGAACCAAATAGAATGTGTTTACATATAATGCTCATTTTGTAGAAATGCAGTGCTTATAGAAAAGGAATCGAAAGGAAAGGACATATTTGTTTTAGCCAGACTTGCGCATTATTTTACGCTATCGTGTTATTTGAGAGGGGTGATTTATTGAGTTATAAATTATAGTCAAATTGTTGGTTCTTTTAGATCGAAAGATCGTTTCGTCAAAGAAATAACACATGGAATAGAACTAAAAAAACCCGGCGCGCGCGTTGCTATGGTAGCTTATAAACAATAATTATTCTTTGTTGTGAAAGTATTTTCAGTTTCAACAGCGCTTCAGTTTATTGTATTCTTGGATAAACTTGTTCTTAACGAAACTCAAGTGAAACCAAATATGATAATCATTTAAGTTACATCAGAAAACTTAGTCAAATCAAAATAGTTAAGTAAGACTTAGTACTTAATTGGATTCTAAATTCTGAGTTCTTCCAAACAGATGACTTGTAGTTTCATGTTGGTCTAATTATTATCTTTGTTTGTTTGTTTCATATTTGATGGCTACATGGATATTCTCTTCAGATAAGTGATATCCTCAATAGAAAATAGATAGCAGTAATTAGGTTATTATATTATCAGGCTATATTTAAATGTAATCAATAACCTTACTCTGCATAGCAGTTAAAAATAGGTAGGTAGATTCAGACAGTCGTATGGAAGGTAACAGTCAGGAAGGAGGCAGTCAGAAGGGGTTTTTAAATGGAAATGCAGTGTCTATGAGGAGGAAGAATCCGACATGCTTCACTGAGGGAGGGAACATGCTACCTGCTATAGTGATGCTATAGTGGTGTGCAAGCTTTAAAATATCTTAGGGGTAAGAATTACTGTTGACTACACCCAAAGTGCTGTCACTTAGGGTTACGCTACTAACGTTTACATGTTTCCATTATTTCTCTGTTGTTTTTTATCTTGCCTTGACATACATCCAGAACATGTTTGATGTACACACACTTTGTGTACAAGATATAAATGTTGCATCCAAACATTTCTTGGTGGCTGATTGCCATGGCTCTAAGAGTCAAATAATAAAGGTATGTAATCCTGTAAAAAATAGCATGTTTGATGTACTCTGAGGTGGATTGTCTCCTTAAAAAGGTTTGTTAAAAGATGTAAGAGGCTAATTTGATAGAAAAAAAAGAATCTATTTGTAAGCATCCAATGGTTAAATGCTTTTTTTATGAATGATAGACTTTGATAGGTGATGAAATATTTTTTTAAAATAAAATGTTTGATTTTCTATTATCTTTATTGAACTTTTTTTGTAAATTATCTTATGGCAGCCTAAGACAGAGTTGGTATACTTTCTACTTATCCCATTATCTTTACAAATGCTAAATGCAGATCTCTTATGTTATACAATTACAAATTACAGCAAATAAAAAAAAATACATATTTGTATGTTAATTTTGGAATACATTTGATCAATATATTATTTCAAATCATCAGCAACTCTTTTTTTATGAATAAGAACATTGTTATTGTGATGCAGTGAGGTTTATGATAAACTTGAACACAGTATTTCAATGATGCAAAATCTGGGTTTAGAAAAGTTGTTTGGAAGTAAAGCTGTTTACTCACAAGAGTGCATGTTGGCAGAGCATTTACTGTATTGTGTTCTTACATAAAAAGTGTGATTGATCTGCTTTCAGCATAAAATAAAGTGGCTACCTAATGCAGGTTCATAAGAAATGTAAGGAAACTGGAATTGTATATCCCTTAGTAAATATGTTATGTATATACTAGAATCAGGGAAGAAATAAACAACATTCGTCTATGGTACTAAAATTAAAATACTTTAACACATTGACCCCTGAACCGGCCTGTACCGGCTTTGGGAAGTACCCACAACCCAAAAAATTCATAAATTCAAAATAAACACAACAAGATGAAGATACTCAGGCATCAGTCTAAGGGATAAATGGTCTTGCAGATATGCATCCAACCAAGGTGCTGGCATCTACTCTTAAGCCAAATAATAGCACAGGTTCTTTGACAAATCTCAAATCGAACAAGGAGAGAAAAGCAGAATCACCCCTCTCAATAAAACGCTCAAAATACCACACAAGGGAGAGAGATCAGCAAACACAGCTCAAGACACAAATAGATACCTTTATTCTGATCCTCCAGGTACATTTCCTTGGCCTCAAAACACAATGCCCATTCCTTGAAGGATTGTACAACCACGAAAATATGTTTACGTATTGCAAAGCATTCTGGGAGATACAGGGGAAAATTCACGAGGGGAGGGCCAGTCAACACTCCTCTCCCCAAAGTCAGATGGTTTTTATAAGTCTTTTCACCCCGAAGCCAAACGAATCAATTCCAGGTCATACAGACCCAGAATAGCAGTGTAAACAATTTTGCAATCAATTTGGTTTCAGAAAAGACACCATTTAGGAGAGCTGTGGTGATTCATTAGAAAATTATTTTCTCATCCGGGCAAAGCCAAACAAGAAAAAATCATCATGAATCCACCTTTGCTTGCAAATATCCATAAGCAAGGCACTCAATTATGCCCCAAAAGACTTCATGATGTCCTGAGACACTCTCCTAATATGCTCATAGCTGTATTTTTGATGAAAAATACAAGCAACCATCAACTTGTGCTGGCTTCAGCACATCGACGAGGGATTAAAAGTGGGGACCGCAAAGCACTGCTGGAAAGCTTGGATACCGCTGACTAGGTGCAGCTGTGTTTGACTTTGACGGGCTGTATAAAACTCAGAATAGGGGGGGAGGTATCTGTTTTCAGTCTGTTTTTGGTAAATTCAGCTCCAAAAAAGCCAGGAGTCAATGGGTTAATATATTGGTAAATTATTCTTTATTGAGGTTTTCAAAATCCTATGCAACAAAATGTTGCAAATTTTTGTATATACTGTACAAAGTGATCTATACTATCTGAAAATAATAGTTATGTAATATTTGAATTCTGAGGCATAATACTGTAATGCTGATATATTTATATATATTTTGATATATCCATAACTATTAATTCTTGCCAATATTTATTCTGTCACACAACAGTTTTTTGACATTCATTGCTTAAAGCAATTAAGGATTTAGCAAAAAAGTAAAAATTTATTTGAAAAATATTTATATAATCTTACTTCAATTTTAGAAGTGCTCGTGCCTTTTATGGTAATAGAGACCATTTAATAAATACTTTATTCATAAGATAATAAATAATATAAGATTATCATATCAATTTATAAATATATATATATATATATATATATATATATATATATATATATATATATATATATATATATATATATATATATATATATATATATATATATATATTTACAATATTTATTGAATTGTTACATATTTTGTAACCTCTATTTCTGAAATAAATCTTGCAATTTCATACTCCTGCCAGATATTTTCTATTAATATAGATATACTTAAAGTAGGAGTCCCTCACTAGAGTTGTCCCTTGAATAGAGGTGTCTCTTGTTGGTAGAGGTGTCACTAGAATAGAATGTCCATAAAATAGAGGTGCCCTTTGAATAGAAGTGTCCCTTGAATAGAGATGTCCATTGAATAAAGTTGTCCATAAAACAAAAGTGTTCTTTGAATATCATAGAGGTTCTATCTTGAGTTAAGGAGAGATAATGCCGTTGAATAGAAGTATTCTTTGAATAGAGGTGTCAATTTCATAAAGGTGTCCCTTGAATAGAGGGTCCCTTGTATAGACAGTGATCCTGAATATAATGAGGATCATGACAACCATACGACAACAGAGACTGCAGAAAAGCACTGAATTCAATATCTATTTTTCGTCAGGAATCTCATCTTACTAAAAATAATGCATTGTCTGCCTGGATAGAGGTGCCCTTCGAATAGAGGTGTAACTTGAATAGAGATGTTCATTGAATAAAGTTGTCCATAAAACTAAAGTATTCCTTGAGTTAAGGAGAGATATGCCATTGAATAGATGTATTCTTTGAATAGAGGTGTCAATTGTATAGAGGTTTACTTTGAATAGAGGTGTCTCTTGAATAGAGGTGTCCCTTGAATAGAGGTGTTCCTTGTATAGAGGTGTTCCTTGAATAGAGGTGTCCCTTGAATAGAGGTTTCCTTTGAATAGAGGTGTCCCTTGAATAGAGGTGTCCCTTGAATAGAGGTGTCCCTTGAATAGAGGTTTCCTTTGAATAGAGGTTTCCCTTGAATAGAGGTGTCCCTTGAATAGAGGTGTCATTTGAATAGAGGTGTTCCTTGTATAGAGGTGTCTCTTGAATAGAGGTGTCCCTTGTATAGAGGTGTCCCTTGAATAGAGGTGTCCTTTTAATAGAGGTGTCCCTTGAATAGAGGTGTCATTTGAATAGAGGTGTTCCTTTAATAGAAGTGTTCATTGGAAAGAGGTTAGAAAACAGTAAAAACGAGAATGTCAGTTTTTGTGTTGTGGAATTCCACAAGTGTTCCATTATCCATAATAAAAAGAAAGAACAACCTGCGATCGGCGTGTATTGTACGCTAGTCTCAGCTCCTTGTTTTCGGAGACAAAAAGGGACACCATATGCCCGGTCTTCATTCCTTTAAGCTGGCGTTTGAAAAATTCCAATCACCTCTCTGATGTGAAGCCGGACAAAGTAACGCAAAACACCTTAAATAAACGGATCGAAAAAAAAGTGCAGAACTTCTTCCTTCTTGTCCTTGGAAATAAAAAAAAATGGACAAGCAAAACCGACGAGAGTTTTTGCCAGTCTTCGTTGTCGTAGGGTTGTCATAATCCTCGTTATATTCAGGATCACTGTCATCAAGGACAAGAGCGAGCACTTCTTCACGACTGTAGCGAGCCGCCATTTTGAAAACCCCGCCAGACTCACGCGTGCATCCACTGATCAAAAGTACAGGCGAACATTGCCGATTTTAGGACACTTTGTGCCCGGCGTGGTCTGTGATCAGGTATGCTTGGGAAACCTCTTACCAATTATCAAGTGAAGGGACAAGGAGGGGTGTCAGTCCTTCCACTTTTTGGCAGGGATTCGATGGTTGCAAAGCGACAAATCGCTCCTCGTTCTCAGCCCTTACCCATTCACCCACTCACACACCTATCCCCCCTCTCTTTCACACTCACCCCCCTCACTCACACTGACCCACCCACCCCCTCCTCAAACACATACACCGCCCCTTTCATACACGTACCACCTCTCTGTCACACAAGCTAACTCAGCCTTCCCCCACTCACACATAAACTAACACCCCTCCCCCACTCACACTCACTGAACATTCTATTCTATTGCCTCCCCCCTGTGGCCGCTACCCCTTTCAGTACTTTTGAACTAATGTGTTTTTTGCTTACAGGACATCAGTGGTTATGGCGAGAACGTGTTCGTCCAAATCGAGACCACGGCGCCGCCTCCTCGCAAGCGGTCTAAAAAGCGACTGAGTAAAAAGGACAAGAAAACGAGCAAGAGGAATCTGGAGGGCGTATCTAGGTAAAGTCCATGTTGTGTGTGATGCATATATCATTTGTGTATTCACGTATACTCAAGGACAGTGATGCTTTCACTGTATTGTGACAAGTAGGCTCTTACCCCAGAGAACAAGGAAAAAGAAAATCAAGTCGAAACCAAGAGTCGAACATGGAGCCAGACAGGGCCGTTCCTGGGCCGATATTAGCCCACCACCGATTTTTTATTTTTATTTTCATTTGCATTTAAAAAAAAGTCGGGCTTCTGACTTAATGGAAGCTACATCACTGCTAGTGATAAGTGGCGCTTTAGAACTTAAATAAAACATTTTGAAATTTATTCACAAATGCATCCAAAGAGATATGCCTCGTATTCCGTTATCGATTTATTGCTGTAGACTAATGTTTACTTTATTTTAACTGTTCTGCAGTTCAGTGCCTGGTGTACCGCTAGACTCCTCTGTTGGATCCAGCTCATCCGAACTCGACACTTTAGGGGAGGTAAGGAAATCCACTTTTATTAGCAGGGTTCAAATTGACACTTTTCGTTACCACATAGCATCGATCATGAAATCAAATTGACACTTCTCGTTACCTCCATAGCATCCCTCAGGGAATCTAATTGACACGCTTGGTTACCCCATATCACCCCTAAGGGGATCAAATTGACACGCTTGGTTACCCCCATAGCACCCCTAAGGGAATCAAATTGACACGCTTGCTTACCCCATAGCACCCCTAAGAGAATCAAATTGACACGCTTGCTTACCCCATAGCACCCTTGTGCCGAATTGACACTGCAGGTTACTCTATAGCACCCCTTAGGGATCAATTTCACACTTATCCAATAGCAGCCTTCAGGGGTCAAATTGACACTGTAGATATCACCTCTTACGCTGGTCAAACGGCGCCCTTCACCACCCATAGAGCACCCCTTCGGCGAATCGTATTTAATCTCATACACCACCCCGATATCACCCTCAGGGGGATCATTTTGACACTGTACATTGCTCCTTACTGCACGCAGGTTCCCACCTGGCTGAAAAATGAGTTGAAAGAAGGCATCATGGCGTCTGTGCCAATTGATGATGACGCCGACAGCGAAGAGGAATCAGAAAGTGACGTCACAGATAGCGAGGTGGAACAGGCTGAGAAGCTGCCCATGCGTAATACAACAGGTATTAGAATCGGGGTGGGTACGGAGTCATGCATAGAGGTGGGGTGAGTAGGGGTGTGTGGGGGATCAAAGATAAGGGTTGGTCCAGGGGTGGGTTGGATAGGGAATCATAGATAGGTGCTGCCTGGGTAGGGGATCATAGGTAGGGGCGGGATGTGTATGGGAACATAAAAAGCAATATGAAATGGTTGTGTAAGGGTTCAACGATTGCCATATCATACGGGTTGGGCTTGTGAGGGGGAAGGGAGGTGGCTACATTTCCACAGGTATTGCAAGGAGAGATTGGCCATACAAATCTTTACATTGGTCTTCTTGAATAACGACAAACCAACACATACTAATGGCAGTAAAGCCAGGGCAACCTGTATTCCTACTTATGGCTGTTTTCCAAGTGCAAATGAACGTATGTCATCCAAGATAAACACCGCCTTTTGCTTTTTCTGCAGCATTCCAGAACTTCCCCGAGAAAGCAACCAGGGACCCGGAAAAGAAAGCCACCATGCGCAAGTCCGTCTCCGAGACGATGATTGTAGGTGGCGTCGCCATAGCAACGTCAGTAGGCGCCGACATCCCACTTAGCGTCAACGCCAGCGCAACCTCGCTTGGTTCTGAGGGGACTGGGAGCAAGGAAAATGTCAAAAAGGTGAGAATAGATAACTTTTAAGACTAATGAATGCCGATGACTGAAGCAGAAGATAGATCACTTTGGTTTATATGCTCCACCACGCGCACTTCTTGCCCTCAAAGTTTCTTCTCCGAACATTTTTAAACTTCTTCGCAACATAAATGCTGAAGTTTCATCTCTTAGGTCTTGTTTTCTAAATTCTCAAGATTTTTTTTTGGCCCTACTTTTTTGTCTGAACATCATGTTGGCGCTGTTTGTACGGGTCTTCGCACACTGAACATCATGTTGGCGCTGTTTGTACGGGTCTTCACACACTGAATATCAATCATGCTGGCGCTGTTTGTACGGGTCTTCACACACTCAACATCATGTTGGCGCTGTTTTCACGGGTCTTCACACCCTGAACATCATGCTGGCGCTGTTTTCACGGGTCTTCACACACTGAACATCATGTTGGCGCTGTTTTCACGGGTCTTCACACACTGAATATCATGTTGGCGCTGTTTTCACGGGTCTTCACACACTGAACATCATGTTGGCGCTGTTTTCACGGGTCTTCACACACTGAACATCATGCTGGCGCTGTTTGTACGGGTCTTCCCACACTGAACATCATATTGGCGCTGTTTTCACGGGTCTTCACACACTGAACATCATGTTGGCGCTGTTTTCACGGGTCTTCACACACTGAACATTATGCTGGCGCTGTTTGTACGGGTCTTCACACACTGAACATCATGTTGGCGCTGTTTTCACGGGTCTTCAAACACTGAACATCATGCTGGCGCTGTTTGTACGGGTCTTCACACACTGAACATCATGTTGGCGCTGTTTTCACGGGTCTCTACACACTGAACATCATGCTGGCGCTGTTTTCACGGGTCTTCCCACACTGAACATCATGTTGGCGCTGTTTTCACGGGTCTTCACACACTAAACATCATGCTGGCGCTGTTTTACGGGTCTTCACACACTGAATATCATGTTGGCGCTGTTTTCACGGGTCTTCACACACTGAACATCATGCTGGCGCTGTTTTCACGGGTCTTCACACACTGAACATCATGCTAGCGCTGTTTGTACGGGTCTTCACATACTGAACATCATGCTAGCGCTGTTTGTACGGGTCTTCACACACTGAATATCAATCATGTTGGCGCTGTTTCCGTGGATCTTTACACTCTCACGATTCCTTACTCAGCTATCCCTCACTCTCCTCAGGCCCTTGCCAGCGTCTCGTCCCAGGACTTCTCGTCCAAAGACGCCAAGAAGGGCGACCTGAGTATCTCGCGGGTCTTCCCGCGTCCCGCAAGCAGCCCGGCCTCGGGACACCAGCGGTCGGCGTCCGAGAGTCACCTTGAGAAAGGCCTTGTGTCGCCTGATAGCGGGTGTGAGGTCACGCTGGTCGAGAAACTGAATAGCTCCAGCGAGGGCTCCGACAGAGGCTCCGCCAAACCCTCCACGCTAGAGTAGGTCTTATTTTATCTTATAGCAATTGGCTTAGCCAAACCCTCCACGCTAGAGAAGGTCTTATTTTATCTTATATCAGTTGGCTTAGCAAAACCCTCCACTCTAGATAGGTCTTATTTTATCTTATATCAGTTAAACCCTCAACGCTAGAGTGGTCTTATTTTATCTTATATCAGTTGGCTTAGCCAAACCCTCAACGCTAGAGTAGGTCTTATTTTATCTTATATCAGTTGGCTTAGCCAAACCCTCCACGCTAGAGAAGGTCTTATTTTATCTTATATCAGTTAAACCCTCAACGCTAGAGTGGTCTTATTTTATCTTATATCAGTTGGCTTAGCCAAACCCTCAACGCTAGAGTAGGTCTTATTTTATCTTATATCAGTTGGCTTAGCCAAACCCTCAACGCTAGAGAAGGTCTTATTTTATCTTATATCAGTTGGCTTAGCCAAACCCTCCACGCTAGAGAAGGTCTTATTTTATCTTATATCAGTTGGCTTAGCCAAACCCTCCACGCTAGAGAAGGTCTTATTTTATCTTATATCAGTTGGCTTAGCCAAACCCTCCACGCTAGAGAAGGTCTTATTTTATCTTATATCAGTTGGCTTAGCCAAACCCTCCACGCTAGAGAAGGTCTTATTTTATCTTATATCAGTTGGCTTAGCCAAACCCTCCACGCTAGAGAAGGTCTTATTTTATCTTATATCAGTTGGCTTAGCCAAACCCTCCACGCTAGAGAAGGTCTTATTTTATCTTATATCAGTTGGCTTAGCCAAATCCTCAACGCTAGAGTAGGTCTTATTTTATCTTATATCAGTTTAGCTTAGACAAACCCTCCATGCTAGAGTAGGTCTTCTTCCATCTTCACCTCAATCAACGTCACCGTATTTTGAATACTGAAATATCTTATCTCTTATGAAAATATTAATATCCATTGATTATTTTAGCAATAGCACGGAGCTCTTTTTATCGGAAGATTGGTCGAATTTCACAGTGAAGTGCACAGTGCATATTTTATTTGCTTAGATCTTACAGAGTCTTTCGTTACAGTGTCAATTTCGCATAGAAGTAAGGGAATAAGGCTAACTAACCCATTTTCGTCCTTTTTTGTTTATGAATCTGATAACTAACTTGCTGTTTCTGTTTTATTTCCCCATCATAGAGTCAAGAAGCGAGTTGGGTAAGTTCGCAAAGAACAACATTAGAACCCAGCCCCTCATTATGGTTGCTCCCCCTACCCCCCCCCCCCCCCCCCCCCCCCCCCCGTCACCTGTCCTCTATCACAAACAAAGCCTCTGTTCTGTTTTAAGTCTTCCGGGTGTTATATATGTATAATTACGTGTTCATAACTTAGGCCACCAGCGTCCCCGCTAGCATCACGGTCAAGCAAGACTTCGTTAGCTGCGCGCGCAGAGAGGCCACATGATCCGAGACGCCCTGTGGGCCGAGCGAGGTTCAGTCACGTGGGAGGCCGGACTAGACCAGGGTGAGTGCTGTAGCGCTAAACCGCTGACCTGGCACTGGTTTTCATTACCGTGGCCGCGTATCCTGCTACGACGTCACATGCAGCCACCGAACTCGCGATACGAGAACAAAAATTATGTTATTCCTCGGCCAAACACGTTTTCAAATGTACATATGATTCCATAGGCTACAGTAGAACGTATATAGTCCTGGTGGCCGTTTTCGAATTTGTTTTGTATTTGGGCTGCCTGTGGTATAATACGGCGCCATGTTGACGTGTGATCAGCCTCGTCCCCAGGATCTTGTGGATAATTTTCAATATTGCGTCTAGCTAAGAAGAACCGAAGAAGCCATATTGAAAATTACCCAGGAGAACCTGGGGGCGAGTTTGCGTCTAGCTAAGAAGAACTAAAGAAGCCATATTTACGTTACCCAGGATACCCTGGGGGCGAGGTTGATAAGTGTTGCCCATCTACGTTAGCATACTCTCCCCTAAAGGTTGCGAATTTGCTTCCGCGCAATTTAGAGGAAGTCAACATAATCGTGTTATGGAAAAACATTATCTGGCGACATAACATGTCGACGCAAATGTCGGTACTGGATAAAAACATCGACCCACGAAACTTTCCATTAAATCTCTTGAATCGTTTCTCCGAGGCTTTCACGTCTAGGAATAGTCTTTATTTTAATCCGCGTGAGTATTAAATGTATTTGCGTAAATCCTCGTGACGTTATCATGGCTCAAAGCGGTGAATCTTGGCTTACATTGCAATGCGAAGCGTGAGTGTGTCTAGATCGTTTGTTCTAATGTTCATTTGTGACAAACTGTGCGCTGTTTGGTGTGATTTGTGGAAAGGTAAGTGTTTTTTCGGTTAAAAAATAAAATGCATGAATGGAGAATGCACAGTTGCTTTTATTTGGTTTGAACTGAGTAAACCTGGTGTGCGGGTTGAAACAATAACAGATCAGTTTGATATAGGTAGATAGTTATTGTGTAGTAACAGACTGAATTACCGTTTGTTGTTGTAAATTTCATCTAAAAACTGTGCTCTTTTTTAATCTGTATTGATGGAAACGAAAAGTTCTTATCCTTTTGTGTTTGCGTGGATTTCACGGGTCTTGCACCTGTGATTTTAATGTACGGAAATGCTATGGTTGTGTATGATGAGATAATAGTGATCGGCGTATTATTGAATTTTTGTTTTGTTTGTGCTGGGTGGTGTTTCTGCAAATTTTGGAATGCGTGAAATTTTTGTCAAAACCATTGTCAGTTGCTCGTTTTCGTGAAGCTGACGCCGTGCGAGAATCCATTAAACAGCGTTATTACTGAGCGGTTAATGGGTATTTATTGTCGTAAATAGTTAAGGAATCAGGAATAATGATTACAAAATAATAAGAACATTTCTAACTGCCTCGGAGATAAGAAGAAAGAGCTCGATTAAGAAATATGAAGCAATAGGCGCTCAAATTTCTCGATACCGTTAGTCCCGAAAAAACATAGGTTACTCTAACCTATGTTTTATCCTCTATTACTCGAACTCCTGATGTAGCCGAACCATTTTCGATTTCCCTTACTCTACATAGGTCCTATTGTGTATATGTTAGTCCAAAGGTTGGTTCTCACTTACTCCTAGGGCGCAAGAGCAAGTGCGAAACAAGTGGATATCGACCAAATAAAAGCGCAAAAAAGGGAAAATAAAGCAGTTGCGTTCTCTTGCGCTTACTCTTGCGTTCCAGTGAAAATTGGAAAATTACGTGCGTTACGCTTGCACCCTAGTGAGGACCAATCACGTCGTAGCAATCTTTTCACGATTGCACGTGCTCCCGACTTATTTGCCTTCTTTGTCACCTCTTTTGAGTAAAATCCTACTGTTCAAACATGTTGTAACCTTTAGAGGGCTAGAGACGATACGATACCGCATACTCTTGTTTTTATAAGAACCCTTTTTTATAAGAACGTCAAGCCTGAGATTTATTTTAACTAATTCTAAGAACATGCCGAGGCTCAGATAGCTGCAAAATATGAGTGATGTTTTCTGAAAAATCGAATTGTTTCATGTGTTATATGTAGACTTCATTGGTGTCTCATTCTTACTGGCTTACAAAACGTTACAATCTCCGATGATTTTTAACGGAAAACGCGACAAATATTTCAAAATATTAAAAGCAGTGTGTATATTGCAAGTTTCTTCGAGGATGTGATTGGTAATTTAGCGCGGATGGCATGTTAAATATCTCGGATTCTAATAGACTCTTTTGTCTTTAACGGTTGAGGTTTCCGTCGGACCTCTGGAAGTGAAGTGGTGACAATGCAGCTTTAACAATAGCTTATAATAATCTATGATTTAATTCCCTCTTTCCTTAGGCCTTCCCCTCCGGCCAATGACCGCAATAGCCTATAATAATCTAAGATTTAATTCCCTGTTTCCGTAGGCCTTCCCATCCGGTTAATAACCACAAAAGCTTATAATAATCTAAGATTTCATTCCCAGTGTCTATAAGCCTTCGACATGTTCCCTTTGTCCGTAGGCCGTCCCGTCCAGGTGATGACCGCAAGGTGGAGCGCATGATGAGCTCCCGCCATGAACAGGTGGTGACGGAGCTGCAAAAAGAGGCGAACCTCGCGCAGCAGGCGCTCAAACAGCAGATGGAGCGGCTGAAGCAGGAGAAGGAGGAGGTGGGTACCCTGTGGTGCAAGAGGTGTGTGTGAATGTTTGGGGATGGGGGTGGAGGCAGAGTTGTGTGATAGGTACCTGGGCGGAGATGTGGCAGAGGCATCTGCAACCCGCGATGTGGTGAAGATGGGGACTACAGATATAACTTCTCGTGCTATGGCCCTGGGGTTCTGTTCTACAATTGGTGATTGTGATTGTGTTGATAATGATGATAAAAATGTCATTGTTTTGAAAAAATGATTGTTCAAAACATTGTGTTATGGTTCATATACATTATACTTTGATGTTTTAGAGCGAAAGACGACTGGAAGAGTTCCGTGAAGAAGAAAGAAAACGCATGGAGCAGTGGAAAGTCCAGCAGGAACAAGAATCCAAGGTACTGTACTTATTTCAACATTGTCACACTCCACTTTCCCCATGTAAGTATTATTGTCGATGTTGTGGTGGATTTGCGTCCCTTTTTTCCCCATTTGCATTGGCGTTTTAATAGGCTTTGTAGACGGCAATGACCATCTTATGTATCATGTTTTGTCTGGCAGAGCACTATTTCAATAACACCTCTATCTTGTTTTTCAGGAGCGAGAACAAAAGCTTGAGGAAGAAGTGCAGAATTTGAAATCTGAATTACTTAAGGTAACACAAATTATGTGCTGACAAGTTGTACGAAGGTGGGTTCAGAAAAATACAGACTTACTCTTACGGCAATTATACATCACTTAAATTTACAAAAGTAGAACTGATAACTGATATGCTTAGAGGTTACTGTTTCGTGTACTTGTAAGCCTGATGCTCTTATCATTTGCTGCAGCAATGTGGAAAACTTCAAGACAACTACAACGTGGTGATATCCCTACAGGAACAGCTCGCTCGTATGCAGCAGGTATGTTGCAAGACAGTTAAATAATATAGATATATCAGTAATGAAGGAACAGCTTGCTCGTTTGCAGCAGGTATGATATGATGTAGTTATATCAGTGACACAGCTATATGAAGAAACAGCTCGCTCGTTTGCAGCAGGTATGATGCCAGATAGTTATATGATATTTAGTTATATATAGTTATATCAGTGATGAAGCTATATGAAAGAAAGGCTTGTCCCTATGCAGCAGGTTTGTACCAGATAGTTATATGAAGAAAAAGCTCGCTCGTATGCCACAGGTATAATGCCAGTGCAGTAAATGCCACCCTGAGAAAACTGAATATTTCATGGACTGTACGGCCTTCATCCATCCCTAGAAACTCATCTTACATGATTTCCTTTCTTACAGGAACAAATACGACAGCAAGCAAAGGAAAAGGTAACTTAGAGAAAAATATGCCTTTATTTCCTCTACCTGGTTTTAAAGAAATTGCATCTTATATCTTCCAGAGGCAGAACAAAACATTACAGAAGCAAAACTCAGCTAAAAGTTCTGTGTGTGCTGTTATGTGATGTCACGAGGTCAAACCCAAGTTACTAGGCCAAGGTACTAGGCCATTGAGAAGCCCCTTAAAGGCCAAGCCAGGCCTAACAAAGCCTACTCAAACAAAACTGTTGGGCAACTTGGGCTATACAGGCTATCTGTCAGCCAATGTGTGGCACAGATTCCTGAACTTATTTCAAAGCATGTCATCACAAGGTCATCAATAGGACTTGTAAAGGGTGTTTTTAAAATGGTCAAACCGTAAAACGCCACAATATGCACCATATGTATTTACGCATTCAAATAATCACAGATATTTATATATCACCTTATTGCTAGGAGTCTGGCAAGAAATGGAATTTGTTTTCCTGAATTTTTCCAAGTATCACTTTGTCACTGTTTTTTTATTACACAAAGGCTAGCTAAAACCAGTATTATTTGAATGTACTTCAGTGTGCCCCCCAATATTTTGAGGTCTGCTACTTCACTGTACTTAAAGTCGGAATGCACAGTACTGAAGCAATTTTATAGCTGCACCAGAAAGTGTGAACCCATTGATAAGATTTTCTCATTCATACTAGAAGATTCCTAGACTCATTGCACAAAACACTGAGCACACTATCACTCCTTGTGTGTAGTATTGGCATCACAAATAAGCCACCTCCTCAGACAATGCTCTTTCATTAATCTTGAACGAAAAAATATATATGGTGGAGCACAATCTCCCTTGCTTGCTATGGTGCTCATGCCTCATGTTTTTTTTGTTTGTTTTGGATTTCCTAACACCTAAAGGCCTGTGGAGAAAGCTCAGCTCAGATTTAAGTTAGATATATCACCAGTGGAAAAAAAACTGGGTATTTATTCAATTAAAAAAATTATTTGTCATGGTGGAAGCTGCACAGAATATAATTGAGGAAACTTGGATGTATATGTTTAAATTAATTACATTCTTTTATATGGAATATTTGTACAAAATCATAAAATGAATATTTACACCATTATTAAAAGTGGTATTATACAATAAATGTGTATAATAAAGCTATTATTTGTGGATAAGCTACAGAACTTGTTACTTTACTTACAAAGGCATATTCAGGTGCACCATTGCTTCATGGGCTAGAAAATTCTATTATACTAGAGCGCTGTTTTGTGTGCCTAGTTTTGGCTAGGTATGTCATGGCATGTTTGCATTACTTATAGTCATTAGGACATGGGAAACGAGGTGAGTTTTACCAGCTAAAAATAAGTCTGGACACATAAGACATTGGGCTTCTTCACAAAATCGGCCACATCAGAAGACAGAAACACCTGTTTTGGGGGAAAAGCCCACTTTTTTCATTCACTCACATTTGTGCAAAACCACCTCGAAATCAAATGAACAAAGCCTGTTGAATAAGTTCACAAGCGTTATCTAGGTCCGAGGATGGTATGCACTTGGTGAATTGATATTACTTAGGATACTACAGATTAGAAGAAACTCAATCATAAGGAAAATAACCTTTACTTCTTTACTGACTGTACATATTTTACAAAAAGATCATTGATGTCAAATGCAACTTTTATCTGTGGGAGCTTACAATCGACGAGCTGCAATGCTTGCTGATATTTCACAGAGCTATTTTCCTCCTTATAAAAACAGCTTACATTACTTTATGTCAGCTTTAAACTCGGCCTTTTTTCAACTTGTTTATCTTGCAAGGGGGTGTATTGCAGCTTTCTAATTTGCTCTTGTAGCTGCACTCACCAGGGTTTACCCAAGTAAATATGTTATAGTTTGTACATCTCACTTCCCGGTTGAGCCGTAGCCTCCAGCTCCTCTTTCTGTACTATCAAGATCCTGAAGAATAAAGTCCCTAGTTATTTCTTACTTCTATCCCACCCTATCCCAAAGATAGTTGAGAATACTGCACATGGGAAAAAGACCAAGTTTGCACAATCCCTTTGATTTAAAGGTACAGCATTTTAAAAACCCAGCATTACCAAATTGATCAGCAGCAGACTGCTGGATGTCTGCACTCAACTTCCAGAAAGAAATTGAAATTAAAAGTTCCTTACCTCGACCTCAACAATTGAAGGAGTCTGTATCCTTTCCACGATCAGCTGGGCGATACGATCTCCCTGCTTCACTTCATAGGCACTGGAACCAAGGTTGAATAGTACAACCCCCACGTTACCACGGTAATCTCTGTCAATCACTCCAGCTCCAACATCAATCTGGTGCTTCCAAGCCAGGCTGGATCTGAAATACAAAGATGGCAGTGTTATTATAATTCTTATCCTGCATTAACCACCCCCTAAGACACCCTTAAAATATATTTTTTGGGGGCTGGCATTTTTATCCTCTGTATCACCCACCCCCTAAAAAAAGACAACAGGGTCTAAAATATCGTTTGGGGCCTGAATTTTTATCCTCTGTATACCCTCCAAAAGACGACAGGGTTTAAAATATCTTTTGTGATGCTCGCATTGTTATCCTCTGTATTATGTGGAATAGATAACTTTGTCTTTTTTGTGGGGGGGGGGGGACAAAATTTTGACCAACAATAGAAAGATGGCTCAACAAATACAAAGCAGAAGAATAGAATATTTTGCAACACATTTCTATTCAGTTGTTGATGACATGCAGCCAATAAGTGTAAAATAGTCACGTGGTAAAATGTTCAGTTATCTATGCCCCATCTATTCTTTGTTGTATCAAATTAATTGGTCATTCATTTAAGTTTCTATCCTGACAGCTTTTTGTGTATAGAAATGTGGTTCTTTTCATTCTTTATTGGGGCTCCCCCCCACCCCCCAAAAAAAAAAAATAATCATAATAATCATAATAAAACATCCGGGGATGGAATTGCCCGCTGAACAAGTTGCAAATTATAATGATCAACCTTTTCTTTCATATTTGCCTAATGAGCCCCTAAAGTATTTCTAGATTCCCAAATGCATAACTACTTAAATAGAAAAAAATTCTAGATAGAATCCCGTTCGAACTTGCTTTGGCAGACACATTCCATCACATAAAAAAAAAACGCTATCCGTGATTGGTGTTATAAGCAAATATCGTCTGACCTTGGAGCAACACGACCATAGCAGCCATCGGGAATAGCTACAGCAATGTCTGTCTTCACGAGAGCTTTTCCTTGAGCGGGGATTGAGACGTCATACGCACTGTACAGATCATAGCCGGCAGCGTGGCTAGACCCACGAGTCGGAGGCAAACCAAGTTTCGTAAGTTTCTTGAAATACAGCACAGTTTCCGCTCTTTCTTCGTAGGAATACCAGCCAACAGCTGCTAGAACATTGGAGAGAGCTTGTCCCATGGTGTGCGATGTTTTTTTCACGGCTAGATTATCGAATCGTTGCAAGTTGGGACCTCAAGTAGATTGATATTTCTCTTTCTCTAATATAATAACTTTCGCGCGCTTTTTTATTCTCTTCCAAGGGGACTGGTATCTACATGCAACAGGTAGCCAGTGACAGCTAAACCCTCGCCGAGAAAAAAATTGTCGTAAAAATGAGGAAGCCACTAATAATAATAATAATAATAATAATAATAATAATAATAATAATAATAATAATAATAATAATAATAATAATAATAATAATAATAATAATAATAATAATAATAATAATAATAATAATAATAATAATAATAATAATAATAATAATAATAATAATAATAATAATAATAATAATAATAATAATAATCGCATACCTATAAGTCGCATACCTATACCATATTTCTATGCCTATGGAGCTACGCGCGCTTGGCTCCGCTATAATGGTAGTGTAGATCTTCCATAGTCCTCCTCTATAGTCCTCTTTTTAGCTGTTGCGACGGGCGGGATTCACGAATACTAGGGTAGATTTTGCTATCTCGTACTTCAGACAAAACGGTTCCTAAAAGAATTCAGTCCATTTGAATCCGCATATTTTCTCATTAAATACTGCCTTTTTTTCTGTGAACATACGAACTTTGAACTAAAAACACATAAAAGCGTAAGACCAAGAGGGGCCTGAGAGTTGCGCGGCTGGATTACTGGCTGGCTGGCTGATTTGTGACACCACAGGGTAACCGCGCGATGACCACAAAACCAAGTCGCATAGCTTACCATATTTCTATACCTATGGAGCTCCGCTCCGCTGGCTCCGCTAATAGTAATAGTAATAGTAATGGTAATGGTAATGGTAATGGTAATAATAATAATAATAATAATAATAATAATAATAATAATAATAATAATAATAATAATAATAATAATAATAATAATAATAATAATGTTTTTCTTAAGTAGATTAAAAAAGTCATTTTTTACTGCCATGTCATTATGAATTGTACAGGCCCGTACCTAGGAGGGGTTCCCCCCCCCCCCCCCCCCCCCACACACACACAACGGCCAAAGGAACACTTTCGGTTCTCAATAGATGTGCTATTATTTGTAGACAAAACTCACTCTGGTATGTAGCCAGATCCGACATTAAACCTCCCCTGGAGATACTGCAAAGGCGCGGTCAGATTTTTATCAGAGAACTCCCCCTCCCTCGCCGGAAATATAAGGTCCACTTGTTTTATTTCTCACCCCCCCCCCCCCCCCCCAAGAAAAATCCTTGGTATGGGTCTGTTGCATTGGCCCCTCCAAATGTATCAAGCAAGCACTCATTTAATAATATTAAATATGCAGTATGAAAGTTAACAAATACGAAACCTTGGTGTGAAAAAGGCTGTCAAAGTTTAGGTGTCTTAGTTGGCGAGAATTATTTTCAGGAGTCTAATGGCCAATTCTTATTTTCCCTCTTATTTAACTCCACTATCTATATTTTGTTTTTTTATCAAAATAGCATTCTAACAAGCTTTGACCTTGTGAAGACTATATCAAGGATGTAACAGTATTCCAAAGAATTAGATGCCATACTGTAGTTTTCACGTACTGCAACTGATTATTCAGAAGAATGTGTTGAAATTAAACTCCACAAATATACCTGACATGCATTACATATTGGTGCACCCACCCTTTGGCCTTTTTTAGAAACTTTGGATCCACCCATACAGGCTACTCAAAAATAAATGCAATGGAGGCAAATCCTAAATTACTGAAAGTTTCTAATTTTAAACCAAACCATGTTCATTGCGATCTTTGTTGGGGGCAGAGAGGAATAAATATACAAATAAACAAAAAGTCAATTGGGAGCGGAGAAATGGAAAAATGTGACTTTATTTAAACAAAATGTTACTCTGTTCTAAAACATTTATAACAATAATGCAATAATAACTTGACTGAGCACTTTCCTAGTATTTTTCCCTTCCCTATTACCTTTAGGATTGATATAAAACTGTTTTCTTTACAAATTTATTATTGAAAAAGCACAAGTTTGTCGTTATCTTTATATAATTTAAGTACTTTGATCTAATAAAAACCTTTTCCCTTTATAGGAGTATAGAACTTGTATCAAAGCTACATTCTGACCAGCTTTGCCCTTGCAAAGAAACAAATAATGAATGAAACAGCATTCCAAAAATATAATGATATAGTTATACATTTCAGGTGCCATATGAATTAAATGCAATGGAGAAGAACAAATTCACTTGGGAAGCAAATTCTAAAAGAAAACCTTGATATTAATGAAAGTAGTGCTAAAAGAAAATGTCTTATTTCAAACCTAACATATTTTAATTTATTTAGGGTGCAGAGGGGAAACAGCAAATAATATCAATTGCATACAAAAATAGTCAGCAGAGAGAAAAAAGGAAGAAATGGTTGTCTAAAACTCACCTTGGCAGTTTTTTTTCCGCTTTCTGTTGTGGTTGTGGTTGTTCGCTTTTGTTGTAAACTGTGAAGTTGTCGAATTTCTGCTAGCAAGGAACTCGTCGACACGAGCGAATGATTTTTATAGCTGAAAACAGACATCAAGGCCCTTTCTTCTCAGGATCTCCTTACATAAATTTAGACGTGAATGAATATAATATATAGATTTAGGCACTGCCTAAAAGCGGAGCCAGCATTGAACACCTTTTGTATTGACTGATCGAAGTATTTTTGGGGGATCTAGGATCCTGCTCTTTACTGAGATTTATTCATTGGACAAACCAAATGGATCCAGGCCTTATTCAATATTTTTAATTATGCAGTACATCAAAGTTAACAAACACAATTCCTGGTGTAAATATGGCTGTCAAAGTTGTCAAGAGTCTAATGGTAAATTTCCCCACCATAGAAGTTCCATTATGAATATTTTTTTAACAAAACAATACTCCGACAAGCTTTGCCCTTAATCAGAATATGTCATGGATGTAACATCATTTCAAAGATTCCAAATAATATATTATAATTGTACTTATACTGTAATTTGAATGTATCTATTTAGTGGTGATTCTCTTCTTTATTGGACTGAATATTAAGAAAAATGTCTGGAAATTGAAATCCACAAATGTATCTGCTTTCATGCATCACATATTGGTGCACCCACCCTTTACCATATAGTGGCCTTGTTGTTGGTGGCCTACTCCAAAATGAATGCAATGGAGAAAAAGACAGATTGATTTTGGAAGCAAATCCTAAAAAAATACATCCAAGACATCACTTACAGTGCTAAAATGCTACCTTTTAATTTCAAACCAAACCCTTTCATTGATCTATGTTTGGGGTAGAGAGGAAACAGCTAAGAATATCAATTGACTAAAAAATTGTTGACGGGAGAGGAGAAATAAAGGAAATCGACTCAACTTGAACGGTTTGGTGAAAAAAATAATGAAAGTAATGAAAATAATTTGATTGAGCATTTATTGACATTTCCCCTTTCCCATTACCTTAACCCTTTCACCACCACAGGCCTCTAAAGAGGCCAAGCCTATTCTATCCAAGCTATGTGAACAGAACATGGTTGTTGCTAGTGTTATATAGTTTAAGTATCTTGCCCTAAAAAAACCCTCATAAAAGTTCCATTAATGTATATTTGTAAAGGTACATTCTGACAAGCTTTGTCCTTGAGAAAAACAAGTAATGGATGAGACAGGATTTCAAAGATATTATATAGTGTCAGAGACTGAATTGGAGAGGAAATCCTAAAAAAAATATATAAGTTAAAGTACTAAATAAAAATTTTTAATTTAAAAATCAAATTTGTTCATTATTTATTTTTGGTGTAGAGGGGAAATAGCAAAGAGCATCAATTGCATAAAAATTGGAGAAGTAGGAGAAGTAAAAGGAATAAATATGACTCTTCTTTAAATGTTTGAAAAGAAAATATAACAATAATAAGTATATGATAATTTTATTCAGTACATTCCTAAAATATCCCCTTTCCCATTATCTTTAGGTTGATAGAAAACTGTTTTCTTTACAGATTTATTATTTAAAAAGCAAAAGTTTGTTTTTAGTTTTATATTACATAAATATCTTGTTCTAAAAAAAACCTATTGAGTGTGTACTGCTGAATCACATAGTAATGAACTAGTCATTTGAGCCCCCTCCCTTATGGTTCCACAGAAGTCAGGGGTTAATGTGGGGTTTAAGACCACTTTTTAACCAGAATATGTCAAGAGGGGTGGTGGTATTGACGGTTTTTGACTCTTAACTTGGAAACAGGCTTTTATTAAAGTCTAATCCCCCACCCTTTCCTGGGACCATGGGTGTGGGGGTATCAAATGACTAGTGAATAAGAACTCCCTACTGTTCTCTTAAATAAATGGTTTTTAATTCTCATGTCTTCCAGTCTTTAGCATTCATCTTGGCCCTCAGGTAATTCCTGGTTCATAAAAAAGTGAAAACAATTATTTATTATTTCTTTCAAAACAATCTTTTCATCAAGCCATTTATAATCAAACTAATTTTTCACAACTATTTAAAAAAAAAAAATAAACACATGAGATGCAAGATGCAGACAATAACAACAATACATATTGACAATAGGGGTTGATTTTTTTTTTATCCTCGATAAGGAAAATTTCTCTTGTAAGTTGAAAAAGTTGCTGTATCTTCTAAGGATATGTATCTTTTTAGGACCAAGAGCACAGGATATAAACACAAGAACGGTCTTCTTTAGCAGGATTTGACAAACGCAACACGATATTTGTTAGCCTTAAGTACTCGCATTCTCATAGCAAAGAAAAAGCCCAATAACTGTCATATCCTCAATAGACAATACAAATCGTCGTCCGAAACTCACCTTGCATTGTTTTTTTTTTTCGCTTTCTTGTGGTTGTGTTAATCGCTTTGTAATGTAACTGTTACTTGCTTAAATTTACTAGCTAAAACCAAATAAATCTTGGCGCGGATGAATGTTAGTAGATCTCCTTTGGTTGACTTTATCCTTAAGTCACAAAATTTGAGGCAAAATAGATAATCATCGCATAATCGACAAGAACTTTTTCCCTTGCTCCGTGCTTGTATTTAGTCGCCATTTCGGGGGCGAGTGGGGCCTGGGAGTCGCGCGGCTGACTGACTGACTGACTGACTGACTGACTGACTGACTGACTGACTGACTGACTGACTGACTGACTGACTGACTGACTGACTGACTGACTGACTGACTGACTGACTGACTGACTGACTGACTGACTGACTGGCTGGCTGGCTGGCTGGCTGGCTGGCTGGCTGGCTGGCTGGCTGGCTGGCTGGCTGGCTGGCTGGCTGACTGACTGACTGACTGACTGACTGACTGACTGGCTGGCTGGCTGGCTGGCTGGCTGACTGGCTGGCTGGCTGGCTGGCTGGCTGGCTGGCTGGCTGGCTGGCTGGCTGGCTGGCTGGCTGGCTGGCTGGCTGGCTGGCTGGCTGGCTGGCTGGCTGGCTGGCTGGCTGGCTGGCTGGCTGGCTGGCTGGCTGGCTGGCTGGCTGGCTGGCTGGCTGGCTGGCTGGCTGGCTGGCTGACTGGCTGGCTGGCTGACTGACTGGCTGACTGACTGACTGACTGACTGACTGACTGACTGACTGACTGACTGACTGACTGGCTGGCTGGCTGACTGGCTGGCTGACTGACTGACTGGCTGGCTGACTGACTGACTGACTGACTGACTGACTGACTGACTGACTGACTGACTGACTGACTGACTGGCTGGCTGGCTGACTGACTGACTGACTGACTGGCTGGCTGGCTGGCTGGCTGGCTGACTGACTGACTGACTGGCTGGCTGGCTGGCTGGCTGGCTGGCTGGCTGGCTGGCTGGCTGGCTGGCTGGCTGGCTGGCTGGCTGGCGAGTGACACCACAGGATACCCGTGCGATGACCACAAAAACCAAGTCGCATACCTATACCATATTTCTATGCCTATGGAGCTACGCGCGCTTGGCTCCGCTATAATGGTAGTGTAGATCTTCCATAGTCCTCCTCTATAGTCCTCTTTTTAGCTGTTGCGACGGGCGGGATTCACGAATACTAGGGTAGATTTTGCTATCGACTCGTACTTCAGACAAAACGGTTCCTAAAAGAATTCAGTCCATTTGAATCCGCATATTTTCTCATTAAATACTGCCTTTTTTTCTGTGAACATACGAACTTTGAACTAAAAACACATAAAAGCGTAAGACCAAGAGGGGCCTGAGAGTTGCGCGGCTGGATTACTGGCTGGCTGGCTGATTTGTGACACCACAGGGTAACCGCGCGATGACCACAAAACCAAGTCGCATAGCTTACCATATTTCTATACCTATGGAGCTCCGCTCCGCTGGCTCCGCTAATAGTAATAGTAATAGTAATGGTAATGGTAATGGTAATGGTAATGGTAATGGTAATGGTAATGGTAATGGTAATGGTAATGGTAATGGTAATGGTAATGGTAATGGTAATGGTAATGGTAATGGTAATGGTAATGGTAATGGTAATGGTAATGGTAATGGTAATGGTAATGGTAATGGTAATGGTAATGGTAATGGTAATGGTAATGGTAATGGTAATGGTAATGGTAATGGTAATGGTAATGGTAATGGTAATGGTAATGGTAATGGTAATGGTAATGGTAATGGTAATGGTAATGGTAATGGTAATGGTAATGGTAATGGTAATGGTAATGGTAATGGTAATGGTAATGGTAATGGTAATGGTAATGGTAATGGTAATGGTAATGGTAATGGTAATGGTAATGGTAATGGTAATGGTAATGGTAATGGTAATGGTAATGGTAATGGTAATAATAATAATAATAATAATAATAATAATAATAATAATAATAATAATAATAGTAATAATAATAATAATGGTAAAGCTACATAACCCCTTATTCTCAGAATATTTTTTTCTAAGCGCAGAAAAATTATTGTAGATCTTGGCAAATTTCTACATGTGTTTGGGTTCGAAATCGGTTGACGCTGCAGAGCTCCAATTCCCTTCGAATAAATACTCACCATCTTCCATATTTTTACTCCATCTCTTCGAAGCCTTGCACGAGATATCTTGGAAAGATGACCTAACACACTGGCTGCTCTAAAATTGCAAAAATCGACGGGAAAAAGCTTTTAAAGCAAAAAATATATCTTCCCGGCGGTAAAAGGCGAGGGGCTTGAATGATGACGTCATAATCCATTTAGGCCGCCATATTTGTGTTTCCAGAAAAGGAAATATTCTGAGCTGCTAAGTGCTCGCTTTGGTTGATAGACATCTTAGATCACTGATGTATTCTGCCATGAATAGCCTTATATGTAAGAAGTAAAACTTTAAAATCAATACGCTGCTGCACAGGGAGCCAATAAAATTGCCTTAAAACTGGCGTTATATGATCGTATTTCCTCGTAAAGTAATGAGTCGCGCAGCTGAGTTGAGTACATATTGGAGGCGCTTGATGAGATAATCTGGCAGACCGACCAAAAACTATCTAGTCTGGATGTCATCAGCGGACTTAAAGCTTAGGTATATCTGGGTGTCATCAACGTACATGATATCCAACTCCAACTCCGTACGTGATATCCAACTCCATGCCTTCAAAGGATAGCGCCAAGAGGGGTGGTGTAGATGAGGTGCAGCATTGGCCCTAACACAGATCCTTGAGGTAGGCCGCATGTCAGGGGCCGGCTTGAGTATCGACAGCTGCCAATCTCGACAAACTGGGTACGGACGGAAAGGTAGGACTGAAACCAATTGTGTACTGGTCCAGCGGTGCCAAACTGGTCGATAGCCTCGACAACATGGAGTGATCTACAGTGTCGAATGCTGCAATATTTTGGAGAACAATATCCTGTTATGGGGTCCGGAAACCTTTTTTTTGGCACAAGACTATCTAGGACCCCGGCAGTAGTAACGTGCCCCACACTCTTACATCTAGATCCCAGAATGAAACAGGGACTAGGTATAGAGGGGGGTGGGGGCGAATTGAGTGGATATTCAAAACTCCCTGTTTGGGAAGAATGCCAAAGCAGGAGAACATGTTCTCCGGGTCAAAGTTATGCCTCTTTGTTTTGTATAAAAAAATATATTACCTCGACCTTACATCTGCATCTTGTAATTCAAACCCCTTATAAAATTATCGATGTTGACTCAACGGGTTGATTGGTAACTTGGCATTTTCAGGATATCTTGTTATATAAAACATACCGTAAAAATCCGGTAATAAGCCCCGGGGCTTATACCTTTCAAAGGCCCTTTTTTTTTGGGGGGGGGGGGGGGGCTCATATTCGGGGGGGGGGTTATAATTGGAGGGATTTTTGCGTCTGTGTGAAACATCGACCATTGTCTATAGCATTAAGTATTACAAGGTTCATGGCCCGGTTTTTTGATAAAAATGTTATTCAAACACAACAGACTTTATGAACAACACAACCGTTTAGACTACATGATCGACTCAAAATCGTCAGATCGTTGATCAAACATCGGCTTCGAAAAGGACAATATGAAAAGACTTTGTTAAAAGTCTTTTTTTTCCTTTTGACCCTCAAATTGCCATGGATATTTAGGCACTGCCAAAAGGCGGAGCATTTTTCGTTCAATAACCACAATAGAAAGCTTTACGACTGCTCGCGGCGCTACACTTCACCTGACTGTCTCCTTGAAATACATGGCATTTTCAAGGCCCATACCCAGCCCCCCCCCCCCCCCCCCAACATTTGCGGTTCGCAATGGACGTTTTATTTAAAAATGGCATAAAAGTTTTATATGAACCCCCCCCCCCCCCTTCCCGGAAATACTACCACTTTTTTGGATATCGCTCCAGCCCCCAAGATCAATCTTGGGTACGGGCCTGTTTATATATGTATGGGCAAACTTACAAACAGGCCAGTACCCAAGATTTTTTTAACCCCTTTTGACACCTACCAAATTTGGTTACCATAGGATGTTTCTTTCATTAAATATTTTTTTTTATTTTGATGTCAGAATATTTTTGCTCTTGTGACGTCTTGATACATACTGTACATGACACCTACAGTGCCAAGTTTGGTTGAATACAATGTTTTCTTGGGACGGATAGATGGACGGACATCACATCACGATAACTCATGTCAGTGGGATACCAATATTTGCTATCATAATTTTCTTGTATACCACTTTTTCTTAGGTATGGGGCTGGCTTCGCTCCGCTAAAATTCTGAAGCTGGGTTTTATTCACTGAATTCACTGAGTCGTACCATTTATTGATTCTATTTCTAACATTTTTCTATTGAATGACTGACCCAAATAATAAAAAAGACCTTGTTTAAAACAATTCTTTATAAAATGAATAATTATTTCTTTTTAAATGGCAATAGAGTACTCTTACATAGACATTTCATATATAGACCCCTTGTACAATCCAAGCATGGCATCATAAACAGTTAGAAAAACACCCCCATTTCCTTTCCGAAAGTAATAGTTGCTTGGTGGTTTGAAATTAAATGGCTTTCAAAATTATAATAAAAAATTATATGATATTATAATTATGAAGGGGGGAGGGTGAGCCCAGTACCCCCCCCCCCCCTCAGTCTAAGCCTCTGATAGTGGCATTCCAATTGATTAAAATTGATTATCATCCTATGCTGTAAAAGCTATTTAGGTTCAGTTGCTATCTTTGCAGTCAATTCTCTCTCTAGTTCCAGCTCTCGTTGCTGAGCCTCTAATTTGCTCTTCTCTTCCTTCTCTTTTTGACTCTTGAGTTTCTGAGCTCTTCGCTGCAATGAATAAAGCCCACTCTTAGAAAACCAGCTTTTTAAGAAGTTTAACAGACTATTTTCCATCAGGTACTTGCCCTAGCTCATGAGATGGTATTTCATTTTATCCCATTTTAAGCTGCATTGTCCCCAGTTAACTTAAGGAGGTCAGAAGGAAACCTCAACCATTAAAAGAAAAGGAATTTTTAACCATAAGAGATAGCGAATTGGGTAACGTTGAAGGAATTTTAACCTTAAGAGATAGCAGAATTGCGTAAAAAAATTTTAAACACTCCCTTAGAAATAACAATTGGTCAAATTTTTATACCCTAAGAGATAACAGAATAAAAAAAAATTAAAAACCCCCTAAGGAATAGAAGTTGGTCAAACTTTATACCCTAAAAGCCGGGATGATCACCCCTGTCAAAATTTATACCATAAGAGATGGCAAAAAAAATCCTTCAACACCCCCCCTAGGGGATGGCAGTTGGTTGAAATTTTAAAGCCTAAAAGATGGGACAATCACCCCATCTACTTTTCTGGAAAGTCCCCGTGCCTGGGTCAACTTTTTTTGCAACGCCTTCCCATACTACTGTTTACTCCTCATGTGCGAGCAAGACCATGTCAAATAACAGAATGGCGACTGTGCAGCAAGAAGATGTTGCGGCCGAGGTTTTAAAATTAGCAGACACACTGACAGAGCAAAACAAACATGTCCACACAACTCTATTACATTGCCTAGATCTATCATCTTTATCATCATCAGGATTGTCAACTAATAGCATCAAAACAAAGTTTGCATGTTGACAAAGAGTTCACTGCTTGACTGCCATCTTTGTTTATAAAAGTGCCGCTGTGCAAAGACTAGGTATTAAACTTATGTTGCCAATAGATAACTGCACTAAAAATTATATTGTGTAACATGCCTGTGCCAACCCGTGTTGCACTAAAAGTTGACTTGTTTGACACACCATTATAAATTGATGCAACTGTTGCATGAAAAGTTTTTGTTGCTAGCTGTCCCGTGTTACACTGCCTTTAGTTGGTAGCAGAGTGGTTAGTGTGATAATACTGCAATATATTACTGAAAGCAACAGCTACCTTTAATCTTGCAACTCTTTCGTTGATTGATGACATCTCATGCTTGATTTTGTTCAACTTGATATGATATGCCCGTACTTGAGACAACTTGACAAAACAAGTACAATATGATAAGTAATTAAGTTAGCTTTAATCATTTTAAATACAGAAAAACACAAAACACATTTTATTTAAAAAAACAAACAAATCATTATCATCTACATTTTTATCACTAACTTACGATTTCTGCCAGAGCTTTAGCTTCTTGACTCTCTGCAAACTTGGCATTTTCCTGTTGCATAGTTTCAATAAGAATTCCCTGGTTTTGCCTAAGAAGGAATAGAAGAAAAATTACAATTTCAGAAACCTTCTTTTTTCCAACGTTTATTAAACTTTAGTCACCGTTCTCATATCACAAAGGGACACAAGCCATCAAAACGGGATATATTATTCTCTTCTTACGTCAGCTCGTTAATTTTCTCCTTGGCCTCGTCCATTTCGGGCAAAAAAGCCGCGAGCACTTCGGTTGAAAGTATTTCAATAGCGGCCTCCAAACTCTCAAGACTGGCCCCTTCTTTCTGTTCCTCTGGCTCTTCACTCGCTACTTGTTCTGTCATATTTTGGGCAACTGGTTCCACCGTAGTCCCTAAACTCGCCATTGCGGCGACTGGAAAACGATATACTTTAGATCACATTCCTTTTTAAAGAGACTCACGATAATGAATAGTCCACTTCGGTTCGGGGTTCTTCGGTTCACAATAAAAGTGAGACTTCGTTCGATTTTTGTTCGAAAACAAAACCGAGAGTCGATGTTAGCTCGTAAAAGGAACTGAAACAATAGCATACCTTTTTTGGAACCTCTGACGACAAAATATTGACTCGTTTTCCGGTCATCCTGTGGTACGATCGATTACCCGTGTTTTTGACACTTTCGAAGGGATGCGAGACAATATAACGTCTTTGTAAAAGACCACCCCAAGTTTCCTGTAAAGTGTTAATATGTTTTATTCTTAACCAAGTCGAAGGATCGCCTTTCACCCACTGGTAGTGAGTATTTCATGAATGCTTTTATCATTTTCAAAACTAACTAATGTGTTCAGTTTTGTCTACGTGTTAAAGTGCCCCTAGCATCAAATTCCAGTAACTTGTTTTTAATATTTACTTACCCTGAGATGAAGAATAGGTAGAGAGTTTTCATATGATTTCAGAAAAATTCTCGAAATTTGACCACGGGCAAAGATACAAGCGTTTAAAAACAGCTCTTCCTTTTCACAAGTTGACCCCATAAAACAAGCCTGCGTGTGGTAAGAACAGCGGGTGCTTGCATCAAGCTAAAATGTACAAGGAATTTTCTAAATGAACGCTTTTTAGGGGATGTTAGCAATTAAAAATTATTCGAACAACTTTTTGTTGTGAAAGAAAAGAACTAGAAAAGGAAGAAAAAGAAAATTAAAGAAAACGAAAAACAAACAAAATTGTAAAACATGCGGGTAAGAATTGAACCGCGGATCACAGCCTTACCAACCTCTCAGTCAGTCTCCAGTCAATCCCAGTAACTCAAATATTTTCACGATTGATCACCTCTCATTGCTTTGTGATGTGTATTTATTCAGAAAAAGCGGTATTTCTAGCGTTTGAGCCGTTGAGGGTTCCGTGTTACTATATACCTATAAAAAGAGGTAAAGGCAGACAGGCTTTGGAGACATGCGATCAGATCAAGCGGCCAGAATTGGAGTAGGTGTCATCTCGAAAATCAACCACCACAGTACGGTAGAATATAAATATCTCCATGTCCCCATTCTACCAGAAAAGGCTAAGTTTTTACACATATTGGCAACCCAGAGACGATAGAGGAATCCGTGGATGCAACATTCGAATTCAATTTGAAAGCGTGGCTTGAATTAACCAATCAGCGCGTCGCCTCACCGACAGCATGCATCTGGTGACAATTAGCGTTGCATCCACGGTATCCTCTATCGTCTCTGGGTTGCCGATATGTGTAAAAACTTTTAGTAACGCAGAACCCTCAACTGCTCAAACGTTAGAAATACCGCTTATTCTGAATAAATACACATCACCAAGCAGTTTATTGTCACCTTTATTCTAGGATATAAGACAATTATAGGACAATTACAGGGGGTGATCAATCATGAAAATATTCGAGCTAGTTACTGGGATTGACTGGAGACTGACTGAGAGGTTGGTAAGCCTGTGCACGGATCGAGGTATTTGTATTCAGGCGCACTACCCATTGGGCCATCGAGGCAAATGGGAAACTTCAATGAAAAGAATAAGGTTTTTATCTGGTACCTGTTGTAATCAAAGCATCAATTCGAAAATTCGTGAAAAGACAGAACTCATTTGAAAAATTAGAGACCTTAGAATGAATTTACAATTTTGACACAGTGTTAAGTTCTAAATAAGCTTTTTCTCAAATAACTATAAAAAAAATCGCAGTGGCTAAGGGGTAGCTCAGACTCTCAGTTTCCACTTCCAGTTTACAAAGGGAATGTTTGAAGAAGTCTTGTCTCCTTGCGGTATGTCAACAAGAAATTCTAAGCTTTCTTACTGAAAAATAGACAATTACAGGGCTTCAGGAATTAGGCACTTGTGAGGAAGCCAAACCTTCTTCGCAGATAATAAACTAAGCTGCAACCCCACGATAACTGGAATAGTGCATTTCCACTCTCGATTTGTTGATTTCTCTTCTAGAGGGCATTAAAATTAGCAACAAATTCAATACTGCCAACCAGGAAGCTCGTAACTTGGGTGTTATTTTTGACATTAATCTATCCATGTCCAGTCACATAAACAGTGTCTGTCGATCAGCTTGGTTACTTGGTTGCACAAGTTAGAAAGTACCTAAACAAATCCAACACAGAACGACTAGTTCATGCTTTCATCTCTTCCAAGATCGAATACTGCAACAGCTTGCTATACGGTCTTCCTAAGACTGAAATTAGCAAATTTCAAAGAGTGCAAAACGCTGCGCAAGATCTGTGACTCTGACTAAGCGCAGAGATCATATAACCCCAATCCTATGGGAACTTTATTGGCTTCCGGTTGAAAAGAGAGTAATTTTCAAAATTCTTCTGCTTACTTTCAAAACGCAAAACGGCTCTGCCCCCCAATATATATGTGATCTTTTTAAACCTTACGTTCCTAGCCGGTCCCTGAGATCAGCCAATCAGGGACTGCTTACTGTTCCCTGGTCCCCCACCGTAACTTTATGGGGACAGATCTTTCTCTATAGCCACCCCTCAATTATGGAATAACCTTCCATCTGCTATAAAAAATGTTTCTAACGTGTCCATTTTTCAGAGCCAACTGAAAACGTTTCTCTTCGAATAAAAGAAATAAAGACAATTTGAGAATAAAGACATTTTAGAAATTTATAGTTCTTTTTTCTCATCTGTTACTTTCCTATACAATGTAAAATTTTATGTTCTTTTATTATACTTATTTTTATTATATACATATATACTTATTTCATTTACATATATTTCACTTTTACATTGTAAACACACTGAGGCGTAAGCAAAATGCGTCCAAAGAACTGTTATTATTATTATTATTATTATTATTATTATTATTATTATTATTATTATTATTATTATTATTATTATTATTATTATTATTATTATTATTATTATTATTAAGTAGACTACTATATGAAGACTCGCTCATTTGTTTATAATACTGCTATTCTTATAGTCGTGTGCTGACTTTGATTAAATTTTTCTGCAAATATTTTAATAGTTACTTACCCAGCTAGGTTTTATGATGCAGATAAGAACAATTGATGGAAGTAAAATGCACATTAAGCTTATTAGCTTACATCTCAAATATCCTATGATATGTACCATACTTTCTTTATGATTTCAGGAGCTTCACCTGACTTTGCTGTAATGCTTCGTAAGAGAAAGATGGAGGAGGAAGATATAGTGTTGGTCGCGAAGGAGCTTTTGTCTGAGAAAGAATCTGCTGAGTCAAAAGAATGCTCATCCCATTGGCCAAGAAAAGACCGATCGCAATGGCTTATTACTCTTATGGCTTCAACAGCATCCATTTATGTCACCAGAATCATAATGCCGCTGTGTGAGCCAACACTCGCCTTAGATATGGGCTGGAACAAGAGAGAATCAGTAAGGATAGCATTTTCCTTGATCAGATGTCCAGAGAGAAGGTTCGGGAGGGGGAGTCAGTAGGGGTAATAACACAAAGTTTCCAAAGTGACCCCATAAACCCCTTGTATCCCCTTTTAAGCAACCCTTTTCAAAGAAGTGACTCCATACAGTAGCTTTTAGCCCTAAAACTTTTGTTGAAAATGCTATAATTATCAACTTCATCAAATGTATGCACCCATTCAACACACACATGTTTCAAGATATAATTTTTATTATTATTCATCCATATTTCACTTTTATTGTGTTTCCAGGGCCTGGTTTTGTCATCTTTCTTCTGGGGTTACCTGATCACCCAAATTCCTGGTGGCTTTTTGAGTGATGTGTACGGAGCTGAGCGGCTATTATTGTGGGCCGTTACAGGCTGCTCACTCAGTACATTAGTTATTCCACTTGTTGCCTCACAAAAGGTCACCTCTCCCATCACCCTTGTCCTCATATCAAGGCTAGCACTTGGCGTCTTTCAGGGTACAGTCATTTTCTTGATCCCCCTGGTCCCCCTGGCAAGGCTAGCAAACTTAAACCACATAAAAATCCTCCAGTATTCAAGCCTTGAAATATCACCACAATGCAAATCAATGCATGTTGTTGCAAACATATATTTGCTCTTCCCAAATGCAGAGTATCACCTAGAAAGTAGTCACAGAATATTATGATGAGGATGGTCAGTGGCAATAGTGTAGGTCTATGATGGTTTTCTATATGTTCTAGGTATTTATTACCCATCACTTTACAGCTTATTGGCCAAGAGTTTGCCAATAAGTGAGCGGTCATCTTGTAGTGCCTTTGCACTAGCTGGAGGCCCTGTTGGGTAAGTATGTTGTACTTATATTAGCAATAAGACAGGAAGACTTGTGTAATGCCATGTTTCTTTGTAATAAGGCGTAATCCTTTATTATGCAATGACGACTAAAATGTGAAATACTATTAATCATGTTTAATTTTATGCATGATGTGTAATCATCTATCCTTATACACATCCATTATGTGGTACATCATCCATCATGTGTGGCATCATCCATCATCTGTGACATCATCCATCATGTGTGACATCACCCATCATGTGTGACATCATCCATCATGTGTGACATCATCCATCATGTGTGACATCATCTATCATGTGTGTCATCATCCATCATGTGTGACATCATCCATCATGTGTGACATCATCCGTGACATCACCATAGTTGACATCATCTATCATGTGTGACATCATCTATCATGTGTGACATCGTCCATCATGTGTGACATCATCCATCATGTGTGTCATCATCTATCATGCGTGACATCATCTATCATGCGTGACATCATCCATCATGTGTGACATCTTCCATCATGTGTGACATCATCTATCATGTGGGACATCATCCATTATGTGTGACATCATCCACCATGGTTGACACTCATCTATCATGTGTGACATCATCTATCATGTGTGACATCATCCATCATGTGTGACATCATCACCATGGTTGACATCATCTATCACGTGTGTCATCATCTATCATGTGTGACATCATCCATCATGTGTGACATCATCCACCATGTGTGACATCACCTATCATGCGTGACATCATCCATCATGTGTGACATCTTCCATAATGTGTGACATCATCTATCATGCGTGACATCATCCATCATGCGTGACATCATCCATCATGTGTGACATCAACCATGTGTGACATCATCCATCATGTGTGACATCATCCATCATGTGTGACATCATCCATCATGTGTGACATCATCCATCATGTGTGACATCATCTATCATGTGTGACATTCTCCATCATGTGTGACATCATCCATCATGTGTGACATCATCTATCATGTGTGACATCATCTATCATGTTTTACATCATTTTATTTATGTGCCATCATCCACAATGGGTGACATCACTTTTGAGACATTATGGTATTGATATTTTTGTTCTCAGGGATTTCTCTTTGTTTTCAGCTCTCTTGTCATTGGCGGTCTTGGCTCCTTGGTGCTAGCTAGATGTGGCTGGCGCTGGGTCTTTCTATCATTTGGTTCAATTGGTCTGCTATGGGCAGTCTTATGGAAGAAGATTTTTATTGATCATAATTCACAAATGAATCCAACTTATTCTCCATCCCACACAAAAAGTGAACAATCTTCTGCAAGGAAAAATGTCCCCTGGGGGAAAATCATAAGTGAACCGGCCATATGGTAAGCATGGAGTTTTTAGGGTGTCTTTGGGTTTCAATCACCTCTTGGAGGTTGCTCTGTCAAGAGGTGCTAATTGATTTGTTTGTGTTTTAGGGCTGTGGTTATCGTTCACTTCTGTCACAACTGTATGTATTTTACTCTCATTTCATGGATGCCAACATATTTTCACGAAAACTTCCCTGAATCTCAGGTACTAGTTAAATTTAAAAATGCGTTGGTTTTATTTATTTTTTATTTTTCATTTTTTACCTTTATGTGCTGTTTGAAGGGCTGGGTGTTCAATGTTGTTCCATATATTGGGAACTTTGTTGGAAAACTTGGTGGAGGCTATGTAGCGGACAAGATGATCAAGATGGGTATGCATTGGAAACCTTTATTTAATAGAAGTAATAGTAATAAGGATAATGTTTCCCAATTGAGACAAATTCATATAATGGCTATTCGTCCTCTGGGTTAGCCACGAAAGAGAACAAGAGAGCTAAAAGCAGAAAAGCACATCCTTTAAATTGTAAATGAAGCGTTAGGAGACAGGAAAATAGATTTGTCTACTCTGGAAGACTGGAGAACAATAAACAAACTCAACTTACTTGCAACACCAAATTTAAATCCCGAGCTGAACCCAGAAAATGACTCCGAGTTCGGGACAGTAAGCAAGAGCCTATATGCGATTATGGAGTCGAGTTGTGTGACTGTTGTTTGTGCATGCTGTGATGTCATTCGTGGAAAACAGAAGCACAAAAGAATGCTAGCTTTTGAACATATTGCACACTATTTTTTAAACGTTCACAAAATTCAGAACATCTTTAAGCCTTGAACTAAGCACTTTATATTGATACTTGGTATTGTTATTTTTACAGGCTTTTCAGTAGCATTTACAAGAAAGTTTCTAGAGGTAAGATTTCAATAACTCTCTGTGGAAGTTTAAAAGACTACATGAGATGGTTATGTCGTCCTTGTTGCTATCCTTAGTACAATAATACTATTATGTGTTCATGTAGTAGATTTCAATGACTCTCTGTGGCATGTTGCTCTAATGGAAGTTTAAAAGACGACATGAGATGGTTATGTCGTCCTTGTTGCTATCCTTATTACAATAATACTATTATGTGTTCATGTAGTTACTTAATTAGTTAATCTCGTGTAGAATCTAGGCACTAAGTACTGCACACGCCGTTCTGGCAGTAGACTTTCTCTAAGTCGCTTTCTCAGAGTAAACTGGCAGGCGCTAGCGTGTACCTTTATAATGACCCCTTTAGATATCGAAGTAGTTTTTATCTTTTCTAGACCCTCGGTACTTGTGTTCCGGCACTAGTGCTTCTGAGCACCTCGCAAGCCGTTCATTTCTGGCAGGCGCTAGTGTGTATGTCGATGGCGTTGTGCCTGTGTGGGGCATCCACTAGCGGCTCTCTGATGAACATACAGGACCTCTCTCCCGGGTTTGCTGGATCTATCTCCGGTGAGTGTGGCGAATATATATCCGCGTTTAGCTATGTGGCAAATAATTATCTGCGGTAGTTGTGAAATATCTATCTGCGGTAAGTGTGGCAAATATCTATCTGCGGTAAGTTTGACAAATATGCCTCTTGGAAGACGATCTAAATTATCTGGAAATGTTATTTGGCAAATGTGCTTTGAATTCTTGAGAGACATTTATCTATCAGTCCGCGACGAGTAATTAAAATGTGAATATGGAATTCATTCAAAGGCAACGGGTATTACCGCCGCATTTTTTTTGAATGACTGGAATTATTTTTTTTATTTCCTGACCAGGTGTTGTCTTTACAATTAGCGCAATCCCAGGTATGTAATAATCTCACGTTTACCGAAATCGTGTTTTTTAAAAACATTCCTAGTAACACAAAAGAAATGGCAGGGTAGCGATAGTGCCAACAGTGTGGGTATCGATGGCATTTACCCGCAATCACAAAAAAAGGCTACTACTGTCCCTCATATACTACTTACTTGTGTTTGGTTAGCATTCATAGTATTGTCGGTACGTTGTTTGCAAAAAAGAACATTCCCGTGTGTTTGAGTCATCTCGTAGAAGAACCTGTAAGTCATTGTGTTGACACTTTACCGCACGCTAAACTCAACTAGATGTTTGCCTCTCTCCCCAGGCGTCCTCGGTGTTTACGCGACCGGGTATATTCTACATGTCACTAACAGCTGGACCACGGTGTTTCAGCTGACCGCAGTCATTTGTACCGCGGGCTGCGCTGTGTATAACGTCTTTGCCAAAGGGCATAAAATACTTTAATGGGGATAAGATTAGATTTGTTGCCATTTTTAATGATAAATTGCCAATTTATCTTGCATTTATGAATTTTTTGGCTTTTGGGTACCTCTTTAACTTCTGGTTATTTTATAAATGGTACAGATTCCTCCCACTGGAAAGTTTTCGTAAAATGTGGAATTGCTTGAGAGGTAGTCCACTTTTACCGGGGAGACCAGAAATTCAGGAAAATCGTGATGATGTCACACATGATGGATGATGTCACACATGGTGGATGATGTCACACATGATGGATGATGTACCACATGATGGATGATTTACAGTTTTCCATAGAATATCTGACCGAGGCCCCAATCGACCACTATTCCCCAGGACCCCAAAAGTAGAATTTCTGGGTACAGAAGCAAATGGTACATACGTCACTCCGGAAATTCTAAAAAAAATTCTAACCATTATGACAACCCCAGTTTCCGCCAGGTATTTATGGCTTATTGTCTGAAAATAGAAATAACGAGTCTGTTGATTGATTCATTAGTTTAAAAAAATTTAATCAAATAGAAGATCGCTCTAAGCACGAGAGATAAGCATAAATAAGATGCACCTACATATTATTTTTCACCATTTTATACATTAATTTTATTTCAATGAAGGTGAAGCATACATTCCGTTTAATAAATCAATTTACATAGGGGCAATAAAGGATAAATGAACATACATATGTACGTTATGTTAGAAGATGTCTTATACAAGTGTGATAAAGGCTCGAGTAATCCAGCGAGTTATGGCCTCTTGGTAGTAATGTATTGGTATGAATAGACTCGTGGTGAACACAAAAGCTAGATGGAACTCGACACCAGCACCTCCTGAACCTGAAGAATAGAGAGACTCATTTTTTAGCCCCCGCGTGACAGTAGATGAAGTGGCCGTTGAGCTGTTCTTATATTATGAACATTTTAAGACTGAACATTTTCTTACGAGTTTTCTTTAATTTGAACTATGAAATCTCAATATGAACGAAAGGTTTTTGAGATGAATCATCCAATGATTAATACGTTGTTTGGGTATCACAGTGTCATGCGTAAAACACTTTGCAGCACTAGTATGCTTACCAGCGTCACTGATGTAGATAGAGCCCTCTTTGTCTGCCAAAACCTTGCGCTTTTCGGCAGGTAGTGCGTTCTTCTGTGCGTCTGTCACTGCCATAACTTGAGTGACATCTAACCCCTGCAGCTGAGTCACAGTGAACCCCTGCAATAAGGAGAGGGGGATAGAGATGATTCGAGAATAAGAAGAGGTCGGTGGAGATTATTCGAGAACAAGAAAAGGTGACTGGGGGCAATACGGGAACTTCTGATTGCCTATTCAAGACAAGAACATCAACACAGATCTGACTGATAACCGTCCGCGTGATCATACCCACGTAGTGTTTTATAATAGTGACGTCACTAAGAAAGGAGGAGGTACTCACCACGAACAGATCCACAGGGATCTGACCGATGGCCGTCCGCGTGATCATACCCACGTGGTCTTTTCTAATAGTGACCTCACTAAGAAAGCTGAAGGTACTCACCAAAAACAGATCCACAGGGATCTGACTGATGGCCGTCCGCGTGATCATACCCACGTGGTCTTTGCTCAATGACTTGAGCTCTGATGTCGTCATTCCACCTATGAAGTAACATGCTTATTAGCAACAAATCAGAAATTCTTGACCCTCGTTTTGACGCTGACTCTCCTGCGGTTATCTACAGCCAATTTAAAGGGACACAGAGGACTACGTCACCAAGCGTAACTTCCATACGTTGGATCGAAGATTGAAAGAGAACTGCGTGGTTATATATCGTACGCACCTATAGCCGCGCCTGCTTCTCGAAGCTCATCCGCTGACCAAGTGCTGACAGCTCCATACACTGCAACCGCTTTTTCTTTTAATTTCTCCATCTGAGCCTCTGACCAACCGGTAAGACTGCCCATCGGTGCTATGGCATCACTGATAATAATATGTTGAAAGTTAAACGACTATCTACTAAGGCTTCCTTGGTTATGGATCTGGGTCATACCCGAAGGTTGCTGAGCTGATCTGGCCGATTTCTGTCGGAGTCATGGCGAGCGCAAAGTTGTTGAGTGAGGCGAGCTCGTCTCCATTGAAGCCACTGACTTCTTTCGACTTCTGTGACTTGATCTTTTGCAAAGCGCTGGTGAGCTGAACACAGACAATCGCAAGATTGAGGAGGTATATTTTACTCCTCTGAGAAAACGGAGTAGTAGCCTTCCGTTGGAGCAAAAGACATAGAGCTAACACTTTAAACGTCGGCGAGTGTACTCCTGTATTTACAGGCGCAAAACATCCCATCTCAACCTTGTGTTGATTTATTTCACAGGGGTGACGTCACATCTCTTACCAACTAAAGGAAGCTCGAGCAGGGCCTGGGACCATACAAATAACGCGCGTGCTACATGTGCACACTCACTTGCTCTAGGGTGAAACCCGCTGAATCAGATGTCTGCAGGGGCTGGGATCCCAATGATTCAATGACGTCATCAGTGGAAAGAGGCATCTTGCCTATATCTGTAGCGGTAAAGCCAACGACCACCACTCCAAGTCTATGAAGCTGATCGGAGGTGAACTGCGCGGGGTCGCTGTTCCACGCCTAAACAAATTTCAAAGGCGAAACTTGATTTGCAAAAGCCCTGATTATAAGTTAGTATGAGCAGCATAAGTTCTGGCGGTACTTTTTCTAATCTCAAACTAAATTGGTCGGCCAAATAATATTTCTAGAATATGTCCTTAACTCACACCAAAGTGAAAGAGGTAGAATGATGTGTACGACGCAAGTATTATACATTATAATATTATATGTATTATGCTATAATTTTTGCGTTTAGGGCACTGCTTTGGGGCTCTTTCAATCCTCAATGGATTTTATAGTTATCTAGGCCCACTCCCTCCCCCATCAATGCCTGCGATGGGACGTGAGGTGCAGGAGTAATCTTTTCTCCTTATGGATCTCAGACTTTCCAGCCAAACCCCAACCCCCATTACCTTAGCCCTTCTACTTTGGGGCGGTTTGGGTTGTGGGGTGTTAAATTTGCACAGCCTTTATACCATCAGCCAATGAGTCGGACTTAACTGCTTTGGCTCTCCTCGCCCATGCTTGTAGCTGCTCCTGGCTGAAGCCGGGTATGGAAGCCACAGTAGAGGCGGCCTCGTCATAGGCTGCTGCATCCACGCTATCGATTTCCGCGATGGTCAGGCCCATAAGACTGTTGCCCATAGCGATCAACTCGTCACCAGTCTTGCCCGACATGTCTAGGGAACGTGTCGCATTATGTGTAACCTCAACAGTTGATTTAAAGAACACCAGCTACAGTTGTTTGACAAAAGGTTGTCGTGAACCGGCTTCGCGACAAGCCCGCATGTAAGCATGAGTAAAATTTACTGAAGCGCCTAGCTGCATTTATCCACCGCATAACTTCAGACTTAGACACGGTAGCGGTGGCTAATATATGCTGCTAGAAGTTTTAGTGGTTTTACCATGCTCGAGGATCCAGCGTACTTTGGGAGCGCCCGCAATGTAGGCTGGATCCTCGAGCATGTGGTTTTACCCATGCTTACATGCAGGCTTGTCGCGTAGTCGCAAAGCTAGTTCACGACAACCTTTTGTCAAACGACTGTATACATACATCGGCACTAGTCGGGCCACTGACGAAACGCTAGCACAGACTTGTTCGCCAACAATAGACATTTCATTGTTAGAGTTTACCAGCATATAAAATAGCGGGTTCGCTTCATACAAACTTCATCGGCAATAAACTGCAGGGCGACTGCAGTTAGCAGGATTACCTCTCCGTTTTCTCTTTGCAGACGTTGCTCTTTCAAGTAAGCCTTCGGCTTGTTCCTTGTCGAGAGGCAAGGTTCCTAAGTAATCGATATTGCCTTCAACCCGCTCCTACAAACACAGCAAAACAAAATAAGATAAAGTGAAAAGAACGTTTTCATTTTTTTACATAAAAAACGCTTTTTAGGAGATGTTAGCAATTAGAAAATATTCGAACAACCCTTCGTTGTGAAAGAAAAGAACTAGAAAAGAAAACGAAAAAAAGACATTGCGGGTAAGACTAGAACCGAGGATCGAGGGATTCAAATTCAGGTGTGCTAACCGATGGGCCATCGAGGCAAAGGGAAACTTCAATGAAAAAAATAAGGTATTTATTTGGTTCCCGCTGTAATCTAAGCATCGGGTCGAAAATTCGTAAAAACGGAACTCAATTGAGACCACAGAATGATTCAATTAATCTACAATTTTAGCACAGTATAAAGTTCTAAACAGGCTTTTTCTCAAATAACTTTAAATAAAATTCTATCTACAAATTTTTCCTATAGCGATAAAAGTATTTGATTCGTCGCGAACGAAATAGAACGCTCATTTTTTTAAATGGTTCAATATTTCATGGAGTTAGCAAAAGAACTCTAAATTTCAAATTAGATTAATGTTTGCGGTTGATAACAGTTAAGAATTGGAAATATAAAACTTTAAAGATTTAGAGTTTTCAGGCTTTTCTTTGATCAAACGATAATTGATACCCAACTTGAAGAAATTGATTCGAGACCTTATAATGATTCAATCCAATTAGAACTGCGTCCATGCTTTTGTTTACTCAAAAACTAATGTTAAAAAAATTTTTAAGCACATTTTTCCTTAGAAATAAGGGGAAATGCAGTAGTTAAAAAAACACACACAATTTAACTCCTATGTCGGAAATATTTTATTGATAATTATACAGATTATCATACTGAATAAGAAAAATAATGGCATTGCTCTGGTAACATGGTAAAACAAGGCCCGAAAATAATAGAAAATGTGCCCTTCAGGATTCCTGAATCAACGAGGAACGCCTGACGCTTTCGTAAAGTGGGGTCACTTTTCGCTTGAGAGTGCGATATTATTTACATGTAAATGCTGGCAAAACCCCACGAAAACCCGTCGTATGGCAATAAAACTTGGTATGGTTTGTTTTCAAGTCCTAAACTTGATATATTGGTATAAACCCGGAAATTAAAAGTTAATTAATGTGTGGTGAATTTGTTTTAGTCAGGTAAGGTGGGAATAAGATAAGGGTACGGTGAAGGGAGACCAAATATAAAATGAGATTAAATGTGAGGTAAGGTGAGATGATGGTAGAGGAAAAAATATAGGATAAGAGTGCAAGAGTAGAATGAGCTCGAAATTAGTGTTGATCTCACCTCATTCATTTTGAGAAAGTCCTGTTTTGTGAATCCCGCAAGGATTATTCCTAGGTCATATATATCTGTGTCTGATAACAGCGACGGAGCATCTGCAGCCGTGCCAACGCCTCTAAGGATCAATATTCGGCTAGCTTATAAATCCGAACCTACACGCACGCAGGGATTACGATTGACGATTTGCTCAAATTACACATATCTTATGACAACAGCATAGACGGGACATGATGAATGTTATTTTTATAAATTGAAAAATAAAACATTTAACTGAGCCACCATATTGCGATTGGTTCTTGAATGATTTATTGCTCATTAAGAATAAAAAAATCATTAAGTATACACTTATTTGGCAGGTTAAACGCTTTTTGACTAATAAATATTCGATATTCGACGCTTAGTGCTTGCTTTTTTGTGTGATTTTTAGCTCTCTAATAATATAACACATTCCATTTTTTTGAAAATCCATGAGAAATAGTGCCCGAGTGCAAACAAACGCAAGTTCAGGTGCGTTTTAATAATGAATAGCAGGTAATCGGATTCGGATTCCAAGCCAACTTGGAATATGATCAAAAAGAAACTTAGAATACATAAAAGGATTACATAAAAAGCAAACAAGTGTAGAGAATAAATGCAAAAAGAAAAAACATTTTCGGCCACGGATGTAACTGATATTTGATTTCGCTTGTCATTTTTGCTAAAATCAACACCTTTGTCTATTTCGGTATTTTAAATCAGGTATTCATATGAATTAATAGGTTTTTTTCACCCCCAGAACCAGACAAGCACCTGCTGAAGGATATTTGTTTATAAAATAGATGGTGTTTTTAATAAAGCAGTGTTTGCGTGATTAATACGAGATCCTTGTTTGGCTGATTTATTGCGCACCATAAACTCAAGGGATGAAAGTTACAAACACATTCCCAGAGCTGAACTGATGTTAGAGTATGGCCGGGACATATGAACGTTCGCCAACATCATAGAAGTTTCCATAGCTACCGGTTTAAATATCGAACATGTTAGCAAGGTGGTACATAATTCGGCAACGAGTACATTAACTTCGAGTGCTAATGGTTAGAATAACACGGGGGTCAAAGAATATGTTGACTTGAGGATCCATCGTGCAATGAACGACAGCTCGTCCATTGCGTGCTCAAGCCACAAGCTGGAGGTGGGTATCCTACTGGCGGTCAATTGCGTCTCGGCAATTGCAACCTCCTTGTTGAATACCCTGGTCATCATGGCAATCTGGAAGACACCGGCCTTGCACACTCCTTCGCGTTATCTCCTCGCGAGTTTGTCCATCCTGGACCTCTTTAATGGATGCGTCGTCCAGCCAGGGTTCATTGGTTACTTGGCCCTTCTCTTTGCTGACTGGTGTGATACGAAATACGCGTTATTAGTGACCCTTCATCGGTTGGCGTACTTTTGCGGTGCGATGTCCCTTTATGTAATGGCCCTGATGGCTCTCGATCGCCTATTGGTCGTGAAACTTCTCGTGGCTTACCGAGTGGTGGTAACAACGAGACGAGTACTTATTGCTGTATCTGGAGCGGTTGTGATCAAGGCAGTAATTTATTCCCTCATCCCTGCTCACTTCGAGATACTCAAATTAGTTGGGTACATATTCTCAGTGTTGTACCTGAGTGCAATCATTGTGTTTTATGCCATGGCTATAGTATACCTTCGAAGGCATTCCTCCCTAGTTAGTCCAACGGCCTCTGATGATCAACCCGCTGGCGATGAGGTGTTTAGCGTCTGTAAGTACCGTAAGAGTTTCGTAACTATGGTTATCGTGCTGGCGTCTAGTCTCGTTGCGTACGTACCAGTGCTGTGCTTTTTTGCTGTCGTGCGGGATCTCTCCCTGACACGTGTTCTAGACGTTGTACGAATGCTGTTTGTTGAGATACTGACAGCGCTCCTGACATCCCTCGTGAACCCCATAATCTACTTGTGGCGTATGAGAGATCTCCGAGGTGCGACCAAGTCAATTATCTGGTGTCGCGACTAGGGTTACGTGACTCGTGAATCCCATCATCTCCTTGTGGCGTACGAGAGATCTCCGAGGTTCGACCAGATCTATTATCTGGTGTCTCATAAACCCTATAATGTTACGGGCTTTCGCGGGTCTGGAACCAGGGTAATTATAATAAGAGGGGTACAAGAAACATGTGACTCACCGGTAGGCATCCTTGGCCTTCGAAGCAAGCGCTTTCAGCTGATCCTTATCGAAGCCTTGGACTTGACCGATGGAGGAAACGGCACCTTTAAACGCGTCTGCGTCTAACTGGCCGATCTCCTTTGAAGTTAAACCAGCTCCCAGGCCGCCCATATCAAGGAGCTCGTCGGACGTAAGCTGTGAAGGTTTTAAAATACTTACAAGCCCTCGCGCCCTGGCCTAAAAGAAAAAAAACAATTGATTTCACACAATAACTCGCACTTTGGCCTTAAATAAAATAACAATCGGACTTTACACAAGTTAAGCAATCAACTGCCTCGACAGTCAAACGATACGCCAGAACCATTGAGCGACAGATGCTTGCAACTTGTATAAATCTCAGGCTACGTATAGTCTCTCGTTAAAAGCACGCCAGTAAAGCGTCATCAAGTCTGTGTTATGTACGGATGTTTTAAAATGGTCTTACTTGCCGCGCACAAGGCAACCGATGCTGAAGGATTAAGGCGTGAAGCAAGCCCGTTAATGTTTTGTAGATAGTAAGCATGTAATTTTTTTTAGTAAGCCCGATACCGTAAATGATCTAATCAACGCCCGGCACGTTTATCAAATTTCGATGGTCCGAGAGGAGGCGTTTATTAGGGTGGGGCGTTCTTTACAAACTATAAAAATATAACAACCCACGTGCAATGGGGTTCTAGTCTTAGTCAGGATCACGTTAAATTAAAGCCTGCGTAGCAAGCATTTGTCATTATATAACAGGGGGGAGGGCTGCTATGTTTATGGGGAGAGTTACAATTTTTTGAGCGCCGATTTGGGGGAGGGGCCTTACCGGTTAACATAAGAGAAAGCATTTTTTTTCTTGGCAAAGTACCTAGTCTTGTTTATAGTACATCACGGCATCGTAGCAAGATTGCTAATACAGTCATAAAATCTTATGGTTCTCCTGGTTGAAATTGTCGTACGTATCTCACTGCTAGACTATAATTTTAATAAAGTAAACCGGATATTTTAGGGGGTCTCCTCTAAGCATATCCCGTTGTCTCAATATTCTCTACCTGAATAGGTTTTACACTCCCTTTCGTGAAATAGTGTGGAATCGACCGAAAGTTTACATGAACGAAGTTAATGGATTTACATTCTTTTTGTTCTGGGGGAAGGCCTTAATTTTTGGGCCCTTTTTGGGGGAGGGTCAATGGGGAGGGGGGGGGGCAAAGTTCGAACCGGAAAAAATTCAACTAAGCAGCCCCCCCCCTTCCCCCGATAAGTAATGACCCTTCCCTTACCGAAATTCCTATGCGAAGAAGGCCTCAAAGGAACAATGAACATCACAACAACTCAAAGTGTTTGAAAATATCATTTTTTAGGCTGGGAGGGAGGGTAGGGGGGGTGGGGGTGGGTGGCGTTTTCAGAGAGGGACATTCATTTCAAACTTGTAAGCTTGTGGGGGCATTTATTAGATAGGAGGCGTTCCTTAGATAGGGGGTGTTTATTAGATCATTTACGGTAATGTTTTTTTTTTTTAACTTGCTCACCAACAGTTTCAAAGCGCTGCGTGTTTTCTTAGTGATGAGGTCTCGCGGTAACCCTGTCATATCCGCCTCACTCATCTGTCGCACCGCCTCGGCCGAGATGTCTACTGAAAGCGCGTCTAACTCTTCTGCAGTCAGTTCCACCGTCAGGTTGCCGAGCACCAGTAGCTGATCCTCTGTCATAGACGAGAAATTGCTGGGCGTTTCCAAGAACAGTTGCCTCTTGTATTGGCTCAGTATCATTTCCCTCTACAGGCATAAGCAACGCGTCAATGCACCCTAAGTATAATTCCACTAGACGGGCGTAAGAAACGCGTCAAAAACATTCTGTATCATTCCACTAAGTATCATTTTATGTCTACATGTCAAGGACGGCATCAATTCCTTCTTCTAAGAGACCGCCCAGCGAGCAAAGATTTCCTCCTTTGGGCGGATGTGAGCTTCTCTCATGTGCAGTGAATGGAATTAATTTTCGAGAATTTCCTGGTAATGCTAACTCACCTGTCCTGCGGTAAATCCACCGCGTGCTGCAAGCATCTCCAAGACGTCCTCGAACATGTCATTGGGAAAACGCTGAAGCAGTTCTTTCCACACCCCTATGAGCAGACCTTTCAACTTCCTTAAACACATTTGGAAGAGAGTATTATCGTATGGTAAGGCTCCGGTAAGATTCTGACTACAAGTACAGAAATTTGCAAAATAAGCTAAATTTCTCACCCGATGTTCTCAAGGACCCATTTAGAGGCGCTATCTGCCGGGTCACCCCAAAGGTTTCGAACCTTTTGCAGAATTTTGCGGGCCTGGGAGAGTTTCCATGTCAACGCGTCCCTTTCTGTGTCATCAGTGCCGTTAGCAATGCTTGTTCCCAGTCCCAGCTCCGCCTCGACATCAATGCTTTCCAGATCCTTGAGGCTGAAGCTTTTAATAAACGAACCAACTTCGAGAAGTTTAAGCGTGCCACTCTCTTTTGCCTAAAAAAAACAAAGAAGTTGCTTGGGTTTGGCAACAATCTTCAATAATCAGAGGAGATGTCGCAGAGGCTGTAGTCTACCAACCCCTGGTTTCCAAGGTAGGGAAAATGGACAAAATAGACATAAGAAGCAGTATTGCCACACACCTTCTTAAGCATGGCCCGCTGCTTGGAAGGTGGGACGGTGCGGTCGCCCTTCATCGCCTTGATGGCCGACCGGACGGACTCACCGGACAGATGGGCTAGGTCTTGTAGTGGTAGACCACTGACCAATGGACCAAGCGTCTGTACAGTTGACTCATTCCACGAGGAGGGCTTCAAAGCAACAATGAAAACCACATTAACACAAAGTGTTTGAACAAAATACAATCAAAACCACGTTTCCAAGATAAGATTTTAATATGTTTTGGGAGCACCAGGTGCAAGAATTCGGCTGAGTACTTACATCTCCGAGTGATTCTTTGAGCTTTTTCGCGAGCACTCTAGCCTGCAAGGTAACCAAATGCACTCGATCAAGATTAGCCAGTCAGGGAGGTGGAGGGCACTCAGATTTCTCTTAGAATACCTGACTCCGGGAGAAGGGGACTTGCTTCAAGTCCTCTACGGACTCCATGACTGCTTCCGTGGGCAGATTGCGCAAATCTTTCGGTTTAAGACCCCGTAATATTCCAGAAGCGTTCTTGATAGTATCTGCTGTCCATGTGTTTGGGGAACCCAATGCTGTCTTCACCTTACGGGCCATCTTGCTCGCCTGAAAAAAAAAAACACCAGGAAATCTCACCAAACCGTGGTGCAGCTTATCAAGCACTTCGTCGTGCTAAACTAGCCACAAACATTTATGACCCAGCCAACATTTAAAAGGACTTGAATGTGAAACAGCCAATATACGTGCCAAAAAATAATAATAATTCGCAAATCTCTTATAACATCATAGTACTGATTATAAATACGATGATCCTGACCTGCTTTTTTGATAGTGGAACATGACTGAGCGTGCGCAAAGAGCCTCTGATAGCGTCTGCATTCAAGCTGTCGATATCTCTCATGGTCAGCCCTTTTGTCAGATTCCCAAGCCTAAAACACAGCATGGCAATTACAAGGCTAGCACGGGAAGTGCGTTTGCATCCTTTGTCGAGTGGAGACGCGGCTTCTTTTGACCAGGGTATAAATTTGGACTTATTTCGAAATAATGGAGATAGCATTACATCAAGGGAATGTGTCATGGTGTTGGAATCTACCTGTTGAGATCGTCTGCAGTCCACGATCCCGGCGAGCCATAGCCCTCACTGCCGTCCTTCAGCTTTTTCATTAGCTCTCTGGCACTCTTTCCGTCCATTTCAACAGTTGCAAGCTCCCTTATAGCCCCCTTAACCTGCAAGCATAGACCTTAACTTGTCATCCACAATATCTCGAATAAACGCTCTGACATAATTTGCTTAATTCAGCCCCAAAACCTTCTTCGTCGTGAACAATTAATCTCAACATCCTCTACCAACAATATGCTGCGGTGCCAATCAATCTGTAGAGTCATCAAGAGTTTTAATTATAGCTAGAGTTGTGTCTCACCGCAGTTGTTGACAGTTGTTTGATGTCTTTGGGCTTCATACTGGGCATAAACGTAGCCATCTTGCTGAGTGTGTCTGCCGTCCACCCGTCCTGTTTACCGTACGTTTTGAGGGCACCATTCACAAGCTCTTTAAGTTGGCCTTTGCTAAGATCCTTTACACCCGCTTTGCTGATCTCTTCAATGCTAAAAAAAAAGTATTTAATGATCACCACATACGTCATCGTCATCACTATCACGGTTGTCTCATCATCACCACCAATACCACTATCATTTTATTACCATCATTCCTACCATTATCCTCACATCTACCATGTACAGGGACGGGCGTGAAGATGGAGAGGAGGATGGGGGTTTCAAGTCCAATTCTGAAGAAACAGGTTGGGGTGGAAAAATTTAATAAGTGTATTTTTTTGTCTTAGTTGCCTCAGTGATACAGTAAAGTGTAATCATGGAATTAAATCACTCTTTCAACATGCCCAAACCATTACTGGCAAAGTGAGCAAAACTAAACTTATTTTTGTAATCATGGAATTAAATCACTCTTTCAACATGCCCAAACCATTACAGGCAAAGTAAGGAAACTAATCTGTTTTCGAGGAGGTATTTCAACATCGTGATAATAATTATCATGATGATGGTAATAATAATGACAATATATCAAAAGTTCTGTTACTTGTGCCTTTTCAAATGTTGCTTTTACGACATTTGCTGGGTCCCATATTCCACTAGGCACCAGGCCCTTGGTGCTACTACCACCATCATAATATTAATCACCATCGTCATATCGTCGTCATTCATTCATTGTCATCACTTATAATATCACATCATCACGACATTATTCACCATCATATGTCACTTATCTTCATCATAATTGCATCATTATTTATCATCATTATTCATCATTTATCATCATCACAACTTTTTCATCATCATCATATTATCATAAGCGTCACATCATCATTTATCATAATCATAAATCACATCATCATCCATTGTCATCACTCATCATCAACACATCATCATTAATTATTTATCGCTTAGAACAGCGATGTATAAGCGCTATATAAATGTTATTTATTTATTTATCATCACCTTATTATCATAAGCATCACATCATCATTTATCATCATCATAAATCACATCATCATCCATTGTCATCACTCATCATCAACACATCATCATTTATTATCATCACCTTATTATCATAAGCATCACCATCATAATCACTAATCATTCGTCACTCTAGATGATAATAATATTTTTATTTATAAAGCACTAGAACTGTGTGTACATATTCTAGATGTTGTATGACTAGCACTAAAAGCATCAAGAATTCTCTCTTATATGTACCTTGCTTCAAATGTTTCTCTCCCAGCATTTGCCAAGTCTCGTATTTCACTAGGTACCAGGCCCTTTGCCAAGGAACCCAATTTTTTCACATCATCCGCTGACCAAGTTGATGGGCGACCTTTTTTCTCCTTCATGATTTTGACAAAAACCTCTTTTTGACTCAGGGACAATTCCTCTGTTGAATTCTATAAAGAGAAATAATGTGAACTTTATTGCAATACCTCAGCCATCCCCCAAGAAGTGATATAGATCTTAGCTTTTTCTATCTAGCTATTCAGTATATTCAAGTACAATTGTTCCAAATAATATTATGGTTGCTTTATCATAGTCTATTCAGGAAGCCCAGCATATGAATAATTGTATAATTAAAATTCCTTGAGCATTTATTTTGTCTACTATTATCCTGTCAATCTATCTGTAACAACCTGCATGTCCTGTAGCATATCCTCGAACTGACTGCTGCTCATTGCATGAAGTACTTTCTCCACATTCCTTGAGGCAGCCCCTCTTGTGAATGTTTTAGCCAAACTTTTCAACTTGTCCCTTCCCATACCCTGAATAGCCTCTGTCTAAATAAACACAACAGATCATTGGAATAAAAATAGATACAAACCTTAAAAAAATAGAAAATAAAAAAATTTAAGAATAAAATGAAATGAAATAAAATAGTTAAAATAAAATCCCCCCTCCCCCCTGACATTTTGATATGAGAATTGGAATCCATCAGAAGATCCATCATGATCCCAAAATGAACCTTTATGGACTAGTTGAACCTAAAGCTCTTGGGTCACTCTTACCCCAATATTTGCAAAAACAGAAACTGGCAGCTTTTCAATGACATCATCAGTAACATTGGTAAAGGCACTTGCCCCTCCAGTCTCCAGCTTTGTGCGCATGTCACTTGGAAGCTCAGAAAAGGCATTTTTGACTCTGGTTTATAGACATAAAATGACCATCATTTTTTTATCAAACAAACCATAATTTCACAACAATAATGTTGCTAAGCAAGTTTTTTCTTAAAAGATTTGCCAAGAGAGACACATCATTTTATATATTAGAAATTACAAATTCTGCTACAGGTTTCTTATGAATCAAGATTATACATGGTCCCTTTCACCTTTTGTCTTTTTCTGCTAAGGTTCTCATATCCATAGAAGCTGTAAATAGAAAACAAATCTTAGTATTTCCAGATTTTGTGCTCACTCTCTTGATTCTGATTGGAGAATGCTTTACATTGATAATCATGCAATCTGATCAGCTAGCTAATTAATGAATAAGCTAGATGTTTGATTCTATACACACAATGCATATTTGGCCTAGGGCAACAGTATACTTTATGGACTTGATGTATAACTAAACACATATTGAATAAGGTTTTTGAGATATCCGGAATAAACCATGTCTCGCCAAGTGGAAATAGTCTCAGCCTTTGGCATGATTCCATTTGTTTCAACATTGATTATTCTCGATATCACAAAAACCTCATCCAATGATTTCTTGTTTTATAGATTATGACAAAAAGCTTTTGCTGCAGTAGTCTTTGAGCGCACAGGTCTATTGTACGGCTAATAAACTTGTTCTGCCAAATGTGTAATGGTCTTTTGGATGTTAAGATTGTATAGGATATGGTAAAAGACGGTAAAATTTGACCTTACAATTGAGCATCAGATAAACGATATTGCGTTATATTTATTAAGTATCTTCATTTAATTTTTTTGCTTCAGCTTGTTTGAGAGGTTTTGGTTTTCAAGCGATAAGAGGCATCGCTACGTACTCTGCAAGTACCTATACTTTGTCATTTCTTATCTCTTTTTTCGGAAACAAATCACAAACGAGAGTGACACTAACCTGAGAAGGCAATCAGCCACGTCGTGGTTATAAAAGCAATGGTTGTGAGAGACATATTTTCGCTGGATGAGCCAGGAAAATGCAATTTCTTGCAAAGAAATAAACTTTTACACCACTTCAACTTTGGCTTTGGGCTGACGTCATCTCTGAAGCAAAAGCGTCACGTGACAAGCAGGGCCCACAGCCAACCCAAATCTTTTAAAAGTTTGCGTCGATTAGACAGCCTAAATTGCAAACTTTCAAACTTTGAAAAAAAGAAAAATAAGTACTTATGGAAGTAAGTATTTATGTATGGAGGGAAGGGGGCGGTAAAAAATACGTCAAAACTTACGAAATTATCTTTTATTAATGATTGCAACCAAGAGAGTATGTGCTCTCTTGGTATGCAATCTACAAGGTGTTATAGCCAAATTCGTTGTTGCGCGACCTCCCAGAATAAAAAAAAATCCTTTATTCGTTGGGAATAGCGCGAAGTCAATCAAATTAAACAATCAAAACCAGACAAACCGCCCCAAAAGCTTGTGTCTGACTAGGCGCTATTTCCAAACGAGACAAGGATTATGGATTCGCTGAGGTCGCGCACAACGAATTTGGCTGTAAGGCTGAGTTGAGAAGACCTTTCAGTAGAGGAGGGGGGGGGGTTTCCAGTTTTATCAAAAGTGACTATAATCTATTCTCAGAAACAGATAAGAATATACGTTGCAATACAATACAATAAACTTTTTTAACGAGGGTTGTATGAGCCCCTGCCTATTTACAGTTACACATATGAAGAAAACGTTGTCGTTTTGAGTGACTGGTACCGAGGACTCTTAGTTCCTTTTCAGATATTTTCTCCATTGTCCAAAGATGGTCACAGTCACTGTTTTTCTCTTCTGATTACGAGTCATAAAGTTTACGAAGCATCTGCCGTACGGCAACCTTAAAAATAACAAGAATCATGCAGTTTTTCCAAATAAGGAATATATTAGTTTCCTTATATGGAAGTGACCGCGTTTAATACCTAGTATTGAAAATAATAAAAAGACTCTTATGTTAACATTTACTGAAAAACAAATGGGAAATTTGGAAATTAAACTATAAGACACTAATACTACACCTTGATAGAGTAACTAAAAATTAACCACAAACAGGCAACGTCAACATAGAAGCAACTACAAACAGAAAAATATTAACATGCAGTAACAATTAAAATTAACATGAGAAATGCTCTCTTGATGAGACATTATCTAAAACACAGGAGAAAATGCCTTGAAAGTCCCTTTTGGGCCCTCTCCTGTTAAAAATCCTGGCTACGCCGCTGTATCCGGTTTTAGGAAAAGTAGCAGCGGCAGTCGATATAAAAACGGCATGTATGGCAAAATAGCTGTTCTAAGTGAGATACCGAGTTAAGATGAGAGTGGAAAATATTACGGGCTATAGCAAGACTTGTAACATTTGGTAGTTGATTGGGATTTGAAAAAAGGGAGAAAGCTAGTTGTTTAAAGCGCACAGATACTGCGAATCGGAAGTCTTTACGCCGTCCTTGCCTTCGCGTATCTCTTTAAACAAGGTTACTAATGATTTTTCCAAGCCACACTGATTTTACAGACTTTGGCTTTTGAAGGTTTATTCTATCACATCTTTTCAAGGCGTTTCCTTGCTTCCTCGATCTCTTTTTCCCGCTCACGTAGCTGGCGCCTCATCGCCTGCTCTCCTCGCTGTAAGATGTCTTGCCGGCGTCGCAGGTAGTTATTGTCTTGTGCACCACGTTCTTTCTCTCGTCTGACCATCTCTGCTAGCTCCTCGTTAAGTAGACGTTGTTCTTCTCGCATTTCGGCTTCCATGACTTTCAGGTCCATCTCTTGATCTAGCCGTAGCTTCATCATCTGTTCAACAAGAATAACGTAAAAGAAAATTCAAGGACTCCTTGAGCAGGCCGACTGTATTCCCGTATCTAGCGGAGTGGGGTAGCTACTCCCTAGCAAATACACTAAGCTTCCTTCCCCATTATACATAATAACTTTGTATAGGCAATAGTAAAAGGTATGGTTTCAGGCGCGTATCCAAGATTGGCTAAGGTGGGTACGTCAGAGTGTGTGTTATTGAGCAACGCACAACCTGTGCACACCCCCCTCCCACCCCCCCCCCCCCCCCCCCACCCCGAATCTTCCACCTGTGAATACCCATTTGAAAATCTTCATTTTTCTCGAGTAAGTACCCAGCAGCTTTGTCTCCTATTATCTTTGTTCTATAAAGGAGTTCTTTTGTCTCTATTCTTCTCGTTCTTTGTGTCGAGGTGCGGGTATTGTTCATTTGCCCAATCAAATTGCAGCTTGTAATAACTGAGTACTAACTCTTTTTCTCTAAATCTTGATTAAAGCAAAGCATTACCTGTTGCTCGATTTCCTTCAAACGTTCGGCGACAGCGGGATTTTCCGCCTGCAGAATTTACAAGTCAAGCACGGTAAGTCAAGCAAGGGTAACAAGGCAGCTTCCTCGACCCCCCCCCCCCCTCCTTACAAGTCCGTGACCAAAATTAGTCAAGCAAGAGTGGCTGCATCCCTCCTGTTTTTTCACGTTTAAGGGGCTGTTTAGTTTTAAGGCATTTCAGGGCATTTTGGGAAGAGGAGAATGTAGAGACTTCAATTCCCTGCACAGCTCAGTTTAAAAGACTGATCCAGTGATCGACGTCTAAAGGAAACCTACTTTGATCTGCCCTAAAAATCACCCAGTAGCTCCACCATAATCTCCCGCTTTGTCAATCATTGGAAGAAATATGGGCAAGATAAGTGAAAGCGCGTACTACAATGTAGTTTTACAAGATTCACAGGTGTCCAAAACAGTACAGGGATTCCCTCACCCCGAGTCTCCGGGCCTCATCTTCTGTGTCTTTTCTCGCCAACTTATTTGCCATGATTTGGTCATTTCGGAAGCACATTTTTCTGATCCAGTCAACCTCTTTCTTCATCTCCCGGTCCAGCTCCTTACAGCGATATCAGGGCAGAGATGTTACACTAAGAAATGCTAAAAAAACAGATCCTACCAACAATATGCCTGCGTACCAAGCGCTAGGAGCAAGGGAATGAGAAGAAGAGATCAAGCGTGCCTGGGAGAAGGGGAATCCTCCTTCTATCGCTTTGCCCGCGGCAAAATCGCTTATCTCTTACCCTTTGCGTTTGCTACGCAGACTAAACAGTAAATAGATGTTAGGCAAGAAATGCTACACGAAGCTGGGGTTCATCTTAGAACACATTTCATAGTTCTGCGCGGCAATTCATGCTAATTCAGGGGCGAAGAAGGCCTCGAATTATCTTGGGTGTACACAATACAAATACACTATGAAAACTGTGGGCGCGGCTACGTCCCTACTGGTCATTTCCCTATGATAAAAAAAATACTCATAATGTAACAATGCTGCGGTGGCTTTCTTACGCTTTAAGTATAAACTCAATGCATGTTTTTCCCTACCTGTTGCCTGAAGTAGGCGAAATCCTGGCATATATCACGGCAACCGTGGATATTTTTATTGAACTCAATCATCAGCTCTTCGTACGCGCTCTCGATGCAAGAAATGGCATAAGCAAACTCGTGGTCCTCAACCCGTCGCCATAGCAACCGCACAGGCTCGAGGATCTTGGTGCGCAGTCTCTGGTAGAGTTCAGCGCATGCGTCCTCGGTTGCACGCTTGTTGGCAATCAACCAATCACACTCCTTTTGGTCTGCAGCCATCTACGATTCGAGAGATTTGATCGGTGCACTGCGTTTGGGTGGGATTGACTTTTCTAATATGTGCGGAGTTGGGTGTGCATATAAAATCTTAATTCGCACGCACAGTACAACGGTTCAATTTTCATAAAAATGTAAAAAAAATTCCACGTCCCGGGTGCTGGCTGCCGGAAATTGCCAGAGGCTAATCAAGTCCAGCTGCTTGCAGTTATGACTAAAATGACTACAAGTAGCAGATAATAATATGCTGTATATTATTCTAACAAAATAAAAGGAAAATTAAATGGAGGTTGTACAAATTGTGGTTGTATTAAATTGTAATTGCACTGAATGGTAGTTGTACTAAATGGTAGTTGCACTGAATGGTAGTTGTTATAAATGGTGGTTGTACCAAATGGCATATATTTGAATGGTGTTGACTGTTTGCATGTGGGTGGATGATATTTTCTTACGTGTAGCTGTACTGCATACTTCCACCTGTCCTTTTTCGGTATTCCATCTGTTTCCATCTCAAAGAATTTCTCGGCCTGGCTTAGCGCCTCTTCATTCGCCCTTGTGATGGTGTCTGTCAAACAAGGAAGTCTACCGTCTAACAAGTCACTCATGGCAAACGTATAGACATTCTTGGCCTCCTTTACTGTCTTCGTGCCTTTGTTTTCAATGTAAGTGTCCCATGCGCGTCCAATAGAAGGAACTGCATCCGGCGCATTGAGCGCGCTTACGTATTCTTCGAGCATGTCCGCTAGTGCTGAGACAGACGTGACAAGGTGTTTAGCTTTATTCTATGCGAATTGACAGTACTATTGCTTAAATGAAGAATATTAAATATCGAACACAGCTATACGACAACAACGCCGATGAAAACAACAAAAACGACCGCTAAAAAGCACTCACCTTCACCAGTCAGGAACCCTTGATCTCCCGGCGTCCTATTCGGCCTTAACTTTGCATGTAACAGTCCTTTAAATTTCTCTACTCCTTTTAAAAACCTGCTATTCAAGCTGTCGCTTTTCTCTTTGATATTGCAAAGCACTTCGGGATCGTCGGACGGGAAGGGCAGAGTAAAGGCGTCGAAGCTTGAGAAGCACTTGATGACGTCATCGCGTGATGTTGCCCCGTCAGACGTAAAAACCTACCGGAGATAGAACGCAGAAGGTCAGTCTTACGGGAAAAACTATGTACCGTGCGCGTTAATCCCACCTCTCTTTGCATGGTCCTGGCATCTGTTATCTTAGTTTGGATACTTAGACTACTTGCGAACAAACTGTTAAGTGTTAAGTTAAGTGTTGCCTCGCAAATATATGTCATGTATCAATATATAATTTAAAGCAATTTTTAAAAGTACATTTAAATAATCTCAATAACTCACCCATTTCCTAAAATACTATGTGATTTTTTCTGTAGTCTCGAGGTAGTATTTACTACATATCAATAACTCACCCTTTTCCTAAAATACTCCGTGGCGTCATTACAGTCTCGAGAAAGTATTTACTACATATCAATAACTCACCCTTTTCCTAAAATACTCCGTGGCGTCATTACAGTCTCGAGGTAGTAGCTACTACATACCAATAACTCACCCTTTTCCTAAAATACTCCGTGACGTCACTACAGTCTCGAGGTAGTAGTTACTACATATCAATAACTCACCCTTTTCCTAAAATACTCCGTGACGTCACTACAGTCTCGAGGTAGTAGCTACTACATATCAATAACTCACCCTTTTCCTAAAATACTCCGTGACGTCACTACAGTCTCGAGGTAGTAGCTACTACATATCAATAACTCACCCTTTTCCTAAAATACTCCGTGACGTCACTACAGTCTCGAGGTAGTAGCTACTACATACCAATAACTCACCCTTTTCCTAAAATACTCCGTGACGTCACTACAGTCTCGAGGTAGTAGTTACTACATACCAATAACTCACCCTTTTCCTAAAATACTCCGTGACGTCACTACAGTCTCGAGGTAGTAGCTACTACATACCAATAACTCACCCTTTTCCTAAAATACTCCGTGACGTCACTACAGTCTCGAGGTAGTAGTTACTACATATCAATAACTCACCCTTTTCCTAAAATACTCCGTGACGTCACTACAGTCTCGAGGTAGTAGCTACTACATATCAATAACTCACCCTTTTCCTAAAATACTCCGTGACGTCATTACAGTCTCGAGGTAGTAGCTACTACATACCAATAACTCACCCTTTTCCTAAAATACTCCGTGACGTCACTACAGTCTCGAGGTAGTAGCTACTACATATCAATAACTCACCCTTTTCCTAAAATACTCCGTGACGTCACTGCAATCTCGAGGTAGCGCTAGTACTACATCTCTCAGTAACCAAACAAAGCTGGGGAACACAGTCTGCGCATGCTCGGGATCCGTGGCCTTTTCGGCGAACACTTGGATTCTCTGGCACAGTTTGATCACGTGGCTTTATTGTCAAGGAATTGGAACCCATATTTTGGTTCATCCCAGTTCAAGCGAAGTAACGCGTTTTAACGTCATTAATTCATTTATTTGATATCCCTGAGGCAACGCCGGCTACGACACATGAATCCTCAAGTGCAAAATAGCGGGATGCGCAGGGTGAGCGGGCATCTTCCCTTACTCGCAAAAAGAATAAGTCAAATATCCTTTTTCTATATGACACATCTGACTGCGCACTTCTAAACTCCAGCAAATCAAGGATACTTCAACTGCTCCAGGTCGCTTGCCGTGGGAACCCCCTCTGAGTTGTAGATTAGCACGGAGCTTAGCAGCAGTGTCAGAGTGACTATGACGTCATCTTCCTTCTGCTGGCTTTGCGATGCTTTGGTTCCCTCTGAGTCAACTAATACCACCGTGAAAGGTTGGCCCTTATCGTCGCGGAATTGTTTGGGCACCACCCATAGCCATAGACCCATCGTCTTTGGGTCTAGCTCATCACCTTGAAAAAAAAGAAAACACGGAAAAAATGAATATAAAAAAAACAACCTTTGTTAAATTCTAGAAAATATTTTGTCAAATTTTAAAATATATAAGGTAGTATTTGTAAATGGGCGCTGGTGGTAACGTTAATAACGATCGTAATCGTTATATTTCCTCTTACTCCATTCAGGAGCGGATCTAGGGGGAGGGTTTAGGAGGTTTAAACCCTTCTTTGGTTGGAGAGAAAGCCATATGTAACAACAACAAAAACTAATTACCCCCTCCCCTTTTGACAGTGAGCCAATCCCCTCCCCCCCCCCAGATCCGCCTCTGCCATTGATTTGCAACTGCTTCCTTTTTATCAACTAAAGAGGGCTATAACGGAAAAGCTCTTTTATTGTTTTAACAACAGTTGCAAACTTGTGCGGGAAAGGGATGAAATTAAACGATCACTATCTATTTCCTGTGTACTCTAATTCTGTAGTCCTTACCCAAAGGGAAGACTTCTTTTTCTGTAAAGCTCTTTGCAAGTATGAAAGACTTGCCCTTTCTGCAAGGCCCTGTCACGGACACCACGCACACCGGACCGCGGATAGCTCGAAGACGGCGCAGGGAGTTTTCTATGAGGTGGATGGAGGACCGAGGAATACCCTGTATGATACTGCATTCATTCGTGTCTTCATTCCAGCGGCATGTGTCTGGGAGACAAAGGGGTGTTGCCATGACGACCTGTATAATCATCGTTCCTTGTTACACTATTTTTTTTATAAGAACGTCTAATTTTCAGTTGAGGCTGGGCTGATCTTATTTTTGGGACATTTTAAGGCTGTTAGTGTATATAAGAATGTAATACCCAAGAAATTATTAGGAAGAAAATAACACTAATAATCAATGGCAATAATAAGGTTATATAATAAGGTTGTTACTATGTGCACAATTTGATTCTGCATTAGAACACACCAGGACAATAAAAAAGAATTTTTCTTCTGCTATCTGAGCCTCGGCGTGTTCTAAGCATGTTCTTGAAATTTGGTGAAATCTCAGGATGGACGTTCTTATAAAAAGGTTCTTATAAAAAGGTTCTTATAAAAAGGTTCTTATAAAAAGGTTCTTATAAAAAGGTTCTTATAAAAGGGTTCTTATAAAAAGGTTCTTATAAAAAGGTTCTTTTAAAAAGGTTCTTATAAAAAGGTTCTTATAAAAAGGTTCTTATAAAAAAGAGTGTATTGTGCCACAAAGTTCTTATACAACGACACAGTGGAAAATGACACCGAACACTGTTAGGTTCGGCCTTTTCAATGCAAGAACAGCGGCGTAGCCAAGAGTTTTAACAGGAGAGGGTCCAAAAGGCCCTTTTAAGGCATTTTCTCCACCTCCCTGGCTAAACCTATGAAGCAATACATTGAGCATGTTAGCAATTACATATCTTTAGTTAGCGCATGGGCAAGACTTCATTGTTCTTCTAATATCAAGTCTAATATTATCTATCAGTCTAATATTATCTATTAGGCTCGTTTATGGTGGTTGTTTTTCGAGTAAACCAAGAAACGGCGACGGGAACACTTATGACATCCTGGTCTGCCTGCTTGTGAGAGTAGCTTGCGAGTGGACGGGATATTTGAACATTTAGAGCTGATTATTGAGTTCATTATTAGAAATTTAATCTGACTATTTGCCGAGAAATCTCCATTCTTGAGACGAGTTTTCGGATGTTCTCACTCACTAAGATTTGCTAGGCCTAGGCACATAATCCTGGAAGTTTTTTGGGGAATTTTAGACATTGAAAAGAATTTTAGAAAATCTCGGGAATTTAAGAAAAAAATGACTTTTTGAGAATTTTAGGGAAACAAGAACTTGAAGGCAACGCATTGACATCTTTCCCTCACATTAATGTTGATGTTAACGTATATTTCTTGGTATTTCTGCTACCCAAGAGAGGGCTTAGTCTAACAGGGCACAACAATACACCAAACCAGCGGTTTTCTACTACACAAGGGTCCGCAGTTTCCCCGCCATGCAGTCTACGGAACAGATGTCATTTGCATAAGCCACGGTCCGGCGTCCTCGATCCCATGCGACGCCATTTTCTTCCATTTGTCATGACAACAGCCCACGCTTTGACGAAGGCGATGTTTTGCGAAGTTTTAGATAGTGTGCTCGCCTGTTATACTTTTTAAACAAAAAATATCATGACAATAAAGTATAAGGGTCAACTTATCTCATGTTAGCAAATCAACTTCCTAAGAAGTCTTAAAAGAATCAGATTTTGGTGATATTTTGAAGAGAATGAATCACATGAGAAAAAAGTTCTAACTCACTAAATTTCACATTTTTGGTACATCCAGTCATAAGCAAAGTTAAAAGCCGAGACTCACAGCATAGCTAAAACTGTTATTTTACTTAATCTGAGTGAACTCTGAGCACGTATTTCCACCTGGTTTTAAAATTATTAAACGATTACGAGCTTGCATGGTTTTACCGTCTCCAAGCCCAAAAGCACGCATGTAATTATACTTTATATATCGAAAAGGCGTGGAAATCGCTGGAAAGTTTGTATTGAACGTTTGATAAGAATTCCTTCAGGAATATGTCTGGGAGGTCTGATTTCTGTAGCACCCTTTATTAAGAGGAAAAAGTCCTTTAATAGCATAGACATGCAACAACAGCCAATAATTATGTTTGCTTCTAAAAACATTTTTGGTACACCTTGTCATAGACTCGTTTTATGAAAATCATGTACAATATATGCATCTCCAACTAATAAACTATCGGTGTGTGAAAGATGGGCTCCAGATCCTAACGCGTTAAAAATAGGAGGATAAATTCAAAAGTGTGTCATTCACTCAGTCTCGACTAAATCTTTGTTCTAGCCGTAGAAGCGTGCGTAAATAGCAAAAGAATGAAACGAACAAGTGACCGTGCATTCCAGCATGGCAACTGCGTTAAAAATAACCTTTCCTCTTTTTTCTCCAAAATTGTGTTTATTTGGACTAAATAACATTTTGTTATTATGCGTGAACATTACTCTTTAGGATGAGGCACAATTTAGAAAATGAAAACGAATAAAACGCTCAAAATATAATTATATTCATGTCCTAGAGAAAAAAAAGTTAGAAGACCCATTTTTAGCTATGGTTGCAAATCAGACAGCCTTTGTTACATCAACCGTATTCTTGCTCAAAGGTAAACCCCCGTAAGCCAACTAAGAGGTCATCAATGACAATTAATTTTATAATTTTAAATAGAAGCTTTAAACGACCAGAAAGGCGTAATGTGCCATTGAAATTGTTGTGTGTTGTTCTGAAGGGTGAACAATAATGCGATAAATTTTAGTGAAGGAAAGAACCAAATACGTCCGATCTTCAAGATTTCTAAGAAATGATCATGTTAATGTGAATGATTTACTAAGTTTGGCGATCAGCTTAGAAACCTTGAGTAAAACAGCCTTCTAACTCAAACCCCCAAATGCACTGTTCGGTCGCATTACTCTTCAGAAGCTCCCTTCCACCATATCTATATTTTTAGTGCGTTTCCTGAAAAATATAAAAGAATTTGGCTAGAAAAGTTGCTCACGTCAATTTTTGAAATGTTTCAAAGTTTGTGCTCAAGTACAGGCTTGGGTTTATTATCATTGAGCTAGGTAGAAAGCTTGATAAGTTATCTCATCCCTGTGAAACGATGACTTAAAATGGAGTCGCATGGAATCGAGGACGCCGGACAGTGGCTTATGCAAATGAGCATCTGTTCCGTAGACTGGATGGCGGTTTCTTGCCGCTATTTTAAACGAGGCTGCATTGAAAATTCGAAAACTCGTTTTAAGATCGGAAACTTCGCGGCAAATATTCAAATGATTTTTCGAATTACAGAATAATAAACTCAAAAATCAACTCTCGGGGGCATCGGCACGCTTGACTTGGTTTGACAGTAAAGTTAAACTATAAATATTTTTAGGCGAAAATAGCCATTCTTCTATAGATTCAATATATAAGCTTATGTATTAAGAGTCTCCACTCGCAAATTCAAATCACTCACCCGAGACTGTGTTTCTTGTCTTGCACTCGTTCTAGTCGGGGGTCATATTAATCGCTTTCTGGATTCTTGAGGGCTGCACGAGCAGTTATAGTCAGCTAAATCGACAGCCGGATTTTCTAGCCTTAGCGAAGGATTGTTGACCACCAAAACAAAGAAATTTCCCTTTGTAATTTTTAATTTATTTTTGTCATTCCGGGAAATTTCCCTGAGTGTTGCGTGACCCGTCAAACAATTTATTCCGACGTTTACGAATATTCCTACGTATAAAAAACATCATGCTTTAAAACTTGAATGCTATTATTATAAATCATTTCATTCAAGGCAAGCACATCCCTTCTTGAACAATTCAAAGAAAAAAATTCGAAACCGTGGTCAACAAACTCGTGTTGAAAGTGAAAGGTATTTTTTTTTTCGAATCGGGGAAATTCCCTTGAACTTTTGCTCTACTCTATTTTTAGTAATCAGCTAACCTTCTTCCGTTTTTTAGATGACATATATCAAAGTTTCCACCAATCATCAGCGAGATGGAGGGGGATCCCGAGGTTAGCATAGATGGTAAAGTCCTAATGCAAGATCGAATAATATCATAGCTACAACGCACTGGGCTAAGGAAGAAAGTCTTTCACACTAGGCTTGGCTTTATAAGGTACAGTGTGAACTAGTACGACAGTGTTACATTCGAAAGTGTGGTTTACACAGAAAAAGATTTATTCAAATCACTGAAAGCGGATTTTCTACGAACGCGCTTGACTCAGCGTATGGTATGTTTTTTCGCCGAAGCTTCGTAAATGCGGAGAGGGTAAAATGCGGCTTCGAACAGATGGACTGATTTTTTTAAAATAATAATTCTTTTATTTGATCTCTGGATTCCCTTCAAACTTTATATTTTTTTTTTGATTTAGCTATAAGCCAGACTCAGAGTAAAGACGCGGGGAGACTGGGTTGAATCGATCGAATCGGACTGGGCGATTTTGCAGAAGAGTTTGTATGGCGGTCTTGGAGAAAAATCCTTCCTACAAAGCAGTTTTAAAAGATATGGGAAAACTAACCACATTTATGTGTTGCACACTTATTGTTTTACCTTTCAACCGCGTTTTGTTATGAATACGGACACATAAATATTTTTAAGGATAGATTGACGGTAATCCTGGAATCTCGCAAACCACCGATGAAAACACGCAACAACAATTAACTTTGGTTCAGATAAAAACAAAATGATTTTCGTCCACCATCCACCGTCCACCAGTAATATTTTTGCTAAACAACTAAGAACAATATTGAATTGAATTTACGGCATGAAAATTGAAACGGCACTTCTACCGATGCACTTTGAACTCCGATTTGGAGTTCGCCGATAAGCTTTTACATTATTTAAGTGAAGGAATGACTCAGGGTACTCAGAAAATCGCTCTGTAGAAATACCTTTTGCGCCTAATTCATCCAAAATTGCCTCCCATACGAAGTACAATAAAGTCCTCACGTGTGACAATGCATGATTTCACTATATCTTTTAAAGCTGTTTTGTATAAAGGATTTTTCTCCAAGACCGCAATACAAAATCTCTTGTGAAATCGCTCTTTTGGCCCTAAGAGCCCAGTCCCTCACGGAATTTCTTAAACTCTGAACTGGCTTATTGCAAGCTAAATGTAAAATTTAATACTAAGAATGAAATTTCCATTAAAATTAGCTCACGCTATTTTACTTGAGACTGTAGTGTAGAGGATTTCCAGGATATTATCGCCCTGAAAAAAATGTACCGTTCAATGCATTTGTAAAAACGTGGTAGATTTTTTCTCAAAGCGTCTGAGACACGTCTTGAATTATTTCGAGAATTTCATAGGCAAGTGATAGCACGTGAAAAATGCTTTTTAGCATTCCAGCCGTTCCGCCTATCAATCTGTACTGGAGGCTCTTGCTTGTCACGCCGGTCACGCCTGTCACGCTCCCCGTAACCAAAACCGGCGTGACAAGTAAACGAGTGAAGCTAGAGCCTCTGGTACCCCAGGGTAACCATTCTGTTTCTTTCTTTTTTTTTTTAAATTCGTTTAGAAACCCAAAGTATCAGGAGTATTTGGAAAAAGGTTTCTTTTTTCCCCGCAATAAAAAAAAAATGGTATTCAAATGATATGGAAAATGCTTGATACGTGTGGAGGCTCAGGGGGGCAAAATCTCCGTTTTCAAAAACCGCCGGATATTTCTGGGGACGTGGTTTAGTTACTAGAATAAAACCATTACGCTCTCAAGAACATGTTAAGCCTGTAACACTCAGCCCAAATTCTGACGATCCTGTTATAACACAGGACAATGGTGAAGACAGCAGTTCCGCTCATTTTACCTGACAACTTCTCGTGGAATGAAGCCACAGGCCAGTACACCAAGCTTGGAGAGGAGCGGAAATCACTGGTCGTCATCCCAAGAGCACTTAAGCTCCTCAGAGATATCAAGGGTCCCGTATGTGTGGTGTCTATTGCTGGGCCTTGTAGGAAGGGCAAGTCCTACATTATCAGCAAGGCGTTTAACCTCGGAGAGGTAATCTTATATCTATCATGGGGAAGGGGATAGAGGGGGTGCCTACATTATCAGCAAGGCGTTCAACCTCGGAGAGGTAATCTTATATCTATCATGGGGAAGGGGATAGAGGGGGCGCCTAAATTATCAACAAGGCGTTCAATCTCGGAGAGGTAATCTGCATTATCAGCAAGACGTTCAACTTTGCAAGGGTAATCGAAGATCTATCTGTTTTATTTGGGGGGCGAGTGCCTACATTATTAGCAGTGCGTTAAACCTTAGATAAACCTAAATATTCTTTTCATCATGGGAGGTTGGGAAGGGGAGGGGGGTTCCTATATTATTCACATTTCAACCTAGGAGAGGTAATCTTAGGTCTATCAAAGGGGAGGGGAGAATTTTTTTCGCAAGTTACCCTGGCTCAATCCAGATACAAATTCATCCCTAGAATTTTAAAATGGACATTAAATGGACAGTAATTAGAATAACCATATGCCGATGTCTGTCTAGATTTTTCCTCTCGGTCATCTGATGGATCCTGAGACTATGGGGATCTGGTTGTACGTGGTGGACCAGAAATTCAAAGACGCTAATGGAAGGGAGGTGACGGTGGTCCTACTTGACTCTGAAGGAATCAATGCAACTGGAGCCCAAAAGTCCGATGACCACAGCGTCTTTACCCTCTCCGTACTGCTCAGCTCGGTCATGATCTATAACTCGGCAGGCGTTCCCACCCGTACTGATTTAGAAGACCTTGAGTATCCTTAACCATAGCCGTAGCAGGCCTCGAATAATTAAGGAGGGGCACGATACAGAAACAATAAGAAAATATTTGGGGGGTACAGCCGCGCCCCCACTGCTCATTTCTTTATTATTTCGAAAATATTGGGAGACACGTGCCCCCACTGCTCCACCCCCTGCTACCGCCCTGTTAACATTTATAGCAGTCCAGGTAATACGGAAGAGAGTAAGGCTGGGTCGTAGCAAGGTGTTGAGGAAGGTGAAGGGAGCTACTGAGGAAATGAGGTATTCATTTCAGGAGCGATCGAACTAAATCCGCTAGAATCCTTGTAAAGTTCAACCCATTCTACAACAAAACGGCTCAATTTTACAAAGTATCAAACAATAGGGCAAGCCATATTTTGCAAAACGAAGAAAGTTTTTATACATATTAGAAACAAAAAACAAATTATCATCGTCATGCAAGTAGGATAAAGTACTTATAGGGGAGAGGGGGCGTTTAATAATTCTACCCATCCTCGGGGACCCAGGGCGTCGCGGAGATCGGGCACACAGGGAGCGCGGCGTGAGAAAGAAACAGGTCAGCCTGTTTCTTTCTCGCGCCGCGCTCCCTGTGTGTCCGATCTCCGCGACGCCCGGGTCCCCGAGGATGAATTCTACCATGTCGTTATAAGTAAAAGTGAATATTTCTGAGCTGTATTTAGCTACATAGTCAAGCTTTCTCAACGCGTCCAGCTTCGCACAGGTCACACCATCGCCGAGGACGCGGCGCTTCTGCACAAGACCTTCCCCTTCTTCATCTGGCTTCTTAGGGACGTGGTACTCAAGCTTCCCACGGGCTGCTCAACCATCAGAGACTATTTTATTAAAAAGGTCTTGGTTAAAAAAGATTACTCTCTTTTCACGCTCGCGTAGCAAGGACTAGCTTAGGAGGGTGTAGTGGCTGCGTAGACATGCATCTGTATGTAAAGACTCTAAGATTTGGCGGTACCTTAGTAAGAAAAGACTGCTATTTTGCAGTCTAGAGAGTGTTAGGTGTGGTGGAATGTGCGCGCCAACCGTCACCTACACCCCTGCCTCTTTATCTAATAGCTTTCTCCTCGAAGTTAAGCCGCAGTGGACACATAGATTGCCATCGCGGTTCTGTCCCCTTCTTTACAGTGTGCTTCTTTATTTGCATGCTAGGTACTCAACGCAGAGGAGAGAGGTCCCGCAAAAGCACAAAAGGCAGCAGAGAGTATTCTCAAGTTCTTTCCTGGATTTGACGCGTTCAAGCTCCCTCCCCCATCCGACGACCCAGACATCATCCAGCGAATAAACGAGGAAGCAGTTCAGGACAAGCTCAGTCCAAGATTTCTAGAGGGTGTTGAGCAATTTAAAAATATTTTGCATCCTCGTCTTGTGGCAAAGACCTCTTTCAACGAGGGAGAGCTCGTCTCAGGGGAAGGTTGGTACAAAATGTCGTTTTGATGTGGCTTGATTGGTGAAGTGGGATTGGTTAAAAATTTTCCATGTGATGGCTGTCGGTTTATTGTTACCGAAGTTCACGAGAAGTTTGGATTCCTCGGCAAATCTGCCCTTGTTATTAGGGTTGCATTTTTGGAGTGATAATCAGTTTCGTGGACAGTGTTTATTATCAACCCGACCAGTCGGCAGTCAATTCAGTCCTTCTTCGGGCACTCAGTCCTATGTCGGCAGTCAATTCAACCCGAATTTTGGCCGTCGCAATTCAACTCGACTTCGGGCAGTCAAATTCAACCCCATTTCGGGCAGTCAATGTAAATCCATTTCGGGAAATCAATTTAACACGATGTCCGACAGTCAATTCAGCTCTACTTCGGGCAGTTAATTCAACCCCTCATCGGGCGGTGGTTTCAACCAAGTGACTTCGGGATTGGCCTGTTTGCCTCTCCCCTACCCCTCCCTTCACTATTCGAAGCGGAAACAAAAATTGAATTGGACATTTGAACACTTTTATGAGAAATTTTCTCATTCTTTGTTTATGATTCTCTTAGCTCTCTCAGCCCTTGTTCAACTGTACACGGAGTCGTTGAACACACCTGGCACAGTACCAAACGTACAGAGTGCGTGGGACACGTTCATCCAGACGAAATGCACAGAAGTCATGGAAGCGGCAAAGCGCCTATACAAGAAGGAAATGACGTCCCGTATGGAAGGCAAGCTGCCATGTGACAATGACGTCATCAGGCAGGCCCACTTAGACGCACTCGACGACAGCCTGACCATGTTCCGGACAGAGACGTATGGTCTGTCCGCGCACAGCGTGGAGAATTTCTTGAATCAGCTGACGGTACATACCGAGCTAGACCACAGGCAGCCTAGGCTCTCTATTTGAGTGCTTGAGCTATCTGTGTCTAAACAACATAAAATACTGAAAATGCGCGGCGTGTTTCCTAATATTTTGTTTTAAGTCTACTAAAACGTGTAGACGATGGCACGGAAATATATATTAACTGGTGAGAATAATAATACCAATATAATACCAATGTCCGTTGGAAAGAGTTTGAAAAACGATATCTAATCGTGACCACCTATCCTATCAGACCACCTATGAATTAAGCTTCCTTTTAAGGCTTAAGGATTTGGCTAAAGATTCATTGCTTTTATGCCTTTTCACGAACAAGCTAATTTTGTCATGGCTCTATTTCCAATGAACAGCTAATACAGTCATTGCACTTTGTCCCTTTTTCTTGGAATAAGCTCATACAATCATTGCTTTTTTTATCCCTTTTCTGGGAACAAGCTAATATAGTCATTCATTGCTCTTTAGCCTTTCTTTCTGGGAACAGGCTAATACAGTCATTGCTCTTTGTCCCTATTTCTGGGAACAAGCTAATACAGTCATTGCTCTTTGTCCTTTTTTTCTTGAAATAAGCTAATACAGTTATTGCTATTTGTCCCTATTTCTGGGAACAAGCTAATACAGTCATTGCTCTTTGTCCCTATTTCTGGGAACAAGCTAATACAGTCATTGCTCTTTGTCCCTATTTCTGGTAACAAGCTAATACAGTCATTGCTATTTGTCCCTTTTTTAGGAACAAGCCAATACAGTCATTGCTCTTTGGCTTTTCCATTCTGGAAACAAGCTAATACAGTCATTGCTAGTTGTCCCTATTTCTGGGAACAAGCTAATACAGTCATTGCTCTTTGTCCTTTTTTTCTTGGAATAAGCTAATACAGTTATTGCTCTTTGATCCTTTTTCTGGTAACAAGCCAATACAGTCATTGCTCTTTGGTCCTTTTTCTGGGAACAAGCTAATACAGTCATTGCTCTTTGGTCCTTTTTCTTGGAATAAGCTAATACAGTCATTGCTCTTTGGTCCTTTTTTCTGGGAACAAGCTAATACAGTCATTGCTCTTTGTCCCTATTTCTGGGAACAAGCTAATACAGTCATTGCTCTTTGTCCCTATTTCTGGGAACAAGCTAATACAGTTATTGCTTTTTTGTCCCTTTTTTTAGGAACAAGCTAATACAGTCATTGCTCTTTGTCCTTTTTTTCTTGGAATAAGCTAATACAGTTATTGCTCTTTGATCCTTTTTCTGGGAACAAGCTAATACAGTCATTGCTCTTTGTCCCTATTTCTGGGAACAAGCTAATAAGTCATTGCTCTTTGGCCTTTCCATTCTCGGAACAGGCTAATACAGTCATTGCTCTTTGTCCCTATTTCTGGGAACAAGCTAATACAGTCATTGCTCTTTTGTCCCTTTTTCTGGAAACAAGCCAATACAGTCATTGCTCTTTGTCCCTATTTCTGGTAACAAGCCAATACAGTCATTGCTCCTTGGTCCTTTTTCTGGGAACAAGCTAATACAGTCATTGCTCTTTGTCCCTATTTCTGGGAACAAGCTAATACAGTCATTGCTCTTTGGTCCTTTTTCTTGGAATAAGCTAACACAGTCATTGCTCTTTGGTCCTTTTTCTGGGAACAAGCTAATATAGTCATTGCTCTTTAGCCTTTCATTCTGGGAACAAGCTAATAAGTCATTGCTCTTTGGCCTTTCCATTCTGGAAACAAGCTAATAAGTCATTGCTCTTTGGCCTTTCCATTCTGGGAACAAGCTAATACAGTCATTGCTCTTTGTCCCTATTTCTGGGAACAAGCTAATACAGTCATTGCTCTTTGGTCCTTTTTCTTGGAATAAGCTAACACAGTCATTGCTCTTTGGTCCTTTTTCTGGGAACAAGCTAATATAGTCATTGCTCTTTAGCCTTTCATTCTGGGAACAAGCTAATAAGTCATTGCTCTTTGGCCTTTCCATTCTGGAAACAAGCTAATAAGTCATTGCTCTTTGGCCTTTCCATTCTGGGAACAAGCTAATACAGTCATTGCTCTTTGGTCCTTTTTCTGGGTACAAGCTAATACACTGTCATTGCTCTTTGGCCTTTCCATTCTGGAAACAAGCTAATAAGTCATTGCTCTTTGGCCTTTCCATTCTGGGAACAAGCTAATACAGTCATTGCTCTTTGTCCCTATTTCTGGGAACAAGCTAATACAGTCATTGCTCTTTGGCCTTTCCATTCTGGGAACAAGCTAATACAGTCATTGCTCTTTGGTCCTTTTTCTGGGTACAAGCTAATACACTGTCATTGCTCTTTGGCCTTTTTTGCTGGGAACAAGCTAATACAGTCATTGCTCTTTGGTCCTTTTTCTGGGTACAAGCTAATACACTGTCATTGCTCTTTGGCCTTTTTTGCTGGGAACAAGCTAATGCCATCATTTGTCTTTGTGCCTTGTTCTAGGAACAAGCTAATGCCGTCATCTGTCTTTGTGCCTTGTTCTAGGAACAAGCTAATGCCATCATTTGTCTTTGTGCCTTGTTCTAGGAACAAGCTAATGACGTCATGGCGGGGTTTCTGGAGGAGAATAAGCATCTGACAGAGAAGCTCTGCCAGCACCTGGTCGTTGAACTGAAAGAGAGCAAGCTCGACCCAGTGCTGGCTCGTCTGAGGGGTCCACAGGGACACCAGTTAAAATTTGCAGAGATCATTGCCGCTTTTTCCGCCATTGAGCAGGAATACCGAACTCGTGCGCGTGGCGCAAAAGATGTCTGTGCGTCGGTATTCTTCGCTTACCACCCGGTGAGTTTATGGTAATATAATTATCATCAGCTGAAGCACCACCAAGCTTGCCCCTTATCCTTATCATCAACACCATGATCCTCGCCAACACCATCACAATCCTCATAATCATTATCGTTATCAGGAGAATATATTCTCCTGTCATAACATAGCCACCATCATCACAGACACAACTGTCACCATCAACACTCACAACCACAAACCATCACAAACAACACCCCCATTAAAACAATCATCTTTAATCATCGTTGTTGCCATCGTCGTTATCATTATAACCTCTTAATTATCATTATAATTATCATGCACTGTCAATGTGGCTTTCTCAACACAACCCGAATAACATTGACCACTAAACAACAATCACCACTAACATCATTAGCAGCATGATCGTGCTAAATATCATCATCATCATCATCATGCTAATTATTATCATCATCATCATCATGTTAACTATCATCATCATCATGTTAACTATCATCATCATCATCATCATGCTAATTATCATCATCATCATCATCATGTTAACTATTATCATCATCATCATCATCATCATGCTAATTATTATCATCATCATCATCATCATGTTAACTATCATCATCATCATCATCATGCTAATTATTATCATCATCATCATCATCATCATGCTAATTATTATCATCATCATCATCATCATGTTAACTATCATCATCATCATCATCATGCTAATTATTATCATCATCATCATCATCATCATGCTAATTATTATCATCATCATCATCATGTTAACTATCATCATCATCATCATCATCATGCTAATTATCATCATCATCATCATCATCATCATGCTAATTATTATCATCATCATCATCATGTTAACTATCATCATCATCATCATCATGCTAATTATTATCATCATCATCATCATGCTAATTATTACCATCATCATCATCATCATGTTAACTATCATCATCATCATTATCATGTTAACTATCATCATCATCATGTTAACTATCATCATCATCATCATCATGCTAATTATTATCATCATCATCATCATGTTAACTATCATCATCATCATAGCACCTCCAAAAGGAGATGGAACAGCACATGGAGCAGCTGCAGGCGCTGAAGGACTACGACGAGAGGCTGACCCAGGAACAGGCAGAAAAGGCGGCCATGGAGGATCACAGGCAGAGGCTGGAGGTATGTGGGGTGGGGCTAGGGGTTACCCAGGAACAGGCAGAAAAGGCGGCCATGGAGGATCACAGGCAAAGGCTGGAGGTATGTGGGGTGGGGCTAGGGGTTACCCAGGAACAGGCAGAGAAAGCGGCCATGGAGGAGCTCAGGCAGAGAGTGGGGGTATGTTGGGTGGAGTATGTGGGATTGGGTGGACCCAGGAAATGGCAAAAAAAGCTGATATGGAGAAGCAAAGTCAGAAAGTGAAGGTGGTGTGAGGGGGACGTGATAGATAAAATAAACAAACGAACAAGCAAAAAAAAAAAAACCCAGAGACGCGACACAGCTAATAAAGGCAATGTCCTTCTCTATCTTAATTACCTCCGTCGTTGTTATAAACATCAATTAGATTCATAAACCTACACAGCGGCAAATGCCATTGCTACTTTACGTCGGGAGCAATTACTAATCTTAATTTTTATCAATTCATAGATAATTGATGCAGTCACAATTCGACTCCTATTTGATTCCTTAACTTGCTATGTTGCTGTTCCTAGGAGGAGAAGAACAGATTGGAAGATGAAAAAAGGGTGAAAGAAAGAGAGGTTTGTTGATAAGTTTGATATTAAATTGTTGAATACAGAGGACATGATCAATTTATTCGCGGTTACAGGATGCATGCCCACTTGCATTATGGAGTGAGTGGAGCACCATATCTAGGTAAAAATGGTATACAAGAAAAATATGATGCAACCCATCGACTCGAGTTTTGATTTATAATTTTGTTGCAGTTCGCTCTGATGATAGAGAAACAGGAAGAGGACAAGATGCGCTTGCAAGAACAGTTCGAAGAGAACATGCGAAACCAGCGAGAACAGATGGTGAACATGATGGAGGCGAACCAAGAAGAGCTACGGCGCGAGAGGGAGGTCATCACCCAACAAAACAGAAACCTGGAGAACGTGATGGAATCCATGAGGGAAATGATGGGCAAGAGAGACGAGGAGATGAGTAGAATTATGGAGAGGATGGTGGAGATTGCAAACAGACCAACGCCACCCCCACCAAAAGGTGGCTCTTGCATTATCTTGTGAAATGCTGGGCATAAAGTAGCGCAAGGCTTAGTCCCCTGCGTCCACCTCCAGCTAAGCTGATAAGACATACCACGGCGTAGGCAGGATGTTTTAACAGGAGAGGGCCCTAAAGGAACTTCCAAGGCATTTTTCGCTGTATTTTAGATGTCTCATACATTTACTGTATTTTTGGCTGCTAAAAAACGGGGGGGGGGATGGGAAGGGCAGGGCAGGGCCCCCTTGGCCACCCTCCTGGCTACGCTCCTGCATACATTGCTAGACTTCTAGATATTGCCTGGTGTCGTTCCAGAGTTGATACATCCATGTTTATCTTATTCCGTATATAATTTAACCTTTGTTAATAATGACAAGGAATGTCCTTAAAGGGGAGGTGTCATGGTAAGAGATTTGCAATAGCTCTCCGGCCCGCACACAATGAATTTCATTCAAATTCTATTATTGACTTATGAGCCTTTGGTGCATGTAGGATACTTTTAAAAATTCAAAGGAAATGACCACAAACTGTCAATAAACATATTTTTCCATAAAATATTACATATTATTTTAACAAGGCATTGACAGCTTAAAGATCAACTGTTTGTAGTCAATTAAATCCCTACAATAGACACCGACTCCAGACATTCGCAGTACCATGACGCTGCTCCTTTAAGTCGTATGGGACGTTCTTAAAGTTTGAGATCGATTTGTTAAAAGCTTATGAAGAAAAGCAGTGTTACATTATCAATATAAACCATTGAACATGGGGAAACCATGTTGTAGCCTCATGCGTGGATGGATATTTTATTATGGCAATGAAAGCAAGCGTGGATTATTCAGTAAAAGTCGAGTACGTGATATTGACATGTGATGATTACCTACAATCTCATTCCTAGAGCCCGCGACCCTATGAGCCAGCTCATGCATATAAGGTTCACTATAGTGTCTTTTATCACCCTAACCCTTACCCTCTGACCCTAACCATTGTTATAGTGAACCATGTGAATGATTAAAGCAGCCCAGTGGCAGCTGCCCAAAAAGATCGCGGGCTCTGATGACGAGAATGTGGGTGGCCTACTAGTGCTTACCGGAGAATGCACAGCATACGTAGGTCCTTACCTTTGGGGTATCGAGGTTGAGAAAGAAGGACTACGTCACATAATGACGATTAAACGATATCGCGTAGCAGATTGTCCTTCCTGCCCATATAATGTAACTATAGATGCCTCGGTTTTTTTTCTTGTATGTAATAAAGAAGATAGAAGATGCAAACCGTTGTACACGAGAAGTGTAGTGTCCTTTTCAGGGAACAAGGCGCCACACAGAAGAGAAAACACAGCTAACGGCAGTATCCACAACACACCAACACGTGGGCGAGTCGCACAACATTACTGATCAGGGGCGGATCCAGGATTTCAAAATTGGGAGTGGATAATGGCCGGATAGACAGAGATCTAACAATACTTCAGAGATCTAACAATACTTCAAGCTGAATTGAATTTGTCGCAGCAAACTCAAGCAGGCGATGGCACATGGATAGTACCTTCTCCGTAGTTTCTTCAAACAAAGTGATTTTTCAACTTTTTTTGCTCAAAAAGGGGGGTGGATATCCACCCAATCCACCCCTCCCCCCCTGTATCCGCCCCTGCTGATCTTTCATAATACACACTTCTGTTGAAGGGTAATTATCAAAGGGTGACATGTGACTTGCACGTGACCTTTTGGGGGAAAAAATCGCGCTCAGGCTTTTATCGGCAAAATAACAGCAACAACAGAATCACTTGTTCAGCGCTAACTAATTAGCGCGAAAGTTTCTTTGTCAAAAAGGGCTTATTTTTGTTGAAATATTTTTTCTTCGTCGTTCTCTGGTGTGAGGGCAGCCATTTGTGTGTCTTTTTTTCTGGGGAGGGAGGGAGGGGGGGGGGGTGGGGCTTGAATTCACCGCACTAACATATCGTGGGTCATTTTGTTTCTGACTTCTACTTTTATTGAAACACTATGAATTAAAGGCTGCGGCTTTAAAGGTATTTGTGAATTGTTTTTTTCCGTTGCTTTGTGAAATTTTACCGCCTGCCGTCGAATATGTTACAAAAACAAGAGGCTGGAAAAGTATACAGCAACCTTCATTCTCTATCATATCACCTTCATTTTTTCTCGACATTTTAGGAAGTTACTAAATAAATATAGTTTAAAAAAAGGGCTTGCGTCATATTGTTTTAAAGACCTTGTGTCCATTTGCACTCTTACGTTTTTCTTTCTTTTCAAAGTAGTGTTGATATGTTTTTCAATATTTAGATAGAATCATCAGTTGCTTTATTAGGATGGTCTTAACAAACATAATATCTTCATGACTTACTCGAATAACCTTTCGGCTTCTCTTACATTCAGGACTTTGTGTTACTTTTGTTTATCGTCCTGCGACCAAATGTGCATACGTGCCCACCGCCCAAACCTGTCGATGTCTAACCGGCGTTCAGTCATGAGGTATCGTGCCATTTCTAAGGTTTGTAGTCTTTACCTTTGTACAATCCTCTGATATATTCATTCTTTCTGACAAAGTGTAAAAGCCGTTGACTATTATACTATATATATCTATTATACATCGTTTTGAGTGTTTTTTCTTATCGCAAAGTACCGCATTGTTTCTGAGCATGCCGAACATAACCGCCTATAAAACCAATAAAATCGAGAATGCTATCATAATAACTTTATTGTATTTATTGTTAGGAAAGCCTATCAACGGTGATGAACCCAGACCTATATAGATCTACAATAAAAAAAATAATAGTAATTATCTCAAATGATTATGCTAATGGTAATAAGCAATACACTCTTTTCTTTTTTTAAGAACATTTTTAAGAAGAACGTCCAGCCTGATATTACCAAATTTTAAGAACATGCTATTAAAATACCGATACTCAGTAGTAGTAAAATATCCGCAGTGGCTATATGCCCGACAGTCAGGACAGGTCTTGGATTGACTAAATGCCCGACAGTTTTCAATTTATTCAAATAACTAAGTTACATTGTCTTTCTAGTGAGTTCAAAGTATTCTTTATTTGTTGAGAAAGGGCAAGCGAATCTGAAACTAAAATTACGATTTTATAGGGTACACAGACAAAGGAAAGCATTCAATACCGACAACAAAGCTCAATCCAGAATAGCTTCCCTTTCTAAACAAATATAGGATAATTTGAACTCACTTGGTTTACAAATTATTGGCTTATTTGAATAAATTGGAAACTCTCGGGCATTAGCTAAGTCCATTGAAGACCTGTCCCGATAGTGTTGTAGGAGAACAAATTCTGTGTCACTTTGATAACGATTTTATAGTATATACAAGCAAGGAAAAACGTTAAATTCCGACTACAAATCTCAATTTAGATTCGCTTGCCCTTTCTCCACAAATATACAATACTTTGAACTCACGATAATTGAAAACTGTCGGGCATTTATAGTCCATCCAAGACCCATCCCGACTGCCGGGCATAACGCTCTGTTTTTTTTTTTTTTTTTTTTTTTTTTGTAGATGCTGTAATATACCTAATATGCTTCGGATAAGATATCTTTATTACTTCTTGATGAACAAAAAGCAAAAATACAAAAGCAAAACAGAAGCGAGATTAGGTGAAAGTTAGTGAAAAACTAGCCGAAACGAGTATCTATCAACCGTTCTGTGTAAAAGAGTCCAATATATTGGATGAACGTATTGTTTGAAGTCTACCAATATACTATTCTAACCTTTTAGAATCATTTGCAGGAGGGACTCGTTTCCGATCTCTCTCACTTATATATGGCGTAGCGGGGCTGGAATGCTAAAGTTTTTATTAAAAGAATTTAAAGGACCTCTGCAAAGTTTGGCAACCAGGTTATTATTTTGTAATGCTTCTTCGCAAACCTATGTTAACGTTAAACAGTCAAATAAATTGTGACCAGAAGGCAAAAATGCGACTTTAGAGAAAAGTGTTTGGGAACTAGGCAAATTACAAACTCCCCCTTTTTCTGACACGGAAATGAGTTTTCGCTGGGATAAAGTCTTCTAGACTACCTTATAGTCCAATAATATGTATGACTATTGTTTGACTGTTTACAATTGGTCCTTGAGTATAGGACATGACACCTGCAAATAAGACCACAACCCATGGAAAACATTTTCTATTGCAACAACAGAGAGAAGTTATTAGCTCTCACATCCGCTTACTATGTCCCCGCTCCTATTTTCTCCTGTGTTTTTATTTGTGAGCAATGTCGTTTTATTTTTCATGTACGAGAAAATACAGCATTGTTGTGGTGATGCCACAATAAATGTGCATTCCATGCGCCTTATACCATATGCTAATGTATGCTAATTAGCACGAGGTCCACATTTGCGCATGTTGACGGGTGAAAGAGAAGACCGAAAAGCCCGTCAAGAAGATCTGATCTGTAACACACGAAAAGCCCTACTTCCTCATTCAAAACTCCAAATACTTGATATACCACAGCCGGACCTACGAAAAACACGCGTCAGAGCTCTAAAGGTAAGATTAGGGCCCCAGTATTAAGGGAGATGCTAGAATTCGCGAACAAATCCGCCTTTGCTGTTTGCGCTTGATCTTCTTGGTCTTCACAAATCTTATGAATTGTCCACTGTGTAACCTCCACTAAAACACGTAAACCCTTGATTTCTAGCATTTACACAACGAGCAGGTACCTCCAGGACATGAGAATATTATCGGCAAGGAATATATCTTGGTGAATATAGGCGAAGGATGAACTCGCGCATACATGCTTCTAGTGGTCTGTCGGACCTTGTGGCCTCTTTTGTAATCTGTCAGATGTTCACCAACCTTCGACCAACCCTTTCGCTTTCCTGTCGCTAGAAACTTTGCTACATTGCAGTCAACCACAGGAATTCCATCTCACACGCTTAGCAGTCGCATTTATTTGTAAATTCCTGCTTGTTTTCCGACAGTGACTTGAGTATTGGCAGCCAATACGCGATGTACTTTCCGACATGTTATCTTCTTGTTGTTAGACGTCGCGCTTATAATAATGCGCGTTGATGTTTAGATGTGTAGTTGTGTGTATTTGCCCTGCTTTCAAACACTTCTTATAGCCAATAGAGTCGATACTCTGATACCTAAATACAAGTTTCTTTTTTTTGTCAAGGTATTTTAAATTTGCCTCTTCAATGGTTGATGGGGCTTTCTTGTCTGGATTCCAAATCACAAACCGCTCATAGAAGAACCGCACTATCGACCCTTCCCAAATATTCAACAAAGTTTCCGCTCGCTGATAAAAATCTCTGTATGCATATAAGCTCAAGAAAAGCTTCATTTTGGGTTTAACTATCCAGAATACATATAGAAGGGTGTATTATTATTTTTAACATCAGCTGAACAGCTTTATTTATTGATATGCTAGATGGAAATGGTATGGGGAATTGGCTACTTTAGAAATCAAGCTTAGGATTAGGATCAAATGATCATATGAAATCTTTCGAGGTGAATATTTTTACTCGATTGTAACATATACCACATGTTTAATAGCCACATAATATCTACTAATATCTACTACTATAAAATTCTAGTTTTTGCGCGCTGTAATAATTTTTATCCATTTGATCGCGACAAAAAGCCTTCCTATGATGGCAAATATATAACTATTGCCTTCATAAATATTTATAGAATTGATTATTTTTTTCTTTGCCGTGCCATTTCGAATGCTGGGAAAGACTTAAATGCTAAATTCGAATTAAGATTGCCATAAAAACGCCATTTAATGAGTTGAACATCTGTAAGTAGGGACATATATTATTGTCTGATTGTCTGGCGACTGTAGTGTGATTGCCTGTATGTTAAATTAAGAGGAAAATAACTGCATCATGGCTTCTTTTACTGAATGTTTTTTATTTTAATTTGGAGTTATATATTTGAGTTTTATTTTTTTTTGTTTTTGGGATGTTTGTTGATACAGTAGACATACTTGTATGCAGCAATATCTATCATTTTTAAAAACAATAGATTTAAATATTTGGCTCTTTTAATGGATAAACAGCTATGATACATCATCCAGTTTGTATCATGCTGTTGTTATCTTTTATGTGCAATGTCATTGCCCTTTGTAAATATATATAACCAGAAAAGTAACTTTGATATTATGTACTTTCTATCTTTTCTGATATGACACTAAATATTTTAGATATATGTTTTGTGATATATTAGCAAAATATGTTTTTTGTAATTAAACATACTGTTTGAATAAAATTGGTAGACAGTGTTTTTCATTTAGGTGAATAAATTCATGTCTGGAAGTCAATTAACTGCAGACTTACATAACACACTGCCCCTAATTACCACAAGTGAATCTATTTTGCAAAACATTGTTTGGTTCTGTCTTATATATTTCTTGTTTTTCAGAGCACGATGGCCGAGCAGCCGGCATACCAGTCAGATGAGCACATATGTAAGTTCACTCACCTGAGTAACAGATCATACCATAATTTTTGGATCTGTAATGTTGTTTTTAGAAATATTTAAAATATTTTATGATGCAAAGGAGCCAAATAATCAATCCCATTTACTAATTGTTTTTCCTATTATTATTTTGTGATACATACTAGGTTTTTTATAGTTGAGCTTTGAAAATTTCATTCTCTTAGGCCACATAAAAAATATTTTGGATATTTTTGGATATTATTAATTTCTTCTATACAAATGGTCATTGTATTCTTATCCAAATTTGTTTAGACTTTAGAGCTGCCCTGAAAGTTGGCTCGAAAGTTGAAAATGGATAATTATGAAACCTCCCTGTGCAACAGCTTTTTTCATCCCAAGCACATAGTTTGAGGGTTTTACAAGAGGCAAGAGCACCCTTTCAGCCAACAGTATTTTTTCAATATTCAACTGATTTGTATATTTATCACAAGCATCTATATCTGCAGCCTTCTCTCCCCTCACTACTCAGCACAGGCACCATCACGTCCCCCACCCCCCCTCCGAGTAACGCCTATGTGGCCAATGCCCCAGTATTGTACTTGGGCTATTGAATATTGTTATTTAGTAAATAAAACTCGGGAACCTTGCAAGAACAAGCGATTTGATTGGTTGAGAAACTCGGGATAAAATGCAATATACACCTCCTAGGAGGTGGATATTTTCCTGCGCCCAAAATCAAGCAAAATGGCGGATGTAACAGCCGATTTGCAAGAGATAAAAAAATTGCTCTAACACGGATAGTGGCTTTCAAAATATCTATATTTTGCCACTATCCACCTCAATGGAAAAAGGTATAATTGTTAACTATCTTGCTATCTCAGGATATTCCACCTGGAATATCATTGGTCATGCACAAGAAAGCAAGGCTGATACTGTATTTTGACATTCTGAAAATCAAATATTGGTATAAGTTCCTTTTTATTTGTATAGAAAATGTAATTCTATAGCTATTGGGCTCTTTATCACCCTGGAAAGATAATGAAAGTGCATTAACAGCATAAAAAATAAACTATACACCCAACTGACTGCCCAGTTTTAATGGAAAACAAAAAGGCTGTCTTTTTGTATTCAATTTATCCAGAATCTCATAACCTCCCATCCCATTATCCCATTTTTCCGAATTTTTAGGGTTTTCATGATGTTTTTCTGTGTGTTTAATAATAGCACCTTCTTGATTAAAGCTAGTGCAGTGCACGGCTTATTATGCCATAACGCATCACCAAAAAAAATGGTTGTCTCACAGATGTAGCACTTTAATAGTATAAAATAGGGAATAAGTGATAATACAGATTGAGGTTAACAGTTGTTTCGATGCCACTTTGTCACCAGCAACTTTTTGTTGCATATATTTTAGAATAAATATTTTGCTGAACTTAGAACTTTGAAAAAACATGTACATGATACATAGATTTGGATGAATGGGTCTATGCATGTTCCTTTCAGGAAGGGGAGAGGCACATAGATCATACCCGTGAGGGAGGGAAAGGGAGGAGCACAAAGATCATACCAAGGAGGGAGTGGAGGGGCAGATAGATCATACCAGGGAGGGAGGGGAGGAGCACATAGAGCATACCAAGGAGGGAGGGGAGGGGCAGATAGATCATACCAGGGAGGGAGGGGAGGAGCACATAGACCATACCAAGGAGGGAGGGGAGGGGCAGATAGATAACACCAGGGAGAGAGGGGAGGAGCACATAGATCATACCAAGGAGGGAGGGGAGGAGCACAAAGATCATACCAAGGAGGGAGGGGAGGAGCACAAAGATCATACCAAGGAGGGAGGGGAGGAGCACATAGACTATACCAAGGAGGGAGGGGAGGGGCAGATAGATAACACCAGGGAGAGAGGGGAGGAGCACATAGATCATACCAAGGAGGGAGGGGAGGAGCTCAAAGATCATACCAAGGAGGGAGGGGCACAAAGATCATGCAAGGGAGGGAGGGGAGGGGCAGATAGATCATACCAGGGAGGGAGGGAGGAGCACATAGACCATTCCAAGGAGGGAGGGGAGGGGCACATAGATCATACTAGGGAGGGGAGGGGAGTTGCACATAGATCATACCAGGGAGGGAGGGGAAGGCAAATAGATCATACCAGGGAGGGAGGATAGAAGCAGATAGATCATACTAGGGAGGGAGGGGAAGGCAGATAGATCATACCAGGGAGGGAGGGAAAGGCAGATAGATCATACCAGGGAGGGAGGGGAAGGCAAATAGATCATACCAGGGAGGGAGGAAAAGGCAGATAGATCATACCAGGGAGGGAGCCAAAGGCAAATAGATCATACCAAGAAGGGGAGGAGCAGATAGATCATTCCAGGGAGGGAGGGGATGGCAGATAGATCATACCAGGGAGGGAGGGGAAGGCAGATAGATCATTACAGGGAGGGAGGGGAAGGCAGATAGATCATTCCAGGGAGGGAGGGGAAGGCAGATAGATCATTTCAGGGAGGAAGGAGAAGGCAGATAGATCATTCCAGGGAGGAAGGAGAAGGCAGATAGATCATTACAGGGAGGGAGGGGAAGGCAGATAGATCATTACAGGGAGGGAGGGGAAGGCAGATAGATCATTCCAGGGAGGGAGGGGAAGGCAGATAGATCATTCCAGGGAGGGAGGGGAAGGCAGATAGATCATTCCAGGGAGGAAGGAGAAGGCAGATAGATCATATCAGGGAGGGAGGGGAAGGCAGATAGATCATACCAGGGAGGGAGGGGAAGGCAGGTAGATCATACCAGGGAGGGAGGGGAAGGCAGATAGATCATATCAAGGAGGGAGGGAAAGGCAGTTAGATCATACCAGGGAGGGAGGTAAAGGCAGATAGATCATAGTAGGGAGGGAGGGAAAGACAGAGAGATCATAGTAGGGAGGGAGGAGCAGATAGATCATACCAGAAAGGAAGGGAAAGGTTGATACTATTAAAAAGAGATGAGTATGTCACACAAATTGGAAGGAAAATATGGATTATAAAGAAGGTTGATGAGACATATTTATAAAATAGATTCATATCTGTAAAGCTGTGTATACATTGTTGCTTACCCTCTGCTTGATATATTTTCTATTTCTTTTCCTTATTTCTTCCATTTCTGTATCATGTTCAGTGTGTGATGAGTGTGACCAGCTCTACAAAGGCCACTGTCCAGTCCATGGTCCCCTAGAATGGATTCCTCATTCTAAAGCCATCAGCTCTGCCCACTACAGCCCATGTGTAGCGTCCCTGCCTGACGGCCTGCTGATGAAGGAGTCCACTATCCCAGAGGTGGAGATGGGTGTGTTTGCTGCCAGGATCATCCAAAAGAGGGTCATGTTCGGACCTTTTCAAGGCAAGAGGGTACTACCGCAGCAGTTGATCTCTGGACAGAACTTGACATTTGCTTGGGATGTAAGTACAGCTCATTGAACTAATCTGGGACATGTATTATATACTGTATGCTCGGGACATGACTACAGATTATTCAACTAATCTTGGACAGGTAGTTAAGCAATAGTATGTTTGACAGCATAAACATATTGTGTAATTATTTATCATGTAATCATAGTCCACCCATCCCTGGCTATGTCTCCATCCTAGATTATCATGTCATGCTAAAATATTTTATCTCCATGTTTGCCACTAGGGCGCTGAGCTTCTAGCATGCAAAAAGAATAACAAGCATATCTCTTTGTCGATAAATAATAATTGACTGCGCACCCTGGCTTTTTTCATTCCTTTCTCCTTTTAGTTGCTTCAGAGTGGCCTTGCTACATCTGTGCTGGATAGAAGCTTGCGTGACTATTTCCAATCCTTTCCCCTTTTAGTTGCTTCAGAGTGGCCTTGCTACATCTGTGCTGGATAGAAGCTTTGGTGACTATTTCCAATCCTTTCCCCTTTTATTAGTTGCTTCTGAGTGGCCTTGCTACATCTGTGCTGGATAGAAGCTTGCGTGACTATTTCCAATCCTTTCCCCTTTTAGTTGCTTCAGAGTGGCCTTGCTACATCTGTGCTGGATAGAAGCTTGCGTGACTATTTCCAATCCTTTCCCCTTTTAGTTGCTTCAGAGTGGCCTTGCTACATCTGTGCTGGATAGAAGCTTGCGTGACTATTTCCAATCCTTTCCCCTTTTAGTTGCTTCAGAGTGGCCTTGCTACATCTGTGCTGGATAGAAGCTTGCGTGACTATTTCCAATCCTTTCCCCTTTTAGTTGCTTCAGAGTGGCCTTGCTACATCTGTGCTGGATAGAAGCTTGCGTGACTATTTCCAATCCTTTCCCCTTTTAGTTGCTTCAGAGTGGCCTTGCTACATCTGTGCTGGATAGAAGCTTGCATGACTATTTCCAATCCTTTCCCCTTTTAGTTGCTTCAGAGTGGCCTTGCTACATCTGTGCTGGATAGAAGCTTGCGTGACTATTTCCAATCCTTTCCCCTTTTAGTTGCTTCAGAGTGGCCTTGCTACATCTGTGCTGGATAGAAGCTTGCGTGACTATTTCCAATCCTTTCCCCTTTTAGTTGCTTCAGAGTGGCCTTGCTACATCTGTGCTGGATAGAAGCTTGCGTGACTATTTCCAATCCTTTCCCCTTTTAGTTGCTTCAGAGTGGCCTTGCTACATCTGTGCTGGATAGAAGCTTGCGTGACTATTTCCAATCCTTTCCCCTTTTAGTTGCTTCAGAGTGGCCTTGCTACATCTGTGCTGGATAGAAGCTTGCGTGACTATTTCCAATCCTTTCCCCTTTTAGTTGCTTCAGAGTGGCCTTGCTACATCTGTGCTGGATAGAAGCTTGTGTGACTATTTCCAATCCTTTCCCCTTTTAGTTGCTTCAGAGTGGCCTTGCTACATCTGTGCTGGATAGAAGCTTGCGTGACTATTTCCAATCCTTTTCCCTTTTAGTTGCTTCAGAGTGGCCTTGCTACATCTGTGCTGGATAGAAGCTTGCGTGACTATTTCCAATCCCTTCCCCTTTTAGTTGCTTCAGAGTGGCCTTGCTACATCTGTGCTGGATAGAAGCTTGCGTGACTATTTCCAATCCTTTCCCCTTTTAGTTGCTTCAGAGTGGCCTTGCTACATCTGTGCTGGATGCGACAGAGGAGTCTCGTAGTAACTGGATGCGTTACGTCACATACGCACGCGATAAACGCGAGCAGAATTTGACTGCATTTCAGTTCTGCGGGGAGATCTACTACCGGACCTTCCGCACCATCTACCCAGGGGAGGAGCTGCTTGTGTGGTTTGAAGACGAGTACAGCTGTTCTATCGATGACCTTCCGGAAGAGTTTTCTAGTGATCAAGGTACTGGCCCTTACGCATGCAAGACAGTACTTGATGATTACAGTAATAAGCATGTCAAAAGCTACATACGTAAGACAATTCTTAATGATAAGTTAACATACCAGAAGCTACATACACACGCTACACATGCAAGACAGTACTTGATGAGAAGTTAACGTGTCAGAAGCTACATACACACGCTACACATGCGAGACAGTACTTGATGAGAAGTTAACATACCAAAAGCTACATACACACGCTTCACATGCGAGACAGTACTTGATGAGAAGTTAACATACCAGAAGCTACATACACACGCTACACATGCGAGACAGTACTTGATGAGAAGTTAACATACCAAAAGCTACATACACACGCTACACATGCAAGACAGTACTTGATGAGAAGTTAACATACCAAAAGCTACATACACACGCTACACATGCAAGACAGTACTTGATGAGAAGTTAACATACCAAAAGCTACATACACACGCTACACATGCAAGACAGTACTTGATGATTACAGTAAATAGCAGTCAAAAGCTACATACGTAAGACAATTCTTAATGATAAGTTAACATACCAGAAGCTACATACACACGCTACACATGCAAGACAGTACTTGATGAGAAGTTAACATACCAGAAGCTACATACACACGCTACACATGCGAGACAGTACTTGATGAGAAGTTAACATACCAGAAGCTACATACACACGCTACACATGCAAGACAGTACTTAATGATAAGTTAACATACCAGAAGCTACATACACACGCTACACATGCAAGACAGTACTTGATGAGAAGTTAACATACCAGAAGCTACATACACACGCTACACATGCGAGACAGTACTTGATGAGAAGTTAACATACCAGAAGCTACATACACACGCTACACATGCAAGACAGTACTTGATGAGAAGTTAACATACCAAGAGCTACATACACACGCTACACATGCAAGACAGTACTTGATGAGAAGTTAACATACCAGAAGCTACATACACACGCTACACATGCAAGACAGTACTTGATGAGAAGTTAACATACCAAAAGCTACATACACACGCTTCACATGCGAGACAGTACTTGATGAGAAGTTAACATACCAGAAGCTACATACACACGCTACACATGCAAGACAGTACTTGATGAGAAGTTAACATACCAAAAGCTACATACACACGCTTCACATGCGAGACAGTACTTGATGAGAAGTTAACGTGTCAGAAGCTACATACACACGCTACACATGCAAGACAGTACTTAATGATAAGTTAACATACCAGAAGCTACATACACACGCTACACATGCAAGACAGTACTTGATGAGAAGTTAACATACCAGAAGCTACATACACACGCTACACATGCAAGACAGTACTTAATGATAAGTTAACATACCAGAAGCTACATACACACGCTACACATGCGAGACAGTACTTGATGAGAAGTTAACATACCAGAAGCTACATACACACGCTACACATGCAAGACAGTACTTGATGAGAAGTTAACATACCAGAAGCTACATACACACGCTACACATGCAAGACAGTACTTGATGAGAAGTTAACATACCAGAAGCTACATACACACGCTTCACATGCGAGACAGTACTTGATGAGAAGTTAACATACCAGAAGCTACATACACACGCTACACATGCAAGACAGTACTTGATGAGAAGTTAACATACCAGAAGCTACATACACACGCTACACATGCGAGACAGTACTTGATGAGAAGTTAACATACCAAAAGCTACATACACACGCTACACATGCAAGACAGTACTTGATGAGAAGTTAACATACCAGAAGCTACATACACACGCTAAACATGCAAGACAGTACTTGATGAGAAGTTAACATACCAGAAGCTACATACACACGCTAAACATGCAAGACAGTACTTGATGAGAAGTTAACATACCAAAAGCTACATACACACGCTACACATGCGAGACAGTACTTGATGAGAAGTTAACATACCAGAAGCTACATACACACGCTACACATGCAAGACAGTACTTAATGAGAAGTTAACATACCAGAAGCTACATACACACGCTACACATGCGAGACAGTACTTGATGAGAAGTTAACATACCAGAAGCTACATACACACCTAGGCAATTTCTTGATGATCTCTGACTTAGCAATGTCACAAGGCATGCAAGGATAAGTTGAAACCCATGAGTGAATTTAACTTCGCAAAGACTACTTCACATTTTTTAGTACTGGATTTCTGTGCAATAGCTTGATGTTTAACAGTAGTTGCTACTTTTTACCCATGCTTCTTTCGGCTAGATACTTAAATACAAATTTAGTGTCTCTTGTCTTGTAATGCCTGAGTTCGCGTGCATGTTTTGCCGTACGGTGTTCGCCGGCAGCTAATACCGTCTTTTGGCTTGTAGTGCCTCAGTTACCGTGTCTCTTGCCTTGTAGTGCTCCAGTTCGCCTGCATGTTTAGCTTATACCGTGTCTCTTGTCTTGTAGTGCCTCAGTTCGCGTGCATGTTTTGCCGTACCATGTTCGCCGGTAGCTTATACCGTGTCTCTTGTCTTGTAGTGCCTGAGTTCTCTTGCATGTTTTGCCGTACGGTGTTCGCCGGTAGCTTATACCGTGTCTCTTGTCTTGTAGTGCCTGAGTTCGCGTGCATGTTTTGCCGTACGGTGTTCGCGGGCGCCACTTACCTACACAAGCACCACAAGTTCCGCTGTCCAAACGGACCCCTGCATGGCACCTACGGCGCATCCCGAACCACAGGCCTTGTGGGGGCGTTATTTCGGTTACCTGTCGAGGTCCCCGATGGCTGGAGCAGCACTGAACAGGAATTAGAGAGCAACACCAGAAAGTCCCTGTCGCCTGACTCCCATCACTCGCGACGCAAGAGCAAGCCCCGCAAACTCGCGAGACAAATGGAAGAAGACGAGGCGTGGAACCCCGAGCAGCCTTTCGGTCCACCTCCCGCGTCCTTCCTCAATGAGAACTTCACGCGTGATAAAGATAGCGCGACCCTCGTGATGCTACCCCCTGGCACGCGCGTGTGCGACTCGCGCGACGACTCGTGCGATGCAGAGAAGCAGATGCTACACGCGGGAACAAAAAGGTCCGCGGAGGATTATGACGATTACTATCACATGGACAAGCAGGTGTGCCACGAGCAAGGCGATGACCCGCGCGTGTCGCCAACGAGTCAGCAATACGCGTGTGGCGAGTGTGGCAAGACTTTCGCGCGACCCACATGGTGGGCAAAACACGAGTCTGCGCACAACTGCAAGCGAGCTTCACCGAGCGCGAGGTCCTCACCGACCCCGAGTGAATCACCTTCACTCAGTAAAATACCATCCTCAAGCAAAACACTGTCTCCAAGTAAAATATTCGAACACAACGAAACTGAGGTGAGTCAAAAACAGGGCTCAACTTTATCGTCATTTACCAGGACAGGGGAGTCGGTCTGCGAAGATTTGCTGAAATAAAAAGAAATTTCTTCAAATAACTCAAATAACTCCAATGCTGACTAGTGCTCTTAAATGAAAATTCTTAATTATAGAATACAGGGAATTCAACTTCATGGATTCGCGTGTAATTCTCATTTTACCTTTGTAGCCGACTGTGGAGAAAAAACCTAAGATGAAGCATCCTCGTGTGTCGTACCGGTGCGATGAGTGCGGCCGCGCCTTCGCCTGTCCGTCCTGGTTGAAACGCCACAAGCGTGTCCATGGGGGCTCTACCGACCTATCACCAACCGAGGAGAAACCTGTCCCTATATCGCATGCGTCGGCCAACGCCCTGGACGAGACCCGACCACATATATGTCAAGACTGTGGCCGGCGATTTGCTGTCCCGGCCTGGCTAACACGTCACCGTATGGTCCATCACAAGTCTGCGCCCCAAACTACCTACGACCCGTCCAAACCTTTCAACTGTACCATCTGCGGACGATCATTCGCGGTCGCCTACTGGCTGATCCGCCATCAGAAAATGTACCACGAGGAAGTAATTCCCCCCACTCCGATCACACCCGCAGCTCAGTCAGACAATAAGGACCTTCCATGGAAATGCGAGGACTGTGGACTGGCGTTTAAGTGGTCGTCCTGGTTACAGCGCCATCAGCGCAATAATTGTCACGGTGAGAGTAATAAGAAGGCGGTGGTGACCGTGACATCCAAGATGCAGGCACCGAGGTCTGATGCCCCGTTTGCGTGCGAGCGACCAGGATGCGGGAAGGCGTTTGCTACTAAGCGTCAGTACGGACGACACAGGCGACGGCATTTGCAGAATGATATCTTAAATGGCAGAAAGGTGCCCGAGGAGAAACCCTCCGAAACGGCTACTAACGGCCCGCCCTTCATCTGTCCGCATGCGAACTGTGGGAGATCGTTCGGCGCCAGACATCTCTACTTGAAACATAAAAGACGCCATCTCAGCACTCAACCACAAGTTCAGGATTCCGCCAAACATGATGCAGCCAAGAGTATCGAAAAAGAAGTCGAGCCGTTGAAAGAGACTACGCCAGATGATGCAATGGAATCGGAGAAGGTGGATTCGGAAAGCTCAGTGCAAGGACCTCCATACACGTGTAAGTATTGCAGTAAGGTGTTCTCGTACTCTCTGCTGCTAAAAAGACACGAGTTAAGACATCGCAACAACGAAAACACCAAGAAGAAGATCCTGAAGGCGCTCAATCTCCCGCCTGAGTTACCTGTCGAGGAGAACACAGCGTTCCCGCACGTCTGCGAGATATGCGGAGCTTCGTTTAAAGGCCTCCACTTGTGGAATCGCCACATGGTCAAGCATCTGAACGACAAGGAACCGCCCAACAAGAAACCAAGTGTTCTTTTCAAACGCCAAATGTACTCTTGCGAGGAATGCGGCAAGAAATTCGCGGCAGCCTCGTGGCTGACACGTCACATGCGCGAACATGCGGCAAGGGCAGAAAGCGTCGAGGACCTACCAAATGCCACGGCGCCTCAATCCCAGGCAGAACCTGTGAAGCACACGTGCGATGAGTGCGGTAGAATGTTCGCGACGTCGTTTTGGTTGACAAGACACAAAAGAGAACACGCTAAGCGTTTAGAGGGTGTGGCCCAAGGGATAACCACTGAGGGTTCACGGTCTACCCACACGGAGAAGCATAACAAGCCTTCCAAATTCAAGCGGGGAAAACATACCTGTGATGAGTGCGGGAGGAGCTTTGCCGTCGCATTCTGGCTGACAAGGCACAAACGAGAACACATGCCGAAGTCTGCTGATGGGGAAACCATCGAAGAGACCCCCGATCAACCCGTGGGCGTCAAGAAAAATGGACGGACTGTGTATATTTGCTCAGAACCCGACTGCAATAGGGAGTTCCCTTGGCCGTCGTGGCTAGTGAAGCATCGACGGATTCATCAGCGGAAAAAGGTGGCACAGATGAAGGCTGAGGCTGAGGTCGAACAAGAGGCCAAGGTAGAAGAGGGCGAGGTCACAGAAGCGCCCGCAGTGACAGCTATCGAGGAGAAGGAAGAGGTATCGAAAGAGAAAAATGTGATCATCCAAAGTGAAATGGACACGGTGACGGACATGAAGACGGAGCAGTGTTACGAGGTGTTCGGCGAGGTGGGGGTGAAGCAGTACCGGTGTAAGATCTGCCACAAGACTTCTGCTTGGCACACAGGTATCGTGTACCACGTGCGCGTGCACCACACTCACGAGCGGCCCTTCCAGTGCCAGATTTGCCACAAGTCATTCCACATGGCGGGCGACCTGACCAAGCATGCCAAGCGCCATTCCGGTGAGAAGCCATTCCCATGCCAGCACTGCTCTAAGTGCTTTGCCACCGCGCAACAGGCACGCAAGCACGCCAACAGCCACCACACCCCCCTACCCTACCACTGCATGGGGTGTGGTAAGAGGTTCCGGGACAGGAGCTCCCTATGGAAGCATAAGCTCAGTAGTGGTCCTTGTAATAAGGTATGTCAGTAATGAGGTATGTCAATAATGAGGTATGTCAATAATAAGGTATGTCACTAATGAGGTATGTCACTAATGAGGTATGTCAATAAAAAGGTATGTCAATAAAAAGGTATGTCAATAATGAGGTATGTCAATAATGAGGTATGTCAATAATGAGGTATGTCAATAATGAGGTATGTCAATAATGAGGTATGTCAGTAATGAGGTATGTCAATAACGAGGTATGTCAAAAATGAGGTATGTCAATAATGAAGTAAGTCAATAATGAGGTATGTCAATAATGAGGTATGTCAATAAAAAGGTATGTCAATAATGAGGTATGTCAATAAAAAGGTATGTCAATAATGAGGTATGTCAATAATGAGGTATGTCAATAATGAGGTAAGTCAATAATAAGGTATGTCAATAATGAGGTATGTCAATAATGAGGTATGTCAATAATGAGGTATGTCAATAATGAGGTATGTCAATAATGAGGTATGTCAATAATGAGGTATGTCAATAATGAGGTAAGTCAATAATGAGGTATGTCAATAATGAGGTATGTCAATAATGAGGTATGTCAATAATGAGGTAAGTCAATAATAAGGTATGTCAATAATGAGGTAAGTCAATAATGAGGTATGTCAATAATGAGGTAAGTCAATAATAAGGTATGTCAATAATGAGGTAAGTCAATAATGAGGTATGTCAATAATGAGGTATGTCAATAATGAGGTAAGTCAATAATAAGGTATGTCAATAATGAGGTATGTCAATAATGAGGTAAGTCAATAATAAGGTATGTCAATAATGAGGTATGTCAATAATGAGGTATGTCAATAATGAGGTAAGTCAATAATAAGGTATGTCAATAATAAGGTAAGTCAATAATGAGGTATGTCAATAATGAGGTATGTCAATAATGAGGTATGTCAATAATAAGGTATGTCAATAATGAGGTAAGTCAAAGTCATGATGGGTCACCCATCATTAGCTCAGAATCTACGAATTTTGGATATGCTGGTTTCTTTTCAATCCCTTTTTGTTGTTAGGGTTCTAACTGAGATTACCGCCTATAGAAAGAGTAATCGCAAACTCTTTGAAACTAGCGATCGATAAATTATTAATTAGGAACGTCTTACACGTAATGTGGCAAAATTTTCAGCACACTGTAAATCATATGTCAATTTCCTTCTCTGTAGCTATGTAAACTTTTTAACTCTTCTTTCCTCACTGTGCCACCTCCTCTTTGTAACTATGCAATTTTTTTTTTGTTAAAACTCTTTTTTCTTCACTGAGCCATTTCCTCTGTAACTAAATAACCTTTTCAAAACTTTATTCTTCACTGAGCCATTTCCTCTGTAACTAAATAACCTTTTCAAAACTTTATTCTTCACTGAGCCATTTCCTCTGTAACTAAATAACCTTTTCAAAACTTTATTCTTCACTGAGCCATTTCCTCTGTAACTAAATAACCTTTTCAAAATTTTATTCTTCACTGTGACACATCCCCTGTAAATGGGCAATCTTTTAAATTATCCTTTTTTCACTGTGCCACATCCATATTTAGGTAAAGGATAGACGCAAGGTAGCCCACTCAGCGAAACCTGTACCGGAAAAACCCCAGCCCCCAATGGCACTATCGGGACATGGTTCCACTCAGTGCAACATCTGCAAGAAAGACTTCGAAGACACGGGCTCCCTGTGGGGCCATCGCTTGCGAGTACATCCCGACATGCTCCTCGGCACGTGTAAGAAATGCGGTAACCATAAGGGCGACGGGCACTCGTGTCAGGGCACTGCGACAAGGTCACAGACCAAGGTCAGCGGGGCACCTTCCACCAGGTCACACGCAAAGGTTGGTATAGCGCTTTTTAATAGTACAGATAATCTATGATTGCAATAGTGTTGATTCAGTTCGAGTATTGATAAGCGGCTGTTTTTTTTGTTGTGTGAAAAACAAGTAAGGGTTAGGATTAGGGTGCATCATTTCCCTTCTTTGTGACAGCTTAATCATAGCTTTACTTGCACACCTCTACCACAGGCCACCTTAACACGCATTGAATGGAACTCTACGCCATTTTGTATCCATCAATATTTATTGTATGTTTATTTGTCCGACGCACGCATCACCGTTGAACCCTGTATGTACCCGGCATGTAAAAATACGCTGACCCGTGGTTCCATTAGTTCCAGTTCTTACACACTAACTCCCACCACTGGACCAGTCTTATCATGCCTTATGCGTTAAGTTTTGTTTACAAATACTAGATGTGTCCGCATGTGCTTGTCTCCTTTCAAACTTGCACCATCCCAATTCAACTTTTATGTGTTTATAGGCCCTACACCTGACTTGTTTCCGCTGCGGCGAGTCGTTCAGTGATCGTGACGAGTACCGCAGCCATCTGACCACACACCGCACGGGCGAGAAGATCGTATGCAAGTACTGCGGCAAGAGCTGGCTCCGCAAGGCCGACCTCACCAGGCACTTGCGCGTGCATACGGGAGAGCGACCCTACCCATGTCCTGAGTGCGGGCTCGCCTTCAAGGTATCAGATGGACTCAAGCGGCACATGCGCAGTTTGCATCCGAACTCGACTAAGCCTTGCTTGAGGGTAGAGCCCGACGGTGCTAACAGCAGTGAAGGTAATCCCTCCCCTCCCCTCTTCTTTCCCCTCTCCACTCCCCTCCCCCTTGAGGGTCGAGAGCTCTCAACCAGAACTTTGAAAACTATTAGACTGTATCTTTTCCAACGTTGACTGCGAGTATTCTGAGAACTCTTGCGATCGATTCCCAAAATGCCAAAACCGCTTCTAACCGTCAATCAAGTTTTGAATTTTAATAATAGAACATGTTTTGTACTCTCGGATTGGTCAAAGCATTGCAGTGAGGTGTCTTTGGTAGAAGCCATCAAAGTGTAGGCCATTTGAAGGTTTTTGACAGTTGAAGGTTTTTGACAAACAAAAGCTAAAATGCATTTTGTAGCTTGGAATTTATAGAGTGGCGCGGTAGCTTAGTGCGGGCTTAGCTTCTCATGCAAGAGGGCCGCTGACAATGATGACACTGCTCACACACTAACTCACAATCATGTTTTTTAACTGCGTGGAGCAGTCCGTATCTATACACTGACGAGTAAAGTCAGTCACATGTGAAGCGCATTTGATTGATTCGTATGTTAAAGTGCGCTATACAAATGTCAAGCATTAAATGTCAAGCATTAATTTACATTACATTTTATTTTTATTAGGAGGAGTTCGCAGACTACTTGCAGTTAAGTGTTTAAAAGGCTGCGTGTTGCTTTAACTTCTCTTCCTGCTGACAATTAGTGCGTATATTCATGTAGCTTATTTATACGCAGACAACGAGATACACATTGGGGAGAATCAAGACGTTGAAGCTATGTCAAGCCCTGATAAAGCGAACGAAGATGACACCGAAAACAATGTGTCGGGACAAAAGGCCTTGTCAAGCCCAAGTAAAGCGGACAAAGATAAGCATGAAAACAATGAGTTGGGACAAAAGCCCGTTTCAAGCCCCGCTAAAGCGGAAAAAGATAACACTGAATTCAGCGAGTCTGGACCTGAGCCCGTGTCAAGCCCTTTAAAAGCGGACAAAGATAAGACCGAAATCGATGCGTCGTCTGGGCAGAATTCGGCTGACGACGCAGATGGCGTCACAGAGAAACCTAGTGAGAAGTCGACCAGTAGAAAGGAATATGTTGAGTTAGAGAACATTGTAGATTATACTAGGGAAGACAGCCAGAAACAGACTGAGAATGGTGCAATAACGAAGCCTATGGACGGCACTGAGAAAGCCGCAAGTAACGATGAAGAGGATTCGACCAAAACGGATACGGACACTTCTAGGGAAATTTCTAAGAAAGACAGTGAAGAGAATTCGACCAAAACAGATACGGGTACTTCTACGGACATTTATAAGAAAGACAGTGAAGAGAATTCGACCAAAACAGATACGGGCAGTTCTAGGAACATTTCTAAGAATGGTAGTGACAGTGAACTGGAGAACGACCACGGCGATGATGAAAATATTCTCAAGCCAAGCAAGAAGCCGGAAGTGTCGTCACTAGGCACAGAGACTGACGTACCAGAAGAATGTGATAGGTCTGCGAATAACACAGAGCCGGTAAGGAAGGATACAAGCCCTTCTCAGGTGAACGGTACGGCAGAGGAGATCGGGGAGAATGTATCAACTAGCATTCCTGCTGCCCTTGGTCAGACTGTTGTTGACACTAATCGCAAGGATACGCGCCCAGAAGAGGCGACCACGGATCGTCCTCTTGGTGATGCTTTAAACGCGTACAGCGAGACGGATGGGCCCACGAACTCGCTTTCAGAAGAACAATTCAATACAGGCTCCGAGCAAGTGTCAGAACCAGAGGAATCGCGTAGAATAGACGTAGAACTTGAGGTCTCTGAGACGGGAGCGACGGTTAATGGCAAAGAAGACAAAAGATACGACACAGAATCAGATACTGCGCTCACTCCTTCCTCAGAACTGGGGCATGAGAAAGAAAGCCACATTGATATAACTGAAGCGGGCGAATCGGATACCTCTTTTCAGGCAAGCAGCAAACGGGGGTTGAAGGCCAAGAAATCGAATGCGAAGAAGAAAGTTGCGGATTCAGTTAATAACAATGACGCAGGAGACACGAGTAAAGCGAAGGGGAACGCGGGGCGTAAATGCCCCTATTGCTCTAAGTTGTTTTCGTTGCCTGGTAACCTGGCCCGTCATGTGCGGCTTCACACGGGGGAGAGGCCGTTCTCGTGCAAAACGTGTGGAGAGACGTTCATGAGGTCAGATGTCATGAGCCAGCATATCGCGACATTCCACTGATCGTCGCGCACGTCCACGCCATTACACGTGTCTGCAACACGCATCGGAAAAGGCGAGCGCGGAAAACGACCGAAATTGTTGCGTTCCATCAAATAGCGGCTACACCGTTTCTATCAAATAACTGTGTCGTAAAATGATAAAAACGGATGAAATCTATTTCTGTTATTTTGCAAAAAAGGGGCTATAGATCATTCCTAATAGAAGGGGCTTGCCAAACTACTGTTCTGTTGAAGAGAACTTGATATCGAGTCTTTCCTGATTTATCCTAGAGCATTATTACCTTCTGATATAAGGCGCTGATATATGCGTATTTGATGGGTTTTATAGATATACTGTGTATCATAGTGGGCGTCGGTATTTATAATATTCGGTTACACGAAAACATTAAAATATTATTCAGAATAAATCCCTGGTGTTGCTTTTGTATTATGGATAAAGCGTTGTACGCTTTACATGACAGACGCGCAAGTTAGATCGTTGCGGTGAATGGCAGCTCTTCCTTGTACAGTTTAAGATTCATCCAAAGTTGAAAATCTATACTATGAACATAGGTTGAGTCGTTACTAGAAGAAGTGCTTCAAAAACCACATTCAGCCTGAAGCAAATAATGCCGGGTAAAACAAGCCTTTTGAAGTGGTTTTCATATTAACAATGTCTCTGAGAAATATACTTCAACTGATACACTTAGTTCAACAGGGTTTTGAAAACAACAACTCTAATATATTTGGCCTATGCAAAATTAAGTACCCCTCCCCTAACCCCTCCCCTTAATAGAACATAGACAGACTTACCAGTCCATTAATAGTCACCCTGTCTGTTATGATAATGTAAAACTCTCGTTTAAGTAGATAATTTATATCATTTATTTAACACGCTGCTTATCATACAATGATATAAGCATTAGATTGTATCCTAAGAAGAGTTCAAATACTTGATAAAACAGTGGACTATTATTGCCAAACTATACATAGAGATAAACTTTCTGTTTTACACAGAAGATCATTTAATTTCTTTGTAGACTTTAAAATTTCCTTTTTTGACGCACGTTCATTAGACAAAGTATTGCATCTGGTACTATGATTCAACCACCAGGAGATGGACTCGACAATCCGCTGTTCTGACAAGCGTGCGCCAAACAACAGCAACAAACCTTTATCACTGTTTGGCATAATATAACGTGATGCACATTTGATACGGCGGAAGGCCGAAAGGTCCATAGTACTCATGATATTCAGGAATTCCTTTTTCGCCTCTAAACGACAGCAAGTATAGGTGACTTGCACTAAAAAAAACCGTGAAATTTTGGTAACTCAACGGCGCAAAATACCAATACCAAAAATCAACTTATTCAGCGCTCACGAATCAGCCAGAAAGTTTCTATATCAAAAAGAGCTTATTTTATTGATTTTATTTGTCGCTCTCTGACGTCACGGCCGCAGCAAAGGCCACCCAAGCTTATTATTCGTAAATATTCAAAGTAGAGATGGTTCTGTACTAATTATATTCATTGAGATTTCAGCATAATGCAGTTTTGCTTATAATATTCTATTATTATTACTAATTATACTTGCACTGGCAGAAACCAACGCCTCCTTAAGCCTCGTAGTATTGGATCATTTGGGGTAAAGTTCTAATATTAAAACTATAGCATTTTGTCACTTTATAAAAGTGCGATATTAACAACACAATGTGTGTAAAATGTCCATTTGACAAGTAAGTCCATGTCGATGAACCTCCATCTTCACCTCTTGACACGTGATCAAGTCAATCTTCACGTCACGTGATCACAGCGAGATCTCTTTGACGTCATAAACCGACCCATTTGCCTCAGTGCGCATGGGCACTAAGTCGTCCTTGGTCCTCAGCACTGCCCAGCGGCTGAGATGTGAGTTTCGTGGAATCTCAGTGGTTGCCTCGTCTTCGGTGTCTGAGCTTTCTCTCCTCTTCTCCTCCTTGCACCAGATGTCCTTACAGACGCGACCCAAACGGAACGAGACGGCCTCGCACATCGTGCGGTGCTGCAAGTGGGAAAAATAAACCATCAAGATAGTGTAGACAATCCATCAACGACTCCTTGGCTTAGCCTGCTCCGCAGGTGTCTCGAGTGTTTTTTGTAATTTTTCAGTATTTTTATGAATTGGGCTTCCTGTGGCGAGTTAAACCGGAACCGGAAGAGGGGAGTGGGACAAAACTCCCTCTTTTCCTAACCCATGCCCCACTCTTGAACACGCCACAGGAAGCCCGAAATCGAAAAAAAGCTTTTTCCCAAATCACTCAAGACGCCACTTGCGAGTCTACACTTGGCTGATTAGTTCGCCAAACTAAAGATTCCTTCTCGCTAGGACGCATGCGCAGCACGTAGTTTTCTGATTCTCCAATGAAACGTAAGGGCAAACGCAAGTGAACGAGAACTGGTTAAATTTCTTGCGCTTGCGTCCTAAGAACCAGTGTAGTGGGAATCAGCCTTACTAGTATGATTGAACTGTGTTAAACCAAGAGCTGACTTGAATTAGTATAGGTAATCATAACAGTTTCGAGTTCTATTCGGAATTAATTTGCGTTTTTCATAAGGTATCATAATTGCTCGAGCCGTCTTCATTTCTCTCTGTTTCTTTCTAATATTTGAATTAATTTTATCAAAAAAGGTTTTGAAAATTGTTTAGAGTATTATACATTATCTCTCGTGTAAGAACATACTAATTTTCGTGGATTATGACTTTAAATGTAATTGCACTGGTATTACAACTTTCTATACTCAGGGGCGGCGGAAGGGGGGGGGGGGGGGGGCACGGGTTTCAAGCGGTACATATGCGACCGAAAACAAATATGTTGAAAAGTTTAAAATCCCGTGCAGAATCGAGAAATTTGTTTATGTATATTTTATTATACATTATGAAAACTCCTAAAATGCTAACTGACAAATCACGTGAACCAATACGTAGCACGCAAACACATTAGAAACACATTAAAAAAATAAAGCAAGTAGAGATCATTGGGCTTATAAATATAAAAAACTGTGGTGTTTGGAAAATTTGTATGCTCTAGTGAATTCATGCCCGGATAAAAGAGTGGTGAACATACCTTTTTGTATGCAGTATCTCGTATTGCGGCGTAGACCCACTCGAAGATCATAAATACCCAGCCAAGAGCAATACCTATGGCCATAAACACAAACACGCCAAGCATGTCGTACAGGCTGACGCGCTGAATGGACTGCCCTAAACACGTGACAAACACACGGGTCAGACCGACAGGTCAAGTTTAGTCACGTGATAAAAATAGACAGACACGTGATAAACACACGTGACAAACATACGGGTCAGACGGACAGGTCAAGCTTAGTCACGTGATAAAAATAGACAGACACGTGATAAACACACGTGACAAACATACGGGTCAGACGGACAGGTCAAGCTTAGTCACGTGATAAACACACGGGTAAGACGGACAGATCAAGCTAAAGCACAAGAACACTATAGAACACTGCCCCACCCCATCCACCTGTGTGAGAACAACACTGCCCCACCCCATCCACCTAAGTAAGAAGAACACTGCCCCACCCCATCCACCCGAGTAAGAACACAACTTCCCCACCCCATCCACCTGAGTAAGAACAACACTGCCCCACCCCATCCACCTAAGTAAGAAGACCACTGCCCCACCCCATCCACCTGAGTAAGAACAAACCTGCCCCAACCCATCCACCTGAGTAATAACAGCACGGCCCCACCCCATCCACCTGAGTAAGAACAATACTGCCCCACCCGATCCACCCGAGTAAGAAAAATACTGCCCCACCCCATCCACCTGAGTAAGAACAGCACTGCCCCACCCTATCCACCTAAGTAAGAACAGCACTGCCCAACCCCATCCACCTGAGTAAGAACAGCACTGCCTAACCCCATCCACCTGAGTAATAACAACCCTGCCCCACCCCATCCACCTGAATAATAACAACACTGCCCCACCCCATCCACCTGAATAAGAACAACACTGCCCCACCCCATCCACCTGAGTAAGAACAACCCTGCCCCACCCCATCCACCTGAGTAATAACAGTACTGCCCCACCCCATCCACCTGAGTAATAACAACCCTGCCCCACCCCATCCACCTGAGTAAGAACAACACTGCCCCACCCCATCCACCTGAGTAAGAACAAACCTGCCCCACCCCATCCACCTGAGTAAGAACAGCACTGCCCCAACCCATCCACCTGAGTAAGAACAACACTGCCCACCCCATCCACCTGAATAAGAACAACACTGCCCCACCCCATCCACATGAGTAAGAACAGTACTGCCCCACCCCATCCACCTGAGTAAGAACAATACTGCCCCACCCCATCCACCTGAGTAAGAACAGTACTGCCCCACCCCATCCACCTGAGTAAGAACAATACTGCCCCACCCCGTCCACCTGAGTAAGAACAGTGCTGCCCCACCCCATCCACCTGAGTAATAACAGCACTGCCCCACCCCATCCACCTGAGTAAGAACAATACTGCCCCACCCGATCCACCCGAGTAAGAAAAATACTGACCCACCCCATCCACCTGAGTAAGAACAGCACTGCCCCACCCCATCCACCTAAGTAAGAACAGCACTGCCCAACCCCATCCACCTGAGTAAGAACAGCCCTGCCCCACCCCATCCACCTGAATAATAACAACACTGCCCCACCCCATCCACCTGAGTAAGAACAGTACTGCCCCACCCCATCCACCTGAGTAATAACAGTACTGCCCCACCCCATCCACCTGAGTAATAACAACCCTGCCCCACCCCATCCACCTGAGTAAGAACAACACTGCCCCACCCCATCCACCTGAGTAAGAACAAACCTGCCCCACCCCATCCACCTGAGTAAGAACAGCACTGCCCCAACCCATCCACCTGAGTAATAACAGCACTGCCCCACCCCATCCACCTGAGTAATAACAACACTGCCCCACCCCATCCACCTGAGTAAGAACAACACTGCCCCACCCCATCCACCTGAGTAAGAACAAACCTGCCCCACCCCATCCACCTGAGTAAGAACAACACTGCCCTACCTCGTCCACCTGAGTAAGAACAGCACTGCCCCATCCCATCCACCTAGTAAGAACAACACTGCCCCACCCCATCCACCTGAGTAAGAACAACACTGCCCCACCCCATCCACCTGAGTAAGAACAAACCTGCCCCACCGCATCCACCTGAGTAAGAACAACACTGCCCCACCCCATCCACCTGAGTAAGAACAAACCTGCCCCAACCCATCCACCTGAGTAAGAACAACACTGCCCCACCCCATCCACCTGAGTAAGAACAACACTGCCCCACCCCATCCACCTGAATCAGAACATCACTGCCCCATCCCTCCCGTACCCACATGAAACAAAAAACATCACTGCCTTAACCACCTGAGTAAAAACAACACACCACTTACCTGAGTCCTTGCCTGACATCTCTTTCATCTTGTCAATCATCTCGCACTTTGTTTTGTACGTCCACTTGTGTTTGAGGCGATCGATGATTAGATCGCGTTGCAGACGGAAAATCTCCATGTTGAAGAGATTTGTGATGGGTGAATTGAGAGGGAGCGCGAACCCATAGCCGTAAGTGCTACCAAACCTGGCAACGAAAGGTTATAAGTGTCATAGGGGCGTTACCACTCAAGCATACGGGCTTCTGCCGCGAATCATCCGTGACACAGGCATCAGTGCAATGATAATGATGATGACCGGGGGCGGATCTAGGATTTCCGATGGGGGGGGGGTACTCTCCCAAAATTATATATATAAAACATATAGAGGGAGGTAAATTCGTGAATTTTAACTACCATTTACCATTTTGGCCCGAAGGGGGGGAACCCCCTGCCCCCAGCACCCCTGATCCGCCCCTGATGACGACGGTTTTTAAGATGATGATGATGATAACTGCGATGATGATGTATTCATGAATGTTACGTTATGCGACAAAACAACGTCTGTTATATGTAATTAAACAGGTTAATATCGGCTTGTAATCACACACTTAAACACTACAATTCACGATACAATTTACCCACTATAATGCAAAACATCATTACAATATTACACTATTATTTTGAACAATCATTAATACATAACAGTACACTTTTATTTCAATCTTAATACAATACAATTATTCATTTTACACATGCACACGGTCTACTCTTATTTTTCTATTTCTATTTTAAATACAAAACATCCTATTTAACACATGAAAAGGCCAGTAGTGCGCTTTATCGTAAGTGATAAAATGAACTTTTCCTGTTCACGTCATCAGCGACAGTAGTCAAGTATTCCGTATGAGGGAAGTCTTAGAAGCGGACAAAATAATGGTTAGATTGTCTGATTTTTCATTGTTTTAAAAGGCAGCATAATGGTTTAATAAATTTTTATTGAGGCAACAGCATTTACTCGAATAGAGCCGCGAGGTTTTTAAAACTTATCGTATATGACTATTTGAAAATCATTAAGATTATTATACGATGGAATTTGTGTAAACAGTATTAGAGGAGGCCACTTGAAAATTTGGTATACACTATTTTTTCTATAGAACCTTTTTTTATAAGAACGTTCAGGCTGCGATTTCACCAAATTTTAAGAACATGCCGAGGCTCAGATAACAGCAACATATTGCTTTTTAATTCTGATGTGTTCTAAAATGCAGTGTTAAACTATGTTTATTAATAACAACCTTAAATATTTAATAATATTGATCATTTAATATTGTGTATTTGTGTAATTCTTCCTCCTAATAATTAATTGGATACAATATTTTATAAGCACTAAAATTTAAGAACATCGTTAAAACATTTTCAGCCTTAAAATGCTGCAAAAATAAGAACGGCTCAGCCTCAACTGAAACTAGACGTTCTTATATGGAAAAAAAAAGTAGAAGTCCCTTTATGGTGAAACACACAGGCATACAATCACAATCGCAGGAGTTACGTTGTTTTGCGCCATCAATTCTCGCGCTCCAAGTACCGCGGACATTCAAGTTCTGCGCCATCGATTTTCGCCGCTCCAAGTGCGGGGGCTATTCGAGTAAATGCAGTAAAAGAAACTACAAAATGATGTGCATGGATGGAAAGGTGAAGTGTTAGCTGCGTTATTGAAGAGACTTCTGATTGAACGAGAACTTTAGTACACGTACGTTAGAAAGTTGTGACATTTCCCTCTTTTGCGCTTCCTCTTGCAGGCGAAAAGAGACTCGCGTTGGCTGAAGGAGAAAAACAATCCAAACAGCTCTGAAAGCTGAACCCCTATATTGCCTGGTAGAAATTGTGGCTACACAAGTCATCGATAGAAGAGTTAGAAACACTAAGAAAGATTCGACGGGATCGTCAAGACAAGAGGGAATGTGTAAAAACAGTCACTGAGCTTTTGATGGTCATCATATCGTCGCCATATGGTCATCATTATCATTGTCATCATTTTAAATAACATCATTATATTCATTTTTATCAAAACCCTATACATAATCATTACCATCATCATAGTCATTTTCATCATTTCCGTCATTTATTCATTAAAAAAAATAACATAACCATGATCATTATCAGGGAAGCTTTTGACTTTTTTTAAAAAAATCGTCTTTACCATTACTTTCTTTATCGCGGTCATTATTATCAGCACCATCATCATAATTATTATCACCAAGACTTTTATTATATCATCACTATCCACAATAACATCATCGCCATCACCATCGCCACCATCAACCCCAATCACCATCACCATCACCATCACCATCACCATCACCATCACCATCACCATCACCATCACCATCACCATCACCATCACCATCACCATCACCGTCACCGTCACCGTCACCGTCACCGTCACCGTCACCGCGTCACCGTCACCGTAACCGTCACCATCACCATCAAACACATCATCACCTTTTTAATCTTCATCTTAGCTTTGGCGCCTATGTCTTAGTCATCGACATTATTTTTTTGATAATATTACATTATTTTTGTTAATATGCATTATTATTGTTATCGTTATTGTTATTGTTATTGACATTATATTTTGATAATATTACATTATTTTTGTTAATATACATTATTATTGTTATTGTTATTGTTATTGTTATTGTTATTGTTATTGTTATTGTTATTGTTATTGTTATTGTTATTGTTATTGTTATTGTTATTGTTATTGTTATTGTTATTGTTATTGTTATTGTTATTGTTATTGTTATTGTTATTGTTATTGTTATTGTTATTGTTATTGTTATTGTTATTGTTATTGTTATTGTTATTGTTATAACATTATTATCATTGTTACTGTTTTTATCATAATAAGGATTATTGTTATCATTATCATCAATTTTTTATTATTATCATAACCATGCGTGGTTAGACTGTTAAAGAAATATTTTTGGTTTTTGGTTTCCAACGACCAAGTGTCTAAAAAGGTTGATTAAGCATGGAAGGTTATGACGAGGACGAAAGATGAAAGTTGAACAGAAAGATAAACAGATGGATAGAGGGATGGAGTTACGGACTTTTTCCTAGAGGGCACGTGCAAGCCAGTATCGTCCCCCTCCCCTCCCCTTTAAAAGATATTTAGAGGCCTACTTCAGCTTTCATAAATCAACAAGTGAATACTGTTGCCATTGCGTTAAAAACATTAGACATTAGTTTAGTATTAGTTATTATTTTATCATTGTCGCTGTCATTGACTCTGGTGTCTGTGAGGTAAGTTTATCCAGTGGCGACAAGCGTGTTATGAGATGAGGCGCTTTCACGTAAGGCAGTCGACTACGAAAGACATGACCCTGGCATGACCAAGTACAAGTATAGGCAAATCTGAGCAATAGACACCGAAAACGACCAAGGTCGCTCTCTTCTCTCGTTGCCCGTTTACAGCCATAGATTGTAGTGCTGCTGCCTTGTCACAAAGAGCGAACCACGGCATGTATACCTCGAAACAGTGCCTTTTGCATTGTTAAACTGCTACTCATGTTAAGTTTGCGAGCAATCATTCACTTACCCGCCGATGACTTTGAGTTTGCCACAGTATTCAGGCTGCCTTGCTATGTACTCCAGGATAGGGCGGTCAGAGATAAAGGCGAAGTTACTATTCATCACGCGGTCGATGGCGGTTTGTATGTCTGGCATCCACGTCTTCCTCTGTTCCATAAACTGGCCCATCACAAGAAACCTAAGTTATTCAAAAATATCATCAGACTTTTCAGGGATCGTCGCATTTTACCAATTCGAGCTGAGCTATGTCTATGTAATATAATCAGAGTTACTTAACACTCTACATGAGCAGTACCAGGGGCGCGCGTCCTTGGCCTCCAAAAAGTGGACATTTCCTATTAAAGAACCATCAAATGCCGGATTTTTCCCATATGATAGCGATGACTGAGCATACCCCCCCCTCCCCCGGTCAATCCTTGGCACACACCTTCTCTGCGGTGGTCTATTCATCATAAGTTCATCAAGTTCCCGTACTCACCTTGGCACATACGTCCAAATGAAAAAGTTCCTTAGGTTTGAGCTAATCAATTTAAATTCTATTACTCACCTTGGCCATCCGTTCTCATGAAAAAGTTCCTTAGGTTTGAGCTAATCAATTTAAATTCTATTACTCACCTTGGCCATCCGTTCTCATGAAAAAGTTCCTTAGGTTTGAGTTCATCAAGTTCCCGTACTCACCTTGGCACATCCGTTCTCACGAAAAAGTTCCTTAGGTTTGAGTTCATCAATTTAAGTTCTAATACCTTGGCACATACGTCTTCATGAAAAAGTTCCTTAGGTTTGAGTTCATCAATTTAAGTTCTATTACTCACCTTGGCACATACGTCCTCATGAAAAAGTTCCTTAGTTTTGAGCTAATCAATTTAAATTCTATTTCTCACCTTGGCCATCCGTTCTCATGAAAAAGTTCCTTAGTTTTGAGCTAATCAATTTAAATTCTATTACTCACCTTGGCCATCCGTTCTCATGAAAAAGTTCCTTAGGTTTGAGCTAATCAATTTAAATTCTATTACTCACCTTGGCCATCCGTTCTCATGAAAAAGTTCCTTAGTTTTGAGCTAATCAATTTAAATTCTATTACTCACCTTGGCCATCCGTTCTCATGAAAAAGTTCCTTAGTTTTGAGCTAATCAATTTAAATTCTATTACTCACCTTGGCCATCCGTTCTCAAGAAAAAGTTCCTTAGGTTTGAGCTAATCAATTTAAATTCTATTACTCACCTTGGCCATCCGTTCTCATGAAAAAGTTCCTTAGGTTTGAGCTAATCAATTTAAATTCTATTACTCACCTTGTCCATCCGTTCTCATGAAAAAGTTCCTTAGTTTTGAGCTAATCAATTTAAATTCTATTACTCACCTTGGCACGTCCGTCCTCATGAAAAAGTTCTGCAGTTGTGAGTTCATCAGGGTCCCGTATTCTATCGTGGTCTGATGCGCTAAGTCCTCCACAGTCTCTATCGGTGTCTGCATCCGGGATACTGTCAAGTGGGCGGCAAGATTCGCGGTGTAGGTGGCGTTGATGATCATGATGGCGAACCAGAAGACGGACACGGCTATCTTTCCGGACAGACTGGCCGGTTGCTCGCCCCCTTGGCTAAGGTAACACAAGAAGGAAGACCATATAGCGCTGACAAGGCTCAGGGTGTTCTTGCTCTGTTTTATCTCACGGTCAACCTGGGAATTGGTAATTTAAGAAAATAATATATACCTGTTAAAATAAGGATGCAATCAGATAATTTATGTGTCATAGCCCGGGGAGTTCTTCATGGGCATCAAATGAATAAGCAAATATGCGTAAATGAAAACAAAACAAGGTCTGAGAAGATGTATTTTTGTTTGTGTGCCTTAAAGCATTCAAATGTTAAACCAGCTATGGACCAGCTAGGTAGCAATAGAAAGCACACCTTGTGTTTTCGGGGGTGCTGGGCGTAGCGTCCATAATACCCATACGGACTGAGCAGACTAAATATCCAGAGAACGATTCCCATAGCAAAAAGCATGACGCAGATACTCAGCCATAGATTACTGCAATGCAAGAAAACTAATTATTGTTACCATGATAAAAATTGAGATATGCATGATCGTTATCCTCAAATAATCATCTACATTTAGATAGACACCATCATAACTCTCATACCCTGACAAAAAATATCATAGCAAACACCAACATAATCATCACCGCCTGACTCGCTATCCCTAGCTACCTTACTCATTTTTGTTATCAACTTATATAGTATACAACATCTTCACCATTATCATCACTACCATCATCATCATCATTGCCATCATCACCAACACCATCATCACCACCATCACCGTCATCATCACAATCACCACCATTATCATCACCACCATCAACGTCATCATCATCATCACCACCAATATCATCATCATTATCATCATCATTATCACCACATCCCTGTACCTGTGGTAAGGTGTAAGGAACCGGAAGTAGTTCTCTTCCACGTCTTTGACTCTCATCACGAACGCGACTCCAAACGTCATGTACGGATGAGTGAAGTCCACCACCGTCTGGCCCTCGGAACTGATGGTCAGCGGCGCGATGCTCAGTTTGGCTTTCTATGGAAAACAGGGCAAGCACGTGGCATCAAAAACTGCCAACATGATACTTTGAGCAGTATCGTGCGGGAAAAACGCCAAGACACTGCTGGGAAAACCCAAAGGTGCTGCCGGGAAAACCCCAAGCCGCTGCCGGGAAAAACCCCAAAGCGCTGCCGGAAAACCCCAAGGCGCTGCCGGGAAAACCCCAAGGCGCTGCCGGGAAAACCCCAAGGCGCTGCCGGGAATACCAAAAGGCGCGGTCAGGAAAACCCCAAGGCGCTGTCGGGAAATCTCCAAGGTGCTGCCGGGAAACTATCTTACGTCGTCAATGATTTCTCCCATGATGCCGTTCCACTTGTTACTAGTCCTACTCCTGCTACCGAACTGGCCGTCTGGCGCGAGATAGAGCTTGTAGCTGAAGCCGAGGCTCTGTTTCATCTCTTCCAACATGTCTATACTTAGCCCTTCGTACTCCTGGGTGCCGTTACTGCCGGAACCAGTTTTCTTCATCACAAACGGGGGAGCCTGGTAACAAACAGGTGATTAATCACCGTTACACGATGCACCGTAACACGCTCTATAACACGCTGTACACGCTCTATAACACGCATTGCACGCTCTATAACACGTTGCACATGATCTATAACACGCTCTACATGCTCTATAATAAGCTTTAAAACAAACTATAAAACACGCTATACACGCTCTAAAACACCCTCTGAAACACGCTGTATAGCGCACTCACCAATACTGCGACTACGTCGATGGTTTTGTTTTTCAGGTAGTTGGGGATGTCTAGTGGGATTTTCTTCTTGTTAGACATCCACTGGACGGACGTGTTGTTATCCATATCAAGCTGCGAGTGGGTGTCCCATTCACCAATCTTAAGAAAACACACAAATCATCAATCGACTTGCGTGAATATGTCACGTACGCAACGTACGCAACATTTATGCTGTGACTCCATAGATGTGTCCTATTCACCTTTCATCAATGAGGACTAAATTCTACCCCTCCCCACCCCTCCCCGTCTTTGTAAGTGACGCACAAACACCTAGTAATACCGTCTTTACATCTCGCCTCTTTTCTATAGCGGCCATCGCAGGAATGCCGTCTTTGAAGCACGGAGTTAGCTCTACGCACATCTTCTTAGTGACGTGCATATGCTTTTGCGGTGCCCTCTTTGCGGAGGTTGAGTATATCAAAGTGACTCACATATACCTTAACAGTGCCCTCTTTGTGGAGGTTGAGTATATCAAATTGACTCACATATACCTTAACAGTGCCCTCTTTGCGGAGGTTGAGTATATCAAAGTGACTCACATATACCTTAACAGTGCCCTCTTTGTGGAGGTTGAGTATATCAAAGTAACTCACATATACATTAACAGTGCCCTCTTTGTGGAGGTTGAGTATATCAAAGTGACTCACATATACCTTAACGGTGCCATCTTTGCGGAGGTTGAGTATATCAAAGTGACTCACATATACCTTAACGGTGCCCTCTTTGCGGAGGTTAAGTATGTCGAAACTTGCACTGCGGGCTTCTCCATTCTCTTCAAATCCCAATTCTGACATGAATCCGGGCATCATGGTCTTTGTTGACAAGCAAAAAGTAATCACCATCATATTCACACAAATTCCCCGACACACATTACATTGTATTACATCGCGTCTAACTTTCATCACTCAAGAAACTTTAATAACCTATCGTTATCATAATTATAGTAATAATGATAATAGTCATAACACCATCACCATCGGTGTCATCATCATTATCATAACACCATCAGCACCACAACAATCATATGCATACATTACAACTATTATTGTCGATTCTTATTGGCTAAGAGCACGCTTTATTTTAAGAATCACGCAATCTGAAGGTTTTCACTAATCAGCCAGCAGTTAGTGATTCTTCGGCCTCGCCTCATTCCACTTGCCCCCCTCGGCATTGATTATTGCGGATATCACAAAAACCTCATCCAATAGTTGTTTATAGTCATTACCACCCTGACGTTATTATTGTGTATAGACATTGTGTTATTATTTCTTCTAACATGTCTATACTTAGACCATTATACTCTTGTGTGCCGTTACTGTCGAGACCACCAAACTATCCCCAATGTAACCATGTTATCTCATTTTCTAATACCTTTTTCATGTTCCTGTAGAGAGTATTTCCACCCTTCTTAATGGTCTCAGAATTTGACGAACAGAAGCCTACAGACATGGCCTCGTTTGATATCTGAGCTCCTTGCTTAAGCGTCTTGGCGATACCTTGAGCCGCGACCAGCACCGAGTCGTACACATGGCCAGCCGACGCCTGTGGTATAGAAACAGTCATGTTACGTTAAATCACTCGAGTCACCCGCTAGCAATAACTCAAGACCATAATTATTAAGTAATGGAGAAGCGTTAAATCACTCGAGTCACCCGCTAACAATAACTCAATACCATAATTATTAAGTAATGGAAAAGCGTTAGATCACTCGAGTCACCCGCTAACAATATCTCAAGACAATAAGTATTAAGTAATGGAAAAGCGTTAGATCACTCGAGTCACCCGCTAAAAAATCAAGCCCTGAGGCAGTAAGCAGCGGGTAACGCGGCATGCGCGCCTTTACCGCCGCAGGAGGAGGGAAGTAAAGCTCTAGCTTCTCGTTAAGTCGTAAAAACGCATAGTAAGAGATCCACAAGTTGGAGAAATGGAAGAATTGCGAATCGCCTGTCAATTGTTAACACCAGTGAGAATAAATGATGCCTTAATATTTACCGATATAGTGGCAGTTTTATTTCTAAGGCTCATTCCTTGCTCGAATGCGTCCCTAGCTTGACTTGCGGCTCTGCCTTTCCCCACGGAGGTCCTGAGTCCCATCAGCCCGCGCATGTAGGACGGGACGGGTTGGTACCGACCGACCAAGTCTTCCTGGAGAACAAGCCACGCGAGAACGAAATAAGTGCTGATATGTTCATTATTCGTCTTAAGGCGCGGATGGGATAGCGCTGGGATGGGGGTGAGGAAAGATATCAACAGATACAACAACTAGTAATTGCATCATCCAAATTTTCGTCTTCTATTAAAAGTATTGCCTAATGGATCGTGTTTAGTGATCTTAATTTACAACGAAGTTGAATTCGTGTTGCCTATTTTGCCTTCAATTGCAAGATATGCTCGCAGAGTTGCCAACACTTAGTGAGTGGTGGAGTGATGGGAGGTGGTGGAGTGATGGGAGGTGGTGAAGTGATGGGAGGTGGTGGAGTGATGGGAGGTGGTGGAGTGATGGGAGGTGGTGGAGTGATGGGAGGTGGTGGAGTGATGGGAGGTGGTGGAGTGATGGGAGGTGGTGGAGTGATGGGAGGTGGTGGAGTGATGGGAGGTGGTGGAGTGATGGGAGGTGGTGGAGTGATGGGAGGTGGTGGAGTGATGGGAGGTGGTGGAGTGATGGGAGGTGGTGAAGTGATGGGAGGTGGTGGAGTGATGGGAGGTGGTGGAGTGATGGGAGGGGGTGGAGTGATGGGGGGTGGTGGAGTGATGGGAGGTGGTGGAGTGATGGGAGGTGGTGGAGTGATGGGAGGTGGTGGAGTGATGGGAGGTGGTGGAGTGATGGGAGGTGGTGAAGTGATGGGAGGTGGTGGAGTGATGGGAGGTGGTGGAGTGATGGGAGGTGGTGGAGTGATGGGAGGTGGTGGAGTGATGGGAGGGGGTGGAGTGATGGGGGGTGGTGGAGTGATGGGAGGTGGTGGAGTGATGCGCACCAGTTGGGATTCTTCAAAAAGGAAACACCCTTTTTTCGTGGCCGAATGGGTTGCTACTTCTGTATACTTACGTCACTCTGACCAAGATCAGAGAAAATCCAGGCCCATTCATCAATCAGTTCAAATCTCATGGCATAGCGCAAGAGGTGCTTGACGGCCCACGCCGGACAAAACACGACCACAATTCGGACGTTAGCATGCTTGAGACTATTGAGCTCCTGCCGTGGGGAGATCATGCGCGGCATTTTGTTGTCAGGAGGGAAAAGTCTGTCGACTACAACATCCCATTCCTTTTCCCGAGCTAGGACCCGAAGGGCATTCTTCCCTTGTGAATCTGACAAAGAAACAACAAATAATTTACTTACTATTGAATTTGTGTGATATGTAAACAGATTTGTATACAAATTATACAATCATAACCGAGTTCAGTCACACACTCACACCACAATCGCAAAATACACTGACCACGACTATGTGCAATTACACACTGACCACAATGTGCAATTACACACTGACCACCATGTGCAATCACACACTGACCACCATGTGCAACAACACACTGACCACCATGTGCAACCACACACTGACCACCATGTACAATCACACACTGACCACCATGTGTAATCACACACTGACCACCATGTGCAATCACACACTGACCACCATGTGCAACCATACACTGACCACCATGTGCAACCACACACTGACCTCCATGTACAATCACACCCTGACCACCATGTGCAACCAGACACTGACCACCATGTGCAACTACACACTGACCCCCATGTGTAACCACACACTGACCACCATGTGTAATCACACACTGACCACCATGTGTAACAATACACTGACCACAATGTGTAACCACACACTGACCACCATGTACAATCACACCCTGACCACCATGTGTAACCATACACTGACCACAATGTGTAACCACACACTGACCACCAATCACACACTCTAACCACCATGTGTAACCATATACTGACCACCATAAACTTAACATCATATGCAATGACACTAGCAAAAGATTAGTGAAAATGATTTTCAGGTATTCGTCAAATAACTTAACTACCATCTATAAAAATAACTTACATTCTTTACACCCATCTCCCCGCAGCCCGAGTATAGCTATCCGCTTCCACTTAAAGTGCTGTATAATGTCCACGATCACCTTGGCCTTCAGTTTCTCGGTGGGGGCCATGCGCAGTAGATAGCCATAATCATTCTGATCCAGAGCTGACGTATCCATGCTGGTCAGTGGTAGTATTTGAGGGACTTGCGCGATAGACAACATAGGTCCTATGGCGGGAATGGTACTGCTATCCATTGGACCAATCAAAACGGAGATCCCTTGTCGGAGCAACTTATTGACTGACAGCGAAAAACAACGAAATAAAAAATCAAGTAAATAAAAAGACCAAAGCAACAATGTACCTTCTTCGTCTTTAGCGATGATAATGATGATATGTTGCTCAGATAACGCTTACGATCAGCTATTTATGATAATGACATATATAAAGTAATAGCAAAGTCCATGACTGAATTAGTAATAATGGTGTGAAGTCAATGCCGATTTTGAGGACGTTATTGTTCGCGATGATGATGTTGTAATGTTTTTGGTACTTCTTGTTGTTGTTGCTAATGATGATGATGATATTGATGATGATGTAATCACTGTTGTTGTTTTTCGTTGTTGCTAAAGAATGATTATGATTATGACAAAAATGATTGATAGTGAGTTGTGTTACGTTATCCAAGCTCTGTACACTCTATTATTACCCATGAATATATTGTCATAGTCTTCCTCTGGTTCTGCTCTCTCCACATATCCCTTAAGTTTCCTAGACGGTAATAAACTCGGGTTGCTGTTCACTTGGTCGATAGCGATGCGAAACGCGAGTTCTTCTGGAGTCGTCGTGTGGGGAACGCCCTTGCGTAATCTAAAGATAGCCCCTGCATAACGTAGCATGATTAGCATAGGTTCGCATCTTGCTTTATTTTACCATACAAACCCCTTTTTATGGAGCGATTTTCATCCCGTGAACTACACTTTATTGCGATCTTATTCAATAATTTCCTGACTGTTGCCCTCCTATCACACTAATTTTCACGGGTTAATAAAGAAAAAGAAAAAAAAATAAACGTCTGGTTGTCAACCACACCCCTTCCCTTTTATTCTTCAAAAGCATTTTAATGTTAAAAAAAGACAATGAATGACTTGTGGTGGTAGGATAGCGGTGAAGATTTGTTAAAAGTGGACGTTCCTCATTTTTTATCTTCTGTCATTCATTTCTTTATCTTCTGTCATAATTTATGAGCCGCCGTGTTCATATCTCTATTTGGTTATTTCGTATCCCTCAGAGGTTTGGATAGTCTATACGTGGGTTTGGGGTTGAAGTTATAGCTCATTGAAAGACCAGCATCGTTTATTTTGAAACAAAAAATCGCAACAGTTTTCAGTTTACTTTTCATATAAAAACATGTATTACTTTTTGGCAATGTAAAAGCAATTCAATATTTTAGCAGAAATGTCAAGTAGTGTGATTTATTTTCACTTATTTCTCTCAGCATAGCTCAGCTAAACGACCTTGCAACTAGCTTTTGAGTTGCCAATTAGTAAGATCGAAATTACACTCTTAGCCATATGAATCATTTACAAGGTAGTTCTATAGTCAGTAAAACTGTATTTCGGTACCGCAATCGACCCGGTATCACCAAAGGGAATAAAAATTATATTCCTTGTTTCCTAAGTTCATTAGATTTTATTGTTTTGCACTATCCGGACAGAAAAACTATCAGTGACAATCTTACCTCTTTGAGTTATGAGATTAATTCACAAAACTGTCTCCTTGTTCAGAAAAGTTGAAAAACAAGACGTGAATTATTAAGTTCTACTAATATAGCACCTGTTACCGATGCCAATCCTCCAGGTTGTAATGTAGGTCCTGCTAATTTACTAGCCTTATAATAATGCTTAATATTGATATGTAACCGAAAACGTTTAAAGGAGATTTGAACAGAATAAAGTAAATAGAGTATTTTTTTTCTCATTCTAAATTGTCCTCTTTCAAAAAGGCATAATTATATACACATTCTAAAAAAGAATGATGTATTCTTCCTCACAGGTAAATATTATCCGTGTAAACATTAGTATGACTTTGATCCGTATACTAAAAATTACTTGTAAGGATTTAGTGTTCGGTGTACGGTACTTACCCACTCGGATATCCTCCTCAGAGTTTATGCGAAAAGAGGATTGGAAGATAAGCAAGGTGCAAAGTAGCAGTCGTGCCGTCATGGCTTGGATGGGCTCAGAAGTAGCTGCCCGTTCAGTGTCGCAGTGTCTCAAATCTCGTGCTCTCAAATGAGCTCCACTCTAGGCTGGTAATCCGACACAGAAATCACGCCTTTATCGTCCAGCTAGAATATAGCAAATCATAGTAATAATACGTTGAGAATGAGAGAGTTGAAGTGCAGATCCAGAACACAAGACCGTTTCTTTTCTGATTAATGATTAATTGGAATCATTTCAATTTAAATTACTGGGACTTCAGGGCTTATCTCGCGTGGGGGTGGGTTAATTCTAAGTTAAAATCTAAAGGCATTTTTTATCCTGGGATTGCGCTACATACAAGACGCGATTCTTATTGTCAATTTAACCACGCGCGAATGTGGTTATTTTCTCACCTTTTATACTTTACTTGAGAAGCAATCGAATACTTCAAGGATTAGAATTAATAGGGCGTCATAATTATTATCAAAGCCGTTAGACAGTAGCATTCTTAGTGGTCGGCGTAAAGCTTATAGCTGGTAAAAAAATTGCGTCGCTTTAAACGAGACATATAGGTTGCAACCAGGTGATATATCAAATTATGCTCACCATCATATAATATCAAATTATGCTCACAATATACTCTAATTCTAGGCGAAGTAAGCAATAATATTCGCCCATCAATCCATAGAAATATGACAGTAAGTGACAGTATGGTTGTAAGAGATAAACAGAGATTTCTTTCCACTGAAATAGAAAAAAATATAGTTTACAGAATAAATTGCATATTATTGCAAAACAAACCGGTTAAACGCATCGAAATAAAAAAAAAGTCTCAATCATGATAAAACAGGAAAATAGTTTCAATTCCTTCCTCTTGTTATTGCATTGTACTAAATCAGATGGTTTTCTTATTCCATCTACTAAGATTACAAAATACTGGTACCTTATCATGGAAGTCCTGCCCTACCGTTCTCGGCGAGTAAGTACCGGCCCTCACGGTTTCCAAGGAAATTCTCACTTACGGATTTTAAGCACGCATATGGAAAAAGGCGGTTGCACGCTCGCTTATACAGATCTCTAGACTGATACACCTCGTATCAGGGTATTTTGGTAAAATTGGCATGACTTTCAATTAAACCCCAAGGGCCCCCCCCCAAAAAAAGGAAACCATACACTTAAAGATCTTTAGAAAACGTCTAGAGTGGGTTATCTTGACATCTTGTATTCTAATGAATTAGAATTAGAATTAAAAGTTTGACCTTGTCCAGTAAGAGTGAATGAACAGCGTTGCCCTTCTTAATTAATGGAATAGAAATTTGAAGGGTCTTACTAAATTTCTAGGCAAAACTAGGCTTTTACTAATCATAGGGTAATACGTTAGTTTGAATAAGATCTGTAATAAATTCTAATCATAACGCGGCTCAAGATCAAATGATAACACAGTAGACATTCCGAGCTGATTAAAAAGTGCTTTAAAGACAATACTTCTAACTACCAAAGAAGGGAGCCATGGAAATCGTTCAACCACCCCAGGGAATGCGGTGCGCACTCAGAGACCAAACTCTCATGTGTAGCGCAAATATCGTCTCGTTCTCCCTCTATAAAGCTTTCCCTGGTATTTTTTATTTCAGCTGCATCCTCATCGACGAGTGAATAACTCCAGCGTCTTTTAATTGCTTTAGTTTATATGTCTCGCAAGCTGTTTGGAATCGCCGTAGGTGCCCCCGTGTTCGACGACACTAGGGGATGATCTCTGTGTCAAGCTTATTTTCCCTGGCCCGTGTCTTTAATTAATAGCCAAAATACTGATGAAAATCTTCATAGAGAGATCTTTCTGCAGCAAAATTATGTGAATATATCATCCAGGTCAAAGGCGGTACTTTTTGTCTCTATAAACAATTATAGTAAACACAGGTGTGGTTATGAGCCTGAGTTTAAAAAATAGCAATTTAATATATTAAGAATTTTAAATAATAACACAATGAATGACAGTATTCAGTTTAAGACATCATTTTGCCGGAATTAGTGGATATGAAAATAATCAACAGTTTCAGCGCGATGTTTTATTAGAAAATCAATAACATCATTAGACCTATTAGAAGAGTCTCACTTGATGAGGATTTCGTTTTTCACAAAAAAGGGAATGAATTAACAGAAAAATGGAGAAAGCTCTGTGAGAAGCAAGTCTGTCTACACTTATCGTGACGATTTCATTGCCAAAGTCAAATACAGAAAATGCCACTTGTCAAGTTCTTGTTTTGTTTAAATATGTAAAAATTTAATAAGCGTCCAATATTTCTAACAAAAACGCAGCAAATACAAGTTTAAAACAAATCTTTTTTAGCGTTATCGCCGAAGCAAATGGCCGGTTTTAACCATTAAGCTTTCTCGTATATATTATCCCCTCGCCTCATGAGGACTTCTATACCTTTCCTAGTCTTCCTTTCCTCTCTCATCTCTTAACTTACTTTGTGTTTGTCCCACTACTCCAGTACACCTCTAGTATTGCTTATAGTAGCTTCCTCGTATTCGCGCTTTCGTCCGCTGCGGCTGCTTTTATATATCGGGTGGTCCACCACGTCGACAATTTATGCTTGGAAAAATTCCTTATTTATGGTTTTATGTTTTTGTTAAGGTGCTAATCTTGACGGAGTGCGTAATCTATGTGTCGACATGAGGACTACAATTCTGGAATTGTCTAGTTTTTTGTTCCTTAGAAAGTCCGGATTTACGGGATTGGAGTACTAGTCAATACATTTCACAACCCCCTACTCGCGCAAGACAACAACCGACCTTGGTACTTTGAAGTTCGTTAGCCTAAAAAAGAGAATGATCCATCAAGATCACTTTTAATTATTCTATTGCGTGTAGTGCTTTGTTTTTGTAAATTAATATCATTGTGCTACTAAGTGCTCAATTTTACCAGTTTCCGATCTGAAATTCCTATTTGATCATCCTTTTCAAAGGCATACAACGAGCACCTCTTCCTAAAACACCTTAAAATGGCATATTTCGTCGGTTGAATTTGTTTTGATGCTGAAAAGATCCATTTTAAAAGTTGCTGGGGAAAAAATATCTGTTCGTTTTTCCCATGAGGGACCATTCCTATTTTTCCAGCCAGCATTGGTTAGGATTTTTTTCCCAGCCAGCATTGGTTAGGATTTTTTTCCCAGGCAGCATTGGTTAGGATTTTTTTCCCAGCCAGCATTGGTTAGGATTTTTTTCCCAGCCAGCATTGGTTAGGATTTTTTTCCCAGCCAGCATTGGTTAGGATTTTTTTCCCAGCCAGCATTGGTTAGGATTTTTTTCCCAGCCAGCATTGGTTAGGATTTTTTTCCCAGCCAGCATTGGTTAGGATTTTTTTCCCAGCCAGCATTGGTTAGGATTTTTTTCCCAGCCAGCATTGGTTAGGCATTTTTTCCCAGCCAGCATTGGTTAGGATTTTTTTCCCAGCCAGCATTGGTTAGGATTTTTTTCCCAGCCAGCAGTGGTTAGGCATTTTAGCACACCAATAATTGCCCGTATAATCGATCGGGACGATTTTTTTCCAAAGCATCCGCCCCAGCGCCCCAAAAAATATTCCCAGCACAACTAGTTAGACTCAACAAATTTGCCGGCAGAACCATTCCGAACTATTTTTTCCTCTCGGCAACCGAGGGGTCTAACACCTTCCCAGCCAAAAATAAAAAAAATGGCCTGCGAAACAGATCCGTTTTGTACCTTTGTCTTTTCATCGAGTTTTTTTTTTGGTGAATTGTAATGTTATCAAGGCTCCTTCGGGCGTTGCGGTCTTACGCTAACAGAAACGGCTGTTAATCAAGCCTATTATATGTTATCACGACTCTAGAACAATTTCAGCTATCTCTTTTTATGAAAAAAAAAAAAACAACTCTCTGAGCGCTCATGTTCTACAATTCTTCCTAGTTTTTGTTCTTTAATAGCTCCGATAAGTATTCAGTTTCGCTTTCCCCTAATCAGACTTTGACATGTGGTTCTGTATCAAAAGTGTGGCTTATTGTTTTTCTGACCAAAAGTGTCTAGGCCCGGTAACCGCACTTATGCAATACATCATGTACTCAAATGTTGCGAAACAAGCCCTCGGTTGCGGTGGATTCTACCCGTTTTACGACTACGTCTGTGGGTCATCTTTACTAGCTAAACTTTAAACCTGCTACAACATAATCACCTTCCCTTTCTTTCTTCCTTTTTTCTAATTGTTTTTGTATAAACTAAACATAATACCATCCATATCATAAAAGAGCCTAATCCCCAATCCAGCTAAGTAATGACATGATAAATAATGACATTAGGACGAATGCATTGTTTGTTATAAGTAAGAGACCATCCTACATATTTAACTCTCTTGTATAGGGACGTTTGGGGCTATAATTTTCGATTTGTATTGATTGAATTGCGATATACGGTATTTGAAGGTTTTTGACTACCCCCCCCCCCCTCCCTCCGCAACGCCCCCTCAATTTTTTCAAAAATAGAAAAAAAAATATTGTTTGAATTTTCTAGAAAATCCGAGAATGGTAGCCCTTGAGCCCTTGATACTCGTAATTAAATAAAACATCTTGGATAACCTACAGTTTAGCATGTTAGCAGTTTAGCAGTTAACCTGTTTTAATCGAGCACAAAAGATATCATTTGTCATTTTCACGTGCGTAATTGTACAAAGCAAAAAAATGCATACAGCCATAAAGCAGATAATATGTGCATGATGGTGACACACTTAAGGCTAAGTTCAAACATCGTATTATCCATGAGCCGTATTCAATGCAAATGCATGCGAATGAAGATGAAACAATCGACTTTTTTCATTTGCATGCATTTACATTGAATACGGCTCATGACCTGACGGAAAAACCTGGAGAACGCGAAATTCCAGATAGACAGAGAAGACACTATTTCTTACAATGGCTATAGGTTACTTCAAGTGGTTCCTTGTATTACGGACTGATTTTCAAAACACAAATAACGTGAGGCCGAAGTGCACATAACCAGATTCTGTCTTTTTAAGATATTTTTTCCTTGATCATTATTGTGTATCAGCTAAGGGACGAAAAGCTCAAATTTCAATGACACATTACAAAAAGTCGCATCAATTTAAAAAAAGTCGCACTTGATATTTTGTTTGCTATAAGTTAATAAGTACTCAGATTAAATTCTCCGCCTTATCCGATGTGAAATGGGCTTATTTGATGCGTCACGTCATGTTTTTCCGTCATGTCGCCTCATGGATAATACGATGTTTAAACTTAGCCTGATACGATAGCGATAGAGAGACAGATTTCCCAAGAGATGCCAGCAGTGTGAAAAGCCCCTCAAAATCACAGCGAACTGCGCGTGGCGTAACCGTATGATAAGGCACAGCTAGGAACCTGGTTATTGCCTCTCTTTTAATAATACGCGGGTGCCTCGATACCTTCAAGTTGTACATGTACAATTCGCTGGATAGCGGTGCCGGGGCCGAAATCTTCAGCCTAGCCGTAAAGATATTATGCTGTCGGTGTTTCAGCATACATGCATATGTCTGGAAGTATGGTCTAGTTTTTCTCACTTCCTGATCTGATGGTTCGATCTACGGTTAATGAGCTTGTTTTTTTTTTTTTTTTTTACTATCACATCTCTATCATTTTTTTGATAGAGTCTTGATTTATGGGTTTTCTATGCTCGCTCATATAGGCACCGTGATTGGTCGATAGGGGCATTACTTTAATGATTACGCGCTTTAGCTCTTTTTTCTATCACATCTCTATCATTTCTCCATGTCTTGGTTTTATAGGGTTTTTCATGCTCGTCCATTTTACAGTAGCCGTGACGCTTTAGCTACGCGCCTGTTTTTGTCACTTAAACTCATCGTCAGATAAGTTGGGGTTAGGTATCGGAGCGCGTACTTGGTCGCCCGACCAAGCACTACCCAGGGAACCATGGCAACCGGGCAACAGCTCACCGCCACAAGGGATACCCGTCACACTGATTTGTGGAATATACTTACCATAAGCTTTGGGAGGGTGGGTGGGGACTAAAAAGCGTGGATCATATAGGTTAGCTTCACTCGAAACGCTGCCAGTGCAAGAAAGGCGCGGGGTGGTCGTTCTCTTGACCAGGGGCCGGCATTCGACCCCAGGGCGCGTGACCGTGACTCAGTTTAACTTCGTCTAAATTTCATTCAGACACATTTTTACGCGTGCATATCAAAAAGTGTTTAAGATAGCTCAAGCCATCCCCTGATATACTCTAAACAGACTCATATTTCTTTTGTTAGCGCTGAAAAGCAGACATAATTGAGCTATTCTATTTGTATTAGAGTTGACTGCTTGTCTGCTTTTCTTCTTCCAGGTTTTGATAAAAGTTTTCTTTAAATGATCATTTTGAGATTTATAGCTTGCAGCTTGCAGCCGGCTCTTATTCTATTGGAGCGCGCGAAGGCCGATGTGCGCCATCCACAGAATTCCCAATATTCTAAAACAAAACATTTCCCCGGCTAGCAATGTAGCATGAAATATTAGATTTAGAGCTCATGAGCTGAGGTGGTATGGTATCCCTGTTGCCAATCCGCTGACCGCACAAACAGCGAATCCAACATGGCGTTCAAAAGAGTCGCGGATGACTTCGACGACTTCAAAATTCAAAAGGTGGAATAGCAAAGAAGGCTCTAGAAGCTTAATCTTGATATGTTTGGATATATTATGTTTTAAACTCATTTTTTTCTTGATATTTCAGAAAAGACGCGTCAACGACCTGCTGCTAGATGAAATTCCGATCGATGAGGCGATTATCACGAAGAACGGAAAGTAAGTTGGCGATTGGCGTTGGACATTATTACCTTGCTATTAACAAGAAATGTCATCTTGTCAAGCTTCTGTCAGTCTATCTTTCAACCCGTCCATTCGTACAATCTTTAATGCTATTATCATTAGCTATCGTGATTTCTAATGCTGCCCGTCCTCCTCCTTCAGGCTTGCATGTCTTGTGTGTAACCACAGGCCTGTGTTTGATACGTCAGCTGTGCTAAGTATCCACAGACAGGGAAAGAAGCATCTAGCAAGTAGGTTACTTAGACACTGTCCCCACGTATCCATTTTGTTCCGTTTTCAAAACGATTCGCTTCCATACGAAGCGTTTTCATTTTGATACGACCCATCCCCACGAAAATGCCGAAACAATAGAAAACGACAAAATTCTCTACAGCGCATGCGTAAACCCACAATTTTGCTTGTTTACATCGCGCGCAAAATTGAATCACGCCATCGTTTTCGAAAGGTTCCGTTTTCGTCCGTCCCCACGGCACCGATAGGGTATCATTTTCACATTATTCCACTCTGGAGATCGTTTCAAATCGTTTGGTTTTCAGTCATCGTTTTCGTGTTTCTCTGTGGACGATACCTGTATCCGTAACAAGAAAGGGTGCATTTTCAAATGAAACAAAAACATGGGGACGGGGTCTTACCATCTGCAAAGTAAGTTACCATTATATGTTTCCTACCATCTAGCAAGTAAGTTACCATTATATGTTTCCTACCATCTGCCAAGTAAGTTACCATTATATGTTTCCTACCATCTAGCAAGTAAGTTACCATTATATGTGTTACCTACCATCTAGCAAGTAAATTACCATTTACATGTGTTACCTACCATCTAGCAAGTAAGTTACCATTAATGTGTTACCTACCATCTAGCAAGTAAGTTACCATTAATGTGTTACCTACCATCTAGCAAGTAAGTTACCATTTACATGTGTTACCTACCATCTAACAAGTAAGTTACCATTTACATGTGTTACCTACCATCTAACAAGTAAGTTACCATTTACATGTGTTACCTACCATCTAGCAAGTAAGTTACCATTTACATGTGTTACCTACCATCTAGCAAGTAAGTTACCATTTACATGTGCTACCTACCATCTAGCAAGTAAGTTACCATTAATGTGTTACCTACCATCTAGCAAGTAAGTTACCATTAATGTGTTACCTACCATCTAGCAAGTAAGTTACCATTTACATGTGTTACCTACCATCTAACAAGTAAGTTACCATTTACATGTGTTACCTACCATCTAACAAGTAAGTTACCATTTACATGTGTTACCTACCATCTAGCAAGTAAGTTACCATTTACATGTGTTACCTACCATCTAGCAAGTAAGTTACCATTTACATGTGCTACCTACCATCTAGCAAGTAAGTTACCATTTACATGTGTTACCTACCATATTAAAGTTACTATTATACATGTGTTCCTTACATCTGCCAAGCAAGTTACCATACAATGTACTATTACACTGTGTTACCCACTATCTAGCAAATAAGTTAAATAGTACATTGTGTTACTAAGCAGCTTGGTGTGGCTGTTTTGTAAAATAAGAAGTTTAAAGTGAGCTTGTGTTATGATGCATGCTTGATTGTCTGGAAAATATTTTTACCTACCTCAGAGTAAATTTTCTGAGACCCCCTTCCCTCCCCCTTGGAGATGCAGAAAGAATTGTTTGTATGCGAGAATGATTGGATTTCCTAAAAAGATGTTGTCAGCTGAATCTCTAATCCTCATCCTACTCATGGTAGATGTGGCAATTAAACTTGAGCGTGCCAAGCAAGATGCTGAATTGAAGCAGAAAAGAGAGCATGAATCCTATCTAAAAAATTCTGACAAATCTGGTACAGAAACTGCTCCACTTTTAGGACTCACAAACAGGAACAAAATAATTGCCTTGAAAACCAGGACTTCATCATTGGTAGAAGTGGACACAACAAACCAGCAGAAATATAAAAACATGCCTTTTTTCCAGCCACAGATGCAGTTTAAGGATTTTAAACCCTCTCTTCATGTTACAAGTGAGGATAACAAAAATAGTAGTGACCAAACTACAACAACAGAGCAATCGTGCTCATCCAGTAAAAATACTGTGCAAGTAAAAAGTGTGGATACCTTGGATAATAATCTATCGCAAAACAGAGTACATTCTCAAGGTTCACAACTATTGAACACTGGTGCTTTAAGCTCGCCATGTGCCAGCCCTAGCAAGAAGCTGAGAGCTGAGTATCTTGTGCGCATGCGTCAGCAGGGATGGATTATGGGTAATGATGGAAAGTGGCGGCGGGACCAGGACGCTGAGTTTGACTCAGACGAGGAGGAACCACCCCATCCACCAAATGTCTAGTCATCCTTCGTATAACTTATAAATTTTATACTACAATGAGACCTCCATAGAGACACCAAAATGGACCCCAAAATATATTTCCATTATATCTTGCGAGATATGCCAAACAAAGACACTTGAGACACCCGTGTATTACAAAAAAAAAGCTTTTTTATTGTGTAATAGATATGCAAAATAAAAAAATAATATTAAAAAAAAAACCCGATTGTGGCTGGCGTGGCTTGAACTTAGATAACTCAGTTGAATTTTGGAAAAATAGACCATAACCAGGCCTGAGCCCCTGTTCTCTCGCACGGCCATACAAAAAGCTAACAAAACAAACTACAACGGATAGAAAACTGCTCTGAGACACAACATAACCGCCAGCTACGCAGGCTATGGAATAAGCTTGTGTGTTGCATTAAAAGGCGAACTAGAGCCGGGTAAACACAAATTGCAGTGCCTCAGAATAGGCCATTCCAGCTATAAGCATGCATGCGCACTCACCATGGGAACCTACCTCAACTACCAGCATGCAGTGCGTGCTTGTTTGATGTAAGCTTAAAAAAGCGCGGGCTGCACTCTGGTAGTTGAGGCAGGTTTCTATGGTTATGCGCGCACAAACTTATAGCTGGAATGGCCAATTAAATGAACTCAAAGGCATACAGGGTGTCTGTCAACCCTGTTCATCTGAACTAATATAAAGAGACAGCCCTGCTATTTCTAATTTTGTTTTAATAAATATTTCTTACCTTACATATATATGATATTGTTCTCGAGTTTCACAGCACATTAATGCTGATGTCTAATTATTCATCTCTACACAGGGCAAATGTTTCCAGATTTCCTGCCTCTGTCTTACTTAAACAACTTTAAAGATAAGCCTTATTCTCATGGTATCCAAACAACTTATCCTTCTCTTTAAGCAGTCCTAGGAGGGGCACTCCAGGGCTTAAGAGGTCAAATAGCCGAATTGCACTAAAACCGAGATTATCTTGGGGTCAAGAGCCAGATTTACACTCTTGTGCTTTGAGTAGAAATTATTACCCGAGATTGGTTATTGTCAAACAATATGTCACAAATAGACAAGGAGCTTTTGCTCTTTCAATAGAACACTCCCGCAAACTAGAAAACAAAAAGAAAACAAAAAAACAAACAAATAAGTTGTCCCACGTGAACGGTGTTTGTTTAGGGTTCGACCATTTAACTTTTGAGGGAGGTGTTTTTTTTTGTTGTTGAGCAGGGTATTCATTTTCACGGTATCTCGCTTGTAGGCTTGTATCTTGCGTTTTTCTTTGGACCAAACAATAGACCTGATGGGCATGGATATTATTTTTTTCCCTCCCCTTCCAAACTTAAATGGTCGGTCCCTAATTTGAGCTAATGCCACCTCCGTGTGTTACAGGACTTCGTTCATTTAACGTTTAACTTTTTCTACATGTTCAGGCTTTACAAAGTGATATTTCCGTCTAGCTTTTTGGTTGATTTTTACAATGCTGTGCATTTTTACACCCGTAATTTCCTCTTTCTCAGATTCCTGCAACGAAAGAAAACATTACGGTTAAACACATTACCGATTCTGATTTTATTATATTTGTTATTACTGTCTGTCATAGCTGTGTCTTGTTGTCGTCGTTATTGTTGATGTTGTTTTTATCATTGCTACTGATGCTATTACACATCCTTGAGGGTTATTAATGATGTTATTGTTATTGATGTTGTTGTTGTTGTAGTTGTTGTTGTTGATGCTGTGTGGTTCGTGCTGTAGATTATCAACCTCTCGGTTTTCTCCTCTTGTTCATCATTCGCCTCTCTTGTTCCCAGTGCTTCACCAAATTTCTCAACTCAGGAGAGAATGACCTCTGCGTGAGAAATGATAATAAATAAGAATTTTTGTTCTCTATAGACAGACAATTTAATTCGTTCACTCGACTAGGGTAAATTACCAGCCGTTCATTTTACGCATATAAAATTAGCCTGAAATCGAGCCTAAATTGGGCTCCCTGTGGCTTTTGTTAGTTGGTACCTTTCTCCACACTTTAACGTAGCTCCGCTGACTGATGTAATGCGCCACTCCGTTGGAATTTTCGTACCCAGTAATAAGATAAGTCTGACCGGTTTCCATCTGGGGGCATGGACACGAGCTATTCGTGGTTAGCCTCAAAAGGCCTCGGTAGATCTTGATCTTGCTGTATTTCAGAACTTTTTTCACGTCTACGCTTATGACACGGTTCCCAGAAGACGAGTATGTGATCGATACTACTTCCGCTCTGACCGCTGAAGAAAAGGTTGAATGAATCAACGTTTGAACAAGCTTGAGATAAAAGAAGTTTACTGAGAAGAATTCTTAAGTTTTCCTATAGTGCTACACTAGAACAGCTGTAAGCGCTGGGTGGCGGATGCTTTGGAATTCCCAATGGCCCTAAACACGAAGATATTTCCGACTGAGCAAATAATTTCATATGAGACACATAACCCCTTCCAACCTCTATATAAGGCCCATAACCCCACCCACTCCTTATATAAGACCATAACCCCGCCCAGCCTCTACATAAGCCCCATAACCTTACTCATCCCCTACGTTAGGCCCATAACTCCACCCACCCCTTATACAAGGTCTATAACCCCGCCCACCCCCTACATAAGACCCATAACCCCACCCACCCCTTAAACAAGGTCTATAACCCCGCCCTGCCTCTCTATAAGGCCCATAACCCCACCCATCACCTAAATAATGCTCCGGGTATCACATCACATTAGGGGGCAATACACAGCGGGGTGTTGTCCTTACCGAATTTGTATCCCTCCTGCTTGTAAGATCGGAAGTCCAAAGCAACCGGTACCGAACACTGGCTGCAAGAACCTATGGTAAACCACATAGACATATCATAAAAATCGTGTTATCCTATGACATGTAGCATCGCTGTTTCCGAGCAACAGATGAGGCAGTCTCCCTTCTGGTCCTATGGGGCCACGGCCGGCTCCCCGTGAGGTCAGAAAACAATCCTTACCGGATTGCAACACTACGGACCAGGGTCGTAGCATGAGATGGGTCACTAGGGGCACGTCCCCCCCCCAATATTTTCAAACATTTTAAGGAAATGACCAGTATAGGCGTGGCTGTGCCCCCCCCCCCAATATTTTCTTAATGTTTCTGTATTGTGTCTCCCCCCCCCAATATTTTCTCAATGTTTCTGTATTGTGCCCTGCGGACACGGATCCTTCGTCTGCTAGATGCAATGGTAGACCGCACAGATTGTGCGCATTATGATTGTTCCCTTGGATATAGGCGGGAGGAGGAGGAATGTGATTGCGATATTTAGTTGTCAAAATAACGTGTCTGGGTCTACCCTGGGTACCAGAGCCTCCAGACTTTTTTCGTCCAGTGACGCTCAGCCAAAATGCCCACGCCCTACATAAGACCCCTCTCACTGGACGAGAGAAGTCTGGAGGCTCTGGTCCCCAGGGTAGTCTGGGACTCGATCTTCTCTCTGCTGCTATCGCATTTTTGTTACCTGATACGGCGCATCTCACACCTGCCGTGATTAAGCATCACCGCGCTAGATATTCGTCATTACTTCCCTCTAACGATATTTTAGTTGAACTTACCCATATCCCTGGCTCTTGCATTTGCCGGATCTCCATCATCCACTGAAACCGCAAGAAAAGGGAAAATATTGATTTCTATCAGGTTGCCTTGGCCTCTGTTATGAGGTAACGTCACCAAAAGAAGCACAAGAAACCTTCCCCCACCCCTCCCTACCCGAAAGGTTTATTTAAACATTCTTACTACAATACCGTAAATGAAGAGAATTAAGTATAGTCCGCCAAGAATTTTAGTGCCCCCGAATGGTCTTTGGCGAGCACTTGCGAGCACTTTTAGTTGTTGAATAAATCGAGCAGCGAGCACAAACAATGCGAGCACGGCGAAAAAAATTGCGCGAGCATGCAAGCATTACCCGAAAACTGCGAGCACATGGAAATTTCGGGGGTCCTAGAATTTGATTATTCTGATTGTTGAAATACCCGCAATGTATCATGGGTAGAAGGATTGTTAAAAACTGTGCGAGCGCGCGAACATTGGCCTGATAGTGCGAGAACTTCGGGGAACCTTTTAGGGGCCATCTATAAGTATATGATAGTCTCCTCTTCATAATTTTCGTATTTCAATTGCAGTTTATCACTCAGCGCGGGGTGCTAAAAACCCTAAGAATAATAATATTATATTTACAAGAATTTCTTCCATGGAGGCGTTCTGTTTTTTTCTAATCGTGTTTAATCCCGACAAAGTATCCAAGACAAGCTGACTCACTTGACATACAAAGCCATCAAAAGGGTTCCAGTTTTGTTTTCTTTTCGGCTCTTAAAAGCACGGAGAGCAAAGCTCTAGTCTACAGCGGCGTCTCGCGCGCATTCTAGACATAACCGGCTTAAAAAAATCCTGCGCCATTGCGCTGTTTATTATATAGGCCATGTGTTTCTTTGTGTACCGAAACGTTCGAGACCAAAGCACATCTCCAAAAGCCAAAGGTTGTTTTCTGAGTGGCATGCATGAGATCAGCACGCGACGTACTATGCCACAAATATGTGGAGGTAACGTTATAATATAAAGCATGTCTTTTTGTCAAGCTGCATAATCTTAATTCAATTTCAAATGTGTTTACAAATGGGGGGTTTCTTGCGATATCACTTAAGAATTCCAGTCATGGTGGTCGAAAGTATAACAAGACCAATGTTATGATATGTGACGTCATGAAGCATTTTTGTCGTTGCCTTACATTCAAATGATTGATGGATATGCAATTCGCGTGCCAAACAACAATATACAAAATATTACGCCTATTATAATAGTCATGATCAAACTAAAATCTTTGCATCCGAGCAAAATCGCATAATGATGCGAAATGATGTCGCTAAAAAGTGTCGCTAATCGCTGGACACGCCCATTGCCTTTCACTAGATCACAATATACAAGTTGCTGGTGGGCGTACGCTAATCATTTGCGGATGGTACCGGAATGATGTGCTGTAGGGAAAGATATCGGTCAAAGTTATTCCTTTTACAACCTCATACTTCAGAGAAGCAAACAACTGATCAAACTAGCTCATAGAATCTAAAAATAGTCGGAAATGATAAGTGTAGTTCCAGAATGAACGTATGTTTCAAGTCAAGGCCAATGTTATAAACCCTAAATTCTGAAAGTTCGCTAAATGACCGCAGCAACATGGCCAAGAAACCACAAACCCCAAAGCAGTCATGTACGATCATGTGTTAAGTACGATCAAGGGGGTTGCTGTTGTTTCTCTTGAGGACTACATACAAGCTGAACCATCACACTACTCAATCAGGTGGGGGTAAAGGGTTCGCTCTTAAATATTCCCTGTAGCGTGTCAATGTGCGGGATGCGTTAATTGGCCCTTGTTAGCGTCAGCGTAAATGCTAGTGATAGTTAAGTACTTTCTACTAGCCAGCTAACGGCAAAATTTCTAGGGAACCGCAAAATTGTCCGGTATCGCAAAGCTCGTTTATAACTAGTAAATTTATCCTATGTGGTTTTCTTCAGACTCGTGCGCCGACTAGCCTACCGCCGTCCACTTATCTACATTTTGATAAAAGTACATTATAATCGTTTTTTAATTGTCCACTCACCGTGAGGTAGGAATGATTCAGGCTGGACACACACCCCCGTCTCGTAAGCAGGCATATCGTTGCAGTTCACATTTCGTCTGGAGCGTTGATCAGAGAACTGTCCTATTATGGGCGCACAGTCGCGCTTTACTTGGCGACATAGCGAGCGGCATGGTAAAACTGGCTTTTCGAACTCCACCGCGCAGATAGGCAAATGGTAGACGCACAGCAAGAACACTAAGTCGGCCGAGCAATTGGCGCTAATCAGCTGCGAGTACTCGTTGATTTCGTGCTCGATTTGTCGCTGTGAAGTGTGTCCCAGGTGGTTAGGCAGTCGAGTCATGTTATACGGCAGAGACTGGCATGCAGGCACGGTGATGGGTTGACATGTATTCGGCATCGCGTACAGACCCTCCGAGCCTTCCAACATAAATAGAACAAGAACCGCAAGCGCTATCATGGTGAGATCCTTGTTTGCTCTTGTGCACAATGTTTGCTCTTGTGCAGAATTTATCAACTGTTCTCTTGGGTTCCAGCTCTCGCCTTAATAATCCCTAACTTACCGCTCGCCCACTTAAGAAGTTTTTAACCTGTCAGCACTTATCTGTGGCGGTTACGTAGCGCCCCAAGCCTTATTGCATTCCAGTGGCGAGCTCAGAGCGCCCTATTACAAGTGTCTGTTTAGCTTAAGCATTCCTGCCCAAAATTCAGTTGACAAACGCTACGCACTAATGTTCTTATCGTTGACCTCGCCCTTACGAGTTTTGGTCTTTGCGCAGTCCCTATATCATCCTTCCGGTATCAAGAGCTGTTCTTCAATGAGAGACGGATTAGCTCAGATTGTTAGTCTCTTAGTGTTTATGGTCTGGCTAATCAAATAATTGCGTCTACGAAAGCTTAGAAAGGGTGCATTCCTCTGGCGATTCAGAGAGATGCGATTGTATCATGTACAGATTTTTTTATCATAAATGAGCAAAAGTATGATACTAACGAAATAATGACTTCAGGCTGCACAGCTATAGAAAAACGAACACTTTGGTAAAAATAAATTAAATTAAGAAAATTTAATTTGAGTTCAAAAATAGTTATTATGGTTCATAAAACATGTTACAAGCGGGTCCTGTTTTGTCTAGTCAATTTTGTTTATCAAGAAAAAGGAATCCGAGTTATGAGGCGTTTTTAAATTGAGCTTCTGATCCACATTTTAAACTCATTTGTAAATAAATATAACTCCAGAAAACTCCCACGGTAGTGCTATTAGTAATATCCTTTATGTTGTTTATTTAAGGCATAAGCCGGTTCCTTAATAAAAAAAATCATTGTAGACAATATCGTGTTTGGCATTCCTTGGGCCGCTTAAAACGTGATGTTAAGTAGATGATAGTTGGGAATCTTATCGTTGTTTGCTACTCTCAAACGTGTAACCGTTCTGAAGCACTCTATCCGCGTGGCGAGTCTTTTTCCGTACGTAAATCTTTCCTATCGCTGATTGTTTTTCGCTAAGCATGACCAAGCCACGCCCTTGGCAAGAACATTTGGACACGCGCTCACATTCCGGGAGAGTACATACATCTAAACAGCGAGGGAAGAAAAAAACTAAATAAGACATCTAAACCGGTGCTCTTAATTCTTAATGGAAGTCACTACAGAGTCAAGATGATGTTATCTAAGCTCTCACAGGATTTTAAGTAGTGTTGGAGAGGGCCAAGGTGTTTGGTGTGACGTGTTGTTCAGAACGGCACAATGCAGCGTCAATATGGCTCCACTAAACAAGGACACACACATGAGTGATTATTTTCAAATGTTTCAAGGCGCTTTTTCATGCCAATGTACACGTAGGAATGTGCATCACAATTTAAAAGGCGCTCGTACGATAGCAAAGAGAGAAAACTACCTTTTTAGCTTGTTTAATCACGAGCTACCAAGTATGAAACTCAATCTTTTAAGCCCACTAACATTGGTCTCTTCTATTACCCCAGTTTCCGTAGAACTTCAAATTGTATTGATGGGCTTCGATTTTACCACTCCAATAACGCTACTTATAGTTAATTAAGCTCTCAGTAAAGGCCGGATCTCGACGAAATTAATAACGGTAATGGATCAGTAGACTAATAACTTTATTTTTGTCCCAGACATTTTATTAACCCTTTGACGCACCGCCGAGTCAAAAGCAAGCGCTTTCCCGGCCATGGGTTCATTAGAGAGCCGGCGAGTGGCTTATATCCGTCCTTGACTGACTAAACACAACCTTGAACTCATGTACGTGAAGAAAAGACTTCACTCTGCAGACAGACACGGGTGATATTGCTAAATAAGGCAGAAAATTCACCCAGGTGATATAACCCCTTTTTGCCAAAGATCTGCTTGCGTAAAAGAGATAAATTCGGCACTCGTGATGTCTGAATCGTGATCGACTGTATTTCGTTAAGTTTAGCGTGGGTAGACAGATTGGACGGTAAACCATTATTAACCAGTAACCTCGAAGCTGTTGTTGTACAGATTTATGTTCCAATGCGCAAGATATAATCTAACGGCGTGCGGTCGCGTTAGCATCATGTACGAGATTTTGTACTTCCTGTACTTTACTCGATATATCCGATTGTCACGCCCTAGAAACCACTGTTCCCTATGCGGGTGGTTACTAGAAAATTCCTGTTTTGAAATTTGTCGAAAATCCACTACCGATTGCTCTCCTCCTGTTGAGTACGGATGGGATTGTTGTCCCGGCTGTGTGAGGTCGGTTTCTCCCCACTAAGAATGTGGTTAAATAACGTAGAGTAGTGCGCCAAGTAGTGCGGAAAAAATAATGCATGTTTCTGTGATTGTGCGCGGGTTTAGAATTTTTTTTGAACAATCAGTGAAAACTCATAAAGGTTTTCATGAGTGTCCGTTTGTTCTTTTAAAGATTTGGATTTCTGCACGCTTTGTCTGTCACATTTTTGGGAGAAGGCATATATATAATATATATATATATATATATAGCTTTGAAGGGGTTTAAGAATAATGCACAATAAGTTTATTTACAAATCGTAACACGGATCTATGTACAGCAATCAACGAGCGAGCGCGTGGTTAATCTGCCCTATGGTGAAAAATAAGCGACATGAGCGCCAGCGATGCATTCTGGGCGGCGGTTGCTATGGCTTCCATGTGATGACTTTGACAGCTATCTGCGCCGCCTTCCTCACGGCCGGACTGTCGTGATCATGGACAAGCTTTTCTACCTGAAAATGACAGTTCAACAATCAGTGCCACCTAGCCGATAGTGATGTTTGGGTTTCCTGTGTGACCTGTTTCGAGGGACAGGTAGACTGGTAGAAGAATGATATTTCTCACCACAGGATACCCGCGCTTACGTACTTTATACTAGGGTATTAGTCACAACACTCCCTGAAAAATGTTGAATACGGGCATAGTTTTCTACAAAACCCCAAATGTTGTTTAATATTTTTGTTTGATTTTCCAGTGGGCGCCATGGTAAACTTGCCTGGATGCGCGTGCACAAGGGCAGGAGGAACGGAATTTGTGTGGCGAGATTCTGATAATGAAACTCTGGGCACGTTTCGGCAAAAGCCGGGTCTGTATGCCTCGTAATTTGACCGACGCGATCTCAGTAAACACGAAAAGCGCGTCGTTCAACAAGGCCCGTACCCAGGGGGGGGGGGGGGGGGGGGGGGGTGGGGGTACAGGGGGTATCGAGAACCGCCTTTGGAGATACTGCAAAGGCATGCCTTTTTGTCCCTCTCCCCCCCTCCCCCCCCACACACAGAAAAATTAGGTCCACTTTTCGGATTTCGCACCTCCCCAAGAAACATCCTGCGTACGGGCCTGGAACATTAAAGCTAATTTTGAGATAATGTCCAACAAATTATATTTCTTGCTTGCATGAGATAAATCTCGCAGACCCTGGAGAACCCTAGAATTATCTTTTTGATACATAGGCTTTTGAATGGCTCCTGAGTTCCCTTTGCTCCTATGCTAAAATCGCACTCTTATTTAAAGCCGCATTGTCACCAGTTTACTCCCGGTCGATTACGTAACAATCTCTGATGATTTTTAACGGAAACTGCGGAAAATATTTCAAAATTTTAAAAGCAGTTTGTCTTGTGGAAGTTTCTTCAAGGATTTGACTGGTAATTTAGAGCGGATGGCCCGTTTTATAGCGCGGATTCTAATAGATTCTTTTGTCATTTGACGGTTGAGGTTTCCGACGGGTCTCCGGAAGTAAACTTGTGACAATGCGGCTTTAATAAGGTTTTCATTACCTCTTTGACTGATTTTAAAAGAGTCGTCCTACCAATAGGGGCCTCTGCGAGAGTCGTTATCGCCTTACAAAAATACCAAAAGACATAAAAATAAAACCATCACATAAAACATAGGCGAAAACATAAGACATATACGTGAGACTGAATCAAAGCTATCACGTCAGAAGCCATGACTATAAACGGAAGTAAAAAACACTTTAGCCCAGTTATGCACGTGTTCAAATGGTCAAGTATATTTGGTCATAGACGACACACCCCAAATGGCTTGTCTGCGACATATACACCAGATGGCTTGCCTATATTGTGACCAAATAAATGACATGGGAAACTGGGCTGAAGTGTGATTTACAAGAGTTACATGTATGCTTTTTCCTTTGAGTTTGTTTATTCCTTGTTTAAGCATACCTTTAGAGAGTTTAGTCGCACATCACTAACAGGATCTGACAGTTGACTGACAAGGTTTGGGATTGCCTCTGCTTCTATGGCGGCATATTTGCCTTTGGTAGTAATCGTAATACTAAAATTGATAATATCTGGTGAGCGTTTTTATAGTTTGAATGACGATAATTTAGCAGTCATGGGAAACTTGATAACACTGATAGTGTAGTGGTGACAGTGGTTATGATAATAAATGGTGGTGGCAATGATGATAATGGTGGTGGTTGTGTGATGCTGATGATGCTGATGGTGGTGATGATGATGGTGGTGGTGATGATGATGGTGGTAGTGATGATGATGGTGGTAGTGATGATGGTGGTGACAGTGGTTATGATAATAAATGGTGGTGGCAATGATGATAATGGTGGTGGTTGTGTGATGCTGATGGTGGTGATGATGATGGTGATGATGATGGTGGTAGTGATGATGATGGTGCTAGTGATGATGGTGGTGGTAGTGATGATGTTGGTTGTGTGATTCTGCTGATGGTGGTGGTGATGATGATGATGATGACGGTGGTGGTTGTGTGATATTGGTGGTGATGGTGGTGGCTACGGTGACTTAAATGATGATCTAGCTGCTAGGGTATAGGGAATTCATGGTAATTGTAAAAGGGCTGCAGTGGAAATTATTTTGGAGACAGGGACAACAAAACAGCCAAAAGCCAACTACTTGGAACTATTGTCTGGCTGTTCTGTTGTCTCTGTCTTGTCAAGAAGTAGTGGTAATGATGCTGATTGGCGTCATGATGATGTTGATTGAAGTCATGATGGCGCAAAATAGGTGGTGTGGTTGTCTGCCTCACAGCCGTTCTGGACTCGTCATGCTAGGTGGTGCCTAAGCACGGGGGTCCAGCACGGTGGTGAGGGGGTACTAGTGTGTGTGCACTCACCAACCCCTATGGAACCGATCAGTGTTCATCATGTTGGTAATGGAAGTGATTATTATGGTGTTAGTGTTAGTGATGTTGGTGACACAAATATGTAGAACAACTCACGTCATAATAGCACCAGCAGCTTGTGCCCGCACCTCAGCTGAATTATCCCGGAGCAATGATACAAGAGGCGGAACAGCACCCACATCAACAGCCCTATCCTTGCCCTCCAGGGGGAAACTACAACAAACGATAGTTTTAGTTAAAATCATGTAGCAAATAACATGTAAATATCACCAACATTAAGTATTAGAGTTGTAACAGGTTTACAAATTTACATATGAGGGCCATTAACAGTTGTTGTTGAGTGAGGGTCGCTAACTACCTTAAGTCCATGATGTCCCTGGCTGCTTTGCATCGTGTTGAGGGGTCCATGTGATCCAGGAGTTTGGTGAAGGCTTCCATACCATTACTGTCAAGTACTTGCTTTGTCTCAACTCTCATACAGTAGTGAAGGGTGTCAAGAATCAGTTCCTAACATGGCAGAACAATACAAGCCCTTCAGATTATATAAACAAAAAAAGCTCCTGATATGACAATAACAGCAGACAATTGGACAAGATAAGGTAAGCTCCTAAAAACACAAATATAACCAGAGATAATAAGCCCTAGGACTATAACAGGACACTTGGAAAATAGTCTATGCTCTTCTGTACCTATCAACAGCTACATAGATTGACTGTGAGACTTTGATTAGCTAGAGTATTCCCTTTTGATATACTTTAGAAGATAATACTATATCAGGGTCATATTTATTATATAAAATATACCTTTATTTCATCCTGCTCTTCTAGTAGTTTGCCAACAAGTATTGGCAGAAGATTTGCCTCCACGACACCATCAGTACCTGGACTTGTGTGAGAGCACATCTCTATTGCTTGGTGTGCATTTCGCCGTGCTTGGTATACTTGGTCATTAAACTTAAACAGGAAATATTTTTGGCATCAATTTTCAGATTGACAAGACTTAAAAACTTTTTGATCAAGGCATTATACAGCTTTCTATGCACTTGGAAGATATAACTTTCACAATTTGTTATACATACATTTAAGAAATTCTACCAGCCGGGGTAGGGTGCTTCGCATCAGTTTGACCTTGCCTTGTATCTCTGAGTCTTTACCGATGTCCCTCCAAACCTAATTACCACCCCAACTTATAGAAAATGCCGAAATAAAATCTGTCTATCTTTCATTTATCTATTTATTCATTTGTTTGTTTATTTTTCTGTCATTTTTTGCAATCATTTCTATCTATAAACGCAATGGACATCCTTGGCACTGTATATCTTATTTATTCACTTTGGAATTTGGCGGTTGTCGGAGTTTGCAACCTTGTCTATTTTATATGAAAAGGACAGGAAAAATTCACAGCGGCTAAAACAGCTTAGAATGACAAATATGGCGGGTTCAAGTAGCAGCAACATCACGTTTCTGTTTTATTTTCAAATCAGCATATTTAATTCAACGAGATTTGTTCGCTCATACAAACTCTGTCACTCATACAAACTCTGTAATAAATCTATACTTGCCGTTAGACTGGGCTACCTGTGACCCTTCGTGTTGCTTTTGCTCCGACAAAAGGCCAACGCTGGAAAGTCAACGCAACTACTCTGTTTCACAGAGGCATTTAACAAACCTTTTCAATCTTATGCTGATTTAAAACTCAACGTGCATTGCTGTACGCAATTTAAAAATAAAACCCAGAGATAAATAATGTTTCTCACCAGCTCAGAAAGAGGGAGGATGATGCTGTGTTCTAAGAAGGCATCTCTCCCAACAGCATGCCCTGAAAATATAAATCATATGGTTATACAATCTTTACTTATGTCTAAACTATATACAGAAATAAATCATATAAAACATGCACAAAATTACCTGCTATAATGAAAAGAACCTCTGTAGTCTTGTGTCTCACAGTTGCATCGGCGTCTTTTAGTAAAGATTTTAAACTTGCAGCAATCCCTGCCAAACATATTATTTTAGTTACACGAAAACAACAATAAAGACATAAAGCAAGCTTGTATATACGAATACAAAAAACAAACACTTGGTGGTTGCTCGAGAACAATAGAAACCTCTGCAAATCCCTTTTCATATGTTCTCTTATTCGTAAACCCTTCTCTTTTAGATTCTAGATCTACCAATAAATCGTATGAACAAATTTCACAATTCACTCGTATTCCCTCGCAAATTTAAATTATTATGATACACTCTTCGTTATCGACCAAATAGAGACCTATATACTCGTATTCCCTCGCAAATTTAAATTATTATGATACACTCTTCGTTATCGACCAAATAGAGACCTACCTACTCGTATTCCCTCGCAAATTTAAATTATTATGATACACTCTTCGTTATCGACCAAATAGAGACCTACCTACTCGTATTCCCTCGCAAATGTACTCAGGGTTATGCATTGCATCACAAAGAGACATCAACGCTTTCTGTCTTGTTAAGAGATCGTCACTGTTTAACTCCCGGTTCTAACGATGGCAACAAACACAACACAGACTCGTCTATGTTCGTCTTTTTATTTATCAAGAAGAATTTCAGGGAAAAAAAAGATAGGCTTGATCACACAAGATAAGGCAATAACAATCGAAATACCATGCAGTTGGCTTTAATCTTACCAATTTTGGCAAGGCTCTATCCCCATAAGCTAGTCTAGCCTTAGTTGGGTCGATATCTGGTGGAAGCTTGACGGAGATTAGCGTAGTAGCCATACTTTGAACGTTTGAGACGGAAATATAAAATGGTCTAACTTTTCTCAGAGAACAAATGGCGGCGTTATTTTGCGTTCCCTTGGCAACGAAGTAGTACCAGGTCTCTAAAAATTATACACAGGGATCCCACACAAAAGCAGGTGACGTTTAAAAAAATGTCCATAACTCTGCACTCTTGTCTATACTGCACTTTCTCTTCGTGATTTAAAAGGCGATAAAAATGAACTGACCGCGGATTACAGTTTTATTGCAAAGTTAACGAGTGAAAGGGAAACAATATTGACGATATTTTTTTAAATGGAAAGTATGAGTACGTTTAAGGCTATTAAGTAATAATACACTATAACGTCTTTGTTCCCTTCTGGCTTGACTATTACACCTAAACGATTACATTTTGTTGCACGGGATTTTGAAAACCAGTCCAATGGGAGGAGCATGTTTAAGACTAGCCCGTTACAAGTGTAAAGGAGTTTGTTAAGGAGTTTGCTTATTTGAAAAAAAAAAGCTATACACCAAAAACTGGCAGTTAGGAGTCTTGAATATTCAGTTTAGAGTCCTTTTAAAATACTCCAACAAAAATAACTTCGATAACGACTACTGCAAATGTCAGATTTGTAATATTTATATAGCACGCATATTTATAGGATAGTATTGGGATGTGTACAGTACATCTTCCCACGTATATTATCTTCAGAGCATTGGCAATAAAATAAAATCAAGATTATTGTATTGTATTGTATTGCATTGTATGAATTATTGACAATAACATTAATTAAGTTAATATATGACCTACAATACCTTACTTCACAACACCATCCTGCCTTTACTTTAGGGTGTGGTCGTTTCTTCCACACAAGCGGCCATAAATACTCTTAGGGGTTGCTTATGGTCGCATTCTTAATATTAGGCACGCGTATCGTTCACATCTCGCGTCGGATGAGCCCTGATGAACCAACTTAAATTATTTTTTACGGCATGTTGGAGTTCAAAGAAAAACAAAAAATAAATTAAATTTACAGTGCAATAAAAATAGATAAGCCTATTGTATATACAGCTGGCGCGCTGGATAAAAGTATTGGCTTTAACTTATAAAACTCAGCACTCCATACATTTTGCCTTTTCACAGGTCCGGCGGCCCGAAGCTCGCAGTCTTTTCAGTATGTTTGGTAACAAGTCTTATGGTGGTGTTTCGGGCTGTTTCGGTTTAGAGATGTACAAAGGTGATGCCGACAATGCACAAGATATCACAGACAAACTGATTCTCCAGATGAGTATACTTGTCACCATCACGGCCACCATGGAAAACTCGCTTCTTCTTCTCGCTATCCTGCGGTCGTCTGAGCTCCAACACCCCTCCTATATACTCCTCGGGTGCCTCGCCTTCTCAGACCTTATGACTGGGGCTGTTTCGCAGCCGGTGTTAGTAGCAGCGTACCTGATTGCCAAGTACGAGAGAATGTATCACACGTCGTGTTATACCCTCAAGGCGGGCCTCATGACAGCTATCGTCTTCAGTGGCGTCTCTCTTCTCACGCTTACAGCCGTGGCGATTGAACGCTTTCTAGCTTTGTACTTTCATCTCAGATACAACGATTTAGTTACAAAACAACGAGTACTTCTACTCTTTGCGAGTTTCTGGCCGATGGTGATATTAACCATGGTCATGCCTGCATCGATGCTGAAAAATCTACGAGTTTTTGCCGTCATATTTGGGTCTATTCTATTCATCTGTTCATCTGCTATGGTTTTCTTTTATAGGAAAATTTATCGAATTATTCGGAGACATTTAACTGAGATTCATGCGCAAGAGTTCGCCGTACAGTGCGGCCCTCATGTGATTATGAGTAGCATCTTAAAAGCGCGCAAAACAGTGGCGTTATTTTTAGTCGTAACCTCTGTGTTTTTCATAAGATGGGCGCCATTCGTTGTCGTTGGTGTGTTGTATCTTTATGGTCTGGACGAGCCGTTTATTGTTCAGCTAAAGAAATTCTCTGTTATATTCGTTCTAGCCGGTTCGTCCGCGAATCCGATAATTTATTGCTGGCGCCTTGAAAAGATTAGAAGAACGATGCGCAAAGAGTTGAGCAAAATATTTGCAGTTTTCAGATGCAACAAATGAATAATTACCGACAAAGTACTGCATGCATGATATCTACGATAAAGGCATTTTGGTAAATTGCTTAAAATTATACTTCTTGTTTTAGCCTTAGCATAGATTCAGCCGCTGTCCATCTCGAATCGGTGTAGGAGATAAACGTTATCTGTATAACTTATCATTTCTTTGAAATTATATTGAGAAAACCAAAATAAAATTAAAAACGCCCGTTATCACTTATAGATGGTCAGACGTTAAACAAAGTAAATAAATCAATGATTTAGAATCCTATGCGCTTTCATAAAAAACGGGGACCCTCAAAAGGCGAACTAGATCATGATGAGAAAAAAAATTGTTATTAAACCTAAACCCTCTAAACGAATTCGGTAAATTAATTTTTTGAAAGGAATATTGAAGGCATGAGGTGGCCCACAGTGTACACAGGCATAGAACTTATGGTAACCCTGTGTTAATCAACACACAGGTATCAAACTCACTGTAATTCTCAGCTCCTCACACTCATCCTTAAAACTTTACAAGACAACCCTCCATACTTTACAGGGCCACCCTTCATACCTTACAGGGCCACCCCTGGTACTTTACAGGGCCACCCCTCATACTTTCCAGGGCCACCCCTCACACTCCCCAGGGCCACCCCTCACACTTCCCACGGCCACCCCTCACACTCCCCAGGGCCGCCCCTCACACTCCCCAGGGCCGCCCCTCACACTCCCCAGGGCCACCCCTCACACTCTCCAGGGGTGCCCCTCACACTCCCCAGGGCCACCCCTCACACTCTTCAGGGCCGCCCCTCACACTCCTCAGGGCTACCCCTCACACATTCCAGGGCCACCCCTTACACTCCCCAGGGCCACCCTTAACACTCTCCAGGGCCACCCCTAACACTCTCCAGGGCCACCCCTCACACTCCCCAGGGCCACCCCTAACATTCCCCAGGGCCACGTCTCATACTCCCCCAGGGCAACCTCTGACACTCCCCAGTGCCCCCCTCACACTCCCCAGGGCCACCTCTCACACTCCCCAGGAAGTGGAGTGTAAAGGCTTCGAAGTGCTACTAAGCAGACTTCTGTGCAAGTGTTTTCATTACGAGTTTTTTTTTTGTTTCTCTGTGGGTTTTTTTCTCAAATTTCTATTACGGAATCCCAATACAAACACTAGTAAAACAATGCCCAATTAAGCGATAATAAAATACATATGAAAATATGATCATAAAAATAGTGGCATAATAAATTTGTTAATAGGACGCTCCTTGTCTTATCGACCACTGCATCCATGTTCGTGAAAGTGTGGATTGATTTACAAGTGCACAGATGCACAGATGCCCTTTATAATAGATATCGAGGTCCCGCGGGTTTGGGGGACTCTCTAAGGAGACGGGGGTAATCGTCCTGTTTAAAATTCTACCAACTGCTATCCCTTAAGGGGTTGTTCAAATGTCCCTCCGATTCTGCCATTATCCCATACGTATTGTATTAAAAGTCAACAGAAAAGATGTGCTCGATGGCGGCGAGGACCGCAATAAAATTCAAAAATCAAATACTGAAAATGTGTTTTTTAGTGCTTTCTCTCAGGCTTAGAAATTTCGACCACACCTAATGTACTATCTCTTAGAGTTGCCATTGACCACACCCAAAGTGCTATCCCTAAAGATTAAAATTGATTTTGCCGACGCTCCCCCCCCCCCCCCCCCCGTATGTTTTATTATGGGAGTCCCTCCTCCCGGGATGAGGGGTCTATGTGTAATGATCCCTAACCGTGCTATGTAAACTTCCATGATATTGAGGGTTTGTGTGTTAAGATCTAAAGGTGCTGTACACATGGCCGTTATATTGAGGGCCTATGTGTTATGATCTTACCCGTGTTGTATATATATCAATGATATTGAGGTTTTATGTGTTATGTTCTCTACAAGTGCTGTATTCATATCCATAATATTGAGGGCTTATGTTTTATGATCTCTATAAATGCTGTACACATGTTCTTTATATTGAGGGCTACCAGTTCTGGTTATCAATAGCAGCGTACGTCATTCTCCGTGGGGGTGCGTACCTAACCACGCATCCATACTGTTCTGGTATCGATATAAGTGATGATAGAAGCCCTCTAAACCTTGGGTCTAGCACAGGTCCCCTATCATCCTCTGAGACAGACCCTTTAGTCCTTGTGATTGCGGGGAGATGCAATTGATTCACTTCTACTACGTTATTCCGTCCACGCTTCTTATCAATCGCCTCTTTGCCGACTCTGTTTTTATTGCTTTTGATCTCTTGGTCTAATCTGTCTTTGTTTTTCTTATCTTGATCTCTGCTATCTCTCTTTCTTTTTTTAACTCTCGCCATATTCCTATCGTTATCTGTGCTTTCGTCGTTCGATTTATCGCGCATCGAATGCATATTTTTAGTATGTTCACGTTTATCACCTTTATTATATGTTGCTTGCCCTTGGGCCAATATCGGAGGTAATACCACTCTTTGCTCTACCTTCCCAGTACCACCATAGACCGATCGACTCAACCTGCGCTTAGCTCTAGAGTCGAGCTCAAACTCATCTGGTTTTATTCGCGCTTTCGATTGAATTTCGCCGATCTTCCTACCGCGTTCCGTGGTCTCCCGTAATTGCCTTTCATACAGTTGTACAATACCAATCCCCCTAGCACTTGGAGTTACATCTTCGTTGATTCCTTTTAGATTTCGGTGGCTTTTTCGCCACATTCTTGTAGGCAAGCCGTTAAGCTGTTTACTCAAGAGGTTGCAGCATCTTCGTGGATTGATTTGTTGTTACAGAACAAGCCCGATCTCTTGGGGTAACCATATATCCAACAATAATTTATACTCAGTTATTACTCGCTTGGTCGCTACGTTTCTGTATCAATTCTCGTCACCTACACACACGCACTGAATAGAACCGTCTGCCTCGCGTCCTGTGTTGACCGCTGTGTTGGTATGTGCATGCATAGCACGAGGCTAATTATTAACGGACCACTATTCAGATTATATGCCCGGGTGATACTTAGCACACCGTAACCTAGGGGAACTCAACAGTAGTTTAAGGGCATAGAATATTCTAGCTAGCGTTAACAGAATTAGAAATATGCATTCTTTCATTGAACGGTCCCTATCGGTATTACCAACAAAGGTGTTTATTAGATGCCCGGTGTTTGTTTATTCTTGGCAAAGGTAAGTCGATTATAACTGATATAAACACCTTCAATACACGCAACTCTAATTACACTTCACGAGAGCCTTATCTATAATAGAAAGAAATCCCAGAGTGTATGGCTTCGCGTGTTCACAAGCTCTCCTTTTCTTGATGCTAATCCTATTATTCATAAAACCGGGAAGACTCATCTGTTTGCTAATTTTGAATTTCGATGCAGGAATTTATCATACATGTAATCCCCCCACCCCCGGGGGCTTGTTATGCGGCCGCCCACTGATACGAGAGCCAAAAAAAACCGCTAAACATCAGAATTCTGAAGATTGTTTCCCCTAATTTGGTCTTTTCAATCATGTTTTGGATATAAAAAAATAATAAAAAATTAAATGAAATAAAAAAGACCGAACAATGATGTAGACGCTATTTTTAAACGTTAAAAAAATGTTTTTTTTTTGGCGTATTTATCACATTCGTCACCGTACAGTGCGGACACATCCCTAGTTAGAGGGTAGACAGAAAAAAACCCGAGAAACACCTGACTTACCAAGCTGTAAAGCGATATTACCCCCTTTTTGTGTATTTATTTGTGTTAATAATATCTACCGTCCTTTTCTCTTATAAAAAACTGCCTGGGAAGTTTATAGTGAGAAACGATACACTTAAAACACAGTAAATAAATCAAAACAGAAACAAATACACTCTCAAAAGACAAGAATAAATTTTTACTCTAGTATCTATTGGAAGGCTGTACTGTACGGCCTCGCCTCGGTAAGACTGGTAAAGCCGAGGAGAGTTTTTTTGCCGACAAGCTAGAGACCAGCTTACGCATTTTCTGGTCGTCGTTATGCTGATGTTGCCTAGGAGATGCGAAGATTCGCTTGATCTCTGGAAGTCTAGTAGTAATCCCAGGGTTCCTTGGGCGGAGCTTAGCGGCCAAGCCATCTGATGCCATGAGTTTTGGTAAGAACCGTCTCGTGCCAAGTCGCTTAGAAAGTGGAAGACAGACTGGGTTATCTTTTTTAACCTCTTTGACCTTAGCTTGGTTTTGTATGCTCTTAAGTCTCTGCTCTTTCGTGCGCTTCTCCCGGTAATGCTTTAGGAATGACTGCATCGTGTCGTGAGAAGGAACCGAATCGCTCCCTAAGACAACCGACGAGGACAGGCGACATCTCCCGTCATTTATCGAGGGTCGGCGTATAGATTCTAAGTTTGCAATCTGATGATTTTTAATTATCGAAATATCGGAAGTCGTATCTACTAATTCATCGATTCTGTCGACCGATTTCAAAGCTTTACTTTCACAAGGGTGCTTTTGTTCCGCTAAACTTCTGTATTTCCAGCCTGGCTTGAGTTTAACCTTTTTTAGATGTGTCGGTAGAAGTGCATCGACAAAAGTGTCCTCTTCCCAGATGGAGTCGGTGTTTGTAACGTAGTCGACAGCGTGTGAGTCGAATATCTCAACGACAGTATTTGCGCGTTGCTCGGCCAGACGGTGTTCTTTTCGCTCGTCTCGTTCGGGAATCACCCCGAGCCGTGTTGATCGTCTTGTTAGAATGGAACCCGTGTCAGAGGCAATAAAACTTCGTCTTCTTCTCATCATATCACGCTCCCTCTTTTCCCTTTAAATTCACACATTTGAAGCACAGTGACCAAGAATATACCGCTTTCGAACTGCAGTTATTTGACGCCGTCCACCAAATGTCTTTTCCACTATCTTATGGTTTACCTTGCGTTGCTATCCTAGACCAGATCTTCCATTCTTGAGGATTTCACTAGATGAATGAATCCTTGTCTGTCGCAACTGGATTTTGACTCGTGATTTTGTGCCTCAAATTTCAGTTTTTGTACATTGTGTCAAATGTCGATTGACAGTGAAAATATTTAGGTTTATAAGCTGTCCCTTTTCATTACCTTCAGCCAACGTATTAAATGTCGTCAAGAATTTGAAAGCCAAATCAAACAAAGTCGTGTTCTTTTTTGCAGCTCACATATACGTTTATACGTTTCGGGGGGGGGGGGGGGGGGGGGGGTGAATAGGGGTATGTAAATCCGCCGATCCGCAACATTTTCGGGGCAAATCCGTGGATCCGCAGATATTTTTAGATCCGCATGGTTTGACAGATAAACAATAGCATCGATTGAAATTCATTTAGAAATTCGACCGTCAAAGCAGTCAAAATCCGAAATCCGTGCCCAAATTGTCAACAGATCCGTGATCCGCCGTATTTCCAAAATCCGCCAATCCGCTGAAATAATCATCAAAATCCGTAATCCGTGAGCATTCGGGGCTGAATCCGCCGATCCGCGAACCTATTCACCTCCCCCCCCCCCCCCGTTTCGAGAAAAATCCTTTTAGCAGATTGATAAAACAAGCTTCGCTGAATAAAAAAAAGCTTATTAAAATTCATTTGTTAAAATTATTGAATGAGGCTAACCGATTTGAGTGGTTACCAGTAATAGATAAATCTGTTAGAGCTTATGAATGAATCTTTAGATTACCAATTAAGCAAGCAAGTGCAGTAAAATTACAAAGATGGCGGTAAACTATAACCCTTATGACCCATTGTGTATACTGCTTTCTTTATTCGCTAATTATATACCTCGGAATAGAAAACACCAGAAGCGGTCACTAAACTCTCATTACGGATTAATCCATTCTATTCCTGTAATCCAAAAAGTGTTTTATAGTAAGCACTAAAATTATTTTTTTTGACTTTGTAATACCATTATATAATCCATCGATCCATTTAACTTAACAAGCTAGAAATGCGGTTTCTGGATTATTTTGTAGGGCCTTGTAGCCTTGCTGACTTCTTTATGATGGCTTTAAAACTCCACAGGCTTTCAAAATTATTCATTTCCTCATGCCTACGATCTAATAAATTACGCGTGCATATATAAAGGAATGTTTTCTTTTCTGAAGCAGATGGCTCGGCTAGTGCACGGCACTGCGTAGCAAGCGTTTCTGTGGAGTTTCAGCTGGAATAGAGAGCGAGATCGCCCCATTTTTCGCGTGGCCATATTCCTTGTTCACTCTCTATTCCTACTCCACAGAAACGCTACGCAGTACGCAGGCTAGACCCTGCGCGGTACCTGCCCCTGTCAGCGACAGTTTTTTATTGTTCTTATTTATTATCGGAAGACATTTCTGTCATGAAATCTCGAAATAACCATTTAAGAATAGAGTTTTACATGTTATCGAAAATATCGGCTATCATCGGCTTTCTTCAGCCGATAATACTTTTTCACAATTGGTATTTTGCTAGAATAACAAAATGGCGGCTGACAAAGACATTTTAAGAACAGGGAGCAGGACATGTAAAGTAGAAAATCGGCGCCAAGTCGTCTTCAAGTCGTCTCCACTTTGCCAAAAGGCAGTTCTATGACCGAAAGGTGCTTATGGGTAGTAAATTATTTGTGGAAATAAAGGTGGTAAATAAACTTAAGCGATGTCTGAACCATAAATTACATTCCATTACATTAAATGGGCAGTCGTATGTTTTATCTATATGTTTCTGAATTTGGAGTTAAAATTTTGGGATCCATGAGTTCTTTCGGTAGTAGAACTGCCATTTGTCAATCGCCATTTGCCGTTTGCAGTCAAAGTTTTTTAAATAGGTATATATCAACCATCAACGTTACGCTACCTAATACCTGATTCACGCAATGTTTTCATTGTTGAGATATTTACCTGGTTGTACCAAGAGCGATGTTCTCACTTAATTAAGATAATTCCCTTGAAATAGTTCTACAACCCAGAATTTTTTAAAACTTGGCGATAATCAATATTGAAGTTAAGGGCTTTCAAATAATGTAATAAAAAAATGGGGGTACTGCCCTCGTTTTCACAACAGAGAGGCGTAGAGATGACGCGTTTTTACTGATCGCGCAAGGAAAAATCCAAACTCTTAGTTTTCAAAAAGAGTGCCTATAGTCTTTAGAAAATTAAGTTCTGTTTGTCAAGCTGCCAAAATCCGATCTCCTAAAAAATAACCCGTAGTAGCTAATGTTCATATTTTAAGAGATCGCACTAAGTCATTGTCTTCGCCACTATTCATACGGTAAAAAGCACCATTTTGAAGTATTTTTACGGCTTTTAAGAGAAATAACAAAACTTCTTCAACCCAACTTTTTTTCTTCTTTCAGTATATTATTTTTCCGTATATATTTAACTATTTGAGCAAATAAAAAATGGGGGTAACCGACTTCGTTTTTCTGTCAAAGCTATTTTAAGTAAACAAAAACGCGCGCCTTTTGCTGTGTTTTCTTGTACAACTATGGCGCGCGCGCACTTTAATACCGGACAATTCGAACAAACAGCGCGCGCTACTATGCGCAGAAGTGCAATTCAAGGGAATTACCTTAAGTTGTTGGAACAAGGAAAATATCAACTCGCCACAGCGCACCTCGACCTTCGCACCCCAAAGAACTCCCAACACTCGAAAAGAAAAGATTTCCGAATACGCAGTGGCTATATGCCGGACAGGCGGGAAAGGTCCTCAATGGACTAAATACCCGACAGTTTTCAATTTTTTTTAACAACCCAGTATATCATTAACACTAACACACTAATTTTGCTGAAGTAGCCGTAAATCTTTTACGGGTTCTGCTTATCATGGCTTTCGAAGTTTGCCATTTGATGATAAAAGAGTTAAAAAAACCCCGATTACTTGGAGCGGATAATCAAACTAACCCCTCACCTAAGGGCAAAGTGAAAAAAGGTATTCATCTGAGCGAAATCATCTATTAACAGGGTCTGGATGGGGTTAACCGACTAGCGACAAACGGCTTAAAAAGTAACTGACCGACAAAACATGAAAAAAAAAAAAAAAAAAAAAACTAGTGACTAGCGACCGAAACATTTTTGCCGACTACCGACATTTTATTAAAACTGGTATTTTTGCTCTTTACTTCCATCGTCAACCTCCTAAAATTCGGCCATTTCAGAATCTGCACTATGTATTGTCAATTATTGACCCATAATTAATTAATTATCAACTGATCAATAAGTTCTTAATTACAAATCAATCCTAAACAATGTTGAATCTTGTTTATACGTGAAATCTAGTGCAAAAGCGAATACTAGCTTAGATTCACTGACTACGACAAAGACCGATAATTTTTACCGACTACCGACAAAGACCAATAATTTTTACCGACTACCGACATGCAGACGCCCCATCCAGACCCTGTATCGTAAGGGCAGACAAGCCAATCAAATTCTTAAAATGGCGGGAAAATAAAAAACTTCAGTAAATCTCTGTGCTATTTGATGAGATGAGTGTATATAGGGGGATGTAAAATCTTTGAATATTCACATTTTTCTGCCCCGCTTCTCATATCAAACCCATCCATGGAGTACATGAATTCTTCGGAATTCAGTGGACTTCATTGAATACTGCAGTGTACTTAGATAGATACAAATTAAGCTGTTGTAAGGGAGAAGCAAGAGATAAATTTAATGTATACACTATTGGTTAGATGAGCAGTAATTCTTTTTCATGGGCACCACTTAGACCCTGTATACTGGGTAAAGGCATATAGCTAGAGGTTGACATAGGGGTTGTTCCTCTCCCACTCAACCACCAAAAAGCAGAATATACTTATTTTGCTCAATATCTATGACTGCACCCCCCCCCCCCCCCCCCCCACCACCACCACCCAAGCTAATCATGCCTGTTTTGGTTATCAGACTTCACCTTTCTCTTTCTAGACATACAAATCACTTTAATTAAATAATTTCTTTTGTTGAATAAAATAATTCAATTAATAAAAAAAAAGAGAAACCATGAAACAATGGGTTAGTGATCAGCCAAGACAGTGGCTGCAAAGAAAAGGGGGTCTTTTAGCTTAAATTCAGCTTATGGATATCTATTATGGATTTAACCCTTGCATTTGAATGACCAGCCAGTGTCTGAGCTAGACCACTTCAATTCTTCATGAGAACTTCTGGTCTCTATTCTATATTTGTCAAGAAAGGGTGAAACCTAAATTGAGCTTTGTTGTCGGTATTGGATGTTTCCCGTCGTCTTATGCACATTAGGGGATTCAAGATTCATGACGGCGGAGGTACGACGACGGCGCACACGTATTTCTCTCCGCGCGCTGAAAGAAAAATGTAGTTACGCGCGCTGCTTGCATGTACGCCGTCCCCGATCGACTTGGCACAAATGTCGGCTGTTCTCAATTTACGAAAATATCACAGTAAATTGTCGACCTAGTGAGGTCAAAATATTGTCAATTGTGGAAAAAGGGCAAGCAAATTTAATTTTAGTCGGAATTGAACGTTTTTCTTTGCTTGTATACCTAAAACTGTTATTAAAGTGAATTTTATCTGCAAAAATTGTCGGGAAAGGTCTTCAGTGGGCCATATGCCCGACAGTTTCCGATTTATTCAAATAAGCCAGTCATTTGCCAGCCTAGCGAGCTCAAAGTATCCTATATTTGTTTAGAAAGGGCAAGCGATTCTGGATTTAACAATTCGGAATTGAATGTTTTTCCTTATTTTAGTGACACTTGCATTTTATCTGCTACTATAACACAATCGGGAAAGGTGTTTCTTTCTTTTTCGACAACAAAGCTCAATTCAGATTCGCTTGCCTTTTCTAAAGAAATGTATATTACTTTGAGATCACAAGGTTGACAATTTTACCGTGAAATTCAAGCAAATTGAGAATTGTCGACATTTAGCAGCATATTGCAGAAAATTCCGGTTCCACTAAAATTACGATTCTATAGTGTACATAGTCAACCAAAAACGTTTAATACCAATAACATTTCTCAATTCAGATTTGCTTGCTCTTTCTCCACAAACATGGAATACTTTGAACTCACTAGCTCGACAAGTTAAGGGTTTATTTAAATAAGTTGAAAACTTTCGGGCATTTAGTCCATTGAGGACCTTTCCCGACTGTCGGGCATATAGTCACTGCGTTCCGAATAACCCCGAATAAGATCCAGCTAGCAGGCTAGACCTTTGGGTATGAAAAACCTGCAGCGTATTTATATTTCCTGGGATACTTTTACGGCGTCGGTCAAATCGCCAGCGGCGTCTAAATGATTAAATCACGATAAAGCCTATGCTTCCCAGTTTCCCATCATCCAATATTGACGCAAAGCTTATACCGTCGGTTTAACTAATGTTCAACTGCGAAGTTTTTGTCACTCACGGCAAAATTGTGAAGGCTAAAGCTTTTATTGTTATAATCTCCATGACGTCAATAGACTCTGTGTTTACTTATAAAGGCTTTTTGATGTTTAGTTTTCTATGGAATTTTAAAGTTCGTGTAAGTAAAATTGGACGCTAAGTACGTAAGTTTGTTATCGAAGTTCCGGTGTTATAGCATCATAGCAATAAAAAATAGGACATGGTATAATTGAAAGCGGTCGGGTGATGATAAAACTTTTCTGATAAACAAACTTGTTCTGTAGGAAGCTCATCAAATTGAATAATTTTAGCAATTTCAAAGCTTTATATAGATGCGCCTATAATTGTTTTTTGCCTAATTGTTTAAAATAAGTTTTGTTTTAAACAACAAAATATTTTATTCCTAATTAAGCCCGGGCTTCCTTTCTTGAGCGGCTACAACAAAAAACACTAATTTCCTCAAAAATGAAAAGCACGAATACCATTGACACAACTATTCAATTGAGTCGCAAAACATACACACTAAAACCTGCTTTAATTATCACGTTTCTAGTTATTAGATTTTTCATAGATTAGTGAGGGAGGTTTATTGGTGAGAAGTGTATTTAGGTGGCATTGTCTACGCTATTATCTGGCAGGTTGGGTTTTTTTGACGAGAAGTTTGTTTTCACTTAAAATACTTGCCTCAGATTGGCTGGATGTAATGTGGTGTACCTATTGTATAATCACAAAAGCTGCCAAATCCCCTAAACATGCTACCTTGCCAGATTTCTCCTTGAATAATATACATTTGACTCGACAAGTACGTAAGGGTTTGGCAAGAGAAATCCGATATCCACCATTGTATGGCCCTTTCTTTGCAGTTAAGCAAGCGTGTTTTAAAGTTTGACCCAATAAGTGTGCTGGCTTTGTTGCAAAATCCAAACTAAACAAAGCTTCGACTCTTTAGCATAATTAATGCAAGTTTACTACAGACTTGTGCTAGTTATTAAGAGCATCTACCTGGTGACGGAATGTGCCGGATTGCTGTTTTCACTAAGGCTGGAGCCTCATGGAAAACCGTACAGAAGCCCATCCTTACATTCGCGAGCTGGGAGAAGTGGTCGTTCAGGCTACATCAATGGCTATTATCATATTCTTCGCCACAACGGGCAATATACTTATCCTGCTTGCAATCTATATGGATAGGACACTAAGGACAATGACTAACGTGTTTGTTGTGAATCTAGCGTGCGCTGATCTACTGCTGGCCCTGATCGGAATGCCCTTCACTCTCGTCTCCTCCATCACGTTTCAGTGGGTGTTCGGGGACGTTTGGTGTGTCATCAATGGAATGGCGGTGACTTTGTTCTGTGTTGCTTCCATGTTGACATTGGCCGCCGTGTCTATAGACCGATATATTGCTATTATTCACCCCTTGAAATATACAGAGCTGATGCATAGCCGCACTGCTACCGGTATAATAGTGTATATCTGGGCGCATTCATTTATCGTTGCACTCCTTCCCGTATTCAGATGGTCGAGGTACATTTACATCCGTAGCGAGTCCATTTGTACGTTTGACTGGGCATTTGATATTGCCTGTACGCTGTTCATTTTCGTTGTTTGTTTTTTCATCCCTTTGTCCGTCATGATGTTCACATATTACCGCGTGCTGCAGACCGCGAGAGAACACTCTAGGCGAATCTTTCCAGTTACAGGGAGATTCTCCGAACGTAAAAAAGATAGACAGATCAACAAAACAGATTCCAGCGCAGAGTGCAATGCGTATATAAGCCAGGTGTCGTACAATTCAGACTGTCAAGCGAGCAAAGAAACGGGTGTAACCTATGCTGACAGTCAACCGTCGAGTATTCAGAAGTCTGCGGAAGAAGACGCTCGCTTGAGCGATCGACGATCTAACGATTCCGATTTAGGGGACTCTAACTCTTTTACCCATTCATCGCTACCGATTCTAAGTAGAAAAACATTACCACCATTACAGCAGAGGAATTTATGCTATTCAGAGAACGAGACCTTGGACCAAGACCAACAAATGACTTGGAATAAATGTACTCTTGGTAACACAACAAACAACAAATCCCTCTCCTCCGTGTTCCCATTCGTACTGAATGCCAGCGATGGTGGTTTTGATAATAGGAATGGTCTTGTGAAATTTGACACAGCGCGACACAAGAAGGGAAAAGAGGGGCGAAAGGAAAATAGGCGCGTGGCTTCTTGCTCCTCATTTGTACAAGAAGCAAACTACCGTAATGCGACCTCGGATAAAAGCTTTATTGCAAACAACAACAGCAAAAAGCCTTTGGGTGACTCCTGGAAATCACGACCGATCGGTAGTATTTCGTCTGTTGCTAAGCAGCCTCTTAGAGACACGAACCTGACCGAAACATCTAGAAAAACAAATTCAATTACAGGTAAACACGATGGTTATCCTCACAATGACGAGATTTCAGCAAGCTATAACACGACAAAGACAAGTGAAAATGGTACTCAAAAAGACTGCAGGGGCTTAAGAAGCCTGCTCAATTCAGTTGTCACTTCTCGATCAATGAGCCGTAAGCGCGCATCGCAAAAGAAGAGTCAGCAGCGTACTGAACAGCGGTTTAAGCAAGACAATAAAGCCGTGCGCACCTTGCTGATAGTAGTTGGAACCTTTATCTTATGTTGGCTGCCGCACTTCATCGGGATCTTCTGCCTGATGTCCGGAACATGTGCCTGGCCCGACAGGTACTTTGCTATAACTACCTGGCTCGCTATGCTCAACTCTGCCTGCAACCCTGTCATATATGGGGCCATGAGCAGGCAGTTTCGTAAACGCTTTAAGCAGATCTTGCAATGCAAGCGTTCCTTTTTCTGAATTCCGTGGGACATAGGATGGTCAAAAAACCATGTGAAACCTATAGAATTGTCTCACTTTTCGGCTCTTGCCACTCTCCCTCCATTCTCAATGTATCCTTTTTCCCTCATTCATGCATTCTCTCTTAATTTAGCCAGCCCCTTCTCATAAAAACGGCCCTCTTCTCTGCACACCGACCCGTTCCCTATTCAGCTCATCCTATTCGGTCGTCCCGCTTCATCCAAGATCGCACTTTTTCCTTACCTCTTCCAAACCGCTTCTCCTATTTCTCTTGTCCTTTAAGTCGTGTCATGGAGTAAACATCCTTCTTTCTGCGCCTTGTTCCTTGAATCGTGCACTTGCGCACTGAAACACCCTCCTATATGCGTTTTGGGTTTGAGGGGACGGCGATTATTAAATTCTACCAAGTAAATACCATAGTCAACAAAAGAAGCGATTTTAAAGAAGGATTTTCAAGTTGCACCCGCAGCAACCCCCCCTCCCCCCCTCTCTCTTTTTCTCCCCAAAAAACCTCCGCCTGCAGCTGTCTTTTTGTTCACCAGGAGTTGTACCTTGTTGTGTACGCTTAAGTTGTACCAAACAACTTGAAATGTAATTCCCCAACATTTCTCCCACAAGTAATTATAAATTTGTTAAAAAAATCGTGAGAGCAACAGTTCGTAATTTTCATTAAGTTATATTCTTATATTCATTAAGTTATATATTTCTTTTAACAATTCAGTATATATGGTAAGTGGTATATTTCTAGAACTAGGTTTATGTTTGTTTAAATCAAGTCGTATACTTTTCATTTCAAGTATTATCTAATATCTAAACAAGATATATAATTTGTGACAACAAGTTTTATAAATGTGGCGGGCTCAAAGGCCGAGGTACGAACAGGCAAGTGTGCTCGACAAAATCGAGAGCCGACGATAATCTCCCCCCATTGTCGAGTATCAACAAACTTCATGGGCGCGTTCGTTATTGTTACTCTTCGCCATCTGATTGTTCTGATGGCCCTTCACGTTGATATTGCGCATCACCCACAAAAAAAATTTACTCCGACTTGGTTCTTTTCAAAGTACACTCAAAATTGTTCCTCGTCGCCATAACTCGTGATCTTCGCAAGTTTAACGATGGTTTGGTATTTGCGCTTGTCGTCTCGTCAGATGCCGACCTCATAGCTCTTGATCTTTGCAAGTTTAATGCTGGTTTGTTGATTTCGCTGAACGCAGGGTTCACCGTCCACCATGACTTGTTCTTTTTCTCCGACATAGCAATACGCAAAAAGCGCTTTCGTCTGGATAAAGTGTGTCGAATAGTATTCTGAAAATATAACAAACATCTTGTCAGCGAAGGTCAAAATCTAAGATTTCCCGAGAGTTTGCAACTGAGTGAAGATGCATGCTGTTGTTCGTAGTGGTTTTATCGCAAGCATATGGTTTATTATCGATGGGTCGACTGTTTCACCAATTGAATAGAAAATTGGGAAATGGAAAACCATTAGATTAAGCCACTTTTGCGTGGATTTGATGACTCATAGGGGTTCCAACGTTCAATTGCTGTTCAAGAGCAAACATTTATTGCACCAAACAATTCCCTATGTCGATATACCGTATAGAAAGAATACATATATGTTAACTTAAAAAATGCAACCAAAGGCGGATAAACACGGATACAATGTCGAGGTAACGGCGCTCGGCGTGTCTGTCAATTGTTCTGGCCTCAACAATGTTTCCCCGTGTGCCCTATTGAATAAACATCATGGGCACCTACGCGCATTATATATTTTGAAAACACTGTGTCCTCGTTTTAGCTTGAAGTCAGTTGCTAGCTGTTGTTAATTATCATTTTATTTCTTATTCAATAAGTCGACACTCACTTTCCAATCATGAGTTACTGAGCTCGGTGATATTCCAGCGACATTATCCTCAAACCACATGTAAATTTCCTGTAATGTCAGTCTCTTATCCGGGGAAGAACTTATCGCTTCTGCTAATAAATCTGAATATGATACGGTGCCTTTTGAGTAGTTAGTGGGGGGTTTGGACTCAATTCGGAATGCCTTCCCACGGGCGAGTCCACCATCTGAAAAAACATCATCTTCTCTTGAAGAAGTTGAAGAAGAAGAACAAGACCTTTGGTGTTCCTTTGGTGTTCCTTGTTGGTTGTAGCGTTCAATATAAAAACTAGGACTGCAGGGAACATGGGGTGCGTGCCACTTGCTTACAATCGAATTGTTGTCGCAAACGTCTGGGAAATGAATTAAGCTTTTTGTCGGCCTCCCATCTAAGAGGTTCTTTTTCACAGAACACGGAACAGGGAACCCGAAGGATGTTATTATGGGATCTGTGTGATCCATCTGCAATGTTTCGACTCTTCGAGTTGCAAGATCTGGAGAAATATAACGATCGTGGCCTTTCACACGTCCGTTCAAATGCGTAGCCAACCGAGAGGTAGTTAAGATTTTTGTTTTATAAATATACTTGACATTCTTAGCTCTTTCCATGAACATACACAATCGTTTTTTAACACGTTTTAATATTTTTTTCTCGATTGAACTGACTGAACATATAAAATCTATAACAAAACAATTTTGAGACTAGAACCTTCAAAAAAACAAGCACATTCTTATGTCTGTAGCATTAACTAGCCGTGAGCGATATATAAGCTATGAACTGAATCGGTGCTTAATCATGTTGACGTCACAAAGGCTTCTTTTGGTTCCGGGTTAAGAGGAGCCTTTCATGGTTAGTTTCCACTTTATATATTTTGATCTTCTTTTGATTTGCTTTAAACGATACATTTTTAGGGAACACACGAAGGTGTGGTTGAAAGAATTGTTAGCTTATCGCCCCTTTCCCGCCCTCCCCCCTCCCCAAGGCGTATATTTCACCGTGTATATTACACTCTGTTATGACATCACTCTCCAAGGACCTCTTACTAATTATATCCATAGTATAATGACTCAGCATTGACAACATTCCGCAAATTACTGCGCCAGTGAACCTCACGGCGAAGCTGACTTCGAATAATTGACAAACTCACGCCGAAATAAGCACAGAAATAGCTGCGGCCATCACACCAGTGAGCGACGAAAAAAATGAAATGAGTCTATAAAAATAGCCTTTTTGGCAAAGAAAATATCTTGCTGATTCGAATGCACTGAAAAAGTTACTTTTGTCGTTGTTATTTTTCTGCCAAAAGCCGGAGGTAGGGGGGTAAAGGTTTAGTGACAATCAAGATTTTATTTATCTATAGTTTTTATTTTAACAATTAGACCTCGAGGCCGATTGGGCTATGTTTCAATAGACTATGAGGCCGAAGTCCGAAGGGTCTATTCAAAATCATAGCCCAAAAGGCCGAGACGTCTTTGCCTGATGCACACTAGTGACATAACGACATAAGAACATTTGCTCCTAGTGACGTCATTAGTAACGATACAATCACGTGACTACATTGGTCCACCCCCTTGACACTGACACATACCAAGATTGGTTGTTATATGATGTTTTGTTCATGAGATATGGATATTTTTGTAGTTTTGCCTTAAGTGACGCCATCAATGACGTCACACAACACGTGACAATATTGTTGCATCCCCCTTTGCACCTACCGAGTTTGGTTGTCATATGATGTTTCCTTCGTGAAATATGAATATTTCTTTTAATTTTGATGACACGTCAGTATATTTTTGCTTCTAGTGACGTCATCGATGACGCCACAAATCACATGACCACAGTTTTCACCTCCCTTGACACATACATGACACCTGCCAAGTTTGGTTGTCATACGATGCTTTTAAGGGACGGACGAACGGACATCGCGTCACGAAAACTTGTTACCATATTTGTTTTATATACCACTTTTTATTAGGTATGGGGCTCCGCTCACGCGGCGCGAGGGAGCTCCGCTATAAACACCTTTCCCGACTATTGTAGCAGATAAATTTCAAGTGTTACTAAAATAGAGATTTTATGGGGTATACAAGCAAGGAAAGCTTTCAGTTCCGACAACAAAGCTCAATTCAGAATCGCTTGCCTTTCCTAAACAAATATAGGTGTCACTTAAATTACGATGTTATTATGGTGTACATAGTCGACGGGAAACATCCAATACCGACAACAAAGCTCAACAACTAAGATTTGCTTGCCCCTTCTCAAGAAATAAAGAATACTTTGAACTTACTAGGTTGCCAATTTACTGGGTTATTTGAATAAATTGGACACTGTCGGGCAAAAAGTCAATTGAGAACCTTTAATATCCATATCCCTCCCATTGAGGGGATTGGAAATTCCGGGGGAGGGGGGTTCAAACGTTCTTGGAGAACGCAGAGGATTCAAAAAGAGCGGGCTCTCATTTCTTCGCACTCTCGTCCCAGCGCACCTCGGGCTTCGACAACATGATATTTTTTGTCCATAACATCCACCCCCCTACCTAATTGACACATAATTCGTAGCGGGCTTCAAACTCTTCAAACTGACATTTTATCGGCAAAATTGATATAAAGAAGACTCAAACACAATATTACAACGTCTATAGTTTTATTTTTTCACTATAAATTATTTTTTTGCTAACATATAAATTTCCCCATCATAGATTCCTTTATAAACCACTGACAGTCGTCTTGGGCTGCCTGTGGTAGTAGACATACCTTGTACTGAGTGCTTGGTAAACGTTGTCTTTGAGCAATGCAGCTACTGATATTTTCACTTTTATTTGTAGTCCTGTTCCCTGCTAGCGAAATACAGAGAAAAGAGGCCTCTGCTAGCAGGGAAGTAGTCCTGATACATGTATGCTATATTAGCATAATTTAGCATAAGTTAAAATCGGGGATGACCGCTGGCGCCTGGGCCCATTTCCATTCAAGCCGTAGCAAGTTTGCACTCTCTCTTGAATCCCTGCAAATTCATGACTCATCACGGGATTCGGGGATATTTTGTCGTGTTTTTACCGTGTAGGAGGTGTACAAAACAGGAATCTTCGCTAGGCTTACTAGTCCCGGTCATGTTCTTATCCCTGGAGGATTTTTAGAAGCTATTTTTCAGCGGCGTTGGAGGCGGCTAAGTCGATAAAAACATCTCAACACAGCAATCAACCATCAACAGCAGGACACATGTGCTAGTAGTGGAGCAAACTGCAGAGATAGCCGGCGAGAGTTTTTGTCCCATGCTCTGTTGAGACTGACACAGAAGGTTTGTTGGGGCGGCTATACACTATAGGTGTATTTGATCGAGTTCTTCGATCCTCATTTGAGAACGGCTATGCGTGAGTATTGACTTAAGTAAGGAACTTCAGATTACTATATCTGAAGTATATGCTCAACTTATTTTATCGTTATGTCTGGTGATTCCGGCTGATTAATTGGTGGGATGCTATATATCTTAGCGTGGGCAAGTAACTGAGGCTGGCACAGAGTCGAGCAAAATAGCCGAGTGTCGTGGATAACAGCAACCATGTCAACAACACCAGCACTTCGTGGAACTAGTCAGTGTTAGAGTCTTAATTTAGGAAGAGCTAACTTAGGGGGTTTTTGTTGTTGTAGCAATGGCATTACACGGTGGTGACATCGGTAGTATAGTCCATTATGGTGGGGCGTTGGATCTGTTTATAGGGGCAGGTTCCCTTGTCAGTACAGTGTAGCACGATGTTACCTATATTAGGTGGCGGTGGCTGCCTGTGTGTGTTACCTACCTTACTGTCTGCCTGGGTACTATTATGTGTTATTGTATCGACTAGATCCAGGCTAGGGCAGCCAATTAGATACACAACTTAAGTCACAGTCAGATTCTTGCATATGTGTTACTAGGTTCCCTCCCCTTCCCCCAGTTAACCTCAACAGCGTTGCTGTAGTGGTCCTCTGGTCCGCCCTAGCCTCACCTATCAATCTCATGCAAGGCGTCGCCATAAGACTGATAAGACTCGTCAGCATTATCTAGCGATCTCAGAGTTCGTTAGCTCCATCCAAATTCTATCTAGCTTGCCCGTGATAGGAGCAGTGAGCTCATACAGATCAAGGCGTTACAATAGGTAGTGAGACTTTGCGAGGTGACCATGAGGCTAGTTAGGTCAACCTTAGGTCAGCCCCGAGGCGTGGCTGATGGGGCGTTAGGTCCACCCGTAAGCCCTAGCCGGGGAACAAAAAGCGAGTCGAGCTATGTGTTGGTTCACTCTGCCCCTGTGAAGGGAACAGAATACGTCAAAAACTCTACGTAGCTTGGTGGGCCGCCATCGTAACCACCACAGGTATCCCATACGCTCAACCGTGACTGCGTTAAATCAATTAGCATGTTAACGCTCGATAGATAGTTAGCCTTACCTCACAACACAGGAAGGGTAGGATACAGCAGTGTTCCCCTGCGGCGGGACGTGGAAACACAAGAAGATCGAGTAGACACCACCATCCAGCCTACCCAACCCCTCCCCTCCAGCCCCCATACAGATGTGACGACGGGCCAGGGCGGCCGTTAAGCCCATGCGAGTGAGGGCGGGCCAGGGCGGCCGTAAGGCCCATGCGAGTGAGGGCGGGCCAGGGCGGCCGTTAAGCCCATGCAAGTGAGGGCGGGCCAGGGCGGCCGTAAGGCCCATGCGAGTGAGGGCGGGCCAGGGCGGCCGTTAAGCCTATGCAAGTGAGGGCGGGCCAGGGCGGCCCTTAAGTCCATGCGAGTGAGGACGGGCCAGGGCGGCCTTAAGACCATGCGAGTGAGGGCGGGCCAGGGCGGCCATTAAGTCCATGAGAGTAAGGGCGGTCCAGGGCAGCCACTAAGCCCAGTCGAGTGACGGCGGGCCAGGGCGGCCACTAAGCCCAGTCGAGTGAGGGCGGGCCAGGGCGGCCATTAAGTCCATGAGAGTAAGGGCGGTCCAGGGCAGCCACTAAGCCCAGTCGAGTGACGGCGGGCCAGGGCGGCCACTAAGCCCAGTCAAGTGAGGGCGGGCCAGGGCGGCCCTTAAGCCCATGCGAGTGAGGGAGGGCTAGGGCGGCCACTAAGCCCATGCGAGTGAGGGCGGGCCAGGACGGCCGTTAAGCCCATGCGGCCAGGGCGGCCTCTAAGCACCATGCGAGTGAGGGCGGGCCAGGGCGGCCACTAAGCCCAGTCGAGTGAGGGCGGGCCAGGGTGGCCATTAAGCCCATGCAAGAGAGGGCTGGCCAGGGCGGCCCTTAAGTCCATGCGAGTGAGGGCAGGCCAGGGCGGCCCTTAAGTCCATGAGAGTGAGGGCGGGCCAGGGCGGCCATTAAGCTGTTTGAGGGAGGACAGGCCAGGGCGGCCATTAAGCCTATGCGAGTGAGGGCGGGCTAGGGCAGCCCTTAAGTCCATGAGAGTGAGGGCGGGCCAGGGCGGCCATTAAGTCCATGATAGTGAGGGCGGGCTAGGGCGGCCACTAAGCCCATTCGAGTGAGGGCGGGCCAGGGCGGCCCTTAAGCCCATGCGAGTGAGGGCGGGCGAGGGCGGCCCTTAAGCCCATGCGAGTGAGGGCAGGCCAGGGCGGCCGTAAAGTCCATCAGAGTGAGGGCGGACTCGGTTGGCTATTAAGGCCATGCGAGTTAGGGCGGGCTAGGGCGGCCACTAAGCCCAGTCGATTGAGGGCGGGCCAGGGCTGCCGTTAAGACCATTAGAGTGAGGGCGGACCCGGTCGGCCATTAAGTCCATGGTAGTGATGGCGGGCCAGGGCCGCTATTAAGCCCATGCGAGGGAGGGCGGGCCAGGGCGAACCTTAAGCCGATGCGAGAGAGGGCGGACCAGGGCGGCCATTAAGCCGATGTGAGGGAGGAAAGGTCAGGGCGGCCATTAAGCCAATGCGAGTGTGGGCGGGCCAGGGCGGCCATTAAGCCGATGTGAGAGAGGAAAGGCCAGGGCGGCCATTAAGGCGATGTGCGGGAGGAAAGGCCAGGGAGGCTCTAAGCCCATGCAAGTGAGTATGGGCCAACGAGGACGCCCAGACAAACGAGGACGGGCCGGTGCGGCCCCTACGCCCAGGCATGAGAGGGTGGGCCAGCGCAGCCTTTACACGTTTTTTCTCACGGACGGGCAATCAAAACCTCGCCCAAGCGATCGCGAGTGGGTAATCGCGGCCCTTGCCCATTCAATCCCGGGCAGGCAAAGGAAGTCATGCACAGATACTACCGTGGGTGGTAAACCGAGTCATTCAGTCCAAAGTATCGCGGGCGGGTAAACGAGACTCGACGCCTAATCAATCGCGGGGGTGCAATCGAGACCCGACGCCTATTCCATCGCGAACGGGTTAGCGAGGCCCACCAATCCTACTATCGTGGGTGGATAAGTAAGCCTCCATGGTTACTTTGGTTTGGCGCTTAACTTGCCCTGGGGAAGGACTAAATAAGGTCATGCTGTGCACTCGGTGCCACACTGGCAAGCACAATCGCAGTTTCTCTTCCGCCAGGGAGAGCTTTAGGAAGCAAGAGGGGCGTTAATGGGACTGCTAATAGGCACTGCTATTAGGGACAGAGGGATGAATTGAGAGTGAAGTCGGAGTGAACCATTGGTCCTAGAGACTTGTCACGTGGAGTATGATGGCTGATTACCAGCGGAATCACCACAGGGGAATCCCAGCCTCTAAGGGGCTCTTTTCCTATTAGGTAAGGGGCACGGCGGGGACGTTCTAGCCCTCTCGCGAAGTAAGGTGCCCGTATTACGCAAGGGTTCGTGCATATGGGTGTGAGGCAGTGTAATAGGCGGCTACACGGATATCGAACTCTTACTGTAATGGTATATGGTTACAATACATTAAGAGTACACGCATGAGCTACCCTATGAGGCATGTGCCTGCACTTTAAGCTATTATTATTTCGGAAAATTTCACCAGATGGGGTATCGCCGGCTGGTAAGCAAGGGGTCTTGTCTGCTACTCCCCACTTGGCGTGTTCGTGTATATTTAGTGCCCGGATACAGAGCGGCAGCGGCAGCTGGTTACTCAGGCGCTGGTAGAAGCGTGCTGTTAGGCCAATGGCCATACATAGTGTTTACACCTTGTTCTACCAAGACGCGAGGCGAATAAGTTTTTTTCTGGGTATTCCTTGGTGTTACGGAGAGCTCTGTTTTGGTGCTCAAGGCTTTTGTACTATTTCATTGTCTCGTTCTAAGGTCTTTGTTTTTGGCTTGTTTGTTTGGTGATGGTACTCCGTAACCCCAAGAAACTACCGTTTTTCTCAAGCGGGCGTACGGAATGTTCGGTGATGGTAAACCGGATGGGTAGGGCCTGCCTGTTGGCCACAGGGCAGGTTTGCGTGCCTGGTTGATAGGCATACCTGCTGGCTTTTTACTTGCCGGGCTCCCCGTGGTGACCCGACCTATGCTCTTCAAATGCTTGTTCTCCGGTGGTGCTTGGTTATGTTTGGGGCCAGGAGGTACCATTCCCCAGTCCTCAGTCCCTCCTTTTCAAGCACCTGTTTGGGCGGGGAGCTGTGGCCCGGAGGCCCGGCTCCTCGAGTGCGCTTGGTTAGGAGGTCACCAAGCTATCCGATACCTGACCCCAAACTTATCAGACGATGAGTTTAAATGTATGCTACATTAGCATAATTTAGCATAAGTTAAAATCGAGGATGACCGCTGGCGCCTGGGCTTGCCGTGGCAAATTTGCACTCTTTCTTGAATCCCTGTAAATTCATGACTCAGCACGGGATTCAGGGAAATTTTGCCCCTCCCAACACTCCCTTATGTGGAGTGTATCTATTGGGCAAGTATATTCCACCAAAAGGTGTGACAGGTATCCCCCGGGGGGGCGGGGAGCTGTGGCCCGGAGGCCCGGCTCCTCGGGTGCGCTTGGTTAGGAGGTCACCAGGCTATCCGATACCTGACCCCAAACTTATCAGACAATGAGTTTAAAGGAATATAATACATAATGCAAAAATGAACTACCATAATAGGCATGAAGCAATTTGCGGTGTGCAAGTCGATGGCCGGGGGAGACTGGGGCGACCTATCTCGTTCCAGGCCTCGCTCGCTAGCATTCAATATGGCGGCCGCCGGAGAGAGTCGATAGAGCTTTCAATTGCTATTTACACTTGATTTGTGCGGCTGCATTAGATAAAGCAGGGAGTTGTGAGGATAATGCTAGACAAAGTGAACCTTGGAGAATGTAAGATGATTTGAAAAAGTAAAAAAACAAGTCAAAATGAAATTGAAAGAACGACTGGTAACTGCAAGTCTGCACAAGAGGTAAAATTTCAAGGTCATGTCGCTAGCTTATTTGGGGTTTTGGGCATCATTGGAAACTAGTCTAGGCTAGATCAAATACAATGTCCAATGATTAAAACTTAACAGAGAATAGTCTAGGATTGTCATGGTGGACTTAGATTGGAATTTTTTTCTTCTACTCATCCATTCGGTAAGCATATCGACAAGATTATATTTCATATTCACTTGGTGTATAAACACATTGACCCCTCAACCGGCCTGTACCGGCTTTGGGAAGTACCCACAACCCAAAAAATTCATAAATTCAAAATAAACACAAAAAGATGAAGATACTCAGGCATCAGTCTAAGGGATAAATGGTCTTGCAGATATGCATCCAACCAAGGTGTTGGCATCTACTCTTAAGCCAAATAATAGCACAGGTTCTTTGACAAATCTCAAATCGAACAAGGAGAGAAAAGCAGAATCACCCCTCTCAATTAAACGCTCAAAATACCACACAAGGGAGAGATCAGCAAACACAGCTCAAGACACACATAGATACCTTTATTCTGATCTTCCAGGTGCATTTTCTTGGCCTCAAAACACAATGTCCATTCCTTGAAGGATTGTACAACCACGAAAATATCTTTACGTATTGCAAAGCATTCTGGGAGATCCAGGGGAAAATTCACGAGGGGAGGTCCAGTTTTTCAGTCTTTTCACCCCGAAGCCAAACGAATCAATTCCAGGTCATACAGACCCAGAATAGCAGTGTAAACAATTTTGGAATCAATTTGGTTTCAGAAAAGACAGCATTTAGGAGAGCTGTGGTGATTCATTAGAAAATTATTTTCTCACCTTTGCTTGCAAATATCCATAAGCAAAGCACTCAATTATGCCCCAAAAGACTTCATGATGTCCTGAGACACTCTCCTAATATGCTCATAGCTGTATTTTTTATGAAAAATACAAGCAACCATCAACTTGTGCTGGCTTCAGCACAACGACGAGGGAAGTGGGGACCGCAAAGCACTGTTGGAAAGCTTGGATACCGCTGACTAGGTGCAGCTGTGTTTGACTTTGACGGGCTGTATAAAACTCAGAATAGGGGGGGAGGTATCTGTTTTTAGTCTTTTTTTTGTAAATTCAGCCCCAAAAAAGCCAGGAGTCAATGGGTTAAATATCTTATTTGGATTATTTGCACTGGTAGTTTTTATTATGCAGGTAACAGGTCAACACAGGGTGACCACAACAGAGATAAGATTAGACTTTTGTTTGCACCCTGTGTTGACCTGTAATCTGCAAAATTACCAGGCACGTTTGTACACTGTTTTTGTTTTGTTTACCAAGTTACACAGATCTTTTTGCAATTTTTAGTGTCAAGCTTTGTCAGTAAAATAAATATTTTATATTAAAAAAAAACTGTCTCCAAGAAGTACAATCAGTCCTCTTGTTTTATTGTTCAACTTTTTCCAACATACAGTTCAGCTTAAAAACTAAAAAATAAAAAATAAGTAATATGTTTTTTTTATGGTTATACCTGTGAAGTAAATCAATATCCTTAAAAGATGATGATTGAATAATGGTGATCTTAGGCATTCTCCAGTTATTTTGGTCAATCTTGGGCTAAGTACCCCAAATAATTCAGTGAATAATGGAAAATCTTAGGCAATCTTGAGCGATCTTGGACGATCTTAGGACCCGGAGTAGGCCTAACGACTTTGCGCTATGAATGGATGGTCACCCTGTGTTATCATCACATAACTATGCTATATTGTTGATGGTCACCCTGTGTTGACCTGTGACCCTGTGTGACTTTGCGCTATGAATGGATGGTCACCCTGTGCTATCATCACATAACTATGCTATATTGTTGATGGTCACCCTGTGATATCACATAGCTGTCTTGTATATGGAATAGTCCTGGTCATGTCTAATCAACCAACGACTATGCTATCGATGTGCCAACCTTCATCATTTCACTACTGTGCTCTATTGATGGGATGGTCACCCTGTGTTATAATCGCACGATTATGCTATGGATGCTGATGATTACCCTGTGTTTCCATCACACAGCTGTACTGAAGATACTCTCTACTAATTCCGCCGCGTCTCGTCTCCCAATATCCTCCATAAGCTGTGCTAGCTGATGAAGTGGTATTTTCTCACTAAGGTCTTTCTCCCAATAATCAATTAAATTGCCGACCGGACCCTCCCCAACCTTGCGTCCTTCCAAAAAGCGTATGTAATCGGTTGTGATGCCCGGCATCTTACCGGCAAGATCTTTCCAGCTACCGATCATAAGATTTTCTGCTGGTTCCAACTTGATGCAGAGCTTTTTTCTGATATCGCGCGGGATCTTGTTCTCATTGGGGCCTTGCATCTCGGAGCAAATACCCGACGTCGAACTGCTATCCCAACGCTGTAGAACACAGAGAAAAAGTGTTTGTGTACCTTAAAAGCATTGGATACAAACTTTGATGAATTCGCGCCCAAACAAGAGGAGAATCTTTAAGAAGCTACACCATATTGAATAATAATTTAAAATACCTTGATAGAAAATACCAAGCTATTTTAAATATTTGATAAAATCTCTTTAAAAAATTGCAAATGCTTAAAACATTTCCGCTATATTATATATGTAACACTGTTGTCGGCCCTTATTCGCATGTCTAATGAAAGGTAGCCCAGGTGCACGACGAGAGTTTGTACAGAGTTTGTACGCACAAATAGAAGATCGAAGCGGTGATGTGAGATCACGTTGGAATAACCTCAGTTGTGCTACTACCATATGGAATGTTATGTAATCCATCTCTAAATAGAGTAGATTGAAACAGTACACAACATTTCCTGTGTCCCTTTCCCTGACAGGTCATGTCGTGTTGGCGTACAGCCTTAGAGTAATGGGTGGTCAGACAGGTCATGTCGTGTTGGCGTACAGCCTTAGAGTAATGGGTGGTCAGACAGGTCATGTCGTGTTGGCGTACAGCCTTAGAGTAATGGGTGGTCAGACAGGTCATGTCGTGTTGGCGTACAGCCTTAGAGTAATGGGTGGTCAGACAGATCATGTCGTGTTGGCGTACAGCCTTAGAGTAATGGGTGGTCAGACAGGTCATGTCGTGTTGGCGTACAGCCTTAGAGTAATGGGTGGTCAGACAGGTCATGTCGTGTTGGCGTACAGCCTTAGAGTAATGGGTGGTCAGACAGGTCATGTCGTGTTGGCGTACAGCCTTAGAGTAATGGGTGGTCAGACAGGTCATGTCGTGTTGGCGTACAGCCTTAGAGTAAGGGGGTTGGGGTGCGTACCTCTAGCTTTCGCTGCGGGGATGACGTTGGAGTTGACGCAGATGAGCCCACGGCACCTTCCTCTTCGTGATCCTACATTTAGACAAGTATTCTTTAAGTCTGGTGCACAGTAGTGACATGATTGCATAACAATAGCGGGCGTACACTCATCATTATTTTCGATTGAAAAGGAGACGGAAGCAAAGAAGGCTGGAAACAGTTTCTTTTTCTTTCTTCCCCACCTTCATTTTCATTGCTAGTCAAAAGCTGTTACTAGGGTACTTAATCGCAGCTGATAAGGTAAGGAAGCTTCAAAACACATTCTGGAGGGACCACTGTAATTGGCTTAAAGCTGTTGCGGCAACCCTTACCTTACAGGCAAATAAAATAAAATAAAATAAAACAAAATAAAGTCAAGTCAAAATAAGGCAAGTCAAGATAAGTCAAGTCAAGTCAAATAAAATAAAATGAAAGCTTTAAGTAGTTATTGTTATCACCCTATCCGATTGCTGCAAGTTACGTGTGCATCGATGATAGAAGTCAGAAGATTTAAGTGACGTGATTATCACGAGTCACGAAGAAAACGGTTACCTTTATGCAATATGTGACAAAAATCCTTGCTAAGTCGGTTTCTCCATATTGCTGAATTTCGAAGTTGCACCTGAAGGTAGTGAGGTTTGGTTGGTCGGGGATTGGGGCGAAACCAAAGGTTACGTTTGGCATATCTTCAACACTGCTCCATACTTGTGAAAAAGGCAACGCCTGAAATACAACCAGTAATAGCCAATAAGCTGTAATAGTTAGCTCCTAGTTAGCTAGGAGCGCGTAATTTATTTTACAGTCGAGAAACTGAGCGATACATCCAGCACATCTTGTTAACTGTGTGTATACGGGCTAAGCGGTGTAGCCAGGATTTTTAACAGGAGGGAGCCCAAAAAAGGCATTTTCTCCTGTGTATTCTAGATAATGTCTCATACATTTACTTTATTTTTGGCTGCTAAAAGGCGGGGCCAGGGCCCCCTTGGCCACCCCCTGGCTACGCCCCTGGGGCTCATCCCAAGCCAGTCGTTATACTCAGATTATCCCCCACTCTAAGATTTCACGCCGTACCGTAAGAGTTAAAGTTGACAGCGTCAACCTGTTATAACCGATTATACGCCCACCTCTCGTGCTCAGCTTTAATGCTTGCCCTTACATAGCAAATTTACCATCCCTATACACCTATCATATATGCTAAACCATGCAGTTCACCACAGCAGAACATACATGTCATGCCATCACGTGTATAACACGTGTTCAGTAGCACATACCTGTTGTACTGGTGTAACAGGTTTCCATTTAGTATCCACCTCATGTAGACATGCTTCCACGCGCACGTCACGTGATGTATTCCTTAGGGAAAACAGTTTGCCTGTGTCGGCTTGGATCAAGCCAACACGTGAGGCATCTAAGATAGCTTCCTGTAAATAAAGAACATTAAAGTCAATAAGTGGTGAAAAACAATATGCTTTTTAGTAAAGTGTTTATACACTTTTATACCTTTACCCCCCCCCCCCCCCCCATCTTCCCCCCTCTCATTCGAAAAATCATTAATGAAAAATCACTGACCGGAATCGCACAAAATGTCCCATTTGATTCTACGTGGATACACCATGGCGTATGAACGAACGGGAACTTCGTGCTTTGCAAAATAGATCTTACCTCGAGTGCTGCTTTCGTTCGTGGTATGAGATAAACTTGCACACGGCAGTCACACTGAGCTCCATCACAATGCAGAAACGGCACGACTTTGATTTTAAGACATTCAGGCTCACCGACGACAGTTTGGTCCGAGAAATGCGTCAACATCATCTCTACGGAGTTCACGTCCAAGTAACTGATGGGTCTGCTTTCAGGATCACCGTCGAGGCTTTCCAAAGTTCTCCAAGTTGTCGCATCTGTTGACTCACTAGATCTAGTCTTACCTAAAAGAAACCATGAGACATACTTCACGTATCATATAAGTCTCAAATAAGGTTTTTACAATTTTTGGCACGGTAACCTCGACACGGGCGTAGCTAGGGATGGGTGGAGGGGGTGTTTTGCATATAACATAATATATGATGCCTGGACACCCCGAACTCCCTCACCCCCCCCCCCCCCCCCCACCACCACCACCACCACAACCACCATCATGGCTGCGTTTTTGAGTAGTAATACTCAATGTTGTAACAACATCTTTTTATAAACTCAACTTATCTCACCAAGAAACTCACCTTCAAGATGTGGTATTTCCCCATTTTTGAGTGCAGCGTTGTGGGGCAATTTGAGGAACACCGGCTCATTGAACTGTAACCCTTCCGGGCCACAGACTACGGCAGGACTCAACAGAGCTTGCCCAGGCCTCAGTTGCGGGTACTTAGCACTTCTTTTCATCATTGCGATGTATATGACCTCTTCTTGACCTTGAGGTAGGGCTGAGGGTGGCACATACAGGCTGATGCCCGTGTTTGGAATGACCAGCTGACCGCCGTTGTGGTCGATCCTTCCCCAAGCACACAACCTTTCATCGGCTCTTTCAGGAAGGGAGGGACGTGGGCATTGCTGCTTTGAGACACTTGACAGGGCCGATAGCGTGGATGTGTTGCTCTTGCTTGAACCTCGCCGTGACAAATCGCTTTCTTCATTGAGATCAAAGGTGGTACCAACTTCATCAATGTCTTCATTAGCCATCATGCACAACTTAGTGGTGCTTCTGGGTGAGTTGCTAAGTTTTTCTTGGGAAAGTTGTCGGGTGAAAACTCTTACTTCTGGCGGGGTAATGCTGAATGTCATGGGATTCTGAGGTCTGGAATATTCCTCTCTGCTCGGATTACAGCTTGACCCATGGAGGCTTATAGCAGGGTCGCTGTACATAGAGGGTGTCGTTGTTCTTGATGTGCTTGTCGTTATCGTGGTAGTGTCGTGGCGTACGGAACGCATCCAGTACGATTTTGTTACCAATATGTAGATTGTGATGAAAAAGCTCAAAACTATAACTGATAAAGAAATTTAGTAATTTTGTCAGAAAAGAAAACTCCCTCACCATGATCATGAAACTCATTTTGGCAATTTTAAGTCTAATTTATAGTTATTATTGGTGGGACAAGACAGATTTCTACATTGCTCATTCTATGAGACATGAAGGGTCCAGGGTTGTTAGAAAGGGCCGAATTACGATGGTGCTGCGCAACAAGTAAAGTACGGGTGCAGTCACTCCTTATTTCTCAAATAGTATACCCTTACGTAATAACAAGCGATTAAAATAAGCAAAGCTCCATTATACAAACCTATAATAAGGAAGATTAGGATGGGCATCAATGATGATTGCGACCTTGAACCTGAAAAAAAAGTCAACCTTGAGGATTTTATTAAAAAATATTGTTTTCTCTCTTTACTCTAGCCGCTACTTCAGCCCTCATTGATCGTCCAGGCACAATACCCATTCATATTGGCTGATTTGGGACTTCCATTGGGATATTTTCGTTTATTTCGATAAATAAAGTATTAAGTTATTTCTAGACAGCTATTTTAAGAATTCATATAGGTTGTCTTCTCATATAGAATGAGAACAATAATAACAAAGATGTGCTGATAAAGAACAACGGCAAGGTGCATATCATGTTAGATGTATGTTCCATACTTGGTGTTCCAGGACGTTGAGTTGATTCCACAATGTGCTGCGGGTCTGTTGGATGCGACGCCGCTAAAAGGGTTTGACGTGTGCTGTGTCCTCTCGCTAGTTGGACATCGAGTTTCTCGCTTCTGGTCGTAAAGCCCCAGGCCACTACTTCGCAACAACAAGCCAACTCCAGGCCCTGCCAAACTTTCTCGGGTGGGTGTAAAGTGAGAACTAGCGTCTTGCTGCCGTCCTTGTGTGTATCGATAACTAAGGTTACGTGGGCTTTATCTCGTAGCATCGCACCGTTTATCACGTCGCAGCGAGGACGCAACTGGAACTCTTGGGTATGGATAGCAGTGCAGTTCATTTGAACTGTATTGTTGTTGAGGTAAGTAACGTGCGGCTGTTGGATGAATACCGGAGCAGATTCTGCGTAAAAAGTTGTCAAAGCCCATTTCAATATGATAACATAAAATCACCTTTTGGCACTGCTGTAATACAGTTTTCAGTACATAGATTAAATACAATCCCACAGAGGCAAACGGTTATTTTTTCTTCAGCGGTGTCATGCGGGCGGCATCTCAAACCCAACCGCCGGGAGGGCGCTCGTCCTAACCCTTGATCTGCTCATGAAATTTACCACAAGGCTCATTCCTTGCGCAAAGGTTGGTACTGACTGAAAGTGTAAAACCCTCACTAATCACAAAAGCCCTCGCTAATAAAGAATGAAACCTTCTCTTACCTTCACAGTATCTGGAACAACTCTCAGTTTTAAATGTTGGACCTTTGCATGTTGTGCGATCTTTGCTTAGACATGAGCGACGCCTGACGAGGAACCCAGGTCCGCACTTTGCGCTACACGGAGACGATACATACCATGCGGACCAGCCTTCGGAAACATACAAAAAATCGCACAAGATGCAACTTTGTCGAGGTAATAAAAATAAAGCTCTCTTATATGTCGTGAGGGCTGCTTGCAAATGGAAAAATGTTGGCAAATGTAATAAGGTGTGGTTGCTTGCTTATATAATAAGGTAAGAAGATATCATTAAGGGTAAGGGCGAATCACCTTTCCCTTTGTTCTCTTTTTGTATCTTCATCACTAATCGTGCTTCTCTGACAATTATTTACCTGATATTATAAGCTCAATTAGTTTCCCCCATTGTCTTCCAAGCCCTGGGACATCTGCACTGCACGAATACACCCCTGCAGACCGAGACGTTTTAAGGGGTAATGTCACCTCAACTGTGCCATTTGTGATAGATGCTTCAGTTTTAACAGGGGTGTTGTCATGGAAACACATAGGATTTCTGGCACTTATTGGAAATGTCCATTGAAGTGGTGCTGGTAGACGGCTGCCGTGAAAGGTGACAGTTCGATGTGACAGTGGCTTAGATGGACCTGAAAAAAAGGAACATCAAAATCTCCACACCATTGCCTTCATCGTCATATCAATATCATAATAAACATTAACATCATCATCATCAATTACAACAACAGCATCAAATTGACCATAAAGATAACCATCCTCCTCATCATTTATAACCAACAACGGCATCATCATATATAATTATCATCATCATCATCATCATCAATAACATCATTGCCATCATGATCCATGGCACAGCAGTAGAACGTCTAATAGGCACGCCCCAATTATATTTTTTTGTGACCATGGCCTAAAAATATGTTATCAGAAGCTAGATAAAGCTATAAGTGTTTATTCATACCATGTTTGATTCCATTTCGCGAGAATCTGATTGATATTACGTTCCTGCTCCTTTTATCATCTGTGTGACAGTAGCAAATTGTCTCCTGGTTACTTGTATCCTCATCAATTGTAACTAACAGCCTGTCAGTAATCATCACAGAGTTTGCCTTGACTGGATGTGAAGATGAATGGAAGTGATGTACATGCATCTGGTACCTAAGCAGACAAAATAGAGAATAAGTCAAAAGCTAAATGGGTGGGGGGGTACACAGCTGTAAAAATAGGGAATCCGACAGAGCTCAGAGCTGATACTGCAAATACCAATTATGTAGAAATCATCCCATAAAATCCGAAAAAAAATTGTATCCAAAATACAAAGAATTGAAGCGTAAGCATACACTCTAGAAATAAGCTCATCTTTAATAAAACATCCAACAAGAATACACCAGGCAAAATTTTCCAAGTTTTCAGTATCATATCTGACACGAGATGCCCAGCTTTTATTTAGGTGATCAACCTATTAGCTATTTAAAAACCTTTTATAAGAATGTTACCTGTTCCTGCATTTCAACTTCAACGAGCCCACATGGTGCTCACATAGTGCCTGGCATAACACGAGTTTCGTTTGTGGTCCCATTGACAGTACTGAGATGTTGATGTCAAGTGGGACATTCTGTGATAGGTTAAGCTCCGGCAAGCCATAAGAATTATCAATGGTAGTATTCCCTGAAAACAGAGGCAGAAACAATTGGAGATTCGGGCGCCACAGTTACCCTCTCGCATTTTCCGCGCTGTTATTTTCTAGCGCTTATTACCTTGGTGCACAGTTTTAAAGGGGGGGGGGGGGGTAGATTTCTAAGCGCAAAAACGATATGCATGTGGAACGAAGTAAGAACCGTATAGAATTAACAAAGTAAGTGGTTCAGTGGTTCAGTAGTATCTAACATATTGGGCGAGAAAGTACTGCAGTTTGATAGAATCAGGGAGATAGAACAATGCTTTTTCATCGGAAACGGCGGAAATAAACAAACATACAGATTTTCATACGGATGATTCCTTCGCTTTCTTTTTCCATCGAAGATAGCACAATAAAAGATTATTACTTTGCTTTACCATCGAAGACAAAGTACTTTTAACGCATGGCGCTTAATGGCTTTCACATGACATTCATGTTGGAGTACAGGCGATCGGGCCGATTTAAACGTCTTCTCTCTCTCTCTCTCTCTCTCTCTCTCTCTCTCTCTCTCTCTCTCTCTCTCTCTCTCTCTTACTTACCGACTTTGGGAGGTGTTACTGCTATCAAACCACTATAGCTTATCTTTAATAAGACTAAGATGAAAATGTTCAGCATTTTACAATGTGCTTCGCTTGCTGCTTTTGAACATTCGGGCATCTGCTGTGTTCTTTAGCGTTTCCCCGATGATAACGTTATCCACGAAAACGGTCGTCTCTTTTTTTTGGTGTAATTTGAAGATGATTTGTATTGATTTGATCCAGGACTACCTCATATAGTGCGTGTTATAGCAGGAACCCTTGTATTATAGGGAATCTAGCTTTAACTGTTTAACACACTCCCTCGGTTTGCATATACTTATTGAATTTCCCGGAAAAGTCCCTTCTCGTTCTTTGGGGGTTCCCGCAACTTGAGTCACGAGGAAGTTTTTTTTTTTTTTTTACAAATATTTACAAAAAATATCAAATTCAAACATTGGAGAACAGGAGCAAATTGTTTTATTTCAGCATGGAAATGTCATCATAAAATCTGCTAATAGAACACGGAACAAAATAGAACAATCTATGGGTTACCTGTGTTGGTTTTCAGAGTTTCAAAACACAGGGCCATAGAGCATGATGGGAAATAACAATGGCGTCAAAATCAACTGTCTAAATACAAGTTGTACCCCCACAGCGAAAAGAAAATGCCACCCTATTCATGACTCTAGTATGGCTAGAGCGTTTATGTTGGTGTTCAAATTATGATTCAAGGGTAATACGTAATTATGAGTGGAAGTCATAGCGACAAATATAACAATTCCTTGTTGGCTGAATCCAAACTCCACCACAAGCATGATGAAATGTGAGTAGAAAAGCGTTCAAATTATATAATTTAAAGCACTGGAGATATTTTTATGTCATCGTATTGTTCTCTGTATTCTAGCAATGAATTTAAAGCAAATAATGGTACGGATCACGTATTTTAAATACGTTATTTTGACAAATAAGTTAAATAAACATATACTTAACTTAAGTAATTATTCTAATATAAGAGCTTAATACTTTCTTACTTCAGTACTTCAGTACTTTAACTTAAATGAAATAATACATTTTCCCTACACAGCTACATTGTTTCGATTTTGTGCTCTAATAATTCTACAAAACTCACAGTTATTAATTTATCATACAACAGAGAAAGATGGTGATAAACATTTTTATTGAATATATATACTCCTGTCGGACTCAATATAGAAAGAGCATGGCATTTGGCTGGGTTTAGAAACTGAAGACACAGCATAGTTAGCAGATGTTGTTTTTTCCAATTCATGAATACTGTAATGCACTAGTCAATTGAACCCCCCACCCCAATGGTCCCACGGAAGGGTGGGGAATTAGACTTTGACCCTGTACAAAACAGAAAAAAGCCCCTAACCTTTTGGGACAAAACTGCAGCAGTCAAATGCCCCTACCCTTCGGGATGCAAACTATAGGCAATTACCCGACAACAATTCATCTGAAATAAGACTTTATCTTTCAAAGCCATTACACTTCAGCGAGTATATTTGTACTAATAACTATGAAGATAACAGTCACCTAAAAATTAAAAAAAAAAGATTATGTTCATCTGGCATTAGTTACTATTTATATTCGTTTATGCATATGTTGCCATGCAGCATGCCACATGCTGATACATGGAATTGCTTGCTACAGAAGTAAAGAAGCTCAATTCTCAATTATCTCAATTATGGTATGCAAAAAGGCTCATTTAAGATACCTTGTACAGAATATTTATTGCAGTTTGCACTTATGGAATTTATTAAAAATAGGCCATTTGATCATGTACCGTATTTACTCAATTAAGCACTCTGGCGCTTATTAAAATTTTTGATTCTCAGATAGGGTGCTTACTCGAGGGAGTCACTTGTTCAAAAGGATAAACTTCAGGCAAAAGGATGAATGTTTTTTTTTTCGTTTAATATCAATTGTACTTCTACAATAGTGTTTATTTGTCTCTATATTATTCTCTATATTCGTAAACTCGTACAGGGAGAATGTGTTTGAATTTTGAATAGATTATGATTATTGACTAAGGGGAGTGGGGTTGCTTATTCGAGGGAGGCAGTTATTAATAGTTTGTGTTCAAAGGGGGCACTAATTTGGGGGAGGCGCTTATTCATGGGAGGCACTTATTCCAGAAAATATGGTAAGTGCCAGAATTTGGCTCTTTTTCTTTGATATTTTGATAAAACTTTCCCTATACTACTACCAAGCATGTTTTAAAAACATGAATTAAATGTTTCTTTTTCAAATGGTATAGTCTAGCCAAACGTGAGCTCCTACTTGCTTCAGGGGAATTACTTGAAAAAAACAGAACAAAGAACCAAAAGACAATTAAAACTTCCTTTATCAATTCAAAGGCAAGAAATGACCAAATAGTGCAGGTAAGATTTGGAACTACTATCTTTGGACACTTTAAGTACATTTAGTAACATCTTTTTCTGATAGGCAGGTCGAACATTACATAGCTTTTAATTTTTCCCCCCTCTGGAATTCTGATTTATAATGAAGTACCCATTCCCCTTAGCTCTTAATTTATCCCGCCTCTGGAATTCTAAGGTTATGATGGAGGACCCATTTCCCTTGGAATTTCAAGCTTCCATAGAGCTCGTAGCTGTTAACATGATGGAACCCAAACAATTAGCTTGATGAAATTTTATACCCAAAACATACCTGACCGTTAATCTTAAAGCCGCATTGTCAACAGTTTACTTCTGGTCAATTACATTACAATCTCTGATGATTTTTAATGGAAAACATGAAAAATCAATTAAAATTGTGGAAGCTGTGTGTCTATTGAAAGTTTTTTTGAGGATGTGATAGAAAATTTAGAGTGGATGGCCTGTTAAATAGCACGGGTTTTAATAGATTCTATTGTCTTTTAACGGTTAATGTTTCCATCAGCCCTCTGGAAGTAAACTGGTGACAATGTGGCTTTAAGCCTCCCAAAATGCAAATATTTTAAACACTTTCCCAAACTCCAATTTTACAACAACTGCACATCATCATGTGTTGAATGGAAGTGTGCTGTTTTCTCTACACCTGCCTCTTGTCTACAGAGAAGTAAACATGCTTTAGAGATTTAAAATTGGCAAGAGGGGTGGGGGGGGGGGGGGGGGGGTGGGGGGTCATTGAGCCAAAAGATACCAAAAAAGTCAGCCAAAAAAAGTCAACCACCAAAATATGTTTTCACCCCACACCCTCTCATGCCAATAACTGAGTGCACCCCTCTAATAGACATAACCTTATAGAATTTCTGATGAAATAATTTTATATTGACTGCAGGAGCTTGAGGCAACCCACAAAAGCTTGAAGAAAAGAACAAATGAATCCAATGACCCAACCTTTCTTGCAATGCGGGTAAGTGTATTGAAAATAAAGTTACACAGTTGATACAATATGTTCAACTGATCCCCCTTCTACAAGCTGGAGGCTGGGTTAAAAGTGCCCAAGGTACAATGTGGTTAATGGTTTTAGGTGCCTTATGCAACCGCCATGCAAATCATGTCCGAACACAGAACATAAAAGAAAATAATGCTGGGTTTTTTTTCTTTTTTGAGTGTAGAAAACCAAGGATAAAAAGACAAAAAATAAAAAAAATAAAAGACAAAAAAAAATAATAATAATAATAAAAAAACAATGAACTGCTCTCCGGAATGGAACCCAATGTTGAGAGGCACAGGCACTAAAGAGCTGCCATATTTTGACAACTGTTCAGCCCCCAAAATGATGTTTTTCTATCTTGTATTCATACATTATATTAGGAAAAATTCTTTATTTAAAAATCCACTAATATTAGGAAACATGACTTTGAAATGTATTTTAATCTCTTTTTTGTACTAGAATAACTACATGGGTGTAGTTGAAAAAGAGTCCCCTATTTGGCTGGCAAGAGCTCAGTCTGACATGTCTTAGACCCTAGAGGTGGCGTTCACTAAAACAAGGATAGGTGTGGCGTATACAATAGCCTGACGTTTACTGTGATGAGGGTAGGCACATAGCTTGGTTAGAGTATTAGTTTAAATTGATAGATATAAAAATATATGCCTGGATGGATTTTTTATCAGGAAGAAGTGACTATGATAATGTTTTATGTGTGTGTTCTTTTGTAAGATCCACTTCTTATTTGTCTCGGCGTTGCTTGGGATACCTAGTTTACCCCCAAAACACAACAAGAAGCACTCACAAAACAGCACAATATTACAATTACTACTGTATTTTAAAACAAAAGAATGGAGAATTGACTTATTTTGAAGGTTTTGGCAAGTAAAGATTCAGTTTATCTGTCTCTTGTCTTATCAGTTCAAATGTATATTACAGTATGTGTGAAAAACTATGAAAGATTAGGTTTTATCATAGTGCAGTATCTGGGAAAATCCTGGCTATGCTCAAACAAACATAACTATTTATATTACTAGTTACATCTCGACTGAGACTGCACTACTGAAAGTTCAGAATGACATCCTAGTGAGCATGTATAGACAGGAAATCACACTTTTAGTCTTATTGGATCTTAGTGCCGCCTTTGATACTATTGAACATGACATCCTTCTTGAAACCTTAAAGCTGACTTGTTGGTGTGGCAGGCAATGCTAACGACTGGATAGCGTCATTTCTTTCTGAAAGATCGCAGTGAATTGTCATTAATAACAAATCATCTGAAAACTTCAATCTCGACTGCGGCGTTCCTCAAGGCAGCTGTCTTGGAACAATTCTGTTTATTATATATGCAAGTGGAATATTTAACATTGTGAAGCAGCATTTTTCTAATGCCCACGGCTATGAAGATGACGCACAGCTGTACCTTTCTTTTAAACCATCTAACCCCTGTGCACAAGATAACGCTATAAAATCGATGAAACGCTGCATTTCGGATCTTCGGGCATGGGTGATCAGTCATCGTCTCAAGATAAACGAGTTTCTTGTGATCGGAAGAGATGGTGCAATAACAGCCATGTGGTCCCACCAAGCTTGGACAACAAGACAAGTTTCCATCATGCTAGGTTTTTGTGTTTTATTTTCCAAGTCGCAGAAAACCCCTTTAAACGTCTGTATTTAAAATAACTCCGGGTAGGACTCACTGACCTCATCCGACATTGTTGTAAAATTTGTGGGACTATTGTGGGACATTTAGGTTGCACTTCGCTGGCTTCTATTTGCTGCTTTCTGATTGGATATTCGTGCGCGCGTCGGATCTATGAATACTTCACGCAGACACTAAAAACCCATCTTTTCCGATTGGCTTATTTCACCTAGAGGACTCGTTAATTTAGGTGACCGCGTTGTAATTTGTTATGTCGATTTAGTTTGGATGTTTTTGTAAGAATTCGTCTTCTGTTAGCGCTTTAGCGTATTATAAGTAAATAAATTATAAAATAAATTACTACATTTATTATGACTTGTAGAAGTGGGTATATGACCTACACTTTAGTCTTTGACTGCAAAAACTGCAAAAGGCATCAATAAACCATTATTATTATTGTTGTTGTTGTTGTTATAAGACAAACAATTTAGATGTAATTAAGTCTGAAAAATTGCCTGTTCTGAAAAGAACCTTTTTTTATAAGAACTTCCAGCCTGATATTTTACCAAATTTTAAGAACATGCTAAGAACATGCCGAGGTTTAGATAGCAGAAAACAATCCTTTTTTAGCCCTGATGCGTACTAAAATGCAGAATGAAATTGTGCTCATAGTAACAACCCTATTATTGCTATTGACCATTAGTGTAACTCCCTTCCTTATAATTCATTGGGTTCTATCTTCTTATATACAATAAAATTTAGAACATCGTTAAGAACTATACAGCCGTAAAATGCTCCCCAAAAGCCGTAAAATGCCACATATTGCCACATTTGTTATAACGACCACATTTGTAATAAGGTAGGCCACATTTGTAATAAACTATCCGATATCTCATGAAAGAAACATCGTATGACATCCAAACTTGGTAGGTGTCAAAGGGGGGTTCAACCAGATGGTCACTTGATATGTGACGTCATCCATGGAGTCATTGCAAATAAATATAAACATAAAATGCCATGCGAGTGTCAATAAGGTGAGACGTCGATGACGTCATACTTCACGTGAAGTATGACGTTATCGACGACGACATCAAAATATTCATATCTTAAGTTAAAACATTGTCAGACATCGGCTATCTCTAAAACGGGGAACGGGGAACGATAAAACGGGGAATACTACAACGGGGAATCTCTAAAACGGGGAATACTACATTGGGGAATCTCTAAAACGAGGAATACTAAAACGGGGAATCTCTAAAACGGGGAATACTAAACCGCGGAATCTCTAAAACGGGGAATACTAAAACGGGGAATCTCTAAAACGGGGAATACTAAAACGGGGAATCTCTAAAACAAGGGATACTAAAACGGGGAATCCCTAAAACAGGGAATACTAAAACGGGGAATGTCTAAAACGGGGAATCTCTAAAACGGGGAATCTCTAAAACGGGGAATCTTTAAAACGGGGAATCTCGTTATTCCTACGGAGCGCGGAATAACCGTTTTTCGGCCGTTAATTCAAAGCCGCTGGCGTGGCGTTTAAACCTGAGTTTTACTCGAACACCTCGCTCCCGAACTCCTCGCGAATTTCTCGCAGCCTCTTTTTCATCTTTTCGCGTGTCTCCAGGGAGGGCCCTTTCCTGCTTTTTTTCTCACGCGATGCGAAGCCGTGTCGAGCTCTTATAGCGGCCTTGAGCGCGTAGTATCTCTCTTGTTCCTGAAGTATTAGCCGAAACTCTTCGTCTGAGATATGCCCGTCCTGCAGAGCCTTAGAGACCAGCTCGCTGATCGAGTTTTTCTTACTCTCCGCTAAAACCATCGTGTCTTCGTGTTTAGCCACCTTGCTCGTAAGACCCCTAGAGACTACCCCCGCGCCCGCGCCCACGACACCGACCAGCCCAGTGACCCCTGCCAGCGGACCGCTGATTAGAACCCCTATCCCACTCAAAGAGACCCCCACCCCGGCGCTGGAAAGCGCCCCTGCAGCGATGCCGGATGCTACAGACACAGCATGGGTAACGGCAAAGGCGCGCTTATACTTCTTCCGCACCTGTCGATGATGCGTTATCTCGTTGTCTAGAACCGCCTGAGTGTCACCTATTTTCTGGAGTCGAAAGCTTTGCACGTCGCCGCCGATGCTTGCCGGAGCGGTAGGCGTCATGTGCGTTTGCGGGCAAATCGGGGGGCAGACGCTGGGAAGCGAGGGGTATATGACACCGCTGCTAACGTCGCTGTTTGCCATGCTTGTTATGTCGGACCTAGGTTAGCTCTAATACGAGGCGAACAGGCTTGCCCTTAAAGTCCACCCTTCTACCGCGGTCATCCCTGATCCATATTTGGATACTCGAGACAAACTCAGAGGAAGATGCTGCGACACAAACGGGGATGTCGGGCCCATAGGCGACTTTCTTGTGCGGACTCCCGCTGGTTTCTAGGCAAGCGAGAACGTTTGAAGGCTCGTCTAAGGCGAGGCATTGCGTGAGGTCTACGATATCGCAGAAGATGTAGAGGGCCTCTATTTTCGGCAAAGTCACCTTAAGTGGGGGCCCCCCCAAGGGCAGTGCGAGGCCCCGCCCCCCCCAACTGATCGTCTTTAGCCTCTAGGCCAAATAGTGCGCAAAGCTCGGCGTTCAGGAACGCAACGCCTTTGGACATGAGCGCGATCTTCCCGGTGAGGGGATCCAGCTTCGCGGTCAGAATCTTGCTTTCAGCGCGGTTGATCGTTTCCACGATGGACTCGGCCGTGTGGTGCCCGGCTGGCAGAGTAGCGATGGGCGGGAGGGAGGCTATGGTCGTTATCTGATGCTCCCGCTCGAGGTTATACCAGCTGTTAAACAGCGAGCACTGCCGGAGCGCCACGAAGCGTGGGCGCCTTATCGGCTGCTCGAAGAAGAGCGTCAGTTCGCCTTCGGTGAACACAGCATGTAGGACCACCATTGTGTTGAACATAGCCCGCCTTCGTGTTTAATAGGGCTGAGCATGGATTGGGAAGGCTGGCGGATGGAGGCGATTCCCCGACGGGAGGAGGAGGAGACAAAGAAGGCGGCAGTTGCGGCGGGAGCCTTTATAGCCGAACATATCAAACACGCTATAGCCGAACAAGTCAAACGCGCAAAAACCGGTTTCCCTAGGTCTCTGACCCTCGCGCAAAAGCTGCCATACGCCGTGCCCGCGACCCCCGTGGAGAGCACGGCCTCAGACATCACCCCACTACTCACGCAGCTAGAGATACACGTGGCTGAGGACAAATCATTCACGACTAGGGTCCGAGACATATTCAAAGAGACAGTAGTCACGCACAAGTCCGCCAAGGAGTCTCGCCGGGGAGCCACCTCAATCTGTTCAGCGACGAAGGTGGGACGTACAATAGTGGGAAGCAGGTGGGTTTCATACGCAACGACGACCATGGGGGCGTGCAATATAGCTGGTTTGCGCCCCCCAAAGGAGAGGGGCTGACAAAAGCAGGGCTAGCAAGAATCGATCGCTCGGTCGAGGCGTTCGTCTACACAGTGCTTGGCGCGCAGGTAAACGTCCGTTCCTCTATCGCGGGGGCTGGCGGGCCGGCCATGGAGGCGCAGGCGGAGTTCACGAAGCTGCTTGAAGACGCGATCATAGAAAACGACATCGCTCAAAGCGTGCAAAGGTACCAGTTAGCCGTGCAGGAGGCCAAGGTGAGACTGAGTCTTGCGGTCGCACCAAGAGTGTGGCTGATGCCGAGCGATCTGGTGATAAACACGCAAAGCGTCATGGGCTACAACAATAAGCTGCAGAAAGCCACAGACTCCATGATGCTCGGCGCAAACGGGATCAACACCGAGACAAAGCCAGTCGGTGCTCATAACATGGCCGGTGGGCATCCTAGGGTGCAACACGTGACTGATCCGGGGATCGACCGCGTGCCGTCCCGGCGGCGAAACAAGGCTTCCGCCCCTGCGAAAGTGCACGCAGAGGGCGCGGTCCCTGCCCCCTCTCCACGTACGCACGCTGCGCATAGCATGACTGCCGCCGGAACGGCAAGCGCACCCGGACCGGGCGACAAAAGTGACCACACCGCCCTCAAGGCAGGGTTGTCGGCACTCGCGGTGGCCGCGGCGTATTACTTGTTCCGATGATTGCTTTGCATTCGACGAACCAAGAACGCGGCTACGGCTAGAATGAGCAGCCACGCATTTTCGCCAAGGAATTTCACCGCTTCCCCTGCAGCCTTAAACACGAAGTTCGCGATGCTGCCTACTAGCCCAGGGAGAAGCTCGTCTAGCTTTTTCCCGATAGTACGTTACCGACCCCTCTGGCCACGGAGGAAAGCGACTTGCCGAGCGACGTCACAATGGCCGCGATCGTCGTCGCTACGGCCAACCCGATAGCGGTGACGGTTAAGCCGTACTCTTTGAAGATGGCTTTGATGCGCTCTCTTAGCGGCTTTTGGTTCTCGAGCTCGGTTTTCGCGTTCTAGTTCGTCAATCTCGGACAGCCTCTCCTCGTTGCGCTCACGGGCCTCTTTGCGGCAACTCTCTGACGTGTTAGGGTCGTCGATGGTCTCCCTGTCTGCGGCTACCACCCCTTGCAGCTCTTGGACTCGTTCTGTGTTCTCCTGGATGACCGCGTCTATCTCTGCCACGGACCCCATCGCCAGCTTGAAGCCTTTCAGCTTTGCAACATCCTGTCGAACGCCCCCGTCCTCATTGAACAGCTGTCTTGGTTTAGTCCAACCTCCTTTGTCGAGGTTGCGAAGCTGTATTAGCGTCTTTCCCCTCCGGTCTGACTGGAACCGTATCAGATTCTCGTTAAGGTCTGGGTATTCCTCCCTGAGGGACTGGAGACCGAGTCTTGTCGCTGCACCCTCTGTGATGAACGAGGTTTCAGCGGTCGTTTGCGTTGCGCTTCGCGTAGCCATGCTATGCGCAGCATGCATACGCGATGACGTGCTCGTCATTGGGATCGACTCCCCATCGTCGGGGTCAAACGGGATGAGGGACGTCGTCTCGTCGTCCCCCGCTCCGCGATCGGTGGACGCACCCGGCAAGGTATCGTCAATGTCGACGTCAACATCACCCATGATGCGTGCGCATAACTCGTGCTATGCTATATTAGACATGTCTAACAGTCCGCACCATAGCCACGCGGCTTCGTACTTTATGTATACATACGCATACGATATATAATATACATAATAGGGATGTCAGTCAGCGATAAACTTGACCCCCAGCGAACACCCAGAACTCTTCTGGGGTTGAAAGCCGAGAGAACTGTTCATCGGGTCACTCTCAACCCGTCGACGGCCTCCCCAGTCGAGACGCTATATGTGGCGGTCCCAAAGCTATCGGAAGGCGTCACGCTCGTGCCTGGCTCCTTGAGGGTCGGTTTCGATCTCTCCATCTCAGGCCAAGCAAATAATAACGTCGTGAACAACGTCGCCCGAAATCTCGTGAGCCGCCTGAAAATCACGTTTGCAGGAGAATCGCTCCAGGACACCAACCGCTACGACATCTTCAAGACGTATGAGGAGCTTTACCTGTCCAAGGTCGAGAGAGAGGACCGCCTGGAGCAGGTCAGAAAACATGCGCAAGCTTCGCTCAAAGGCTGGCGATAAAGCGACTAGTAACGCCAAGGAGAACGCTCTAAACGCCGCCCACGGGGCGAAGTACACCGTCCCGCTAGACCATTCTCTGCTGACGAACCACGGCGTACTGTACCCAAGGGCGCTCTCCGAGGCGCTGCTCTTCGAGATCACGCTCGCAACGGTTGACCAGGTAGTAGTCGGAAGCGATGCTACCAAGTTATCCTATGGCATAAAAAATCTAGAGCTGGAATACGAAAGCCTGAGGGACGACAACCTCGCCCGGTCTGCAGCCGCCGCCTACCAAAACGGCACAACGTTCTTCTACGAGCAAGTGAACCACCACAAGACCTTCGTGATTAGCAAAGGGACGGACGGCATAATCAACGAGAGTGTCAACCTGCCGCGAAGGTCTATGAGTGGTCTGTTGCTCCTCTTTGTTGAGCCATACACGGCAGGGGCTCGCGACTCTGAGAAGTTCGTGTACCCCGACATCAAGAGCGTTCGCGTAACAATCGACGGCATGCCAAACAAGGTCTTCAGCCAGGGGCTGCGCCCCACGGATTTCTGGAGGGAGGCGAAAAGGCGGTTCGTCCGCCCCTCCCCGGTTGGGCACAGCGGAGCGCCTGCCGCCCCGGCAATTGGCCCCGAGTCGTTCTATGGCGATAACAAGTTTGCTCTGTGGATCGACCTTCAAACGACGGACGACAGTGCTATCCATGGGGGTGGTCTCCGATTGGTCAATACCCGCGACGGTGTGCACCTCGAGATAAAACGCACGGCAAGCGGCACGGGTACCGTAAACTGTCACGTGTTTGTGGTGGCCGACGCCCAAATGAACCTTATGAACGGACAGCTAGAGTCCATACAATACTGAGCATAGACACCGAAACGTGTTTCTGCGCGAAGCGCTGCGGCAGCGCGGCATGGACCCGAAAAACAACCCCTTTAACGCTCTCATCGTGTGCCCGACGTCATGCGAGAAGACCCAATTCGTAGTGGACCGGCTGCGCGGCCCTTTCCGGGGCAAGTTTGACTACATCGTACTCATGTGCCCTACCTTTGTCTACAACAAAACATAAGACGGCTTCGGCCAGGGCGACAATCGTCTGTTTGTCATCGCACCTGAGGCGGGTCAGATCGACATACTGCTAAGGTTCGTCTCCGCTCTCTTCGAAGGCACTAATACGCTAATCATACTCGACGACTGTGCGGCCTCGAAAGACGTAAAGAGGCGCTCTGACCAGCTCGTCAACTTGGCGTTCAGCGCGCGCCACGCGGGTATTAGCGTGTGGGTGATCACGCAGCAGCTCACCAGCATCACGAAGCCGTTCCGTGAGAACATCGCGGCCTTGGTGGTCTTCTATACCCCGAGCAAGGCGGACATGAAAGCTATCCTGCATGACTACGGCGCGGAGCTCTCAGAAGAGAAGATGAAAGAGTACAAGAAGACCATCAAGACGAAAAAGTTCTTGAAGTTAGAGTTTTGATTGCGTCACCCTTATACCATCGCCCTAGTTAAACGGTAAGCGCAGTAAACCACCGCCCACGTATGCCCTAGGGCATAACGCATTGTGCCTTAGCCACTGCAGGGGGGGTGCATGATGAGCGACGAATACTTTGAGAGTCTTCTTGAGGGGGGCGCCGCCGGCCTCCCGGCCGTCGAGTCGTTGGGCTGCTCGACGCAGCCTGCCGGAACGGCAACCGGAGGTGAGCAAACTGAGATAGCAGACGCGAGGGAGAAACTCGCGATTCTCGTAGCCTCGGGGAAGTCGAAAGAAATGGTAGGCAAGGCCCTGACTCACGACGACGTCAAACGCATGAGAGCCGAGGAGGTGGGTAAGTACGAGAAGCGATACGAGACCGCTCTAGCCAGCCGGACTACAGACGCCCTGGCAGACAGCTTTTTGAAGCTTACGACCAAGCTAGTAGGCATGGCGCTGCCGATAGACAGTGTGGTCGATCTTCACAACGACCTAGTGTCCGACTACATCAGCAACAACGAGCTCCGCACATTGTGCGGAAGCCTGTCTCTACGCTGCGGTCGTTTGATGGCTTTAGCCATCGGGGCGTTACACGTAGCACGTCATGTGAACACCACCGGAACGGCAAGCGGTGTCAACACGAGTTAGCAGTCGCGGACTCACCAGTGGTTTGCCCACAAACGCACAGTGGCGAGTCTGCCATCCCAGAGCAGACGCTCATTTGAAAGCTTGCCACTTCTTCAGCAACCAAGTAGTTGCATCACAAATGGAAGAACCTCAAGGAAGTACTAGTGCCCAGCGACCCTACGGGTCAGCGGAACCTGACAAACAAGCTGCGGAACAAGCTGCTTATGAACCTGCACGTGCGCCTTCGGCGTTGGCGGAGAGAATCACGAGCCCCAAACCACCCGCGACCCGACCTAAACACCCTGGGCGAGTCAAAGCTGGAAGGCGCTTGGCAGAGTGGAACCGACTGTACAGAGCGAAGAAAGAGACCGTGTCGTACAACACGTTGGGTCGCCGGTCGCTAGCGAGCCGCAGGGACGCGAGGGCTTGCGCCGCGCGCCGAAGATGCCTTCGGCACACACACCAGTCCCGGAAAGCAACTCTGCTTGGTCGGCTAGCTCGGTTATCGGGGTCGCTGGTCTTCTAGTGTCATTGATCGGCCTCTACACACGCAGGCGGGAGCTAGCTGCCGCGTTCACTCGTACACCAGCTGTTAACCAGCGAGCTACCGATCCACTTGCAGCGGCCGACGACGTGACTCCGCCCGCAAGGCCGCCGCTGGCGGCCGCACAGCAGACCAAGGATCGACCGCTTGCCGTCCCGGCGACAGCGCTTCGCGCTCCCGGACAGTGCAAATATCGACTGTTAGCCATGGAGTAAGCAGACATTTAGACACGAGGGCCCCACCCATATCCGCACGTCCGTGCATCGCAATGTCGACGACGCAGCAGAGCAAGATTACAAAGACCATCACCGACGCCGCAGTCATAACCGGCCTCGTCGCCGGCATCGGCTGGGTTGGGCGCAAGGTCTTGCGCGAGGACTTCACCAAAGACCCCTCCGCGAACGCCATGAACTACGCAAAAATGACTGCCGCCGTTGCAGGTGCTGTCGCTTTGAAGGGCTACCTCGAGGACCAGAAGATCCTGCCCATGTAGTAGTGTACTGTGGCACACTACCACATGTGTAGACCATGTATTAGACTCGTGTTCACGTACACACAGCACGTGAAGTGTGCGCACGTGAAACGTGAACACACTACTCGATGGCCTCTATCGCGATTTTTGTTGGCGGCGCCGTCCTAAACGCGACTGCAGTCGTTGGTGGCAACCACCTCGCAAAGTTCCTGTCGAACGATGAGAGCCCTGCCTTAGCTGAGAAGGAGAGGCACGACATGGCCCTAGAGAAATACCAACAAGACTATGGACGCTACCAACAGCGGCGACAAAAAAATCCTCGATTGGCAAGCTCAAAGTCGCGAGAGAGGGTCCCTCGCAAAGCAAAACTTCACCGACACTGACTACGCGCTCAAACTCTACAACCAGACCCGGCCAAAACAATCCCTGGAGTCGATGCGGGCTCCTGAGCTGTAACAGACCACGGGGTGGAGTTCCGACGGGCTGAGCCAGGGCACCACAGGAGCCAAGCTTTCGCCGAGTCTTTCCATCGCTGGCTGGCACAGCGCCTATTTCGTACGCAGTACTCGAAGGAGCTTGCATCTGGCGAGACGAACAGCGAGTGGGTTACTGCTTTGCCAATCGTCATCTAGGACATAAACGCAACGAAGACTCGCATGACTGGCTTTGCGCCTAAAGACGCCGTAAAGCTGAGGCGCGTGCCTCTCAAAGCCGCAAAGCCCCCCTTAGAGGTCGGAGCGGAGGTGTACATCGCCGTAAACGAGGAAGACCTTCAGGACAAGGGCCGACGGCGAGCGACGGACCCGTGGTGGACAAGCAAGGCATACCCAATACTAAAGAGGGTCATGGAGCCCGGGCAGCCAGTGTTGTATTACACGGCGTACTCTAAGCACGGCTTCACACGTTCGCAGTTGCGTAGCGTGACGCTAGCTCCACGCTAGCGTGATCAGCGCTTGTGCCTTCTATTGCAGCTGAGGCACGTGCGTCTGACATTCCACTTGTAGTGACTCTGACTGTCGTCCAGCCGGTCGATACTGAAGCATTGGGGATGACTCTTGGTGTACCCCTTAAGCAGAAGCTGAGTGCCACAGACCGTGCACTTCTTTTCCGCGTCAGCAATCATGCCGAGTACGTGGTCTACCATCAGAACGTGGTGCGGACCCGTGTACTTTGTGCGACCCTTTTGCCTGTCGTCTATAGCGTATCGCTTGATCCGCGCTATAATGAGCTCTTCACTGGGCGTAGCCGGCAGTCCTGTGGGAACCAAGGCACCGGGGGTGTTATCGGGGGGGATCACGCGGACTATCTGGTCGGCGCGCCGCACGCGGGAGATGCCGGTGTATACAGCATTCGTGATCCAGCCCTCTAAGCTGTGGTCTATGATAAAAAAACGTCTTGGAGTCTGGATAGTCTTGCCCTGCACCCGGTGGACCGTCCCCCAGCCCGCGTATTTCCACTCGAGGGGAAGCCCGTTAAGGACCGCGTCAAGAGGAACCTCCACTACCTTGCCTTTGTACGCGTCGACCTCACCCCTTTTGCCTGGCACAGGCACCGGTCGCCCTTGCTTGCGATAACGATGCACGACGCTAGGATCGGGGTCAAAGCGGATAGTTGCTGGCAATCGGGGGTAGTTTTTCCTGTGGTGCTCTACCAATCGCTGCTGAACAAGGGCCTCCATCTTGTTGGTCGAGCACACCCACATATCGCTTGGGTGGGCCTGCTCGATCGCCGCGTCACCCCATCCCACTCCTCTCGAAACACCTCAAGCTGTTGGGAATCTGGCTGACACAAATCCGGCCCTTTATGTCGTGCAGCCTGGAGGAGGGCGCGGCAGAGCCGCAGTCGCATGTACTGTACGGCTTTCCGCAGTCTTCACATAGGCAGCGGTAGTCGGACTCGAACCAGCGGATGTTCCCTTGTGCCCACTCCTTGAGCATATCGTGAGGCCCCTCTTTATCTCCCCAGGGCGGGACCTGCCCATAGTCGCCACAACACACTACCTGACACGGCCGCGTGGCGAGATACCCTAGGATGGCGCGTAGCACTTCAGTCTGTACCTTACAGCACTCGTCAATGATGATTACTTCTGCGAGACGGTCGAGTTTGTGCCCCAGCTCGGAAGGTCTCCACTGCTCTATCGGCTTCTCCGCTGGTATGCAGAGGTAGTGGTGGTAGGTTTGAGCCTTCACCGCGAGGCGCGGGTTGTTGCGATGGTCGTGGGCGAGGTCGTTCTCGGGGGTGAGCACCGCAACGTTGCGGCCGCGGAACATGCTCACCACCCACTCGGTCTTCCCCGATCCTCCTTGGCCGGCTAGATACATCTTTGCAGTGGTTGCGGCCACTAGATCGCACGGCAGACTCGGCGCAGTGCTTGGCTCCCTAGCCAAGCTCCCCGACCTCTTCGGACCCCAAGCCGCTTCGGGTCGCCACTCGTACCCAGGCTTCTTGTGGCGCCACTCTCCATACCTCGGATTTTGCTCCACGAGCTTTACACCACTGGGCACCGCCTTTGCGTATATGGCATCTGTGCACACTCGGAGGACGTCCTCGCGAGGGATTCGCCTTAACATGCGTCGCAACGCTATGTTTGTGTACGCCAAGACAAAGGCCCTGATATGGTACCATTGTGAGCGCCGGGCACCGTCTTTGTATTGGATCAGATGAGCCCCGTCGGCATGCTCGAAGTTAAGTAAGTGGTCGGTGCCCGCAAGGAGGTTCGTCAGATACGCGGCTTCTTCACGGTCGCGGACTACGATCAAGGACTCGTCGCCATGGCGAGCGCACTTGCCTACGAAACGGACAACGAGATCTCGACCCTCAGGCTACTGCGAGTCTTCGCCGCCGGGGCGGCACGCGATGGGATGGGGGAACTTGATGGAGTCCTTTTTTCCGACGCTATACAACACCTCCCTCGCCGTGGCCATGACGAGCCCATCCGTCTTGTCCCGATCGGTACAGTTTGCCTTCGTGCGTGACTATAACGCGCCCACACAGCCAGATCCTCGTGCTTCTGGTGATCGCCCTGTTTATAAAGCGAATGAGCACCTCTCGCACTTTTGCCTCGCGCGTTTTTGTGGCGGCACTGGTAGCGCGAGGCGCTGCCTCCCCCTGACATAACGAACGAAGCTCCCCCTCAACCTCGAAGTCTAGGCCGTGGACGCTCGCGATCGCAGGTGGTTCAGTCGGAAGCTCCGCCCAGGCGTGGTTATTGTGGCAAGGGATAGTGATCCTCGTCTTAGTCTTGTACTTCCCCGAGTCCCACAGGACGTTACCCAGGGAGTCCACGGCTACTAGCTTTACCTCGAGCTTCTTTTCCATCTCAAAGAGGTCTTCTTTGGTGCATCCCGTAGTGGCCAGCTTCTTGCCGAATCGCTCGAGGATCTTGCCTCTTGTCTTGGTTAGACCAAGAAAGCGCGAGGTGCCGCGATTCCTCAAGAAGTCGGCAACATAGCTCACAACACAGTTAGCGAAAGCGTCACTCCCCTCTCGCTCAAACATTGGCCCAGGCTCACCATTTTGCTCAGGTAGAGGGCGAGGCTCGTATCTCACGTAGACGAGGTACTCTCGTCCTTTCTCCCAAATACCCGCATCGATGCCTTCCAGGGTACCGACTGCGATTTGGCCCCCTCTTTTGACTAACGACCCACCGATCTTGTGCTCCGAGCGCCCTTCCTCCTCTGTGATTGGCGCCAATGGCTCTGAGGGGGCCTTACCAACGACCGTAAAGAGTCTGTAGCGCCGGTCGGGGTCCACCATCTCAAGCACCGGTGGCAACACTGCGTTTGCCCGCAAAGACTCCCGCTCGTGCGAGACCCACCACACCGAGCCATCGTCATTAATATCAGGCCCCCGCATAACCGGCTTTAGAGCAATAACACCTGCTCCACCAAGATCTCGTATCTCCTGGTAAACACCTGCGCTTATGTCTCGGCCCCGAAGAGTGGCATCCACGCTTGGGAACCGAAGATGGGCGCCCCCGACGAAGAGAGAATAGTACTTCTCGGGGTCTAAGCTCTCTGGGCCCTTCTGCCGCCGTCCCAGCGGCAAAGGGTCGAACTCGCGCCAGACTTCCTCTGTCCACACTTTCGCCGGTACGAGCGGCTTAAGCAGCTTGTGTTTGACATCGTCGGGGATGTCCTCGTCCAGGATGTTCTGGACCAGCCCTGCCAGTACGGCGGGCGCCTCTTTGTCACGCATGCTATTGAGAACCTCCTCTATGTAAGCGTCCATGTTTGGGCACACCTTGTGCCACCCAGTCTCTAACTGCCCGTATTACAACCGGCGGGACTAGTGTTTGGGTACACCTTGTGCCACCCAGTCTCTAATCGCCCGTATCACAGCCGGCGGGACGAGTGTTTGGGTATGCCTGTGCCACCCAGTCTCTAATCGCCCGTATCGCGGGCCGCGGTGTCAGACAGGACGAGCGTTTGGGTATGCCTCGTGCCACCCAGTCTCTAATTGCCCGTACCGCGGGCTGCGATGTCAGACGGGACGAGTGCGAACCATCCCCGAGCGCGCCTCTCGACGCCACGCATCCTCTGCCCTTCACTATTCGCTCCGCAGGGGCGGCACAACCGCGTCTCCGACTGAGTCCCTATGCCGCAGATCCTGCACGGCACGGGGAGGGGGCTACCCTTACGGAGCCTTTGGAGGTGCACCTTGCAGTAGGTGTCCATGCACCTCTGGCCGCACGTGTTTGCGTGGCCGACCTTTAGCCATCCGCAATAATCTTTTCCGCACTTCATCCTTCGAACGCTCGGTATACCACAGGACAGACGGAAGTCTAATTGCAAGTCTTTGGGGGTTCGAACTGCATTATTGAAAAAATATAGCCATGATACTTCATAGCAGCTTCATTTATTAGAGTGCGAGTCAGAAAGTTCTTAAAAACGTATGTCATGAAGTACCAAGCTCAATTATCCAAGATGGCGGCTCGACTCAAACACGAAATTAGATCTGAAATGCTTGGCTGGAAACTTTCAGTAACAACCGAGGGGAAGGAGGAGGATGCCTTTGTAGATGGTGTCTTTAAAGAGTTCGATCGCCTCTCTGAAACTGTATTTCGGAAACAGGAGGCTTCTGTGGCAAACAAGGACTGCCATGAAATCGTAGACCTGTGGCCGACGATCGAGCGTTCGATAAAAGAAATACATGATGGTACTTATCGCCGTATTCGTTCGAACCCTCTCAATGGCATCGCCCTATCATTGCTGCCTTAGCAGAGAAATCCCGTGAAGTCCGAAGTCATGAAAACAAGCATAATTGAACGACCAAACTGGGGGATTGGGAGCAATTCAAGCACCGCTTCACAGGGTACGATTGAAACTACAGAAATGCGCAAGGCAGTGCATCTCTTCGATCAAACGAATGTGGAGTAAAAGCGCGTGGGGGGGGGGGGGGGGGGGGGGTGGGGGGGGTGGGGGGTTCGCGCCTCCCAAGCCTGAGACGGGGCTGGGAGGCCCGGAGGGGCGATCCGCGCCTCCCACTCGTTTCTATGAAACCCCCCAATCCCCCCTTCTTGGCAACAAAATGCATATTTAGTCACATCATGATAAAAACAAGGGCAATTCTGATAATTAATGATAATCAACCATTATTCTCACAATCAATGTGCTCCCAACAGTAATAGTAAATATTTCTTAATGAAATAACAAATCATTTTAACTCAATAATAATATAACGCATGCCTTATCATGTTATAAGAATGATAGCAGGTGATTACAATGATACGAGTGTCCATCTGGCATTACATACGAGCCCATCTATCTTGGGCGAAAAGTTACTTTTTAGACACACGCAAGGCATCACAATGCACGCCCTTCTAGGCCGACTAAAAACTAAGCGTTTGCGCTCGACTCACTGTGTGGAGGATCTTAAAATAATATTTTTTTTCGCCCAAGGGATGGGCGCGTATATCGGGGTTCCACTGTATAAATAGCATAAATTACTCTCAGTTTGGTTGCCTTAATAAGCTCAGTTCTAAAGATATTATTTCCTTTTCCTTTGATGACGTCATCGATGAAGTCACATATCACGTGACCATCTCGTTGCACCCCCCCTTGATACCTACATGCACCTATCAAGTTTGGTTGTCATACGTGCTTCTTGCATGGGATATGGATATTTTTGTTTTTTTGGTGACGTCATTGATTACGTCACATATCCCGTGACCATCTGGTTGCACCCCCCTTGACACCTACATGTCACCTACCAAGTTTGGTTGTCGTACGATGTTTCTTTCATGAGATATCAGATAGTTTATTACAAATGTGGACTACCATTACAAATGTGGCCGTTATAACAAATGTGTCAGGTTATTACATATGTGGCCTCAACACGGCCCAGCCTCAACTGGAATTTTGAAGTTCTTATAAAAAAAGAGTGTATTCACGTACATATTTTGTTTGTATCTTGGAAGTTAATCAAACACAATCAAAGCTAAAAAAAGTTGTGAATTCGAATGAGTTCTATTTTCAAACACAATCGAACACCTAAATTTGCATCTATTTTGAAGTCAGAAGTTTTATCTATTCCAAAATATATGACCGCGCTGTCGGTAAAATTGCAAGCGAACAAACAGTAAACATAACATGTTTGATAAATAAATGAAACACAGACTTTTGTTCGTTTTATTGCGATCAATAATGTAATAAAAAATTAACATGTTTTCTAACCAGGCTCGTAGGGCGGATTTGGGCTGGGGGGGGGGGGGGGGGGGGGGGGGGAGGGGGGCGTTTTTAAGGCTCCTCACCATAATTGTTGTGCAATAAATAGTTTCTACTTAGCCATGATGGATATTCTCAAGTTACACTCACCTTGCCTCTTGCCTTGAGTCGTCAAAAACGTTTTTGGATTTTTTTTTAATAATCTAAAAAGAACAAAATAGTTGGCGTAATGGGTCTGTACACTCCCCCCTTTCCCCCTCCGTTATGCCTGCGTGCCTGTTTAAACAAACGCGTCATTGATTTTTCCTGTTGGTAGATGGCTTTTTGACTGCGTATGATTCCAAAACTAGATTTTTTTCTAGTTTTCTTTGACTAGTGTTGTGTGTATATTAGTGATCTTTAATAAAAACATCTCATACTCGCAATAAAGCTCGTTTATCTAAACTTCCCCTAAGGCTAAGTTCAACCGTCGTATTATCCATGAGCCGTATTCAATGCAAATGCATGCAAATGAATCGGGTCGATTGTTTCACCTGCATTTGCATTGAATACGGCTCATGGATAATACGGGCTCAGCGTACGCCCGTGTAGGCTTTAAAACTCAGTGGACTCGGGCGTCGAAAAGGGGCGTAGCAAGGGTTTCTAAAGGGGCTCTGTAAGACTATGGTACTGCGAACGTTTTAGAGCTGTGTTCGCAATGCATATCTTGCGATGATCGGAAACAAAGATTTTCACTTGTTCATTTTCTACCAGGCTTCAAAAAAATTCGTGAAACTCTTAAACAGGCAGAGGTTCGTTCAAAGAAACCAGATCATCATCATCATTTCAATATCAGTTCAATCAGGCTTGATATTTTTTTATGGCCACTTGATTGGTCCCTTATAAGATTCTTTTGTACAAATTTTTGTCACACGGCGTTCAGCATGTCGATAAATGTCATTGTCTACAAGAATTGTAGTCATTTATGATAGTGATTTGATTATGATTACCGACCGACTATAACGGAAATCCTAAAAAATAACAGGCCAAAATCTCTAGAAAAAAAATATGAAACAAGCTATTATAAAATATTCCTCATAAAATCAGAAATAAAAAGTCCAGGGCACGGGGGCATTGCGCAATACAGGTCCGAATGGTTGCATTGAAGACTATGGAGGGTACGGGTGGTGTTATATATTTTCCCCTTTGTTTTAATTACGAGAAAGATTCCGTGTGCGCGAAGTTGTAGTTGGGGGCTGTCTACATTTTTGTTTATTATTATGGCCTACAGTTTGACGCAGAAAAAAAATCGCATTGTGCAGCATACAAGCTTTACACGTATGTTATTTCACGCATTACACGTAGTCACGGCCGACTTCTTAGAACAAAACGTGAATCGGCAACTTCCCGGGATTTTTTTTCTTGTTTTTGATTGGCCAGAAAAATAATTTAATTTCTTGTGGTCCAATCAAAGGAGGAAACCCCTCGAGTGCACATTCCCACGTGTTTTCATCACTCAACAATTCCTTTACAAATGACGGAGCTCCGCAAATTTGGTAGTGTGTTTGGGTCTCTGGCGAGGAACAGATCTCTAGTTGCAACCATGGCACATGAGGTATTCTAAGTTTGTAAAAGCTATTTCGAGAGGCCATTCTATATATGTCGTTAACCTATACTTTCCAAGTCTACTTACAACTCGTGAAAATTTTATTCCAAACGAATTTTTCTCGACGCTTGATAACATGAAGTTTTCTTCTCTGAAAACTGGCAACAAATTGGTGGTGAAATTATAAAACGATTCGAGATAGCTCAAAAACAGAATGTACGGATGACAGGTTTATTATCTTTAATTTGAGCTGGCGAAACAACCTGTGTGGTGGGTAAAGGAATGTTTGAAACCTTCGCAAACGAGCCAAGTTGTCAGACAAAGTGTTGTGGTGTTTATTGGCATCTAGATCAAGTCGAATTTCCGTTATTGCTATTTAATAAAGATTTGTCAAGCTTTATTCCATCAAACACAATCGCAGTGTTTATAAATCCTCGAGTAGCTAGTAATTTGATGCTTGGAGCTGTCAAGAAACTTGTTGTCCATCCTTAGCGGTGTTAATCGATTGGCTTTTAATTTCTACTGCGCAGGAAACTGCAATAAAGGATGAAAGCAACTCTATCTTCACTCGCATCAATGCTTTGCTGGATTCAGCACTGGACCCGAGTAAGTAACCTCATATAAATAATTGTTCGACCAGTGTTTAGGCTGAAGAGTACTATTAACACTGTTAATTCTACGTTTAACCCTAGGTCATGCGGGCCGCGGTCTATTCACTCCTCCTCAAACGTCGCATAGTCAACAATCGTTCAACAACTACAGTCCTTATTACCAGCTTACGCCACCGAACTCCCGTTCTTCAAGCCCCTTGAGCTTCGATGAGAAATATCACGAGCATTACCTGGTGCGTCGAGGAATTTTTATTTGATTGTTTTGGTGTTCTGTGGGTCTACGCACGCTATCAGTTCAATCAACACGCGTGCCATGGTGAAATTGATCGAGGACTCAGTTTCATTAAACTAATAGACGTTTCAGTCCAAACAAAAACACATTTGAGATGTTTTCAAACGCTCCAGTTCTTTTCTACATCTTTGTCATTAAAAGTTTGGCTTTAGTCATTTGTCTACCTCGTGGTTCAGTGACGTTCGATTCATGCAGTGCGTCTAGAAAAGGAAATCTATTTAAAGACTTAACGATAACATTATTTACCAATACATATTAGTTTATAGCGGTTGACAAAATTTTTGTCTTTTTGGTCGGGGAGAATTTCAAAGTTTCTGATTTTTGTTTTGTTTTTATATCAGTTTTACTGTTATTATAGCCAGTATCTAATTCAGTATCTATTTCAATTAGCGCACATGTTTTATACATGGTGCTTTCTTATTTTGAATTTGTATTTGACCTCGGATCAAAAAGTCGTGACAACAGCTGGTGTTTTGATTGCAGAGTTCTTTGTGTGTTCTTAATCATGCTTTCTACATAGGCCAATATGGCAACAAGCATGGGCGGATCTATGCCGACACCCCCTGGGAGCCTGCCTGCCTCGCCCCTAGCCTATCCATCTCCTAGTGCTTATGGCGCCTTCCCGTTCTCTCCCATGACACCTGAGAGTGACACCAGCCCAGTTCGACCATCTTATAGCGGTGTGGTTTCCTCCAAGATGAACTCTGCTAGGCAGCAGTTGTTCCAAAACCCACCATCTCAAATGCAGCAGGAATTTCTTGCAGGTACATTGCATTTAACTTTTTCATTCTTTTATTAAAATGGATTTGTTGTGTCCAGGCAAATAAGCGAGGGTTTTCCCCATGCAATAGATAGAGCAGCTTATTAAAACAATAGAGTATAATTTCCATTTCCTGTTATTTTAAAAAAATATGAAGCTTTTTGAACACCATATGAATGAATAAAGCTGGATTCTTGAGGGCTTATAGAATTTGTTATACGGGAGGTCCTTTTGCTCATCTTTAGGGAAGGAGGAAAGAGAAAGGGCAGGGAAACTATTATTGCCCATGCAAAACTAATATCAGATTTAAAACTTGCTCTCTCTCTCCAGGTGGAAACTTGCTAACTGACCCCCGGTGGGGTAGTAGTCAGATGGCTGGCTTGTTGAGCGATCTTTATGGCCAAGAGTGGTTACATAGGCAAGCCCTAATGCAATCACCAGGTAAGTAATAATATGGTCATTTTTATAGTGCTAAATATTAATAATTTTTCCAGTTTTTAAATAACCTGGTTTGATTTTATATTTTGAATATTAGAATATGTTATTTTACTTTTCCACATATTAGTTAATTAGTGTATCAAAATGGTGAATCATATTTGTGAACCATCCATGAAATTAAGGACATTGATAGGGCATCTTGCCGTGATCAGTTCTGGACATGGACCCATCCCCCAAAAAGAGTGCTTACAGTTTAATAGCAGTGGAATTTATTTTACCAGTGAAACTATTTTCAAGCTATGGTAACAAAATTTATAGATATTACACATTTTCGTACACTAGTTTTAGGGTTTGAATAAATGACACAATATAATCTTCAACATCCACATAATTACTCTCCAACCGCTGTTTAAAATATGAACCCTTGCTCAGATGTAAAAAACTTACAGTTCTACTAGAGAAGCAAACCTTATTTAAAGTGAAAGTGAAACTGTTTTAGTATGTTCATTAGTCACATGCAGTTTTGATTGCAGGTCATTCTTTCTATAAAACACTGCCTTCTCTAGTAGGACTGTAACTACCAGAGGGCCATGCTTATATGCTTGACTAATTCCAAAGTGATTTGAGTGGATTTATTTCCTAACTAGAGTGCTGATATGCAACATTTTGTAACTTGGCACTCAAACTATAAATAGTTCAAACATTTCTAGAAGAAAGCCATCACATTATATACACTTATAAATGTGATTTGATTAAACTAGGAAAAGGTCTTCATAATACTTTAAATAAAATAGAAGTTTTTGTCAGTCCCAGTGTCATGGCAGTATGTACTAGAAGACTTTCATGAATTGAACTCTGTAGTTTTTAGCATGTTCAATAAGCCAGTTATGTTCATGTGATTCACTCTAGAATACCTGAGAGCCAGAATCAAGAAATGGTCTGGACAGTTGCCAAGGCGAAACTACAAGAGCCCAAGCTACTCATCCAAGGTGTTTCTGGGAGGAGTTCCATGGGATATCACAGAAGGTAAAGCTAAATTAAAACTATACCAAAATGTTGTTTGGGTGGGTCTTGATTTAGCCTAGGATTTTTAGAGAGTAGAGTAGTGTATTAAAGATTTATTTGATGGGTTTCTGGCGACCCTGGTTTTGAGCTTTTTTCTCAAGACATTTTATTTTGGTTTAAGTTAATAAGTCTCTTTTCCTGTTAGTGAATATTAGTTGGTTGTAAGAGTTGTCAGGAGTGAATCTAGCATATGGCTAAAAAAGGGGGCGGGGTTGGCTACGAAATAAAGGAATAAAGGGATGGGGTGATTTTTTTGTACATTTGGCTTTCTGGAAGCCCAAAGGGGGGGGGGGGGGTAAAACCCCTAGATTCACTAATAGTTGTTGAAACAAATCTGTATGAGGGGTAAATTGTTAAGTGATCAGTTGCCTGTATTCTCTTATTTTATTTTTATTATATCTTTATAGCATCTCTGATCTTGTCCTTCAAGCCATTCGGTGGTGTAACTGTGGAGTGGCCGGGCAAAGCTGACGGCAGACATCTTCACCACCCACCCAAAGGTACCCAAATCTTTTTTGTGAATTGTCTACTCAGCTTTCAATTCCCAGTCTATGTAGATGAGGCCTCAACCATGGTTATTTCGTAGGGTATGTGTATCTGATCTTTGACTGTGAAAAGTCTGTCAAGGCTCTGTTGGGCTCCTGCACTCATGACTTCACAAATGGTGGAGACTGGTACTTCAAGATATCCAGCCAACGCATGAGGTGTAAAGAGGTGAGCCAGTGGTATAGATTTGTTCAAGGAGAAGACATCTTAGCTTAGCTGTAGAATTGGAGGTAGCCATCTAGCAAGGGATGTTATCTTATTCAAGTTTATGGTTACTAGCTAGAAAAAAAATGTTTATGGGCATCTGCTAGAGAGGGGATAGTTACCAGCCAATAAGGAGGATTTTAGTTATGAAAAAGAAAGCAAAATATTCACTCTAGGATCCAACAGGTTATTAATAAATACTGTACACTACTATAATTCAGAACAGAGTTTGTTTTTTACTGTTTGAAAGAGCTGGCTAAGGCAGTGCTACCCATGTAAACATGTGATGTTTTGTTGCTTTCAGGTGCAGGTCATACCATGGGTTCTATCCGATACTAACTATGTGCGAGGGCCTCATCAGCGGCTAGACACTAGCTGGACTGTGTTTGTTGGTGGCTTGCATGGCATGCTAAATGCTGGTAAGAAAGACTTCCATTCTTAATTCGTTTAAGTGCATTCTTCAATGTACATAACAATTATAAGATGCAAAAAGTAAGAAAGGGGAAAGTAACCTATATATTTGTACTTTGTGAAGTAAGAAGGGTTGGATGTTTTTATATAGTAAGCTATATGTTTTTTGGACTGTGCTTTTTAAGAGGGGCTACATCGTGGTATGAGCTATTTGTATTGTGTGTCATCTCTAGAGAGATTCTTGACTGTTACCTGAGTAACCTATATTTGTGCTGTGTGTTTTCTAGAGGGGCTTGCTTACATCATGAATGAGCTATTTGGTGGTGTGGTATATGCTGGGATTGATACGGACAAACACAGGTATCCCATTGGTAAGTAACAGTTCCAGAGATGGCATACAAAATAACTTATTTATGTTTTTTTTAAAACATTTCAGCAAACATTCATACCCAGAAGAATCTATTGTTTAAGTTGACCTTCTGATGGGGTTGTGTGGGGCCCCTCCCCCATCCCCCTGACTACGGGCCTGCTAAGGTTTGACTATGTACCATACAGTATGTGACTTCCAAACTCATCTTTTCATTGTCTCTTTCTAGGTTCTGGTCGAGTGACCTTTGATAATCACAAGAGTTTTATGAATGCTGTTAGAGCTGGCTTCATTGAGATTGAAACGCCCAAGTTTACAAAAAAAGTATGTTTTAATATTATCATATACTGCAACTTATTATTTCATTCATGTCTCACTAAGTTTTGAGCATTGGATTATTTAACTGCTAAGCATAGCATAATACATGTGCTTGGGTTGCTGTCATCTGCCTAAACAGAGGCATAATATATAGATTTAGGCATTGCCTAAAAGCGGAGCTCCAAACGCCAAAAATTTAAGAAATTTTAAATATTATTATTATATTTCTGTTTTTGACGATTTCACAAATCATGCACCCAATTCACCCCTTCCCCCCACAGAACACACACAACAAGTTTAGTTGTCATACAATGTTTCGGCGTCAGGGGAGTTTTACTTTTAGTGACGTTATTGATGGCGTCACGCATCACGTGACCATATCTTGGCACCGCCCTTGATACATACATGACACCTACCAAATATGGATGTTACAATGTTACTTTCCCGAGATATGAATGCTTTTGCTTTTCATCACGTTTTTTGCTTCCAGTGACGTCATCGATGACGTCACACAACCCATGACTATATTGTTGCACCCCCTTGACACCTACATGACACCTACCAAGTTTGGTTGCCATACGATGTTTCTTTCGTGAAATATAAATATTTTTATTTTGATGACGTCATAATATTTTTGCTTCTAGTGATGTCATCAGTGACGTCACAAACCACGTGACCACAGTTTTGCACCTCCCTTGATACATACATGACACCTGCCAAGTTTGGTTGTCATACGATGCTTTTTGGGGACGGACGGACATCGCGTCACCAAAACTCGAGTCTATGGTTTACCAATATTTCTTACCATATTTTTCTTGTTAAACCACTTTTTCTTAGGTATGGGGCTACGCTATTATTTTTTTTATTGACATATGTTTGGCAGCTAAGAAATCCAGGTGCCTCCTTTGTGTATAATAGTGTTGTGACTGAATTAGAAAAGTTCTGTACCCTCGAGCATAGGTTGGTAATAATAGCCACCCAGCTTACTGTTAGCTTTACCTGACAGGTGCAGGTGGACCCGTACCTGGAGGACTCACTCTGCGAGACGTGCCACTCTACCCCTGGCCCCTTCTTCTGCCGAGAGGAGAGCTGCTTCCGCTACTACTGTCACTCCTGTTGGCTCTGGCATCACTCGATTGAGGGGTTCCGTGATCACCGCCCCCTCACAAGGACGAGCAAGTCGAGCACCAGCTCACCCATGTAAAATGCTGATGTCCCTACAAGTATGATAGCCTTTGGCTCAAGTACAGTGGTGTAGTTTTTGGTTTTGCAGATGGTGTGCTTTTAAGTGTCGCCTCGTGTGTGGAATTGGACATTTGAGGAAAATCCTTGAGTGCAATATTATTTGGTGGTTTTGTATTGTAATTGGGAGCACCTGTGTATCTCCCTTAGCGTGTGGCTGTACAAGGCCATTTTTTTCTAACCTTCTTAATAATTTTGACAAGTTATTATTCTCTGTTTTTGTTTGGTGGTATGCCTAACTTTCATTTTGAAAATTATGTCAATTGGTGTTTTAGATGACTGCTTTATAGCACAAGCAGTCACACTATTAAACAGTTGTTTCAATCTCGTATATATATATTGCTACTATGATATCAGGTATAGATACAAAGGTAGCAAAACCAGCTCTTAAAAAAGAAAAAAAAAGAGTTTTTTAATGTTTAAATCTTGTAATCTTAGAAGGCCAGAGATTGTTTGGAATCAACCACGGAATATATTTTACATGCATTCGATGATGACATGCATTTTTTTTCACGCTAGACTGTTGTTGTTTTTCAAAACACCTTGAATTTTCTGATCACTTTGTCTTCATATTGTAAATGAAATAAGAAACATAATTTTTAGACTGTAAGAAAGGTTTTTAATACCTTCTGCTTGATTCCACACTACAATATGGCCTATACAAATCACATATTTATTCTGGTATAGGAGCACGACTATGAAATAGTACAAAAACTCACGTCTAGTTATGCTTTTTCTATAGTTTGGAGAATATTTTATAGCTTTTTGTACTTGCTGTGAACTGCCTTATCGTTAGGATTATGGCATGGACAGCTTTATATTTAATACTTTTGGTGTTCAAAGGTCTTTTAATATTGTAATTTAATAATAACATCAGTTGTCATTGTTCTTGTGGTCTCGCTCCAACTGTCCGCATAATCAGTTGGTTTTTGAGCTATGGCTGTATGTGATCACAAGAAAGCGCTTTTTAAATATGATCTCTATTGAGATATCATTTGCTATTGCCAGCTATGATATACATCACATTTTTTGCTGTTATACTATCTAGCAGCTCAACTGTATATTTGCTATTGTTACGTTTACATTTTGTACACCAACTATCATTAATTACTAAATTATAGTTGATTGCGTGTTCTGCACTTTAATTCAGTTCTGTTCGATAGCTTGATCATACTTCTCTATTGTGAGACGACCATCAAGTACTTTTCACAATTCATTTTTTATTCATTTTAGTTTGACATTTGATGCTAGCTTTAATTTATTTCAATTGTGAGTTTTCACTAACATGTTTTATATGTTGTAGAATAAAAATAAAAAAAATATGCAAAGAAAATACGCAAAAAGCTTGTAAGCTTTAGCACACTGTTTGCAGTTTTATCATATAAGGAAATAAAGTTGCATGTCAACCCCATCAGTCTAGAGTTCTTACTTTACTGTCGAATCCGTTGTATCGGGACCCGCGTTTACAAAATACGATTTGTTTTGGTTTTCTGTTCCGTCAGTAAAACCATTCTGAGCCAATCAGAGTCTCGCGTTGTGCACTTTCCTGGCTATCCTCTGGATAAAAACCAGACAGTGTCGCGACAGAAAGCCAGGCAACTGCACTAGGCGAGAGATGGCAAGAATCTGATTGGCTAAGAATAATTTGACTGGCGGAACAGAAAATCCCAAAAGACAAAAACAAATGTTTTCAAAATGCGGCGTCGCGATACAACGGATTCGACAGTAATCCAAATCAAGAAACCATGATGGTTTTTTTAGGCTTATTGTGCCTAGGATTTTTTTCGAAATATTTTGCATTGGGATAACACTCCCTTTAGAAAAAAAAATGCACCCCAATCTTTGACACTAGGCTACGTTAGAATTCCTTAAATAGCGCGGATTCTAAAAGATTTATTCGGGGGCACGAGAATCGCACTTCACTTGAGACCCACTAATGCTGGTGCTCTACATGTCTCCACCCCTCCATGCACTTGAGACCCACTAATGCTGGTGCTCTACATGTCTCCACCCCTATATGCACCTTAGACCCACTAATGCTGGTGCTCTACATGTCTCCACCCCTCCATGCACTTGAGACCCACTAATGCTGGTGCTCTACATGTCTCCACCCCTATATGCACCTTAGACCCACTAATGCTGGTGCTCTACATGTCTCCACCCCTATATGCACTTGAGACCCACTAATGCTGGTGCTCTACATGTCTCCACCCCTATATGCACCTGAGACCCACTAATGATGGTGCTCTACATGTCTCCACCCCTATATGCACTTGAGACCCACTAATGATGGTGCTCTACATGTCTCCACTTCTATATGCACCTGAGACCCACTAATGCTGGTGCTCTACATTTCTCCACCCCTCCATGCACCTGAGACCCACTAATGCTGGTGCTCTACATGTCTCCACCCCTATATGCACCTGAGACCCACTAATGCTGGTGCTCTACATGTCTCCACCCCTATATGCACCTGAGACCCACTAATGCTGGTGCTCTACATGTCTCCACCCCTATATGCACTTGAGACCCACTAATGCTGGTGCTCTACATGTCTCCACCCCTATATGCACTTGAGACCCACTAATGATGGTGCTCTACATGTCTCCACCCCTATATGCACCTGAGACCCACTAATGATGGTGCTCTACATGTCTCCACCCCTATATGCACCTGAGACCCACTAATGCTGGTGCTCTACATGTCTCCACCCCTATATGCACTTGAGACCCACTAATGATGGTGCTCTACATGTCTCCACCCCTATATGCACCTGAGACCCACTAATGATGGTGCTCTACATGTCTGTACCCCTATATGCACTTGAGACCTACTAATGCTGGTGCTCTACATGTCTCCACCCCTCCATGCACTTTAGACCCACTAATGCTGGTGCTCTACTTGTCTCCACCCCTCCATGCACTTGAGACCCACTAATGCTGGTGCTCTACATGTCTCCACCCCTCCATGCACTTGAGACCCACTAATGCTGGTGCTCTACATGTCTCCACCCCTCCATGCACTTTAGACCCACTAATGCTGGTGCTCTACATGTCTCCACCTCTATATGCACCTGAGGCCCACTAATGCTGGTGCTCTACATGTCTCCACCCCTATATGCACCTGCGACCCACTAACGATAGTGCTCTACATGTCTCTACCCCTCCATGCACCTGAGACCCACTAATGCTGGTGCTCTACATGTCTCCACCCCTCCATGCATCTGAGACCCACTAATGATGGTGCTCTACATGTCTCCACCCCTCCATGCACCTGAGACCCATTAATGCTGGTGCTCTACATGTCTCCACCCCTCCATGCACCTGAGACCCACTAATGATGGTGCTCTACATGTCTCCACCCCTCCATGCACCTGAGACCCACTAATGCTGGTGCTCTACATGTTTTAAAATGCCTGCATGCTTGCAAACATTACTGGCTTTCCCGCTTGCAGGAGGTCGAATTTACCAAGTGAACCACAAAAGTTGCTCGAAATGAAGGCCCGTACCAAGTGGGGGGAGGGGGGGGGGGTGCAGAGGGTGCGTGCCAAATGGTCGAGGGTCTACTTTCGGTTCTCAATAGACGTGCTATTTGTAGACAAAATTATAAAGCATAGCTAGATCACTCTGGCATGTCACCAATCCATAAGTCAGACAATTTTTTGTAGCCAAATCCGACAATGAACGTCCCTTGGAGATACTGCAAAGGCATAAAAATGTCCCTTTTTGTTTTTTATCAGAGAACTCCCTTCCCCCCCCCCCCCCCAGGGAAAATTAGGTCCATTTTTTCGGATTTCGCTCCCCCCCCCCCCCACCCCAAGAAAAATCCTGGGTACGGGCCTTAAATGCTTGCACACTGCACACGCGGGTAGGGTCTTGCTTTTTCCTTTTAAATCATAATTATATCATTTGCTAGCTGTCACTAGAGGCGAACAATAAGATAACTCGCGCTTTGAACACTATCCCTGTATCGCAAAAAGTCTGTTTTGTTCGCTGCTCGCAGACAACAAAAAGAGAAACCATTTCCAACCACTGTCTTCTTTGAGTCAGCCGAGCGAGAGGCGACGTAATGCGAGCTGGTGTAGGTGCTATTTGCACGGGAGTTAATTCTCTTTGTTCTTATTTTTCAGTGGCAGAACCTCTTATCATGAAAAAGCTAAGTCTAGTTGTATCATTTTTAATAGTTTCCACTCTACTCTTCCCCAAACAAGCGGATGGTGACGTGGCTTCGGTAATAACGGCTGTGTGTGCACCCTCTGTCTGTATGTCTGGTATGCAACAAGCTCTGCGCGACTGTCTAGGATAAGACTTGCGATGAAGTGTGCCAATTTGTTGGATGTGTGGTAGCAGACTTTTTAAATCAAATTGGCAAGGTGAAAAAAGCGTTATATTTCAAAAGTATTAAATATTTATTTCCTCTCATTAAACCCCTAAATGATTTTTTTATCGTATCACCGCAGAACTGAAATAATATGTTTTATGGTACTGATTTTTTTTTCATCTACCATTTGAAAGCCGAGCGCCCGTGAACTAATCTCTGTGTCACCTCAAGCCATGGAAAGGTTAGACAAAGCTTTTAGCAACGAGCGCACCGTGTAGTTCCTTCAGCTTCCAAGCGTTTTTGACGAGTTTGATACCAACCATGACTTGAAGATCTCGTACGATGAGTTCAAAAAGCTGCTTAGTATGGGGGATGACTCGGCACGCCCTATTTTCGATTTCCTAGACGGAAACGGTGAGTACTGTAAAGTAATATCGCCCTATTTTCGATAACCTAGACGAACCTAGGGTCATAGATAAACAAAAGTCCTCTTTAATTTCGACTCTAGTTTACTTCATGGAACACGTTTTCTCTAGCTCCGCTAACTGTCAACCTTGATGTCGCATCAAAAAGTGTGGGTGTGGTGGTGGTGGTGGTGGCGGGGTGGGGTTTGTGGATGAAAAAAGAACAAGGAATCCTCTTCTCGATATCTACCAAGGCATCGCTCAGCCGCTCGTAGCTATTTTTAGATAGAAATATCTGCAGAGGATGCCACGTAAAATTTTAAAGTTAGGAAATTTGCCAGTTACTCTCTTTACTCACAGGTGACAGGAACATCACTTGCAGTGAATTTGTGCACGGGGGAAAGAATCGCAGAATTCTCTTCAGAAACGACCCAACGTGCATGTAGAACACCAACAAAGATACTAAAGTCAGATGAAATCTCTGATTAAAGCGCAGAATATGAATAAAGACATAGCTCCCATGTATGGTTTTGCTGAGTTACCCCATCGAGAATCTATAATCTGCAGTTTGGTATAATTCTGATTTAAATTGCGTAAAAATTAAAAATAGTTTGTGTATCGCTGTTGAACATTAATACTTCAGTTTCATGTGTTTTTGCTTATGAGACCGTTAGGGGGGATGTTTTACAAGCCAATGAGATAAAGGCTTTAGCAGCTCCTACCTTTTTCTTGGCAAACAAGCCATCAAATGTGTAGTCTCAGAAAGTATCCATACCCCCCCCCCTCCCTGAGGGAATTAGAAATTCCAGGAGGGTGGGGGGTTCAAACGCCCAGGAATTTCCAGAGGGGAGGGGGGGGGGGGGAAGAGGGTAAAATGCCCTTTCCTTAACAGTTACTGTTTTATTTTTTCCAGGGGGCTGAAAATTCAAGAGGAGTGGAGGATTCATACCTTCGATTCCCTCAATAGGGGGGGGGGGGGGGGGGGGGGTATGGATATTTTCTGGAACTACACAATGCCATCCCAAAACTTGAATTTGAATTATTTCTTTTATCATCCTATGCCCCACCCCTTTAAAAGTTGTTATGTCCAAAACGTTGCATCTACACAAATGGCTGTACCCTACTCCCTAGGTGAACGTGATAAGGAAACGGACAGAGACATATTCAGAGGGGGGTGGGAAAAGGGTTGTAGGCGATTTTTTGCGTGGTGTGCGCAAGTTTTAAACATGACACAAATACTGAGAGTCAGCCAAAATTGATTTAATAATTTCAGATATTATATTCGCTGACAGCCTAAAAAAAATTAATTAAAAAACGCTACCTAACTTCTTCAAAAAGGTTATTTGTTATTTGCCAAAATAGCTTTTCAGAAAATATTTTGAAAAGTATCTTTGACGATACATATTTATTCTTTTACGTAAAAATCGTTTATAGAAAACTTCTGCAGAGGTAACTTTTGGGAATTGAATAAACCGGGTGAATGGGATACTGCCTTGAACTGATGGGCTCAAGAAGTGTTGGCATTTGTGACACTCACACAGTCGCTATCTTGAAGAACTGCTGAGAAAAAAAAGAGAAAAACAAAGGTCAATGAGAACGTGAGGAACATGAGTTACTTTGAACCTCATTTTTACTGTGCCAAAGGCCCACAGGGCCGCCGAGCAGTTCGAGTGAATGCATTGAGTGGCTAAGTTATATGACAGTCCGTCTCCGCCCACTAGGCCTCTATCGATTTCAACAAGATACTATGTTTCGAGTCTGGGTTCTCCACCCCCCTTCGCTGATCAAGATCTAACAGTATAAGCCCTATACCATTATCACAAAGCCCACATTGTTTTACACACAGCTAGACACCATCTCCCTCCTTCTGTACCCAGTACCTTAGGTACGACTTGCCCTTCTTCAGGATGCCTTTGAGAGGCTTGGTAAGTGAACGTGAACCACTTGTCTTGTCGACAGTCTGCGACAAGCCTGCGTTATTTCTTATGCTACTGTAGCCTCGGCTGTGTTGGAGCGCGTGTGATAATAGAGTGTCTTCTCGTGCTTGCTCCAGCTCTTGCTGGAACGCGTCGAGCTCATTCATCTGCTTCGACTGCAGCAATAGACTCTGTGGAATAATGTGAGAAAATCGATTAAACCCACCGGGTAATACAATACGCGTATCTAAAGCACCTCCCTTTAGAGAATGGAATCTCACTATGATCTCACTAAAGGTTTTTAGCATCGCAAAACATGCTTAATGCACTTTACCGTTCCATCGCGATGAAAAAAGTTATTGTTAAATACGTTGATTTAGAGACAGAGGTGACAATAATAAGTCCACAGACTTATTATGTCTTAGAAACTGAAACATGATTTGCTCCGAAGGTGCTTGACTGACAGATAGACGCACATGCGCTTGTTACTCTCACCTGTTCCATGGCATATCTCAGCCGCTTCTCAAAATCTCGCATCCGCCTGCTCTCCTCAGTGGGCGAGATATACCTCTTGGTGTCTGGCGGGGGGTCGGATGGGGTTGTTGCCTGCGGGGTGCAGGGCGGGGCGCGCATGGAGGGGGTGTAACTAGGGCTGCAGGGGTACGGCTTGCGTTGGACGCTGCCACCGTTCATGTCGCTTGGTCGCCTCTGGTCCTGATTTCCGCGCTCAAGAATATGACTAAGAACAAAGCAGAGCACACGAGACGTCAGATAAGGGGTATTTATGGCAATATGGAAATGTTTTTTTTGGACCGTCAACAATTAGAGACTTCACGTATAGAAGAACTGCTGGTGACACTGGTCATATCATACATCGTCCACTAGAAATCCACCAATCCATTCGAGTTCATGTGCTTGCATTGTCACTGACGATAGTACCAAGAGACCTGCACCAGCGTTTCACATACAAACATACAGTCGATTGACAAAACGTTGTCGTCCACCGGTTTCGCGCGTACACGCGTAGAAGCCGGCTGACGACGTTATTTCAATAGACTGTATACGGTGTTGCACGGTCCACGAAGCTTAAAACCACCCCCAGTGGTTTACTTATAATGTAGAGAACCAATGACTTGATATGATCCTTAAACTTATAATACACAAATATAAATTTAATATATATATCTAATATAAAACTGCCATACAAAAATTATTGACATACCTTAGTCGCTTCCAGTCTTCCTTGTCTAGTTTGGCTGGAATAAGGGGAGAGGGCTTGGCCTCTTGTACCATTTCTTTTGGAGGCTGGGGCGAGTGGGCCTCACTTCTGTCACATACGACGTCCAATATGTAGTAGAACGCGATCAGAAAACAGAACGCGCTGAAGAGCAGCAAGATCTAACGGGAGAAAAGACTGTGAACGTCTTAGGACTAAAAACGAGATCACATGTAACACTCGCAATCATACAGGATCAAGCGTAAAGTTCTTCGGCCCTGACAGACAGGAACAGCATGCTGTGTATGAATACTGGCGTGTGATGAAAACCGGAATCACTTTTCGCCCTTTTTATAAACTCTGGATCACTTGTCACGCTCGTTATTAAATCTATATCACTTGTCACGCTCGTTACGAAATCCGGGACATCTGTCATGCTTGACATGACTGATATCAAGAGACCATGATATACATCATGGTCTTGCTGAAATCTCTATCACTTGTCACGCTCGTTATTAAATCTATATCACTTGTCACGCTCGTTATTAAATCTATATCACTTGTCACGCTCGTTATTAAATCTATATCACTTGTCACGCTCGTTATTAAATCTATATCACTTGTCACGCTCGTTATTAAATCTATATCACTTGTCACGCTCGTTATTAAATCTATATCACTTGTCACGCTCGTTATTAAATTTATATCACTTGTCACGCTCGTTATTAAATCTATATCACTTGTAAAGTTCGTTAAAAAACCGAGATCACTTGTCACGCTCGTTATAAAATCTATACCATTTGTCACGTTCGTTAATAAGCCGTGATCACTTGTGTCACGTTCGTTAATAAGCCGTGATCACTTGTCACGCTCGTTATAAAATCTATAACACTTGTCACGCTCGTTATAAAATCTATACCACTTCTCATGCTCGTTAAAAAAACGAGATCACTTGTCACGCTCTTTAAAAGACCGAGATCACTTGTCACGCTTGTTATAGAATCTAGGTCACTTGCAGTACTTGCACGCAGGGTAAAGAGGTTTCTACCGACCTTTAGCATTCTTTCGGAAAGACCCTCTTCCGTTTTCATGTCCTCTGGTAGCGGTGGGCACGATGGGATGGTCGGATTATGTAAGAACTTGCCACTACTTGCCTCTTCGACCATTCTACAAGCATACTAGTTTAGTCAAGATCCCTTACGTTACGTGGTTTAATACAACCATATAAATGGGACGTTTAGTCAAGATCCGTCATGTGATGGGTTTGCTACAAGCATATTAATGGAACGTTCTTAAAGCCGCATTGTCACCAGTTTACGTCCGGAGGTCAGATGGAAACCTCAACCGTTAAAAGTTCAATGGCATCTTTTAGAATCCGTTATATTTAACAGGCCATCCGCTCTAAATTATCAATCACATCCTCAAATAAACTTCCAATAGACACACTACTCTCAATATTTTGAAATATTTTTCGCGTTTTCCGTTAAAAAATCATCGGATAGTTTTACGTAATCGACCGGAGGTAAACTGGTGACAATGCGCCTTTAAGATCCGTTACGTGACGTGGTTCAATACAAGCATATTAATGGTCGATCCTTATGTGACATGGTTTACTAGGCCACAGGAATACCAATGGTAACGCTTGATCAAGAGTCGTCACACGGCATGGCAATAGTAACGCTTGATCAAGAGTCGTCACACGGCATGGCAATAGTAACGCTTGATCAAGAGTCGTCACACGGCATGGCAATAGTAACGCTTGATCAGGGGTCGTCACACGGCATAGCAATAGAAACGCTTGATCAGGGGTCGTCTCACGGCATGGCAATAGTAACGCTTGATCAAGAGTCGTCACACGGCATAGCAATAGTAACGCTAAGCAAAGGTTACGTTAAAAAAATACTGGTTATGTGTGTTACTAAGTAACTTACCTTTGTCTGCGGCGGATCTCCGCCGGCGTCATAGACGAGCCGTACAGCGTCACCCTCCACGTCTTCACGAATCCACGAGCGATATCATTGCCTAGGAGAGCAAATCACATGAAGAGAATAGCATGAGCCAATCACAGGAAGAGAATAGCATGAAGTGGCATTTTTACGAGTCGTCACTAGTTGCTTACCTACCATTGCAAGTAACGTGACGGTACAGTACATAGAGAAACTACAGCGTTGCAGGGTACTTGCGTGACGATACAGTACATAGAGAAACTAGAGCGTTACAGGGTACTTGCCTGACGATACAGTACATAGAGAAACTAGAGCGTTACAGGGTACTTGCGTGACGATACAGTACATAGAGAAACTAGAGCGTGACAGGGTACTTGCGTGACAATACAGTACATAGAGAAACTAGAGCGTTACAGGGTACTTGCGTGACGACATCACTGACATGACATAATGACGTGTTACTAACGTGACAGCGCCACGAGGCACTCACGTGACATGATTACAGGATGCAGTGTTACTAACGTGACGACATCACAAGGTACTTACGTGGCATGATTTCAGGATGCAAAGTGTTACTAACGTGACAGCGCCACGAGACATTCACGTGACGACATCACGAGGCACTCACGTGACATGATAGCAGGACGCAAAGTGTTACTAACGTGACAGCGCCACGAGGCACTCACGTGACATGATAGCAGGACGCAAAGTGTTACTAACGTGACAGCGCCACGAGGCACTCACGTGACATGATAGCAGGACGCAAAGTCTTACTAACGTGACGACATCACGGGACACTCACGTGACAGCACAACTAACTTACGTGACATAATGCACGAGATTTATGTGATAGCACGGAACAAAGAGTTACAATTAGTTCAAATCTCACGTGGCGTTACGCTTCGAACAGTGATAAGGCACAAGTGCTGTTGACACGGCATTACTAATCACGTGACGTCACGTGACTTACCGTTATCTATGACAACGAGCTGCCAGGTCCCGACAGGACTCTCGCCCCAGTTTCTCACGGTGGAAAAAGTCCAGTCATTTAAGCCATCAGAAGACCTAAATCAAAACATGGTGGTGAGAAGAGAATTCCATCTTAGAATCAGCAAAACGTTTCGTGCACACAGCACCACATTGCGCAAACAGCCCGACAACATCTTTAGCAACACGAAAAATGGTGTATGTATGGCCAATAACATCTTCCAATAACGTGGCAATACGAGTGCACACAGAACATATCAATCTCCACTCCTGCCAGTTACCTGTCATGATGCCTTGCTGTGGCGAGCTTGGATGTGGTGCCCTGGGGCGACACTAAGTTGACAATAAGGTTACCACGGTAACGGTGATGGATATTGACCTAAATAACATGATGGGTACGTAGTTCATTAGCTAGTCATTTGGCAACACGTGGCGAACATGTGCTAATGCATACGGAATTTACCGTCACGGTCACGTGCTCCAATGTCACAACTTCCATCACACTTTGCTTGGAAACTAAACCAAATAAAATAATGCAAAAGGGCTCAGTACAAATAATCGTTACATATATCTGAGCTAGCACATTATGGGGAACAATCTCCATAAAGGCACAGACTTTGATCATGTAAAACAATAAAATTTGATGATGTAAAACAATAAAAGCATCATATCCGGTGAAAGTATTACATTAATATGGCTATTTATTTCAAGACTAGCCGTGAAAATGACCAAGCTACAATTTATGTCGTGTACTGTTTCGTCAGGTAACCGCTGACCAGTATATTTCTGCACGAGCTTGTTGGTGGCAGCCGGAATGGCTCGATTGACGTGAATGACAGGTGATGACCATGACGTCATCCAAGGCACGCCCCTCCAAACCTGACATACGCAAAAACACAATTAGCAAAGATTCCAGCAGCTAGTCGGATGCACTTGGGCAATTTGTGAAATGAGACTTCTCGGAAAACGGGTATAAAATCAAAAGTTTTTGTGCAATACAATATGATTATATATGCCATGCGTTATAATTTTTTTTTGTGGATATCGGTAGCGTGTTCCCACGACACTAACAATGGTGTTACACGGGATAACATGCAACAAAAACTTTTCGCGATACGTTGTATCGTATCCATTCTGACATGTTGCGGAACAAATGTTACACGGAATAACTGTCCAGATATTCGTCATTCTGTGTTGCATGCTTTTGAAGCGGGTTCAAAAACAAGCAACATATTGTTGAGTGTAATGATGCGCGGAAAGAGTTTTTGCGCGATATGTTACACAGTCAAAAACTTTCTACGATACATGTATCACGAAAAGTTTTTCTTGCATGTTTTCTCGTGTAACACCAACTTAATGGCAGTACAGAAATACAAAAATCTTTAATTTTGCGTTGTTGATAAGGCGCCATGAGTCCATCACGCCAAAGCCGTATTTGTATACATACAAACATATTTACCTTTGCGGTGTTGACAATGCGCCATGAGTCCATCACGCCAAAGCCGTATTTGTGGCTGTGATGGTAGTTTGCTCCGTTGCTATGGTAATCGTCATCGTCGACGTCGTGCTAGCGTTAAAGCAAACAACAAATTAGAATTAAACGAAACAAAAGTTTAAAGAGGTTACTGAGAGATTATTTAACTCTATACAATGATGATGATGATGATGATGATGATGATGGTGGTCGTGGCGAAGGTGACGATGCAGATGGCGTTCATGAAAATGATGGCTATGAAGATGATGGTAATGGTGACGATGATCAGATGAAGACAATAAATATAACACAACGCCGCGACGATCAGAAAAGAGGGAGAGAAAGGACGGAGTAAGAGAGTGACATTAATAAGAAACAAAACATAGGTGCTACCTTGACAGCAGTAATAGCGATAACATGCTGGACATCCCGCCAAGTGAGACAAGGCCTGAAACCAAGATACAACATCAGACGTCCCTCCTGTTCCTTCAAGCTTGAAGCCCAGGTTTCAGGCCCTTTTATCGTTCCCTATAAAGTTCCCGATAAATCGCCTGATACTAGGGTTATCAAGCTTGAGTCCCATCATCAAGGGGGGGGGGGGGGGGGGGTCAGGAACTTTTCAGTACCGTGCATTACTTGGCCTCCTCTTAGCAAGCCCTCCTGGATATACTTCAAATTTGTTTTTCTAATAGATTTTTCAGCCTGGTAGCGACATAACAACATACGGAGGATCCTGGTGTGAACAGTGGGCCCACTTAACCGTCTTTGCCTATTATATTTCGAAGCAGCGTTACAAGAACAACATAACATCTGAAGAAAATGTTTGTGATGTGATGGCACTGACGTGGTTGTAGTATGGGGTGATAATCCCCGCAGTATACAGTAGCTTAAGTACAGTAACACGTGTGTACTGAACGTGCTTGTTACATCAGTACAATCATTCACAGGGTATAGCGCGAGTAATGCCTGGTTCACACAAGTGACATAACGACATAGGCACGTGCACTGTTATGTTCATATGTTCAACAGTTCAACAGTTCGACATAAAAAAAAATAGAGTGTTTTTTTTCTTTCTTTTATGTCATTATGTCCATGTCGTTATGTCGGAGTTAAAAGAGTGCGTGCGCTTATGTTGTTATGTCACCAGTGTGCACCAGGCATAACCGTGTTTAATGATAGGCCGTGTACTAACCGTGCTTGTAGCATAAGTGCGATCATTCCCGCGGCGAGAGGCGCGGCTGCTGATGTGCCTGTGTGCTTGTCTGTACACCCGGTACCAGTCCCCAGCCGCCAATCCGTGGTGACCTACAAAAAACGTACAGAACCAATATAAATGAAGAGGGAGGGCTCTTGGGATGTGTGGCTCTTCCGCTGAAAAGTTTGTAAAGCGTGTTTAGGAAGTCAATGCAAATTCAAAGGTGTCCGCTTTTACAATATCGCTGCAGCTCTCTTTTTGCAAGAGGAGAGATGTACTAACAGACACTTCAAAATAATTTCAAGTGAAAGGCTGAGAACCAAACACAATATCAGGTATATGGCAACATGGTTATAGAGGAGACATCATAAAATGAAAGTATTTTCAGTATTATTAATAGTTCTCCCTGCATTAAATTCTTACCAACAATAGCCAACATTCCTGCATAACAAAGGGAAACTACACGCATTGATCGTGAGTACACTCAGCTTTTTAAACGCAAAAAATGTGCATGCACTAATCTCTACACTATACGCAAAAAAACATGCGACGCTGTTACTTCCAGGCTGTACTGTAGAGCATGGTTATATACAGGGATGGGTATACATATACAGTAGGGAGGACTATGTTTTAGCATGGGGATGGTAATAGTGAAGACTGCATGTTAACATGGGTATAGATACAGTAAGACCATATTACTCACAATGTTACGCTGCATGCCTTGTCCGCTGCTATACGTGACAGCCAACATGGCGGCACAATGCTCAGCATAGTACGGCATGTCTCCCAGCTCATCGATAGCTCCTGAAAACCATACATGACGATGTGGGCTCCCAGAAAAGACCGACGCAGGATTGAAAACAAAGACGTTGCGCTGACATAATAATTGTTAGCTCATGACGAGCGAGAGGCAGACAGTAAAGGTTGATGGCAAAAACTACAGTTGTATCTTACTTTGCACACATAATGACCATCATGCCCATCTTTAAACAGAAAACAAGCATCACTTACCAATGGTGACCGTGTAAATGGAGTTTGCATAGCCATCGAAATTGCAGTTATCTTTAAAGTGTCCACCGTTACCAGATGCAACCACAAAAATGCTGCCATAGCCATGCCGACCAGCAAGGACACCATGAGCAAGAGCGGCCTGGACGGGGTATAGCATAACAAATAATAATAAGGCTCTGTTGCCATAGCTGTTTCTAGACATAGAGAGTTAGAGTTGCCTGGATGGGGTATGGCATAACAAATAATAATAAGTTTGATGCCATAGCTGTTTCTAGACATAGAGAGTTAGAGTTGCCTGGATGGGGTATGGCATAACAAATAATAAGTTTGATGCCATAGCTGTTTCTAGTCATAGAGAGTTAGAGTTGCCTGGATGGGGTATGGCATAACAAATAATAATAAGTTTGATGCCACAGCTGTGTCTAAACATAGAGAGTTAGAGTTGCCAAGTAAAGGGTATAGCATAACAAAGAATATAAGTCTGATAAGTTGGTGTTTGCTGCAAAAAATTGAAGCAGGTGGAAGGGGGAATCTATGTGTTAACTGCATTATTTTTTACAATGCTAAACAATTAAAACTCCCCTGACTGGTCTCTGGAGATGACCTTATTGCTTTTTACTGTGCACATGCCACACATCATTTCCTTTACAGGAAATACTGTAGATATGATTCAAAAACAAATAAAGTTTTTGGAGATCTTTGCAGACACTCTGACCCCAAAGGACTTGGTAATATATTCTGCTAGTGATGTGAAGTATATTGTGTTGTTAAAGACACAGCCAGAGGACCTGATAACAAAAGATTTGACAAACACTTACCTGTGCAAGTTGATGAGGGCCATCCACAGTCTTGCCATTATCATCAGGCCCCCAGCTGAAAACATGAAACAATGTCACACATTGAGGGCGGAGCCAGGATTTAAAGAAAGGATATCAACATGTAAGACATATGACAGAAGGAAATTTTGTGCTTTCCTACATTTTTCTAAGTTTGATTGGCCCCCATTCAAATTCCTTGCCCAATTACTGCGAATTTAATACAATACAGGGCATATAGGCCATGTGCACACAGTACATAATGTCTAAGCAATTAGACAATTAGTTAGTACAGTAAGATGCACTGTTGAGCCTGCTGGGGGACTCTCTATAAAAGTAAATAGGGGTGTTTTTCTTATATTATAGGGTATAAAATGTTTATTAAGTAGATATTTAGGGTATAAAATTCTACCAGCTGCCATCCCTTTTAGGGTGTTCAAAGGGGAGTCTCACCCTATAGATCATCTATCCAATAACTACAGTACAGGGATTGAAGACTAGATGACAGCACTTTTAAAGTTGTTGGAAAAGAGTTGTGCTTGATGTGAAGGACCACATGAAGAGGACCACAATAAAATTCAGGAATATTTATAATGCCTTTAGTTCTATCTTAGATTTAGAAATACATCATACATCTCTTCGGGATAAGAATTGCTGTTGACCACACTCAAAGTGCTGTCCCTTAGGGTTGAAATTGACTTTGCTGACAATCTTATACTTCATCTGTTTTTTTAATCGTTTTTATGGAAGTCCTGCAAGGGTTTGTGAGATGCAGAAAAGGGCAACCAGCAGATAGAGTAGGGTATAAGGGCACAGATTATTGAGCAGGGTTTAAGCTAGCTGTATGTGAGGGGTCAATTAAGGTTTTCACCTGCAGCTATATATGTCATTGACATGCATCTTGGTGTTGAAGGCCATTGCCTCCAAGCTGTCTGTCATGGGGCCATCAAGAATACGCACCCCTAAAATAACAGATAAACCATGTATAAATGTATAATGAATGCCACAGGGCATTTCTTAGCTTTTCTTAGTGTTGAAAAGAGAGCTTATTGTAAAATAGCTCAACAAGAAAATAATTACCTGAAACCTTGGCGCCATAGGCTACTCCAACAGCACAGTATGTATTAGGCACAGCGGCGATCTCCCCAGCACAGCGTGTCCCATGGTGGTTAAGCCCTGCATCATCAGCTCTTGGCATAGGATCCTCGTCATTGGAGTTGATGTCCCAGCTCCCTTCAGGAGACTGAAATAATACACCAATCACTAGATGAAACCAACAACCACATGCAGTGTGTTCTACTTTCATCACAGGAAGAGCCCTGACCGTGTTGGCCATAATAATACACCAATCACTAGATGAAACCATCAACTACATGCAGTATGTTCTACTTTCATCACAGGAAGAGCCCTGACCGTGTTGGCCATAATTTTTTTGACAGCTTTTATCTGTAGAACAGATTTTTTTTATTCACTTACTGAATATCATACTTTATTATGGACTACTTAAATAAAGATTGGACTATTTGGAAGGTTTTAGAGAATTATATAAATTTAAATACCATTTTATAATGCAGAGCCCAGTATTGTGGACAAAGAAAGTTAACCATGCGATAATCAAAGTCTTTATTGACAAGACCTTTTATAACTTGAATGATTATGCCATGTCCTGATGTACATTTATTCACAATGGCACCATTTAGTAGTATGCACATTTCAGACACTGATTTCATTTGAAGAATATATACAGTTGTGTGTAATATGATCAACTTTAGACTTTTAAGCTGGTTATTTACTTACATAGTTATCAAGGATATCTGGATTGGTCCACTCCACACCTAGAACAGGGTGAATTTTATTTTATATTTTATTCTTAAATTGGAATGCTGAAAAAAACACTTTTGTACCACTTGTAATTAGTTTACATTTGGAATACAACAAGTTTGTAGCAATAAGGCTGTAAAGAAATTACAGTATCCATGATCAAATTTGATACATTAAAACTACATCACTCCATTGGATAAGCTGATAAGAATAGATGCTTTTCAAGATTCCGCATTGTTCAGGAAATGAATGTTGAAATGGAAGGTCATTGACTTTATCAACTGTTCATAGTGAAATATTATTTGCACAAAACAATTGTTTTGTTGTTGCTATTTTTGTTTAAGATGAGTCAGTTTTAAATGTGAATATTGGCCTTTTTCAGTGCCATACCTTTTAAGATATCAGTGCACTTACCATCATCAATAACAGACACAACAACACCTTGTCCAGTAATATTGTTTTCCCATACTCCTGTCACATTAATGTCATGCCCTACGTATCTAAGGTTATCCTGGTAAAGAAAAGATAAGTTCGAGTTCGAGAGTTCTTTAAATTTGATACAGTCTTAGAGTAATGAAAAAGTTTTTGATAAAAGCAATAATAATACAATACATTTTAGGTCAGTTAATAGTGAATCTTTAAGAAGCATAAAATAAAACGAAGGCTACATATATGAAGACAAGGCTTTTTCTACTGTATATGCCATGGATATTAGATACCAATGGATGGAGGGTGAATATCTTTAAAGGTTCTTTTTGAACATTACTCCATCAATTTTAATTTTAATATACATCATGAAAGGGCTGAAGAGGAAGGCTTTTAAATTGACTATATTAAAATAGGTTTATTTGTCTAGAAAAAGAATGGTTTCAACATTTGATTCTCTAAAGAGTTCAACTCAGATATAAGAGAAAGTTAATTGATATTTCTTAATGCTTCAAAACTAGTCAGCCATGGATATAAACCACGAAACCTCTCTGCATACGATACAAAGACAAAAAGAACAGTGGAGATATCAATAATTCAGAAAGCTAATGTTAGTCTTACCAAGTGCCATTGGCTAGGAAAGTATTGATCTTTAAACTGAAGACTGCGTCGATGTCTTTTCCGGACAACCTCTTGTCTTGACCATATTATATTGGGATGATTCCTTAATAAATTTGATATTGCTCGATGTACTATGTTCAATTCTTCGCGGTCTATCGCGCTCTTGTTAGTGAACGATTCGTGAAGAAACAGGTAGTGTCCGGTGAGACCACCGATCTGACCTCTGTTCGTTAAACCGGCCTCATGTGCTATCCGATCGGCCAGCGCGTCTATTGTCTTTCCATTCATGCCATCTGTAACGGGGATCTTTATAGCCCAGGAAGATGATAATTCATAGTTTGAGACATTATATAAAGATATAAAATTACTAGGATTAACAAAAGTGTAGAATTTACTGTCCACTTGGCAAGCGGTATAATCCAAAGCCCAAGAAAAGACGACAAGAAAACGCCATATATTCCGCCATCTTTGACTTGAAACGACCATAACAACTGGCAAAAAGACCCTGCTACAAATCCCCAAACAGCCGTCAGCTTCCCTGTTCCGTAGTCATAGGAATAGCGTTAGATATTATCGCGTTCTAAAGACAAAACTCCTCGACTCTCCACCCGCCATTTTGCTTCAATACAAAAAAGTAACCCGGCCTGGCATTGTATGAAACCGGAAGTGTGATGTAGGGGGAAGCCTTACCGGAAGAAGGAGAAAACACTTTTTCAGACTTCAACTGTGGATGGATTTTTCTCTTATCGATTGCAAATAAATCCTGTAATATAGAACTACATGCATGTATTGTCAAGTTGCAATAAAATTATCAATTAGTCCATCAGAAAACAGAGAACAGATAAATATTTCGTAACTGGGACACAGGAGTCCCGAAACTTGAGCCTTGAGCTAATTCAGCGGTTATCCAAATCAGTGTCTCTGTGATGTGGATCTAAAAAAAAAGCCCTTGCTCGTGTAATGTGGTTGTCTTCGCTGCGAGCCCCAAGCAGCTTACGATCGATATACAGAGGGCTTCGTAGCACATCGTCCGCTAGGTACTCAATTATGAGCAGCTATCAAGTACAGCACTGCGACGAAGCGAAGGCTTTCTTTATAACACTCGGAAATGGTTAGTTGGACAATTGTACACAAGTCACGTATGATAATTTACACCGATTGACGATTCCAAGTTGTTCTTGTCAACCTCGATGAGTCATTTTGATCTATATTTTGTACTCATCTGCTTTTATATACTCTTCAGTTGAATGTTTAAAGGAACATTCTTGAAAGGATGAATCTGTAGTGTCAGGGTGCGCAGCTAGCGGGGTGCGCATGGTGTCCTCCCCCCTTACCTGCTAAAAGTGGGTAATAATTTCTTATTAAGTGATTGTCAACCATCCTTCCACTTTGCGATTTTCCTATCCTCCTTACACTAAAACTGTACACCAGAAAACTAATATTTTAGAGTGGAACTGAAGCCTTATCTGAAAATTTCTACCACTACATGTTTGTGCCCAAACATGTGTGTCATCAATAACATTAGTCACGCTTGATAACATGTTATTGATTTTCAGAGAAAGCCATTTTAGAATATGAAAAAGAAGGCAGTGACATACTAAATATGTGGCATACAGAGGTGCCTGTAAGTCACAGAGGGCATGGTATAGCCGCGCACTTAGCCAAGGTAAGCCTGAAGTTTACATCAGTTGCAATTTGTGGATTGAAAATATGAATAATCAGGCCTGTACCCAGGGGGGTGCAAACGCACCCCCACAATGGCCGAAAGTCCACTTTTTGTTCTCAATAGACGTGCTATTTGTATACGAAACTATAAATCATAAGCTAGATCACTCTGGTATGTAGCCAAATCCGACAATAAACGTCACGTGGAAATACTGGAAAGAAATAAAAAAATTATTTTTTGGTCTTTTGGAGGTGGTTAGATTTTTATCAGAGAACTCCCCCCCCACCCCCCATAAAATTTAGGTCCACATTTTCGGATTTCGCACCCCCCGCCCCCCCAAGAAAAATCCTGGGTAAGGGTCTTATAGTACTCTTCGACAGATGTCTAGAATAAGAGATAAAAGGGAATTACTTTATGTTTAATTCACCTCTAAATGTCCCTTTTCTTTCTTTCGTGTTGCTATGGTAACGAAATCCATCCTATAGTGATATGCATCTGACATTTGCTGCAAAATATTTCACTAGAGGTCAGGGGAATAGTCATTAATATGCCCCCCTATTCTGTTAATATAGACGAGGGGGGGAACTTAAGAATAAAAATGTTATTTTCAGGTTCTGTATATGGGTAGAAGCCAACCAAAAAATAATAACATTTTCAATGCTTTGATTTGCCAAACAAAGCTTTTTAAGCTTCTCACAAGTTTATGTGTCTTTTTATTGCTATTCCATCTGTCCTACTATAGCACTAGTATTAAAATGTCCCCGCCTGTCACCTAAATCAATCAATTTTCTTTTTTCAGGCTGCATTTGACTTCACTGTTGAGAATAACCTAAAGTTTCGTGCTACCTGTACATACCTACAAAAGTACATTTTAGAACATCCATTACCAGAATACACCGAGAGAAGCCTACCTCCCAAGTAACACCTAAAGAAGGCAATCATCACTGATTATGATACACAGAATTATATGTAGTCTCCCAACTAAACAAAGGTACATCTCGGAAATGTTTCCAACCACATTTGGGCAGAGTAAGTGTCTCTCTCAAGTAATGCCAACAGAATTACATGTCAAGAACGTCTCTTTTATGGTCCAAGTAATGAGAGCAAAAGTCCCAAAGAACTGTCACTGAAAGAGAATGATTTCTTCTTCAAGTACTGTGGCACCCACAAAAGTTCAGTACATTCCAGAGCATGCTAGTTACAGGGCAGAGCTCATCTTACAAAACAGAAATAGCCTGGTTTCTATGTCATCACTCCTTTCAAGTTGCTAGAGTCCTACACTTACATAGTCTATGTACTGATTTTTTCACACTTTAATTTTTTTGTGGACTAGAAAGTTTCAAAATTTGAAGCAGTCACAAAATTTTTGTGGTGTTGTTGTTTTTTCACTACATATGGCTATCATCTATTGGCTTTTCTTGCACTTTAAGGAGATTCGATACAGTTTCCCTAACTCCCAACCATGATACTGTATCTTAATTGCTGCACACCTGAAGGTTTTGTTTAATTTTTTGTGTATCACTTCACAGGAAATGTTTTCCTCTGAATAAAGTGGGGCATCAGTAATGCAATTGTTTACATTATTGTTTTGTTTGAAGCCATCCAACAGAACATCACAGGGCCATAGAGAGGGGGTGGTGCACTGGGGGCATGTGCCCCCCCCCCAAAAAAAAAATTATAAAAAAAATATAAAGTATTGGCATAGCTGTGCACCCCCCCCCCCCCCAAATATTTTCTTTTTTTCTTGCATGGCCTGCTATAAAGTTCTGCATCATGTAGTGAGGAGTAGGCTGATAAGAATTTAGAAATCCCTCAATTTTTATGGAGGAGGTTAATTTCTCAGATGAATCATCCTTTCTATGGATTTGTTTTGCAGAAACACTGAAAATTTCCCAACTCCTATTGTGTGGGGGATGCGAGGAAGATATGTATTTTTTTTCTGAAATTGAACAACAAAGTTTGATATTTTAGTATGGCATCTACAGCAAATAAAAAATTATGGTGCAATACTAAAGACAAGAAAGCAACACTGTTTATTTGATGCCAATAGATTTATTTTAATCTTTATGGGACTTCTTTGCATCCAGTTTTGTGACACGGCAACCTGGAAGAAAGGGATAGCAGATATTTTATTTATGTATTATAAAACTGGGGGTGTGAAGGGTAGTGAGTGGAGTACATAAATTACACAATAGCTCCTAGGAAAAAGCGCCTTTTGGCATCTGAGGGATATGCCCACGCTCCCTGTGTCCAACTCTAAATGCACGTCTGGCGTTGCCACGGCCAACTTGTGGGTCAGAGATTATGGGAGCTTGGGTCCGGCACTACGATAAATAACAGAGCTTGTGATATGCTTATCCGCCTTCTTGCATTTGGAATAATGAGTTTACGAGATAACGTAGTTAGAACTTGGTCGAGTTATGGAAGCGTCCAGGCAACCGCCGTACCAATATGGTTGGTTCCCCCAAGTAACCCCCTCCCCCCCTCTCCCCCCACCTCCTGCTGAAGGAGCACCATATATTATGTATATACGAATATGGATATATTACTCATATGGTTTCTTTAATTGCGCAACCACATCTCTGGCTTGCTACAAGCTTGGCTGGCACTGTTTGCGCAAAGCAAGTCAAAGCTGAAAATTCGATAGAATTTAAACATTTGACATTTTACCGTTAGCACTCCCTTAGAGCTTGTTGTACTGTGGCCTTGTCGTACTTGCCACCAAAGATGCTCACAATTTCATTAAGGCTGGCATCCTCTGCCTTAAATTCACATGCTTCAGCTTTGTCTTTTTTTGTCATTCCGATATTTCCCTTGGGGCACTTCGAGAGATAGACCTTGGCAACTTCCTAAATGGAAGTCAAATAACATCGTGTGAGTATGTCGTTCACGTTTTGAATACTTGTAGTACAACAAACGCTTGTAGTCATCAGCTCTTCTGAATAAGTTTTCGGTTTATCATATTCATTGATCTGGTTCAAGATGACAAACACTTTGGTGTTTTTGCATACTACAATCCAAATCACCTGCGATACATCCAAGTCTGTAGCAACTCCAGAGGCACCCTTGAATTTAATTTGGCATGCACGACTTCCTCTAGCCACGTTGTTTGCCAAACAGAGTCTTTCCTTGTTTTTTTCAACCATTTTCGCCTCGACTTCTTGCTTCAGGAGCTGGATATCAATGTAATTGGCGCCAAGTTTTGTGACACAATTCCCATTTCCGTCTTCCCTTGTCGTGCCTTCTTTGTACAAGTTCTCTACTGTTTCAGAACCCGCCAAGCAACCTTGAAGGACGTACCTTATGATCTTCACCTAAAGTAAAAAATTGGTAGGTTGCGCGCACAAATTAGTAAGCAAAAAAAAAAATACCTCGTCCCCAGCCTACCCTCGGTAAGCTCTTTCTGAAGGTTTAGTTGGTTATCTTGATTTCAAAGGACTGTTTAATAACCGACTCCAATCTAGCCTCGGAGAAGGCTGGGGGCGAGGCTAGATTGGAGTCGGTTATTAAAGAGTCCTTTGAAATCAAGATAACCAACTAAACCAATTTTACGTCATTTACAAAATTCAATCAATTTCACTATAGCTTCCAAATCGATGGAAAAAACCCGATGGAAACTCATGCTTTCTCGCACTTCGAATTTACTAGGTTGTCTTGAACTAAATGGCGGCTGACAAAGATTTTTCAAGCCTTCCTCGTTTTCACCGCTATTTACCCCTATGTTATTATAATTCACTCGTCCAGTGCCTAGCAGGCCTTAAAATATCTGGAGGGGCACGATACAGAAACATCAAAAATATGTTGAGGGCACAGCCACGCCCCTACTGGTCATCCCCTTTTAATTTTTTAAAATATTGAGGGGGGTGGGGCACGTGTCCCCAGTGCCCCACCCCCGCTACGGCCCTGCTCGTACCTTTGTGGTGTAGCATCTGAGGGTGAATGGGATTTTGAAAAGGTTCTCGATTAGCCTTTCCTCTATCCCATACAACACTTCAGGTTTGGGCTTCAGCTTGATCTCGTTGATGTATCTTTGGATACCAATGGCAACCTCGGTCTGCAACACAATTTGATGGAGTTATTCGTCTCCGTGCCATGTCGCCGTCGATGCTACCTTTATAGTTACCACGTACTATCCGTCATCATCATCATCATCATCATCTCCACCACCACAATCACACCATCATTATAACCACCACATACACCACCATCATCACCACCACCACAACCACCATCATCATCATCATCATCACCACCACATCCATCATCATCAACATCAATACTCAATGATATCCTTTTTATCATTATCATCGTAATCATTTATTTTATCTTGGTGATAAATGAATCACTGTCATTATTCTCTTCATCATCATTTACCAACTTCAAACGCCCATACACTATCATTACCAGAATTAACCATAATGATGCTAATTTAGAAGCATCTAAAAACATGTGGCAAATGGTGACCATTATTATGACCATTATTATTGACCATTATGGCGACCAGGTATTGATGGAAATCACCATTTGCCACACGTTTTTTTTTTTTTTGGTCATAGCGTCATCATCATCGACATCAACCACATCATCAACTAACGTGTTTCTACTTTATCCAGGGGCTGATGTAGCTTTTTGCTAAAGGGGGGGGGGGGGTTGGCTCAGTGACAAAGGGGAGAGGGGGTAATTTTTATTTGTTACATGGATTTCTGGGAGCCCAAAGGGGGGGGGGGGGGGGGTTAAACCCTCTCCGCTACTGATATCAATCACTCACCATCTGAGAGTTCGAAGAGTCGGTCTCCAGCATCTCTTTCATTTTGCTCAGCACTATTGTCACGTTTTCAGCAGATAGGAGACCGTACACGGAATTAAACGTCTATCAATGAACAATGATGGGTTGTTAGCATACATTTGCTCACTACCATCTCACGACAGTCTTAACGTAACTCTCTCATGTTCAAACCAAACCACTTAACAGGCTACCGAGAGAATCTTCCTTGTTTTTGTTACATTGCGGTTCGAATATATTTTCTGCAAATTGTGTTATTCCAGAAAAAAAAGCTTACTTCAGTTATCTCAGTCTCGGCCTTTGTGATATTGCTTATAGTCTCGTTGAGCAAAACCTCTGCCTTCGTGATTTCATCCAACGCTTTTTTCGCTTCTTCTGCCCTTTTTCGACAGACCATTTCGGTATTGATTATCTGGTAGAACATCATTGCTATCGATAACAAAGTAAAAGAAGAAAAAACACTTAGATTAGATAGATACACAGAGCGCCCTTTAAACGGGCCGTGGCCTTGGAGCACCCCAACAAGTAAGGGGGTAACTCCCAACTCTCAAGATTGGGCCCAAGGGGGCGTTGGGTGATCAAAACAGTGACAAAACAGTTGGGTGATCATAGATGATTGCGCATAGGAGTAAAGAAACATAAAACGTAGCAAAAGTTGTTGCTGATAAAAATGAGTGAATTCTAAAAACAAGAAAAAATGTGAGAAATGAAAATACAGCTCTTATATAGCGAGATCTACCTAGAAGACTTTTCTGTTGTCTGATCACCCAAATGAATAGCCTCGGAATGGGGTTCAATCAATTTAGCTCACCTGCAGGCTTTGTTTGCTACCTGGCTACAGTCAATTACCTGCCCCAGCTATGTTCGCTACTTCGCTTCCGACGTTCCAAAGCTTTCCCGTAAACTTGAGAGCTTTGCCAAACTTGACATTCATGGAATCTTTGAATCGTGTAAATTTCGTCTGTTGGAGTTGTTTTGGTGCTTGCGCGTATCCAAATCTCACCATTGCTGCCTTTATATTAGTTGGCGTCCTTGGTGCTTTAACTTTGAATGCGTTTTTTCTTTGGAGCTGTAAAATTTGAATAAAAGACTTTTACACAGACTTAAACTGATTACGTTAATATACTCGTGTAGGCCCCGCCCTCAAATGGGCGCCGGACATGGGGAGAGTTAAAATCCTTGATTCTATAATAGTGTATTTGATTTAGTGTAACGCGCGGTGATTCTATAATAGCGACGACGACGGCAGCGCGGACGTCGACGGCAGAAAACAATGGAATTTGATTCAGAAGTCAATATCAGCACGTGAAAATGAGCTCTGTCGGATACATTTTGCCGCTTTCCGTAAAACCACGGTGCGAAAACTCCATCACGGTCAATTGAGGACGCGGACGTTTGCTCTGTAAACTCCTCTAACCACGTTCGCTACTGTAGAAGTAATGTCCTCAGTTATATTTATCAGTATTTTTATCTATCTCTGACTATAATGTTTCGCTAATTCCATTGCAATTAAATTATTATGATCGCCACGCGCGAAAACACATCTTTTTCGATCGTGTTGTCCTAGCCGTCGCCGTTGTCCTTGTTTAAGGTCCCTAATAGCGTTATGAATGATACGCGCTAGCGCTACTTTGGCCACTAGGGGAAGGTTTTAAAGCGCATTGTCACCAGTTCACTTCCGAAGGTCCGACGGAAACCTCGACCGTTAAAGACAAAAGAATCTATTAGAATCCGAGATATTTTACATGCCATCCGCTCTAAATTATCAATCACATCCTCGAAGAAACTTGCAATATACGCACTGCTTTCAATATTTTGAAATATTTTTCGCGTTTTCCGTTAAAAATCATCGGAGATTGTAACGTAATCGACCGGAAGTAAACTGGTGACAATGCGGCTTTAAGATCGTTAGCCAATTAGCATACGAGATTGACTGTTTTAACTAACGCAATAATCACAATTAGGAGAGGTTCTCATGTTCTGAAATATTTCTTTGCCACGCTGGTTAGCAAGTGAAGCTCGTGTGTCAAAACGTTTCTCGTATCCTGATTGGCTCACCAAACTATCGAAGTGGCAACGCCAGGCGCGCTGCTCTGAAAAGCATCGATTACCTTGTTTGCACTTTCAAAAGCCTTTTTGTTTTTGGCGTAGTTGTATACGCCTTTGCCGCCGCTTAACAGCAAGCCCATCAGAGGAAAGCCGACGTTGAACCCAGTCTCCAGGGCGGACTCATACATATCGTGGACTTGGAGGTAATCCATCTCATTCTCAGTTCTGTTCTTTTGCTTGATTGCTTGCTGTCGAAAAAGAAGGATATTTTCTCTTCAGTATGGATTAGTCTATTAACTGGAGAAGAGTAGAATACTAAAGATTGTTAATATCTTTATTTTTCGAAGAAATAATTTTGCTTAAAAATTGGGACAGGAATAGGGGCAGCTTAAAATAGAGGCAACGGTAAGTGGATTTGATTCGTTGAATTAGAAAGCATTTACTTTGCTAAAACGTTTATAAACGAATTATATAGTTTACCAGAATTTTGCCGTCTGCGGTTTTAAGATCGGCGTTGATGTCCGGATTAAGAGATGAGATGTACACATCCAGTACATTGTTGATGTCGTTGATCTTGTTGTAGATTTCCTCGTATTTCCTGGCATTGCCCAAAACCTCATCCTGTAGATTGCTTGCTGAAAAAGTGATCCGTAATAACCAATTGGTATTATACCATGAACAGGATATGATCATATTCTCTTGGTATCATGTTGAGTTATTTGAATAAAGGAGCAGAGCGCAGAGCAAATGATGATGATGGCAACTCTGCAATCAACTTTGTGTCTCTTATGTACATTATTTATTTTTAAAAGATGAGAAGCACACATTGCGCTATTTTTTTAAGCAGTTCCTCGTATTTACGGAGAAAGTAGAGCGACAAGCAGCCAAACTAATAAGGTAAATTACCAATCCATTTGAAAACAAATGGGATCTGATCATGTTAGCAATTACATAACTCTGGTTGATGCGTTATTGTGGTTGGGTTTTGAATTATCGTTTTTTTTTTGTGCACCCAAGATATAATGTGATGTTATTCAAAAGTGAGTAATGGAAAAATGACATGTAATGGAAAAATAACAGTACAAACGTAAATTATCAATATCAATCCTTGTAACATTGTAATAAAAATAAAATTGAAAATAAACGATAATAACAATAATAATAATAATAATAACAACACAACAACAACAACAGCAGCAGTAGTAGTAATAGTAGTAGCAGTAGTAAAGAAGTAGTTAAATAAATATGATATTGAACCTTTTTATTTAATATTGTTTTAAGAATGAAAAAATGGCACAAAATTGTCATAATTTTTCTAAAGTAGGCATAGTATATATCAACAGTCAACTGATTTTACCTCTCAGCTCCAAGGCATCAGCTTGTTTACTAAGCACTCCTAGGTGTTCTTTTTTCGCTAAGAACTGATCGCGGTATTCACATCCTCTCGTAGTATCGCAACATCCACGGAATGCCCGATAGACCGAGTTCATGAGACTCAAGGTCGCAGCAGTGGGGGTTATCCACGGAGACGCTTTACTATAGTATTTTCCAACTTTCCCAAACACTTTAACAAATCCTGATGTGAAAATGCCTCCTAAACAAACATGAATGATACACTTCAGGAATGGTATTTGTAAGAACACTAGGATAATTACTAAAAAATAATTAAAAAACGCAAATTGCCTATGAAAATAAGATATCCATGCTTTGGGTGAGAATGAGGATGCTTTTGATAAATAGTCCCTCAGTCACATGATGGTGATTGTGTTGTTGATAGTGGTGATGGTTATCATAATATATAGATTTAGGCACTGCCTAAAAGCGGAGCCAGCTTTATTACCCAATTTCCATATTGGGAACCTTTGGGCAGTTTAGGGGTATGACCCCCTGAAGAATAGAGCTTCTAGACTAGAATTTCGTTTGAGAATAAGAAAGGGATCCATAATATAAACATTCACCTCAGTCCATATACTGTAAAAAGACTAAAGTGCTGTATGCTTAACCCCCCCCCCCCCCCCCACCCACCCACTTTTTTCATGTAACTTGTTTAAAATGCACGGTCCAAGCTGGATTTTATTTTATCTCAGCTATTTCTCCCACCGTATTGAAATGCTGGACCTCCTCCCAATCACCACTTCTTTTGCAGCTTAACAAAAAAATATTGCTGATATTTTAGTTTTATTTATTAACAGTGCTCTGTGTAGCTTCATTTGATAGACAACTGATACTGAACAGATATTTCCTATTTTTCATTTCTATAATCAAGTACAGCTTTGAAGATCAAGAGACTTCAGCAGATGTTTGCGGCAAGTTAAGACCCCAGACAAAGTTAGCATAGATAAGAAAAGAGAAATCCCATTTGACAGCATCCATTAAGGAGGGGGAGGGCTTCTCCTAAAATAGTCGAATGTGGTTGTTTGTCCTATCTTAAGGGTATGAAATAATGCTAACTGCTTTTCCTTAGGGAGTGTTCAAAATTCTCAGAGAAAGAAATTGCTTGACCACACCTAATGTGCTACCTTATGGGGGTAGGACTTACTGACCACAACCAAAGTGTTATCCCTTAGGGTTGAGATTTATCATCCCTTTCTGTTTTAATGGGAGTCTCGTTGGGTAAATGGGTATGATAAAAAGCAATTTTACCCAATAGCAGATATGGCAAAGACGCAGAAATGTAGGTTCTGAATAAACTTGAATGTATATATTTTATAATATCTTAAATGCACAAAGGATGCTAAATAGCGAATCAAATTATTGGTACTCATAAGTAGCTTGAATCACACAAAAGAATGAAAAGAGCAGAGCACTTGGGACAACCCCCCCCCCCCCCCCCCCTTAAAAAGGAAAAAAAAATCACAGTTTTGGTGATTTTAATTGCTAAAATTTAATGGCAATATCAACCATACATCAAAAATATTATTCCCAGGGGAAAAATGCAGATTGATTGAAAACGAAAAACAAATTTTAAAGGGAAGAAAGGAAAGCTAAATATTTTGCTAAAATATGCTGCTCATCATCCATGTCTTCATACAGTCTCACATCATGGCTTTTGGATATTTGGATATTAACAGTTCACCTGAATCAGTTGTTATTTCAATTTTTTTTAAACATGAGAACAAACATAGAGGAAAACAAATTATTAGATTAGTATCCTTACCGAACAGAAACAAAGAGATCAATATTGGCTTTATATGAGCTTGTCTTTTTGTTCGTTATTAGTATTTATCCTTGTGTTTCATCGATTTCACTTGTAACAATGGCAAATAACATCTTACAAGGGAGGTTCCAAATTCTTGACGAAAAGCTCGAGCCACTAAAGAAATCTCTGGATTTCCTGGCCGAGAAATATGACGTCCTACTAAAACAAGTAGCGGACCAAGAAAGTAAGATCAAAGAACTAAAAGCAGTCAACCAAACACTGAGAATTGAAATTAACTCAGTAAAGAAATCGCTTAAAGACAACGAAGGATTATTTAACGAACAAGAACAGTACAGTCGCCGGGAATGTCTCGAATTTCGAGGCGTCCCGGCTACTCCGACAGAGAACACTTCGGAGATTGTCTGTAAAATTGCTGCCTTGGCGGGAATTGATGTCTCACATCGATTTCGCTTTTAAATTATTTTTATTTTACAATTTATTTTGCTTTTGAATGAAAAAAAAAATGTGATTTTTCCTCCAAGAAAATAAAGAAATCGAACGGCAGCGATCCGCCACCACACTGCTGGGAAGAACATTTTCAAGAGAGATTACTCAGGGCTCAATTCTGAATCTTTAATTTCAGATTTCCAGAGAGTAGACTGGTCCTCCCAATTTAATGAATTACATAATATTAACGACATATTTCCCAGCTTTCTTAGAAAATCCAATGAGATCATTGATTGTCATGTACCAGAAAGGTGTCAAGAAAAGAAATTAAGTTTAAAATGAAACCCTGGATTTCATTAGGTCTTAAATCTTCAATAAATTATAAAAATCGATTATATAGGCAATTTATTAGGACAAGGGATCAGTGTATTTTTGTTAGGTATAGAGTTTACAGAAATAAGTTTAATCATTAAATGAATATAAGCAAAAAGAAATATGAAAATTATTTCTCAAGTAATTTATCAAATGTTAAACACTTATGGAAAGGTATTAGGGAAATTGTAACACTCAATCCAAAGGCCTCCTCGGTACCATAAAAAAAAAATTACTTCTAAAAATAAGGTTTTGATAGACAGTAATGAGATAGCCAATGAATTTAATATTTTTTTTCTAATGTGGGAAGGAAAATTAATCTAGCTATTCCAAAAGTAAATTCATCGTTTTTAGACTACCATCCCACTCCAATCAGTAACAGCTTCTATCTCAATCTTACAACTAGAGAAGAAATACAAGACATTATTTTAAATTTGAAATCAGGAAAGGCTTGTGGTCAATCCAGTATCCCAATATCATTGCTCAAGGTACTGTATGCTGTTATTTCTAGGCCCCTGGAGATATTATACAATGCCTCCTTTGCCTTGGGAACAGTCCCTGATTCATTCAAAATAGCACGTGTCATACCAATTCATAAGTCAGGTTCACACCAAACACTATCAAATTATAGGCCGATATCACTTTTATCCATTTTTAACCAAATCCTAGAAAGACTTATGTATAATAGACTTGTGACATATCTTATGAAGTTCAGCATATCACATGATAACCAGTTTGGGTTCCGTGCCAACCATTCAACTGAGCATGCTCTTATCCTGATAACTGACAAAATACAAAAGGCAATTGAAGACGGCCAGTTCTCTTGTGGAATCTTTCTCGACCTTAGCAAGGCTTTTGACACGGTTGATCATGATATTAGCTAAACTTTACTCATATGGTATTCGTGGAATTGCATATGACTGGTTTGTTTCTTGTCAAACAGGAAACAATTTGTTTCCATAGGAAATTCCTCATCCTTGCTTCTGTCACCTGTGGTGTACTGGTGTACCGGAGAGGTCTGTACTTGGTCCACTTTTTTTCCTTCTGTATATAAATGACTTTCATAATTGCTCCAAACTATTCGATTTTCATATGTTAGCAGATGACGCAAATCTGTTTCTTACTGACCCAAAACTCGAACATTTAGAAAGCATTGTGAATTCTGAATTAACCAAAGTCCATATATGGCTTTGTGCAAATAAACTTTTTCACTGAACATTGACAAAACTAATTTTGTCATATTTCATCTTACTCAAAAGAAGTTAAATAGATCAATATCCTTAAGGTTACAAAATAAGGTAATCAAACAAAAAGATAGTATCAAATATCTTGGAATTATAATAGATTCTCACCTTAACTGGAAGGAGCATGTTAACCAAACTTGTAAGAAAATCTCCAGGGGGGTAGGTATAATAGCAAAGCTACGTCATTATGTTACCTCCACAATTCTAACTCAATTACTCTACGCCCTCATTTACCCATTTTTGACCTATGGTGCTATAATATGGGGAAACACTTACCGAACCACAACAATGCCTTTATTTAGACTACAAAAAAGAGCAATCCGTCTTATTACTTTTTCCTCGTTTACTGAGCATACCTCTCCACTATTTAAAAAATTACAAATCCTTAAATTCCAAGATATTATATCATATCTCAACTGTCAATTCATGTTCAAATTTTACTCAAAATTATTAACTACTCCATTTAATAATTTCTTCACACCTATCAGCTCAAGGTACACGTATGAAACCAGGCTAGCCTCGAGCTCATCCTACTGTCTTCCATCAGTTCGTACAAACTATGGCAAGTTCAATATTCGCTTCCAAGGAGTTATAACATGGAATAAAATCGACTACCCAGCTAAGCAGCTACCCTTTAACCGATTTAAAAAAACTATAAAAAGAAATTTCATAATCTCTTACTAGATCTGAGACGTTTTTGCCATGTATATTTTCATGTATGTATAATTTTCGCTCTGTATGTACTGTTCTTATCTAAGTTTATTCATACATTCTTTTCCTTTTCTTTTCGTGTTTGCTTGTCTATTTTTTGCTGTTTTTTATACTTGTGCCTCCTCTGACGACAGCATCTCGTAAGTTATTTCTAGACAGCCAGTACCCGATTTGTATTAAAGTATTTAGTTTTGTATTGTAATTTCATCTTGTGGTACAAATAAAATATATGGTATTGTATTGTATTGTATTGTATTGTATTGTATTGTATTGTATTGTATTGTATTGTATTGTATTGTATTGTATTGTATTGTATTGTATTGTATTGTATTGTATTGTATTGTATTGTATAGAAAGAGAGACATTTTTACGTTTTTGTGTATTTAACATAAAATTTGGGACAAAAACAGCATAAACAGGAGATAAAGAAAAGAGAAAGACTTTGCAAGGATGATTGCGAAATGCTTTTTGTTTTTCCTCACACATTTGCCAATAAATAGCAAATGAATTCTCAATTTAAAAATAAGCGATACATAGTTTTACCAACACAACTGTGTATACATGAGTCATCAAGATCGTTCTTACCTGAGCTAGACCAGCTCATGCGACCAGCTGGCCTGGTCGCATGAGCTGGTTACGTGAGTGGTACAGCCAGCTGACAGCGTGACATGACGTCATTGACCACAAATTTTGAGTCGCCTAGTTTATAACCAATTTCTATAGCTATGGCTCAGCGCTGGCTCCGCTATTAATGAAGTTAACAGGGGCAGCGGAAGGGTAGGAGCAGGGGGGATATATGAACGCTTTTTTAAACCAACGGTTTCAAGCGGTACATGTGCAACTTACAACAAATTTGTTGAACAGTTTAAAATCCCGTGAATAAAACCCAGGTTTCCCCCCCGAGTTCTTATAGATAGGGCTTAAGATGATTATGATAGTGGTGTTGATGATAGTGGTGGTGGTAATTATAATGGCGATGATTATGATAGTGGTGTTGATGATAATGATAATATGTTAACGATATTGGTGGTGGTGATTATAATGGCGATGATTATGATAGTGGTGTTGATGATAATGATGATATGTTAACGATAGTGGTGGTGGTTATAATGGCGATGATTATGATAGTGGTGGTGGTTATAATGGCGATGATAATGATAGTGGTGGTGATTATAATGGCGATGATTATGATAGTAGTGGTGGTGGTGATTATGATGGCGATGATTATGATAGTGGTGGTGGTGATTATAATGGCGATGATTATGATAGTAGTGGTGGTGATTATAATGGCGATGATTATGATAGTGGTGGTAGTGATTATGATGGCGATGATTATGATAGTGGTGGTGGTGATTATAAGAATGATGATAGTAGTAGTATTTATGATGATAATGATGATAAAGATGATGATAGCGATAATTATTTCATAATAATGATCAGGATATTTGCGATGATGATGATAATAATTAATAATGATGCAAATTACTTACGTCTGGAAGAGGTTTCAGTCTTTTCCGGTTGTACCCGTAACTCATGATTAACATCATTTTCGAAACCATCATCCTCGACGTCATCGTCATGAAAATTATCTGCAGGAAACAAAAAAACTTAGACATCATATCTCTCCTCATAAATGTCCACTTAAACAAACGAAAGAAGAGCTCTATGATATATCGGCATTGATCTCCTAGCAGCCTCTTGTGATGGCTTCGGTAGAAATTAAAAGTGCTTACAAAGGGTTAGATACCCTAGTAAGAAGAACGAAACACATCCAAAAATGGGGAGGAATCTTCACAGAACATCGCAATTGTATCCACAACTAAGTACAAAAAGATTTGTTAGACACCTCCTATATAGCTAATCCTGGTTACTTGGAATCATAAAAGTCCAAGATTGAAAAATACTTGGAAAAGAGGAGACTCTTTTTTTTCCTGCTAGGAGGGAGGGGGGGGTCTAGGAGGAAGGGGTGATTAGCTTAAGGGAGGTCGCATATCAATTACCCCAAGTTTTGAGGATCACACTGAATTCTTCGGTTTTTGGCTGACGCAAAGCAACAGCAGACGCAGACTCTAATTGTTGCAGAAACAGAGTAAGGCTCAGGATCGCTGCAAAGTGACATAGCATCTTCGTCATCTGTGAGATAAAATCATTCACCTTCAGATATGTGCGCGCACACTCGTGAAACATTTTCGATCATATTTCAGTTTTGATGTTTATATCTTGGTAATGAGGCCCCGTAGGATTTAGGGAGGGGCAGGTACCTTGAGCTGGAATTTTCACCCCAATGGCTACGGGCCTGTAAGGGCGTTTACCCCGCAAATAAAATGGCTGCCATGATGCTAACCTCCGGGCAAATTTTCTAGCTACCACTTTTGATAAGCGTTATATTGCTCTATGAAATATAGTTTTATAACACTTTGTTATCTTACGTTAACAATATGTTAGCCATGCAAAGTTTTAAAAAGCTCCAGAGTGAACCTGTTTCTAAAGTTAAACGCGGTAGAAGTATTGCCCCAACAGACAAGGTTAAAAAGAGTATAGCAGTTTAGGCTTGAAGCAAGAAAACCTACGCCACTAAACTTTTTCCACGACTCCCAGAGAACGATGTTGCCAAAAAAAGTGAAACCCCCGACAAAAAGTTTCTCAAATTCCTAGAGCTTAAAAAGAGTCTAACACTACAAAAAAAACATGTTTATACCATATTAGGCAAAGAGGAATATCTCATGGGCTCCGATTTGTTACCTTACCGTGCTGCGTGAAGGCGAAGAGTGCTAAGTTTTTCAGGTAGGCCACGATCAAATCATAAACAGCCTCAGTTCCACATTAGCGCAAATACTAGGAATCCCTTACTTGGTTAGATTGGAATTCTGTGAAGCGCGTAGCAGGTTCCTTTATGAATCGGGTGGCAACGAATGCGTTCTGTGTTTCGCGTGGTTTATTAAATTCTTCTAAGTAAACGTAACGGGAGATTGGGGTAATTAGAATTTAAGAATTGATGGGAACGAAATACTTGCACTATCACTTGTGGCAAACTAATTAATGAGTCCAAACCGTTTATGTGTACTAAAACGAACGAACACCGCGATCATTTCGTATACGGCGAAGGTTACGTTTTTTTTTTCAAGCTCCCACCATAGCCTGGGATCTCAAAGTCTGAAAGTATTATGCCACCGGTGCGGTCGCATCCCCCTTATAAGAGAAAAAGGTCTTCTTTTGTGCCACAATAACAACTAACAAAAAGACATGAAGACATATCAGAAGGGTAGGTTATTAATAAAGTGAAAAATATGGCCCCTTTCTTGATCATGATCCAGACCATGTTCCAGGGTTTGTGCAGTAATATTGCGTCGGTCAATGTTTGAGATTTTCCGAATGTCTTGCTTTCTTCCTGTGCACTATTTTCATCGGTTTAATTTTTACAATCTCATCGTTTTGCAGGCAGTAGCTAGCGGGAGGGGAATGGTTCAACGGGAAGGTCTGCTCTAATTGAGAAATATTAAGTCCCACTGCGAGTCCTTCAAATGGGTACGCGAACCCCCCGCTCAAAACCCCAGCTACGGGAGCCTAGCTTTGCATTGTCAATTTGTGTGTGAACCATTCAACGATTAGGCTTTATTACGACTGAGAGGGTAAAATTCTGTTGATTGCTTAAACTGTTAAACTGTTTAAATTCCTCTAATGCACATTCAGGCCCGTACCCAGGATTTTTTTTCGGAGGGGGGGGGGGGGGGGGGTGCTAAAAAAGTGGATCTAATTTTTTCGAGGGGATTGGTGGATCGTGAGTTTTTTGATAAGAATTTTTTATGCCTTTGCAGTATCTCCACGGGACGGCTTATTATCGGTTTTGGCTACAAAATGTTTGAATAGATTTTTGCCATACCGGAGAATGCTTGTTTTTAAATCTAAATCACTTATGCTTTATAATTTTGTTTACAAATAGCACGTCTATTGCGAACCAGTAGTGGACTCCCCGCCGTTCTGTGTGTGTCTGTGTGTGTGTGTGTGGGGGGGGGGGGGGGGGGGGGAGGGAAGAGGAGGGCAAACGCACCCCCAGCACTCCCCCCCCTGGGAACGGGCCTGGGCCTGACATTTGAGTAATCAAGTTCATCTACCCAAGAACTAGGCAAAATCCAATTGTTCCAGTATATCACAACAAAACACTTTACGCCGGGGAAGGGGTGGGAAATTGATGGAATTTCATTGAAAAGTCAAGATAAACGACTGTAATTTAAGGTGAATTTAACGGATACTTTTATTTGATCATTTCATGACACGAGCGATCCTCTTTTCCTGCTTGGTGGTGCCTATGCTCAACACTCCACCTTGGATATGGTTGCGGCCTCGTAACCAAATTTCTTTGCGATTTTGTCATCGGTCCATTTCCGTTTTTTGTAGAAACAGATCTTTCTTATCTCACGTTCAGTCGGCTTGCAATTCGCAATGATAGCAGTCACTACATCCTGAAAAAAAAATTCAGCATCTTATTATAAAAAGGGACACATTAGCAAGGCGCATACAGTAGCATTTCCAAGATGGGAAAACTCAATGATGATAATGATGACGAGGGTGGAGGTGTTGGTGGTGATGATGATGTTGGTGAGGATGATGATGGTGATGATGATGATGATGATGATGATGATGATGATGACAATGAGATGATGATGATGATGATGATGATGATGATGATGATGATGATGATGATGATGATGATGAGACGATGAAAAAAGTTATCATTTACCTCCGACATATTCAAATCTTGAGCAATCTTTGCTGTTGTATCTCCATCATCTGTGAAAGAAATATACTGCATAAACAAAAGAAGATGTGGGCTGGGAGGGCAACTCATTCCATTGTCCTTTTTTACTTTGTTGTCGTTAGGCCACGCAATAGTCGCGCCTTTATGTATTACTCTACTTATTACTTTATCAATTGGCCAAGCCTTACATTACTTTATCAATTAGTCAGACCTTATTTTACTTTTTGTTGGTCACGCCATTGTTACGCCTTACTACTGTATCCAATGGCCACGCCTTATATTAATAATCGGTCAGGTTAAAACAATAATTTTTATTAGTGTATTTGTATCACACCTTTTGACATTGTGCACACCGCTTTCACGTAATCCTCGTTGTTTATCTGGCACATCTTTTGCTTCCCTTCCCTCGCCATTTGCTTGCCTATGGTCAACTTCATGCTTGACTTCTCCATGTAGTTCTCCCCTATCTCGGCGCTGCATTCTCCATCCGGGTCTTCGAGGTTTTTCGCCTGGTCGAAGAGACGGTCGAAAGAGGCTCTGCCCTTTCTGCATCCCTCCAATACTGTTGCGATCGACCTCACCTGACAGAAAATAAGAGAAGTGACTCCTGATTTCAGTCCCTGTTTTAAAGATACCATATTCCTGTAGTGAGGTGTAATAATCGACTTATTTCTATCATTATTGTAAGGTTATTAGCCCGTTCGAAATACAGCGGGTCCAGCAGACAATGATCCATTGCAAGTCATGAAGTATGATACTATGGCGAATGTTACGACGATTAACGTTGTGTTGAAGGTGCATACATACACCTTAGGGAACAGCTATGGGCAAAGGGTTTTCCAAGATGTCTTAAAGCCCGCTTTAGTATAATAAGCATAATCACTTAAGTACTATGTTAAGGATTAAATCACAAGAAAGGAAACAAAGGCCAGTCACAGTAGATTCAAAGCTGTCTGTACCTTAGGGTTGGAAAGGGTGTGGCTTCTCGCGCTATTATAATAATTCATTGAAGCATGATAAACAGTAAAAAGTTGTAAAACTCTTTTGGGGGAAAGGGGGTGGGTGTGTTTGGGTGTGGTGGGGGGCAGATATCAATTCTTATGGGGTAGTTGCTTTACCTCGTTGGTGTAGCAGTGGATAGTGAGTGGCACCCGCATCAGGTTGCGGAGCAGCTCTTTCTGGAGTATTTCCACTTTCCTCTCGTCATCTCTTGCTCCCGTTATCTGATCTTTAAACGTAGCAATATTCCCAGCAACATCGACCTATGGGAATTTGGCAACAAAGCAGCAACATTGATATCAGTCGCTGACACAAACTTTCACAAATCTAATTCCTTTATTCCGCTCCTTAAAGGCTGTGAAAAAGGCGAAGCCGAGTAACAGTATTTGTCATTTCTCACATTTATTAAACTGTGACGCATACATAATTCAAGCAGCCTACATTTTATTCGTCACGTACGAAATACTTGCCGCGCAGAACATACCAAGCCATTGATTAGTGGGCGATAGACTGCCGACATTACTCACCATTTTAGGAGAGCTAAGCTTTTCTAAAATCTTCTTTGTTTGATCCATAACAATTGCAAACTTGTCAGAAGTGACATAAGAGTAAACTGTTTCAAAGGCCTGGAAAAAATAGAAAAAGGTTGGTGAATCATCAATCGTTTCTTCTATGATGTTAGTACAGTCAATATTTTGCTAACAAAGGCACGTGTGTCCACAAGGGTTTCAACAAGCGGGGACCTCGTTAAACTAGCCAGAAGATCAGCGTGTTTAAATAAAGCAGCGCAACCAAAGAGCTCCACTTTGGAAACCGAAGGTTCTAGAGACTTTTTTGAGCGAAGAGAGGGGAAATACAAGAAAAGGAAAGGGAAACTGAGAATGATTTTTCTTTTTTAACCTAACAAGGGGTGCTTGGTGAAGCGAAAATTTAGTTTCTGGGACCCAGGGTGAAGAGCAGCGTATCGCATGCAGGGTCGAACAGAATTCTGTGATTTTCAACAATATGCTTACTTTTTGTACGACTTCCTTGGCTGCTGTGATGTTCCTTAAAATTTCTTCGAACTTTTTTTTGCACTTTGACATCTCCAGCATTGCCTCGCGGGCTTTTTCCTTCCTCTCTTGGCATTCCATATGCGAATTGATGACCCCGTACACTTTCATTCCTAAAAACGGTCAATAAATTTATAGCCATTGCTTGTTGGCAGCCAAGCCAAGACGAGTGCATAGAATATCCTACGCGGCTAAGAGGAACAACGTCTTCTAATGATAACAGTATTATATATATATATATATATAGATATATAGCTGGGGGTTAAATGTGGAGACATACCCCCCCCTCGTCACCAGGCTCTACCTGTTCCAAAGAGACCAAGTGCGGCCCCACCAGCCGCCCCAGCGCCCTTAGCAAACGCCTGTCCTTTCACGAGATCTGGGTTCAACTGACTCTGGAAGTTCACCATTCTCCCTCGTAAGGCCAGCCTCGGGACTTGTGCGTAACCAAATTCATACTTTGCTCTTTCCGAAGTGCCAGTCCAGCCGGGGTTGAGTTTGATGGCCGATAGCTTCTCGACCTATAAAATGATGGCAGATGTTCAACATCGTGGTGGTCGTTTGTGTGAGTTTAGTTCCCGTATATATAAGAAGACAACAGGCTCGTACCCAGGATTGGTTGAGGTTGCGTGCATAGATATAGGTATCATATGGAAAGAGCATAATAGTTGAAGATTCCTTTATAAGAAATGACCAACTTTTTGGCCGCCAAGGACCCCCTGTATACGCGACTGGACAAGAAGGAGTTTCATACCAGTGTGCTGCTTTTAATCTTTTATGTGAGTTCTGGTAGTTTATAACTATCAGTTCCTCGCTATTGCTCTTCTTCGTGAGTTTTTGTCGACAATTTCCCAACTTATAAGGCAGAGTCGAATACCGGTTTTTGGTGTATTGTATTATTGTATTCATTCTTCTGGTTCACCACATGACTATTTGAGCTTTTTGTATTCAACCTATAAGGACATTTTCACATTTTGGGAGTTGACTTACATTAGAAGTGAGAGCAAGTGCTTTCCTCTTCTTGGCAAACTTGTACAAGTCCTCTCCTCCACTGATCATCAGCTCCATCACAGGGAAGGATTTGGTGACGGTTTCCTGGATGATTTTCTCGTATTGCTTGGCGACCTGCAGGTAGCTAGTTTCTCCTTCGCTATCAGATTGGATAGCACCCTGAAGAGCATTCACAAGTCAGAGTATCATAGATGTGTTTGCGCATAAGGGGAAACGACCGTTTAACACTCGCGTGTGACAGTACGCGTTACTGTTTTAGGCCTTTTGGAAAGGTTTGCCAACACAATTCGATATAATCGACGCACTTTGTAATGACCGATGTACTGTGTAATGAACTAAAACCTGGGGCCCTTAGTAACCCCAAGCAAGATGCCCGTGCATACCTTAATAGTAGCAGTAGCTGCAGTCAATGTTTTGTTGAGATTTGGCGCTAGTGCGTCCAAGAATCCATCCATGGCGTCATTGATGTCATTGATTTCGGCGAGAATCTCATTATATCTGTAAAACACCGCTTCGACATACACTTGGAGTTTTTGGCCTAAAAAGCATATAAGTATATAAACTGTTTTGGACTAGCCTTCTATCTCTTCATCTAAATTTCTATGGTCTTGCTGGCCTCGAACATTACCTTCAAGTTCCTTCCTGTCTGCTTCATCAATCATCTCAATTTCTATGGTGTTGCTGGCCTCAAACATTACCTTCAAGTTCCTTTCTGTCTGCTTCATCTATCATCTCAATTTCTATGATCTCGCTGGCCTCGAACATTACCTTCAAGTTCCTTTCTGTCTGCATCATCTATCATCTCAATTTCTATGGTGTTGCTGTCCTCAAACATTACCTTCAAGTTCCTTCCTGTCTGCTTCATTTATCACCTCAATTTCTATGGTCTTGCTGGCCTCAACCATTACTTTCAAGTTCCTTTCTGTTTGCTTCATCTATCATCTCAATTTCTATGGTCTTGCTGTTCTCGAACATTACCTTCAAGTTCCTTCCTGTCTGCTTCATCTATCACCTCAATTTCTATGGTCTTGCTGGCCTCGAACATTACCTTCAAGTTCCTTCCTGTCTGCTTCATCTATCACCTCAATTTCTATGGTCTTGCTGGCCTCGAACATTACCTTCAAGTTCCTTCCTGTCTGCTTCATCTATCATCTCAATTTCTGTGGTCTTGCTGGCCTCGAACATTACCTTCAAGTTCCTTTCTGTTTGCTTCATCTATCATCTCAATTTCTATGGTATTGCTGGCCTCGAACATTACCTTCAAGTTCCTTCCTGTCTGCTTCATCTATCATCTCAATTTCTATGGTCTTGCTGTCCTCAAACATTACCTTCAAGTTCCTTTCTGTCTGCATCATCTATCATCTCAATTTCTATGGTCTTGCTTGCCTCGAACATTATCTTCAAGTTCCTTCCTGTCTGCATCATCTATCATCTCAATTTCTATGGTCTAGCTGGCCTCAAACATTACCTTCAAGATCCTTCCTGTCTGCTTCATCTATCATCTCAATTTCTGTGGTCTTGCTGGCCTCGAACTTTACATTCAAGTTCCTTTCTGTCTGCATCATCTTTCATCTCAATTTCTGTGGTCTTGCTGGCCTCGAACATTACCTTCAAGATCCTTTCTGTCTGCTTCATCTATCATCTCAATTTCTGTGGTCTTGCTGGCCTCGAACTTTACCTTCAAGTTCCTTTCTGTCTGCTTCATCTTTCATCTCAATTTCTGTGGTCTTGCTGGCCCCGAACATTACCTTCAAGTTCCTTCCTGTCTGCTTCATCTATCATCTCAATTTCTATGGTCTTGCTGGTCTCGAACATTACCTTTAAGTTCCTTTCTGTGTGCATCATCTATCATCTCAATTTCTATGGTGTTGCTATCCTCAAACATTACCTTCAAGTTCCTTCCTGTCTGCTTCATCTATCACCTCAATTTCTATGGTCTTGTTGGCCTCGAACATTACCTTTAAGTTCCCTCCTGTCTGCTTCATCTACCATCTCAATTTCTATGGTGTTGCTGGCCTCAAACATTACCTTCAAGTTCCTTTCTGTCTGCTTCATCTATCATCTCAATTTCTATGATCTCGCTGGCCTCGAACATTACCTTCAAGTTCCTTTCTGTCTGCATCATCTTTCATCTCAATTTCTGTGGTCTTGCTGGCCTCGAACATTACCTTCAAGTTCCTTCCTGTCTGCTTCATCTATCATCTCAATTTCTATGGTGTTGCTGTCCTCAAACATTACCTTCAAGTTCCTTCCTGTCTGCTTCATTTATCACCTCAATTTCTATGGTCTTGCTGGCCTCAACCATTCCCTTCAAGTTCCTTTCTGTCTGCTTCATCTATCATCTCAATTTCTATGGTCTTGCTGGTCTCGAACATTACCTTCAAGTTCCTTTCTGTGTGCATCATCTATCATCTCAATGTCTATGGTGTTGCTATCCTCAAACATTACCTTCAAGTTCCTTCCTGTCTGCTTCATCTATCACCTCAATTTCTATGGTCTTGCTGGTCTCGAACATTACCTTTAAGTTCCCTCCTGTCTGCTTCATCTACCATCTCAATTTCTATGGTCTTGCTGGCCTCGAACATTACCTTCAAGTTCCTTCCTGTCTGCTTCATCTATCATCTCAATTTCTGTGGTCTTGCTAGCCTCGAACTTTACCTTCAAGTTCCTTTCTGTCTGCATCATCTTTCATCTCAATTTCTGTGGTCTTGCTGGCCTCGAACATTACCTTCAAGTTCCTTCCTGTCTGCTTCATCTATCATCTCAATTTCTATGGTCTTGCTGGCCTCAAACATAACCTTCAAGTTCCCTTCTGTCTGCATCATCTATCATCCCAATTACTATGGTCTTGCTGTCCTCGAACATTACCTTCAAGTTCCTTCCTGTCTGCTTCATCTATCATCTCAATTTCTATGGTCTTGCTGGCCTCAAACATAACCTTCAAGTTCCCTTCTGTCTGCATCATCTATCATCCCAATTACTATGGTCTTGCTGTCCTCGAACATTACCTTCAAGTTCTTTCCTGTCTGCTTCATCTATCATCTCAATTTCTATGGTCTTGCTGGCCTCAAACATAACCTTCAAGTTCCCTTCTGTCTGCATCATCTATCATCCCAATTACTATGGTCTTGCTGTCCTCAAACATTACCTTCAAGTTCCTTCCTGTCTGCTTCATTTATCACCTCAATTTCTATGGTCTTGCTGGCCTCGAACTTTACCTTCAAGTTCCTTTCTGTCTGCATCACCTTTCATCTCAATTTCTGTGGTCTTGCTGGCCTCGAACATTACCTTCAAGTTCCTTTCTGTCTGCATCATCTTTCATCTCAATTTCTGTGGTCTTGCTGGCCTCGAACATTACCTTCAAGTTCTTTCCTGTCTGCTTCATCTACCATCTCAATTTCTATGGTCTTGCTGGCCTCAAACATAACCTTCAAGTTCCCTTCTGTCTGCATCATCTATCATCCCAATTACTATGGTCTTGCTGTCCTCGAACATTACCTTCAAGTTCTTTCCTGTCTGCTTCATCTACCATCTCCAGTACTCTTGTCCTGTTGCTTTCAAACCAGAAGTGGTACTGACACTCGGTGTCGGTGCTTCCCTTGCAGCACCCGTGCATTAGGTTTGCAACGGAAGTACTAACCGCCGCTCCAGTTCCTATCGGGGTTGTGAACTTATTCAATTTACCACCATACTTGCCGAGGACCTGAATAACTTTGATGAAGCCTGATGCCCATGAACCTTCAAAAACAGAGGAAGAATTAAATAAATTATTTTTGATTGCGACGTCCGGATAAGCAGAGCTTATAAAAGGACAATTCTCAATATCTATTACCTAGTTCGCGTCGCGTCACGCATGCACCCTTTACGAGAGAATCTTCTCAACATATCCAGTAAAGAAGGAGGCTGTATTCAGTAGGGGGATCTACTTTTTGAATATTCATTTGCGTGTTATTTGCTTACGTGATGCAGATAAATCTGTTTTTTCGGTCAGCGGTTCGAGTTCAGATTCTACATCTCCACTGTTTTCATCGTCAACATCGTCATTATCATCGCCATTATCTTGATTATCAACATATCTATTATACGAATCTGTAAGGAAAAATCATAATATGATACCAACTGATGCCTTCTTAAATGACAATTAGAACAATCCGTTTCAGTTATACTAAATTGAAATTACCTTGCTCACTGGACACGCCTCTTACTAATCGTAAACGGCGTGTACCAAGCGAGCTTGAAAAATCCGCTAAGCTGAGTGAGTTTAAAAGCGCCAGAAGGCATAAAGCCAAGACCATGCGTGTTGATAAGCTCACCATCTGGGATAAAAAGACTTACTGTCAGTACTCGTACGGTTAAAAAGTGGTTTAAATGTTGCTCTTTGTTTTCGGCGGAAAACGTGCGTAAGTATTCCTTGAACACCTATCTTAACCAACTTGCATCGCCGCACTGAATAAAGTGTATATTACTTTGGAATTGCTTGATTTCACAAGTAAGCAATGTTTTGTTGCTATTACAAGTTATCCTCTTATTCGAAACAAGGAACTATTTCTCTTTGCCTTTAAAGCCGATTTTATCAAAAAAGTTGAAGATAGAAGGTGTTACTTGCCTCGTTGCTTACGCAGCTTTTGGTGACGACCCTTGTTTTTTTTTCACACCTCAGTGATTTATCTTCCCAGGAACCTTAGATTTGAATTAGCGCAAACCTTAGGAATGCATTAACTAATTCTAATTTTCAAAGCGAAATTAAAAATCTGCGAAGCGCGTAGCAGGTATTCGCGTGAATAGGGAGGGACCTGCACCTTTTGTTCTGGTTGGTTTATTAAAATCCTCTTTCTAAACATTACTGACGACTGAGTGAATCACTTTTTAAAAATAGATGGAACACGAACCGACTCTTGAAAACTAGTACTGTCACTTGTGGGAAAATAATTCTATAATCAAAAACCAAAAACATAAATTAACGCCGCGGGCATATCATTCAAGAACCTATAATTCCCATAGAAATAAATCAACACCAAGTTTTGGTACGTTTTACGTCTCTACGTGTAGCGTATAAATCATAAGCTCGGGAGACTGGAAAACCACTCACAACGTTATTAACGTTAAATAAATTATTGTATTGTATTGTTTTGTTTGTTAAAACAAAGTGTTAGCACTTAGTCTGTTGCCTATGGTTTTACAGAGGCATGAAACATATTATTTCAACTTGTGTTGATTATTGAGTTCCCTGATACAACCACGCCTACGCAGACCAAGTAGTTTTTTTTCTACAGCTTGTTTGAAGTTTTACATACATACATTCACGTCCATATCCTAGGCCTAGGGGCTAAGACTAAACATATACGCCACTTCAATAGGAAGATATCAATATCTTGTCTCAATCTAGAGCCCACAAATGAAATAAACACACAATTGTCATACGAAGTTGCCAATAAATGTAACGAATCTAAAAGGAATTGTGTAATAATATGGAACCCACAAATGCAATAACATGGATCTTATTAATGGAATTCAATCTTTTCATTTCATGTTTTGGTCCAGATTAGTCTTGTGTGTTTGTGTGGGATGGAAAGGGCTATGTTCCGATACACATCCCCACACTGTGTTAGGATATTCACCCCAAACTATATGTTCAATTAGTCTCGTCCATCGAGTTCGTGTATACACCCATTTCACAAAAAGTTGTTAGTGCAAATGGTAAATGGTATATTAATTGTTAAATTAATTGTGTTAAAGAAAGTCCAGCAATGTCAGAGCCAAGCATCGGTGCCATATTAACAGATAATTGTTTTGATTTCTCCATATTCTTCGAGAAGCATGGTTACGTTCGGTCGTAGAACTGCCATTTGCCAATCGCCATTTGCACTGACAACCTTATTGAAATAGGTGCATTGTACAAACGACAAACAAACAATGCTCACTTTAAACGGCTTCTTTTGAATACAGAGTTCAAGAGGTTCACCGGCCATTAGCGGATTGTAGATGCCCGTGAGACCAAATTCATAGTATTAAAATTAATCTGATAAGAGCAATCGAGAGTAATCGAGAATCATTCATGAAAGTCTGAATTCTGCTCAAATACTCCACTTGCAGTAAAACTGCCATTACTGAAAGTTTCAACTTTTATAAACTTAGCGAACTAGTTACACCTGCTTCTTCCGTTCAATAGTTCAATAGGTCATATGGGTATTTGTTTACCTATATATCACGTACACAAACGTAATTTATATGTAAACACCTTTACTCCTTATGGTGAAAGAGTTGAAAAGAGAGAAAAATTGATTGCCATAAGATCATTTCTGTTTTGTGGCTATTTTTCATCGGGCGCACGGCTATAAATGCATTGTCCCATATGAGTCCAAGGCTTGGTGTTCGGGTTTGATCATGGTATGTTTATAGTACTCAGACTTGTAATTCTTGCAAAAAAAAGAGAACAATGGTATATCTCTTCAAGAGGGCGCACAATACTTGGCGACTTGGGTCAGAGACGAAAAGAACCGCTATGGGGACTCAACAAAACCGCGGGCGTGACAGAAACAGAGATATTCCTACACTAAACACACCAATCCTCTTTCCTAGTGTATTATTTCGTTATCTGTTGATGAAATTCAAAACGGCTGCCAATTTCAAAATGGCGAAGCATCGAAGAGTAGGAAAGACTGAACCACGACACCCACGTGACCACCTAGAGGGTACCACAGGAATCCCTAGGTTTATTTAAGACTGGGCACCCTTTGTTTTTTCCTCTAGTCAATCTCTTACACTTTTAGACCAGGAGCGGCATCCGGATAAACTTCCCATCTTGAAATCGGCTCAAATTGATCGTTTTTTCTTCTAATTGGAAATATAGTAGGAAACGGTTTTTTTCTGCTATGCGCCTGGCCGTGGCCGCCACCCACTGCCACCACCATCCAATTTGTTGGAGGGGATTCCTAGCTAGGACCCTAATATTTATATTGATCTCGAAAATGTTCATTGTCTCTTTGAGTAACTTTACAAGGTTCTCCCATCGAGTAATCAACAGCGCGCGGGTATTGGGGACTGGCTATCTCTCTTTACTCAACTAAAACTGGCTCCCAATGTGTGACTTGATAAAAAGGTGAGGAAATTACTGACACTTTCTTCAATTCTTGTCTACCCTAGTCCAGACCTGGGACTCTCTTTGCGCTCGACATTCTGGCCCGCGTGAAAGAGGGTCCAGTATTTATTGCATGCGCATGCGCGAAAATACACCGCATATATGCGGTGTGGCCTGGCTGCTTAGTTCAAGATGGCTGCGAAAGGGACGAGCGAGGGTTTATTTCAGAAATAATGCGCTGATTTTGGTCGTGGGTAAACACTTGATTGTCAATCTTTTTTGAGAACAGGAAAGATGATAATTAGAGTCTGTAAAATATATCAATCAAAGAGCTTTTCCGTTTTCGTTATTTTCACGCGCGCGCTTTAGGCAATAGCGTCATTTCAGACGAGCGCGCGCTTTTTTGAATTTGATTTTCAATCACACTTTATCGCGTTTTTATAGAAAACAAATCCCAAGCCTTTTTCCAATTAGCGCCTGTAAAAACAGTCTCGAAATTTACATATCAAGAGGGAAAAGAAAAACTATGCGCTAAACATAAACAAATGAAATTGGGAAAATTCTATGGAAAGGCTTAAATTGTTCTAGATATTTCAAGGGTTGAGTCAAGTTTGAGGGGTTTTACTTGAACCCTTTATTTAATTAACCTTTGATGTACAAAATAATTCCGATCGAGAAATCAAACGCATTCGAAATGATTATGAGCCTATCGTCACAGACTAGAAGTACTACGACGTTTCTGTGGTATATTTCGTATTGCAATGATGCACAAAATCGTTCATTTCTAACAAGAAACTTGGTCTTCAAAATAATTCGGAAGTCTGTGGTTGACTCTTCTATAATCGTATCGATGTTTGGGCATTCTCCGATGTACGCAGAAAACCTGCTATTTCATAATGGAGCTGAGCGGGCAAAGACATGTTCGGATATTGTGCTCACGTTTCTCCTTGCTCGCGCAACCCTTTGCAGACTCCAGGCTATCTGATCGTGAGACTTTTACCAAACCGAGCAGGCTTTGTTATTTAGGTGTTTGTGAAGTGTTTCTGAGCGTGAGGTCTGTCTGCCCTTCAAATTCACAAGGATCGCTCTGATTGGTCTCATTTTAATTTAATTATAAAATGAGACCAATCAGAGAGTGAGTTTGATTTAGTTTTTAGAAATCGGTTTTACAGAGCAGTTACCCAGGGCGTCTTTCAGCCTGTTTCTTTCTCGCGCCACGCTCCCTGTGTGCCCGATCTCCGCGACGCCCTGGGTCCCCGAGGATGTCTGCCGTCATCATGTTAGATGACATTCACAATAAAACTAAAAAAAACCTCTTATATATGCTTAATACATATATGCTTGTATAATCAAATATGTTTTTTTTGTAAATAAACATCCAATTCCTCAATACCAGTGCGCGCAGGGACAAGTTAGAACATCAGTCACCAAAAGAAAGCTTTTATATTTTAAAATAAGTTTCTTAAAAAAGTACATTTTGTTGTTATCTAAAAAAGTGTTTCGTTTTCATTAAAATTTGTTAAATTTCTATAGAATTAAAGAGGGTGTAATAGTGCTTTTTTTACAAGCTGGAATTCCTACAAGTTAAATAAATAGACTGTCACATAAATAGCATGCATATCTGTGTATAAAACATATCTTGCTTGACACATAAAAATATGTAAAATATATTTGCCAAAAATTTGTGGCCTCGATATAAACGCAGCAGCCCTTAATATTGATGGAAGATTGGAAGTACTAAATTCTTGAAATCTAAAACAAAATGAAACAATAATGCATTAGACATAGACTAAAAGGCTACCCAATTATTCCGTTCAGCACTCAGAGGACAGTGCTGAATAACGTATGCGCATGCGCGTGTTCTGGCGAAAACAAACAAAATCTCAGTGTTGAATCGTTCGAGTAAAGGTACGAAAGGCTGACTTCGGTCGCTGTTTTTGACTTACTGTACAGCATTAAAACCATACTGTACAAAAGATGACAGATTTGTTTGATAATGAGGGAGTCATAAAGAAAATTTTAGCATTAGGTTTGATCTAGTTTTTTTAGCATTCGCCAAAATGTGACAGTTCGCCGGTAAACGCCGCCATTTCAAAACAAAAAGGCTGGTTTAACCGGGCGGTACTGGAACTAGTCTTGCGTTTTTCAGCACTGTCCACTCAGGGCTCTCTTTCAGCAAGCGGGAAGCGCTATTTTGGGACGCTTACACAACTGGGATCTGGGGGCGACACAGGGTTATTTTATCTCTATTATGTTAATTGCGTTTAGTAATATAGGCACGTAGCCTGGAAAAGGGGGGTGTTAATGTCGGAGTCTTACCTTGAAAATAAACTTTTCCATCTTGGTTGGAATCAGCTATAGCAATTAAGGAGGCCATTTCTTCCTCATCTATGGTGTCTGAGTCGGGCATACTCTCAAATGCTGCCTTCAGTTTGTCCAAATCGAAGTAACCCATCTTATCTCGATCGAATACGTGGAACGCGTCTAGAATGTCTGTGTCTGTCTTGTGATAAAACGTCATCTCGCTCATCATCTTCAGAAATTCAGGGAATGTGATTCCTCTACCTACGAACAGAAGAGTGTGTAAGGGACGGACATTTAATTGGGGGATGGGTGGGTGGGGGGGGGGGGTTTGAGTGTAAATTTTGTTTCTCTACTTTCCCATGCACGATCTCTTTGTCTAAAAGTTTGGGACTGATCGAGATTTAATAATGCAAAATGTAATTACTTCATCTAAATGAGGCGTATAATTTGTAGATCAAACATAAACAATCAATATGTTCTTAACCAAAAATAGGCATTTTCATAGATCTCCTTATAAATTATAATATTTACTTACCGTCGTGAAACTCCCCTGATATGAGGTAGTCCAAGTCTTGTAGCGTGTAATTGTAGCCAAGTGATTTACAGACGCGGGGTAAAGCTTTTGTGGGTATCTTGTAATCCTTCCGGCAATACATCTCAAAGGCAATCTTGAATTCTAGTTAAAAATACATCAAACAACTACAGTTAAAAAAAAACCCCTCAATCTCTCACCAATGTTTTTGTACATGTAAACTGCTGCCTTCCATTATAGACTGTGTTTATCGTAATGGTGTGTTTTTAGCCAATTTTGAGCTCTTTTATAGCTTCTGGCTTCTCTCTACGGAGCTCCGCACTCATTGCAGTCAACTGACAAATGACAGCTTGCCTAAGGCAAGGCCCTTTTAGTGCACGTTCGTGTTTAAAACTGAATGACATTTGGTGCTTTTCAGTGTCTGATCCTTGCCTCCCTCTGATCCCTCATAGCCGTAGCAGGCCTTTTATTCTTAAAGGCACTATACAGAAACATTAAGAAAATATTTGGGGGCAAAGCTACGCCTCTACTGGTCGTTTTTTTTCTTATAATGTTTGAAAGTATTGGAGGGACAAGCACCCACAGTGCCCCACCCTTTGCTACGGCCCCGCCACTGAAAGGATTTAAGAATTTTATATTAAATGACTGAATTCAGAAGGTAATTTAGCTGCGAAAAAAAACGTCGGTGATGAGAGTTTGCAGAATGTCGACAACACAGTAATAAAGTTGTACATTTCTGAATAAAGTAATACTATTTTCACCTTACCCTGTATTTTCTCATCGGGAAATTGGTCACTGAATTTTTTCTTTTCTTTGTCAACCGTCTCCTGTAAAATTAAGAGTCAGTCAATTAAAATAATATATATGGAATGGTATTTATAGATAGCATAGCAGTGACTATGTGATACGGCTGGCTGACTGACCTGACAAGAAATACGACTGACTGACCGACCTGACAAGTAATACGACTGACTTACCGACCTGAAAAGTGATACGGCTGACTGACCGACCTGAAAAGTGATACGGCTGGCTGACTGACCTGACAAGAAATACTACTGACTGACCGACCTGACAAGTAATACGACTGACTTACCGACCTGAAAAGTGATACGGCTAACTGACCGACCTGAAAAGTGATACGACTGACTGACCGACCTGACAAGTAATACGACTGACTGACCGACCTGACAAGAAATGACTGACTGACCGACCTAAAAAGTGATACGGCTAACTGACCGACCTGACAAGTAATACGACTGACTGACCGACCTGAAAAGTGATACGACTGACTGACCGACCTGACAAGTAATACGACTGACTGACCGACCTGACAAGTAATACGACTGACTGACCGACCTGACAAGTAATACGACTGACTGACAGACCTGACAAGTAATACGACTGACTGGACCGATCTGAAAAGTGATACGGCTGGCTGACTGACCTGACAAGAAATACGACTGACTGACCGAACTGACAAGTAATACGACTGACTGACCGACCTGACAAGAAATACGACTGACTGACCTACCTGACAAGTAATACGACTGACTGACCGACCTGACAAGAAATACGACTGACTGACCTACCTGACAAGTAATACGACTGACTGACCTACCTGACAAGTAATACGACTGACTGACCGACCTGACAAGAAATGACTGACTGACCGACCTGACAAGTAATACGACTGACTGACCGACCTGACAAGTAATACAACTGACTGACCGACCTGACAAGTAATACGACTGACTGACCGACCTGACAAGTGATTGACGACTGACTGACGAACCTGACAAGTAATACGACTGACTGACCGACCTGACAAGTGATATGCGACTGACGTACCTTCTGGGCATTGGCCTCCTTGATGTGTAGACAAACTTTCCGGTCCGCAGCCCTAATAAGGTCGTGTGCTTGAGCCTGCAATACGTTGGTGACGGACTGACCGTCGATCTAAAAAAATTATGTTGTAATGTTGGCGCTGTTTTTATGGTGCTTAACACACGTAAAAGGAGGACTTACCGATAGAATCTTATCGCCTGGCTTGAGGATGTTCGAGACAGAACTGCCAGGTTTGACAGCCTTCACAAAGATCCCGGGATCTCCTGGAACACATGGCTTATTCCTACCGCCAGTAATCTTGAATCCGAGATTCCCTTTAGATCCTGGAATTCAGGTATGGGTAAAGAAATGGATTGGCATTACGAAGCACGATAGATACATGTGGCGTTTCTTTTTACCTTTTTTCCCCGAGTCGATTTCTACGAGAAGTTCCCCAAGCCCCGGGAGACGGTTCACGTTGATGGCCAGACCGTCTGTGGTGTCGTGCATTTGGGTCAGCGCTTTGGACATCTGAAAATCGTACACACATTTCATTCACGTGTCATACAGTAACTAGCAAGTACACAAACGACATCTAACATTTCCTGTTCTAAATCCATTCCATCAATGTAGGCTATTTTCTTGTAAATGGTGAACAAGAGTGGGGCTTCTCACCAGTAGCGGATCTAGGGGGGGGGGGGGGGGGAGGTAAACCTCCAGAAAGCCATATGCCACAAAAAGTAATGAGTAAGTACGCAGCTGCTTTGTCTCCTATTATCTTTGTTCTACAAAGGAGTTCTTTTGTCTCGATTCTTCTCGTTCTTTGTGTCGAGGTGCGGATATTGTTCATTTGCCCAATCAAATTGCAGCTTGTAAGAGCTTCGTACTGACCCAAAGTAATCACCTCTCCCCCTTTGTCAGTGAGCCAACACCCCACCCCCTCTTCAGCCAAAAGATAGATCCGCCTCTGCTCACCCTTTTTTTTTACCCGGCCCTGAACGTAGTGGGCTTACAAGAAGCTGAGCTTCCTTAGTCGGGTTATTCCTTTATGCGTAGTAGGATTTTGATTGTAAGGCACTTTCTATAATATACTTATCTTTCCTCTTTCTATCCTCTCCACCCCCATAGTAACTTAATATCCATTTATCTCCTTGCTGCATAACCTTGCTGCATACCTTGGATCTGTTGATTTTTCTCACCACCATGGTCATTATACCGTCGGAAGCGCGGATCAGATTCTTTACTACGTGTTGTGGTACGTTTGTCGTATCGACTCCTTCAACCTGAGTTTAAAAAGAGAAGGAAGGTGCTTTGAGTTAGTGCTTTAGGTGCTTTAGTTATAATGGCAGAAAGGGGGGTTCGACAAAAATTGGCCCTAAGGGGGAATACTGAAAAAGGGGGGGGGGGCTCTGTCCTGAATTATCCACCTTAGATTCGAGTCCGGATCTTTCTTGATTGAGATGAGATGCCATAGATTATTTGAAAAATACTCGCATAAATTGAAGCATACCAGGAGAAAATCCACGATTCCTAGTGGCACCAACTTTAATCATATGAAAATTTTATAAGGATTTGCTCCCAAACGTTTCATTAAAAAAATGTAATCCGAGAGGGGGGTTGGGACAGGCCACCCCATACACCCTTGGCCCGCCACCGCATACCAACCATGATAATTCTGTCACCAGGCGACAAATCGTTCTCTAAGAGACTACCGCGCTCAACCTTGGTGATGAAAATGCCGCCATTGCGAGAAACATAAGGATGGTCGCGTCCACCCGCGAATTCAAAGTCGAGCTCGTCCAGATGACCTGTTGGGATGTCAAACTACTGGATGAGTAAAAAGGAACTTTTCTGTGGATTCGTTTAGGGACGGACCATTAGAAATGTGAAGGGGAAGAGGTGGGTAAGGAACAAAGAAAATACGCGATTAACCAAAGACAGAAAAAGATGCGTACAACGTTTACAGAAAATTCATGGACGTCTTGGAGACAAGAAAAAAAGGCACGACTGAAAGCATGCTACCCCATCCCCCTTCATTTTACTAATGGCCCTTTGGCTAAGCATACGTTCTTCGGAGCGTGAATAAAACTTATTCATATACAGCGTTCCAGGAGGAAATATGATCATGTATAATTGCATTCAAGCGATTCTTGATTTAATAATGCACATCCCGGACATCTTCTCCCGCCCTCCATCAAATGGCTCCTGAATGCCCAATTCACTATGCTATGCAACTCTTTCTACATTTCTTGATATCCAAACGTTAAATCATTTAAAAAAAAAATCCTTTAAAAGTGCCTGAAACACGAAAAATAAAACTAATATCAAGTAAATGCATTGAGGCACTTTCTTACCCTTTCTCCCGGTCATGAAATCCACCTCAACCTCCCTGCCTCCATCCGTGTCATCCGCCATCTCCCCTACCACCTCCCCACGGGCAGATGTGCGGGTGTCTAAGGAGCTCCCCACGGTAGACACGTCGTCAGCCTCGCCCATCTCGGGACCACTGTCGTCCGAGTCCTCGGGTATGGTCTTCATCTATCACAAAACGTGAGAAAGTGTGTACTCTACTTCCCGCATACCCAGCAGTCCCTCCTCGAATCCTTTACCCCACCCTTCCCCTATATAACAACAGGGCGCGTATCCAGGGGGGAGGGGGAGGGCGCAGACATCATCTGGAAAAGGATTCCTTAATAAACTTTTTGGCGCGCCTGATGATGATGTTGACGATGATGATGATGATGATGATGATGATGATGATGATGATCACCACCCGATCATCCACCCTATAAAACTGAAAGTTCTTGTTTTTGGGCGTGGCATTCTATCTAGAATTTATCGTGGTGCAAAGATCTATCACCCTGACAAATTTCATAACCCTACTATTAATTTGAACAATTCTGCACCATTTTCCTGCACTATAGTTACTGGTGTCCCAAACGTTACTGCGATTCCGAATATTCTGTGATCTCTCGCGAACAATTCCCAAAATGCCAAAAACCGTTTCTCACTTCCGTCAAGCGAAGAGGACTCCCTTTCGATGAGCACCCGGTAGTCGTCGGAAGCTGCCAAAACAATCGCGACAAAGCAGCCAATCGCAATGAGCGACCAAGAGAAAATGGTCGAAAATCCCAACGCTAATATGAAGTCGTTAAACACGTTACGTTAAAAGATTCCAAGAACGCAATAATCGAAAAGCACAAAAGCAATAAATCTGGGACTTCTAGTGATGCCCATCGCTTGAAAAGCAGCCAGAAAGAAGCCAAAGTGACTAAGTCACTGTTAATGGTGTTTGTGGGGTTTTGAGTGTTCTGGGGTCCTATTGTCTTGGCTACTATGACGATGACGAGAGCTAAGAGAAAACTGAACTGCACAGCCCCTCCTCGGCCAATCCTAAGAACGCGCCTAAATCCGTATATGGTCCACCTGTCACAAACGTGAGGGGACCTCTATTGACAACAGTTCGTGAGGACGTCCGATCTAGCCCTCGGATACTCTTTTCACTTAACAACTTTATACCCACCCCTCCCTCCTATTTACGGAGCAAGCATTGTGAAAGCTGTATAGGTCAAACATACCTCGTTATCCGGGTGCTTGAGGACAGAGATGACAGCCCTTCGGTTAGATGCCCGGATAAGATTATAAGCAACGTGAAGTGGTACATTCGCCAATGAAAATCCATCGATCTGCCAAGAGAACGATACGGAATGAGCTGCCAAATATGGAGGTAAGATACGAAATGGCGTCGCAATACGTCAAAATTTAGAGGGATGGCCGTCCGTGGGGGAGTAGGAATCTTCTCTAAGACTGCACATTGAGCATCAAAACTGCTACTATTCCAGGGGCATATAAACAAGGTCTTTGTCCCTAATATAGGTCATATCTCGCACCTCGATAAGTTGGTCACCAGAGTCTAGAGCATTCTCTACTAATGAGCCTGTCCCAATAAAGGTCATATCTCGCACCTCGATAAGTTGGTCACCAGAGTCTAGAGCATACTCTACTAATGAGCCTGTCCCAATAAAGGTCATATCTCGCACCTCGATAAGTTGGTCACCAGAGTCTAGAGCATTCTCTACTAATGAGCCAGGGGGAACATCGATGATGTAGATGCCGGGATCATTGTTGAAGTACGGATTATTGCGACCTCCCGTCAGCTCGAATCCATGCTCTCCGAGATCACCTGGAAGCAGCATTACATGTACTTTGGACTAAAACACTCGATCTTTAGGCTATTATTACTTGGTCTCATCTCTTGGCCTCAGTCTATATTACTCGGTCTTTTAAGCTCTCGGTCGTCAAGTCGTTGCCTTTTCGTCGTTGTTATTGTTGTTATCAGTGGTGTCAATACCTTAGCTTGCTTTATTTTGTTGCTGTTGTTGACATTGTTATTATTTTTTCTTGTCATTAAATTTTTAGTGTTGTTGTTGTAATTGGTTGCTAGAGTAGTCGTCTTCGTCGTAGATGTCGCTGTAGTTATCGTCGTTGTTGTTGTAATTGGTTGCTAGAGTAGTCGTCTTCGTCGTAGATGTCGTTGTAGTTATTTTCATTGTTGTTGTTGTCTTCTGTTATCTGGTGGCCCAGTATTGATGTTATTTATAAATAAAAAAATTCTTATTTTTGTTGTTGTTTATGTTTGTTTTGCTCTTACCTGGTGGTCCAGTATCGATGGTAAGTGTCACCTCCCTAGCTTGTTTCATTCTGTTGTTGTTGTTGATGCTGCCGCTTGTGTTGTTACTGAGGGTTGACCCTGCTCTAGACCTCTCCTCCTCATCCTTATATCCGTGATTTACTACACCGTTCTTTTTTGATGTCTCATCTCTTAATCGTCCGTGCTGATTACAAAACGGATGAAAATAAAGTATTTAGTGTTGTTATGGATAGTGTCCCTGCTTAAGAGATTGTAAGATACTCCGAAACGTCAAACACACTACTGGCATTTTTCCACAAAAGGAAGAAAAAGAAACAGCAACAAAAAATCCACGATAAAGGGTTACTGCATAAGGAAGAAAATCCATTATACATCTAGAAATTAAATCACAAAGCTAACAAGCAATTCAGAACTATAACGGAGATTACGGTTCGACCCTTGGGAAAATACGTGTTTTGCGTTATATATTATTATATCATCATTAAACTTTCATGAAACTCAAACTAAAAAGAATGAACGATAATTGTTTCACTTAAAGGTCATGATTTTTTTACTGTTCCTAATTGCTACACATTAAGGCGCTCCAAAAGGTTACGTTGTTATAACAATATAGCGTATAGTAATTAGCTATTTTTCACCTAAGGATTACTGTAAGACTTTATCAGGGTACCATTAGCATTTAAAAGTAACAAGTTGAACAAGAAAGAAGAGGATTTTTATGATGAGTCACAGATTTAGGGTTGATTATGCTATGTTTGTTTGTGTAGCTTTCAACCAGTCCTTTGGACCGTACGAGTACCGGGATTTTTATACGCAAACTTAAAGTTTTTCAACATGAAAAAAAAAATGGCAGACTCTTCTTATCCAAAGACTGATGTCTTTCTCATGAATGGTAACAGTGACAGTTTAGAAATAGCAGTCCCACACTTGACTCACTTTCTTAGGAGCAAAGACGATTTGATCTCGCCTTCCACCTTTCTTCATAAGTCTAACTTCCTTGTCCGATGTAACAAAATTCCTGTTTCTGTGTAAGAGTAGGCTTCATACGACGGTGGAGCATGTCGTTACATCGTTACCAGCAGATGTCAAATGTACTTATCACTTTTACATCCCGGCTTTGTTTTACGAAAGCAAGTCGAAGGCTGCTTTGACTGTTTAATTATGGAGTCAGTGCTGACGGCAAGCATGCGTTGCTAATGTAATCAAAATTACAGTCCGTAAACATATTAGCATAAGATTCCTATTGATATACGGCCCCACAGGAATTAACTAAAGGCCAATATAGACAGCACGATTTAGTTGTGTGCGACCAAACCATGATGCGACCTGTCTACCACATTTCTTAGTGCTGAACTACACAATGCACGACTTTCGTAGTCGAGCATCGTAGTGGAGTCGTACGCTGATTTTACACTCTACCAACTCGAGTTAGTTCTTAGTTGTATAAGTGCCGCACACAACTATATCATGCTGTCTAAATCAGCATGAATATTTTACTTTTTTTTTACTTCGCCTTGACCCTGCTGCTAAAAAATGTTCTCTTATTATGCTTCTCCCCATATTTGTCACAATACCTTGTTCCTCTGACTAGAAATGATGTTGACAATGATGGCATAATGTCGAGAAACATTTGATGATGACTGTGACGTCACAGACATGACGTAAGGCTGTTGGCACCCAGCGTTCTTTGCGGAACTTCTCGTTGGCTGTCTCAGCAAAAAATAGATAATAGCCATAGTCGAATATGTATGCGGAGTTATCTAAACTGCTAAAGACACAAAGTTGTCCCAGTTCACCTAGCTCTCAATGCTACGCAAAGACATTGGCAAAAATTGTATAATGACCATCCAGCTTACGACATACACGTTTATTACTAACGGGCAGACTGAAGAAGCCCTGAAGAAGTATTATTAAAGACGAAAATTTGGCAGGGTCGATTTCCAGTTTTTGGTGTATTTTATTCATTGTTCTGGTACGAGATCGCGACAGTTTGGGCTTTTTGATTCTATTTTTATTACTAACGGGGTATCTTTCAATTAAATTTATTTTAATTCAATTTCAGTTTATTGCTATTTATTTGTCAGTTCTTTTCTTGACATCGAGATCGGACCTTTCTTTTCAACAAACAACGTCAACGCTGGTACAAGAAACTCGTGAATCCGAGCTTTTCATCTTAGATACCCCGGTAGGCATTTGCCGCAATGTATGTTTATTTACTTTTATTTACAAATGCCTTTGAGATGAGGGGAGTCTATATGCAAATTTACGGCAAGTCGTAGCAGATGATATTATTTCTGAGAAGCATCAAGCGAGTTTTGGAGTATACGGACTGAACTAACAGGGTAAGTTAACTATGCAACATGTGAGTGTGGCCCTCCAACAAAATAGCAGTGTTTGTGGATTGCAAGGGTGAATATTTAGACCTCAACATTTAAAAAAAAATTCTCAACAAAAATGGTATGAAAATCACAGGATATTATTTTTGTGCTGCTCATGTAAAGTTCCCAATGCTCTATCTTCTATCTTCCCCTCTGACTTTTCCTCTACCTGTGATGACCGCATAACATGTAAAAATTCCTTTACAACTTGTTGCATTCTAGATTACTAGATATGTAAACATCTTTCTTAAAAACTATGAGTGTGATGTGTATTTGTGTAAACATCTTTCTTTAAAAATGAGTGTGGTGTTCCTTAAAACGGTTCTTTAAGCAGCGTTTAATTGACTTGGCAAAGTTTAATCGATTTCATTTGAAGTTTAAAGACACGACGGAGGACGACGCTTTTTCTCCGTGTTATATGACTGTTGTTAAAATTGTGATGGAACACAACACCATATTGCGATAAACAAGAAGTTAATACCCAATAGCTAGAAAACAAAGAAACCAAAAAAGAGGCATGACTAAAAGATTCGTACTATTTAATGATTTGCACATAAGCATATTTGACATGTTTTGACATATTTAGCGTATTATCATACACTCAGTTAGTTTTTTTTTATAAGAACGTCTCATTTTCAGTTTAGGCTGGGCCGTTCTTATTTTTGCAGCATTTCAAGGCTGAATATGTTCTTAAAGTAACGATTTTCTTAAATAATAGTGTATAAAAAATATAATAACCAATGAATTATTAGGAGGAGAATTACACTAATGATCAATAGCTATAAAAAGGTTGTTTTAGCACAATTTGATTATGCATTTGAGAACGCATCAGGACAAAAAACAATTTTTTCTTCTATCTGAGCCTCGGCATGTTCTTAGCATATTCTTAAAGTTTGGCGAAATTTCAGACTGTACGTTCTTATAAAAAGGGTTCTTATAAAAAAAGGGTGTATTTCACTAGATGTCTGAATTGTTTTGTTCTAATTGTGCTTTTCTGGTTGGACTGATAACGAGATCTGGGTTCCCTGTGGTGTCCAGCTCGGAAATAGCCTGGGTATCAGAGCCTCCAGACTTCTCATGTCCAGTGACACTCAGCCAAAATTCCGTGACGAGCTGAGCGTCACTGGGCGAGAGAAGTTTGGCTCTGATACCCAGGGTAACTCGGAAATAGCCACCAAAAATTATATTTCTTAGCGAACAATGATAGTCATGTTCTCAACACACACCTTTTCGCCTTATGAGACGAGCAACGCTTCACCAAGGTAGCACGAAATATTTCGTTTTTTATATCGCTCTAAAGCTTTGTAAGTCAGTCGAGAATTTCCACGTAAACTTGCAGAAATTCGTGTTTACTACTATTTTGCTGGCAGCCATATTGGAAATGGAGCCTAGTCCCTAACGTTTTAGAATATCATAGGTCTCCCGCGCGCTCGCCCCATGTTTCACACGCAGGCGCAGTTTGACTCGACAGCTACATGATATTGCGGTTTTTTCTCATTGCTACGGTAACGGTGCTCTTTTGCAAGACATATATTAGTCATTCATGTCTTATATATGTAGAATATCTATTATTATGAAGTCAGCCCTATTCGTACGATTATGTTAAGATTTTTAAATATTTGTTTATACCTTTTCTTTGCAGATATAGATTTATCTAAAAATCGATAAAGAAGACATCGAATAGACAGTAGAGAGAACGAAAACCTACTAGCTTTTTCTCCCCGACACTTCTCTAAATCCCAAAGTAAATTCTTGCTAAGGAGGTTAAAAGAAAACCGCCATAAAGAATGAGAATTTTGTTTTTGCCCGTCAGGATTACTGTGTTATCTGGCTGTCATAAGAGAGTTTAGTGATTTGGGTCTGACTACGTACACAAAAAGAAAACATTTTAATAGAAAACAATACTTCCAATAAAATTTATCTTAGATTATTATATTGTCAGCATTTTCAGCACTTTTCCCGGGGGCAAAGAAAGTGATAGTAACACTTTCTATAAAGTAAAAGGTTGCCCGGGCAACAAGATATGCACGAAACTATTTCTCTCCAAGAGCTTTCCGACTGCGTGGTACTATGACGGAAGTTGTCTTCAAATTACTATTCCAAGTGCTTTATATAAGTCTCATTCTCTAAACTTTGGTAATAAACACTATCTTTGCTGTATAAATGAAATAGATTTTTGCGTACAAATTCACATAGGACCAGTCTTTTATGCAATCTCCTATGGTGTTTATCTGTCAGATAATGTCAGGGAAGCGATTTATTGTCGTAATTTGCTTCGAGCTCTAAAAATTATTGTCCACGCTGAAAAGTTTCTAAATCACACAAAGAAACGCGAGGCTTCGCTCAAATTTCACTACTTTTAAGATGATGTGGTTCCTTGAGGTTCTGAGCGATATTTCTAACTTTAGTAGTAGTCACGCTTCATCTACAGAGACGGCGGTTCATGAGGCAAGTAAACAATTACATTTGTTAGAAGATGGAAAAATCGTTTATAAACAATTGTCATCATTTGTTTCTGTGAACCATGTTTAATAAAAATAGTTTTTACTATTCCACAATGAAAACAAAAATGGGTGACACTGAAAAAAATAAGTTTCGAGAATTCCATTCATTCGTATGCATGATACAATTTGGTTAAACAGAAGAAAATGTTTTTCTTTGACAAGGGCGACTTGTGTCCTTCCTTCTTACACTGGCTAAAGCCCACACTCTTAGTCAGAGTATCATAATTTGATCGCGTTTTCCTGTCTGAGTCAAGGTAGGACTACACTCACAGCTGCCGGGTGCTGGTTTAGTGCGTCGGAGGTTTGTTCGTTGATTTGACTCATTTCTGACAATTTTCAAACAGACTTAAAAAAAAAAAAGAGTCAGGCAATGTTTAGGAGAAGATATAACAAAAGAAAACAAACAATAGCAATCGGAATACACATATATACTGTATAGTTACAACGACCTCGGTAACTCTGACATTTGACATCTAGCGTCCTGGAACCTTAGGAAAACACATAAAATCATTACTTAGATGTTTTGAAACGCCGGCGTATTTATTTTCCATAAATTTTGTTCTAAGAATAGCAATAAAAATACTGCTTTTCCCTGTATCTAAAGTGAAAACAATATTCACCCATTTCTTTCCGCACAGGTTCATTAAAAATGAAGCCCTTATTTTCAAAGGCTTGTATAGGTAACGTATCAATTATCTTTTGTCTTTGTAAAAGACCGACTCCGAGCCCCAAAATGAAGACAAGTCAGTGATACCGAGTATTAGTTACGGGCTGGGAATCGAGAACAAGGGACTTGAGCCCGAGAGCATCGAGCAGCCTGGACAGCAGATCCTGCAGGTGAGCATGCTCAAATAGGGTGATATATATAGGGCCACTGAGCGCATCCGAACGAAAGCATCACATGAATATGGTGTGCATATCCTTACATTTAGCTCGCATTGTCATTCTCACATTACAACAATATTTGTCATCGATTGATAAATAATGAGATCTCCTGCATGAATTTACTAGCTGTTTTAAGCCCAACCAAGAGAGCATAAGATAAGAGAGGGACACTTTGGTATTACCTGCGCGCCATGTAGATTCCGAATCTAGCTATTTTTAGTAACCACCGCCCCACCACTGCGCGTGAGCATTTTTACTCACCCAACCCCCGCGCTTTGGCATTTACATTTTGTTGTTTGCCGCTGTTTTGTGACTTGAATCCGAAAAAAAACACCCTATTTGCACAAATACCATCGAAAATTTCATTCTAGCATCAAGGATACAGGCAGTTGCGGTTTATTAAGGGGATGTAGTACTTCGTGTATTGCAAGATTTCAAAAACGTGTAAAAAAAGACTTCAGAGACTTCATTCGAAATCAAGAGCGGAAAACCTCGTGCTTCAAACACTGTTTCCGCTGTACTTGCTGCTTCTTCGTGGTTTCTCAACATTCATTATCTTCCTGATGGTCAAACAAAATCTGTAAGTTAGATATGATATCGATTTTTGTGAATATTCCGGTTAATTGAGAAGGAATAAAAAAAATACATTTCATAAAACAATCCTTGTAGCGAAGGAATGCATTTTTGTGATGAAAGCAAGCAAGCTGAAATATCTAAGCTTCTCTTATAGTGAGAAAATAAAGAGGGAGTTATTACTGTACTTCTTTGATGTTGTTTTTAGACATTTCTTTAACTATTAAGTATATTATACAAGCTGGAGTGATTTGGATGATTTGGATCAAACGCGGTATCACAGCCATTTTTTCGCTCGTCGCTAGTCAAGTTATTCAGGGATTTAGCTTTCTGTGAGTATATTTGCCAATCATGCTTAAGTTAGACTTGTTTTCTTCTTCCGAGTTATTTGACATCATCTCTTTTCATTCCTATCGAGTTGGCAAAACAACAACACGCAACCCGCTGGGGAGTAGGACAAAATAAAAAAAATCCTCACGCGCAGTGGTGGGGTGGTGGTAACTAAAAATAGACAGATTCGGAATCAATTCGGACAATACCAAAGTGTCCCTCTCTTATCTTATGCTCTCTTGGTCCAACAACATTTTTACTGTCGTTTCAGGTTATCGCAACGAAAGTTTTTTCTCAATCGATTCAGAAGCTGGTATTTTCCGCCAAAATTAAATAAGCGCCCTTAAAGACCAAAATAACCACCCCTAATAACCACCCCTAATAACCACCCCTAATAAACACCCCTAATAACCACCCCTAATAACCATCCCCTAATAACCACCCCTAATAACCACCCCTAATAACCACCCCTCATAACCACCCCTAATAACCACCCCTAATAACCACCCCTAATAACCACCCTTAATAACCCCCCCTTCTCCAATAAGCGCCCCCTCAAGACCCAAAAATTCAATAAGCGCCCCGGGCGTTTATTCGAACCATTGCAGTATTTATATTTTATAGCTTATATATAAATTATATAACGTTCTCCGTTAGCGAAAACGTTTCTTTACATCACTTGTTCGTCTTCTAGTTTCCGCGCCCTCTCTCATCCATCGAAGACAAACAACTCAGCAGACTGGCGGAGCACGACACGTGGACACAAAATGGTCCTCGTCCCAGGGCACTCTCAGCATCGTTCAGTCGAGCGGGTAACCTGAGAGGTTTCATCCGGGGACTAAAGAAAGAGCCTGAGATCGAGGCTGTTGAGATAAGACGAGGTTACAAAGGTAAGGGCTTGCTAACAGCGCTCCAGCTCTTACCAATACCTTTTATAGGTACTGTTTGTGTTGCTTCTCTGTTATAAACCAATCAGGAATTTCAACCAGCTCAAATACCAACTTATATATAACATGGAGGATTGCATCAATCGATTTTTCCCTTTTTTATCATCCTCGATCTTGTTGAACGTATGTAAGCTTACGTTTCTTAATACGTTATAGGATTTTAAATGTGAAGCGCTCAGAGCATGGTTTGTATAAGTGTGATATAAATGCTATATTAGTCTTAGTTTTTAGAACAGTATAAGTCGAGTCTTATTTTAAACTTCCAACTTTCGAACGGTCAATTTTCAAATATATTAAATGTTACTGTTTCAATCACTTTCTTGTTGAAGGTGAATTAGGGTTTATGATAGAGGGAGGGGTCGATGAGCCACGTGGAGACAGAGAGCCTGGAATATTTGTCAAGTCGGTGATGCCTGGGACGCACTCGTACGGTAAAGTTCTCCCTGGAGACAGAATACTCTCGGTAGGTGTGAGCTAACATAGCGACTTGACGCTAGCTAATATAGTGCGATATAGAGAAGTTAGCTGGTACACTATTATTACATGTCTTCAGAATGAGAGACGCTACGTTGTTTTAAATTTCATTGTCATTGTCCGTTCAGTGTAGCCATTAACTTAAAACAGGGGATAAATCTAACAGCAACACAAACAAACAAAACAAACAAAACCGACGGATGATGATGGAAAAAAATATTCTTCCTAACTGAAATTTGCACGTGCAGCCACTCACTCGCGCGCGCGATCAACGTCAACGTGATTGGCCCGTTCGTGCGCGCGCGTCTAAAAATAGCCTGATCCTCAGAAACGCCGTGACACTAATATAATACAGATGACTGCCCCTACTAATGAGCCCCTGGTAACAATCTTTACAAGATGGCGGAACCTTCACTGCACCCCGAGCACACACTCGCACCAGGGCTAACACAGGTACCACTTAGTCTGTACACAGGAATCCCGCAGCCATACTACCACAAATGGTATCTTAATGACGCAATGACGACTCTCTACACCCGACAGTAACCTGAACTCTCCTTCGCGGCCCGGTGTACCTGTAATAGTGGATTTTTCTTGAGGGAGGGGGGGGGGGGTCGAAATCGGAAAAGGTGGACCCTATTTTTCCGGGGGGGGGGCTGGGAAGGGGGCGAGTTTTGTGGTAAAAATCTGACCACTCTCAAAAGAACAAAAAGGGGTTCATTTATGCTGTTGCAGTATCTCAACGGGAATTTATTTATCAGATTTTGGGCTACAAAAAGAGTTTTACTTATAAATTTATGACATAACATGGTGATCTAGATTGCCTTTTTTATCTAATTCGCTTATGCTTTTTAGTTTTGTCTATTTGTCTACAAATAGCACGTCTATAACGATCCTGAAGTGGACTTTAAAGTCGTTGTGGGGGGGGGGGGGGGGGGGGGGGGGGGGGGGGGGTGCCAACGCTTGCACGCCCCCTGCACGGGCCTTCTGGTTTCCTAGCGCTGTCATGGGCACGAGTCTGAGTCTGTAGATGGGGTGTCGGATGCGGTTATGATTTTTTTAATATTTTTATTTATTTTTAGAAAAAAATGATTTAGATAATACGTACCAAAGAGCGTTACATCATTACACCATCTTCTTTTTCAGGTCAATGGGGTCAATATAGCAAATGCTACTCGCAAACAAGCCAAACTTATAATCTCAAAAGCTATGAGTCGTACAGTTCAGTTTACCATCAAGCGAGCATCGAAACGCCAGGTGAATAACTGCTAATATCCTCCACCTTAAAGAGAGTATCTTCAAGGTGGTATTCGCTTCCAAAATGCGGCTTAGATTTAAGCCGCATTTTGGAAGCGAATAGGAGGGATTGCCGCAGCCCCCCCCCCCCCCCCCCCCCCCCCCCCCACGGAAATTTATAGTAAATATAACGGAGCTAATTTCAACAATTTTAACTCCCGACTTATAGTACTATATATAGCCTCAACAGCCCCCTCCCCTCCCCCCTTTTTCGGGCCTGTCCCAACCTACCCCTCAAAACATCCTGGAATACTTCTTGTTGGAGTGTTTTTCTGTATTTTTGTGTATTTTTCCTGTGGGAAGAAAGCAATGTTAACGAGGAGCATTTTGTTTTTTTTTGTTTACAGCAAACTGTGGACAATGCCTTGACGTTCACAGACCAAGAGGCAGCGAAGTTGTTCAGCAGAGAGCAGATTGAGGGTGAGTCAATATCATCAGCGACAAATAATAATTCCTCTTGGCGAGACAAGTATATTATACATTGATTCAACAAAACATACTTTCTCGAGAACAAACTTTATTCCAGATTTGCAAAAATGACGTCGTGTTTGATTGGCTAAGAGCGGGCGCTTTATTTTGCGAATCACGCTCTGAGGATCTTTACTAATCAGCTAACTGATAAGTGAACTATCATCATCATCATCATCATCATCATCATCATCATCATCATCATCATCATCATCATCATCATCATCATCATCATCATCATCATCATCATCATCATCATCATCTTCATTATCATCATCATCATCATCATCATCATCATCATCATCATCATCATCATCATCATCATCATCATCATCATCATCATCATCATCAATATCAATAACAAAGGCAATAACGATTATATAACCATAGACAACAAAACAATGACATCACCAATATCATCATTATCAGGATCAACAAACAACACATTAAATCATCAGAAGTAGCTTTGCCATTACCACCAGCCTCATTATCACAGTTATTACGTAAACATGCATGGCTATGCATTCCAATAATAGGCCATTATGTATCTCTGTTTGGGCAGAGTTTGAAGATGCGTTCTCCGTGTATAACAAGGATGGCTCTGACAACATCAAGACGACGTTAGTGTTTAACCTGATTCGATCACTTGGACACAATCCACCTGAACATGAAGTCTGGGAGTATCTTAACGAGTTGGGCCTTACAGGTGAGGTCGCGTGATTATTAATAGGGGTAAATCACATATGAAACATCGTGCATGTTGCCCCCGTTGAAGTGGCACCCAATATGGGCCGTGATAACCAAGTGAGGTCACGTGATTTAGATAGATGGACCTTGATAGCCATGTGAGGTCATGTGATTTTGAGAGATGGGTCATGATAATCAAGTGAGGTCATGTGATTCTGAGAGATGGGCCCGTGATAACCGACTGAGGTCACGTGATTTTGGGAGATGGGTCAGTGATAACCAAGTGAGGTCACGTGATTATCAGAGATGGGCCCGTGATAACCAAGTGAGGTCACGTGGTTGTGAGAAATGTGGCCAAAATCCAAATTCAATTAAAAGAAATATATTTACTAAACTCAAATTATAGCAAATTCCAAGCTGAAATTCCGCGACTTTGTCAAGCTGATGGCTGTCATCATCACCGAGCAAAATACAGAAAAAGAGATCAACAGCGCCCTCAATGTCTTCGATACGGACCAGCGGGGTTACATCACAGTAGAAGAGCTTGTAGAAGCCATAGACAGGATGCCTGGCCGCTCTCGCATAAGGGACTGGGAACTAAAGGAGATTGTGCGTAAGGCAGATCCGGCTCAACGAGGGATGATTCCTATCAAAGGTAAGCTGTTATTGGAATAATGGTGCAATAATGTGTGATTGATTCGAATCAATGGTTTATGAAAAAAGACAAAGTTGTCTATGAACGTGTTATTCGAGACAGTTCAATGTAAGTGGTTATTATTATTATTCCGTTGCATAAATATGCTTATTTTTGGGACATGCTCACCACACCCACATGGGCCGCAGAAGGTGAGGGTTTTACACCTCCCTCCCCCCCCCCCCCCTTCCGTCCCTTAATCCCCGCCGCCCACCCATCCCCCATTTTCGGAAAGATTTTCAATACATTACTATGGTGACCTCTAACCGACCTCAGACCCTTTTCTTGAGTTTAGGGTAATTCTGCTACACATGCCATACTCATTCCTCGTTAGAACTCTAACATTCTTATCATTTTCTTCTAGAATTCAGAAATCTTCTTCTCCCATCGATATCATTATATTAGTATCAATGCCCAAAGTCAGCTTAATGCAGCATTTTGGAAGACCCAGTGCCTGCACCCATAAATATTTTATTATCCAAGTAAAGCAGTCTGGCAAGCTAAAGCTTCTTCAATGGTAGAGGCGAAACGAGGGCGATCAGTCTAGGCTATAGCGCTTGATCGCGTTTCCTGTGGTCGAAATGCCGTGACTTTACAAAAAACGGGGTTCGTCCCAGAGCGGGGGCACTTCCTTACGGTTTATCTGCGAGTATTTATAAGCCGTAAGAACACCTGGAACTGAACTGTGGGACACGCAAAATTCATTCAGTAAGAGGGGTAGGAGAGGAGAGAGATTATTCATTGGGGCCGCGTAACTGCTTCAGGTTGGAGGGGAGCAGCTCCGTGACTCTTAAATCTAGTAACTGCTGAACTTTGTTTTCTTTACGAAGCTTTGGTGATCGAGAAAATGCAAATATACAAAAAGACGTTCGTGCGCCTTATTTTATGCAAAGTTTAATGTGCCAGTAATACGTACTAATCACCTATTTGATAATTCTAATTTTATGAAAAAGAATGTCGATTATCTTTTTTGTTTTGACTAATAAACTTGAGTCTTTGTATTTTTTAAACTTGACAATCCTTTTCTTTTCACATATTTGTAAAACAGTATAGTGGTAATTCAATCATTGTCTTACATCAGGAGGGTAGCCAGGATCTGAAAGGGAGAGGGGAGCGGGAGCGTAGCTCAGACATATGAAAAAAGGAAGTACTTGCACCGTAGAAAAGACCAGTTTTGTGCGGCCCAGAAGGGCCACGCGCGCGCCGTGCGCCGCCCACATCTAGCTAAGCGCCACAGTGATAAGAAACCCTCACTAACTTGGACACTTTCAACTTTTAATCCCCATTCTCTTAAACAATGACCACATATAACAGTTTATGACGGCCTATTCTATCAGAAGACCGAGGTATAACTTCGATATTAAGAGGAACTCGTTGAATGTGTATACAATAATTTATTCTTAGAAGGGTTACAACAAATTGCGTATACAAATGTGTAACAAAACAATAACAATAAATTCAAAGGCGATGTATGAGTTATTAAACACTCCTGAATCATTATTCCTTGCAGTCTTTCAAAAGGCTGCTCGTAACGCCTACTTATGCGCATGCACAGTTATCGGTACTTGACGGAGATAATCTCCTTGGTCTTAATCAAGTATTCCATTGTCATGCGCTTTTTGTCGCGGTAACTCTCCTCTAACATGCTTCGGATTTCTCTGACGTCGCCTTTGGAGGGGAGTTTCAAGTGCTGAAATAATTCAATACCTGAAAGGAAATTATGTGTTGTTTCAATAATGAAAAAAATAAGTTTCCTCAATTGTGCTAATATTAGATGCCCTCTTAATGATATACACAAGCCCCCCCCCCCCCCCCCATCCCATTCTGACCTGTGTACGCGTCAACTATAGCTGTGCCTCACTGGCTGGCTTGTAGTAGATGATCGCCCCTCATAATATTATAAGTCCTCCCCTATACAGACCTGTGTACATATCCATCGTATGTAGGGCGGGTTATAGTGAATCACTCCCAACAGACCCCCCTCCCCCCAGAATCACACTCCTGGTGACACTAGAATGTTCACCTTTGTACTGAACCGTGTACACGTCCATTGTGTGTACCTCCCTGGCGGGGTTGTTGTTCATTACCCCCTCCCCTCCCCACTCCCCCCACACAATCACACTCCTGGTAGCACAAGAATGTCCTCCTTTGTACTGACTCATGTACACGTCCATTGTGTGCACCTCCCTGGCGGGGTTGTTGTTCATTACCCCCTCCCCTCCCCCCCAACACAATCACACTCCTGGTGGCACTAGAATGTTTTCCTTTGTAATGACCTGTGTACACGTACACTGTGTGTACCTCCCTGGCGGGGTTGTTTTTCATTACCCCCTCCCCCCTCCCCCAACCACCCACACAATCACACTCCTGGTGGCACTAGAATGTTTTTCTTTGTAATGACCTGTGTACACGTCCACTGTGTGCACCTCCCTGGCGGGGTTGTAGTAGATGCCTGGGTCCTGTACAACTCCCCGGATTTCCATGATTTCCGCCTCCTCACAGTCGCTCATGATGCTATGCTTATAAGACTGAAATACAAGGGGAGACAGTAGACATTAAAGCGCTGAAATCCACACTAATTTTCCCACAAAAGGGTGGGATCGCTAGAGATGTATGTATGTAACCCACGCACAAAGCAAGGTATACAATCTCGCTAAATACAATTGCTAATGTTTTGGCAACATTGGGCAATGTTTGACATGATTGCACAGCCCATAACCCCTCCCCCCCTAGCTTTATTGTCCAAAGCGGCCGTTCATAGGGACTCGAATACAGATTGATATCCCTTTTTTGGTGAGATGTTTTGGCATATTTCTGTCATTTGAAGGATCGCGTTTTTGATAACACTTGAGTACGCGGTCAGAATGAATTGAAAACATATTAAAGACGTTTAACATGATAAAGTCAGCCTTGTATTTTTGAGGTCCGAGTGTGTAGCTACCCCCTCCCCCGTCCCCTCGACCGCCAAAAATAAGGTAATTTCTTATAAAAGGATCATTGATTACACATTTTCTAATATGATATCCATGACTGCGCAAACCATCTCAACAAATCATGGATACGAAGCGGGGCGTAAGAGGGGTACGAAAACAGCAAAAACGCATAGAAAATCGCCAAAAAACGCAAAACCGTCAAAATATGTCAATAACCGTAAACCGCGCAGTCTAGAGAAATCGCAATACCGCTGAATAAAATACAAAAAAAAAAACGAAAAATCGCGCCAGATTTAACAAACCCTTAAGTTCCTCCCGATACGCATTCTAAATTTTCATCCTTATTTTACTGACTGTCAAATGCGATGTGTGATACATGGCATAACACTCTATTTTGGAATGGATTTAAGCATGAACACAATAGCGAAAAATAACCCCATTTTCCAAACACAGATTCCCTACTTCATCTGATAATGATAGACTTATTGACGAACATGATCCTTTTCATATATTCCACTTGAGTGCGATAAGCAATTGACATTTTCCAAAATACCTTGCCCTTTGTTTTTTTTTCAATACATTGGGCCCTTTATCAGTTTATTGAATTAAATTTTAGATGGCCAAAACGTTTTAAGAAATACTTATGTTGAAAAGTAAAAAACAATGGTCAAGGTAAAGATAATGATAAGACAGACAAATATCGAGATAAGATCAAGTCTATTCAATATAATATATATTCAATCTAAGCAAACAAACGTTTATAGAGAAGTGCGTGTTGTTTCTCTACCTTTTTTTAAAGTCTTTCTTGTCTATGGGTCATCTACTTAGACGAAAACTTCAAAATTCTCTTAATGTACAAGATATGATTTAGATTTGAAATTTACACCGCTGATACAAACGTTTGAAAACGAAAACATGTCTGGAAAGAAATGAAACAGAAATACCGCACTTTTTTAATCAAAATGTACTCCATACTCATTCAGAGATTACCAAAACATCATCACAAGGCTCAAATTATTAGACATTAGAGCTTTTTAATAATCGCTACAGGAATGTCTAACAAACAACCGATCTCTCGAGGTCAAAATCCAGGGTCATCAATTTATGAAATGAAACTCGGTTAAAGCTGATTGAGTCTGTTTTGTTACCGATAAAAACACGAAGTAACCAAGTGATTATATATTTAGTTGCTCTAATTGCAAAAACAATTGCGTCAAGATCTTAGATTGATGCTCCAAAAAAGTGCTTATCAAGAGAACAGAGAAACAGCTTGTAGTAATTGTGTCGAAATGCCGAGCTTAAGAGAGAGGTAACCTTAAAACCTCCCGGGTGACTCAGCTGGAGAATAATCCCATACCCTTGCTAAACTGCAAATTGATAACACGACAACGTATTACTTTTAAGGGAAAGCTTTGTCTTCAAACCATTAAAACACTTAGAAAGTACTTTGGCTAAATTGTGCGCGGTCACTTTTCTGGGCTCCCCAGCGAACTGGGGTTAGTGCGAGAATACGCGCCGCACACTAGAAGTAGCTTTTACCCAAGAAAGCAAAGTTATGTCTGTGGGCTGTATAGTGACAATGAATTCATCAATGTGTGCGTTTGATTCTCCGCTAAAACCCCGCCTTATTTACCACAAGGGTGTTACATTCTGATTCGTAGTGTATGACAAAGTTATGAGTACTCCAAAATCGGGACTCGGCAATTCGGGAAAACTGCCAAGCACTGAATTGCAAGATTAGTCTGGTGGTAAAAGTAATTCTGTAAAACTAGAATTGATTTCATTTGCGTACATTTTTGGAATTTACACATTACATTATTATTTATACAACCAAGAGAACTTAGCTCTGTTGATAATACATTGAGATGGCCATCCCCCACAGTAGAACACAGTAGAAAAACATATCATTTTAAAAAGTGCTGCTCAAATCGTCAGTAAAATGCATTTTTTGGGTAGTTGCTTTTCAGTCCTGCTGGTGTTGGTTGTTTATAGCGCTTGGTTTAGAGGTAATAGTGATTAATTTAGTAGTGATTATAGTGACTTTATGAAAATATGTCTTACCTGTGAGGGCTACACAGCGAAAGGCCGAAGTTTACGCATCAATCGCAAGACAACCCTCAAATTCGGCGAGAGACAATGTCAAGAGACCGGCAATAGTCGGGAATCGCCGAGTAATTATCGATTGACGTGCGTTTCTGGGAAACACTAAACTAAACTACTACTAAACTTCATACAATATCTAAATGGTATTCAAAAATGCAAAATCGAAATTTCCGACTTGCTGACGAGAAACTGCCGAGGAGATATTATACGGGCATATTTTAGTCGACTACAAGGCCCTGACGATATATGAATGATAAGAACGTTCTTGTAATTATGGACAGCTCGTCGATAGGACAAATTGTTTTGATGGCATACTCAATTTCTAAAACATCAATGATCGTGTAAAAGCGAATTGAGAAGATAAAAATAATGATTGGTCGAGTGTCTAAAGGCAGCTCAGAAATCTTTTGTCAGTGTTTTTATAAAAGCATGTGTGTTTATTTGTCTCGAACATCTGTCTTTTGGGACGTGTTGGAAATGCAGTATTTTCAAATTGGGAAAGCAGGCTATTCTTTTAAAGAAGCCCTGTATACGATGACTCCGGCGGCTAACTTCAGGCCCGTAGCCAGGATTTTGAGCGGGGTAGTTCGTTTTTCCATTTCAGCGGACCAAATTTCCGGTATACCCCTCCCCTCGCCTTATTAAATTAGGTAATCAATCTTGTATTTAAAATGATATTAATAGGGTACTTTTTAACATATAGCGGTAATAATAAATATAAATTTTATAAAAAGATTTTTTATATTCACTTTAAAGGCATATTAATGTGCACGGTATATCTTCAGCCAAACTTTATATATTTTTGTTTGCTCTGAGCGGACCTTCAAGCCGGTTGGAACCCGCGACACCTCCCCCCCCCCCCCCCATCCCCTGGCTACGGGCCTGAACTTTTTCTCTCAAACATCCCTTATTCATGATCCCACCACATCATTCCTTTCTGTCAACAATATTGAATTATATCAATGGTGCCTTTTGGCCATCGTACAGGTGGTTGCAAGAGGACGTCTATGCTGCGACGTCCTGCTAGAACCTCTGTACTATATGCTTTGCCTTTACCCTCGCTTTGGCTTGACAGTTTCGCTGGAGGTTTTATAACACGAATATGACTCACCACAACTCCATCTGAAAGTCTAAAAAACACAATCACTCTTTAAGTATTAAATGTGGAGTGAGAGGATTTGGATGAAAAGCTGAGTTGACAGACAAAGGTCAGGCACTGAAAGCGGTCTTTTGGTTTGTCATGCGCACTAAACATCTGGTTCTATTGAAATAAAATAATGGTATGTGGATTATTGTTTACAACTACAAATGGCTCATTCATTGTCTAAAAATTGGTGAAGTCTATGGATACGAGCTTGACGCAATTGTAATTTGTTGGATGGGGCTACTTGGTTTAGTTCCAGAATTAGTAATTATCTTGTTAGTTCCACTTTAAAGTAAGTTCTCTACTTTAAAGTGATTCAAAGGCCAAAGTTCCCTTGGAGTATCTAAAGCTCAAATTTCGCATGTTCCATAAGCGCTGCAGTGAACTAACGCAAAGCATGTAGCCTTGTGCAGTTTAAGTACGCCGTATTTGTGTTGTTACCCACCCCCCTTAGAAGCGAATTTTCCACTTCTATCCATCGAGCCTCTTTTCTTCCCCAAGAACGTGCAAAGATTATCAAACGTAACAAGTCTGTTTTTTGCTTAATGTCATCGCTAATATGAAGACAACCCTGATATACACTAGTTTCCAGCATCTGAGACTCTTGTCAAAGGTTTCGAAATAGCCCCCGCGGAAAATATTAGTCATAATGATAATGATATATATGATATCATCAAAATGATTATGATTGTGATGGTGACAAAACAAATGATGATCATGAAGAAGACAGCGCAGATAATGATGATGATGATGATGATGATGTTGATGATGATGACAATGATTATGGTAACGCCTGACGCGTCAATGCCGTTTGCTCGATTTAACACAAATTAATGACTCTTAGTGATGGCATAAGTGTAATTTAGAAAAAATATAGCTTGACAAGAATAACTTGTTTCACTGATTTATTTTTCAGCCACGCAACGTTATACATTGAAATCTCCAAACATGATTTATTATTTTGAAGAAAGGAACAACATATATATCGTATTTCCCTGTAAACGCTTAAAATACAGGATACATCAGAAAAAAACATTGTTACAAGTCTTCTCAATTCTACAGTGTCAAACACTGAGAGAACCCACAGTCGATTATTCATACATCCTCTCATTGTTCAAAACGTTGATCGACGATCAAACATTGATTATCAGTCGGAAACGCTTCCTCGCCCTCGCTTGACCGTCATTATCTCGTTGTTGTTTACTGTGTAGACGATAGTGACGTCGGATTGATTTTTGAAAGCTTCCTCGAGGGGATTCTTGAAAACCTCGTCCCTATCCACAGGGATCCTGAGATAGCCGTGAGTCCCATCTTTGCTGTCGATATCTACTAAGAATCTTTTGATATCTTTATCCCAGTAGACGCCGGGGTCCGCGACCCGTCCGCAGCACTGGCGACAAGGCTGGGCTACTGTCTGCGTTGCCATCTGCTTGGGTGAAATAAGAAATGGCTGGTCACCATGTGGTTTAATTATTAAAACCCCACCTCCCCTCACACCACCATCAACCACTGACACCGAATCATCCCGCCACCAGCAACATCTCATCAACCGCCACTATCAAATTCCACCAACACACGCACACACACACACGTCTCCTCTACCATAATCACCTTCAACTCCTTGTATCTCAGCCTTTATCCCTCCTTCTTTCTCCCTCTCATTCCCCTCCTCCTTTTCCTTATCTTTGCTCTCCCCCTTTCTCTCCCCATCTCTTCCCCTCCTAATCTCTGCTATCCCCCTCTCCTCCTTCCTCCCTCTCTCCCTCTCCTCCTTATCTTTGCCATATACCCCCTTCCTTCCTTCTCTCCCTCTCCTCCTTATCTTTGCCATATACCCCCTTCCTTCCTTCTCTCTCCCTTTCCTGTTTATCTTTGCTCTTTACCCCCTTTCCTCCCCTCTCTCTCCCTCTCCTCCTTATCTTTGCCCCCCCTTCCTCCCCTCTTTCTCCTCTCCTACTAATCTTTGCTCTACATCCCCCTTGCTTCACTCTCTCCCCCTCTCCTCCTTATCTTTGCCCCCCCCCCATCCTCTTCCTCCCCTCTCTCTCCCGCTCCTCTTTATCTCTGCTCTCCCCCTTCCTCACTCTCTCTTTATCCCCCCATCCTTCCCTCTCTCCCTCTCCTGCTTATCGTTGCTCTATATCCCCCTTTCCTCCACTCTCTCTCCCTCTCCTCCTTATCTTTGCCCCCTCTTACTCCCCTCTCTCTTCCTCTCCTCGTTATCTTTGCTCTACATCCCCCCTTCCTACCCTCTCCCCCCTCTCCTTATCTTTGCTCTATATTACCCCCTTCATCCCCTCTCTCTCCCTCTCCTTCTTATTTTTGCTCAATACCCTCCCTTCCCCCCCCCCTCTCTCTCTCTCTTCCTTATCTTTGGTCTATATCCCCTATTCTCCCCTCTCTCTCTCCCTCTCCTCCTTATCTTTGCTTTATACCCCCTTTCCTCCCCTCTCTCTCCCTCTCCTTCTTATCTTTGCTCTATATTCCCCTTCCTCCCCTCTCTCTCCCTCTCCTCCTTATCTTTGCCCCCTCTTACTCCCCTCTCTCTTCCTCTCCTCGTTATCTTTGCTCTACATCCCCCCTTCCTACCCTCTCCCCCCTCTCCTTATCTTTGCTCTATATTTCTTTTCCTCCCCTTTCTCCCCCTCTCCTCCTTATCTTTGCTCTATATTACCCCCTTCATCCCCTCTCTCTCCCTCTCCTTCTTATTTTTGCTCAATACCCTCCCTCCCCCCCCTCTCTCTCTCTCTTCCTTATCTTTGGTCTATATCCCCTATTCTCCCCTCTCTCTCTCCCTCTCCTCCTTATCTTTGCTTTATACCCCCTTTCCTCCCCTCTCTCTCCCTCTCCTCCTTATCTTTGCTCCCCCCTTCCTCCCTTCTCTCTATTAGGCCTCATTATCTTCGATATTAGAATGATGATCACAAAGCTTCTGTCCCCTTTTTCCTTGATAATTATGTACTGTGTACGTATTTCTTTTTGAAGCAAGACCAATCATCACTTAAATAAAAGTGCTTTGCTAATCTCATCACATTATATTAGCAACTGCCTTAGGCTCTCTTTGTTGAATGATGAAGGTCAAATGCTGCTTTTTCTAGATGGCGACCCCAGTTACAATAGCCAAACGAAATTGCTTTCCCTCTTATAAGCCTCAAGAAAGTCTTGAGCATGGTTAAGCTTTCATCCTGTATGTGCTATTACGGAAGGGAGCAGAGAATTTTATAATCTGTTGCCTTAGCATAGATGATTTGTTTTATAAAACATCTGCCTTACTAAACTAAACAACTGCCTTACTGTCTTACTAAAACAATTGAAAAGCATATAGATAGCTAAAACAAAATGATTGTTAAAGGTGAGGGAAGCGCAAGCAAAAACGCATCAATCTGATTGCAAAACCCATTAATGTTACTAACTGAAAAAGATTTGGGTAAAGCAGTACAAAGTGTGAAGCGTCTTGAATTCTCTATGCCGACATACGATAAACGGCCATCCTTCTATATGTAACGGAAAGAAATAATAATATAAGGGGAAATTTTCAGATGGCATTCAAATGGTTGGAGCCAAGTCAAGTGACAAAAGTGACTCTTCACGACTTGAACAGCAACATGCCCGTAATACAGTGACTATCTCTCATAATTTAAGTTGACAAAATCGTTGTAAAAAAAAAAGCATTATCTTGAGAAGCCAGTCATCAAAATTCAAATATCTCACAGTAAAATATAGGCAAGAGAACAAACAAATTTACTGGTATTTCAGTAAAAAAGATTGCGAGTTGCCAGTGTCTGCAAAAAAGGAAATTTCGTCGATGGAATGCGGTGACTTACTTTACCAATTTTTTCTTTAGCGTATCGCGTAGAACACAAACCAGCTGGCGGAGAGCGATGCGAAAGCTTGTTTTTATAACTACAAGCGATTCGGTAATCAATACCTTATACTGCACTTTCGCTCTGTCTGGGCACTCAAGAGTTTCTTGTGAAACGTCACCAGCTTCTAGGTATAAAATTGGTCTCGGATGAGTAAGCAACGCAACCTATTAGAAAAGTGTCAGCAGTAGTTGAGAGAGCGCTGTCCGTGTGCACTCTCGCTCCCTGTGTTAAAGGGTGTGTCCTCGCAATCCCTAACTCCACCGTTACTAATGCAGGGATAAAAGAAATTAAACCTATGTTAAATGCGTTGTTATTATCCGGAAATACCCCGGCGCTATAGATAAAATTACTTAATTTGTTTAATCAGATGGAAATGCTGTTGCAAAGGTAGATGATGTTAGATGGTATACTTCACGTTGGTGAGGTATGATCAATAACAAGGCGTTGAGTGATAAAACACACATCAGTGCAGAAACTCATCCATGTAACCAGGTTACTGATCAAGTGTTCTACCGATCATTCGGCACACTGCGCATGCGTTGCATTTAACGTTAAAGCCTGACGAAGCGCTTGACCCCATAATGCAAGTCTCGTTTTTGAATTCTGATCGTGCATATTTTACTGCCCAAATCTGCGTGATTGGTGGGCGCGTTGCCCTTATATAGATTTATCTTTGAACATTCATCACACTGTGTACATTGACTTAAGCCTAACCGCACACGTGCCATGGGACGCATGCGCAAAAGACTTCAAACTCGTTAACAGCAAAGCTTCCTCACTCAATGACATTATGAAGATTCTGATAAAGCCGACACGTAACGTGAAACAACGCTCGTTGTTTTATAAGGCAGCAAAAAGTATGCGATTCTTTTATGTTGAGAGATATTTTTCTAAATGAAATTTTCGAAGAAATCGTTTAATCTTATTAATGTAAATGCGATTAATTTTCGGTAATTCATGGAATGCACAGCAAAATGCAATAAATTTCTAAAATAATCTTTATATGCTCCCGATATCTTTTGAAGTTATTGCCTCATATATCTTTGATACAAAAATATTTAAAATAATGTCCTAGTTAGAAAAAGGCGATGAATTGATAACAAGTAACATTTAGTGCCGGAATTTTCCAAGTTATATCGTCATTTGACGTGTATTTGTGATAAATAGTGCGTTGTTACTTACTATAATGCAATCACAAATCCAGTTATCTTTCTCCCAGTACAATATGGGTCGAGAAAACCGCTACAAATAGCACAAGCTCGATGGCCAAGCGTATTCTAATGTAGCGCGCTCACACAGCCACGCAAAGACTGTACAAGCCACGACTGCGTTGTGCTTATCGTCTAAAAAATCCCCCGCTTTTAAACAACGTCGAATATCCAAACTGACGGAAATGTAATGCTCTTGAATATCAAATGCAATGTGGGTGTGGCCTGCACAATTGGTTAAAGCTAGTATACTCATATAATGAGGGCTCTACCCGAGGAATATGCCATCGGATTAGCCCTGATGAGTGCAATAACCCATCTTTAATAGCGAAGCGTATCTAGACATGTACAGCGCGGTCTGCACGCAGCGATAATTGGCGCGTTGCTGGTAGATTAAAAGATTTCACTCGTCAGAAGTAGCGCTGTGTTGTTAATCTTGCTATGTGTGACTTTATAGTCGACTATAGCAGAGTATAATGTATAGACTATATTAGCATAGTATATGCTGACTATAGGCAGCAATGTAATCAAGCCTTGAGTAAACATTCCTAAACAAAAGGGCAAGACAATATAACCTTCAGGCCTGGCTAAAATAGACTAAAGGTCGAGCACGAAATGTAGCGTGCGACATATGTCTCGTAAAATGTTTCCTAGTTTATCCACTACCAAAAACATGTAGCTTCAATCATGCAGTGCGCTTCTAGGGAAAGGCTCGACTTGATAGAGGGAGCATGAGATACAAAAAAACCGAGCGTGACATACTCCAAATAGTTGGCGCCATCGGGAAAAAAAGAATGTTTACTTGTTGTGTTTTGAGACTTATATGATGTGACTCTTTGGAAAGACATATTTCACTTTAACTGGTGACAGTTATCGGTGCATAAAGAAATTGAAAGCATGCTGACTAGATTTACCTTCACATCATTGTCCAATCAAATTAAAGTCCGTGAATCCGACTTGCGTGACACTGTTCTTTTTTTTGTTTTGAATGTTTAGAACTCCCATCATTTTGAAAAATGGGTGGTTATTACAAATTGCGACTGGTATTACAAATTACGACAGGTATTACAAATTGTGACAGGTATTACAAATTGCGACGATTATTACAAAATTGCGACAGGTATTACAAATTGCGACGATTATTACAAATTGCGACAGGTATTACAAATTGCGACGATTATTACAAATTGCGACAGGTATTACAAATTGCGACGATTATTACAAATTGCGACAGGTATTACAAATTGCGACGATTATTACAAATTGCGACAGGTATAACAAATAGCGACGATTATTACAAATTGCGACAGGTATTACAAATTGTGACGATTATTACAAATTGCGACAGGTATTACAAATTGCGACGATTATTATAAAATTGCGACAGGTATTACAAATTGCGACGATTATTACAAATTGCGACAGGTATTACAAATTGCGACGATTATTACAAATTGCGACAGGCCTACACATTGCGACGATTATTACAAAATTGCGACAGGTATTACAAATTGCGACGATTATTACAAAATTGCGACAGGTATTACAAATTGCGACGATTATTACAAAATTGCGACATGTATTACAAATTGCGACGATTATTACAAATTGCGACAGTACATACGTGGGTGTGGCAGTGAGTTACCCTTGGAGACTTGCCGTGACCTACGTAATGATTACATGGTTACTATTGGCTACGGGGTAACACACAGCATGCTTGCTACGCTAGTGCGCATGGCAAGCTTTACGCGTGATCACAATGATTGACAAAATTCCGATCATTTTTGCACTTGCTTTCTTACACAAAACATGGCTAGACCAGAGTTTTATTAGACCTAGAATATACCTAGATTTAAGGCCTCCAAGGGCCCGCAGTAAATGGCCATGCTGTTGCGGCTACCCCGCCTATTGTGGCGAAGCTAAGAAAATAAAATAGATTTACACCTGCTCAAGAAGTCAGGCAACTTTCTACCGGGAGTTGATGTATACGGAACGGAAATAGGCGCTCGATTTACGATTCTCGACTATCATTTGAAAACAATGTGGACACGCCTACAATTGGGGAGGGGCCAACTCCCATTGACCCCTAACTAAACAAAAACGCATCTTTAACTACCGGCACAAGTTGGCGATTGTCTAAAATGATAAAGTTATAAAAATAGCGAAATCCGTCACCTTGCGTTAATTTCCCGCATGACGTGGCTTTAATTTTGTTCATGAAACAATGTCACGTCATCCGAGGATTACTAGAGGACGACACACGAAAGAATGAGATCTATTTGTTCAATGCAACAAAACAAATGTGATTTCAGCAAACACCAGTGTGTGCGCAATGGAATCAATTGTGCGTGTAGCTATCAAAACCTTTCGGAGACCCCATCACAAGACTTTCGCACACTGTTGACGTAAAACAACCATGAAATGATCTTAAATATTTGCTTGAACATGGTACGTACCTATTTAATACGAGCGCGCTTATTGAAATGTACACCCTGGTAAAGAGAAAAACAAAATTGGCCTTGTTTATATAGACAGATAATAAATATTATCTATAGGGAGTTTTTAAGAGGCAAACACACTCGTTGTGTGTTGGATTATTATTGCCTATTTTTCACTACAGGCACTACGAAAAGCTCTAGCTAGTGTCTTATAGACAAGGCTGTATTACTGGGGTGTCTTAACCCTTTTTTGGAAGCAAATCTCGTGGTGCTTCGGCCACGTGACAGTCACCGTGACGCCTTCCATATCAGGGCACTGACCCTTCAAATTGAGCTTGAACCTGTGCAACAATCTCGAGACGAATAGAAATAGCTCCATCTTCGCCAAGGATTCCCCAACGCACACACGAACACCGGCCCCGAAAGGTAGCATGCTGTATGCACTCGCACTATTGGTGCCCTCGAGGAACCTGCTTGGCCTAAATTCGTAAGGGTCCACCCATTCAGCCTCGTCATGATGTATAGCCCACAAATTAACATAAACGAAGGTTTCTTCAGGGATGCAATATCCACCGATGTTTAGTTGTTTCCTCGCTTTTCTTCTGATCAATGGAAACACAGGGCTGATTCGAAGTACTTCGAGTATTGTCGCCTCCAAATATGGCAACGATTTGCGATCTGCTAGAAGAGGGTCCCTTCCAAAAGAGATGACGTCATCGAGTTCCTGGTGAATTCGAGCTTGGACTTCTGGGTAAGCGGCTACGTAGAGAAAGATCCACCGCAGGGCCGTGGTGGTGGTCTCGAATCCAGCCATGAAAACATCGTTTATTGCAATGAGTAGATGGTCTTCGGTCAAAAGGCTCATTGCATTGTTATCCTCTTGTTTGGCGTCTTCTAGACTCTTCAGTAAAGCGTCTGTAAGATCGCGGATCTCGCCTTCTTTGTAAGTTTCCCTGTGTTCAGTAATCTTCCGCTGAATCAACCTATCCCTCGCAGTTACCGTTTCTTTCATTTTCTTAACTACTTGAAGTGGAAAGAATCTCAACCAGGGCATATAGATAAGTGGGTTTTCTGGAGATGCCAGTTTTGCCATGGACTCCGTCGTCGCAACAATATCCGAGAACTCTGCATCATCGAGGCCGTACCTTTTCCCGAAAACCAACGCGCAAATGACGTTCATCACTGACAAAGTCAAAGGCAGCTTTGTATCCACTGGAGCGCCTTGCGAGTTTGCGAATATATCGCAAAGATTATCAACCTCCTGTAGTATTAAGGCTTCTAGGATCCTGACTCCACTACCGTACATGCGCAAGGCTGAGTGCACCACCCGCCTCTGCAGCTTCCATGTGGGACTGTATTTGCCGAATATAACACTGCATCCATTTCTCGATATAGCGTCTATAACGTACGCCGACGTTCGGTCAGCCACGTCGCGCCCATTTTTCTTGAGTAACACTTGCCTTGCCAGCTTGATGTTGTCAATAATGACAAAGCGCTTGCCCAAGAGTTGGACCTGGAACACGCCACGCCCATACTGCTTGCCAAGAGATGTCAGGGACTTGTGAAGGACTGGGCCTATCTGAGGGAAGTTACCGACAAAAGGATACGGTGGGGGACCAGGAGGGGCATTTTTGTCTTGGCGCCATATATGGAGAGATGTCAGCGATACGATTGCAATGAGGATAAGCACCGCCACTAGGGCGATCATTGTATTTCCGGATAAAGTACTAAGGAATAAAAACACAACACAACTTACACAACCTACATACAATTTACTCAACGTTTGTAGTATTTTGACTGAAAGGGGCAAAGATATGGCTGAGCTTTTTAATTAAAAACAAGACAAGCCAAATTAGCGTGTACTTGGTTATCTTAAGGGCAATCGTAATAGTATTTCAAGGCAGCATTTTTACCGCCGCGTTTTACCGTAAGACAAGTAATTAGCAGAGGCAGAATAACAAGCTAGATCTGTATCAAGTTGTGTATGACCAATGATACTATATTTGACCCGCTAAAAATTAGTTGTTACGTATGATAGTATTTGAGTAGGAAGCCCTTCCTAGCTGATCCGAGATCGAGATCGGGTTAGGGGGCGGTCTAAAAATAAAATCCAATTAATATAGGTACATATAAACAATTTCACTAAGCTCTTGGACCCTGCTAGATGTTTCCTGGGCAGTCTAACTCAATAAGCACTATGCAAATATGTACTCTTCTATACAAATAGTGTTAGTAAAAACATTTGAAAATTGATAAATTGCTTACCAGCGTTATAATTTGCATACAATTAAGAAAGGATTTCTTTTTTCCTTATTTAAACTCAGATTATTAGGTATTTACCAGGGTTTCAGGAAGTTTTTGTTTCAATATATCGATAATGAACCGAAATAGAGTAAATAAGGTAAACAAATTGAAGGGTTAAGAGCCTAAGGTAGTATTATATACTGTAGATAGCTGGATGTAAGACGCTTCAAATAGTAGCCACAATGTCCACGGGAAAACCGCGTAAAATACATTAAAGATCTTTAGACTTACCTATTGTATACTCCTCATATACTTTGTGAGATGGATCGCTTGTGCTTCATTATTTGTGTCACACGTCGCAACCTTAAAACCTTAGCGCAATGAGGCCCCTGTTGTACTGCCGAAGTTTTCACTTGACTTTCTGATTGCCGGATTAATGCCAAAGAGCTTAGGCTCGTTATCTTTAATAAAGGCTTATCTCTGGGGCACTTTTAGAACATTATTTACAAAACAATCACAGTTTGCTATGCTTAAACTTACGCACTTGAGAAAAAGGAAAGGATAGGGCTAGTCAATTTAAACCGAGCCATTTATGATATTCATTTAATAATATACTCAATAACTTAATAAAATACTCATTAATTTTTGCTAGTTGTAAGTTGGCGGGAATCTTGCCCTTCCACAGAATGTTTTGTCGATACGTGGTAATGGTGTCACGTTGCAGGGGTAAAGGGAGGGTGGATTTTCCTTTTGTACTTACCGTGAGCTTGCTGCGGATATAGAAGATAACCTTTTAAAGTACTTGTTTTGGCGAAGGTTGCGAGCTGAAGTGGTGTTTTGTTAAGATACGTAAGAGTTTATCAATCTCAGGAACTTGAATAATAATTGTTCCTGGCGTCAAATAAAATAATGAAAATACAAATAGTTACTGATGAGAAGGACTACTACTGGACTAGGGACTTAGTTGTTAAATTCCTCTTACACTGGCTAATTGTAACGCCCAGCAATGTGCGGCAAATATATATCCCCCTAGTGGGAAGGATTATACAGTTTGCGTAATCTTATAATCCGCATTGTAATGACAGAGTCTGTTTATTATCAGTATTCTCACTTTTAATAGTCAGAGAAATAAATCAACACAAGTTTGTATGTACACAAAATAGTATATTTCACGCCTTTGTAAAAACAGAATGGTCACATTGAGGTTTTCGGTCCTTACGGAGCAATAAAAAAGACGTAAACCGTTTACGTTTACCGTAGTTAAATAAGGCTAAAAAATATCCATTTCAACTTCTATATGGATATATGTTAACAATTGAGTAACGTTATGCGAATATCGCTTGATAGGGGTATAAATGATGGAAATACCAAACACACTTCTTAAGACTGACCACAGACGCTCCAGCTGTAAGCTTGGTGAAGTGCCTTTTCATTCCCAGAAATAAGAAACATGGCCGTCACGCATGCGTAATAGTGCACGTATACAATGTCAAAATGGCTGCCATTTATTATAAGGAAATGTGGGGAGACATCACAATTTATTAATTTATTTTCTCGTTTCAGAGATTTTGGGCTCACGATGCAGGACTCGAAAAAAAAACCTTGCCATTCGAGTGATACACTTTCCGTTCAAACGATGCCAGAGAAAGCCCTATTATTGTTCCTTGGACATTGCACTTTTGTTCGCTTGAGAGCATACAATCCTCCATACATTCTCTGTAATTTCATTGAAATCGGGCATAAAAGTAGTCGTTTAAATGGTAGAACTGTTCGCCGCATCACAGGTGCAGGACTCGAAATTGGTAAATCGACTATCCTTCCATCAAATTGGCCAATAAAATAGGCAGTAGCGCCTTCCAATCTTGTTCCTGAAGAAATAACATTTGATGTAGTTATGCCTAGTTCAGGAACCATTATTGTTGTCTTTAAGATACAGACTGAAGCAAGGAAAACGGTGCGCTCCGCAAGAACAACTTCTCTCCGTTCATCCGTGCTCCATTTTGTTTTTAAACGGCCCCACGGCTTTCTGGGTAGACACAGGGGAACCATAAAGCCTTTCTAAAATACATTTTTTTTTTAAATTTGCGCATATAATGTTTTCCAACCTCAGCAAGACTGCCGCACTTTCATTATCATTGGACGTATCAAATCAGAGATGCCCCTTGCACGTTTAAATACCGCTAATACTACTTTTATTGGGAATTTTAGTCAACCTGATTAAAAACTTCTTGTGTAACAACAAAAGGGAAGCCCCTGTGCTGGCCGGAATCTCGTTTTTATTTGTGATACCGCTGTTATTCCTCGCGCCTAGCAAAATGTGAGCCCAGAGAAACCGCTGGCTAATGTCCCTTATTTCTGGGAATGTACCAACCTCTTATCGATGAAGCTGAAGCTTGGTAAAGTGTGCTTGCTCCTTAGGTGCCTTTTAAATAGAGGTACTTTATAAGGCCTAGCGGATGGAAATAGAGCCAATGGATGCGACCAAGACGCCAATTTCTCTAAGCCATAGACAAGAGCTCTTCCCTTCTTGGGAAATTTCTTGATCACTTCTGCCGGTCCTCGTGTACCTCTCCGTTATTGAACTGGCACCTCGTTAGTGCTCTTGTCTCGATGCCCCACGCCCTGTGCATCAAAGGGTGATCTTGCTTGTTTTACCAACCGCCATATGATACAAATATTGGAGCCGCTTCTTCAGGATGGTGCCCCACCCCATTCGATAATTCCTGGATCCTACCATGTCTCAGGTATGAACGGGTATCGGGTGAACACTTAATGATTGGGAATCTTTCTTCAACAAGAGAATCTTCTTCAATACAAGAAAAAATGGAGCTAACAGACAATAGACAATATGAAGCTTCAGCCTACTAAGGCATTATTTTATTCTGAATCGAAAACTAGACTTAACAAATATGAATAAATGATAAGTGGGTTTCAGGGAGGCCTCAGCATTTACACTAGATCTCTTACTGACTATAAGTTACTGCGTGCTTAACTAACAATTTTAACCCGAAAATTGAAAAAAAACCTGTTACTTGCTAGTCATCATTTTCACGAATTCTGCAAGAAAATGATAAAAATATAAGTATAAAAATTATTTAAAAAATAAGAAATTGTTAGTGAGATAATTTGGAAAATTTGGATAACGACAAATTATAAAAATAATATTTCAGTGACAAAAAAAAATCCTGGCCCACAGCCACGCCTTCCCAAAAATCTCAATAATCATGCCCTTCTGCAAAACATCTGAGTGACGTCAAATTAATTCATTTTGGAAATCCGGCAAACGAGAGTATAAGTGTGTTTCAAGGCTCATCGGAGCATCGAGCTTAAATTGTTTATAGGGGCCCCATTCTGTTTTTATCTTCTCCTTCCACTCCTCACTCCTCCTTACTATTTCTGGTGTTGACCTAAAGGAGTGCTAAATACCATGAAAGGGTGACGAAAACAGGGGCGGATCTAGGGGGGGGGGGGGCGAGGGGCGGCCAGCCCCCCTATTTTCAGACAATTGGCTTAAAAAATAATAGAAATAAGGAAATATACGGAAGAACAATAAGTCCGGCTCCCTTCCTTGAAACTTTTGCTTCGCCCCCCCCCCCCCCCCCCCTTTAAACTGGATCCGCCCCTGGAAAGACATTGAGCTAGGCTAAGTAATTATTCATGGGGACTCCAAAAAGGCGTAAAGGAAAATTTGGGTGATTGTGAGGGGGGAGGGGTGAGTGTAATGTGGTGCCCACCATCATAGTTGACTTGACCATCTCCATCAATATCAGCCTCCCTGATCATCTCATCGACCTCCTCATCTGTGAGCTTCTCGCCGAGGTTGGTCATGACATGTCTGAGCTCAGCAGCACTGATAAAACCATTGCCGTCCTTGTCGAACACACGGAATGCTTCCCTGATTTCTTCTTCGCTGTCTGTGTTCTTCATCTTTCTTGCCATCATTGTTAGGAACTCAGGAAAGTCAATGGTACCGTTCCCTGTAAAAAATGTACAATTAAGTAAGACATCGTGTTACATGATCTGAATTTTGGAATGTTTTTTTTTTTTTTCATTTCATCAGTTCATATATCAGTGGCGTAGTCATGTAGTGCTGCAATTGTTCGGAGTAAGTACGCAGCTGCTTTGTCTCCTATTATCTTTGTTATACAAAGGAGTTCTTTTGTCTCTCTTTTTCTCGTTCTTTGTGTCGAGGTGCGGATATTGTTCATTTGCCCAGTCAAATTGCAGCTTGTAAGAGCTGCGTACTGACCCTTACTCGTCCACGTTCTTTTTTCAGGTGATTGCTGTCACGCAATTGACGAAAGAAAAAGCCAACATAGGGTGTTGGCAAGAGTTTTCTTACCTTTCACTTTTCAAATTTTCAAGCAAGGGAAGGGGACTTTTGCCAATACCCAATGTGTTGAAACTCACCATCTGCATCAACTTCATTGATCATGTCTTGAAGTTCAGCTTCTGTTGGGTTCTGTCCCAGAGAACGCATGACAGTGCCCAACTCCTTGGTGGTGATTGTGCCATCACCATCCTTGTCGAACAGGGAGAAGGCCTCCTTGAATTCTGTCAGAAGATAAAAAAATGTGCCTTTTCAAATTTGACTATAAAATAGCGTTAGAAAATTAAAGCGATACGGATGCAATGGCGTTTAGGAAGCATAAGAAAGCGTGGGGCATATTAACGTCGAGTGAATGTTATGTTAGCTTTTAGCCATCACGTAAGCAGAATGAGTTAATCTTGTTTTAGTAGTAGCACCTTAGATTCAGGTTATCAGGATATGGGCAAATATAACAATGCAGGGGCGGCGGTATAGTCCCAAGAGTAGGGGAGACTGGGGGGGGGGGGGACGCAAAGTGAATGGGGGGGGGAGGGAGGCTGGACGGATTGTGGTTTCGAAGAAAGAGGGAGAAATGGTAGGCTACCTGTGTTTGACAATAAAAACATTAAAAATGAATACAAACAGTTTTAAAAATGTATGATATCGCCTTTAAACAAGCAATCGATTTGTACATATAACGTTACGATAGGTACATGTAAAAACCGGCGCGCACGTAAAAAACAAACAAACAAACAAAAACAAACAAAAAACAATGCCCCTGCCTCTCGCCGTCCACCGCCCCTGTCATTATAAGCGGATATTTTTTTTTACTAATTTTAACGTCATGGATTTATTGTCATAATATTCTATAGCCGTTTACCAGCTTCCAATATACACGGTATGGACCTGGATGCGGCAGGGACGGGTTTGGTCTCATCTTGTACCGAGGGCATGCAGAAAGATAGAGAAAAACTGAGGAAGAACTAGGATAATAAAACTTACATGCAACAAGGACATAACAGAGCTATTTTGGAAAAAAAAAGGTATACCATTATGGTCACAAATACTGATTAAGAAAATATATTATAGGGATATAGTTGGTATGGTTTCTTATTATTTTTTTATTGATAATTATCTTTAGGGGCGCTGCGACGATTGAATGCAAGCAGAGATATTTTCAAGTCATGGTAGATATTTTGAAGGTTATTTTTTTTGGCGTCAGGCGAAAATTATAAAGTGATTAGTATCTGTAAAGTAAGAAATAGTCAATGATAACAAAAAATTGATCAATACAGTATTGGTCACATACCAGCGATCTGCTCCTCGCCAAGTTGTTCCGCCTAAAGGAGAACAAATATTGATTATTGTCATCGTTAACACCACCACCACCACCACCACCACCTCTCCAAGTGTATATCCTGTTTACGTTGTCTATACTCTTTTATCATTTAAACCTGCCATTACAGATTTTTACCATTTCCTTTCCATTTTCCAGTCCGATCCAAACTTCATGCTCTGCACCTTCTACTTCTACTTCTACACCACCACCACCACCACCACCACCACCTCTCCAAGTGTATATCCTCTTTACGTTGTCTATACTCTTATTTTATCATTTAAAACCCGCCATTCCAGATTTTTACCATTTCCTTTCCATTTTCAAGTCCCATCCAAACTTTATGCTCTGCACTTTTTACGTCAATTAGTTTGGGGAGGTAGTAAAAAAACCTGCGAGTTTTGGTGTTGTTTGTTTTTGTAACTATAACTTGTGTTTACGGCGACACATTTTTTCGCTTTTTAGGACAGGCGATAAAGGATCTAGGGGAGGGCTTTGGGGCATAAACCCTCCCTCTCGGACGACCTAGGGAAAGTGCTCTATACAGAATTTTTCTCTTGAATGCATGCCAAAATGAAGGATTTGGAGTTAGTATTCCTTGGTTATCTTATATACCTAGTTCAGCCGGGTTCTCCAACACAAATTCGCCATTCTTAATTGCGTGGGGGATTGGGTTGAGTTGATATGCGAACAGCATGCTGGGACGATTTTAGAGGACCAATAACATATGGCGTCGTTAGCAAGATATTTCATCGTTCGACGCCATGCTGAATTTATTGCGTCCTCTTAAAATCGTCCCATCTTACTTCTCGCTCTTATCAACTTAACCCAGTCCCCCGCGGAATGGCCAGCAATATCTAAGAACCCCTCTCCTATCTCCTTTTCCTGCGACAGTAATATTTCCTAATTGCGGCATTTCCTTACGTGAATCTATTCAAATTTTAAATCATTCTTTTCATAAATTCTGTGGTTTTTGCTTAATTCGAGAAGACCCGATTGTCTGAGGAAAATAGGGTTATTCTATGATATTTATTTTTGTAACGTTTTCAAAAGAGAGCACCTGTCTGAAGGCAATCTTCGTAAATCATGTTTTAGATTGCGTTGAGGTTAAAAAAAACCCATTTTAAACATTACAAAGTTAATCCAAATAAAGTGATAAGTTTATCTGATGATCTCCGAAAAAAGCTAAAAGTGCGTTCTATTGACAAAGCATGTCTTTTTAAGATAAATTCTTATGAAAACCCGCCTAGAATCCACACAAAACCCAAACATAATCGGAACATTTTTTCTCACTCGTTGATCTTGTATCTACAAACCGTCCGGATATAAGAAATTTTAAAAAGGGGAACTAAAATCGAAAGAGCTGTCACATCTTATGGTTTTGGTCCGCCAAATTCGAAATACAGCGTGCTCTTTTATAAATTCCCATTCAGACAAAGCTGGTCAAAGTTTTGTAACCGCAATCGCTCGTAGGGAAACGAAAATTTAACAGTGTAGTTTACTTTGAGAAAGTGTTATTCTAGACGTCTGTCCATCTAGAAAATATATCAAACTACGCAACAAGCCTTGGCAAAAATAGAAAGCAAAGATAAGGTCATTGGTGGCCGTGACTATAACACTCAAGTAAGTTTTATTTTGTTTAGCTTGGTTTGAAAACGAAGCTAATTACATGGACCCTTAAAAACCTTTCATTAAAAATAAAATACAAGGATGTTGGATCTGCTTTCTAAAAGAAACGAAATTACATTTCCTTCAGAATTCCCATGGAGTTTACCATGGGTGGTATCGTATATTTAGGTACTGTTTTTCCTTTTTTGAATAAAGGGCTCCTTCACTGTGCGACCATCTTAACGTTTTTCTAATGACCAAAGAATGAACACATGCAGATGTAGAATAAATGGTTATGCCCTTTCAAATGATTTTTTTTATCGATGCGAATAGTAGCGCATTATTCTTACCATTATTATTGTGTTGACGAGGAAGTTGTCTTTCGTCCAGAAAGCAGATCAAAGTTGTGGTATGCAACACCGATGAACGTAAATTTGACCCAGAGAACCCAACAATAACACAATTCACAAATTGCTTCTGATTGGACAAATCTACAAGCTACAAAATGAATTATCGATGGAAATTGAATTAAAGATCACAGAGTTTTGTTAATAAAAAGAGAATGATTTAGGAATCCCATCTAGGTGGAATTTCTGATAAGCAATTTTGCGATTGAGAATTGAATTAACTGAGAGGCACTTTGTAAAGATTGTGTCAGCCTCAAAAAGAAAATTACTTTAAAGAAACTAATTTTCCTTCACGCTCGTAAATAATTGAGACTAATTGAAATCAATAATTAAACTAAGGAAGCTAGAAAGTTGGAGCTTTCGAAAAAACGTGCTTCCTTTGGGTTTGGAATACATATGCTATTAGGAAAACGTTTGGTTTTAACTGCAAAGGAGATATTAATAATAATTTTGGACACGAAATTGGTTCATATAACTAGAATGCTTTGCCTTCTTTCTATCGAAAATCAGCGAATTTCCACACACAAAGCATTGATAAAGGCAACTATATTGTTCGAGAACGTTTATGTTTTAGTGTTTTGGTTGGGTTTGCAGACGAATGTTTATTTTATCATTTGCACTGGAAGGGAAAAAGGTATTGGTGATAGGTTAAACAACGGTGGTTTAAACCAACGCACTTTGTAATAGAGATGTCTCGTCAAATCACAGTTACGGAAAAAAAAAACACTTTGGATCAAGATGCCCTATGGGAGACTGGGGCGAGCACGCGTGAATGATGGTAGAAACAAGAAAAGCGTCCCGGTGGCCCATTCAGGATTCTCTAAACGTTTGCGCGTTTCTTTTTCCATATGAATTCGATATTCTGTTTTCTGTCCAGAGCTTTGAGCATCATCATCTCCATCAATGTATGCTAAATATGTGGTGCTGTTGTGGACATATCTCCGCATGATTTATTCATATGAATCTCATGATCTCATGTATCTGAATGTGATAAGTCTGCTTGATTACATAGGCATGTTGCTTTGAAGTTTTCATATTCCCTACAGGCCTGTTTTCTCCAGGGTATTTCGGTCGCGTTGCACTCCCGGCATTTTATCTCTTTAGAGATAAACTTTTCTAACACTTTTTGTGTTATAAGGGTGGTTTTTCAAGCCTCCCACCGACCCGCCCTTTTCCTACCAGCGTCTCCCGTCTCCCCCCCCCCCCCCCCCCACACACACAAGCCGATCACTGTGTGTGACACACACGCAAGCACCCTAGCCTCTCCTCCCGACCTATGGCCCTACACTATGGTACAAGGAGGGGGGGACCTATGGCCCTACACTATGGTACAAGGAGCATATCAAACATATTCCCCACGGATAGTGTCCTTCGTATGCATTGCCTTATATGGGCATTGATGCCCATATTTAGAAGAGCTAATGTTTTCCCGCTCCCTGATCTCCAGAAAACATGGTGAAAAATGCTGATTCCTTTCAATTTGAGACTCGAGGCAAAAATGTGTCAAAAAAACTTTATCGCTTGGTCAAATCTTTATCACACAAGTCTTGAAAAGCCCTTAGACCCAGGCCTCCAAGAGATTGGCCGAGCGAGATTTAAGGTCACCCAAATATTGATATGGGGGGGACATATGGCCCTACACTATGGTACAAGGAGGGGGGGGGACCTATGGCCCTACACTATGGTACAAGGAGGGGGGGACCTATGGCCCTACACTATGGTACAAGGAGGGGGGGGACCTATGGCCCTACACTATGGTACAAGGAGGGGGGTACCTATGGCCCTACACTATGGTACAAGGAGGGGGGGTACCTATGGCCCTACACTATGGTACAAGGAGGGGGGTACCTATGGTCCTACACTATGGTACAAGGAGGGGGGGACCTATGGCCCTACACTATGGTACAAGGAGGGGGGGACCTATGGCCCTACACTATGGTACAAGGAGGGGGGGACCTATGGCCCTACACTATGGTACAAGGAGGGGGGTACCTATGGCCCTACACTATGGTACAAGGAGGGGGGGACCTATGGCCCTACACTATGGTACAAGGAGGGGGGGGACCTATGGCCCTACACTATGGTACAAGGAAGGGGGACCTATGGCCCTACACTATGGTACAAGGAGGGGGGGGGGTACCTATGGCCCTACACTATGGTACAAGGAGGGGGGACCTATTCCCTACACTATGGTACAAGAAGGGGGGGACCTATGGCCCTACACTATGGTACAAGGAGGGGGGGGTACCTATGGCCCTACACTATGGTACAAGGAGGGGGGACCTATGGCCCTACACTATGGTACAAGGAGGGGGGGGGGTGCAAGAGGTTTGCTCCGTGTGATGCGTGGAAACAGAAAAACTGAGGCCGTGATTAGTGAATCGTATTCTTCGTGAACCGTGAAATAGCGAATTTCTTGCGTGAATCGTGATTTCCAATCTGATGGACCTGAGTACCTCGACTTCGGTTTCTGTTGTGTTTTTGACATTTTCGTGGCCATAAAAAAAAACAAATTTACTCAATGATTTGCAAACTTGCGAAAAATTAGTCTGTGTCCGTGATGAGCCCCCCCCCCTCCCCTCCCCAAGCCTACTCGCTCACCCCACTGCGGCGAGGTAGGGAATGGTGACCAGCCGCGCTATGTTTTTATTGTGACAATCACGTTAATCATTAGCTAATGTGATGGTGTCACTAGAGAAACATTGCAACAACATCCCCTTCTTTCAAATCTAAATGCTCTTGGCAATACCAGCACTGGTATTTGTACAAAATAATATTAAGATTGGTTAAGACACGCATCTGTGATTTATACACAATAGATTTGCTTTCTTAGCCGAGTTAATGCCATGCAAATGAATTTCGATTATTACTGTGCAGCACCGTAAATAAGTAAGTTGGTTATTTTTACTCTCCCTCGGCTGTATCCAGTGCTTGCAACCGATCAGAGGCTGACAACGGGCGCACAAAATTTGCAGAATTGAAATTACACTAATTCAGCTTCAAAATGGTGAGTATAAGTTCACTGGGCTTACAGTATAGCAATATATCTATTATTCTGTGGAGGTTTTACGTTTACACTCCCTATCTCCATTCGTATGACTTTGACATTTACTCTATGGCATGGATTGTATTCAACCATTTATAAGTCCCTTTAGAATGTACTAACAAATAAAAAATAACGATTTTTATATAAGGTAACATCAGCCGCTTTTTCTCGATTTTATCACCCGAATCATGCATTAAATTCTCTAGAAAACTAGAATATTCCTAACTTCGCGTCGCTTGTTCGCTTCGAATCGCTCTAATGAATTTAGCGTCGTCAAACTATATTTTTGTTCTAAAACTTGTGTACGGGGAAAGGTAAAGTCCTGGCAATTTCCGGTGCTCATTTTACTTGTATATATTTTATCGCACCGACATTAATGTAACGAGCATGCAGAGTGATACGCGCTATTCGTGTTTTGATCTGGCATAATAATTATTCAAAGAACACTGTGCTCTATACTGAATAATTTATAATTATACCCAAAGACGCCGCCCCGAATAGAAGCCACCCTAAAATAAACGCCGCTTTACAGTTTAAAAATAATAGTCGGATTTAAGTCCCTGAAACTCGAATAAACTAACGCAGCTGGAACACGGAAAATTAGAAATCGGCCGCGCTGCAAGTAAATACGTCACGCCATTTCAACTGGTGATATTTCAGCATAACATCTTATGGAAAATTTTTAATTGTTTCAAAAATCTTATAGATGAAAAATATGAAAACAGAAGAGAATAAAAAAAGGTTTTCATGGTTTCCTGTGTAATACAAAAAGTCCCAACCCCCCAAACACAAGTGTCTGAGGAAGAGATGTTCAGTTTAGGATAGTGGATATATCGGTTTTAGGAATACAAGGGAGGGCTCAGGGAAGAGTGGGGGGGGGGGGGGGGGAGGGGAGGGGCGTGACGGAGGAGATTTGAAGGACAAAGGAACCAGCCTCTGCTGCCTTTTTTTGCTACTTTAACTGTTAGCAAAAAAATAAAATAAAATAAAAATGTAAAAATGGCAAAGATCTAGGGGCCTTGACAGAGTTTTTTAAAAAATCATCGCAGCGTTTTTACTGTCCGTTGGCCCCTATCCCCACCTCCTTTTCTCCCTCCCTTCCTTATTCTTGGCGCGGTGCTTAATTAGAAGTTTACGATTTTAGACAGGGCTGTAGCGGGAAGTGTGGCTAAGAGTTTTGAAAGCTAGATATTTCAGTCAGCCAAGCAGTGTTTTTTCTGTTCTTTTTAATTGGTTTCTTCCCCCCCCCCCCCCCCCCCCCCCAACCTTAATATTCATGACTGTGTTACGGCATTGGTATACAGGATCTATATAAAATCATTCGCATTTTTTGGCGTGCATGGAACTGCTTAGCTACATATAACCATCGTTCAGTGTCTAGCTATCGGGAAAACCTCGCATCTCGAGACATGGAAGCCGATGAAGTTGAACTAAGCTGAAAACAATCCTCGAAGAAAGGAAATATGCGAAAGGTGTTATGATTGCATTCATGATATGTAATGGGCACATATTTTAATAGAAAAAAAGTTTGTAATGAAGAAAAAGCGAGGCTCAAAGATGTAAAAGAAGGCGATAATAATTCATAGATTTATTAACCAGTAAATAACAAATCATAAATTTATAAATCAGAGATTTATTAGAGATAATCCATTCTTTTCCTAAAATCCGATTCCTTTTTCGACAGGTGGAAAAACTATCCAAAGCACAAATCGCAGGTAAGCTTGTTATCATAATTGTTATTATTATTATTGTCTGATTATAAGTAGGAAGTTAGTAAGTGAACCTTAGTACCATGGTTAAAATATCAATACTAAAACTGTTTTACGTATTTACTGGTAGCTGGGACGCGGTTTACCTTCAAGGTTGTGGAGATTATGTATCTTACGTAAGACGGGGAAAATCTGGAAGTGTAGCACAATATTTCTAACAAGCATGCTGGTAGTTTTGTACCCATTGCAACTGAATGCATAGTTAACTGTCCCTAGATTAAAAAAAAAGGCACATCGGCTTATTTTAACCTTAAAGCAGGGATGAATTTTTTTAACGATAAAACTTGAAAGTTTTAAAAATATCCAATTACCTAAGAAAAACGGTGATATGTCTGCGCTGCAGTTATTTGGATGTACTAAGCCTCAGGGTTTTTATTTAATCATCATCCAATTTCTGCCGATTTCATCTACTGCGTGTCTACCAGAATTCCATGATTATTTATTAGGAATTGATGTTAAACCCAAATTCCGCTTTGTTCGCCACGTCGGATGGTTCATAACCTGCTTAGCGAGCCCGTTCTCCCCTCCCTTTTAAGACGCTAAGCGAGATGGTTTCTTGATCTTTTAGACTTTCCCAAAGTCCAAGTCTTTTAGACTTTCCCAAAGTTGTTCGGCTTTTTGTACATTTGTTTTTGCTGTGCGATTCCTCTCGGTGCGCCCGATTTTGTTTGCATCGCTTACTGAAGAAAAAGCTCTTTGGGGAAAATCAAATTTGGCGACTTGGGGCAAGTCTCCGAGAAGGATAAGACTCCCAAGCCTGTGCGAGTATTGAGTATCAAGACTGATCTATCAAATCACCTGTCATTTTTTTCCTCCGGTTTTTAGAGTACAAGGAGGCGTTCAACATGTTTGACAATGACAGGAACGGCACCATCTGCTCGCACGAGCTCGGCTCAGTCATGCGTGCACTGGGGCAGAACCCAACCGAGGACATGATCAGAGATATGATTGCATCCGCGGATAAGGACGGTGAGTTGACCGTGCGCTACTGTTATTCGTATAATACCTCGTCCTTTTATCGGCTAGACTAAGCGCCCGATTGTCCAACCGTACCGTAGTCTCCCTCGACTCGTCACGCTAGGCGGCGCTTGAGCCCAGTTACTTACGCAGGATATAAGTTGAGCCTAATTACTGGAGCTCAAACGCTGCCTAGCGTGACGAGTCTAGAACGGTAGCGAGGTAAACTAACCATCCCGGATTTTTCGTCGGAATTCTCCCGACGCGAGAGAATGGAAAATAAGAGGATTTACGAATGGTACCCATTCGTCCTCTTCTACAATTCTAAACATATTTGCTCCGCATTCGAATACGCTGTAAGGCGCGTTCCAAAAAATTGGCTGAGGGGGGTGCGCAGTCATATGGAAAAAGCATAGTGTTTGAAGATTCCCTAATAAGAAATGACCCACTTTTTGGCCGCCAAGGGAGTGGGGGTGGGGGGGTGCGCACCCCCCAGTGGGCGCGCCTGCGCTGTTATGTGAGTGAACCTTGTGCTATATGTGCCCCTGTCATTTCTCATTTTTAGCTAGTGGTAACATCGACCTTCAGGAGTTCCTCAGCATGATGTGCACCGTGCAGAGTGGGAAGACGCAGGAGATCCGCATGGCCTTCAAAAGCATGGATAAGGATGGCGACGGATTCATCACCTTCGGCGACTTGAAAAAGACGATGCAAGAGTGTGACGAGCACCTGTCAGATGACGACCTCAAGCGCATGATCATTGATGCAGACTTGGACGAAGATGGTCGAGTAAGCTACACTGGTGAGTGGCAGATCAATCTTTATCTATGCAAAAGTGTGACTACATAACTTTATATTATATTAACATTTATATGATGAGAGTGTACATGGTAGGCGTTTGGGGTTGCAAGGAACGGCCAAAGCAGGGGTTTTGCCACAGGCTAGTCTCTCCTTTTACCACCCAAGAGGGTCGGCATCACCTCATGTTCAGGGCAAAGGTAGTCTTCCTCGCAGCCGTCACGCTAGGCGGCGCTTGAAGCGAGGTAGACTAGAGCAAAGGCGATTGAAGTTACCATTTACTAATAGTGGCTTGAGAAGAAAGAAACAGTACCACTTCCTTTATTTCTAATGCTGCATTTTTTGTTTGTTCCAGAGTTCGTGCAGTTCTTCAAAGATCGAGAGTAATAGCAGAGGGACTGAAGCTATCAATTTACTCCACAATTTCTCATATATAATTCAAGTTGTAGATAAATGTAATATCTCACAAGCATTCTTCTGTATTTTGTGGATGCAAAATCGTGAGATCATAGCTTTCTCACTGGAACCAGCCTTACACATCGAATAGTTTTGTAGAGTGCAATTTTGCTCGAAGAAAATAAAACACTCATAATCGGGTGAAATAAACTGAGGAAAAATGGCGCGTGCCCCTTATGCGATAGGCAAATCCAGGTGTAGCAGCAGGCTAACTCTCCCCTCCCCCTCTCCCTTTTTAATTGCTCCATTTTTCCCCGTTATTGAACACTTCTGTAGCAGCTTGAAACCAAAAAACCTCGTTACCATGCCAACCGTTAATCGAAAAAAACCTAAAAGATTGTAATTTTTTTATATTTTGGTCCTATATTCTGTCTCGAGTACTAAGTCAAGTTAAATAATCAGTTACAGAAAAGCGTTATTTTTTACCTCGGATATTTTGGAGGGAGGGGGGTGTTTAAATGTTTCTCTCTTTTAAAAACTTGTTGACAAAAAGGCCTAAGTTTGTGGTTTTCTATCCTTGGTCAACTCTCTTATTTACGAGAGCCTCGCTTCCAAATATGATGCATGGGATATGTCGTCCTTCGCGAAATTGCTTTTCGGAAGTCCTTTGTTTCAAGGTCATCAAAGCCGCGGAAAGGAACTCGAGCCAACAAATACAAGGGCCGTAGCAGGGGTGGGGCACTGGGGGCACGCCTCTCCCAATATTTAAAAAATATATAAGGAAATGACCAGTAGGGGCGTGGCTGTGCCCCCCGATATTTTGTCTTTGTATTGTGCCCCCCTCCCCCAAAATCAAAGGCTTGCTACGGCCCTGAATATACAAATATATACAGTCGATAAGGTTAAACGCTTTGTTTTGGGAGAGTTGGGAGAATCCCCCTCCCCCCCCCCCCCCTTTGGAATGATCCGCAATTCGTACGTGACTGTCTACTGTGATCTAGAATGCGGAACCCTCGGAGAGAGGTCTTTATAAAGTGAGATACTCCTTTCAGCATTGACATTCTCCCTACAGTTCCGCAAAGAGCGAATTATCTAGAGAGGAATACTAGCATGTGCGAAATGCGTTTCATTGTAGCCTTCTTGTTACTGATGGTGATTCCCGCAGATTGTGCGGTAAGTGAGATTGAGAATGTTTTAGAATGTTGTAACAATATACAATAATAATGCAATTGGATTTCTACTGCGCAACTATCAATGTAAATTTTCCGGTTACGCAGTAATGAATGGTACATCACCTCAATGGTAGCCATCATAATAGCTGTATATTTGCGATTTAGGTTTGCCCAGATGCATCTCTGCAAAAATGTCTGGATCTTATACCCTCTACAACTGCCTGCGACGTAGCCAAGAGCTGGCTACATACACAAAACAGCCCTGTTACAGCGAAGATTTGTGATCAACAGAGACAATCCATGGAGGCCTCTTGCAAGAGCATCTGTCCATCAGGCAATTCTATATTCTCGGCTTTCATTTATACAGTTTAAACGATTAACTTATTTTGTTTTTGTTTAATTATAGTGTCTTGTACAGCATGTTTCCAAAAGGTCCACAAAGCTGTGGCCGAATGCGTCGATTTCTTTGCCAAGATACAGACATCTACAAGTAGCTGCGAAGTTCTCAAGAGAAATCTTATTCAGCATTGTACACAACCAAAAATATGCAAGGGTCAGTAAAGGAGATCAAAAAAATTTCTCCAGATAAACGTTTTCTGCTGATGAAATATCCCACAAAAGCTACAACGGCTGTGTCGTGCCAAAGGTCAATCGTTAACCAACCCAGATACTTTTACATCACGTCTAGATCTGACCGGATTATGCTGAAAGGAAACTCAGATACAACTTCCTGTGTAAGACTAATCGTGTTTTTTTCACTCCCTACAGCATGTAAAAACTCGTTTTGTCAAAATGGCGGCTCGTGCCACACAGGCCCCACTCCCCACGTGATTTCGTGCAAATGCCCCAAAGGGTTCACGGGAATCTATTGTTAGTTCAGTAAGTAGGCGTAAGGCCGATTTAGACAGCACGGTTTAGTCGTATGCTATCTGCCTACGACGTTTCTTAGCCCTGAATTACACACTACGACTTTCATAGCCGAGCATCGTAGCGGAGCCGTAGGTTAATTTACACTCTGCGATTCGAGTTGTAGAGATGTCGCGGGTAAGTCGCATGCAACTAAATCAATCGCACTGTCTAAACAGCCTTCTTTTGAAATATTGGACGCTCTATCTTTGCAGTCAAACGCTATCTCAATTTTAATAAATTCCCTATCAAGTTAAATAACAAGTTATTTAACGCACTCTTCTCGCCGATCCTATTGTACAACTCGGACTCATTGGGAGCTTACGATGCGATAAATTTTCAAAAATGGGAAACAGACCCCATAGAACGCTTGCATTGCCAATTTTTCAAATACTACTTTGGCTTGAACAAACGCGCCCCGAATGTCTCTGCCCGAAATGAGGCCGGCAGATTATAGCTAAAATCAACAATATTACGTAACACCCTACTGTTTTGGCTCCATATTCAAGCATTACCAGAAAATAGTATTGCCAAACAATGCATGAAAATTTCTAGCGAATTGACATGTTCGGGTAAATCGAGCTTCATGTCCTCAATATGTAAGATACTAGAAAGATTTGATGCCCCATATAATAAGGAGACGATTTATAACAAATTTAAACTAGGAAAATTAATCTCAAATATTACAAACGAATCTTAACGTCATCAAATGGGTCTTATAAATCTGAACAATAAGCTAATTTTTTACTCCTCTTTCAAAAAAGACACAAAATCTAGTGAATGCTATGATAAAATACTTAAGAACACAGACAAGCTTTAGCCAAACTCAGACTAGGGAATCTTAATCTAAACATAGAAACAGGCAGACACACAAAACCTCCGATTCCAAGAGAGAAGCGTATCTGCCAGATTTGTAACACTTTAGAAGATGAAAAACATTTCATGCTTTTCTGCGTCTCATCCCACTCTGAACGAAAGCAATTATTTTCTGATATCCAATCCCACTACATTTTCTTTGACAATCTAAGTACATGATGATAAAATTCTGTTCCTTTTTAATAATGTTGACCCTTTTGTGAATAAGAAAGTAGCCCACTTTATATGCAAAACATTTAAATCAAGACCGAATACTCTCATTTAAGCCATATTATGTTATGCAATACCATCAATGTAAATGGAATGCAAATAAATAAATGTAATGTAAATGGATGGGTCCGATTGCAGTCTCTGCATTTTTTCGGCATTGGCGTATTGGACCGGATAAACAATATTCTTCAAATTTAGACAGCAATATCTTGCTTGACACTAATTGCACCGTTAATACTAAAACGGCATTTAGAGTTCTACAAGTCATTAAATTACGCCAATGTTTTTATTTTTGTCTCACAAGGGAAAATTTTACATGGTTTGCGTGTTTGTATGTTTGCCAACTATTTAAACTAGAGCTCTGAGTCCACGTTCGGTCGTTCCTTTCAGGTCGTTGCGACGCCAAACATCAATGTAAGAATGGCGGCACATGCGTTGGTAAGAACACGTGCTCATGCTCACGTGATTATACTGGGCCCCAGTGCAGTCGCCGTCGCCTCGGCACAGCAATCAACCCCGCACCTAACGCTAAAGCCATCTTGGATGCTGGAGATAGCGGAGGAAGTGGTCTGTATTGGATCCAACCTCCTGGAGAACCTAGCCCTGCGTTGACATACTGTGACATGGATTACCAAGGTGGAGGGTTTAAAAATTACACTGAACTATATTTGCTATTTTTGCTTATTGCCTTATGCTAGCATACATCATAATAGGGGGATTCCGCTAAGAGATCACGTGACCTTTTCAGTGGCAAATTCAAGCCAAAATAAAGACTTAAATGACTGCGCCCGTCACCCCAGAGAACGAAAAAAAAAAAATGAATATCTAAATAAAAATAAACCCTTTCCGAACTTTCTGGCTTTATTCTTAAGCGCTAAATACGTTGCTTTTTGTTGCTGTTATTATGCCGCTAAAGGCCTGAGCGCGCGCTAGTTGGCCACCCGAACAATCACGTGATCTCTTAGTGAAAGTCCCCTATTCACAACATCATTAAGCTTCGTAAAAAAAACAATGCTGGTGCTTAGTACGCCCTTCTGTCAGGTACTTTCAAGTAGTTCGGCAATTGATTTTTTGTCTTGTGTTTAGCCGAAAAAAGCTTGCTAGCAATGCTGACTGATTTGGCGCTCTTTGCCTCACCCGTCAATTTATCTCCTACGTTATCAACCATCAAGTTATCTCCTACGTTATCACCCGTCAAGTTATCTCCTACGTTATCACCCATCAAGTTATCTCCTATGTTATCACCCATCAAGTTATCCCCTACTTTATCACCCATAAAGTTATCCCCTACGTTATCACACATCAAGTTATCTCCTACGTTATCACCCATCAAGTGATCCCCTACGTTATCACCCATCAAGTTATCCCATACTTTATCACCAATTAAGTTATCTCCTACGTTATCACCCATCAAGTTATCTCCTACGTTATCACCCAGCAAGTTATCCCCTACGTTATCACCCATCAAGTTATCCCCTACGTTATCACCCATCAAGTTATCCCCTACGTTATCACCAATTAAGTTATCCCTTACGTTATCACCAATTAAGTTATCCCCTACATTATCAACCATCAAGTTATCCCCTACGTTATCACCCATCAAGTTATCCCCTACTTTATCACCAATTAAGTTATCCCCTACGTTATCACTCATCAAGTTATCCCCTACGTTATCACCCATCAAGTTATGCCCTACATTATCACCCATCAAGTTATCTCTACGTTATCACCCATCAAGTTATCCCCTACGTGATCACCCATCAAGTTATCCCCTACGTTATCACCTATCAAGTTATCCCCTATGTTATCACCCATCAAGTTATCTCTACGTTATCACCCATCAAGTTATCCCCTACGTGATCACCCATCAAGTTATCCCCTACATTATCACCCATCAAGTTATCCCCTACGTTATCACCAATTAAGTTATCCCTTACGTTATCACCAATTAAGTTATCCCTTACGTTATCACCAATTAAGTTATCCCCTACTTTATCACCCATCAAGTTATCCCCTACGTTATCACCAATTAAGTTATCCCTTACGTTATCACCAATTAAGTTATCCCTTACGTTATCACCAATTAAGTTATCCCCTACTTTATCACCCATCAAGTCATCCCCTACGTTATCACCAATTAAGTTATCTCTTACGTTATCACCAATTAAGTTATCCCTTACGTGTCTCAATTCCCAACTACAGCTATCTAATGGGAGTGATTTCCTGTTGTGTGTGATTACTTTTTTTCTTCTCATTTATAGGAGGAGGGTGGATGTTAGCTAGCTACGGATTTGTTCATGCCACATCAACCAGTCCACTAAACAAAGCAATACCAAACATGAATAACCCAATGGGTTACCTGTGGGAACCTGAGGCGCGCGCAAGCTCCAACGGCCTGGTGAACCTTACACACGGAGCAGTCATGATGGCACGTGCGGCGAACCACATGATCATGGCAGCAGGGGGTAATCCTAGTACAGGCGGTATTGACAGCTATTCATACGTCTGGAGTATCGATCTTCGGCAGAATAAAATCTACAATATAACATTCGCAAACCACAATCGCTTCAATGGTGCGACTGGTAGCAATGGGATACCCCAGATGCATCTCGCGGAGTTCGTGGTGCAAGGACTCAAAGGGGAGACTGGGAAATACGTAAGGTAAGACGGCGTCCCGATTGATATAAAGACAGAAGGCGACGGAGAACTACACACTGTCATCTTACAGTTGTGTTTTATACGTAAATAAAAATAGACTCATAAAATATAACTAGACTGTGATCGTTCACACAAACAGGTTTCATTTTGACCGAAAGCATTAGATTACAACATCTTTACTGCATTTATGATTTCGAACTAGATACGCCCTAGCGGAATCTCTTGGCGCCACTTGGGGCGACTCGTACCCTACAGGATATGGCTTTGTCAATGTTGGAGTTGAGTTTGGTACCATCACACAGGGACCATTCTTCCCGAGTGTTCATTCTGGCGATGGAGGTAGTAATATGAACTACCAGAACAAGATCTTCCAACCGGATGTGCCACGCGGAAGCGAGACGTATGTACATAAAGGCTGGTACTCCGCAACTGCGACGGACAAGATAGGACAGACCTCGATTTGGTTCAAGTAGACTTATGAGACCTCCTTGACAAGGGACCGTAACTGACCGAGACGTTTAGCTTTAGATGGCAATGCATTGTACTGTGCCAATATCCTGATTAGCATTTTCGCGCGCTTCAGTCATTGCGCTTGGAAATAGACTTTCAATAGCACCAGGGGCGTAGCCAGGGGATGGCCAAGGCCCTCCCTTCTAGCAGCCAAAAATACAGTAAATGTATGAGACATTATCTAAGGTACAACATGCCTTGAAAGGGCCTTTTGGGCCCCCTCCTGTTAAAAATCCTGGCTACGCCGCTGAGCACTATCTTAGTACTATATCTAGTTTAACGAGTTGAATAAAACCCCAGACAAACGATGACAGCTTATTTTGATTTGTTGTAATCACCGAAACCAGGATAAAGGCACATGCAAAATGTCGGCATCCATAAAGGGATATTCATATAGTAAGAGGATGAGGAGCAATGAGGATTTATGTGCCCGGGAACACTATCACCGCGTCAAACAATAAGCTACAAGTAGTCAACAGCACTCTTGTACACTGTGCGGCAATACCTCTTTCAAACTTCATTACTAGCAAACTGTGGAGGAATATCAGTGCCTTGCAGGAAGGTATGGCGTTATCCTCGTTTTCGTACGCATTCACTTGACTATTCTGACTTTGTCTTGGTGAACTGTCACTGTACCTTAAGTTAGGTATCTCTCTCCGTCTTGCAGTTAAATGATGGCCGTCGCATGATATACTCTGATTATTTGTCTCTCTAGTATTCGTCCGTATAGTGTTTAAGTGATAGTCGGGGCACGATATTCATGGATTGCAACTCCTGGAATAACAGCTTGCATGCGTAGGGGATCTTTAACGTGGCTATGTCCCCTGACGACTTGCAGTAGTGACACCTGAAAACAGAATGGAGATCTTAGCATACCTTTCACTGCCCTCAACCACAATAGGGGAAGTTTGCTAAGAGATCACGTGACTGTTTGGGTGACAAACTACCCCGCGCAGCAAAATAACAGCAACAAAAAAACAACTTATTCAACGCTTACTAAAAATACTTTTTTTTTCAGAAAGGGTTTAGTTTCATTTAAAGATTATATTTTTTCGTTGTCAGTCACTTCTGTGGTTATTTTGTTTTGAATTTGATTTGCCACCCAGAAAGGTCACGTGATCTCCTAGCGCAAGTCCCCTATTGTTTCACATTGGCATTTAATGCCCGGAAAAGTGATTTCCCAGAATGCATTCTTACCAGCCGGAGTATCCCATAAGGCCACACTGTCCGCAGACATCCACTGAGAAAGCATCACTGGAAATCATCAGGCGTTCCAGGAGCAGCATGCTATAACAAACACAAGACGCATTTAGCAGATACTGTGTTGACTGAAGACGTTCTTTCAGCCGTATCTGATAATTGAATAAGGCACCAATTTATTTTGCATTTTCCTATTTTTACGGTAAAGAAAAATAAGGATTGAATTTCGATTCAATACCGCTGAGGGGGAGGGGGGGTTACATATCTTTTTTATGCCAGTAAGATAAAAAATACATCATTTACAGGATGAAAAGAAACCCAATGCAAAACCTATCCGATTAACATGAATGTCACAAGTAAACCAACGCGGCAAAGAAATGCCTATGCGCCCATTTTTAGAACATGACCGAAACCTCCTGGTTACATAGTTCGTTTCCATCAAAATGTAATTCTCGAATCACGCTCACTAACCTTGCACCGTAGGCTATCAGGCAATCTCTCTCCATTTCCCCTAACCGCAGGCCTCCATCCCTGTGAACACACACACGCATAAGATAAATATTATAAGATAAATATTATAAGATACATGATATTGTACGGTAGTAATAAAAGGTGATGGATGGTGACGATGTGATAGTCAAAGTTATGACTACGGACACATGACAATTATAATGAATGGCGATTACGACATTAGAGAGCTTAAGCAAGTCAACACGAACGGCATCAAAAAACGGCGCGCGCTCTGACGAATTGTTGGAAAAACGGCGTTGACGTCCGTGACCGCGCGCGTAGAACGTAAAAATAGGGAAAATGCCGTTCTAGATTTCCTGTCACGGACGTCAACGCCGTTTTTCAGCAATTCGTGAGCGCCGTTTTTGATGCCGTTCGTGCTGACTTGCTTAAGCTCTCTATTGATACGAACGTACCTCGATCGGCCCTCGGTTGGCTGTCTAGTAAGTACTGCACGAGGTCCCTAGAAAATGCAAAAGTTATTACTATTGAAACATCTCCTCGATTTAAAACAAAAACAATGTATCGTCGGGAACCCAGGGCGGCGCGGATACCGGAAGCCGATACCGGAAGCGCGAAGACGAAAGAAAGAGGGGGAAAAGCTGTACAGGACCCGAAATGATCCCCAAAAGTACCCCAACTCATCCTGGGACCCTAAACGATACCGAGGAGTAAAAAGCAAAAAGAAAGCAGAAGAAATACTTGCATTTTTTTTTCTAAACAGAGTGACTTAAAAAGATTAATTCCAATACAATTACATTGCCCGGCGTTAAACATATAAACCGAGTCCAAAACAAATTCACAACTTTTAATTGCTACTGAAAGGAATAAACTATAAATCTCATTTCCGGTAAACATCACCCCAAAAAATCTATACTCATTTGACAAGCAAACATGTATTTCACCACGAAATCCATGTTCACAAGAGCGAATATTTACCGATACATTTAAGGCAGCCGGTTTGGCCGAGAAGATAGAATGACAAAAGCACACTTAGTAAAACACTCGAACAATCCTTCTGCTACCGTTGCAAAATATTAAGATAGTGTGGCTTTAGTTGAAAGCAATATTTTGTGAGTTTTGAATTTCCTTATGTAGTCGTGCGTACACCCTGGCATTATATCATATGATAGGTCTTTCATTTACCGAATACAAACATACAAAAAAATAACCTTAACACATTTCGCTTCCTACGAAAAGCAACGTGCCCTATCTGTAAAGACTTTCTTTTATGGCTTGTTATGTAAAAATAATTTATCCACACCGGGTTCTTGAAATTACTATAACAGGAAGTTAGTTGACCCCAATACTATAGTTTTAGCTAATGTAAACTGATATTCCTGATAATAACACAAATAGAGCTAAATGTTTCATATCTTTTAAAACTGAAAGCCAATCTTTACATAATTTAGTCTCCTTCGCAGCCCCCAGCGGTCGGAGTCACACAACGCTCCTTGTGTTGTCCATTACTGCATTTCCTTGGGGCTCATTTCGGGGACTCTTGGGGATCGTTTCGGGTCCGGGATCATTTCGGGTCCTGAAAAAAGCTCTGGGTCCCCGAGGATAACAATGCAGTGGGTGGGTGTTGAGAGGGGCGTTTTCGTCCTTACCTTAGCTCTAGCGTGCATCTTATCCAGCACCATATGTTTGAGCTTCTGGTAGTAAACTGGACCAAAGAATATGTAGGCGCTTAGAGGCTCTCTAAAAACCGCACACGAAAAACAAACAAAAAAAAAAAATCAAAAAACAAAACAATACAAATGATCATGGGTTCTTATCAAAGGCAACCGTAAAAGTACTTGTAAAAGCCCAAAATAATTACCCTGTTATGCCGGAGGTAACGTAGTCCTTTCCGGCGTAGTTGAAGCCATGCTTCATTAGAACCTCACAAACGTCTTCGACCTTATCGCCGCCGAAAGCTGAATGAGAAAAATAACGAGAATATTAGTCCCTTATGAGAGGCAGAGCAAGGCAAATGTAACAACGTGGTTAGAACGAGAGGGGGTTAGGTGCTCGATGGATAGAATAGAGCTTAAAGAATGTCGATCAACCACTCCTTTGTTATTGTTTATTATCTAACATACAACGGTTTATACGCAAGAAAACTTCAAAATTTCAAAATCTACGAATGAATACGTCATTGGAAATAATTTGGTTATCTGTTTGACTTAGCCGATAGAAATGGTTTCTTTGAGTCACTCGGCATCGAGCGAAAGCATAAAATGGCGGCGTGATTGGCCTTCTTTAAGATCAAGCTCAAATCTACGTTACAGCTACGTGGGTATCGAAGATAAAAAGGAAAAAAAAAAAACAATACAATAGAAAAACAAATGAGTGCACGAACAAGGCAGAAGCATTGAGTACCTGTGCCATATCCAAAGTGACCTTCCAAGACTCCTGCCTTTCCCGCAATCAGCTCAATCAATTTGCCCACAGTCATACGAGACGGGAAACCGTGAGGGTTCATGATCTGCAATTAAAAGTTATGAAGGTTAGGGTTGGGGCTAGTTTTCTCTAGAGTTCGTTAACATTTGTTCCTGATATTTGCTCGAACATCCCCCTTAACTCCCTCCCATTTTTACTCTAGAAATTGTTATAATTCTTTATCGAAATAGACAGGTTAACAAGAGATATCTGTTCTTGTTCAATCCTCGACTTCTCTGTGCGGAATGCCCCCAAACAATACACGTTATTCCTTATGTCTTTGTTCCTCAACTGGCCTTGACAACCCTAATAGCGAATATTTCACTCATCTAGTCAGGTGAACTTACAATGTCAGGACAAATACCCTGCAAAAGGAAAGAGAGACATGATCAAATTTAGATAAAAGAGATAAATATATATTCAAAATACAAAACTTTGGACTCACCAGGTCTGTGAAAGGCATATCCTCTTGGTTAACAATTAATCCACATACACTGTGAGAAATAAACAGAATACAAATCAGGGGACTTTCTCTTGTACTTTTACGAGGACGTCAATAAACACATAATGAAATTATTGGTCGTATAACACAATACCAAAAGGTTGTAATCAAACAAATGCTATTCATACTACGAGTACGTGTACTTAAGAAGGAAGAACCGGCATTTAATAAACCCAATTACTCTTCCATCTCGTGCATGGACGTTCTCGTGGGCCAATGACCGAGAGAACAAAAATATTCATATGTGGGCTTGTTAAATCTAGATTTTGTTTATCCACAATAGCGAGTTTTTAGGTAAATCATGGCCAATGAAAAATACATGAAACAAACTCTAGTTTGCTTAACAACGTGCCACCCCAAAAATAATCAACTTGTTGGCCATACCCTTTCTGTCCATGACGACTACTGAACTTGTCGCCCAATTCTGGTCTTCGCGTCTGTCTTAAGAGCATCTTGATAAGAAAAGCCTAGGAAGACAATAGAATAGGTAATTATTTCAAACAAGGCTTCGTATCCAGAACAAACCATAACTACGTATGACGAAGGCAACCAAGACCTCTGCAAATGGATCCGACTTTATTAAGACAATATGAATAGACTCCATCTCTCACGCTTTTAAAAAAGCTGGGGTGGATTGAACATATATTGAAATTGAATATATATTGAAACTACGTATGACCAAGGCAACCAAGACCTCTGCAAATGGATCCGACTTTATTAAGACAATATGAATAGACTCCATCTCTCACTCTTTTAAAAAAGCTGGGGTGGATTGAACATATATTGAAATTGAATATATATTGAAACTACGTATGACCAAGGTAACCAAGACCTCTGCAAATGGATCCGACTTTATTAAGATAATATAAATAGACTCCATCTCTCACGCTTTTAAAAAAGCTGGGGTGGATCGAGCACATATTGAAATTGAAATTCTGAATAACGACTTACAATACATTCCCGCAAACAAGTAAAATAAATAAACAACTCTATATGATGGATATATACACGAGGATGTGGGCAAACCACGGGATTACCTCCTCTGGGTTCGACGTGATCAGAACTCTTTCAATGTACACTTCCTTAGGCCCCTTGTAGCTGTTAAGATAAAATTAGTGGAAGATAATGACGCAAGATTGTCAGATCGATACAGATTTACCATTGTCAAACTTCGATAAAGATTAGCTATTGCTGGGCTTTGATACAGATTACCGATTGTCAGATATCGATAGACTGGCCATTGCCAGACTTTGATAAAGGTTAGCCATTGTCAGATATCGATACAGATTGGCCATTGTCGGACGTCTATACAGACTGGTCATGTTTAGATTTCGATACAGATTGGCCATTGTTGGACTTACATATACATTGGCCATTGTCAGATATCGATACAGATTTGCCATTGTCAGGATTGGCTATTGTCTGTGGTCGATACAGATTGGCAAAAGTTGGACTTACATACAGATTGGACATTGTCAGATATCGATACAGATTGGCCATTGTCCGGCCTCGATACAGATTGGCCATTGTTGGACTTGCATACAGATTGGCCATTGTCAGATATCGATACAGATTGGCCATTTTCAGGATTGGCCCTTGTTTGACGTCGATTCAGTTTGGCCATTGTTTGACTTGGATACAGACTGCACATTGCCAGACTTCGATTCTGATTGGCCATTGCCAGATATTGATATAGATCAGCCATTGCCAGATATCAATATAGTTTGGCAATTGTCAGATATTAATATAGATTAGCTATTTGGGTATGTTGAAAATTATAAATGGTTATATATAATGGTCAGACAACGGTTAAGGTTAGCTAAATTGTACAGATCGCAACAGACTACAGACAGCAGACCTGACAGGGACGTCCTTGTACTCCGGCTGCGGAGGCGGCCCTCCGGGTCCTAAGACAAGCGAGATGTATTAGTATCACAGAATATTTTTGTTGGGTTTACCGCAGTTAACCTTTTTTTCTAATTGCGTCATAAGGGTAGAGAGGAATTAAATTATGCTATACAGTTGTTCAGCCATACTTATAGAACTGCCAGTGCTAAAAAACGCAAGACTAGTTCCAGTGCCGCGAAGTTAAATCAGCCTTTTTGTTTTAAAATGGCGGCTTTTTACCGGCTACGATTGTGTTTGTTTTCACCAGAGCACGCGCATGCGCATACGTTATTCAACACTGTCACGTCAAGTGACGCGAGTATCCAGTCTACTTGCCTTGCTGGAGAGGCGTGTTCATGACGACAGGCATGGATTTGTTGATAAGGATCTGCTTGTTCTCAACTCGTTCACCTGATGATTTTTCGGCAAAATGACATCAAAGAATAACATTAGCCAAAAGTATTAGATGATATACCCATCTTACGATAGCATATCTCTAAAAGTAATCTTAGGACACGACGAGCACACACACAAAACTTTTGTTCAGCCTTTCGGATTACACAAATAGCAGTAAAGGGTGTATACTATCTCTTTCCATCAAACCATAGGATATAATAACGCTACGTGTTCCGCGGTTTGTTATTACACTATTAACCAATTTCATCACATTCCCTAATATAGATATTATTGAAGAAATAATGCTTACAGCAATCTAGTTATAGTACATAGTACCATGCGCAAAGTATTAAGATATAAGATACTTTTGCCGACAAGCCAGTTCGCTGACCACCTTGGTTGTTTCGCCGACAGCATAAGTCGTTTCGCACGACAAAAAGTTCGTCCATTGTCGGTGTATGCGAATGCGTTTGACGTACCTGGGGCTCCGATACCATCGGCGTCCAGTGGCTGATGTCTCCATATGACCTCACCGGTCTGAGCATCCTTACTGGGACCTGGAGACACCAAAAACTCGTCAAGGAAGCGAAAAGCAATGCTCCAAGGAGCACTGAGGAAACAACACGGTAACTTATACTTGTCAACTTACCCATTACCCGGTCAAATGTCTGTGGAAGAAACAACAAAGGAAATAACTTAGACATAAGAATTAAAAATGAATCACAATATAATGAATGTGAGGTGTTAGGGGTGAGCATGGAGATGTTTGGAAGGATACTGCTGAGTGGACATAAGTCGCTTACCTGATTTGCATATCTCTTTAAAGTACAAACTTGCTTGCGATAAACGAGACATCGTCCAAATCCTAAATAATCGAATCGATAATATTAGTTTTCTCGTTAAGCTAAACGCAATGTATGAGGCACAATTGAAAAACTCTCACCTCGATCGACTGACGCTTTGTTCAGAATCAGGGCGTCCTGATGAAAAATGTAAAAGGCGAGTTAACCAGGGCCCATTTAAACTGATACATAGCATAAACTAAACAGGTCCGTTCGAGCAGAATACAAATTACAATGTGATCAAGTCACGTGGATGGAAAACCACAAATGAGCAAGAGTTCTAGTTTAGTTCAGGATTACCCCACCTCGATGTCATATCCACTGTAACTCATTACGGCAACTGTGGCATTTTGACCTAAACAGAGATAGAACATATCACAAAGTGCACTTATAATTCATACAACTAACACTGTACAAAACTTGTAAATATAAAGTTCCTTTCAACAAGAATTGACGATACTCCAACGGCAGCACAGCTAGTGGTATTGTGACCATGATAAAGTTATATGAGATATACTATGATTGAGTTAAAGTGAGGGTTATACATTTACCTCCTGGCAGCTTGTCAAACTGTATCAAGTCAATTGTCTAGAAAATTAAAAAATTAATAATAATAAAATAAATAAATAAATATATATGTCTCTAGGCAAGATCGTCCAAAGCAACAAATATACAAATAAAAAGGTCGTTTAAAAACTCTTGACTTCTTTTAATTTCCACTATAACAATGATAAGAGCGCACCTTGGTTCGTACGAGCGGGACTTGTGGGTATACGAGGAAGTACAGCAAAGTGTCGATCCTGAAAAATTGAATTCATTTATAATAACAGGTAATAGACAAATATTTTAACCTTGTTTGTAACTATCCGCTCGAGGTAACATCAAACGCCGTCGGATAAGCTAAGAATTGTGAAAAATGCCCCCTTTTCACCCAGTTAAAAAAAGGTTCTCATGCTTCTTCGTAATTTTTTATATACGTTTGAAACCGGGTTCTTTATCAAACACTTTTAAAATGAGCCCTGACTATACTAAATCAGGCGGAAAACAGACATGCATTATGCGTGCTCTAGTATGCGTAGTTATGTTTTATTAGCCCATTATGAGTGCCTCACCTATTTCTTTGGTTATAACCGATCGATCCTGAAAATAATAGCACCAGAAAAATATGAATAACCTCCATTCCTATAAAGCCGTCGTTTCAAGCAGGGAGAGGGGAAAAGCTGAGGGAGGGGAGGGGTTAAACTGAGGGAGGGGAGGTACGGGACAAGGTATGGAGGCATCCTGTTTTGAGCAGCAGGATGAAAAAGGTGTTTAAAGAGCTGGAGTTGGGGGGTTAAGCATCAAACGAAGCGGGAAGCAAAACTATAATAGTGTATTAATATCTAAGACTTTTTAGTAAAACTATTATAAGGACGTCTGTTTCTGGTTAAGGGGGAATGTGAGAGGTTAGGGTTCGACCTTACCCATGGCTTGCTTGCCCATTGCACATTGGTACGTGTTACGAGGCGACTGGTTGTGATGTGGATAGGGGATGAGACCGGCGCAGACACCCAGAAGCGTGAAAGGTTCAATCTCCAGATGAGTGGTACTCCTGCAGCCCATTCAAACATTCATTTGCCATGTAATGCCATGTCGGACACAAAAATCAAGACACCAAAGGAGTTGGCAAGCAAGGGGCACAGGGAGGAATTGCAATCATCCCAAAATCTTTTTTCATTTGGAGTCTTTTTTGTGCGATAATTCTAAGTACGCCATGGAGTAAAGAATCTGTATTCTAATATCTGCGCTCTGACTGCTAAAAGTTGAAGGACAAATTATAACAAAGGAATAAAAAAACCCTTGAAAATAAACATTCAAAGCATATGTCCTTTGAAAGGTCGCATAAGAAAGCATTACCCGGATTTTTTAGTTGTCCGCCGTTAAGTTCGCATTGTTTTAGCTGTACCATGTAGTATTTCTCCTAAGTTTATACAAATATAGCACACTTTCAAGCCGTGACAGCCATTGCCTATTTACGTACTTGTTGACCGCGGTCTCATAGAGAGCTATCTCGCTGTCATTCTCTTCATTGACATCAAGGTATTCCACCAGACCCTCGTGCAAGAAGTCTTCAAAGCTCCTACAAGGTTATGGTTATAACATGGTTAAATGATTAAAACTTACAAGAACATCACATTCACGGTAATAAGAATCAAAATCCTGTATCAAGTAAAAGTCTTTTTTTTTTAATAATGCAAATACCCTCAGCACAATTTCAAAAAATGTTATCACATTGCGACATTTACATACGACGGTATCAATTTACATTGCTGTTATTATATAAAAAAGTGGAATACCTTATGGGGGGCAGGATATATTTTTCTGAAGGAAATACGTGCCACACTATCTTCTTATATTTATCTACCTGAAACCTTGGTTGAGTTCTTTGATGTGTCTGTCCGTGACTCGGGGTTTTCCGCCTTCAACTATAATGTACGGCCTGGAATTATAGAAATAATAAAGTATGAATGAAAATTAGAGGTTGGTAAAATAGCTATGGATCTGGGTGACCACTATGACACACACCTGCACACTCTTCCGCCATCTGATGCGATATTGACGAACCTGAGAAACAAATCAACAGAGATAATGGGTCATATAGTTTTCTACATACTAGATAACGGGATGCAAGAGTTTGTACTCCGTTCAACACATTTTGTGGCAAATCTTCAGGTTATGGTTTAAGTTAAAAGGGAGGCGACATGACGGAAAAACATGGCTTGACGTTTCCAATAAGCTCATTTCACATCAAATAAGGCGTAAAATTCCCCTAATTACTAAGTGAGTTATATCAATCAAAATATCAAATGCGACTTTTTGTAGTGTCATTGAAATTTGAGCTTTTGGTCCCTGAGCCAATACATGGCGCGAGGATGATCAAGGAAAAATCTTAAAAAGCCAAAATCTGGGTATGTGCACTTCTGCCTCATGTTATATGTGTTTTGAAAAGTGAAACGCAGTCCGGAATACAAGGAAATTATGGCCATTGTAAGAAATTGTATCTTCTTTCTTCATCTCTTCGAATATTCAGGGTTTTTCCTTCATGTCAGGGGAGGCGGGTTAAATAAAAAAAAAGAAGAAGAAGAAGAAGAAGCGGGGAAGCAGTCGCCGCTGTGTCACTGCTTGGAGTGTAGTGGGAGAAGAGCCCTTTTGCTCTAGCTAATTAAAAATAGTCTGCTTACTTGTGTTGGTGGTTAGGGCAAATCGAAACGAATTCATTGATGTAGCCCGCTGAAAAAGAAAGACACAAGACATCATGTCGGCATGGTTTCCTGTTTTCCAGCAGAAAATGTCAACCCTATGTTATCGTTGGTGTCCTACTACATTATCAATGATAACTATATAATCCACATCCTTTTCTTATAACGGTAAACAGATGTTCGCGAACATCAAGCATAAAGTGAGCAAAATCGATATTTTAGTATCAGAGTCGTAGTCTATTCATGATAAGGTCATGCCAGGTACCAGGTCCTATGGAAAGCGATCAAACTTTGGCTTGCATGCAAAACCTGTGTAACTCAGCTACCATTCGACTGCGATGCAGTGCACATACACTACAGTTACATTGAAATAATTGGTCCGTAGTAATTACATAACTACACACCTCTACGCATCAGTCTGAAGGTGCGGACCAGGCGCGTGTAGTTCTTCACGATACCAAGGATGACCCCTAAAACGGACGAGAAGAAATTCCATGTCCGATCAGATAATGTAAATGTCCACTAAGAAACATCTCAGCTGAAAATATCTCCTCTCGACCGCTCGATTCAAGCGAACTCAATGAATACAACAAGTAGGATCAAGTTAACTGGAAATGCTGTCCGGAAATCATGTTTTATTACCGTTAAGAAATACTGTGTAGGTAGAGCTGTGGCTTGTTTCTTCTCCGGACAAAAGATTGACATCCTGAACAAGCAAAACGATGCACATTATTCAAGCACATCAATACCACTTTTTTATTACTTAAATTTAAGATTCCAGTTGAAGTCTTAAAATTATTTCATTTGCCAGCACTTTTGATAAATTTATTAATATATACAAGAATCTAAAATTGGGTTCATGGAAGCAAGGTGTACTGGGGATTGAAAATAATTGTCAGGAGCTCGCATATTTCTCACACTCGTAGTGAAGAACACAATAGTTTGAGGATGTATAGCTTTTCGACCATATGGAAAGTCACACGTGCCTACCGTTATAGGCAAGGCGGATAAAGTACCATGTGCTCACCTCCACGCCAAGATTATAGGCAAGGCGGATAAAGTACCATGTGCTCACCTCCACGCCAAGATTATAGGCAAGGCGGATAAAGTACCATGTGCTCACCTCCACGCCAAGATTATAGGCAAGGCGGATAAAGTACCATGTGCTCACCTCCACGCCAAGATTATAGGCAAGGCGGATAAAGTACCATGTGCTCACCTCCACGCCAAGATTATAGGCAAGGCGGACAATTGGCTCTTCATCTTGATCTGTGGTGATATGGGTCATCAAAGCGAGGTTCTTTACAAGTCCACAAGCCTAACAAAACGAACAGAAAGACTATCAGGTTTTAAGGCCCTATTTGTCACGAGCAGGAAGATGGCTTCTCGTATAAAAAAAAAAAAACAAAACATATGGAAAGGGGCGTTTATAATCTTATGTTTTTTTTCAGTTATAAGAAAGAAGTTGTTATAACCGTTTCAAGTTCCAACCAGAAATATTTTCAGGTAGTCCTCACACTGGTGATGCGCAGTCCCAGTGAAAAAGTATTCATCACAGCCGATAAACAAATGGGGATTTCACCTACGAAGCAAAGTTTCAGCACAAAAAGTTCCCCGAAGTTTCCCCACTTTGAAAGACCCTGTCCGGCTGAGCCAGTTAGCTGCGTTAACAGAAACTTGAATATTGCAAAAAAAAAATAATATTTGGGCCATTCATTCATAAATGGTGATGGATGTTTCAAGATTAGAAGGAAAATCGAGAACTGGATTACGAAGCAAGAATGCTGAGTCAACGCTCCTGTTACGCTTTCTCTTTTATTATATACATACTGAGAAATACTCACTGAAAACATACAGTCGTTTGACAAAAGGTTGTCATCAAACGGCTTTGCGACTACGCGACAAGCCCGCATGTAAGCATGGGTAAAAACCACCGAAGCGCCTAGTTGCATAGATTAGCCACTGCTACACCTGTACACCGTCTAAGTCTGAAGTTATGCAGTGGCTAATATATGCAGTTAAGCGCTTCAGTGGTTTTTACCCATGCTTACATGCGGGCTTGTCGCGTAGTCGCAAAGCCGGTTGATGACAACCTTTTGTCAAACGACTGTATTCAGTAGATCTTCATTCGTTCACTGGTCTCAGCAAATCAGAGGCGTGAATATTCTGATTGGACGAACGATATTTTTTTGATGCTCTTGAATGGCTTCAATCCAAACTCATCAACGAGTGCATAAATATCGCACAAGCATTCTCCATTTAGTAATTTATTTATTTCATAGATGTCGAGATTTTAGAGATTAAAAAGTGCACTACTTGTGTAACATGAGCTACAGGCTCGTGCGCGAGTGAGACAGATTCATTTCAATGTAAGTTTCTGTCTGTCTTCAAAAGGCTAATAAACAAATTTTTCATTTAGTTATGATTGCATACTCAAAGAGTAGAGTAGCCCAGTTAGTTAGGTCTAACTCTGGAATTAAAAGTGTACTTCTACAATCTTCAAAACATTAATATTCATTATGCGTTTTGATAAAAAAAACGACGTTACCTTGTCTTATATACACCTTTATGTGCTTTTGCCGACTTATTAAAAAAAAAAACATTTTTGATGAACGCAAACATGAGAGCATTTATCACCAGTATTTGAAATTGAAGATTGGAAAAGATAAAAAAAATGAGTAATGTCAAATATCTAACTCATTCTAACCGCATGACATGCATAGCTCAATTCTAACCACTCCAAATAACTCGATGAATTGCGCATTTGTCTTTGCGAGAAGAAGTTGTTGTTTTGAGCTGATTTGCCTCGAATTACGTACAATAAGGTCGTGCGTAAGTCAATTTCAAACTTCATATCATATTGAGCACTGTCTTATTTTGGTTCCCTTCGTTAAAATAATAAAAGTTGGGAATGTCATTCTTTTTGTTTCCTGTTATCGCATTCACAGAACAAGCCAGATAAGGACACATCAATTTTATTAAAAAGTTACTCCTTGGGAAAAGGGTATCTGACAGGTGAATATAGCGGTGGACGCCAGTGGTTTGACAGCCATTAGGTTTGCACCTTCTTATCCTGTATGTTAGTCGCTAGCCATGCTAGTGAGGAAGACCGATGCCAGAGGGCGCATCTCAACAGAAAAACACGGGGAAAACAAGTTTACTGCCCTTGAGACGCGAAGTATGGACGTGGACTGGAGTTTCTGTACCCAGGCTCAGATCAATTGCATTTGAGCTTAGAACAACAGTAAACACTGATCAAAGAAAAGTGCAGTAGAAAAGTGATTTGGGTACATCTAATTGACGAAAATGAATGGTAAGAGTAAGATAGATTTGGAGAACTGGATTACAAAGACGCAAGAACGCTCGGTGGCAGCTATCGCGTTAGAATCTCTACTCTTTATTGTCATCGACTTGTGCGCTGTGATCGGCAACGTATTCGTGTGTCTGGCGGTCTACCGTAACAGGTCGCTACGGACAGTCACCCATATATACATACTGGCACTGGCCATCACGGACTTGACAGCTGCTGTCCTGTCCCGCCCGCTGTCCATAGGCGCTGCTATCATGGGCTCGTGGCCGTATGGTCACGTGGTTTGTACCGTGCAAGGGATCATTGAGTTAGCTGGGAATGCATTTTCGCTTGTGCTTGTCTCGCTCACAGCGGCCAGTCGATATTTTAAGGTGGTGAAACCAGCCTTTTTCGTTAAGTTCTTCTCGACAAAAACAGCTGTAGTGTCCGTGTTTGCTTCGCTTTTTGCATGTGTACTGATGACGGCTGGATCTCCAAGACTAGCTGGCGCCGAGTTTCAGTTCGGTCCACACTTCATATGCATGCCACGATTCCGTAGCCCGAATATGCAAGCTGCTATTAGTATACCAAAGATAACGCTGTTCATCTTAATTCCTACCATAACTATCCCTCTCTGTTACTGGAAGGTTTACCGCAAGGTAAAAAACCACGTAGTGGCTGTTGCGCCTTCCCTTGCGAGACCACTGAACAGCACATCCCGTGGATTCAAGTATGGAGCAGCTGATGCCAATATAACTAAAACAGTACTGGTTGTGCTGATTGTCTTTGTCATTCTCTGGATTCCGCTGTTCATTATAGCACTCCTGTATTCTCTGGGTACCTATCAGCCAAGATGGTCTCACGTGATGTTTGATTATTTAATATTCTTGACTGCAGCATGTAATCCGATAGTCTACGGGCTATTCAACAGAGAATTCCGCAGTGAATTTCGCAGGATTTCTTCCTGTATTTCAGGCAAAATACTGAGAATTAAACATACTTCGGCCCTGCGACCAACGTGACCCTTAATAGTCTATCAAGACCGAAGACGGAGGGCACGTTTTTAGGAAAGTTTTCAAAGTTCCGAAGAATGTAAGCTTTATGCATTTTCGTTTGACTCGTTCTTGCTTGAAAAAATGGCCTCGTTATTGAACAGTTTCATTAGGTTCATAAATTCATATAAAATGGGCGACACTGGCAAATTCAAGCCAAAAAAGAAAAAAAAAAAACAGAAATGGCTGAGCACGCCAGAGATCGATGAAAAAAAAAATACAAGGCATTTTCGCCCACAATCCATTTCACTACGCTATCGCTCCCAGTTTCCTATTTGCTTAAGATGAACCTAAGGCGATTTAAACGATGTTTATTTTCTTTAGAGGTGGAGCAAAACACCTCATTTTGTCATGGTTGTTTGCGAATGTTTTCCATGCATACTAACCTCCCCCTCGGGCGTGTCTGAGGGGCACAGCATCCCCCATTGCGAGGGCTGCAACGACCGAGGGCCACTAACTTTGCGGGTTTTCTCAAACTAGAGATAAAAGGAAGATAACATTATCTTTAGTTGTGGGCTTGTGGAAAGCAGAGGAGTCCAACCTAACCCTAGTGTTTTTTTGACGAATGTCAAGGCTAGCCTTGTCTACGGCTGATTCTAGAAAGGATACACGTCTCACTTGTAAAGCGGTTGGGAGGCTGAAGATCCATGTACAGTACACAAATACATACTAGTTGGGTGCGATATTTAATGGGAGGCTTACCTGACTAGAAATTCTTGTCATCATTCCTAGTGCCGAGATAAATGACAATCGGGATAGAACCTGCCAGATTAATGATGGAACACTAAGCTCACTGCCTAGGCCAGTCGTTTAGAAAGGCCATCAGTAAGAGGACGTTTCATTTTGAGAAGGGTTATAAAAAAGAACCTCTTCACTAAATAAGTTGTAAACTCCGTGATTAGGACTTTAAAGCTCCGCTAAAAGTTTGTGTTGTCTTCCGCCTATATCCTGGATAAAAAAGGTCTTTTTGAAAGGTTAGCGCTAACCCAGAAATAAATACGTCTATCCTGACATTTGATTGGATAAAGGTGTTAACTTGCTTTCTAGCATGAACAAGGCCCAGGATATCAGGATGTATAATTGCATAAACTAAAAGATTTTCAACCTCAATTGGAGGTTGCAACATATCTACTTTGCAACATGTGTGTATACCTGAGTGACTCCTGCACGATTCATGTTGAATCGTTTGATTACCCAGTTGCCCTATAAAGGATGAGATTGCAACATTAATTTAGTCATACATGGTAAAGCATGTTCACATAGACGTGACAAAGTCGTACAACGAGCTTCACGAGCTGTTTTCCGAGAATAGTTCACGAGAACTCATTGCTGGAATGCGAGAGGCAGGACAAAGTAATCTCCGGTAATTACCTTTTCGGATAGGCAAAAAAAAAAACCTGCAGAAAAGAACAACCTCCTCAGATATCGTTTATGCAATTGATGTTCGGGCATTCTTGGAACAATGGTTAACTATTCAACATGTTATTTTGATACGAGTCTTAAAAGCACTTACTGAAGAGATAGCGTGAACCAAGCCATTGGTGATCAGATCCTGCCTCATGTGCTTGACAATATCAAACTAGAAAATGATAAAATCCTTTTCATTCTTACTTTAAAGTTCAATGAAAGAAAGCATGGGATTGAAGATATGATTTTTTTTTATACTGTACATACTTGAGCTGCTCTCTGAGGTTTTGGGATAGTCGTATCAGCTATTTTCTTCAGCTGTAAAAAAATGTAGAGACAGTGTAATCTTATGGAAAATCCCGCTTGTTCACAATGAGCAGATGTCTTTCTAACATTTTCACACCTTCGAGATTATAAATCATATTTTATGCGATTTTCAGTTATGCAGTTGTTGCTGATGCTGTTATTGTTGTTATGTTGTTGTTGATGTTGATGTTGTTGATGATTGATGACGATGATGCCGTTGTTGATGTCATGTAGTTGTTGTTGTTGATGATTATGATGTTGATGTTGGCATTGTTGTTATTGCTGCTACTACTGTGTAGTGTTAACCTGATCAAAGCCATAAACACACTCACCTCATTACTGAATCGTTTAAAGAGATCCTCAAACAGCAGAGAGAGCAACTAGATAAATATAAACATTCACAAAATTGTTGGAATACTCCTTGACAAATTTTGATGCCAGACTACAATGAACACATACCTGGCCTGCCAGCTCCAGACGCTTGTTGCCATAGTAGTCTCGGTCATCAACTTGGGCCTACAATATACAGTTTCTCATTACAAATTCTAACTTGCCTTCAAGAATCTGCTGTCCAGATGCGAGTGCTCACTTCCTATTTATAAACTACAATGCTGGACAAAACTGTTGACACCTTTATTTGATTTTTTTACTGCATATGGAATCCAACATAACACCTCCCGCGCCCTCCTCTCCCCAGTACAATGTTGTTAAACTCGGGCTGTCTTTCTCAGAATTTGAGCATGGTTACATCCAACAAAGGGGGGAAGGGGGTTTCAGTGACATTGTCTTGGGAAGAAAGCTAGTTGATTAGTGATAATCGAGAAACCCGACTTTTTTAGTTTTTGTCCAGCATTGTAGCAATGCCTATTCGGTAGGATAGAGTAGGTTCATGGAAGCTTGTAATCAAATAATAAGCTTTAGGTATAACAGTATAATCAGGTCTCATCACGGAGGCAATTTTTGTAAATTTAAAACATACAGTAGCAAAAACAAGTAATAATCATAGGAAAATCCCATAGTCTAACTAACAAATCAATAAGAATATACAGTACAGTATATACACCCTAATATGTGCAGAACAGTATTTGTTTAATACAAACCTCGTCTGTTGAGGCCAGGATGACCCTCCTGATCATGAGGGCCAAATAAACACACTTTGCTCTATAGTTGTACTTGATCACCTTAAATAAAAAAAGAGGTACGGTAAAACTGAAGCCTTTCAAAAGGACTGAAAAACTTTGTCCCACAGCTTTCTCACATTTTTCCAGTTCAAAGTACTTATTCTGTGAAAGGTGAATTGTATACCTCAGATTTTAGCTTTTTGTTGTTGCTCATTCTTAGGATAACAAGGTATTGATACAGAAAACAAAAATCAGAGCCTGTTTTAATCACTTTGAAACAATGACTGAATATTGCAACATGGACATCTGGGTGGCAATACACATGCTTCTCACTGCCTGCGTACACCTCCTTAACCACTTACAGTAGCATGACTATCATAGCTACTATTAGGACAATACAGGGCACAAGAGAAGGTACAAAGAATATGATAAACAAAGGACTTACTGGAATGTGGGCCAGCAGCACAGAAGCCAAAAGCTCTCTGGCCTCATCAATTTTGCTTCTTGATTTCCATGTGGCTCGTTGGCGAACCTTACTTCCCATGTAACGCAGTGCCTTAAGAGCAAAGATTTTTGTTATTCTTTCAGTGAAACTTGGGTTATAATAAAAAAAAGTACTTAGGATACAGTAATGACACTAACTCTCAAAAAAGTGAAAGATGTTTTTGTAGAGGCCTATTCCTTCCTTAACCTCCTAACAATACACATCTTCTCCAATTACTTTGTTTCTAATGAAAACCCCAGATACATTATGCCTGAAACTTGCATTTCTTTAAAGGCCTTGTATAAACAACGCTAGCAAAGCTGAAAAAAACAGCCAACACATTGATGGGCATGGGAATGCTGGTATCGTTTGTACATCATTCTTGGAGGTAATGTGTAGTTCATCCACAATTCCTTTGATTATGGTCAGCCAAGGGAGGCTCTGCCATGTTTGCACACAACTTTCCCATGTGTTGACAGCATGCCCCACCTGTAATTTGGTGAAGATGTTGAGTTTGTGGCACTCCTCAAGGGATGGAGCAAATGCACAAACAACTTCTTCCTCGCATCCAATCATTTGCACAATCTCTTGCTCACTCTCTAGCCCCATGGCCTTGAAAATGACGACAACTGGGAGGTCCTGTTCAGAATAGGAGTTACTATAATATTGGATATGTGGATACCTGAGTGTGCAGAGTTTAAAGTTCTTGCGTGCAAGCATGTAAAAGGTAAAAATGAAAGCAAAACCATTGTGGGTACTTCTCTACTAATTTGAAAACTGCAAGCTAAGAGAGTCTAAATATCGAATTAGCACTATCAGAGATTTCAACTGGTAAACAGGTGTGAGTGAAAACTCTGGTTAGATGCAATACCATCAGCCTAGGATACAATTTCTCCCCTTTGTTCATGTAACCCATCCATCTGGCTGAACAATCTTGGGGTCACAATCAGAAATGGTAAGAAGGCGAAAGGGAGGGAGGGAGGGGGGGGGGGGGGTCAAAGTAAAATTTACAAAAATACAATACCTCACATAGGGTGTTGTGCTTCACATAAAATTTCCCTCCTTTGGTGATAATATCAGTTTTTGTCTTTCTCTCAGCAGTGGAACTGATAATTAGATAAAGTTTAAGAAACAACACAAACAGTTAAATGGTAAGCAAATGCAATAGACATATTAAAAATGAAAAACGTTGGTAGAGAATAAAAATGAAATCAAATATCAAACAACATAAACTAGGAAAATATGAGAGTATTCTAGATTAATGCACTTTTCTAAAGAAAAATCTATTCCTACAATGGCACATAGAAAAGCCAGACATAACTTGAATTACAGTATAAGGTAAACATGTACCTCGTTACTGAGCAACAGATGTTCCCCTTCCTGTCGGTGTCGACAATCATTCTGTTCTTGGAAAGCTGCTCCTGAATCAAAATGACTTTCTCTGTCCCATTCACCACAAAGTAACCACCTGTCGAGCAAAGCTAATAATGATGAGCTATTACACTAAGCAGACACATAGCCAGAGATATGAACAGATATAAAACAAGGTATAAAACAAATTCTATAAAATCGTGTGGTTTTTTAAAAGAGAAGACTGCTTTTAGGTGGTCAGTGGGGGCAGGGGGAGGTGTGCACACTCCTCAAACTGACCCTTAAAGAGTTCACTAAATACACTGAGGGGGGAGTGAAGATTTTTACTCAGTCCCCCTTTTTTTTCGGTGCCCTCACCCCTTTCAGAACCCCAAAATTTTCAGAGCCCCCCCTTAACGACCTCAATAACCAAAAATGGAATCTGGAAAATGAATACTGCGAAATGCCCTCCTTGTCTGTTGATGATCCAGTCAAGTTCATCATTATTTCAAATTCGGACATCTCTTCTTCACCACTTTCGGTTCTGGCCTTCATAATTTTATAATTTGTCTTGTATGTAAAATTGGGTAAAAAGGTGCAGGGATTTTTTTCCTCAATCAGTTGCTTGCAGGAGATTTTTTTTTTCAATTTCCCCACCCCCTTTAAAAGTCACATGGTCTGCGCCAAAGGATGCCTGTAAGGAGTATACATTTTACATTTGTTTTTGTTAAGAATAATTTTCTGTATAAAAGGGATAATGTCTAAAATACTGTATAAAACATTGTATGTACATCGTTTTGTGGATTTGCTCCACCACTATTAAGAAGTTTATTTCCATTTATTCCTGTTAACTGATAGTTTATTATCCATGAATCCAACTGTTATATACTGACCCCCGTGTATTCATTTAATGAACACTCCCTTTTCTATGTGCCTGACCAGGGACAGAGTAATAATGAAGTGCTGACCAGACTAACTGCCACAAGTCTACTATGTAAATGGCAAAACAAATTCTCCATAGTCACACTTTCCCAAGAAAGAGAGAGAAGCGATATTGTTTTTCTGAACAATGCTTCACACAGTCACTGTTTATACAGTACATGTTACTCTATTATTTCAATGGGAGAAAGAAACAAATTATTATTGTACAATCAAACATTAAAAAAAGTGCAAACATTTCATAGAATGGATGTGTACTCTAAAACATGATATTTAGCTTGGTGTATAAAGAATATTGTTTACTGTCATATCCCTTGTATGGCGACCCTCGTTTTAAAAACATGATTTGTTTTGGTAATCGTTTTGTTATTGGTATTTGTTTTGGTATTCTGAGCCAATCAAAGTCTTGCTTTGTGCACTTTCCTGGCTATTCTCTGGAAAAAAAACAGACCGTGTCACGACAGAAAGCCAGGCAACTGCAATTGACTGGCGGAACAGAAAATCCCAAAAAACAAAAACAAATCGATGTTTGGGGAATGCAGCATCACGATACAACAGATTCCACAGTACACATTGTTGTCTGTTGTACAAATTGGAATCATTTGGTAAAGCAATTGGTAACTAACCCACCTGGATCTATAGGACATTCATTTAGGGTTGCAATCTCAGCTGGACTTTTCCCAGTCAGCACACAGTTTGAACTCTGCAGCATAATTGGCATCCTAGAAATATACAGTATCAAGATAGGTTTTTTTTTTTCAAACTTACCTTACAAAAATACAAAACAACAAAGTTATGGTACAAAACAACAAAGATTGGTCAAGGGAACAAATAATAATCAATTGACAAAAAAATCTCATTTTGGTGTGTGTGTGTGTGGTGTGTCCTGTAATAACTCAAGGATGACGTCACAGCACAGGCTTCTAGAAGTATGAAAACACTGGCACTGGTAGGTGTTGGGAGAAGGATGGAACTATCCCTGCATCGATTTTATGAGTAATCTGCTCAAAATCCAGCGGGAATGATTTTTTGAATGTCAATTTTAGCTTCCTACAATGATCAGGACATAGCAGCTGGTCAAATGGCATCCTTTGAATGGATGCAGCATAGCCCAACACCACAAAAAAATGCTTTTCTCAAAGTTTCCACACCAACATCTAAATTGAGAGCTGTTGTGTGAAAGGTAACTTTTAGAGCTAAGGGGGAAATTGCAGACCTCTGTCAACATTTTGATCTGCCGATCTTGAAGAGGGATGGGGGAGTAAAACACAGGTCTAGGGTAGCGCAAGGGAGCATGTCGGAATGTGTTTCATTTACTACAAAAATAAACCACTTTGTTATGCAATGCGTCATTGTGTGTTTGTTTTGTAAGGTGAGGTTATCAGTTGCACTGTTGGGGGTGTGGGGCTTGGATTATTTATTTGTCTGCCCTTTGTGCCGGCACTACGCGTATCCAATATCTTCGGGTTGATGACACGAACAAAGACCCTATTGACAAACATAATCCACTTCATAATCTGATATCTCCCCTTACAAAACAAACACAGATGACGCATTGCATAACAAAGTGATTTATTTTCGTAGTAGATAAAACACATTTTGCCATGCTTGCGTGGGTGGTGGTCTTTAGAAATCCTTCACTGGAAAGGTTGGGAATGTGGCTATTAATTGCCATGAGAAGAAAGTATGTAATAAGATGGAGACAAGTTGTGTGAAAAAGTAATTTTTAGCAAACAGCACATGCACAATGACATTAGACATACATGTGTAATCTATTCACCAATTCTTCTTTAGTAAACAAAGCACCACTTATACTAACATTATAATTATACATTCTTTATCAACGCAGCTACAACAACAAATACTGTATCAACCACAAAATTTTGTAAAGTAACTTATCTTTGGTAAGAAATATAGTTTAATAATATGTACTTATACCTTCCTATTGGCAGGTTGTGGCGGACAACTCTCTAGGTAACAAAGAAATCAAGAGATCAGAAATGCATGTATTTAGAAAAAGAGATACTACTGTAGGGGGGAGGAGGGGTGGGAAGTAGTTACCAATACAGACCTGATGTCCCCTTGTGTATTCAATGTCTACCGTGATGGGAGCTGAGTATGTCATATCACGCAGGCGGCACTAAAAAGATTCAATAAAAACTCCAAGATGAATTAAATTAAGATAGATAAAGAAAATAAAATGATGTTGTTTACCTCATGGGGGGAAATTGGCTTTGTAATATTGAAGGATTCCTCTACATCTGGTGTCCCAACATAGATATTGAGAAATCTGTAAGATGTAAAAGAACTCTAAACAAATTTAAGCTTCAAACAGGCATAGCCGACCTGTATCACTATACAAGGTATAAATCAACACAAGGTTGAAAAGCTATGTTAAAGGCCTCCTGTGAATGGCGCAGACGTTTCGAGCGTTAGCCCTATGTTGGAGCAAAAAAGCTGTAGCACTATAGGCTAGAGGGAGTTTTAATGTTGCTGCTGTTTGCCCAGGGCTTTTGGGCTAGAACACCTAGCTTGAATGGGAGGTCCAGTAAAATAAAAGGAAATTTATAATCACCTCTCTTTATTGCTTGATAAACACCCCCATTCTCACTTACTTTAGATACCAGACAGGGTCAGCATCTGTGGTGACCTTTTCATTGGCTTTTAAGATCTTCTTTATCTAGAATGGATGTGTTCTATATCAGATTTTATTACCAACTAAATCAAAAATAAGCAGTAAAATGCCACACACCTCTACATTGATAAAATAGTTGAAGGAATCAATGTGCTGCTTCACTAGACCTTTCACCTGAAATTGGTAAAAAGAAATAACTTATATCATTTAGAATGGTTTATTTGGGCATCAATGATGACTGTTCAAAATATAAAAGAACAAGGCAATTTTTTTTATTTGATTGATTTGGTTATTTATCTTTTTTTCGGGGAGGGGGGGGGGGGGGGAGACTGTAGGGGAATGTAAACAATATTTTTAAGGTGATTATTAAATGGTTCCATTGGTGATAGAGTCACCAAAAACACTTCAGTGTGATAAAAAAACTTACTTCCCATGAAACAGCAAGAGGTATAAATTAGTCACAATGCATAAGTTACAGTAACTTACTTATCTAACACCAAAAATGAGCCATACAGAAAGTGACTGTTGCATTTTGCTTGCTTAAGATTACATGTTTATGTTAAAATACCTTCAGGAAAGCAGGGAGAAGTTTCCACTTGTCCTATTAGAGCAGACGGGAAAAGCATTACAAAATATTACCTCATACAGCAAAGGCATCACTGTCACTTAGTACAGAAAGCATGCATGCTTTTTCCCCGACTAAATACGAACCTTTACTGTTTTCACTGGTTTTGATAGATCCTCTACATCTTCGTTATCTCCATTCTCGTCTTCCATTTTTATAATGCTACTATTAAGCTCTTTTTATATAAGTTTGAAAACTTTTATGAGGATTTTACGAGGATTTGGATCTGTTTTTCTCCTGGAGGTTTTATCAATTTCGTAAGGCGTTCCATGCACCATAAGGTGCATAGTCCCTCGCGTGCACAGGGAGACCAGATTATCTGTATTAACAGCCAAGAGAAAGAAACCACGCAAATGATTTAAGAAGTAGACATAAAATTATTTATTTTATATTATAATTTCAGATGAATCTACCAGTGATTTTGTATATGAGAACTATTTTTTTTTTATGAGAGATCTAAGTAATTGTTCAACAAGTTTGTTCCACACACCCTTACTCGCAATGCACTATGGGTGATGTGTCATTTCTGAAACAGTTTCAGATAATTTTATTTTGCACACCGAATAAGTCCACATCTATCCCGATAATATAGCAGACAGAAACTGCGCTTTCTTCTCATAAGACACTCTCAGAGGAAAGACCTCACTGATCGAGAAAATATGGCATTCTCAACTTGATCTCGTTTCTTCCGCCATCTTGGTTGTTGTTGTTGTGTTGTGTCTATCTTCTTGGGTCTGTAGCCGATATTAAGTCAGTCTTACAGGCAAGGATTTAAAAGAACAGGTAGGGCAATGCATTGAACAAGGAAAGAGAAACGTATAGTTTTATTTGGCGAAAAATATATATTTAATACATTGGGGAACTTAATTCATTTTGTTTTATTATTTCCGCTCGTTTTTAGTGTCACTAACCTGTTCACATCACGCCTAGATTTTAGTCTATTCAGCCATAGTGAAGTACTTATAAGCTTATTGATTTTAACGACTGTAGCTTACGCCTAGTATTAGGGTTAATCATTATAGTCGTTGTAAACCTCAAACATGTCTTGACAGATTTTTCAGAAGTCTATAAGTTTCTGGTTAAGTAATTATTAAAGCTTTCTTTGCTGAAGCGAAGGTTAATCTCCGCGAGTTTCTTTTGCAATTTTTGCAATCTTGGCAACCTACCGAATTATCTAACCCAAGAATTGGTACTTCTGACCATGAACCTTTTGTATTAATAATATTAAATTCATTGATACTTATGAAATGTGTAAAAAGCAAATATTATCTGCAAATATTAAATGTTGATAGGTGATGGATCCTAGTATTGAATCCCCAAATGAAGAGAAAGTGGTTGTGCCTCCATACAAGAACAATGAACATTGTAACAAGGCATTCCAAGTGATGAACTCTTTGCGGCAACAGAACATGCTTTGTGATGTTGTTCTCAAGGCGGGCAGCATAGAAATACCTGTGCATCGGGTGGTGCTGGCTTCGTCAAGTCCCTACTTCTTTGCAATGTTTACTGGAGAACTATCAGAGAGTAGACAGACTGTTGTTACACTAAAAGAGATTGATAGCTTGGCTTTGGAACTCCTGATTGAGTTTGTGTATATAGCAGAGATTGAAGTCACTGAGGACAATGTGCAGGTTGGTTGAAACCATGGATCCCTACCTTGCCCTGTTCATCAGTGTCTTACATTTGACTAATGTAAATTTGGTGGGGTATTTGTCCAAACTTTTTAGTAAGCAAATCTTTAATATTCAACCCCATAAAGATAAGATATCCACAGTATGATTTTTTTAATATGGATGTTGTTTTCTATATTTTTGCAAGAATGAAGGATTTAAGATGACAGACTTAATTTACTTCTTGAATTTACATTAGTATTTGTTTTTAAATGGCCTGTGGGTGTTGGTCTAGCTCCATTTCCCATTTTCTTATCTTTTTTCGTTATGTTGTTGTTTTCCTATTTACTGAGATCCTTGATCCTTATATATAAAATAAATAATTCAGCTAGCTGATTAGTATCAAACATGCGCTCTTAGACAAGAACCGACAGAACCGACAGAACCGACTTAGTGAGCACAATGTATTAATATTGCTTATTATTGAAATTCTACAGTACATTATAATTGTTTGGATGTTTCATCAGGTCATTTGATGTTTACACCAGTTACATCAAAGACGAGGGCCCTTTTTGGAACAAAATGTATGGGAGCTCAAATTGACAAATTCGCCTTAAAATATGTTTTCTCAGTTGCCTCTTTCCAAGACAACCCTGGGCACAGATGTTTTTTAGGCAGATCTATTATTTAGTATTTTTTCAAATGGCTTTATCAACAGGTGTTACTTCCAGCAGCAAATCTACTTCAGCTGAATGAAGTACGTGATGCATGTTGTGACTTCTTGAAAGCTCAGCTCCATCCCTCAAACTGCCTAGGTATCAGGGCCTTTGCAGATATGCACTCCTGCCCGGACCTCCTGCGTACTGGACACATATTTGCAGAGCAGCACTTCAGTGAGGTTGTACAAGGGGATGAGTTCCTGGGCTTGCCATTCATGCAGGTTGCTGAGCTTATCTCAAGTGATCAGTTGACAGTGCCTTCAGAGGAAAAGGTCAGTCTTCCCTTTAATTTGAATAATTCACTGACACAGGGCCGTAGCAGGGGGTGGGGCACTGGGGGCATGTGACGCCCAATATTTATAAAAATTACCGATTTCCCGGCATATAATGCATACTTTTTTACTGCCAAACTGCCCTCTAAAAACGGGGTGCGCATCATACATGGAACCCATTGTTCTCAGTATGACAACAAACAGAAATCAATAAGAGAATGTGGCGATCCCATTGTACGTGAGAAAAAGTCACAAAATCTTTTAAAAATATCAAAGTTAAAGGTATTCCAAACAAAGAATATATAGCCTCAACTAAAAGAACACAAGTATAATTTAAACACTTAAATACAATTAAGATATGACAAGATAAAAATTAAAAATGTGTTCCAAATGTAACGTCTGTAACGAAGAACTTCTTATTCAGAGTTTTATAATGAAAATTTGTGTCTATCGCTCTGCCTAACGGTTAGTCCGCCATGTTGCTTTTGATTTCAAACTCCTCGAGGTGTGAAAAGGGGGCGTCCTTATCCCTTTTATAGTGCAGTTTCCCGTTTCAGTGATGAGAATAACAGCTTTCAATTGTGCTAAGATGGGCTTATGCCTAAGAGGTTCAAAATGATTCCTTAAAATTTCAGATGTAGATAAAGCATTTAACCATACTTATGTATTAATATGACGATGGGTGCGTATTAGATGCAATACTGATCACCATTTGAATTTCTTTAACTCTCACCCTAGGTGTTTGAGGCTGTGGTAAGATGGGTTGGTCATGACCCAGAGCATCGTCACGAGTGCCTCGCCCTTCTAATGGAGCATGTTCGCTTACCCCTACTCTCGCGCGAATACCTTGTCAGCCGGGTAGAGACTGAACTCATGATCAAAAACAGTGTGGCTTGTAAGGACTTCCTCATTGAGGCCCTCAAGTACCATCTGCTTACCAGCGAACAGCGATCACTGTTACAGACACCCCGTACACGACCCAGGACACCAATAGGAATGCCTAAAGTCATGTTTGTTGTTGGAGGGCAGGCCCCGAAAGCCATACGCAGGTATGATGGTATGAAATTGTACTGTTTAGTTACTGTATAAGACTCGCCTTAAATGGAGCTGTGTTTTATGTAAAAAAAGAAATCTTTACTGGTTGTTTGGTTTAGTATCAAAGGGACAAGACATCATATCATCTTTTTCTTTAAAAACAGGTATCTACTATATATTGCATATTGTCTTTTTGACTTATTGAATCCGTTTTTGTTTTTTTTTCTAGCGTGGAATGCTATGATTTCAAGGGCGAGCGCTGGTATCCCGTGGCGGAGATGAACTCTCGCCGCTGCCGTGCTGGAGTGTCTGTGCTGGACGGGCTAGTGTACGCAGTAGGGGGCTTCAACGGCTCTTTGCGTGTGCGCACTGTCGATTGTTACGACCCAATCAAGGATCAGTGGCGTCCTGCGGCGTCCATGGAAGCGAGACGGAGCACTTTAGGCGCAGCCGTACTGAATGGGCTACTGTACGCGATCGGCGGCTTTGACGGGACCACCGGGCTTAACACGTGCGAGGTCTACGACCCGAAGTTAAACGAGTGGAGGCCGATTGCACCGATGAGCACCCGAAGAAGTAGCGTCGGCGTCGGAGTGCTGAATGGATTGTTGTACGCCGTTGGGGGATACGACGGCGGGTCACGGCACTGCCTCAGCTCAGTCGAGTGTTACAGTCCTGCAAATAATGAATGGACGCTTGTCCCGGAGATGAGCACCCGCCGGAGCGGGGCCGGTGTGGGTGTGGCCTATGGGGTGCTTTACGCGATAGGGGGTCACGATGGCCCCCATGTACGTAAGAGCGTCGAGTGCTTTAATGTGGACTTGAACACGTGGAAGCCTGTTGCTGAAATGAGTATGTGTCGGCGCAATGCGGGCGTGGCGTCGGTAAACGGGCTTCTGTTCGTCGTGGGCGGAGATGACGGGTCTACTAATCTAGCCTCGGTTGAGGTGTACAACCCCCGGACTGATCAGTGGGGGCTTTTACCCTCTTGCATGAGCATAGGGCGTAGCTACGCGGGCGTGGCCGTCATCGATAGACCGAACAATACATAGCAAAGTGTCGTGTGCAGTAGTAAGGTTGTCTAGTAAGGGCGTAGTTTATTCTGTGCAGATTTAACAACTTGAAACGATCTGTGTACAGACAGAATGAAAACTTGATGCAGAGCCCTGTTTATTATTTACCATAAAGAGCCTAGCAGTGTACATATTGAGCACCTATCCTGTCAAAATTGTTTTAAAATATTTTACTGTAAATATTATATACACTAATACAATCTGTGATTAGTGACTATTTGGTGTATGTGATTACTTCGTTTAGCAGTGGGCCCACAATTCTGTGCTGTTAAATACGTTTTGTTGGATACTGCTTCGAAGAAAATGAAGGAAAACCCCTGAACATGCGCACTTCGAAGAGATGGAGAAAGAAGATACAATTTCTTACAATGGCCATCAGTTCCTTGTATTCCGGACTGATTTTCCCTTGCACATACCCAGAGTTTGGCTAGATAATTTTTTCCTTGATCATCCTTGCGCAAATTTCAATGACACTAAAAAAAGCGCATCAATTTAAAAAAAGTCGCATTTGATATTTTGTTTGATATTACTCACTAAGTACTTAGGGGAATTTTCCGCCTTATTTGATGTGAAATGAGCTTATTGGAAACGTCGTTATGTTTTTTTCCGTCATATCGCTTCGAAGTAGTCTAACAACATTTACTTTGTCCTGTTGTCAATCAAGCTGCACCAGCAAAGCTGGGAAATGTTTGTGCTTTTCTTTGTCAAATCTATATACGTACCTATACGTGGGGGAATCCTTGTGTCGTAACCCGCAGTGCTCCATTGGTATTTAATGAATTACCAAACAAACGTAATCAAAACTTGTAGGTCTTAGGTCTCGAAAGCTGTAACATTCTTGTTAATGTGCCCTGTAAATATTCACATGGCTTTCAGGTCAGTATTCAGCCATTTATGTGTTTCCCATGAACCACTGCGGGCCACGACACATGGATTCTCCAATGCAACCTTATTCGGTTTTAAATAGGTGCACCTGAACTCTAAAAAGAAGATTGAAATGAAGCCTCGCTGAACGTTTCGTTCTGGCTCCAGTTTGAACAACGTGAAAAGTAACAACAAATACGAACTAAACTGAAAAAAGTCGCGGTCTTAAAATGTTTCGCTTTTCACGATCCCTTAAGTCTCATTAATAATGAAAACTTCACTTCGTGCCGAGTCAAAATACATTGTGACGTTATCAATACGCAATAAATCTCAGTGACAGGAATAATGCAAGTCCAAAAGATCTGTTCCTTTACAGATGTCATCTCCAAATAAGGCAAACGAGCCCCAGTAGTAAGGTTGGCTGTGCTTATCGTTGGCGGCGATCATGTCACTTTTAGTCTGCCGGAGGCTGGAGCCAGTGCTTCGTCCGCTGGTAAGATGGCGATAAAAGTGTCCCATAAAACACGTCGTGGCTACAACGCTGATTTGCCACAGAGTGGCCAGCACTGAACGTGCACCTGCAGCAAGGATGGCTCTGGACAGACCCATAATGCCCTCGGCGATTGTTTCACCAGTGGCCCTATTACAGAAAGCGAGCACGACCAGCTGCGCGTTGATTTTGCATTTGTAGATTTCCTCCATTGTCACGATAAAGTCTCCAGGGGGTGCAATTTCATGACGTGGGCGTGGTTCTGGGGCGAGAAGGATCCTCCCTAATTTCGAATCGCCACTCGTGGCAATATGGATGACACTGACGCCTTCCTTGAGTCTACGCATGACTTTCTCCTTTGTCGCACGTTCCTCTATTAGACAGATTACTTCAGGTAGAAGTTTGCTTATCCCCCGTGATTCATCAATTGCCTTTGGTAGATTGCAGAAGACCCTATTATAAGCTGTCCAAACCAATTGACCCATTCAATATTTCAGAACAAAAAAATGGCAAGTTTTCCCAAAATAAGGTCTGGTTAATTTCGGTAAGCTTGAATTTTTGCACAGAGGTTCCTTATGTTATGTAAACCAACATATAAAAAAATATTTTTTCTAATGGATTCGTCTTCGAGATATGAGGCTTGAAGTGCAATTTTCAAATGTTCAAAGTATGAATTCTCCTCGTTTTTAGGGAGAAGTCGTGCTCCGATCCGAAATTAAGCCATCTTTGCTCACTAATAACTGCAGTATCGTTCTTCAGCACATTTCCCAATATTAGTGGTGATGGAGCAATTCTAATGCACTTTCGCCAGGAATGTCCCTTCGGGCGATTGTAGAGCACTAAATGTGATAGACAAAGTGAAATCTCCAGGAATACAGTCCATGTCGGGCTTAGTAAACTTATCCTCCATTGGCGAAATCAGGAGTTGGTACAAAACTTTGAGAGTATGATCAAGGTCTGATAGCGTCTCATACACAGCAACTTGCAATATGGTTTGAAAAAAGCACATGTGCTTGGTCCAGCAATGTTAAACACTCTTATTAGCAAAAATGTTGGCGCTGTTTCCACATTTAATCAATAATATTATTTAATCTTGAGTTTGAGTCCAATTGATGCAGGCTTAGGAGAATGTCTTTACTACAAATATCTTCTTCAAAATAACTTTCCAGGTATAGGAAGTTACCCTGCTAGCAGTGAGGGAATAAAAACAAGGAGCACGAACAAAAGGAGAAGGCACTCATTGTTTTAATGAAATATTTCACCCTAGGGTGTTGATGGGATTATAATGTACAGATTTTGCAGGATCTCAAAACAAGCAGTCTTTTAGTACGATGGGGGTGACAGAATGTCAATAAAGTGAACCAATACCAATACACGTATTTCACTTTCAGACCTGCCATCAACAACAGAGGGGTGTCATCAAAATCAACAAGCCTTTGTCTGAAATAGTTGGACTCATTTCAATGTCACCCTAGTCTACACTACACAACTATTTTCGATGCATGAGCATTTCACGGATGTTGTTTTCTTGCTCCTTTACACTCTTCTGGAGATAATCTTTGGTTCCCTATGAAAAAAATAGTGGCACATATGTAAAAATTCAAACTGCAACAAACAATTGCCAATCAGAAATGTAAAAAAAAAACATATTGTATAAAAAAACAAAGTTGATATTTCCGTGGAAATGTTATAAATATAGAATTTAAAAATAAATCAAATAGCACAACAAACCTCAATAGTTTTAATTTTTTCCTCATTTGCCTTGACTTTTTCAGCTATTGTTGATCTAACATCAGTTACAGGTTGTAATACAAACCTGTGTAACAAAAACAAAAATTGCATGACAAAATAGCCCATACCTAGATAACAATAAAGAAGGTCAGACTAATACAGTCTCTAGATAATATTGACAGAGTCTAGATAATATTGTTTTACTCAATCAAAAGATGAATTTCAAATTTGTGGTGGAATCATCAGGTGTTCTACATATTATGGACATTACTCAGAGGGTGCAATGTGAACCATGTGTTAGAAGGAAGGTTATCTAGCATGCACAAAAGGCTTGAAGAGAAGCTGTGTAAACCAGTGAGTCAAGGAGAATATTGTACAATAGAATGGAAAAATGACCCCTTATGTATGTCTATTTTATGTCTGACCACTCCCCTTGGATGTTCTACATATTAGGGGCCTTGCAAAGGGGCTTGCCCACGGACAAGACATGAACACAAAAAGAAAAGGTACAAATGTGTACCTGGTATGTAAGTTCTCCTACAGTATGAACCAAGTAGCTTATGGCCCTGGCCAAACGAGGATATGCTGCCTACAATATTGTAGAAACATGTTTCCTAAATGTTTCCAAGGGTGGCCAAATGGTCATGAAACATTAGGAAACAAGTTTCCACGTGCTCGAAAACATGAAATAATTCTACCTAGCTGTGGAGACATCTTTGTTTTCAAAATTTGTCGGAAACAATGTTTCTGTGGTGGCAAAACTGGGAAACATCGAGGAAAAATGTGTCCCTACATTGCCAGGGTCCAGAGTAAATGTACTAAGCCCATGGCCTGAAGTGGATTAAATTAGGTAAATAGAAAATGAGTGAATTTGTGCTGGAGAGAATGAAACGCACATTCGACCAACGGCCTCATAGGTATTTGTGTCCAGAGGTAAAGTACTAAGCTCCTGGTCTGTCAACTTAGCATGCTGATTTGTCCTCTTTAGTTGTTCTATTTGTGCCTCTGCAACCTTCACTCTTTGAGTAGTGTCGATAACTTTCAACTGCAATTCTTGGAAAGCCTAGAAACAGATGAAACACGTGAAAACCTTCAAAGCGAAATGGATAGCAATGTTAACGAACCGGAATACAAATCGTACAATGTAAAAAAGATGTCGATGCGCACATCAAATAATGACGAAAGGGTACAAGATAATAAGCGAGTACACCCTTTAAGAAGAAACATAATTTTCGGTGTTTTAGCCTAAACATTAAACACACCTTGACAAGCGACAGCACACAGTACTAACATTGATACTGTATTTAAAATGTTCCTCGCTGAACTATTAACCAGCTTTTTGTAATAAGCGAGATAATTGCGCTGGCATTAAAATGTTATCAAATCAGGGACTTATTGAGGTTTTATTCCTACCTTTCTCAGCTCTTGGTCAAATGCGGTCGCCATTTTTGTTACTATGCGCCCGTGGTTTGGTTGACCAGCTGATATTTCCGAGTCTTTACCGAAGAAATATTGACCTTAACCTGACTCTTAGCCTTGGCTTTTTTCAATAATAAACCTCAATACGACACTATTATCAAAATAAAACACATTCCGACTTATTATTTTCTACAACCTTTTAGTAACTAAAATTTAAAGCTTATTTGATGAGCCACATAAACTTTTCGGCCAAAATGGCTTAAGTCGATAGCGATCCGTAAAATAGAATCTCGCAGTGCATGCTGTTAGCATGATGGCGAGCAAAATGGCGGATTTATTTTGCGTTAAAATGAGTTAAAATGATATCGTAGTCCTGTTGCGTCTCATTGTATCCCACATTGCTATCAACGACGTAAAGCATTTGTGATAGCCTTAAGCAACAACACCGCTTTCTTCAAACGAGGAAGAACATAGCGTCAAACATGTTGACTACCGGGATTCGCGCGGTTTTTCTGTCAACAATAAAGATCTCCGCCGGCAGAAAAATGTTCTCAACAAGCCAAAGATATTCCAGCTCACTGCGTATTGATTCTTATCATATTCCAATCCTTGCCAATGGGTTTGCAGTTGTCAACTCCCCGTATACACTTAACATCAAACCGCTGGATCCATCAGAATACATTGAAGATGAAGATTTTCTGATGATAGTGAAGGAAGGACAGGAGATGCCGAGTAAAGCAAGCGCGCGCGTTTCTTTGGACCTAAACATAAGGGACGAAATGAGGAGAATACATAGGCAAGACTTTAAACAGGAATTTATGAAGAACATTTCATATGATCGTCGTGTTGTCACAAGAGATCAAGTACAATTTCTAGAGGTACGTGCAATTTTGTCCACATGTTAGGAATACAGGCCCGCGCACAGGATTAGCTGATGGGACTGCGGAGTGATAGATATCATATGGAAAAAGCACTTTTTCGCTGCCAAGGGGGGTGCGTGCGCACCGTAAGCACCCCTCTGCATATGCGCCTGGGAATGAGAGCAAACATACAGCGAGTATTGTACGTAGGTCACATTACGTTACCCCTCTTCTAATTGAAAGATGCCACACACCCCATTTACCTTGTCTTTAAGAGCCCTTAGAACTTAGAATATAGATCTTCCTAATAGATTTCTCTAATGATGGGAGGCATGTAACTTTGTAATTGCTTTCAACCTGTATTGGAAGAAAAATTATATAATTAAGAAATTAAGAAATTTCTGCCAGGAAGGGGGGTATAATAAAAAAAGGGTTTATTTCAAAATATTTCTCCAGCTTTTTACCCTGTTTAGGATAAAGAAGAAACACTTTTTTGGAAACATGTTACAGTAAAGGTTGGAAAATTCGTGACCGGATAATTCGTGAACACTGAAAATTCACGGTCAGGTCTTGAATCCTGAGGGTTTTTTTTGACCCTCCAAAAATACTTACTAATTTACCAATATATATACAAAATAACAAAAAGATACCTGCTGATGGTTTAAATCACAGACTTGCCCTTGAACCCCAAGACCCATGAATTTTCCAACATTTACTGACTGAGATTTTATCTGCTTTTTACGGGGGAAAAGGGGGTAAGCTCTAATAGGCAGTAGATTGTGCTTTCACAATAATTATTCATGTTTTAGGTGAGCTGCCAACCTCAGGCCAAGTATCCCTTCCCTGTTGTTGACATAAGCTTGTGTCTTGAAATCCCAGTCCAGTTCAACATGATGATAAAAGCTTCACAGTATGCTGATGTTTATGTATCTAACCTAGAAGGTGGATCCTTTCATGAAATAACAACCGAACTTGGAAACTGCTATTTGTCAAGTCTCAAAGCCACTGATGTCCATGTTAAGACTAAAGGTGGAGACATTATTTGCCCAAGTTATTTATTAGCTGAGTTTGGGACCCTTGAAACAGAAGGTCAAGGAAAGATTTCAGTTGAGAAATTACAGGGACGTAAATTTTGCATGGACAGTGAAGCTGGTGGAGTACATGCTGACTCTATGTATGTGTCACTGGGTGAGGTTAAGACGGATGCGGGACCTATCAAGCTTGGTAGTATCCATGGTAGGTTCAGGGTTTTTGTTTGTGGCTATTCTTTTGACAATATTCCCACAAAATAAATGCTGCTCATGTAAAGTCAATTTAATAAGACTTTGTTCAAATATGTTGTCAACTTGGAAACTGAACTGGTATTACAGTAACTTTAAATTAATTCTAAAGCTTGGAATTTGTTTGGCAAATTAAAAAAAAAAAAAAACAATTCAACGTCCTACACCTAGTTTTCAAGTTTCCAAAGAATTCAACATGTTTTATTGCAGGGAACAATGATTTTGTTTTCATTAAATTTAACCTAAAGAGATATAGTATAAGAAACATTTTGGGATACCTTTTGGCAACTGTAATTTGTAAATATTTACCCAATTCATAGTTTCTGACCTATCAATCACCCATGCACAGTAGCCAATCAAAATAGTGGCCACAAAGCAGCCATATACCGGATGCTGGTTGAATGAACATGGGGATGTTATGTATTCAGATTAATGCTGACAAAATATGGATCTTAAAAATCGTCCACTCTACAATAGGAAAAAAATGTTTTTCGAAACTGTTTGGCACGTAAACTAGCAGTGTTTTTAATGCAGCAAAAAGAGAAACATGATTTGCTGTCCTGACTTCAAACTACAAATCAATTAGATTTGCAGCAAAAAGTACAAATAACAGTCCTTCTTTTCTGCAATTAAAGGGAGTTAAAGTAATATCAAATTCCATGTAAACCGTGATAAGGGGCATTGAAAAACTGGGAAGGGGCACAATGCAAAGGATATAGAGAAATATCTAGGGGGTAATGCAATGCCCATACTGATAATTTCCTTATAATTAAAAAAAACTGCATTTTCGCAAGTTTGCCTATTGCCCTTTGAGGGGAAGGGATTACAACATTCTTCTCTTGTAATCTCTTGTTTCTTTGGTTTCCAGGCAGTGCAGATGTTAAGAGTAAAAGCAGTGATATATCTGTTAATTCTGTGTCTGGAAACTTGTCAGCAGCTACTGTGACTGGTGACATCTTCCTTCACCTTTCTCAGTTTGAGGGCATCAACCTGAAGTCTAGCAAAGGTAAATGTAACTATTTAATATGCCTGCAGTAGGTTGAAACTGGTGTCTCACAAATACTGAAGGCAAACAAAAAGCTCAGCTGTGTTACTTCACTTTGTACATGAATGCAAATAAGATGTAAAGTTAGCAGCAAAGTGTATATTATATCCACTTAATGTCTGTGAAATTAAATCAATCCTTAAAAAACAGCTCCATTCTATTACTAAAGCTGGCTCCAGAGTCTTCAAATGCATTAGGGTGAAACACACTTTATTAACAATGTTGCATGGAAAGTTTTCTATGTTACAGACCATTATTGCTATACCTATAAAATCGGTACCCCTTCAAAATTATGTACTTTCCTTGGTTGTGTCAACAATCAGAGGAGGTTAGTTTTGCTTCTTAAAAGGGCTGCCCACCTTGTTATAAATATCAGGGTCTTGTTATCAATACCAACAATCACCAAACGAATATTCTCAAATCCAGTCAGATATGTATGTTGACATCTGTTTTTTTTGTATACAGGCAACATAGCTGTAACGTTGGAATCAGACGAGCCTTGTTATGCATCTACTAGTATTGTTGCCAAGGAGATAAGCTCTAGTATTACATTGTCTGATGCATCAGAGATTGAAGAAGATGGCTGTAAAAGACTACAAGGACACATCCACATAGGTAACAAAAGCCGGGAAAACACTAAAAAGCAAATACTTGCCCAGGCAAAACATGGGAGATTTGACTTGGGATTGAAAGACTGGTTTAGTTCATTACAACTTGGTAAAAAATAAAAACGGAATAGCAGCCAGAATTTTTACAGATTTTAGATTGTTCAAATACAACTTAATGTACCTAATCAATAGATATCAAATTGTCAGGACCTTCAGTCTTTTACTTACAGTAGGAGGTGATTACAATAGGAATAGCTGGTTCTGGCTATTTTCGTGCGCTTAGTGGAAGTTGGTGCTAAAATAAGCCATTTAAGGCATGTGTAGCACAAAGTCTATATTGCTTCTTTTCACCATCTTTATTTGTTTATTGTTGCTCAAGTAAAGTGCACAGTACATGGGATCAAGTGGAGTTGTTTAGTTTAAACTTTTCTAAACTAATTGGAATCTTGTAAGCATGTTCGAGCAATGGGTCATGTTTGCCACATTTTGTAAGCATACTCCCCACTGAAATCCCATTCTTTCAGGTGATCCATTGTCATTTGTATTTACATACTCGCATTTTTATCTAAAAGTTAATAACTAATTCATCTGGAATATGTAGACTCTGCAAAGAAAGTCTCATGTTTTAGATAAGTTCTCAAGTTCAATATTGTAAGACATTTTAAATGTTTATTCTATGTTGTTCTGTTTAAGTCTGGAACTATATAGACTGTCTTACTCTCTTAATGTATATTACATCCGTTTCTGAATCTGCAAGCCCAAATGGCCGTGTTACACTTTCTGTGTACGTTTTATTACAGTTAAGTCCATTTACTGTTTGTAGAAAAGGCGTACTTGGCAGTCTAATTGACGCTTGGCGAACTATTTTAGGAGCCCTAACCCCACCAGTGCAAGGCCTGTCAAGGGTATCCTAACCCCATTCTATTTAGTTATTAGCTTCTCGAAGGCAGGATGTTCAAGCTAACTCTGTGTGATGCCTTCACAGTGACTTCCATATAGCAAGTGCAACTTTAGATATTTGTATGCACCTAACACAATCACTAGCTGTTGCTCTCTTAATATAATATGTATATTGTCTTGATGGCTTCACATAATCATTGATGTCTATCCATCCTGCCAGTGCCAACTTTTTGTTTGTTTGTTTGTTGAACACGTCTCCCACTTTTTATTGGGCTGTTAGAAGCGTCGTATTGTACACAGTCCATTTACTGAGCATTTTTACATGGTAACGGGTGTAACATTTTGTCGTTCAGATCAATGTTGCTCATCTCAGTTTCGTATGCACTACCGTGACTGTTTTGATGTACATCGTTCAACTTCTGGACATTTTACTAATTGGTAACAATAAATTATCTTTCCTTGGCTTCTTAGGGCTGACGGGATAGTCTCTTTAAGCAGCTTTGTCCATCTTGATTCCGTTTATCAACTGTCATGGTTGTCTTTGTGTGTACCGTCCATTTCCTACCCATCATTACATATTGGTGACAATGCAAGCAGCTATCCTTTCAGCATCCATCTCTCCTTGACCCCCCAAAGATGTAGGCAGCGTTTCGTTTAGTTCAATATCGTCCATCTGGATTTCGTATGCACTGTTGATTCTAGAACCAGGGCTGTTAGCCATGAAGCCATTGACTGGAAGTAAAGAAAGCCAAGGTGTTAGAAAGTGTTTTTTTTTTTTTATTTCTAAAGAGAACTTTCTTAACCTCCGACGCGCGCTACCTTGATCATCAGGTAAACCGACCAATCAGTAGGCAATTTTAACTTGGACGGCTAGGAGGTTATGAAGCGCATCGAAGCATTTGTTTGCCAAACTGTCTGACAAGCTGACACACATTATCTTGCCTATGTGTTATACGTTGCTAGGTCTCATAAAAGCAGAAACGTGGGTTTGGAGAACATCTGGAAGTATATTGGGTCATACTCGATTTATCACTAATATATTGGAGGATTTTCGCATACTTTGGTGGCCACGGTAGCGCGCGCTGCACTCTAACAAAACCATTGAATAAAGATGCGTAAGAATATGTTATTCTGATAATATGCACATTTAAAATAAGTACAAAAATAAGTTGTTCTTTCATTCAAGTTTAGTCACTTTAGGATGAAGACGTGGGCTCATATAATTTTTTTTAATAGCTGGATTGGCCAAAGTCAATCGGTCGAACTACTGTAAAAGGTTTCTCTTTCTCTAACCGAGAATATGACATCCCCGGAAACGACATTCTTTATCAAACAGAAATAAAATCTACAATTGCATTAATTTTCCTATTTTATACAGAATAGTCTCTCAATAGGCTTTGACCTGGTGTGACATCCCCTAAGGACACTACAGCATGCCCTCTCGATAAACCAAGCCACTAAGAGTATTTTTATGACCATGCACAGAGGTTACTCCTACCATGAGTCGGTCCTTCCTGGTGACATTTCATAACCGAGTGTTCAGGCCGGGTTCTGAAAAGAGGGCGATGGTTATAAACAAACCTGGGTCCAATAAAGGTGCGATCTGGATGGGATCGCTTGTGACTGAATTTGCCGGCAGGACTGTGCATAAGTCAATGTTAGCTGGTTATTTTATGGGAAATAACTTGCTGTAGTTTATGGTGCTCTTTCAAGAGTCGTAACGTCCTCATGCAATTCGTTCGTTCATGCTCACTGTTTGCGTCTTGCCTTTGACTTGCTTTTAGGATTATTTCATGCTTGCCACCTGAGCATCAACCATTTTCACCTAAGCTATTCATCTGATTCGAAAGTCGTGTAGTCTAACAACACCTAAAGGGAGTGGGTCATTTATATACTTTTTTCAAGCCTTTTATTTCAACAAAAGAAGCTTGTACTTTGCTCAACAATAACCTTTTACTCCTGTTATTTTTATACTTTAAATATCTTAAGCTCATTTTTTTCTTACAAATGAAATTATAGAAATTAGATTTGCGATGTGTCTTCCCGTCTTCTGGCACGTGAAGTTTCGGTGCGACCCTTTTGCGGTCTCTGTGGATCTTTCCTATAAGACTTACACAAAGCAGGTCTGCAGTTGTTATCGTCGTTTCAGATCCAGTCATGCGAGGCATCCAGGTGTATCAGCGCTGTGCACAACAAAGCATGTCCAGTCATTATCACCAGAACACCCATTAAATATTCCCTTACAATGTTTTCTAGAATTTGGCCATGTTAATAATGTTAGAGACATGTTAGGTTGTTTCTTGATAAAAAAACATAATGTCCACATGCAGGGTCTCTCAGAGATGGTTCATGGAAAGCGTGAAGTTCATGCAGTGTCATGAAGGCAACAATCTTCATTTTCTGTTATGTCCAGTGATTTGTACCAGAACAACCATTCAACTGAGAAGTTTCCCTGAAAATGTTTGATGTTAGGCGCGTTAGCTTGTCGCCTGGTATAACTCAATGTCATGCAGGGTTCTTCAGAGATGGTTCATGGAAAATGTGAAGATCATGCAGTGTGATGAAGTCAGCTGTCTTCATTTTCCGTCAAAGGTAAATATGGAGTTGATGTCGCTCGTGCAGGCGCCATGGTGTCAATTCCTTATGATTTGGTAAGCTGTTATTAGTCAATGGAGTACATGAATCTCGTACACGCTCTGAAAGGTTATTCTGTTGCCATTAGTAAAAGTTCATTGGTAATGTCTATGTGACCTTCAACGCGTGTTTATGATCACTTTCTTACATGCATTTGTACTTTCTCTCCATTTGTCTTTTATGTCCATACTCGCAGTGCTGTCTCTACATTTCGCGTCGTAGAGATTCATTCACGAATTGATATTTTCATTTACAGAGTAATATCGTATCACGGCCAACATCATTCCATCGCATTATTTCTTACCTTGATCTGCCGTTTAAACATATAGCTATTACATCATTCAGCGAACTACACAATGCTCAATTCACGCAGGCGCGTATCATTAGCATGCAATCATGCAGCTACTCTGCTGTCGGTATTACAATTCTTTCACGGTAAAATGAAGGTGTTGTCGCATTTGGGGTGAGGTTGTTGTTGATTATAAGTCTTGTCAAAAAATGAATCTATGAAAGGTACTTAGAAAAACGTACACCATGGCTAGCATGGCTAGCATGGTTGATGTATAGATGCTTACACGCGGTTATTACGGCCACCAGTGAACATTTTTTGGCACTGTTGAATCATGTTCAGTTATACGAACGATTCATGCAACGCATGGGTGATAAACAAAGTTCACGGGAACAACTTTGTGAGCGATTTTCTTATTAATTGGTTAAAGCAAGGAAGCCCCTGGTAAAAGGTTGTAAAAAGTTTTAAAGAGACAATAGCACGCAATAAATACCTTATTACAAACGTATAACATAGTTGACGAACAGCTGGAAGTGCAATTTGATTTCGGCGAGAGAGTAATGGTAGTAATGGTGCCAATTTCAGGTACCAGTTATAATTCAGTGTGTATCCTATTTTAGGGGAATACCTGCATTGTGGTTTAAAAATTGTTGAAAGCATTTAATTTTTCCCTTAAAAAAAGATTAAAAATGTGATTGAATTTTGCACAATAGGGTACATTTAAACCGCTCACATTCTGTCTGAAGTGCACGTCACTTTAACTTTAATCGTAATGTGTTGCTACATTGACGTTTGCAAATACATTGAGATCGTCAAACATACAGTACAGATCTTATAGCACAGTAACGGCGATGATAATAACCGATAATTATCAGTTTAGACCCGCACAATACCCTACAATTGGCGAGGAAAGTTTAGGCGTCTCGTGCATGACTGCCTCCTTACCTGTGCTGGTAGCCAGCTCAGAATGGTCCGTCTGCACGGATTTGGACAAGTAGCAAGCTTTAGTGTCATTGTCGGAGTTAAAGCGAAAGCCGTGACTCTGATGTCGTCCGATAGACGGACCCGTTGTATGTACAGTAGTGACATTAAATGCTTGGTCGTCGCTTCCAGTAAAGTAGTTATAAACCTTAAAAACAAACAAGAAAGGCAAAAATGAGTTTTGTGAAAGAAGGCGATGGATCCAGTGTCCCATGTAGGATTCAAAATATGTGTAAACCCACTTGCCTCTGCTCTGTCCCATACCATCCATCATTGTACCCATTATCAATGTACATTACTTCCTTTACCTTACAAACTCGAGTAATAGTGTAGCAGTAATGAAATCATCGTCTTTCCCTGCTAAATCAAGATCAAATCGTTTCACCCTAGAATTGTTCTCACCTTTGGTACAAATACAAGTAACAGTGTAGCAGTTGTGCAGATGATAAGGCAGAGGGAGGTAATGGCGTACGGTGCTTGATAATGAATGGTTCCGTCAAGAGCGGTGGTGACGATGGCACCAATACACGAAAGCGTCACCACATTATACACGGACATGCCTATGTACTTGGAATCATTCAACGCTGGTATGGTCACATTTCGCGTCTCCCAGGCAAGGAACAGGCCAAAAAGAAGAAGGATGCCCTTGTAAGCGTATATTACCGCCAGGAAATAGGTCTTGTGTGTGCACGTACATTGGTAAAGAACTGGGATGTAAATCTTGTCGTGCTCTTTTCGTGCCTTTGAATAAAGTTTTAATTATTATTAGTAACACTTATATTTCGCGAGCTAGTGATTGGGTTTTAAAATTTGGGTTATCCTGATGGTTGATCTTTTCCTCTGCTATTTTAAATACGGCCGGGCAATTTGATATCCATACACTTTCTTTCATATGGCAAGAAAGCAGGGGCTTCTTTACTTTTGTTTTCTTGGGAACGTTTATGGAATTTCTAATTCCTGCAGATCCATACCAAGATAGTTATTCTAATAAATATAAAAAAATGTGTTCAACTATGTGTGCAACCCATAGTTCTTCCAATAGAAACTAACTATTGCAGATAGGTAAGTTTACTATGAATGTCAAGCCAAGCCCCTGAAAACGAAAATGTGAAAGTAAATAAAAAAAGATGTGAATTTAGGCGACGATTCGTGTAACAAAATCCATTTTATTATTGTTACCTGATCGTCGAACCTGATTTTTGTGGCTTTAAGGCTATCGAATCCAAACCAAATAGAGAGGTACCAGATATCGATGATCACCAAGGCTGCGACAATGCCGAATAGATGGATATCTCGTATTGCCTGGTAACAAAGAGACACAACCGCCAATTATTAGAAATCGTGAAATCTCCTGCCTGGTCACCTTAAGCAAATGAAATGCTTTAGGGGACGAAGAATGCTGATGAATAGATATCACCCAAAGATGATTACTGTCCTGGAAATTACTATATGGACAAGATTACTGATCAGGATGGTCTTACCATTTTCTTGAGAGTCTTTGCAGCCGTGAATATCTTATGTACTCTCCAAGTTTTGCTGAACATCGCCCCGAACGACAGCGAGAATCCAATCGACAAAACCGTGGTACGGGCCTAAAATGCGACAAGGAGGAGTAAGAGTAAGAAAGAAAAGGTATTCAAGAAGTGATACTTCTTCCCACATTTTCCTACCCTGTCAGACCTCGTTTGAAAGAGAGGCAACGGTTGATCAGGTAAATAGTGTGAACAGCTATGAACCTCAAAAGTGTGTTTTGACGCGTCTTTGACAATGTTTGGTCAGCGTTTACCTTGCTATTAAACAAGATCTTGGTTGCCTTTCACAATGAATAGAGGTATTGGTAAAGAAAGCTAGCTTTACAACCCTGGGTTTTTTCATACGTTCGCGCCTATAAACTATATCACAAAGTCGCAAGGAGATTAGGAATTTTCGCATGGCATTGTACACTCACGTTACAGCTAAAGCCATAGCGCTCAAGAGTCAGAAATCGTCCGTCAAGACCGAACAGGACTACTGATGCGTAACACAGCAGGCAGCCAAGGATGATAAAATTATTGAGTTGCGGCGAGGACATCTTGATGGATCTGAGAATGACGCAAAAGTGAAATAGCTAGCAGGCTGGTCTGACTTTTACGTCACGGGGGAGCTGGTTAGCAGTGTGGCGTACTCCAGACACAATTTAAAGACCAGAAAAACGATCGAAGGCATAGAAAACATTCGTTTAGATGAAAAAAAAATGGTGTTCAAGACAACTCATAAAGGAGTTCGGCAGCATAAATCTCGGGAATCCTTCGCTATGGTTAGAATTCTGGCCCTAAGTGTATAGGGTAGGACTTTTAAGTATAATGTTGTTACGAAATAGACTTATATCCACTGCTACAAAGCTGGAGCTTTGGGTTTTGCTTACGGTACTATCCTTAGACAAGGCTAATTTGGTAATTTGGTACTTGCATAATTCAGTCTATGGTTCTTTGCGAGCCTAGCGAGGAAGTAGGTGGGCCTCAAGTCTTGATATAATATCTTCTTGATAGGAGAGCTGACTCACCTGTTTCCCCGGTGCACGACGTTAAAGTAAAGGAAAAATATGGAGAGCAGTGCACCTATCCCGGCAAGTAGCCACGTGACTACAATCAGAGGCAGCGGGTTCAGGAGCAGCTCCTCGATCTCCAGGGTGCGATCCTTGGGCGGGCGACCGCCTAAAGGGCAAAATAATAAAACACCGTACGCATACACCTTTATTCATTTTAGGTTGGCACACAACTAGAAAGTACGAGATATAATTGTAATAAGCAGGTTCTAAGTGAAAGCAATTTCAAAACAAGTTAACGTTGCCATCCCTACCAGGAGCACCTAAACAGGGGGAGGCTCAGGTGAGGTGAATTTTTAGAATTTAGCTCCCATACATTTCTTCTTGAATTAAACTGTTCGTTCGTCCATCGATACGACGAGGACCATCCTAGGAATTGGGGAGATTATGATCTGTGAGTCCGCAGATGACTGTTGAGGCCAACCTGTGCCCGGAAGAATCCCTGGCGTTGACATGGAATGGTGGCAGCTGTTTCAGGGCTGGTGGCTCTGTTCTTCCTGGCCTGCCTGCGGTCTTTTGCTGCAGCGATCCTGTTGGCCTCGCATGTCTTGGCACCCTTATGCACAGCTGATTGCCGTGCTCCTCTGTCTTGGGCCGCCTGTACCAACGTGCCATGCTTAATGTAAAAGGCCTTTAAGCGTATTCTTTAAGCGCTTCTTCTGGCCGACTTGGGAGCGTTTTCCATGCTATAGCTTGCCGAACAGCAGTTCCTTGGGCAGACGCGGGGGGTTTCCTCCGCGCAGTAACCCGAGCCAGTTTTCACATGCTAGGGAGACAAACCCTATGGCTGGTGATCGAGGATCCAGCAGGATGGCAGCTGTTCTTGCGGCATGCTCGCAAGACACCGAGGGAATATACCGTCCCTCACTCGGTCCCAAGTATAACTTTTTGTCATAGACTGGCGCACCACGAGAAGGTAGTTATACTGGAGTAAGGTGACTAGAGCCGTGAGGATTAGTCATCCTACGCACCCAATTTATAAGGGGGAGTGGAGCTGATAATGGACGATCTATAAAAATGTACTTACATACGAATTATGATTGGAAATTTTCAGAAAATGTTTTTGTTGCATAGAATAGATAGGAGTTACTTACCTTGCCATTCGATTTTGTGAAATAAATCCAACGAATCGGAGTAAGTAAAATGCTGGCCGATGGTGACCCAACTCTCTACAGATACAGGCAACCGAAGTCGAATTAGGCGTGGGAGGTATTTATACCACATATTCTGGATTGTGCCTTTAGTTAACGTTGCTTACCGTTCTGCAGTTGCATGATCATTACGGTTCCAACCCTCTCTCGACTCTCGCCGGAGAAACGCACTGGTCCCTAGAATAAGATGATTTGAAATAATTGCAATGAACTCTTCGGTTCTCTAAAATATGCCTTCTTTAACGGGACCGTCGCCAGTGGGGTTCGGAAGACCCCCACCTCCCCCCGCGCTCTCACGAAGGAAAATTAAGCACCACTGCGAGCTAGGACGAGCTACCTGAGAGAAAATGGCTAAATTGGTAAACGAAGCCATTTCTATATATATATATGGGTGCTTATAATGTTTTTTTGTTACTCACTCTTTCATATTTTAAAATTGTCTAAGTACAAATTTACAAGTACCCCCTCAACGATTGGTTACATCTCAGCCCTTACCGTTACCCCCTCGAAGTTAATACCCTCTAGGATTCTCCTAAAACCAGAAGCGTGAGCGGTGCCATTATAGTTAAACTTGTCTGGGTGGATGTTGCTGGTTTTGCTAGCCTCGTCGAGTGTTACTGCAGCACTCCAGACTGAGTCAAATGCGAACGAGGTATACGTCTCTGATTTCTTTTTCTCCTCTTGCATTGTCTTCATAAACTGTGTTGCCGTCTATAAATTATAAACAATAACTATTGCGGTGACGGGGTAACGGGATGATATTGTTTATTGAAGTTTGTGATTAACCGTAAAAGTTGGCAATGAGTACTGTGGGCTATATTCTCTTGTTTTTGATGGCCTTGAAGCAAGGTTCACTGCTGCTTTCGAAAACAATATATCTTATACTCCTGAGGGGGAAGTGAGGGAGGGGGAGATTTCTTAGAAGCGATGATTGAGACCAGTCGCTGTAATAATTACCCGGCCCCAAATCACATCGTGAAACAACTATGGAATAAGCTTTTGGCTTCTTAAATGTTCCCCTTTTTCACGTTCCCCCGATTTGAAGATAGATGAATTTATTAGATGCGGTTGATGAATCTTAGCACCGAAATCGTGTCCACAACGCTGGATTAACGCTTGAGTGTGGACAGGGGTGTTTGAACGGTGGTGGACATAGCGTATAATAACCCACCATGCCCGAGATGGTGGTGTTATCATCCTGACGAAGATCCAGTTGGGCTGTGGCAAACACTCCTTGTAGGGCTTCTTTGAGCTCTTCCCTAGAGCACGACACGTGGTTCACATGCGGCTGTATTTCCAGGATGAGCAGTGGGTCGAGATGACCAAAGACTATCCAGACGTATCTCGGACCGTATATGCCATGCTTGTATGCCTATTGATGTATGGTTTAAACAAGGGATTGTATAGTATTCTTAGCATTAAGCTTAATTGAAGCCTTTCAAAGGCTTATCTATAGTTTACTCATGAAATTTGCCGCCGCTCGTGAAATTTTGAATATTTTAATATGCCAGTCGAAAATTTTATGAATTTATGAATATTTTAATATACCAGTGATTAAAGCAAGCAGAAATATTCAATAGTCTTAGTCTCTGACCTTTTTTGATAGCTTAGGCTTTTTCTGTCGTGTGTGTCAAGTGTGTCTTACTGTAGTGTGTGACTTAGAGTGAGCTATACACCTGGTTACCTCGCAAAAGACCTTCTGTGCACCATTTTTAGAGAATTCTCCAATTATGATCCTGGAGTCCATGTTCTGAATAAAAAGACAAGCATGTTAATAAATTAGCAATGTAGAAGCGTGCTCCTTAAAATGGTGATAATGGTAACACTTTACCTTTAATTTATTAATTTGAAAGCTAACATCCGTATCTTCCTTCTGTTGAAATCCTTCAACTGCGATGACGCTTATGTTGTTTTGAACAAGTTCCTTCACAAGAATTGAAGCTGTCTGTGAAATAATTAAATAGCTTAAATGTGTAATAAGCAGCCATTATTATCACTATCTACAACCACCACCATCATCATCTTTGTCATCGCCAATTCAACAACGAAAAGCGGCGCCACCAGCAACAACTCCACATTTATAACCATCGAAGCCAAAAAGTATTTTTGATTCTTTTTAACATTGACTCCCACCCCAGCCCCCTTGCCAACGAAAATAAACTTACCAATGAAAACATCTCCGCACTGTACTCGTGAATGATAGCAACTCTTTCCCAGCCAAAGTTCTTGATGAATGAGACCTTGGCCTTGCTGTTCGACTCGGAAGATGGAACAATTCGGTAAGTATTGCGATACTTGCGGTTATTACCAAACATGGGCGACAGAGAGGCATACGAGATCTGGAAAGAAGAACGCAAATTATTGTTGCCTTGAGTATAGCATGGCTTACCATTGGCAATGGCTAACTATTTCCTCATTCGAGAGAAGGACTCTCAATAATCGATGTTCGAACCTGCAATAAGTTCCAGTTTACCGCTGCTTCTGCCACAGGCATTAGAGCGTCTGTTCTGGCCGGGCCGATCAGCATCACTTTATTAGGGGGCTGCATAATGAAGTTGAAGAGAGCTTTCACGGCTCTTCCCCCATCGCCCTGAAATACAATCAGACAAGACTTCTGACAAGACTATTAAAGTTTTTAGCTTCGGAACGATCATTCACGCTTTTCTGTTTACCTAAGTAAGATATTGCAGGCCGTATCTTAAGTTTAACCGCGGGTTGACCATGATTAGAATTCTACATCAGAGTATTTTTTACTCTAGTTGCACGTTCTAATGACCTCAAAAACTCATAGTAGCAAACTTTAGATGGACAACGACGTCTTTGTAGCTCTTGGTCCTCCTTCGTCACTTTATGAAAATTCATGGAAGGAATGAACATTTACTGGCCGAAATGATGCCACTGAGGCTATTCACTATTCGCACAAAGCTCGAACAAAAAGGTATGAAACCCTGAGGTTAACCCTAAGGTATTGTTGGCGCCTGGTGCGTCCGCTCATCAGATTAACGATGAAGAAAGGGGATCTCGCCCAAAGGGGTTAGAAAATTCTTGTCAATTCTCCAACCAGCTAGAGATGTGACATGACTTATCGTCTTCAAACAAATCCAGGGACCAGGAGGTCAAGAGGGAGTAATTTTGCTTACATAAAATGTGTCAGCATAATGAAGGACCATCTTGTGTCCACCGAGGATGTCGCTCCTGTTGTTGATCATCTCCACTGCCAACTCCATTGCTGCGCGAAACCCAAATCGGTCTATTTCCGAGTATGGAACAAACGCGCCAAGGTGAAGTTCCTTTAGCGGACGTTTCATTGTCTTACAGAGGTCAGCTGTTGTTTTGTTCAAGCATGCGCTGTTGGTAGAGTTGTCGCAGCAGTTGTCGATGAGCAAGGCATTTTGCTGGCAGCATATCTCGTGGAAAATAGTTTCGTTGTAGCAGCAGTAAGAAGCTGACACGCATAATGTAAAGACTGAGAGAAGAGTGAATACAATGGAGAAGACGATGGCCATTTTTCAGGAATCTGAAATTAAAGACATTTCTTTGTTTTGTGTTCTAGGGTTCGCAGAAAGAAAATATCCCAGTAAACATAATTGGAGAACGGGTTCGGAAACGTAGCAATGTCCACTCGGACATATAATACTGTAAACGGCCTCTCCATTGGGATTCTAAAAAGATTTGATCTTTACGAGATGTTTACGCTTTAAACGGTTCTGGGTGTGGCCGTACGGCGCGGTTGTATATTCCGAGTAAAAATCACAGGATACCCATGTTGATTTTTTCGATAATAACTGAATTAAAATCTAGAACAAAATCACTTTCTGGCCCACGGACTAAATGTTATTCCAATCGCTGCATCCAGTAGCCTCATTTTTTAATATACTGCGCTTCGCGATAAGTCCGTTGTAACTCACACCTGACATTCTAAACGCGACGAAAAGTGGATTTATAACAAGTCGCGTGACAGTTATATTATAACATTCGGAAATGTCTTTTAGGGTGGATGAGCTTTTTCATGATAAGCTGCATGAACCAACTACATAACTTATTAACTATCAATACTAAGAACACTTATAAGGCGAAGGCAAGGAAAACGTGACCAAACACTGAGTTAAATAAACTCGTTTTTTTAATAGTCCCGATAAGTAAGAAAATAGAAACCGAGTATCTTCCAAATCGGAATCAGTGATTGTCTCTGTCCTCGCTAGAGCGTGAAACGTCGGCTTGGTTAAAAACGGTAAAAGAAAATCTAAAGTGACCAAAAGCAAATACCAAAAATAATCATTGAAATCATATTGGCAAAAGTTTTATTGATTATTTTAGGTATTGCATACATTTTCAACAGATGCCTTACGACAAATTGCTGCATTTGCCAATAGGCATCGATAAGTATGAGATAACTATTCCATTTGCCGTGTATCGTTTGACGTATCCATTAAGTTTTTTTTTTTTTTTCAGGTTGGTTAAAAGCGGATGTAGCTTTTATTTCTCGTCGATCTGGCGACCATAACACATCTGTTTCATTTATATATAGGCATTCGACTGCAGGCAACCACAACAAAAAAGCGCAAAGGAAAAATAAAATTAATAAAACCAATAATAAAAATAAGTTACAAATTTCTCGCAGACTTTAATTTCCATAACTTTGGATTGCTCCAAGAATAAAGCTTATTGAAGTGGTTGTTGTTATGAATAGGGATTTTCTGTGACTTAGACTCGAACGTGTTCTAGTTTTGAGTGGAGTTTAGAGATACCGTGGGCAATTTAAGTCACTTGACATAATTATTCTTCACACGGGTCTCCATTCCTTTGTCAATCAAGATGCTGTTTAGTGGAGATTTTTAAACTTTTTTTCCAAATGGTAATCATAAAACATAATAAAAGGGATATTATTTTATTCGTGACCTGTTTGGTACTAAAAAAAACGAAAATAAATTATTAACAGAAAGTTAAATAATATAAAGGAAGATCTACTTTCTGTTTCAGGGCTAAAAAATTTCCAAGTACCTATTGTTTAAAAATTATCTAAAACATAGAATAAACATAGAATAGATATTTACGTTAAGTGACAAATCAAGGAAATGTAGGCTCAAGAAAAACGATAACAACATTCAAATACGAGGAAATAGAGAATACAACTGAGCAATGGAAAAAGAAATGAATTAAAAGCGCTTTTGTCGGCATTGTAATTGGCATGTAACAGAGTCCAGTGACGTCCATTGTGCAATTTGAATGTTTCCCCGCGGTGGTAAACACTCCCAGCTCTTAAGTTCTCAAGCAAATAAATGCAAAGAGACTGGTAGCATCAGGTAACCAAAAATAAGCAAAGTAGAAACACCAACGCCCGCGAACACAATCATTCTGGATTTTTTTCCACCTAATCTAGATTTCACAGGGGTTAATTTTGTTTTATTATTGACAAAATCTGCACTAATGCAGCATATTAAACACTAAACACTGTGACACAGAATAGTATTGCTAGCGACCGTAATGGCATTGCAAATGGATAATCTTTTTACAGCGATTAGGTGAATCTAAAATCTCCTTTAATACACCAGATTTTGGCTAGGAACATCGTAGAAAACTGGTCTCTGTTTGATTTATACATTTACTTATGGACACTGTTTCTTTGTTTCGTAAATGAGATTATCGTTTTTTTCTTTAAATGTTGATATTCGTCATCTATGTGACGTCTATATTTTTGAATAACAGAGTTAAGCAGAGTTAAGTAAGTGGCCTAATGATTCACAGGCTATGCGCGCTCTCAACATCATGGACACATCACTTGTGTTTGCTAACAAACCTAAACCAATCGAAATGCGAATAACTTCCGAAAAAGAAAACCCCAAGTTGTTTGTTGTTTTGGGAGTTTGTACACTAGAACATAGCAGTATTTGGGGTTGATTCCCATTTTTCCCCGCAGGTAAACGTTGTCGAATAGTTGCATAAACCCAAACAAACCCTAATGTGCCTTAGTGTTCTTAGCATTAAAGATATTGGCGCACTTATGTTTCGCTTTTTCATGATATAGGAACAGATAGAAACAACTCAATTTGACTGTTCATTTGCTCAATAACTATATATTGCTGCTTTCACGTTAGAAACACAATGCTTTTATTCTTCCAATAACGATATTTTACTCTAACAAACGCAATATTTGTTTTGCCATTCCCGCCTGCGTATGCGTAACAAATCGCCCCCCGATCTCGGTGTGATCATTCTAGTGATTTGTTTTGATTTGATGCACTGTATACATGTATTCCTGATAAACATTGCTTACCGCATATGCTGAAACTTCCACTTTACCACAACGAGGATAAGAGATCCACGATTCTTTATTGTATCTTCGCAATTAGAATTTCACACCAAATTCTAACGGTGCTTTAGCCGTGTTTTGCGTATCGCACGATCTGCACTTCTCTACGGATATACGTTTCGTCTGTTTTGCCTCTGTACAAGTGATGCAGAATAAATAAATATCTAATGCGCTACTTACTCAGACATAGAGTCGGTATTGGAATCATGCTTTCCGTAGATATTAAGTGCTTTTAGGCTTTCCACTTTACTTCCATAGATGTTTCACGCTATATAATAGTAGTAAACAATGCATGCAAAAAAAAAGCTTTAAGGCGTTAGACAAATAAGTAGCTTAGAACGCTCTATTTAAACTCTTCTCACTTCGATAATACCAAGGCAACAATACTCTTTCAAGTTCTTTTGAACAGCTGTTCATATAGCCCTGTTCATGATGATGCATGTCTTAGTTCTTACTCACAGTATTGCAGTTAATTACGCAACATGACTTAAGTTATAGGCAACTTACATATTTTCTATTTGAAAGGACAATAGCGATAAACTATAATACTAGCGAAAGTACTTTGCCAGATTAACCAGGATTTCATCTACTGTTTGTCAGTCTTGCATCTGATAGTTTATAAGATAAATGCTTCACTCTAGAAGCAGTCTAGCTGAGAAGCAACGTCTCTCATCAAACAACATAATTACAAATGTGGGTCTCAAAGCTTTCAAAACAAAAGGCTTAAACACTGTGTTTCACTTGCTAAAGTCCCAACAGTTATAGCCAACACCCTCTAGTTCGTCACTTTCATCATAATCGTTATCTACCCACTGGAACAGATACCATTGAAGGTTACTTACAAAACTAGCGCCGTCTGTTAGACAAAGTTCATGGTGACACCGTTATTGGACAAATGAAGTTGGAAAATCACTTATAGCACCGATATGAGATTTACAGAACTTCAACTGTGATGATTTTTGACAGAGTTCTATATCAAACTTAGAAGGGCTCGCTATATCAAAGCTAAAAGCCTGATATACATTCTATCCTCGCTTATCTTTGTGTGGTTGCTTTTTCCCGCAGGGAGTGTTTAGGGGAAATTTCAAATTGCAATATGAGATTGATTTCGTACGCTTTAACGCTACATCCACATCTGGTAATGGTTTATTGAAAAGCAGCAATCATATACACCTCAATTCATAAGCAACATCTTTTTTGAATGTTTGCGATAAAAGCAGTTATCTTGCAGCACAAAAAATAATTCTAAAGCTGATTGCTTTTATTTATTTTCCTTATTCCCTTTGGCGTAGGTGACTGATGGGCTTGTTGTTTGTATAATCTGTATAATCTGTACAATATAGTATATATAGTGTCCAGAGGCTTGTTATCTAGGGGTAAACATTATCTTGGCCAAAATGACATTTCTGCAGCTGTTATTATACAAATTACATTAGGGTTTGAATTTTCCGTTGACAGGGTGATGAATGGCTATAAGACGCAACCTAAAGAAGTATTTCAACCATCTGATTAGCCTTGCGCTCCTTAGGTCTGACGGAAAAGGTGTGATATATGCGATAACCGCAGCTTTTTGGTCAAACACAGCTACTCTAACTCTTAGTTTGGCTTTTCCGTGATTTGCGCTCAGGTTCGAGTCCCTGTGCGCAAATAACCTAGCACCTACCGACGTTGTTCCGTTAATCATAGATGACTACGGATCATCACTTTTACTTAGTGGGGGATTAAATATTTTAAGGTAACCAGGTTACAGTAAGCGTGTTTTGTTTCGATTTGCGTGAAGGTAACATTCTAGAATGTAACGCATAGTAACGTCTAGACGATTTGAATTTTAATATAAAGTCATGCAACTATCCACATCTTTAGAATGCACCCTTACTTCTCCACTTTACCCTCCTTACAAAGTATTAGACAATCTTTCTTACTTTTTATTTTAAAATACGTATAAAAGAGACTGGCAAGCTGCTTCAAGCCTTGGTACCAATGTTTCGCGAAATAATTATAGTTATTAATTTATGTTAAATTGATTAGAAATACAAGGACTGCATAGTTACTATTATATAGAAAAATGGAATTTTGGTGTTGAGTGCCAACACCGAAACGATTGTAGGGCCACGCCCTTACTGTTGAATCCATTGTATCGCGACGCCGCATTTTCAAAAAATCGATTTGTTTTTGTCTTTTGGTATTTTCTGTTCCGCCAGTCAAACTATTCTAAGCCAATTAGATTCTTGCTATCTCTCGCCTAGTGCAGTTGCCTGGCTTTCTGTCGCGACGCTGTCTGGTTTTTGTCTGAGGATAGCCAGGGAAGTGCACAAAGCGAGACTCCGATTGGTTCAGAATGGTTTTACTGACGGAACAGAAAACCAAAACAAATCGTGTTTTGAAAACGCGAAAATGCGCGTCCTCGTTGTCCCCGGCAAAAGAGTTGACCGAACTCTGTCTGTTTTGAATCTATTTAACAAACGTTTTTTCGTATTTCCATTTACCCGGGAACCAGTGATGACGTCACCTGCGTGTGATATGAAGTAACACACCAGAAATGCGCACACAATCGACTCGTCTCTCGTCCATTCACCCTAATTAACCCTAGATTGGAAATGCATTTAATGATTTATTGACGCTATTAGGAGCTTTCTAAGGGGCTGCCGCTGGTTATCTATTATGTATGTGGTAAGTTTTTAAATGCCTCAAGATCGGGCACTCAGTAAAGCAAATAAGCGCTGCCATTAGCATTTTGTATTTTTACTGCAACGATTTCGAATAGTTCTATTTTCTTGATTTTCAGAGAACGCCGGCAAGCTTGTCTGGGTGATTTTGCCTTTCTTATATTCAAGAATTTACCATCTCTGCTGGTGTCCATTATATTTTCCACAATTTTGATCAGGAGCAAGTTGTCCTTCTTACTTTTTTTGGCAATATGAATAAAAAGATATTAAAATGTAACATAATGTATGGCTTTTCATTTTTCCTCGTACAATAACTTGACAGAGGGGCCATCAAAATACGAAATATAAGTTATTTTTCCCAATTTCCTTTACCAATACTATAATGTCATGTTTACTCTCATAGTTGCCTCTATATTATTGCTAAAATCTCAAATGTAAAAATTTCTAGCTTTATCCATTTGTGAAATACATACTATAAGCCTAGGGCCGTCTTTTTTCAGCTCGTCTTGCTCAATAGGTTCAATGACGCATTGGTTAGCTAGCATTAATTATTAACAAAAAGCATAAAGAGCTCACCTTTCCTTGAAGATTCTTATAGTCTTTGTACCCTAGAGTCTTGTGTCCTCTTTAAGCACTTTGTCTAGTTTCTGAAACGCAAAAATTGTTTCAATGGCTGGTAAGGCTCTTAGTGACTTTATGAAGAATATAAAAACGTATGTTCTTCTATTACATCAATACCACAAGGCCTATCCCTCAGAAATAACAATAAACATCAAGTGAAAACCGTCTAATTTAAGAATTACACGCATGACATAATTTGTCTACTCCCTTCTCTAGCTTAGTTTTCTTGGTGTTTTAAATATTCCCTTACCTAAAGTCGCCACAATACCCTAAAATGCACCACATGGCTAAGGCTGCAAAGGCAAGCTTTAGAACGTTCCTTGTCGTGACTTCGCCGTTATCTCCGATTGGCTGGAATCATGATCAGGTTGTGATTTCAGCCAATAGTAAAGCAGGGCGACCGTTACAGTCACGCAATTGAAGGTTCCCTCATGGAATTGATGCGCACATACACTAATGTCCCTTTGATCCTCACTCCATGTGAGCCAATTATAGATAGCAATCAAAAAACTAAGCGTCTCTCTCAGCGCAAATTGATGTTTTGGAGTTTTTGAAGATGCTTACGATAATATTGTGCCGGTCCTATTTTAGACAGAATGTCGGGAAAATGATCAATTATTGAAAAAATCTCTTAGGTTTTTTGACAAATAATATTTGCGGTTTATCTTGAGCGTAATGGGCATGGAGTATTCACGTTTCCATGTGATTTGATTAATGCATCGTATTCTTTGGGAAAGTTGTGCACGAGGAAAAATTGCACTGATTTGAAAAAGAATGTTTAATGTGTTTTATAGCAGATTGTTTCACAATCATTAAGGCACCCTGTTTTCAAACTTATTTTTTTAAAAATAGATGAAGAAAATAGATGAAGCTTTTATTGGAAAAAATGTCTTTAAAAAATGGTCTAAAGACACTTAAAGGATTTGAAACAGTGAGGAGAAACGTATAGCAGCTCGAAAAAATGATGAATAAATCTTCAAGTAATTTCAAGGCCTCTGATAAATGTAATTAATTTACCAACTTTTACTGAAGCGCGTCTTCCTCTTTTGAAAAAAATAATGTTATCGTTTCTTATCTTGAACCATGTGTTTTCTAGTTAATTTTCACAGTACGAATAGCCGTGGGACTCAATTAAGGCATTTACGGATTATTTCTGAAAAAGTGATGTTTCTCTTTGTTTTTCCTCGCCCGAAGGGTTCTGTTAATTGCCACGGTAACAGGTCTAATAACAAGTAGAACGGACGTGTTTTCCATGCAATCCATTCCATATGAACATTTCTATAAGGCCGACACCCTTAAAAGAACGAACACTTTACAATGTTACGGTTTAAAACTCACCACTCGAACACTATTCATTTTAAATCAAAAGGAATCCCCTTTGAAAGTAGCCTGGTCATCCCAATATTTTATATAGTTATCAACTATTTTCTTTTCAAACTTGAAATAAATGCGAAGCGCAAATCAGTAAAATTGGCGGGAATGAAGCATAAAAACATGAAGCTTGGTACGCTTAGAATTTATTGCGGCACTTTTATTTTTCATGCCTTATACGGCCCTTTCACCAGTGTAACGCATGATAAAAAAGAAAACTGAAGGAAAGTTCATTAAAGTTTATTTATCCCTAGCTTGTTAAAATATGAAACGACCATACGTTTTGCTATAGTCGGTACATGAAAGCGAAAAGTGCATTTAGAATAGAGCAGCTTTTTAGATTTCAGGATCTCATTAATTACCACAAAAATTGATCAAAGTGTATAAGTTAATTTATCTTCATAAGAACAAACATTCGTACACATACCGATATTTTTTCCACTTCCATTTTACCCGAATATCATGAATGTAAGATAATTTCTTGCAAAAACATAATATTATTTCGGTCATATTTTTTGTATACATGGAACGGGGCGGTCTTTAAAGCATTATATACCAGGCGAACGGGATACATTTGACGCAAAGTGTTGAGCGCGTTAAGTAGAATGTTGTAACCGCTAGGTATGGCCGAATATTACCCTATGTTTATAATCTAGAAAAAGCAATCAGGCACACTTAGATTTATCATTATTATAAATTTAGGAAGAACAGAAACCCAAACAAATCCTATGGTTCTCCAATAACAGAGCGAGGTGATTGTTGCAACACAAATGTAACAAGATTCAGTCAAAAGAGGCCGATTTGTAAGGAAGTATATTTGGTGGTTTTACCGGTCCCACTTCCCACTGCCAGTTTGTGTGCTTATAGTGTATAACAAATAGATAGAAAATTTGTCCAAATGTTGCAAATAGCAAGTTTTTACTCACTACTCGTGATCTAGACAGAAAACCAGTCCGTCTTTAACCGCGAAAAAGCGTTTTAAATTAAACGACGATTTCTTGTTTTCACATCTAACGTCTTGATATTTTGCCTTTTTCTCTCAGTGTATGTTGTTATTCCTTTTCTGACGACTCGGTTCCAAAAAGTCAACACGATCAAGTTTTGATCATATTGATTCATTTTAGTATTGCGCTGAGTGTTGGTCTGTTAAGACGTCTATCGAACATTACCTCCTTCCTTATAAAAAAAAATTGCCTGGGACAAGCACACAGAAGCCTTATAATAAAAGGGTCTCCGGGTGTTGTACTTTTTCCATTTTCGAAGCCAATTGTTGGCATTTTAAAGGGTTAGATTTCATTTAGCGGATAATGGTTTTCTGGAAAACTTCCCAGCTAGGGCGAAGAGCAAATCGAGCTACCCCATTTCCGATAACAGCGTCATAACGAGCACTGCACTAGCCCTTAGGCCAAGTTTGATCAAATATCAAGCGAAAGTAATCTATATTGTGGCTTAAAGTGGCTTGTAATTAACCTCAAGTGTCGCCAAGATGATAACTGACAACAAAATTAGCTCTACACGATAGTTTGTATGAAAAATGGATAGTTTACAGGAATTGGCGCATTGAATCACCTCGTACAGATTTGATGTTTGGTACATGTGTTGGATTTGGGCCTCATGCATTTGTTCACAGGATATATATTGTACCTATCGTGATCTCTGTCCGCTTCCGCTCGAAAGTGAATTACCGTGCGAATCATTTCCAGTTGCCTATATTTCATAACGCTACTCAACCAGCCGTTTTTCCTTTTGAAGTTCCGACTACTCACGAAAAATAAAAATAGCATTTTAATAAGGTATGTGTTGCGAGTACTTGCATCAGATAATTAACATTCGGATTTTATTTCAAAGTGGAATTTAGCAAGCTAGAGTTATATTTTGATAAAACGCAGAATTGGCCTTCATACCCTGTTACGAATCAATGTACTAGTCAAACTACTAGAGCAATACACATAACATTACACAATGACTTCTTGGGAACCTTAAGAACACAGGTTACCTTATATTTTTTAACAGCGATAGAAGATAGACTAGGCTATCCCGAAACAGACCCTTGTTTTTCTCATGATTTCGTGCTGTTCAACTTATTCGTGAAAACAATGAGTGGATATCCGAACAGCGGCGCCAGGAAATCTATCAGGAAGCGAGCATCACTTACTAAACAAAACCATAGAAAATCAAATTCAAACTTGGTTTCTTTCCTTGCGATAACAACACACCAGTTACCGCTCTCATCAGCCCTCAGTCCCTGCGGTCTCCAGAAAGCACGTGTTTTTCACGCCCTAATATTATCCACGTGTTTGTCACGCTCTCCTATTGACCTAAGGGCATCCACTCTAAACCACTGACTGGTAGTAAAGAATAAATGTAATGTATCGTTCAATAGCATTCTATAAACTCTAAACCGTCTATGAAATGAGAGCAATTGCGGCAATTTAGTAAGGGAAGATCTTACACTTGAGGCTTTCTCGGCCCATTTACTTTAGCGACGAGCTTGCCGTTCTTTGGTCTTCAATTTATGATATTGTGATACAAACGTTTTATGAGAAAAAAACAATAGCTCACGAAAACAAACCCATCAAGACTGGTTGAGAAAATTTTAGAATTCCATCTCACAATCTCATGATTCTCTATGATTGAGTTCAGCTATTTTAGAAGTTCCAGAAGGCAGCGGGCACTTACACATTCTGAAGATCCCTCTTCTTCTGTCTACCTTGGTCTTGCTCTAAAGGTTGGCTTGTAAGCACAGGAAGAAGATTTCCGAATTACTGTGTTAGGCGCGGTAAATTGCTATCCGTTTAACTTCAAACGATACAATGATCTTTAACGTCCTGCCGTGCAGATACTGGAGGGGGTCTAAAATAAGACCGACTGTTTCTTTTCTTTTCTGTGTGTGGAAGTCCTCGAAGTCGGTAGTCCCAGCTAGTTAGGATTACATTTATTTTATTGAGAGCTGCTAAATATGGTTCATATGGTATTTTCATTCTAGTTAGTTCTAACAAGGACTCTATGCCTCAAACTAACTTTTCGTTAGTTTGAAGCATAGAACTGAAATGAGAGATAATTGATGCATTTCATCAAAACTTAATAAAATGATCATTGTGCACATACCAGCGATAAATCTATAAATAAATATGCGGGAAGAATGCAATGCCTCAATAAAAACATTTAAACTGCAAAATGATCTGGTGCAAAATCATACCTGGGAATAGCAATAAATCGTTGATTCACTTTATCATCAGACGTGTAAGAATTACATTTGCCTTATCTCGTATGCTAGACTTTTTGCTTGATTGTAATAGGCATCGTGATTTGAATAAGGAAACGATAAAATGATGAAAACAGCTTAATTTGTATTTTCCGTTTTCTTACGAATCACGTGACTGGGTCGTCACTTGTACTGTGCGTGATAGTGGAATCAGTAAAAACGTTCTTCTGACAAATAGAAATAGCGTTTGCCAAATGTCGAATCAAAATCAGTATATTCAAACATTGAATATGTTATTAGTGAAATTGTTTCAATTAATTTATAGATTTATATTCTTGAAAATATTATACCAACTCATATTAAGCTCCTTTAACAAACATTTGCTTAATGACAATGCGGAGCTTTATTTTACAGGCTTGAAAAGATATCTTGACATTCAATTATTCGTTATCTTTAAAAACCGCTAGTCAAAACTTACATCTTCCATGCACGAGGCTCAACTGATAGTCCAAATAAGACAAATAATCGCCTTAATTTTATCTCTAACGCAAAGCGCACGATCAAATAGTACATAGCATAGGATAGTGCGGTCATGTTTGCTGTCATATTGAAAGACATCGAGAAAAGCATTTTTCAGCGGAGGTGTAGGATAAACGAAAGGATATGAAGTCAAAGAAAAACCTTTGGCTGACGGAAATCAATCTTCCCGGCTATTGTATAATTCATAGGGTTGCGGTTCTGCGCTATGTTCTCCATATAGCCTTTAGCGGTTCAACAGTGAAAATTCGATAACACAATCTTATTAAAGCAAGTGGAAATCCTTTGCCCTTGAGCGAAATGTAGCAGGGTAAAACCTACAATGACCCCATGAGCAGCAAATTATTAACCCTTTATTACTTCGTTGACTGAAGAACCGAGATTCAGAGTGACTTAAATTAACAATATCGTAGGAGTTAACAAATGATCTCCAAACGTCAGCGACCACTATATGCTCGCGAAGTGCTACATCCATTAGATTAAAACGCTTGTAGGTTTCGAGCCAAAGCGCTTTTTTTTTTACTCCTCACTCGCATTCGAAGTTATCAAGTTGTTTCTCTACTTCTATAACCCAACCCTTTATTAGTTCAAAATTCGTCGATTAGCGTTTCGAACAGTAGGGAAAAAATAGGTTCGATCGTTGTGAGCATGGTAAAAACGTTATATTTTCTTACCGTTAATTTCCGTTGAATGGCTTTGATACCAACGGCGTTGCCGCTGTTGCCGCTAGGTTCTCGCTATTTCTAAATCTTGTCCCCGTTATTCGCGCAGCTGCGACCAACGCCACTATCTGTAACAACATCGCCCAAATCTAGACTCTCCCTTTATGTTTTCCCTTTGCCAATGACTCGGATAGGACTCAGAATCCAATATTTACAGTAGATAAAAGCCCTGACTTAATGAAATTTTCAAACAAGACGCCACTGCAATTACGTCTAGTGATGGGGTCATTCATCAAATGTATTACGGTGTCGTATTTGTGACGTGAGTATACAGCAAACTTGCTGTACTTTTAAAGGTTTCTGCTACCAGAGAAACATTTCGGCTATTCATGTCATAAATAATTCCCGAAAGAGTTCAAAATACATATATTCCTTCATCATTTTCTCTTTCATACTTCCTAATCAAATCACGTACGTTACCACAGTTTTTCTTATTATTCATTTTTTGTGTGGCATGGTTTTCGATAGTGTCATGTTCTTATCCAATCTTTTTGTGATTTTATATTCAATGTTTGGTTGTAAATAGAGGACACCCCATGTGATAATTACACGTATTTGTGATCTAGTCTGTTGCAATAATGATTAGCGCCTTGCACGCGGAGTAGCCTTCTCCGCAGGCTTCTCGAGTGGAAAAAGGCTTTTTTCGATTTCGGGTTTCCTTTGGCGTGTTCAAGAAAGAGTGGGCATATATGAGCATACTATGATTGGGTTGATAAAGGGCTTTTCTTTTGAAAGCACGTGTAAAATAAGCGACCTAGCGTCGGGATCAAAGACTCTCTTGCTAAGTATTAGAATAATGACTCCTTTTAATAATTTCACAGCAATGATAAATGGAAACAGACGTCTGCTTTGTGCAATGTTATCCTTTCTGTCGACCTCACACATGATTCTCATTGGCTGTCATTTTTTTCTGCAAGGACGAAAGCCCTTGCTGCCACTGATTTAGGTCTATAAATAAACTGAGCCTTTTCGCAGCCATTACTTCAACCCCGTCTACAGTCTTAAATATTTGACCATTCGCTCAATCATACGATAAGTGTATGACGAATAATGCTTCAAGCATGCGCACTAAAATTCGCATAGACCCAAGCCAAATGCATTTCACCCAATTGACATGTATTTCTTGTTTTCGTTGCTGTGGAAAATGTCAAAGTTTCAACGCCAAACAAAAGACAAGATTTATGTCACGGTATCGTCACGATCATGACACGGTCACAACAATGTCACAATCAGGGCATAGTAACGGCGAAGTTGCGAAAACACAATCACTACTCAATATCACAACATGGCCACAATCACGGTCCGGTCACGGTGTGTTATAATAACGACACTGTCACATTCACAGCACGGTCACGGCACATCCGCAATCACGGCACGGTCACAGTACTGTCACAATCACGGTACAGTCACGTTCACGGCACAATCAAAGCACGATCACGGTACGGTCACGGCACGATCACGGTACGATCACGGCACGGTCAAGGCACTGTCACAACCACGGCACTGTCACAATCACGTCACAGCACTGTTACGATCACGGCACAGTCACAGCACGGTCACGATCACAGCACGATCACGGCACGGTCAAGGCACTTTTACAATCACGGCACTGCCACAATCACGGCACGATCACTACACGGTAAACACAGAAACGAATGTGACAATGACACGTGAAACGCTTCTCGTTATAGATTCAGAAATGGGAACATTCTTGACCTTTTCAAATGTGTTTGTCTTCGGTCTTTACCTGCATGCGCCAATTGTTTAACGAACACTCCCATGCTCCCGTATGCGGTCTGTGGGTGCGGTAAAATCTCCGAGTTCCTGATTTGTATCCGTGTTATAGTGTCAAACAGGCATCTGCCAGTAGCACTATCGTTTTCCATTGCCACACAACGGTTTAACTACAGAGATAGAAAGTTAAAGAGGAAATGACGAAGCTCATATCACCGGAACCAAATAAATGGTCCCTTTTAGTTACCTGATTAGAAAACGCTTTAAAGAGGCGTTATCGACAATGGCCGGAAAATGGATAGCGCCTGAAGAATTACTCGAGCCAACAACGAGGGCGGGGCTGACATTAGCCAATCAAAGTACGATGTGAATCAGCAATATCTGGTGTAAATCGGCCAGAATAATGTGCCCGTGAGCAAACAACAATCCGTAATAAAAATTGAAATATATAGTCAAGTTTTTTTGTGTGAAAAATGTTCTATAAGGCAAACTTATGAAATTAGGGAAACTCAATTTTCAACGTTAACCTAGCTTTCCCACTCAAAAACATTGCAGTATATGTTTATTTCAAAAAAGTGTATAATTCTATAAAGACTAAAGTTCAAGATTTTCTTGTACATCTAATTACCGTCTTATGATTCGTTCGTGTTTTCTTTCTTCAAAACCACCATTGTGACGTGGTTTTGAAAAAAACATGAACAAATCATCAACAATTTGTCTTCATATTATGATTTGGTGACTATCAATAGTTGTTTTGCAACCGATCGAAGACCTACCTTGTGAATGTACTTAATCGAATGGAAGCACTATTAGCTTGTACATGTCTTCAAGCCAAATAGCAATCAAAAGAGCATGAATCAGAGAGCATCTCTGTAGGCGGTTTAGTTATAGACCTCTAGCTTGATAGTTGATTTTGCTCGATAAGCTGGGTGATATGGTGCGTAGGTAGAAAAAAATGTGTTTCTGCATTTAAAACCACATTTTATAATAAAGGTTATCTGTCTCCGAATGCGTCCTTTATTTTATATTTGATTGCTTTTTTGAAAGAATTATCTATACCCAATAAAATGCGAAAATAACTAACAAGGACTAACAAGTTCATTTCCCTGAAGAACCAACAATTTACTTTCTCACGAGATACCCCTTAATGATAAATATATACATAACATATTGTATATATGACAAAATGGCGATTGTATAAATTGCGTATAACGTTATAACAATACAAGTGGCTTGTGCTGTATATTTGTGTTATTTATAGATCTGTTTTGTATTCGTTGTGATAAATGAGGTTTAGGGTGCACTCCAAGGGATGGTATGATGCTAATAAAGTGAACGATGTATTTGATTGCCGGAGGTATCATAAAATTCATACTACACGGTACTAATAGGTTGTGACCAAGTACTGATTGATTCTCATTCCCACGCCTCACACATTGCTTCCTTGCGGTTATATAGCCGGGTCACACACAAACATCAGATCCCAGTTATTGTTTTTTTTTTATGTTGGTTACAAACAGTGCGTCTGAAAAAGTACTGGAATTGTTTTTACAAATTTGCCTTACGATATTTTACAAAAATTGTTTCGATATAACTAATTCATTGACCTTACAGTGAATAAGCACTAGAATAAGGAAGCATCTATTGTGCGATTCCCTTGTATTTTTTTCTTGACGATTTATAACCGTTTCAACAAGCGTTATTCGTAGAATATATCCCGCGGTGTATTCTGGGTATTGTTGAAAGGTGTCATATATTACACATTGCTTATATTCAATCCATAAACTGTGCAAAATATGCATTCTGCAACTTTATTATCTCTATAATTGACACGAGAGTATTTATGCCAATCGTACAGGAATTGTTTTTAAAAGCGCGAAGGGTAATATCTTATAGTTTAGCGGTTTAAAAAGCATGAAATGATTTAGAATAGAGAATAAAATCAATTTTAAAAGCATGACAAAATTACAACAAAATCAATTTAACACCCATAAAATGTTTTTTGCAAAAAGTGAAGCGTACCTTTGTCAAATTATCATACGTGATATGATGCACGAGTTGATTTGCTTCCACCGAGATGAACGCGTTTTCCAATATCAGCTAATTTTAACAAGCGAAACTGCACCACTTGAAGCCCCGCGAGACTGTTTGTGTTTATTGGGCAGATAGTACCCAGGGCGTAGTTGTTTCGACCGCTGACTTCCGAGTCCCAGGCCGTTGTGACGCCTTGTCAATCATTCGATGAATATTCCACTTCCACGTGCACTTCCGCCAGCCATGAACTTCCGCCAGCCATGCACTTCCGCCAGCTATGCACTTCCGCCAGCCAGAGTAACGAGCTAGTTATCTTCCTTACATGAACCATCTGCAGATTACAATGCAAAATTAGTCTCCCGGAGGGAAACTGGGGCAAAAGAGTTGTATCCTTCCTTTTTTAGCTTGTGCGGGCTTGTATACAGGGAAACCTTGTCCTTATTTCATTCGTTCGTAGGAACAGTAAAAAATAACAATAAGATAGGTGGACTCGGGGAGTACTCGACGGAAAAGTGACCGATTTACATTCCTGTGTTCTGTTCGAAAGCTGTTAGCAACAATAGAATTAGCAAAACGTTTATAGGGGGAAAGTTCTCGAAAACTAAAACTTAAATGAACATGCTCTCCCACTCAATTACAGGTTTATAGTATAAAGTGAAATAAAGAGATAAAAATTACAGATTAAAAATACGTTAGGTTTTTGTTTTGCCGCACAAAACGAAAGATTACGGTTGTACAGTCAGCACCAACGGTAACACAGTCCTTGCGAAGCTTAGCCCGCAAAACCACAAAGACAAAGAACATTAATCACGAACGCGCGCTGTATAAGGGACTTGCCTAAGGCGTACCCACTCTATTAGTGGTAGATTATTTTTTTCTTATTTCTTAGCACTTCCAGATTCGCGTCTCCGGGTTTCCGAGTTGTTTGTTTGAAACAAAGAGCCATAACAACGCGAACACAACTACAAAATCTAGAAACACGTGAGAAAACCCTCTGCTAGCACGGTATCTATAGCGCGGTGCACGGTGATAGTCCCATCCATCCACGGTGTGACATACTAAAATAAAATGGAACACTGCGCAAAGACCACGAAAAACCGGATCAAATTTCCCCATACAAGCCTCGTAAAGGAAAAACACAGGGATCCCAAATCATTGAAACCACACGAAAAAAACATTGAAAAACCATAATCTATACTACTAGATGATAAGAAATAAATATATTTCTACATTATTTGGAAAACAATAAACGTTGTTTATGTAGTTCAGTAGTTTTCTAGATATTCGCTTTCTAGATCCTTATGTTATAATCTCCTCTAATAAGTCTGCTACAAAAAGAATAATCTGCGAAATAGGGGATTTCTAAAATTATAAGCTTGACCTCTAGAACTTTGCACTTACATTTGGTGTTTTTTTTTTTTCTAACAGCTTGAATTGTGAACCGTATAAGATTCCTAGTCGGTATATATATATACATATAAACAGTATAACCGTTGTAAAGTCGTAAAAAAATATATATGTTTGGTTTCATGTGGGTTTAGCGTGCGCATGCGTTTAGATATATATATAAGAACGTCTAATTTTCAGTTGAGGCTGGGCTGTTTTTATTTTTGGGACATTTTAAGGCTGAATATGTTCTTAAATTTTAGTGTATTTAAAAATATAATACCCCCAATTAATTATTTGGAAGAGAATTACACTAATGATCAATAGCAATAACAAGGTTGTTACAATTACTATGAGCACAATTTGATTCTACATTTTAAAACGCATCAGGACTAAAAAGAAAAAAAATATTCTATATGAGCCTCGGCATGTTCTTAGCATGTTCTTTTAAGAACAAATTTTAAAAAATTTGGTGAAATCGCTTAACGTTCTTATAAAAAATACCAATATCCGAGTCGGTGTGTGGGTGGTGGTCGGGTGGTGATGGTGCGCCCTCGAAGGCCGAGGTGTGCTGGGCCGAGGGCACTTCGGCCTTCGCGCGCGCACAGGGTTCCCAATATTCGAAAATAAAACATTTCCGTATAACCCAGAATGAGAGCCGGCTAGCAGGCCAGGTCGCATTAAAAATATTTCGCTATGACGGTGCTGTGCTGTGGACGGCCTGCATTCCAAGCCTAAGCAAGCGGAATCTTTAACTTGTCCATTGATCTTGCAACCGCCCTCTAACCACGCCATGGTGCTTGCTCGCACAGAATTGTCACTTTAATCAGATTGAATGAAAAGTGAGTGAAAATGCTGCCTTGTTGCTTCTTCATCTGTTTCCTTGCTACTTGAAAAAAGAACCATTCGGAACAAGAACACTCGATAAATTAAAATCAGTTAGAACTTGAACACTATATAATTTAAAGCATTTTGAACTCGAGACATTCAGAACACGAACACTCGATAAATTAAAATAATTTAGAGCTCGAACACCCGATGACTCAGTTAGACTTTTCTTTGTTTATCGTTGCCAAAATGTCAATTTTTCTCTTGTGCGCGCTTCTTTGCCGAGGTTATATAGATAAGATAAGATAAGGTAAGATAATGCCAAAGATCATGGCTTTCACTAGATCATTCAATCTTGGATGCATTTAAGACTCGCTTACTTATCAAGACAACGCCTAATCAAATTCAAAAGATTAAACGTGAATATTGTTAAAAATGTTCCCTTAAACTATTCTATCAAGACACTTGGAAAGGATTTCGTCGTCTTGTGGATTTGACTGCTTTTCCTATACTTTTTTTGTCTTCATCTTTGACACACCCCACGCCTCGCTGCCCGCGCTAGCGGTGTAATTAGCCATATAAGCGCATTTAAGCGCGAAAATGTGGCTATTATTGGAATCGTGGAGGTAGTCAATTAGAGGCTATAAGAGTTGCCCATGGTGGAGGAGAGCATAAAAAATAAAAATGATCCACTCGAAAGGGGTGGGGGTATTTGTTCTGTTGCATCAATTAAAAGGTTGTCCGTGAAATCATAGCATCGGCCACAATGCAGTGATTTATTCGTTCTAAACGGCTTGTCCTTTCCTTTCAAAAGTTTTTTTCATATCTTCATCTTTGACAAACCCCAAGCCTGATTTCGCGCGCTTGCAATGTAATTAGCCATGTAAGCGCGAAAAAGTTAATATGATTGGAATCGTGGAGGTTGGAATTCGTCTATCACGCTGGTTTAATCTCGTCTTTAGTTGACCAATTTACCGTAATTCATGCCCTTTTAACAAGGCTTGTTGTCAAGGTTTCTTTATTACTAAACCAGCAAGAAAGTGAAACCAGTAAAAAGTAAAAACACGTTAGTAAAACAACAACAACAACAACCACAGCTGATTTGGTGTTAATATGATAGAAACGAATTGCTTTGATGTTGTCATTTCAGAGGTGCATTTTTTTTATTTTTGCAAATTCGTTAAGGAATTACCCATCATCATAGGCTCAGAGTGGGTCCAGTAGGTTTAAATGAATCAATTATATGTTGTTTTAGCCATTTTTCTGTATCCGTGCCGGTTATCTTTTTTTTTCTAAATCTACGTAATCATATCTGCTTGACATAGCTAAATAAAAGTATGCTTTTAACCAAGAATTAAGATATATTGTTGAAAATTTGCCGCATTATTTTTAACAGTAGAGAGTGTAAAAACGCTTTAGATTTTGTCTCCGAAAATCTCTCTGCAAATCATGGAATATGACAAATTAAGCAAACGAAATTAAAGACCCGTACTAAAATATATTTCCCTATATCATTACAAACAATAACTGCACAATCATTTGCTGAAAACGATTGATGTAAGAAGAGCTACCGCTCTCAGTATGACTTTTGGCCAATGCTCAAAACCACCTAATATCATTAAATGTAATGAATATTTCAGTTACAAGCCTAATCGTGATTGGTCCAAACCGTCATATACTGTTAAATACACTGTGTATATAATTGCCAGCCTCCGCGGTTCTTCTAACAGTACCTGAGTTCGAAGCAGAAGGGTAAGTCCTTTGTGAGTTATTCTACAAAAGGCAGTGGTGAGTAGAAAGATTGTGCTTTTGTAGACTACGCTTTAAACTTGGAGAATATCAAATCTAGGTTATAGGGTTCGGGGGACATGACTTGACGCTTTAAATGGGACCATTTCACATCTAATAAGGCGGAAAATTTCTCTAAAAATTTTGGGGGAAATAGCAAACAAACTATTAAATGCGACGTTTTTTAATTGATGCGACTTTTTGTAAAGTGTCATTGAAATTTGAGCTTTTCGTCCCTGAGCAAACACATAGCGCAAGGATGATCAAGTAAAAAATATTAGAATGTGCATTTTGGTGTCACATTATTTGTGTTTTGAAAATCAGTCCGTAATACAAGTAACCTATGGCCGCCAGTGCTGAAAAACGCAAGACTAGTTCCAGTACCGCGTGGTTAAACCAGCCTTTTTGTTTTGAAATGGCGGCGTTTTACCGGCGAACTGTCACATTTTGGCGAAAGCTAAGAAAACTAGATCAAACATAAGGCTATAATTTTCTTTATGACTCCCTCATTATCAAACAAATCTGTCATCTTTTGTACAGTATGGTATAAATGCTGCACAGTAAGTCAAAACAGCGACTGAAGTCAGCCTTATGTACATTTACTCGAACGATTCAACTCTTAAAATTTGTTTGTTTTCGCCAGAACACGCGCATGCGCATACGTTATTCAGCACTGTCCCGATGGCCATTGTAAGAAATTGTGTCTTCTTTTTCAATCTAGAATTGCGTATTTTCCTCCGTCATGTCGGTTCGGGTTTATATAAAGAGGGGGACGTATGGGGGGTGCGAAAACCGCAAAACCGCACAAAAAAGCCAAAACCCGCAAAAACCGTCAAAATAAGTCAATAACCGTAAACCGCGCAGTTTAGAGAAATCGCAAAACAGCGGGGAAAAAAATACGAAAAACCGCGCCAGAGTTAAGGCAAAACCGCATCACCGCAAACCCTTACGCCCCCACTATAAACAACCAGTTGTGGCACGTCTAAGTGAAACATCAGCTAGACCTAGAACCTTCCTAGAACCTTCTTCTTTTACTCACTCCTCTATTTTACGGCCACAACAGCTTTTATTTATTAGTTTCATCCTTGATAGTAAAGTAGCCTACCTGTAGGCTTTGATAGTTTTTCCGGCACGAAAACCCCGAAAACACGAAGTTCGCATACCACGGCCGCCATCTTGGGCGATCTTCGTGTTTTCGTGCCGGAAAAACTATCAAAGCCTACAGGTAGGCTATAGTAAAGTGGTTATCTTTCAGTTTAAAAGCTTATTCTCAAAAGCGCCAAACCAAAGAGCTAATAAGAAGCGATGCTGATTTCCTTACGGTTCCGCTTGTGTTTGACCGATTCTCACTTGTGTTCACGGTAGTTCTTATTTAAGACTAAAACTCTAATAACTAAGTTTATATTAAAATAGAGAGAAGTGAGATAATCACATCAGCTCCCAAAAGCTGAGTCATCTCTCTTATCTTATTTAATAATTTAGGTCGAACAAGGTAAAATAGTTTTTGGAAAAACAATTTTAAGAATTGGAATATTCAAATATTTTCAAATAATTCTAAGCAATGAATTTTAAGCAAAGAAACAAATGGATGAATTTTCAAATAAAATGAAGCGCGAAGTACCGTTCAATGTTTTTGCTTTTATATATCGCTATAGCGTTGGTTGTCTTGCCTTTTAACTATATATGTAGTATATTGATTTTGTAATGTAAAAGTAGTCTGTAAAAGTAGTACTCTAATTGGCCGCCTCTTTGAAGGTACTAAAACCACTAAACCACCAAAAGATAAACTTTAAAGTGGTTTCACTTAACAATTCGAACGCTATAAAATTGACCATTCTCCATTGGCCATTCTCCATTTGCGCGCGCTCCCCCTCTCGATCGCCAAAAACGATCTTTATCATGACAATATGTTCACCTGCGCATATCCATTCAGTAAATCCTGGCTACGCGCCTCGAGTTATTAAAGCTTTTTGTAAGGATAGAAGCAATTATTTTATTTCGCCTCAGAAGTTTTGTCATGTACAGGCATAGCGCAGGTTTATACTGGGTCGCTTTAAGCCGCCATTTGGCTATCATTTCCATATGCTGATTTGGAAAGCTATTGGGATCTCGTTCGAATTTCGATCGAAATAGGTAAAAAAAAAACATGAAACGTTTTTAGATGTTTTTCCCTCTAAATTTCTTCAAATAATTCGTGTCATCTAATTTTAAATAAAAGCAATAACAAAAATGAGGCTGACAGGGGCTCTCGAAGCCCCATCAGTCTGCAGAAAATAACCATCGAATAAAGAGTTTCCATGGGTGTCCTGCAATCCTCACAACCAGTTACGCCGGATTAATCTCTTCGATTTTATATTTTATTCTCAATCCGTGCCGGGGATGTTCCGTTTCGCATCCATATCTAATATTTAATGGAGTTAATGCAACATAGAGTATCGCACAACACAACAGTATATGTCAATCAGCTAAAAGTACCATAAGCTGATAAGAGATTATTCCATAAACTATATACTATACAACAAGCAGGGCAAACCAAGCAAAAGATATTGATGATATCACTTTATTTTCTTCCAGACAAGTGACAATGTCTCGAACAAGTTTGATGGTTTTCCTGATGGCTACTCTTGTAGTCAGCCAAGCCAAACCTTCCGCCATCTATGAGAAACAGCGTGATGCGTTGATGATTCACGCGCGTCACAGACACCACAGCGATCACCTGCGCACGATGGCGGACAAATACAACGGTAATTCCCGGCATGCTCTAGACCAGCCTCATTGGCCCAGCATTGTTTGCGCTGTTTGCAAAGCATGATGGGGCTATTTTAAGTAATTCCCAGACATCTCCTTTTGTCCCTTGATCAGCAGGCACCAGCAAAACTGGCTAACATCAGGGCTGAACTTTTAGCAGACAGTCGAATTTACGCACTGGGAATTTGCGCGAATTAATTACCACGTTGACAGTATGTTCTCTTCTTATTCTCGAAGTCACCAGTCTGCAGAAAACAACCATCTAATAAAGAATTTTCATGGGGTGGTGTCCTGCATTCCTCACAACCAGTTAAGCCGGATTTTAAGCAGACAATCGAATTTTCGCACTGGAAATTTGCGCGAATTAATTACCCCGTTGACAGTATGTTTTCTTCTTGCTTGTAGACATGCGCAAACGGGAGGACGACTGCGCCGACGCGAACCCGTACACTTGCATGTTCCAAGCACTCAGCGACCCACACAACTGTGACGCCGTCAACTGTCGCTTATCATGTGACGCTTGTATGCAGCAAATGACTTATGCTTAATTCGCATATCTTATACCTAGTCGTGCTTTTTCGTCATCATAATCATCATCATCATCATCATCACAGTACCATGAACAACAACATGCATATCATTAGGATTATCGCGATAAGCATCCATGATTAATTTCGTCATCATCATCATCATTATTATCTTAATCATCATCATCATATCCATCGTTAACGTCGTTGTCATTGTAGCCATCTTCAAAACACTATCATTTTTATCGATAAGCATCCATGATTAATTTCGTCATCGTCATCATCATTATTATCTTAATCATCATCATCCATATCCATCGTTATCGTCGTTGTCATCATAACCATTGTCAAATCACTATCATTTTTATCATTTAAGTACACCTGCTAACAACATCGTCTTCGTGTTTGAAAGAAGAAACTGTTTTCACTTCTTACTTGGTTCTATCTTAAAACATTCTTGCCTTCTTTCAGGTTGATCCATGACACTTTAGAGAGAAGCACAACCGCATACGCAGGGACCAAATAAAGCCTCGATATCAACTACCAGAACATAGATCAGCGGAAGCGGAGTGCAGGGGGGTGTTGCGAACGCACAACAACGGTAGAAAGTGCACTTTCAGTTCTCAATAGACATGTTGTTTGTAGACAAAACTATAAAGCATAAGCTAGATCACTCTGGTTTGTCATTAATCGATAAGTCAGTCCATAAGTATTCTAGCCAAATCCGACAATAAACGTCCCGTGGAGATACTGTAAAGGCGTAAAAAAAATCCCTTTTTGTTCTTTCGGGGGTGGTCTCAGTGTTTATCAGAAAACTCACTCCCCCCTCCCCAGAAAAATTAGGTCCTTTTTTCGGATTTCGCACCCCCCCTCCCCCCACAAAAAAAATCCTTGGTACGGGCCTGTAGATCCATATAGTCGCATTCAGTTCAGTTTAATGCAGGGCCCGCGGAGCGGGCGTGATCTTGGTATTGCCAACTCTTTGGCCATAACTGACCGCGGAGCCGCGGCGGCCGGAGGCCGTCGCCGCGAAGGGCCTACGGCCCGAGCCCCAGTAGGGGGGTTCGGGGGGGTTCTCCCCCCGAGAAAATTTCGAAAAATGGCACTGATTTTCGCTTAACTCGAGCACTTTCTGAGGGTTCTAGCGACATCTGAAATGATGCTTATTTGCTTATTTACGGCGGAGTGATTTCTCATTCATGTATGTCTTTCCTCTCGCCGATTTCTGGTATTGCTCGGGCAATACCGGCAATACCGGTTCCGCGGTCCCTGTAATGTGACTTTTACCTCATTTTGCAACACATTTTGGTTTACAATAATAGGCGAGTGAATATGACTGTAAAATAGAAAACATTTATTATATATATATATATATATATATATATATATATATATATATATATATATATATATATATATATATATATATATATATATATATATATATATATATATATATATAAAATGATGGTTGAAGGCTTTCATAGAAAGTGCTCAATACTCGAAAGTAGAGCGGTGTATAGTGTTGGTTTGAGAAAAATACAAACTACATAGGTTTCCCTACAGGTCTGTTTCGTGGTTGCCCACTCATCAGGGGATTTCCTGTAACTGAAATATATATATATATATATATATATATATATATATATATATATATATATATATATATATATATATATATATATATATATATATATAGGTTGTTAGAACCAAAGAAGCATCTTGACCACAAGAAACGAAATGTGCATCGTCTAACCATTCTTGTCACGCCCGTAACACTTTGCCCTTCAACCTGAAAGAAGCAACAGAGATTGTAATTTAGTCAAATACACACATGGATCAGTGCTGTTGTCGCTCGCATCGAAATATTATTGGGGAGGCATAGTACAGAAACAGTAAGAAAATATTTGGGGGCACGGCCACTCCCCTACTGGGCATTTTGTGATATATATTATTTAAATATTTGAGGGGGGGGACGCGCCCCTAGTGCCCCACCCCGTGTTACGGCCCTATGGATACATACTATTTCTATACCTATACACCCATTTCAAATAAGGTTTGACAATAGGAAAGTGGCCCAAGTAGGTTGGATAAACAATGTCGTTTTCTTGTAAAAAAAGGGGGTTCATTTACTATATGCGCCTTGCTTGAGACTTAATGGATTCTCTGACTGTTATAAACGCATATAATAGTTGCATTCTCCATAGTTATTTGTTTCGGGACTCGCAGTTTTTCATTTCCTTAAAGTCAAACTTAATTGAAATAGGTGTATAAAACAACAAAGATTGTAATTTTGGTCATGGATACACACATGGATACATCCCCATCCTTTACCATTCAATTACCTTCATCTGAGGAAATTTGTTTTTACTACGGGAAACTTTGCGGGGAAGCGGGATGGCCCTGAGTTTAAGTTATGGCTTGAAATCTCTAAGAGGAAATTTTTTTATAACGATTTGTAAATCGTTAACGCTTATAATCTATAGGATATACTTACATTTATTACAAGATTTCTTGCACATATATATGTATTCCTCTGTACAATCGCTAACAAACAGTTGAATGGAATAACAATAGTATTGATCCGCTCGATCAAAGCAGTCAGATGCTTCTTTATTCTCTGATAAATCTGAAACCGCGACCAACAAGAAGCAAAATTAGGATCCAATTGTGGTCATTTACTGTCGAATCCGTTGTATCGCGACGCCCCATTTTTTTTTCTGTTCCGCAAGTCAAATTATTCTAAGCCAATCAGATTCTTGACATCTCTCGCCTAGTGGAGTTGCCTGGCTTTCTGTCGCGACACTGTCTGGTTTTTATCCAGAGGATAGCCAGGGAAGTACACAAAGCGAGACTCTGATTGGCTCAGAATGGTTTTACTGACGGATAGATAGGGAGGGGGGGTTGGCTATCCATAGCAAAGAATAATCATAAAGCGACCCAATAGCTTGCAGATTGCAAGCCACAAATTTATTATCATTGCCCTTTTTAGAAACCCCTGCAATTATAATGTAATACGTTTTCAAAAAGGGGGGGGATTTTTTGCTCTCCATAGCAAAGAATATTCATAAAAGCGATCCGATAGATTGCAAGCCACAAATTTATTATCATTACCCTTTTTAGGACCCCCTGCAATTATAATGTAACACGTTTTCAAGAATATCAATCATTTCAATTGATGAAGAGGATACATCCATCAGTATTTTCGTTCTTAACAGGTAAATGGTGATCAGCGACTGTTTAATGATTATCACATTGCTCTTTGTATGACAAAATAAAAGTAAAAAAAAAAAAAGCTACCTTTCTCAAGATAAGCTTGCTCATGAATCCCGAGACTTTTCCCATGGCAACTGGAGAAGCAGAGCATCACCATCATGACTAGGGTGAAGACCAAACATTTGCGATCCATGTTTAGCTGTAGGCCATAGAACCATGACATCATTAGTGGGATACAAAAATGAGATTGCCAACGGCAGATTCTACATTTTCACAAATTATTTATAGCTGGTCGCTAGTGGATAAAGGCTGCACAAAATCCATGTATGGTTGGCATGTCACCATGAGGCACGCGCGAGAAATAAACTTAAAATAAAACAGTATGAGAATGAGAGTGCAACGTCCTGTCACACGAACCCTTTTAGCTGCCACTTGTCTAGTAAAAGAAATACTTGAAAGTCGCACAGGTTGCGGAAAAAAGCATTTGAGTGAAAAGCAAGTAATAAAAGGGGTGTCACACCTAAGAAAACGCGCACATGACTAGCAATTTCTTATTCCAGTTCCTGGTAGGTAAATTCCCGTTCTTGTTAACCTAAACCCCCCCCCCCCCCCCCCCTAGCCCATGGTCCACATCTCTCGATAACACTGACAATATAAATTGATTCCAGAGTCCTGCCAGAGCTGCATGTAAGTTCGTAGTTTATTGTTAATTTACCCAGTGTAAAATGAGTCTTTCACATGTGTTTCAACCCCCACTGCATCTAAAATTAATCTTAATTCTGACAATGAATTAGAAAGCAAGCACCATTTTGTTTTCTATTCACATTTTCGATATTTCAAGATTTCATTAAACCGAAAAACTTTATCCGCTGGATAATTTTTATTCGGGCTTTGTGCAGCCGAATTACGCCGCTTTGGATAAGTTTTATCCGCTGGAAAAGGATTCTTATCCGGTGGATAAGACTGACCCAGGCTTTGTGCAAATAAAAAACATGTGCGTGCGATGACATCGAGGACCGAAGAAACCCACAAAGCTTCAGAATTAATTATTCCTTCCGGTCATTTTAATTGAAATTAAATTCCTTTAGTGTATTTTAAACATGTTTAAACAACTAAGAGCGTATATAATGAATGAGCATAACCGACGGTTTATGAATTCCCTTTTTCCGAGCACGAACTTTCTATTTTGGCTCGTATATATCTCCCTTTACAGACAGAGAGACAGTTTTATTGGGGTCTTATACAAAAGAGTACATTGACTGGGAATCCCAATAAATTATAACTATATAAGACCTCTACACAACACAATAATTATTTGAGTCATGTAGAGATAATACTGTTCCTACGGGAGAAGCATATATAGATGTTTTTTGCGATCGCTTTTTGTATTGAAATATTTTTGCCTGGATAGTTTATAAGGTAATGGAACGCATCTTGTGTCGTCATTCTACTGAATTTGATCTTTCCGCTTGACTCTCTATATTTTTTTAATGTTTCTCTCTCTCTTTTTTTTCTTCTGAAAGCTGGCTTTTGGCTCGTACATATCTCCCTTTACAAGGCACCTTTTTAACAACCCCCTCCCTACCCCTCCCCCAAAATAGAAAAGGTATAGTGGTCTGGGCGTCTGCTTCAAGCCTGCCGTGACAAGTAACTAAAATATACGCACCGCAAATTCATTAGGCTATTTTCTTTTTCTAATGATGTTGATCTCAATTGTGCAATTGAGCCGATTACTCCGACAATAAAGTGCGATCACATAAAGATAGCTTTGTAAAAAAATATAGTAGAGATCGATTGCTTCGAAATAAAAGAATCACAATATTTACAAAAAAAAAAAAAAAAACGGAAATGACATTATGGCCGATTTCGACGTATCGAGACGCTGCATTTTCAACATCAAACATCGTTTTTGGCTTTTGGGATTTTTTGTTTCGTCAGTAAAATCATTTTGAGCCAATCAGAGTATCGTTTTGTGCACTTCCCTTGCTTCCCTCTGGACGAAATCCAGACAGTGTCGCGACAGAAAGCCGGGCAACTGCACTAGGCGAAGGATGGCAAGAATTTTGATTGGCTTAAATAATTTGACTGGCGGAACAGAAAATCCTAAAAGCCAAAAACAAATCGATGTTTTCAAAATGCGGCGTCACGATACATCCAAATCGGCTATAAATGAAGTAGACCGTAGTACCTCAAGGACGATAACTGCATAAAGGTTTAAAAGTCAACTTATATGTCGAATTGTTGTAAAAGAATCTAAACCGCAGTTGGCAGTTCTTATTGAGTCTTCGTTTTGGTGAATTTGAAAGATTAATTCTGCCACGGCACAGGAAATTTACAGGAATCCTTCTTGAGAGAAGCAAAAAAATAATTAAATCATTGCATTAACTTTATATCCCGACATTTGTTCTATCAATACTTACATTTCTAAGCGTCCAAGCGTTGGTGTGGAGTTATCAAAAAGTCACGAGAAAAACTACAGTCAGCTTCCACGGCTTGATTGATTCGAATTTGTGCCATGTGGAGAAAAAACCTCCTCCTTGATAAGATCGCGCACCACACAGAGATTCTGCGGGCATAATCATTTAACGAGCACAGTCATACTATCTTTTAATTAATCCAGCCATATGTCAAGTGCCTTTCAGGCGAAAATCAAATTCAATCCATTCTGAATTCAAGTATATCAGATATTAGTAAATAGTTGGCGGGATATATTCATAAGAACGCGCGCTCTAATTGGCTCGCTATCTCGGAATAATGGACAGTATTCACCCCTAATAAAACTCGGAATAATGAGTGGATTTGTAAAATTATCATTAAAAAAAACTTTTTTGCACCCGAAGTTATCGAGCTTGTACCTGATCGTCTGTGGAGGATTCAAAGCGAAAGGAATCATTTCTAAGATAAAATCCGTAAAAACGACGTGTCAAACGTAACTAAATGCTGAGTCTACAAAATAATGTGGTCAAAACTCGTATATTGTCTTCATTGGAGGTTCTGTATTTCTTGGTTGTTAAAAGCATTGTGTGTGGGAAAACCGAATGGATTTTGTGCCCTCCATTCAGACCAAGCAAACTGGCAAAATCTTATAAAAGATACGAACATCAACAACTGTCAGAAGCGATACTTACTTACCTCGTTTCGCGCGACATAAGGTAGACAAAGTTGGAAATTCGATATAATAATTACAGCAAAACGTGTGTTGTTCAGTCCCCGCCAGAACAACCAGGCTCAGCGAATATCGGTGGATATATAGCAGAGGCGGAGCCAGGGGGTGGCCTAGCCCCCCACCCCCCTTTAGCAGCCAAAAGTTCCGTAAATGTATGAGACATTATCTAAAATACAGGAGAAAATGCCTTGAAATTCCCTTTTGGGCCCCCTCCTGTTAAAAATCCTGGCTACGCCGTTGTATAAGAGCTCGCTATTGTGTCCTTATGGTATGGTCTCATCGTCGTTTCTATAACCCCGTGTAAAAATCTTTATAGAAAAACGAAAAGCAAAACGGAAAAGCACGAATGAAGGACATTATAAAACCCAACCTGAAAGAACACTTAGAACACAAAACATAGATATACAGGTGGATGGGTTTATCCAAAAAAAAATTCAATGATTTTAATAATTACAAATTACTCACTCGTTCTTATATCACACCCAGTAGAGTCAATTCTAAAGAAAACAGCGTGAAGCCAAGATTTGACCCTCGAATGAATAGAGCCGCGTCACAGTCTAAGGTTTTTTTCTTTCGAAATGTCTATATCCCCAAGTGTAATGCGGTGGATCATAATAAAAGACAAAAGGGACAGAGCCAAAAACTGGCGTGAAATTTTCCAATTCTCAATATATAAGATCAAGATTTTGGCTTAATCTCTGATCAGATTCCGACTTCTCCCTAAAAAAGAGGAGAATTCATACTTTGAACAATTGAAAATTGCACTTAAAGCCTCATATCTCGAAGACGAATCCATAAGAAAAAAACACTTTTTGATATGTTGGTTTACATGACATAAGGAACCTCTATGCAAAAATTCAAGCTTACCAAAGTTAACCAAACCTTATTTTGGCAAAACTTGCCGTTTTTTTGCTCTGTCGACAAAAGGTAATTGATTCGCAAATTGAGTTTTTTATTTATCACCTGATATTGTTTTGCATTGAATATATTGCAAAGAGAGAAGGTAACCTCCATGGCGGGGCCTGGCGCTAGACCTCCCCATAGCCTCCTCCGCAGGCATCTCTTCTCACGGAAAAAAGGTTTTTTTTCAATGCAGGGTTTTCCTATGGCGAAAAGAGGAGAAAAAAAAAAAAACGTAGGGGTGGGGAGGTACCAATCTCCCGCGTCCTTAAATCACAAACACAGGTATCCCGAATCTGACAATTTGTTATTTGAGACTTGGCTGCCTTGACCCCCCCCCCCCCCCCCCCACCTTGGGTACAAGACTACTGGTGACATATATTGAAAAACGTTTGAACAAGATTGTATTTTTTTAATTAAACTTATTTACAATATTTCTACAAATACAGTTAACTTAGAAGGTCTGTACACCATGACTAGGCAGCCTGGAGATTATCTTCCTACCAAACCACATGCCCCCAGACTATTACTTCCCTTAGCGGGATATCATGCTTTACAAAAACCGTAATGGGAACTCTAAAATTGTTTCACTTATGTAGACTTGTGCCAAAGCATGAGCCAACGTACATAAAATTATGTGAATTGTTGCATCTATGCTTCTGTCAGGTCATCATCAAAGTACAAATGAATTGCAGGAAGGAACTGATCATCATTCATCCCTAGCTTGTAAAACTCTTCACCTTCGTCACTCACACCATTTTCTTCTAGTGTTTTCTGCATGTCCAGATTTCTTCCCTCATATTTCCAGGTATAGCTAGCGGCATGGGCATTGTACTTTATATAGCGATCTTGGATTTCTGTGAGAATTTCTTCAGAGCAAACCTAAGTGAGGCCACAAAAACCACATTAGTTCATTAACATCCTGTCAAGTTAACTTCTTATGCCCAACATAACCATTTTTTTATGCTGACCTATGATACCATCATCTGTAAAAAAAATTTTTAACTAGTAGCCATAGCCGTAGCAGGCCTCGAATTATTGGGGGAGGGGACACGATAAAAAAACATTAAAGTCCATATAGCCTTTCAGAGTTGATAGACTTTGTCAATTCGTTATATTTTCATTTTCCAAATGGTATGTGGTTTGTATGGACTTCATAATACACGCGTTCGCGCAAACAACTCAAATCTGTAATATTGAGGTATTTTGGTCAACCTTCGGAAAAAAGGCTGTGAACTGAAACGCCCGGGTCCAGTCATTTGTGACGTAGATCGAGATGTCAACCAAATTACATGACAAAACATATGCACGCGCTAAACCCGTTTCCGTCTTCATGTCTTCTTAGTTATTGCTGAAGAACGTTTTGTGGTTACAACTTTTACCATCATCTTTATGTTTCAACCTGGTAGTCAAATAATTATTTAATTTCAGGAAACAAATCTGCAAAATTTAGCAGATATTTTTAAGTCTTTGAATTGTTTTTGCATTGTGCGCATGCTGCATTCGCAATCAAGAATGACGACATTCTCACGAGCGCGCGCTGTTTTTGAAACATACAACAAAACAATATTTTCTTTTTTCACATACAATTCTCGACTATAAATTTTTCTTCGCTTCATTGTGGGTAGCATTGCAATAGAAAACACTTCGCTAACACTTTGTGGTATTGTCGTCTCTGAATTTTAACGGATTTAAGGAAAATATGTTGTTTCAGATTTCCCCGCCAAAACTTGGAATTATTCACTTGATTCAATCTCCTTTCGCGTGGCCAGGAAAATTTTCAAAGATCTGTAGAAAATCCAAATTACAATCAAATTCAATTCTCTTTTCAGAATTTGAAAATTTATCTATGCTTTCCTTTGGCTAGATTGATATAAGTGAAAGGTTTTAAGAACTTTAAGAAAATATTGGGGATGGGAGGCATGCCCCAAGTGCCCCATCTCCTGCTAAGGCCCTGCTAGCTTGTCACATTCAGGTGTGTGGTGAGAAGGTGAGGAAGGGTGCACAGCCATTGGCATTACACACAAAGATATTGTATTTGGCACTTTGAGTGTAACTGTGTAGCTTATAAAGCAGTCAAAAGTCAGCTGGCAGTTGTCAATTTATTAATCACTGTCTGAAGACCATTTGCAGATGTCAATCAAAAAGCATGTCACTCTGATGGATGCAAGCTCAAGTAGTCTTAAAGGGGCGGGGAGATTATTTCTGACTGCAATACAGGTTATAAAGAAGTTCTTACCTCAATAGTTTGCTCCTGAGAAGTGAGTGTGTTTATAATTCTGATTTTCCTGGTTTTTGCTGAAAGAACCCCAATGCTGTAGGAGTCATCCTTCCACCAAGGCCGTCCAAAGTCGTTGGCCCAGTCGGTTCGTGGACAAGGTGGGGGAACATGTATAAACCGCCCTCTAGGTGTGTAGAAGTTCTTACAGTTGGTCACAGGGTCTACATGTGTACGGATCTAAAACATGGTAATTGATAATTTCACTTGAAGTTACAAAATGGCAATTTAGATTCACAATGCTGGTAAAACAATGTGGCTATGTGGTTGATTATGATGCAGAAAGTCCACAGGTGTAAAAGTATTACATTCCTCCTTGAGCATGTCAGGCTGTGGCAGATCCAACATTGTGGTTAGGAGTTGGGGTGGCTCAGTTTATAAAAAACAATAACATGGTTTTTGGCCATCAATTGTCCACTACTGCACAATCATTTTGCTTCCATAGGGGGGTTCTATTGAACCCACTGAGCCATCCTCGGATACACCAATGTATGATACTACCAAAAATAATATATATGATGATTTGAATGTGTGCATGCCAGCATCTTTTTTGAATCATCGATTTTGATTAGGGCCAAAAAGGGTAGAGAGAGGTGTGGTACATAGTTGGTCAGTTTCAGAATTTTCTAAATAAAATATTTTCTATAGGTGGTGCAGGGGTAAATTGTAAACATAAGTTTTTGCTGCCTCTTTGCTTAGCCTTCTGTATGAGTGAAGGTTGAATAGTGAGCAGAGCAGGGGAGCATACCTAGAAATAACCCTGGTTTGATATGACATAAGAGAAGTAGAGTAAGCACACATAGACAAGGCTCTTGGGTAAATGGTTCAACCATTTGTACCAATTTAGCAATTTTGTGTTTTAATGAAGGCTCAGAAAAGTTTCCAATAAAGGGACTTTTTACCATATTTTTTTTTCTTTTCTTTTACATAATAAGTATCTGGGTCTATCAACCTCTCAGCTCCCCAGCCAAGTAGGAGTGCAAATACTCTCAGTTGCTTATAGCAGTACCATGGAAATGGTTGACATTGGCCCCTCATCCTTAATGGATCAGAACAGCTTACATATTACATACAAATAGGAGAAAAAAATACTTACATCTTTGGTCTTCTTGTCAAACCAGTGAGAGATATCTTTTCCTGCAGCTTCTATGATAGGTTTGAGTAGCACGTCACCTGGAAAATTGTTAAAAATATTCAACTCCTTTTTAGCCACCCATCTGGCATATAATATCTACCTATATGCTAGATAAAAAAATACTAAAGCATATTCTTTAGCACACAAGCTAGAATGTTTAAACCTAGTAATGACAGCCACTTCCTCGTGCAACACAACACAGGTAAAATTTTAACTAACATGGGGCTGATTCAAACAGCAAAGAAGTCTTTCATCAAATAAATATTCAATTGAAAGACTTACAAATTGTAAAAAAAAACACTTTATGATCTATTTCAAAGCCCCATTTTAAAGCATATTTATAAATCAAATGACGCTGCGTCTTATAAAGCTCGACTATTCCGTATGACTAGTAATGCCAACCTGCATTTCGCTCACAAAGTGGCGTGAGATCGTAAACTTTACCCAGGAAGGAAACCCAAAGGTCCTTTAACGTATTATGTATGCTAACTTCATTCGGCGTGTAGTATTTTGGTCGTTTGCCGAGTTTTTGTGGCATCTTTTTTACGCTAACTTCTTCGTTTCGTACCCAATTTTCCTTGCTTTCATCGTCGGGTCCGTTACCATGAGAACCATGTGGTCAGCGGTGTGGTATTGTCAGGTACTGTCAGGGGGTTATAAAGGAATGTATGGGGGAATTTATTTGTTTGCGAAAAAATACTTTATCGTGAAAAATAAAACTTTAGACCATGTAATATTGTGTTTGAGTCTTCTTTATTTTAATTTTGTCAATAGAATGTTAGCGAGTTTGAAGCCCGCCACGAATTGTGTTTTTTACTCTGTATTGCTGCCTTGGGCTGCCTGTGGCTTGTTTCAATAAACAATCAAATTGAAGAAATTCTCTCTTTTGAAAAAGAGATTAACAATCATAATCCGAGCAAAAAAAAAAAAGTATTTGAAAGTATATTTTCTTGTTTATTTTAAAAATCGATATATATCTTTAAATCGATTTTACAGGTTTTTGCGACGTTATCATATCAAAAGATTACCTATGGTTTTCTTTGAAAATATATTTCGACACAGGAGCCATTGGTTTGACCATGATTTCAAGCTAAGAACTTGTGAATTATACGGTCCTCATTCTAAATAGTCAAATACCTAGGCATCTCATATAATGCCGTCATTGTCTCGGGATAATAGTTTATTGACACTTGCCTGTCAATTCAAAATCCTGGTGTTTGTATACAGTCTCGTCTTGGAGGTGATGTCTCACAGCTCCATGGCAACGCAAGAGCCAATTAAAACTCGCGAAATTATTAGTTAGTTTGCACTGAGGCCATTTCCAAACAAGCCTGGGAAGCAGCGTGGATGAAAGAGGGAGCTGTTAAAGTTTATTAGTTTAGCGACCGGTTTTACTGTTGGATGGATAACATGCCAACGTTTACACCATCAGGAGGGCAGCCTTTACTCGTTCGTGGAACCGTGCAAGAATCATTTCAAGACAAAATTCCGTCCACGAGTCGATATGCGTGGCCTACAAAAGACGAGCGGGCACCAAGCCGTGCGTTCTCTAGCCGCGCGAGCAAGAACCCTTTCTTCGCAAGACATAATCCTCATCCACAGAGAGTAAGGCATCTGAAAGGCCTACTAGACATTCCTGTGTGTACCGTTATAGATTCACCTGGCGTGGAAGACAACCAAGATCGATTTCTCGTTTGTACCCCGACTACGGACCAAATGCGCCAAAGACCGCTTCGCGGTCTTCGTATGCCGATAAATGCCGATTCCTTTGTCACTGTGAAAGAAAAAGCCATTCCTACTGTTGGTCTAGGTAAGATTTAATACTAGATTTCCGACCATTATTGGCAATTTAACTTAGTGGCCAAGTGAATTAAACGTTATCAGAAGTGTTAGCGCTTTGTGTATTGTTTTTTATTTGTGGTTCCTGTGTCTTGGAATTCTTTAAGAAGTCAAAGTCAAAAGTTGGATTTCAAATTAGCAAACGCACGTAAGAAAATTTTGATTTTGCCTTAGAAAACATAATACTAAAACTACCGATTTTACGATTAAAGGTTTGTGTAGAATTGTTGCCAAGGCTTTTAAAAGCTTTATAGCGTGATAGAATGGATACTTTTATCGTTGCTAACTGCGTAACTAACTACAAATCACGGAATCAATAAAGATATAAACAATGCTGCACATATGAAATTAAAACTATGACCTTTCTTATGGAAAAATAGGGCTTTGTATGCGTTGTGGCCGACTGAATTTGTAATCAGAATTCTTCACTGTCGAGAACCCATTCGAGTGTCATGCGCTCGAGAGTGAAATACGATAACTAACCTCGGCATCTACTTCCAAGATCGTTTTCACCCTTATAGCATATATCCATTGTTTACTTCTCTGTCAATGAAACCGGCAAGGGTAAATCCTCCAAGTTTTCGAGAGTCAAGAAGTCTGTGAATAATCCGAGAGCATACTTCACTTTTTTTGTATGCAAAGTGCATTATCATCCCAACCTCGTTATTACCGGTCATCTATTTAAAGGATAATAGAAATTTTCTAGATATTCGCATTTGTATAACTGCGTCGATTGTTATCAATTTAACGAAAAATATTCCCTTTTTTAATTAAGATATATTGTACGTGTTTTCAAGCGCATCTAAGTTTAAATTGAATGTATTTAAAGATTTAGCAGGGGATTTGTGGTGACAATAGACGAATTCAGGTGGTGTTTTGAGTTTCAATACCAACTTCTGGTGTTAGAATAAATGCTGGTTTAGACAAACCATTAGCATGTTATCATGATCTTTATCACCAGTCACAAAAAAATGAAAACAGAGCTCCCGAATTTTCTACATCCAGTGAAGAAGAAACAGTTGCTAATAATGATTCTTAACATCTTGCCGTTCTTAATTTCAATTTCTAAGCAAATTTGTGCAGTGGTCATTAAAAAGAAATATTGTCAAAATTAGTATCAATTAATCAACCATTGAAAATTATCAGTACATATATTACTGTGCCATGGCAGCAGATGCTCATAAATAAAAGATATTCCTATCTTTTATAATTTTATTTGTTCATTTCTACATGTGGGTGAACTCTTTGAGGAAAAATAAGATTTTTCTATTTATCAGAATAAAGAAAGCTTCATCTGAATGACCAATTGTTTCTGTTCTACTTCCAAAGTGCCAATCACATTTACCTGGAGGGAGGAGCTGCGCAAGCTGGCGGAAGCAGCAGGTGTCAAGCGTGAAGTGTCAAAGAACCCTTATACAATAACCAAAGCCTACCAGATGCCCCCAGTGTCCAGGCAGGGGTCCAGGATGGACGATAGGCCACCACCGTCCAGGAATGGAGAACTACCCCCTCCATCTAGGGGTGGGGAGAGGATGTTGCCATCTCGACAGATGTCAAGGCAGGGTGATGTGCCACCCCCCTCCCGACAAGGTGTTCCACCCTCCCGACAAGGTGTACCACCCTACCAGGATGACAGACAGTTGCAGCACATTGTGGAGTATCCAGATAATGAGGGATATGTAAGTTCTACAGACAGTTGCAATTGAACTTTTGGGAGTTTTACTTTTTATAAGGAAACCTCAGTATCAAGAACAGCGATGCATTTTCTATTAATTTTAACTTCCTTAATAGATACTATTTCAGTAAATCATCATACTTGCAATGTTTTACTTTTTGGTAAGTTAGACAATTCATATTAGAATCATTTTGCTCTCTATATCTTTAGGGATTTTGGAGCTTTCCTGCTTTTTATTACAAAACAATTTTCCTTGTATGCTCAAGATAACCAACTTTGCTTCATACTCTGGCCACCTCTCTGTGTTATTTAAGGCAATTATGCGATGTGGAAGTAGATTCATAAATTTACGCTCTCTTGATAGTATTCAATATAGCATATTATGCGAAAACAAATTCGTGCGAAAGTGTAGCAAAACTTCAGGGTTTTTTAACGCGTTGTTATTCTCTTGTTACAGATGCTGGAGCTTCTTGGCTCCATTCTCCAGACAGATAGCGTCCAAGCTATTCAGTCATGGCTGGTAAATGCTCCAAACAAGGAGAAAGAGCTCGTGTTAGACATGATCCGTGCTGTGTCCTCGTCGGATCGCGAGTTCCGTGAAGGCTATAACACAGTGGTGAGATCCCCAGTGTATGAGGACCAGCTTCTGCAACAGGAAGCCAGCTTAGACGTGGATAACATTCAGAAGTACAACGAAGCCAAGAAAAGGGAGATGGAAGAGGAACAAAAGCTAAAGGCGGCGAGGGAAGAGGGCAGCGAAAAACCAGGGTAATGTTACGCCCAGGGGGCTCGGCTATAAACGTGACAGAGGTCCGACAGAGCCCAAAATTCCCCTTAAAAGAATAGAAACTTATCACGCGAATTCTATATCTCCCAAATACCTGACTGTTTAGCCAAATTCCCAATGGCACGATCATTGAAGAAAAATTGGAAAAAGATACTCGATGACATTATATATTTTTTGTGGCGAATTCTCCCGAACTCAAACCCCATCTCACCCGTGCCTCCAAAGTAACACGCGCACAACAAAGTCTACCATTTTTATGTGCTCACCACCATATTTACTTTACATACATATACTCCACCATACTAACCTTAAACGTTTGCTGTTTGAAGGACCCCTCGATCAGGTTCCAACCAGGGCTACACTCAGTACCAGTGGACATCTCCCGGATGTAAACCAAGCTCCCCATTCGTTGCCACGGAGAAGAAGAACGCGCTTGTTTTAGAGCAGAACAGACCACGCCCAGGAACAGCCGAGGCGGAAATCGAAGGTAAATCACAAGATAGAAGAATATCTAAAGAATATATATGTTGAAATATAGGCCCATACCCAGGATTTTTCTTGGGAGGGTGCAGAATCCGAAAATGTGGTCTAATTTTTCCGGGGGGGGGGGGGGGGGGGATGAGTTCTCTGATAAAACCCTGACCACCCCCAAAAGAACAAAGAGGGTTTTTTATGACTTTGCAGTATGCTCCACGGGACGTTTATTGTCGGATTTGGCCATATACCAGAGTGATCTAGCTTATACTTTATAGTTTCGTCTGCAAATAGCACGTCTATTGAGAACCGCAAGTGGACCTTCGGCCGTTGTGTGTGTGTGTGTGTGTGGGGGGGGGGGGGGGGGGGGGGGTGCGTTCTCTGCATTTGGAACAGTGAATCCCCCTCATTTTCGCGGGCAAGGTCGTATCCCAGAGGTTCCGTCTCTACCCACCCTTCATCAAACTGGCCCGCTAACCCATAGTACCATCTTCAGTGACAGTGTTTACTCACTAACTAGCACTGATGGTTGTAATGGAAGTGAAGCTGTCTGTAAGCATAGTATTAGTACAGGTCCGGCGCACGTGAAGTGCTTAAAGACCGCTATAAACTTAATTTACTTTACCTACATTTACCATATATTTTTTATTGATTGCTCTCTAGCATTCTTTTCGCAATCTGTGCTGTTCCTTTTTTTTATTCCACTGAAGTATTCTCTAAGAAACCTTTCTATATTTTAACCTTTTTAAATGGATGGATCGAAACCAACTATCAACCAACCTGAAAACAAGAAACCGAAGTAAAACGTCTTTATGTACAAACAGTACAAACGGAGACTTTCTTTTTCTTTTCCAGAAATTCGAAGTCGTCTCCAGTCACGCTCATCCCCGCGAGTTTTTCAGCACCAGAGCCGGGCGTCCGCTGCCCGACCTGTATCGCGGCCTCAGACACAACAGAGCCTTTACATCCCGCCAACGGAAGCCCTCACCCAGAATGCACAGCGTCCTCCTAGTCACCAGTCCATCAAAAGCCAGCAATCTGTGATCAAAAGCATTCTCTCGTACAAGCCGCAGCAGAATGCATAATTGTGGCGCCCCAATATTTTATTTTTTGTAACGATTTCTCGGGAAATCGAAAAATGTTTACAATGCAAAGGCGAATAGATCATTCTGTAGCACTCTTAACCATGGGCATCTAGGTACTCGCACGACAGACAGAGCCCCGGTTTTGCCATTTTTTCGTCATCCATAATGCAACACGGGGTGTACGACACTTGGTTTCCATTATAAATGGCTGGCTTAAATGTTTCTAAAGGCTTGCTTGAAGTTCTGTCCGAGCTAAGGCATCCTTAGATGGCTTTGTTTCTCCCATCAACTTTTCGATCTTCTCATGATCGCCACGTAGGGAAGTAAAATCGTTTCGTGAATAGATGCACATGATAAGTCAGAATGCATTTCGGCATTGTGGGTGATCAACAAAGCGCTTTTCGTGTCCCTTCATTACAATGTAATGTCAAAACCCCTTTTTAACTGGTTTATTAAACTTTTTATACAATTTATACTTGTTTTGTGTCGTCAAAAACTGCAATGCAAAGTTCGACTAAGGTTTTTGATAGTTGTTTTCCTACGTACAATAAAATATGAATTATATGCATTTTTCATTTATTTTATTTTCTGTTTTGACTTAGTTTGCTACAGTGCAAAGCTTATCTTATTCAAGATAAAGGGGAATGCGTATAGAAATTAAGCAAAAGAATTTCCTGTGTAATTTTCCCTTTACGCATTGGTGTTTTCATTTGACATGTTTTAAAATAAATGTGGAATCTTTTTCTGATTCTCTACGGTTGTTTCGGTTAGTAATTTCACTTATTGTTTTGTTTTTATTTAATAGTTTTCCCAAGCGCCAACTACACACCTATTTCCCCTCAATTGCCTGTCGATATGGCTAAACGTTTATTTGGCGTTCACCTGAATAAAAGTTTTACATATTCTGTAATAAAATAATTCATTACCTATGGTGTTTGGTGATGTTTTGGGAGAGGGGGGGGGGGGGGGGGGGGGATTGATGCGGTACCGGTCGAATTTTCGGCCCTTCTAAATTTCTTCTGGTTACGAGTTCCGTTTACGGGGCCTCCCCTAGCTGGATGAAGAAACGACACTCTAGCTATACGAGTCCCGTGTGAACAGTGTAAAATTCGCCCGGTTCGTACCATTCCCGGTACGAACGTTCAGCGGTAGAAAATTCGACCGGCATCGTGTGAATGGGGGGCCTCAATCATTGCTACGTTCAAAGGGGCCCAGGATCGACCTGTGGAGGAATTTAGCTCAGGCATCCATACTATAGTTTGGGTGTACCTCATGACGTAAAGGTTTTTGTCATAACAAAAGGTTTGTACCCAATCTCTATAGGTTCAAAGAGAGGCAAAATGCTCGTAGGGGGGATCACATAATATATCATAACTCTGAACCTTCCAGAAAGCATTGCAACTTCTCAAAAAAAAAAAAAAAAATCCACACGTCCGAGAACCCTTCCTGCATTTGCCTTGCAAATTATATGTGACCCGGCAAGGGAAAACGTACACTAGCGAAAAACGTTTTTGGGCAAATCTGGAAGATCAATGAACGCTTTTCTATAATGAGGGAACGATATTGTTAATAATGAGGGAACGATGTTGCTGGAAGAACGTTTTTAAAATTCGGAAGTTCGTTCCCTTCAAATTTGAAAAAAAAAAAAAACGCTCTAAAGTTCGGAAGATTGTCCCTAGAAATTCAGAAGAACGCTCTTAAGTTTGCAGAATGTCCTTGATATTTGCCGTATGCAAACTAAGAAAGCGAGTCGACTCTATTTGTCTTTGCAATACAACGACATTACAACGACATGTTAACGTTCACGACAACAATATGACGGTTCTCGCTCGCGCATCAAACAGACCTCTCCCAAAAGAATCCTCTATATCTTTTCCTTTGCAATTAGGATAGTCGCGACCCGCAAAGTTCGACCATCGATTTGTTTGAGCCGTATGCAAATTAAGAAATCGAGTCGGCTGTTGATGTTTCTTGTCTTTTCAAAACAACGAAGTGTTAATGGCGACAACAACTTTACTGTGACGGCTTTGCGCTTGCTAATGAACTCGCGCAACAATACGACCGCCCCTAAAAAGAAATCTCCTATATCTGAGCTTTAATTTGCCATTACGATCAGCGCGATAGGTGAAGTGTTGAAAATGATTATGAGCCGTAAGCAAACTAAGAAAGCGAGTCAGCTAATTTACTTGTCTTTGCAAAACAACAACTTGTTAAACCGCAACTTTAATGTCACACAGACTAAAATTAAAATAAAATTAAAAATTAAAATTAGAAATAAATTAAAAATTAGCAAACCTAGCATTTTTCGAAAGAGGGATGTTGTCTTTGTGGTAACGATTATCAAAATCGGAAAAACGTTTTTGCCTTCGGGGTTTCTCGCACTGATAAACTTTTTTCAAATCCCTGAAAGAAGTTCTTGTCTTCGTGAAGCCGATCCTTTCTTCGGATGAACGATCTTGAAAATCGGAAAAACGTTCTCGCCTTCGAGTGTTAACCTCGACGATGAACGATTTTAATAACAGGGAGAACGATCTTGTCTTCGGAAGAACGATATTGCCTTCGGACAAACGATCTTGTCCTCGGAGAAACGATTTTGAAAATCGGAGATCGTTTCTCGTAGAAACCTGATATCGTTCTGAATATCGTTAAAGCGTTCTGCATAATCCGTCGAACGATATTTTTCGTTCATAGCCCGAACGCTTTTTCTCTAGTGCACGTTTTCCCTTGCCGGGTCACATATTTTCATTCTTTACGATTCCGGCTCTGAGCAACGACCGTACAAGCATATATATATATACAATTTCAAATCTAAGAAAATTTGGACCCACGGGGCGTTGGGGGCACAGAGTAATGTATTTAATTTGCTAGATTTATTATCATAAGGAATTGTCTTAGACGAGCGGCACCCCCTTACATATCCAAACTGTTATTTTCCTTCTTTTAAACTGCGTAATCCCCTTAGGCAAGGTATATTCGTGACTAGCGCCATGATGGTGACCATAAAACCCCACTACAAGGTGTAATCACCGTTTTGCTAGTATATATAATTCCTCGAATGCCTACTAATTAGAAACTTGGGCGAGAAATATGCCCTCTCTTTGGGTGATTCACCAATCAGGACTCCGTTTCGCCTGTTTTTGTTTTCATGTTTGGGATAATTCTTGATGTTATTGACTTTATTTAGCCTCCGAGAATTTATGTGGAGTGAAAGAAATAACTCATTGTCTGCGCCTTTAACAATTTCTAAGCGACTGAAATTTGAAATTTGTCACTGTTATTCTTCAATATCCTTTGTTTTTCTTTTCAATAAACTCTAATTGACGGTTTATTTTCTCACGCACAAGCAATTTCCTGAAACTGTGGCTGATACTTCGCTCACATGAAGTCGAGTTTACGATCTCGTGATAAGAGCCGACAGATTCCAATCTTTTGTTTCTTATTGGAACGTATGGAAAGATTGCTTAGAAATGAAGAGATTTCACCGAAAGCTCTAAATAATAAAATAGGTCAAAGTCGCTCTCATAAAAAAGACAGTAAAAATGAACAAAAGAGGGTAAAGGGTATGGGCAAAAGTTTTATAGGCTTTGTCCCTCTACCTACACCCTGACACATTTTCTTTTCCAAGGGGGGCTTACAAGTGATAATGATACACTAATGAGGCAAGAATTTCGGATTCTGGGACTCGAAAAATCGATTTTGAGTATTTTAGAGTCAAAATCGTTTTGCGCGTCCGAGAATCCGAAATTCTTGTCTCGTTTGGAAATTTCGTCAAGTTAATCAAACCGAACAATCAATTGAACGCGCGATTTCCAGAAAGAAGAGAATTTTGGATGTGGGGTCGCGCAACAACGAAATAAGGCGGAAAAGGAAGCCCGGCCAAAAGGAACTAAATCGAAAGCTTAGCTGACATAGTCAAGAAAGAAACAACCAAAAAAAGCAGATTCTCAATGTAAGATTGTAGCGATCGGCCCAATATTAGGGCAAAAGTAAGACAGTGCAAAATTGAAACACGACAAAGAGCGGAAAAACGAGAAAGATTAGCGAAAAAATGTCCTCGTTTACAGTTAGCAGGCTGGTGCGGACAACGGTGGAAAATTACCCAGGGTTCCGGATGTTCTCACACAGCGGAGAACCCGAAACCCCGGCGAACCCCGACGAAAGCGCCTTTACACTCGGGATATTATTTTAAGCCTTGGTACGACACAAGCCTCTTAGGGTACTCAAGAATTTGAAGTACTGTTGTGGAGCGCGGTTCAAGCAGGAACTGCTCAAGTTTGACATCCGCAACTATTCAACTTCATGAGCTGATCCAGGGTTTGGGGTCAGACAAGCTCGGGAGATCGAGTGGGAGGGGTAACGAGCGGCAAAAATAAACCATATAGCACGAGATAATGTTTGGAGAGCTCTCTCTCGACATCACTTTTAAAATCCAATTCGAAGGGTTAGGCACGCTCATCCCCTGGGAGGGGGGGGGGGGGGGGTACGGGCCTGTCTGCGCTACTACTAGGTTTTACAGAGGCAAAATCCGCAGCTTTTTTTTTATAAAAGCTTATCATCAACACACATACGATACATTACTAAATATCCAATCCATTCCTTGGGATGGAAATGAATCTTTTCATTTTGGTCCTGATAATTCTGCTACCCTCAATATAGCTACTTTCAATACTGAGGGCATCTTGACTTGATATCGCTATAAAGATGATGTAGTATCTGTAGTATCTTCTAGAAAAAATACCATTAATTAGACTTTTAACAGTATTTCAAGTGCACACAATATTTCAAAATGCACACATCACACTTTCACCAGCCGCCAACCTCCTATATTAGTCATCAATGACGGTGACAGTAAATATTGGAACACATATTATAACACTTATGCCTTTTCTTTTATGATGTTCTGATCACGAGTTGTCGGTTGCTATGGATTTTGCTATATTTTTAGAACAAAAAATTTCTATCCATGCGTCTAGGTTAAGTATATTTATCTTAAAATAAATTATAGTAGAACGATGGCGAAGTAGAGAAAACAATGGAGGGGGAAAGGAAAGTATCTGACACTTTAAACTAAGTTTATTATTATTTTTTTACAATTTTAGTCTTTTTTTAATATCACTACTAAAATGTCTAACGAACATTAAGAACCGAGACAAGTAGACCATTTAATACGCATATGAGGGATTCGAAGATTATTGTTTGCGGCTAAACTGGATAAGATGTACAGATCGAGAGATCGAAGCCCATTAAAACTGTTATGTTTTAAAAGATAAAAAAGAGAAAGGCGACAGTCAAAAAACTTTACAACTTCCACGTTATTTCATTTAAAAAACTGGTTCATTAAAAACCTGGTTCGTTTGAAGCCGAAACTAATCTAAATATAAATTGTTGATGCTAAAAGGAATAAATGCATTACTGGAGGTCATAAATTGTAAAAAAATGAAAAATAAAAGTAAAAGAAATTAAGGCAGGAAGTGAAAAAAATATTTGGGAAAACCCGCTCAAAAAACATTATTTTTTTATAAAGTGGGGGAGACCCACTAAAATGGGAAAGTGGGAAATTAATTAGCCGCTGAAACAGAACGTTTCCCCAGTTTCATTAAATAGGCATTATCTTAATGTTTAGATAACTTTGATGAACAGCATTAGTTTTAAAGCCTGTTAATACTTTAGGTCTGACTCCCACAACATATATGAACCACAGAATAGATTAAAGGAAGAACTGACTCTGCTATGGGTTAGATAATGGGGACCCGAGTAATGCGCTATGGACGTCATCGCACTAACAAGTTGTAAATTGTTATGCTAATCCATTCAAAGTGAAGGTTATTTTGCCCCTAGCACAATTTATATTAGACCTATATCAGAGTGATTTAGGTAACTATAGAATTTCCATTCAAAACCTAAAAAAAGGCGGAGTATAATTGACATTTACTTTAAGATTCAATTTTGATTTTTTTTTTGCTATTGTTTGCCCAGTCACGGATTGTTCTCATAAAATATACTGATTTCTTAAGCGAGAACTCTCTTTAAAGTACATTGTCTGTTTTTTCCCCTTAAATTCGTATTTGTCAAATGAAACGCAATAAAAATTGAGAAGGAGCGAAAAAAGAAAAACTTCTCCGGTCGCCCCAGACCCCTGAAGCGCAACCTTTCAAATAAACTGTCACGTGACCAAACAAGACGAAGTCCTTGTCAATGAGCGAAGGACGGGTTTGCTCTTTGCGGGAATATGGCCGAAAATTGGGCCGACAGTTCCTACGAAGTGGATTCCTTTAATTCTAATGGCGATAATGATGTATTTGAGGAACGAGATGAGGTATCGGAACACATAAATCTTCCGCGAAAAGCTAGTGTGCTTAAAAAGGATGGTCGCGGTTCGAAAAGGTCGCTCTCCAAGTCAGTGTCCTTCTCATCGCGACCCGAGGACAAAAAAATTATCAATGGTAAGGAACTGGCTGCCACGATTAGTGCATTGCTTCATATGTAGAAACAGCTTAGATCTAATGGATGTTTTCTTATTTTTACGTGCTCTATTTGGGGTACACAAGCTGCCGACTGCCTCACGTTTATGCAAAATGGCTGTGAACTGATGAAAATTCGTTCGAATTCTCGACAATATCAACGATTCTTTGCCATCGATGAAGATTTCTCTACACTAAGATGGAAACCTTCTTCCAAGAAACCTGAAAAGGCGAAAAGTAAGTTCAACATTCTTAAGGATCGTGAGCTTTTTCAATATTATTCTTGATGGAGTGTTCTCTTATATAAATCAATGTTATCGTACCTCTCTAGATATTCTCAACCCAACAAAAATAAATATTTTAATTTTATTTTGATCTTACAATGCTCTGCACCTCAGGAAGCCGGGAGTTCAATTGTTACATTTTAATGTTTATATGAGGTATTTGTATTTGGGCTATTCTTAACTCAGCATCAATTCGTAAAAATGTACATTGCATCATGGACGATCTCCAAAGTAACGCTACCATTTCAAAGTTTGTGCAACCAAATAATGATTTTCAAGCCTGCATTAAGCCGGTTCCTATTACACATAATTAGTATTTTCCTGTGTTGTTTCTGCCGATGGCGATAATGTATCTACGCCGGTTTGAAAATAGTGTGTATTTTATGATAGTTTCTCTGAGAAAAAAAATAACGCTGGAGTACTTAAGTGCAAGTGTGTGGTTTGGATGATTTTAATCCCCTGTGAGTAGGACCACACAGGTTATTTTAAAGGCCACGCAAAATACACTGCTAGTTTTTTTTAGATAATCATGGAAATAACCACCATCCCTTGTAAAATATGTCTTAGTTTGAAGACAAACAACTTCAGCAATGTTGTTTTGATCAAATGTTGTGATGGGAACCCAATGTTGAATTTCATGAAATTTCAATATCGTCCCAAATCGCATAATAGTTTGCAGATTCCTTCTTTCCGGTAAAAATAGATATGAAGTTTATTCCCGATTGGTCAAAGATTTCAGACGATAAAAAATTAATGTTGCAGAAATCCCATATTGAAAATATATTATATTTTTCCTACTTTAACTTGGTATATTCCCACGCTGGCCAGTCAATAAATTTTTCATGTGGATTTTATGAGTATTTGGATGGTGAATGCCATCTGGCTATTGGCATTTTATTGTTTTTAAAAAAGATATAACTTGCATGATATATTAGCTCCACTGAACTATCTATTTTCATGCTATTTTCATTTATTTAGTTGAAGTGTGTTTATCTTAGGATTTTATTGAGCATGTTAATTCAGTTGTCTCATCAAACCAAGCTCGAATTCAATGGCTTGTAATTTCTTTTATTTTTAAAATCCAAGAATTTTTTTTTCAAGCTCCAGATAAGCTTAGCTCTTTTAATTGGCTCCAAGCAATTAAAAATAATGTAAAATGGGGTTCATGACCTACATCAGATCTCTTCTGCTATACTTTAGGGCTAATAATAGCCTATCAAATGCAGACTATTGACATATCCAAAGCCACTCTGCATGCAGAACCCATTAGGGGAAGTGTACATCAGTGAGTCCTTACATGAGTCCTTTCCTGTGCTCTCCACTGCATGCAAGACTCTACAGTTAATAAACAATCTGATTCAATGTTCATTCTCGGCTGCTATGGTGATCCATATTGTTTAATGTATAAACATAAGTGCTGTGTATGGTTTTTTAAAAAAAGGAGAAAGAAAACATGTGCAACCCATTATTTCAATGACTGTTGACACACATGCAGATTTTTGTGATTGATGTAGCAAAACCTGCTATGATCTGTTTGTTTGAGCACTAATTAAACCATCTGGGTCCTTTCCTTCAACACTGAAAAATGATGCATGCCTTGAATCAGATTTTCTTTGCCTCATACAATGTTCAAAAGACCTGCATGTTTATCAAGAGATCTGATTGGGGATTTGTATTTTTATTCCTTTTGAATTAAAGGATGAAAATAGATTAGAGTATTCCCTTTAGGATAAGAGGATATTCCCAAAGTGTGATTACAACAAAATTAAAAAAAAATCTTGACATAATACTACTCTTACTACTTCTAGTGCAAAAATCTTGCACTTCAAACATCAGAGTTTTTCTTATTTTTATTTTAGACATAAATTTTATCCATATAAACATTCTTTTAAGCTAATTTCCATATTAAGTTCCTTTTAAAGACTTCCTATGGAATTGCGTTATAAATATTATATGAGGTTTTCCTCTATTGAGCTACATTATTAGTAACTTGGCAACTTGAATGGGTGTTTAAGGAAGGATGTCAGTTTCTGCTTTTAGTGTTCTATACTAAAAGTGTATAGGAACAAATTTCTGTGTAATTGAGTCATTAAACATTTATGCTGATCTGCACAAATATATATTTGCAGGTGTTGTTTATGTATCTTATATTTTATATTTTTTATTCCTTATATTAAAAAGGTACCATAGTAGATGGTAACTGATAATGAAACTAGCTTTAGATTATTTTCATTTATGTTTTTTTATTGACCCAAGTATCTAAGGTACTTCATTAAAAAAATATATTTTTCATTTGCAAGTTTTGCCTACCTTCAAATTTAATCATTTTGGATCGCCTGTGTAAATAAAGTCTGTTTTGAAATATTGCTTGTTTTCTCTAAATTTATGAATATTTCTTATTCCTAAATTACAATATTTTTCCTTTGCTACTTATCACCTGTTTTTTGTGTATGACAAACATTTAAACAAACCTTAGCAAATTTTTATCTGTTATTAAGATTACATGTTTGTTCATAAGACATATAAGACATATTGCAGATCATTTTTTATTAAGAAAAAGCATCCGGAAAAGCTACCATATGACAAAATGGTAATTAAACAGATAAAAAGATCAAGGATGAAAATAGCTTTCAGTTTAGCTTAGGTTTGGGTTAATTAAATATTTACTGAAAATAAAATATATACACAGAATTTTTAGGTAGACCATTTTCACATCTATGAGAGACTTGACCTGAAATAGTATACAAGCTGTTTGATTGATTCTTTCACACAAATATGCAATAGAACCGTGGCAGTGACTCATTGTTTTTTTTCACAGTAGCATAAGAGTAGTATTTTACTGACTGATTTGTTCTTTTACAGTAGCAGACAGTAGTGTGATGTTGCTGGTTGTTTTCTTTTACAGTAGTATGAAGTGTAAAGTGTAGTGTAAAGGTAGCATGGCGTGACTGATTGGTTCTCATGGTGTGACTGATTGACAGTTGACAGTGACAGTTTGACAGTTGCATGAAGGTAGCATGGCGTGACTGACTGTGAAGGTAACATGGCGTGACTGATTGTGAAGGTAGCATGGCGTGACTGACTGTGAAGGTAACATGGCGTGACTGATTGTGAAGGCAACATGGCGTGACTGATTGTGAAGGTAACATAGCGTGACTAATTGTGAAGGTAGCATGGCATGACTGATTGGTTCTTTGACAGTGATGTGAAGGTAGCATGGTGTTACTGATTGTGAAGGTAGCATGGCATGACTGATTGGTTCTTTGACAGTAATGTGAAGGTAGCATGGTGTGACTGATTGTGAAGGTAGCATGGCATGACTGATTGGTTCTTTGACAGTAATGTGAAGGTAGCATGGTGTGACTGATTGTGAAGGTAGCATGGTGTGACTGATTGGTTCTTTGACAGTAATGTGAAGGTAGCATGGTGTGACTGATTGTGAAGGTAGCATGGTGTGACTGATTGGTTCTTTGACAGTAGTGTGAAGGTAGCATGGCGTGACTGATTGTGAAGGTAGCATGGCGTGACTGATTGTGAAGGTAGCATGGCGTGACTAATTGTGAAGGTAGCATGGCATGACTGATTGGTTCTTTGACAGTAGTGTGAAGGTAGCATGGCGTGACTGATTGGTTCTTTGACAGTCGCATAAAGGTAGCATAGCGTGACTAATTGGTTTTTTGACAGTAGCATGACAGTGACTGATTGATTCTTTGACATGACTGATACATTTTGACTGTGACATGGTTGAATCATTGTCACAGTCATGTCAATATTTCTTTGATTACATGTCATGACACTGAACGTGGAGACAGAAGAAAAAATCATGGTCCCCATAGCTTGGACATGACACCTAACTCATTTGTTTTATTTTCTCTTTGTAGTTTCTATGGATACTGTAAGGGAAATCCGAAGTGGTAAAAACACAGAGATATTCCGTGAGATGGACCGTGATGACATACAGGAGGACTGTGCTTTCTCTATTATTTATGGCGATAATTTTGACACCTTAAACCTTGTTGCATACTCTCCCGATGAGGCCAATATCTGGGTGACTGGCTTGCGATGTCTAGTGGACTCTGAGAAAGGTACAAGATGTGAGTTAAATTATATATTATTTAGAGCCCACTTATACTGAAAACCCATTAATTGTGACTTTTTATTTTTGTAATAACTGCAACCTCATATTAGACCCCTTACAGCTCATTACCATTGTCTTGTGACTGTTAAACCCTGTGCAATTAATTCACACAAAAAGATCAGTCCTTGCAGCATTGTTGGCCCAAGCATGGCTGTGCAGTTTGCACACAATGTCGTGTACAAAGCTGGGGATTGAGGGCCAGTGGAGCTGGCCTTATAGTGGGGGCTCAAGACAAAGTTCAGAGATAAAATGTTGGGACTTCAGATTATTTGTATTCAAGAGGAGTGGAGGCATGCACCACTGGGGAAAGTTTGACCTTCAGCGTAATAAAACTGTTAGAAACTTTGTCAAAAATAGGGTAATTAAACCCATTCTCCAGTCTCAGTAGTAATGGGGTGTGTCCTAGTAGTGGAACTATACAACATCTCATTAACACTTCATCATTTTCTTGTACAGCTCATAGTCTAGTGGAGCAGAGGCAGCAGATGAGGGATAGATATCCTTTTAGAAGTATGCTGCATAATAATGCTTGTTAGGGGTATTGTTGTTAAAAGATATATTATTATCTGTGTTTTTCTGGACGAGCTTGCCTTCTTTTGGTTTATTGCAATTGTTTGACATCATACTTTTTTCCTGTTTGGCTGAGACATTTTTTATTGCCTCTCTCATAATTTATACATGGAAACAACAGTTTTCAGCTCTACAGCATGTGACAATCATTAGCAAAACACCATGCAAAGGTGAATTCATTAGATTTAAGTCAGATTGTACAAAAACTATTACAGCGAAACGAAGAACAATGAACTTTGTTTTGACATTAGCATAGCCACCTCTATCAGATGCTACACAGGGGTATCTTTCCATATGATACCTGATGACTGCACACGCCAGTAAGTCAAATCCTGGGTATGGGCCTGCTCATTACATTAGATAAAGCTAGTGCATATAACAAGCTGATAACCCATAGGATTCCTTAACCTTGCACACATGGCTGAAGGAACAGTTTGTCTTGGCGGATATGGGTGGCAAGGGTAGGCTGAATGAGATAGAGGTTCTAACCGTTCTACGGCAATTAAAAGTGCAGATACCAGAAGTCATTGTCAAACAACGATTTAAGGTATGCTAGGAAACGTTTTGATCAGGTACCACAGTGAATGACATAATTGTTGTCAGTCTATTGAGCACCAGTCTTCTAAACAGTTGCTGCTTTAATCTGGTGTGCTGACCCCATATCATCATACTCCTCTGGGTTCCAATCAGGCTCTTTTCAATCTTAAAACCTAAACGTTCTGCATTGGGGATTTTGATTCCTTACTGGGGTCTGCCTAAAAATATAGGTTTCATGACTAAATCTGATGCACTGATGCAAGACTGTTGAGAACCCATTTATTTGTGGTTAAAACTAATTGAGCACAATGGCAATCATTATACACAATATATCTCATTATTTTCGTGTACTATTTACGATTTCCTTTTATCTGCCAGGAGGCTACAGCTGTGAGCTCAGCACCACAAAAGAATAGCTTATCGCGAGAAGAATTCCTCTCCTTTTACAAAGAACTGACCACTAGACCTGAAATATACTTTCTTTTAGCGAGGTAAATCCACTGGGGCGATGGACACCACTGAATTTTAATGGTTCTATGATGACTGGTGTGTTTGTCTAGTGCTCGTCAGTGATGTGTTGCCCAGTGTCGATTGTTTCTTTCTGCCGTGTTGTGTTGTCCAGTGATGATTATTTGTGTTGCGCGATCCTGTATAGACTGTTTGTCACTATTACCCGGCGCTATGCCTAAAATTGGCCTTACCAAAAGTACCTGCCTAATGTTGTTGCATGTCGTATTATGTGGCTCTGTGTTGACTGATTTGCTGTGTTGTGTTGTCCTGTGTTGATTGTTTGTTTTTGACGATGTTGCGTGGTACTGTGTTAATCATTTGTGTTATGTTGCGCGGTCCTGTATTGACTATTTGTCTCTGGTGGTGCTGTGTTTTTCAATGTTCACTGATTTTCGGTGTTGTATTATGTGGCTCTGTGTTGACTGATTTTCTGTTTTGTGTTGTCCTGTGCTGACCTTGTTCCTCTTTTTTGCTTAATCCCACTCGTACCTTTTAGGTACGCAAGTAACAACGATTACCTGACTACGGATGACCTATTGCTTTTCCTGGAGTCCGAGCAGGGGGTGAGTGCATAGTTTTATAAAGTAAAGGGCGTGTTTCTAACAAAAGGCATACAAAACGTTAATCAGATATCAATACCGAGAAATGTAATAACAATGTGACAATAAGGCAGCCTCTCTTTAAAGAATGTCGATCACCCACTCCTTTGTTATTGTTTATCTTTGAAAATACAGCGGTTTATTTGCAAGGAAACTTAAAAATAACAATCTACGAATGCAATCTGAAATGTTATGGACGATACTTGATTGAAAAAAAAATCGTTTAAGGCTGGTTCACACTAGCGACATAACGACATATTATCGCGCCCTTATGTCCTTTTATAACGACATTGACATAACGACATGAGAAAAAAAAACATGTTATTTCTCCTACGTCTTTGTCTCTGTCGTTATGTCATTATTTGGAACCATTCACAGTTTGAAGATAGGAAATAAGAGTGTCCGTTATGTCGTTATGTCGCTAGTGTGAACCAGCCTTCACTTGCTTGAATTAGCCGATGGAAATGGATGCTTTGTGTGACTCGGCATTGAGCGGGAGCATGAAATGGCGGCGTGATTGGCCTTCTTTAAACCAGTTTTGTTGAATTAGGCCCGCCTGCTTAAATATTGCTTATAAATAAAACAACAACCAATGTGGTAATGTAGGAACTGTCGGGGCTCTACTGCTGTTGTTACGTAAGGGTAAAAAAGCAGAGAAGCCAACCTTGCCTCACAAGTGCGTTCCTTCTCGTCAGATTACAAGAGCAGGCAAGCATTACTGCTTAGAAATCATCAGCAGATGTGAACCAACGGAAGAGGGAAGAAAAAAGAAGTGTCTTGGAATCGATGGTATGTCAATATCGGCGAACAACTAGCATTATACGATATTTGGTTGTCAGGTGTGCGTGAGTATTGGGAAAATGCGAAATTTTATCTCGTTTGACGCAAAAAGATATCGCATCAGATTTATTTAACTCCCTTTTCTTGATATTCTTCTATATTTTCCTTGTCATCATATCGTTTCGCTTAACGTTCGGCGGAACTACTCTGACTTCTCTTTGTTATTCAGGTTTTACGCAATATCTGATGGAGTCTGATTGCGATATATTCGACCCGGACCAACAGAATATCTGCCAAGACATGACACAGCCATTATCGCATTACTTCATCGCATCGTCCCACAATACGTAAGTCTAGTCTCTTTCAAATGTGCGGGTCTGTTAAAAAGCGCGAGAAGGCAATTCTTTAGTTTCTCTGGTTTATATGTGCAGCGTGCAAACAGAACAACATTGTCCTTAATTGTTGGGGTAACGGTTTTTCACAAATGTTCTTCATGTGAGTGTATAAACAGTCCAATAACATCTTCAACCCCACTTAATATCAAGAAATGCAAACAACAACACTACATCTTGTAACATGCATGCAAACACCAAACAACATCTTCCCACATCACACAACATTCTGCATGAGTTGTAAACACCAAAACAACATCGTTCAACATCAAGGAAAATCATGCAACGTGGTGAGGAATCGGCACGACAATTCTTAACACCACAAAACATAATTCAACATGGTGTACTAACAGCAAAACAAAATCTTCCGACACTACTTAATAACATGCAAAATGCAGTCCAACCTATCTCAGGACCAATCAGGTTTCTTGTTATATGCTTTGCACACCGTACATTAATATATCTTCTAATGGGATAACAGTGCTTTTTGCTAATTGTTGTGTGTATTGTTGTTCAGGTATTTACTAGATAACCAGCTAAGCGGGCGCTCCAGCATAGAGGGTTATATAGCCGCACTTCAGCAGGGATGCCGGTGTGTTGAGTGTAAGTAAATAAATATATCGTGAGGTGTTAAATGTTAAGTCATGCAGGAAAGTGTAGTTGCAATACAGACATAGCTCTTGTTTAGTCGCAAGGTTTTTTTTTTGTGTGTGTTGGGTATTTACCGGGATGTGTTGTGCATAAATATACAAGAGAGATTTTTAGGCGAATTATTACAGAGCTGCCGATTGTTGTATTGTAGCTTGTGATTTGTCATTGCAGTGGACTGCTGGGACGGCCCATATGATGAGCCTATAATTTACCACGGCCACACCCTCACCTCCAAGATCATGTTTAAAGAAACCGTGGAAGCGATAGAGGAGCATGCATTTGATGTCAGTCCGTAAGTATATCATCGTTACTATTACATCGTCTTATTTTTTTTCAGTCTGGATCATCATTACCATCATCACTAGAGCCGTCTCGACCATTATAATCGTCGTCATCCATCATTTATATTATTACACCATTCTCATTATTATAAGCATCATCACAATCATCATGGCTATAACCATCACCATTATATTCATCATTCATCTATTTTATTATCTGTACCATTATTATAATTACTAGCATCATTATTATAACCATCATCATTATAACCATCATATCGCCATTAGCGGACGACAACGGCAGAAATCAGTAGAATTTGATCCAGAATTCAATAGCAGCACGTGAAAATGCGTTCTGTCTGATACATTTCAGCCGTTTTCCATAAAAACACGAAGTGAAAACTCCAAGTTTGACGATCAAGTGAAGACGCGGACGTTTGCACTGTAAACTCCACTAACTACATTCGCTACTGTAGAAATAATGTCCTTAGTTTATTTTTGTCTGTCTCTGGCTATAATGTTTTACTTATTCCATTGCAATTGAATTATAATTGATTGCCACTCGCGAAAACATCTTTTTCGATCGCATTGTCGTAGCCGTCGCCGTCATTATTAACATCACTATCATCATATACGTTTCCCTAATTTGATTATTCTGCATTTAATTTCGGTATGCGCAACGATAGAACGCCAAAGTTACCGTGATACTGCTTGAGGTAGTTTATGAGGGCTTGCTCTATTCGCGTTTGAGGTTTATTTTGATTGAGCTACACACGAGACGTTTTAAAATTCGAAAACAGTTCCGCGTGTTTTTTGTTGTGTTCCTATATCCGCGAAAGGAACTGAATAAATTATCACTTAACGGAACGGTTGTTCCGTTTAGAGGTGAAGAATCGGAACGCTAATGGCACGCTTCGGAACAAAAGGACTTGTTTGTACAATGAAGAACAAAATGTTTCCTTTTCGAAATCCACAAAGGAACTGTTGGTCCTAATTGATGCAATTAGGAACAACAGTTCCTTTTTTGACGCGTTCCCAATTGAGGACCACCACTCAAAAAGAACAAAAGTTCCTGTTTGCTACGGTTAATAGACTTAAAAGGGAACGCCTGTTCCTAAGTGGTTAAAAGTATAGGAACAGTGGGACCGATTTGGCCTAAATGGTGCCGTTTCTTTGCGAAAAGGAACAACAAAAGGGCCACAATGGACCGAAGTGGGGTGTTCCCTTTTTCGAAAACATGAACAAAAGTTCCGCATCTATGGTTTTGTTTCTCAATCTCAAAAGATATGATCTTTCAAAGCGATGCCTAGACTCGCACAAGCTGTGCAAAAGCAAGGGCATGCCGAGGCTTGCTTGGGCATGCCATTTTGGTTTATCGTGCCCAACCAATAGACTGCTGCCACTATTTCGAGGCTGTCGCGTGGCAGTGATTGATTGGCTCTTTTCACTTATTTGATAGCATTAAACATGCGGTACGCCGCATACGTTTCTCATTCTCGCATTAACCGTTGCTGACAAGAGATGGTAAAGCAGGGTAATGTGATAAACTGGTCGCTTCTTCCAAATGCTGCGAAGAAACCAAAAAGAATGCACTTAGAAGAAGACGAAAATGACGGGCTGTTTCATTGCCCTGTACCAGACTGCCATAACGATGGGTTTGGAACTCAAAGAGGGTGTAGAAAACACGTCAAGAAAAAGCACCCATGGTTTTATTACTTTGATGAGAAACCCAGCGACTCAGACATCGAAGCTTCCCGAAGCCAAATGGAAAAGGAGAAGGGGCAACGACGTTCAAGTAATGGCGTCCCATCGTTTGACATGTCTTGCACGTTTGCTGAGCAATTTACCGCGTGGCTCAAGGGCAGTGGTGGGGGCTGCAAAAGTGATCGACAAGCGCAGCAACTGGTTAGCAAATGCTTGAAGTTTCTGAAATTTTGCAGCGAGGACGAGGATCATCTCACATTAGATATTGTGGACTTTTGCTTGTGTTCGCCTAATCTACTTTTCAAATTTGCCGATTCAATGCAGAGCGAGTGGCAGTTGGGTCATGCCGGTCGAATCGGATACCTGGACGCCATTGCAGAACTAGTGACCTACAGGAAAGTAAACGGAGTATCGGAAGCGGTGCTTAGAGGGCTGTCTACGACGGACACATACTTGAAAAAGGTGCGTAAGACCGTCTCAAAAATGATGCGACTACAGTGGACTAGCGATTTAGACATCGATGTGCTAGAGGCCAAAGGGCACTGGGCAACCATGGACGAGCTCCTTGGTGTGGTGTCTCGCTACTTGCCCCGCTACGAGGCCGTGCTGAGAACGTGCAAGGACACGCCCGACAGGGCGTCTCCGTTTGATCTGTCGTTTGCCACTAAATTTCTCGCCGTTTATCTGTTTATCCAAGTCAAGGGCTCGCGGCCAATGACGTATCAGTATCTGACTGTGGACATGGTGCGCACTGCCAAGACTAACGGAGGTTTTGTCGACCAGAAAATGTTCAAAACAGCGGGCAAGTACGGCTTCGACTCGCTCCTTCTGACCGACACAAACATGAGTGTGCTCGAGGGATACATAACCTACATTCGCCCGCTACTCAAACCCAAGTGTGAGTACGTCCTAGTTACGAGAAACGGGGGTCAGCACAACAAGCTCGGTGAGCTGATGAGCAAACTTGTGTTTGAAGCGACTGGCAAGTATGTTCACCCCACACGATACCGACAAATCGTCGAGACGTCTAGCTGCAAAGTGCTAAAAAGTGCCGATCGAAGCGCCATCTCTGAAGATCAGAAGCACAGCTCGAACGTCGCCAAAGTGCACTATCGCAAGCAGCGTTCACGCGAAGTCGCCACAAAGGCGCGCGAATGCCTCGAAAAACTACACGGCGACAGTGGCACCAAGCTGGACAAAGAGGTTCTAACGAGGCTCTCCGACCTTTCAAACTCTTCAGAGGATCAAGACGACTGCACGAAGTCGTGCTCTTCAACGGACGAAGTTCAAGAAATCTCCACACCGCCAGCAGCGAGAATGAAGCCTTCAGCCCGAAAACTACCGGCAAAGCAGAAGCGCGAAGACGCTTTTTTGATGACAGAACTGTGCCCGGCTCGCAGAAAATCGCTCCTATTTACGCCCGAAGAGGACAAGTATCTTAAAGTTGGTCTCAAAAGATACGGGTTCGGACAGTGGACTTCGATCTTAAGAGACCCCGACTTCCATTTCCAAAAAGGGAGGAGCCCCAACTCGTTGCTCAATCGAGCAAACAGAAAATACGGCACCATGGATAACCACTTAGTGGACAGGAAAGGCTAGGTGGGACATGATGTACTTACAGTCATTCTAATTTTGGCGTTTCGACATGTTTCTTTGTATTTAGTAAAACTGAATGTATCACGCCACAAGATCGGACTAACAAGCGTCTTACAAAGTGTGCATTAAATTTGGCTGAGAAAACCGTTCAGTCTTGTTTGCCCTTTGTCTGTCGGTTGCGGTTTACGAAACTTGAGTCGGTTGCGTCGTCCCTTGGGTGTCTGGGTGAGGGAACGGCGCTTGGCCGGTGTAGTGAATGCCATCAATTCTATCCCTGGTGATTCCCATCTGTTTGGTTTTGGGCTCCATGATGGGGTCTTTGGTATCTAAAAAAGCGTGAAAGGCTCGAATAATTTGATCAGCAAAAAGGTAACAAAAACACATGTTTACCTCTGGCATATCGTCACTTGAGCCTTGGCGAGGAGGGGTGTGTGTCTGGGATGGACATCCGCTGTCTCGAACCAAAGAATCTTGGTCTCTGTCTGCCTCATCGTCGCAGCTTGGTAGCGGATCCCATAAGTTTAGCTACAAATGCGCACATCGTTGGTCGAGGAGCCCCCAGCTGATTCACGCCTTCCGTCTTTCCTCAATCGCCGTCTCGCAAGCCAGAGTTCGAGTGTTGGTATGCTGACTTTTGAGCTTGTCGCTAACAAGTTGCACAAACGCTTTAGCGCTTTTCAACGCCTCGTTCTCCGAGATTGATTGCAATCTCGACGAACATCGGTGCAGCTCAGTCTCAGTCGCTCGCACCCAATGGCTCTCGAATGCCGCTCTTGCCATGACTTTCCTTTTCTCAGCCTCAGACTTCTGGTGATCCTCTCTAATCCGGCCTAGTTCCACGATTATTTCCTCGGGCATTGCATCTTCGGGGTCTTCCGGTAATAATTCCAGCAAGTTGTGTGGAACTCCCAGATCCACCAGCCTTTACTTCGGCTTTTCAGCATTTTAGATTTACGGGCCTTGTTTAGTTGCTGGTGCAAACTCCTCTCTCCTTTCATCTTCTCTAGTAAAATGTTGAGCTGTCGCTTTCGCATGCTGAATGGCCGGCAGTTGCGATACTCAGCTTGTTGAACGTCTCTGCGTCACTGCCAGAATAGTTATCCTCGTCTCCATCTAAAAAGGTAATCTGGCATGCAACCCAGTAGGAAATCGCAGGATATATTTGCTTCCCCGGCGTAGAAACTTGAGATGCAACGACCGTCTCCTCGTCATCTCGTCCTGACTCTTCGTTTGCTGCCTGCAAAAAAAAAAACCCAAAAGTATATTTAAAGAAAGTAAATAGCGAAAAAATATCTTTATACAGTTTTCACAATCTTACCTCTTCAGACATTTTAGCTTGCTTCAGCTTAGACGTGCTTATGGCAGAGAAGAAAAATGAGACTTCTTTAAGTTTCGCCAGCGCTGTATCGCATTCTTCTCTTTTTGAACAAATCCACGACCACGCGTTTTCTATTTCATCTACCCTCCAGATGCATTTAAATGATATGACAGAACAGAGGTTCTGTATTGGTCCGACGAGGTGGCATTCGGCCGCATCCCTTATGAGCTTGCTGTTGAGCTGAGAGCACGGCTTACTCATAGTGAATGAACTGATTCTTGCCTTTTTCTGTCTCTTTATATAGAGTAGCCACATTGCTTTATCATTGGGTAGTTTCAGTAATGCCATTGTAAGACGGTTGTTTGTTCATTTTCAATAGGGAACACAAAGATGATTACGTAACTCAGTAGAAATAAAACAAAAGTATGCATTTCTCACAACAACATGCGTGAAACAACACCCGCTATGATTCTACTTACAAACTAACACAAGAGTAATAAATTCGATCAGTTCCCGCTATACCCGTCAAACCCGGAATACCCGGTGTATTCAGAACAAAGTTGAACGATTTCTAAATCGTAAGAAACTTACAGTTACTACTAATGTCATAGTATTGTTGAATGGAATAGATTAAGCATGAGGTCGAGACTGAATTCATAATCAAAGAATGTTCAAGTTTGTTTAGAATACACCGGATACTCCGGGTATGGCGGGTATAGCGGTTATGGCATGAATTCATCAACTAAACACATCAACTTAGCTTAGAATACACCGTGTACTCCGGATAAGGCGGATATAGCGGGTATTGCATGAATTCATTACTAAAGTACGTTGAATTTGGCTGGGAATACACCGTGTACTCCGGGAATGGCGGGTATGGCGGGTACTTCTACTCTTACTACTACTACTACTTACTACTATTATTATTATTATTATTATTATTATTATTATTATTATTATTATTATTATTATTATTATTATTATTATATATATATATATATATTATATTATATATTATATTATATTATATTATACTATATTATATTATATATTATATTATATTATACTATATTATATTATATATATTATATATTATTATATATATATATATATATATATATATATACATATATATATATATATATATATATATATATATATATATATATATATATATATATATATATATATATATATATATATATATATATATATATATATATATATATATGTGTATATATATATATATGTATATATATATATATATATGTATATATATATGTATATATATATATATATATATATGTATATATATATATATATATGTATATATATATGTATATATATATGTATTATATATATATATATATATATATATAATGATAATAATAATAATAATAATAATAATAATAATAATAATAATAATAATAATAATAATAATAATAATAATAATAATATTAAGTAGTAAGTAGTAGTAGTAGTAAGAGTAGAAGTACCCGCCATACCCGCCATTCCCGGAGTACACGGTGTATTCCCAGTCAAATTCAACGTACTTTAGTAATGCATTCATGCAATACCCGCTATATCCGCCTTATCCGGAGTACACGATGTATTCTAAGCAGAGTTGATGTGTTTAGTTGATGAATTCATGCAATAACCGCTATACCCGCCATAGCCGGAGTATCCGGTGTATTCTAAACAAACTTGAACGTTCTTTGATTATGAATTCAGTCTCGACCTCATGCTAAATCTATTCCATTCAACAATTCTATGACATTGTTAGTAACTGTAAGTTTCTTACGAATTTTGTTTTGAATTCACCGTGTACTCCGGGAATGGCGGGGACAGCGGGTATTGATGGGATTTATCTCTCTGACTTGTTGTTTTTGTTGTTAGTTGATTATTTACTTTTAATTTAATACGAATTCTCAGTCTTGGAACCTGTGTTCCTGTTCATATTTGGCAATAGTTCAGCCTCTTGCTGTTGCCACAGGTCTTCGGTTGATGCTTGTCATTCGTTACTATTTGTTTACCACTGCCATACTGTACTGCCATTCATTCAAATTGGTTTGATTTCTGACAAAGAAAAGTGTTTTTTCTCCTATTTGAATAAATAGGCGGTGTTCCGATACGTACAGTTCCTCATTTTTTGAGACGCGCGTTCACAATTATCGGTTCATTTTAATGAAAATATCCTTTTGAGTTTAGTTTTTGGATGCAAATCGAAAGAGCAATGCCTCACGAACATTTAGAGTGCTAAAAATCCCAAGTGCGACTGACCGTTAAAATCTGCCAGCGAGACGAAAGGCAGAGGAACAAAAATTTGGGAAACGATCATCAATATCACCATTATCATTATCATCGTCATCGTCGTCATCATTATAATCATTATCATCATTGATGTCACCATTATCATCGTCATCATCATAATCATTATCATCATTGATATCACCATTATCATCGTCATCATCAAAATCATTATCATCATTGATGTCACCATTATCATCGTCATCATCATAATCATTATCATCATTGATATCACCATTATCATCGTCATCATCAAAATCATTATCATCATTGATATCACCATTATCATCGTCATCATCATAATCATTATCATCATTGATATCACCAATATTATCGTCATCATCATAATCATTATCATCATTGATGTCACCATTATCGTCATCATTATCGTCAACATCACTAACTCCCTCATTATTTTTCATCGTCGTCACATTAAAATAACGAGATTTGTTCATGTTTTTGTAACTTGCAGATACCCTGTCATACTCTCGATAGAGAATCACTGTTGCGTGAAACAGCAACAAATTATGGCTAAATATCTCAAGGAAATATTAAAAGGTACATATGTCAACACGGGTAAGACTAATCCTAAAACTCCAAATTGCTCAAAAACAACATCATTTTTGCCTGAAGTTTCGGCATGCCTTTCAGTGTTGCTTTATCGATTTTTTTTCGTTGGAAAATTTCGTTACCTTCCCATCAAATAACCAAGGTTCGTTGGGAGCCCGCGTAACGGCCTACCCTGAGTATGAAGCGTCACGCCTCTCTCGCCTTGCTTGATGGTGGCTATCTTGCTACACGATCTAAGTGATAAACTTAACAATAATAATATTTTGTATGCAGATAAACTGTACACCGAGGCGCCTGGTGAGGACGAGACTTTTCTCCCATCTCCCGAGGCGCTAAAAGGCAGGATATTGATAAAGGTAAAAAACATAAGAGACATCACATATGCGGCATATAAAGTTGCGTAGGGCTCGGTACTCGGGTACTCTCTCGGTACATAAAACATTCTATGTGAAATGACTTATATGCCTAAAAGTACTATTTCCGATCCTTTTCCATCCGCCTGATGTGAGACGTTCAAACCACAATTTTGTATTTTAAAAAAGACCAGAGGTCGTTAAAAAAAACTGGATGGTTATTTCGCATGATTTTGACTGTTTTCCAGCTTTCCGAAATAATACTAAAATCACGCTTGTGCGAGTAACCCCTTTAAAGGGCTCGTGTCCCCGTGGCCACGGGAAAAACCCTTAATTAACTTCAAGTTTGTCAGAAAACCCCATATGTCATCAAGACATTTCTCAACCTTTGATTAAAATCTTTGATACATTGTGTACACCATGTTTTGGAAATCTCGTTATAAAGAACACTTTAAAAACTATATAAAAAAAAATAACAAACCTTTTTTCTGTTAACTATAGGGGCAGCCCGTTATTTAGAACAGTTTATTAGTCTCTTATTAACGGGGCTTTACTGTATTTGAATTCTGAAAGGAATGTACTTCTCGACATTTTGGTATTATAAACAATGGAACGTAGATTACTTCGCCGGAATAGGAAACGAAATAAAGACGGGGAACTCCAACTGGGTCTCACGTAAAGAGACATTCTGAATGATTATCTTAAACATCCGTTCACTAGATCTCTAATTATTTATTTTTGTCTTATCTCCGCAAATAAAGGCGGGGAAGCCTTCTTGAATAGTGAGATAGTTGTGTCGAATGAGATCTTGGTGCGATGTTTTCGCTCAAATACTCTATCGTTCAGTAAAGCATCCGGTCACACTCTCTAAAATAATGTTTCTCTCTCATCTCCGGAAATAAAGGCGGGAAGCCTTCTTGAATAGTGAGATAGTTGTGTCTTATGAGATCTTGATGAGATGTTTTCATTCGTAAGGTCTATCGTTCAACAAAGATTGAATCACCCCGTAGGCGTTTGGCTTGTGAACACACATCTGCCTTTATCTCTTTGAAGGTTAATTGCTATATGCGTGACTCTGCCCTTGGGAAAGCGGAGCCTTTTTTTCCTTTTCTCTTTCTTTTTAATTTATTTCTGATCGCGTTTTAAAATATCGAATAGTCAATCAAACTTTCGGGATGGGTTAATTGCTGGTTTGATTGATTACGAACTATTTCCAAACGAGACAAGGATTTGAATTCAGCTCGGCGCGGAACTGCGAATTCAGTCGTAAATAACCATTGTAGTTTTAGTATTTTGGTCTTATTTCAAATGCAGCGATCAAAATAAATTATTCGCGCCTAGCAGCCGAGACAAGCAAACTATAAAACATGCTAAGGGGGGGGGGGGGGGGGGGGGGTGAATAGGTTCGCGGATCGGCGGATTACGGATTTTGCTCACGGATTACGGATTTTGATTATTATTTCAGCGGATTACCGGATTTTGGAAATACGGCGGATCACGGATCTGCCTACAATTTGGGCGCGGATTTCGGATTTTGACTGCTTTTACGGTCGAATGTCGGATATGAAATGAATTTCAATCGGTGCTATTGTTTATCTGTCAAACCATGCGGATCTAAAAAATATCTGCGGATTCACGGATTTGCCCCGAAAATGTAGCGGATCGGCGGATTAACATACCCCCTATTCACCCCCCGTTAAGGTTGACTAAGGCGCCAGTGCTGAAAAACGCAAGACTAGTTCCAGTACCGCGCGGTTAAACCAGCCTTTTTGTTTTAAAATGGCGGCGTTTTACCGGCGAAATGTCACATTTTGGCGAATGCTAGGAAAACTAGCATTCCCTCATTATCACACAAATCTGTCATCTTTTGTACAGTATGATTTTAAAGCTGTACAGTAAGTCAAAACAGCAACTGAAGTCAGCCTTTCGTACCTTTACTCGAACGATTCAACACTTCGATTGTGCTTGTTTTTGCCAGAGCACGCGCATGCGCATACGTTATTCAACACTGTCGTCTAGGGCTTGTCTGGCAATGCTGTTGCTAAGAAACTAAGATAAATGGTGCTAACCGTCGCACTTTTAAGTATTGAAATACCGCTCGTATAACAACTGGAGGCATAAGAGATCTGAATGATAGTGCATTAATGGAAATGTCAACTATCTGGTTCGCGAAAAGCATGAAACAGAGAATGAAATCTGATAAGATAAAATATGGCAGGACCCAATTTGCTCGTGAGGTGAAGGAAGGGAGCAGTCGGTCTTATTCAAACGATCCAAGACTTATTCAAAAGACCCAAGACTTTTGTAGACTGATTCCAGGTCAGCAAAATCAAATGTTACTGCGCGCACGTTTTGATAACGCATAAATGGAAATTCTCCTATGCACAGATCTTGCACATATAATTTAAGATTGATAAAAATTGATTTAAATGGACTTTTTTGTAAATTACGTCATGCGGCATGGAAGAGAGGGTAAAGTTAGGATGGTTTCCTTTGTTTTGCAGAATAAAAAACTCCCGGCGAGTATAGATAACGACGAGGAAGCGGGTGAGGTGAGCGAAGAAGACGAGTACGTGGAGGAGAATGGAGTCATTAACGGGGACTACAAGTACGACCGACAAAACAGCCGGCAGGGAAGCATCAAGAGACAAAGCGTGAAGGTAAATACACGGAAGCCTCGAGAGGTTTACCACAGATACCCGGAAGCCTCGCGAGGTTCACCTCAAATACACGGAAGCCTCGCGAGGTATACTCCAAATACACGGAAGACTCGCGTTTACTCGAATACACGGAAGCCTCGAGAGGTTTGCCTCGGATACACGGAAGCCTCGCGAAGTTGACCTCAAATACACCGAAGCCTTGCGAGGTTTGCCTCGAATACACGGAAGCCTCGCGAGGTTTAACTCGAATACACGGAAGCCTCGCGAGGTTTGCCTTCACGGAAGCCTCACTGTGGTGTACATTTCTCAAGCGGTCGATTTCACATTTACGTCAATTAGTAAAATCTTATTGAACCGCATTGAACGCTTTGCAACAATACTCCACGCTTATTTTTCTAGAGGAGCTTCATGCTCTTTCTAAGTTGCCTTTGTAATTATTGTTTGTTTATCCAGCATGATGCGAACAAAAATCCCCGAAAAACGACGAAACTCGCCCGGGAGCTGTCGGACTTGGTATCTCTATGCAAGTCTGTCACGTTTCAAGACTTCCAGTACTCGGCCGATAATCGTAAGTCTGTCTTCCAATCCTCGGAATATAATCGTATGCCTGTTCCAGTATTCGCTAGATAACCGTACGTTTATCTTCTAGTACTTGACAGATAATCATAAGTCTACCAGTACTCGGTATACAATCGTTAAGTCTGTCTTCAAATCCTCGGCAGATAATCGTATGTCTGTCTTTAGTACTCGTTAGATAATCGTAAGTCTATCTTGAAGTAATCGGCAGATAATCGTAAGTACGTCTTCCAGTTTTTGGAAAATCCACTTATGACGAGTCCAATCTTATGTAGCCTTTATATTTTTTTCTTGGCTGCACATCTCTAGTGTTACTTAATTTTCCTTATTAATAAGTGTTAAAGTTGCATTGTCACCAGTTTACTTCTGGAGGTCCGAAGGAAACCTCAACCGTTAAAAGACAAAATAATCTATTATAATCCGATATATTTAACAGGCCATCCGCTTTAAATTATCTATCACATCCCCAAAGAAACTTCCAATAGACACACTGCTTTCAATATTTTGAAATATTTTTCGCGTTTTCCGTTAAAAATCATCGGAGATTGTTGCGTAATCGAGTAAACTGGAAACTGTAAAGTAAACTGGTGACAATGCGGCTTTAAGATATTCGAGAGGGAGTGTTGGCCCCACTTTTTCTCGAAATAGAAAAGACTTTAGCATCATTTCTCGATTCCTTTGTATTCAGAAAAGTTCTGGGAGCTGTGCTCTCTGAATGAGGCGCTGGCTCGACGTCTCGGTAATGCATACCCGGAGGAGTTCGTCAACTACAACAAAAGGTGTCTTAGCCGCATCTACCCGTCAGGAAAAAGGGTGGGCTCGAGCAACTACAACCCACAAGACATGTGGAACTGCGGCTGCCAGTTAGGTGACTAAATCCCTTATTCATTCGGTGTCCTGGCAACGTGACTCAATCATTGAAAGCCGCATTGTCACCAGTTTACTTCCGGTCGATTACGTAACGATCTCCGATGATTTTTAACGAAAAAAGCGAAAAATATTTCAAAATATCGAAAGCAGTGTGTCTATTGGAAGTTTCTTTAAGGATGTGATTGATAATTTAGAGCGGATGGACTGTTAAATATCTCGGATTCTAATAGATTCTTTTGTCTTTTAACGGTTGAGGTTTCCGTCGGATCTCCGGAAGTAAACTGGTGACAATGCGGCTTTAACCCTTGGTGTTTGGTGCGGTGTAAGGGTGTGGTAAAATATCGCCCTGGCTGCTTCACACTACTACAAAATCTGCAAATTTGTACGAAAAAATTCCTAAGCAAGTTTTCTCTGGTAGTACTTTATATTTCTGCAAATGTATGCAAAAAAGAAAAGACAACAATCTAATTGGTTAAGTTGCATACATTAGCATTTGGAGCGCGGTGTTTGTCCTAGGCCTAAGACAGACCTAGGCCTCAAAATTGCAGTATAGATAACACCTTTATTTATTTTTAAGTTTGTAGTGTCACTGTCAGTCCTGATTTATAAGGTCTGGTTTACACAGCGTTTTGAGTTTAGTCCTCTTCACTTTACATGTTTGTATTTTAGAATTAGCTTCGATTTTGACCTTGTGACTTTTTACTGGTGTCAGTGGCGCTGAATTACCAGACACCCGGAATCATGATGCACGTGAACTCGGGGAAGTTCCTGGAAAATGGCGAGTGTGGATATGTACTGAAGCCATCCGTCATGAGGGACGGTAAGATTTCAAGTAATCGTCATCATAATGATGATCATCGTCATCGCTATTACAATTTCTCGTCATATTCATTATATTCATCGTCATCATTATCATTATCATCTATCATCATCATCTATCATCACCATTATCATTTATCATCATCATCATCGTCGTCGTCGTCGTCATCATCATCATCATCATCGTCATTGCCGTCGTTGTCATCATTGCCATTAATGCTAACAACATCCTTCTACGACATGTTTCTAATCAAGGCATGACGACATCTATTATTGCGTTTCAGAGATCGCATATTTCAACCCGAACACCAAAGATGCCATTCCAGGAATCTCCCCGCAGATCGTGCAAATAAAGGTAATGCAACAATGCCTTGCCGTCACAAATCATCTTATATTGGTTACAAGGAATTCTATTTCTCTATGTGGCAGGTTATTAGTGGCCAACAGTTTCCCAAGCCCAAGGGATCGACCGCCAAGGGAGACGTAAGATTTTTTTTATTATTGCGCTACTTTGTGACTGATACCTCTAAATGAATTTCGTAAATTTTGTATTCTAGGTCATTGATCCGTATGTAACGATAGAAGTGTTCGGTATCCCATCAGACATTGCGCAGGAACGAACGCGCACTGTCCCTCACAACGGTAAGCACATTGATTATTCATCATGTGACCATGGCTTCATATCATAAATATGGTCACGAAATGTCTAAGCTGTTATTGGCTAAACTGTGACCATGCACATGATGGAGTAATATGTTCACGTGACGCAAACTTTTCAGGTGACCATGGCTATATGTCATAAGAGGTCACGAAATGTCTAAGCTGTGATTGGCTAAACTGCGATCATGCACGTGATGGAGTAAAAAGTTCACGTGACGCAAACTTTTCACGTACGTATCTTTATTTTATTGTTTGCTACTTTGAAGGTTTCAACCCGGTGTTCGACGAGACGTTCGAGTTCCACATCAACTTGCCCGAGATCGCGCTGTTCCGATTCGTCGTACAAGACGATGACTTTATCGGTGATGGTTTCATCGGCCAGTACACGATACCGCTTAACTGCATGCAGCAAGGTATATGAAATAAACAAGTAAAATAGACAGTCAAATGGAATCGACAAGTGCATGCAGCAAGGTATATGAAATAAACAAGTAAAATAGACAGTGTGTAGACAAGTGAAATAGACAAACGGAATTGAGAAAATAAATAATCAAGTGAAATAGACAAATTCAGATAGACAAAAGTCAAATAAACAAGTAGGATAGCGTGAACAAGTGAATGGTAAGTAAAATAGACAAATGAAAAATGGAATAGACAAGTTGGGATATGTAAAAGAAATAGACAAACGGAGTAGGCGATGCCACTCGCCTTACGTCCACTACCCATTCATTTTCTGATAAAATTTGTGTAGCAAATAAACGCAAATATTTTTTCTAAAGCCGAACATATGCACTGGTTTATATTCGTCTATTTTGACGACTGGTTGACCCAAGGCAACCATGGATATGTAACCGTTACCTCATCCGATGTCAATAATCCTTTATACTGTATAGGTTGGCTCCTATTAACTAATCTTATCGCTCGTATTCTACAGGTCACTGCCAATTATATTTATCTAATCGATTAATTTTACAGGTTATCGTCATCTTCGTTTACTCGCGTTTGATGGCGACCCTCTGGACTCGGCAACGCTTTTTGTCCATGTCACCATTACAAGCATCAACGAGGCAGGGGTAGGTCGACCTCCTAATATGGGCAGGGGTAGGTAGACCTCCTAATATGGGCAGGGGCAGGTAGACCTCCTAATATGGGCAGGGGTAAGTAGACCTCCTAATATGGGCAGGGGTAGGTCGACCTCCTAATATGGGCAGGGGTAAGTAGACCTCCTAATATGGGCAGGGGTAGGTAGACCTCCTAATATGGGCAGGGGAAGGTAGACCTCCTAATATGGGCAGGGGAAAGTAGACCTCCTAATATGGGCAGGGGCAGGTAGACCTCCTAATATGGGCAGGGGTAAGTAGACCTCCTAATATGGGCAGGGGCAAGTAGACCTCCTAATATGGGCAGGGGTAGGTAGACCTCCTAATATGGGCAGGGGTAGGTAGACCTCCTAATATTGGCAGGGGCAGGTAGACCTCCTAATATGGGCAGGGGTAGGTAGACCTCCTAATATGGGCAGGGGCAGGTCGACCTCCTAATATGGGCAGGGGCAGGTAGACCTCCTAATATTGGCAGGGGCAGGTAGACCTCCTAATATGGGCAGGGGCAGGTCGACCTCCTAATATGGGCAGGGGCAGGTCGACCTCCTAATATGGGCAGGGGTAAGTAGACCTCCTAATATGGGCAGGGGCAGGTAAACCTCCTAATATGGGCAGGGGCAGGTCGACCTCCTAATATGGGCAGGGGCAGGTAGACCTCCTAATATGGGCAGGGGTAGGTAGACCTCCTAATATGGGCAGGAGTAGGTAGACCTCCTAATATGGGCAGGGGTAGGTCGACCTCCTAATATGGGCAGGGGCAGGTAGACCTCCTAATATGGGCAGGGGTAGGTCGACATCCTAATATTTGCAGGGGTAGGTAGACCTCCTAATATGGGCGGGGGTAGGTCGACCTCCTAATATGGCCAGGGGACGAGCGGGCCGCCCCTATTCTCAGAGAAATCAAATTTTTAGGAAATATACGTGAGAACAAAATGGTTAGTGCCTCACTGGATAGCTCCAAATATGGGCTGAAAACATGTAAACATGTCAATGTTTCTTATTTTTCGTGTATTTTTTCCAGCAAAGACAAAGAAAACATTCATTGCGCAAGTCTAAAAAAGGTCGAGAGGTAAGTGCCTTTAGATTTCTTCCGAGTAACTCTTCCAAGCAGCTCCCGAATAGCACCGAGTAACCCCGAAAGAATACGAACCACCTTTGAGTCACTATCGACTATCCACGTTTGATTTTCATTTTTTTTTTAGTACACCAGCATGAAAACCGTAGGCGTCAAGGCTGTAGATGAAACCTTTAAGGTATGGTAACAATACCTCTGCGAGCGAGGGAGTATGCGTGAGTTGGTTAGGCCAGCGCGGTTTGTTATCATTCGCGTCTAGTATCCGGATGTCTTGTAACCCCATTGAATGTCTGTGCTACTCAGAACGCAATTCAACCGCTAAGAGACGGTGCAGACCTAAGGGAAAACCTGCAGACATCGCTGGCAAACTTCAAGGTAATAAATGTGAAAGCTACTACTTAGTTGTCTGGTTATAAAAGAAGACTGAGAGAATCGATATAATTGAGAAGCGTTGTAAATGACTGCTCACGACATTTGTCGCAGGAAATCTGTGGTGTTGCGCCACGCTCGAATCTAAAGCAGTGCATCCGCCTGCTGTCCTCTCGGTTAGAGCCTGGGCCCGAGGGTACGACGCTGGAGCTGGTCCTAAAAGACGAGGTGAGTGTGTGACAGTTGATTGCGTGGCGAAGCGAGTACGTGACTTGGTGAATTGCGTGACAAGGTAAGTGTATCTTGAGTTGAGTGCAAGATGACGAGATCAATAGACCGTTTTCACGATGTTGCGCGCGCATTCAAAACGCCACAGACTGGCGGGCCACAGCTGATCCAAAATGATGCGGACAAGGGGAATTTGACTCTAGCGCTAAAACTCTGCAAAAGAAGCACTTTTTCTATAGCTTCGTCTGTAAAGATCACTTCGTATGCCATTTTAGATCAGCTGTAGCCCGCCAGTCTGTGGCATTGTGGATGCGCGCGCAACATAGTGAAAACGGTCTATATGTTGTTGTTTTTTTCGTAAAGGGCGTGACATGGTTGTGCGTGACACTCTCATTTTGTGGGGAAAATCGGTGTAGTACATCAGTGTGAGGTGTTATGTTGGCATGTATTCGTGACCAGATTGAGGTGTGACTAGGTGAGTGCGCGTCAAAGGGAATTCGTGACTAGCGTGACGGGTGGAGTGTGTGACAAGATAATATCGTCAGTTGTGTGACAAAGCGAGTGTGTGACAGGTGTCACGCCACTAATACCCTGCGTCTTTTCTCTAGCTCTACCCATATTTTGAAGCTCTAGGATGCGTGCCGGAAATGATGAAGAAGGCGCTGCTATCAATGGAGCAGGTCGTACAGGATTCCAAAAATCTCATTGAAAACGCCGACTCTATATATGAGCGGGTAAGATCATCTGAATAAGCCGCGTGGCTACATAGAGCGCTACAGATCAAGTGTCAAGCCGAGCCTGATCCAGACGAGTGTGTTCTTGAGTATCGTACCAATGTTTTGTAAGCCAGATCCAGACGAGTGTGTTCTTCAGTATCGTACCAATGTTTTGTAATCCAGATCCAGACGAGTGTGTTCTTAGTATCGTACCAATGTTTTGTAAGCCAGATCCAGACGAGTGTGTTCTTGAGTATCGTACCAATGCTTTGTAAGCCAGATCCAGACGAGTGTGTTCTTGAGTATCGTACCAATGTTTCAAAATGCCAGATCCAGATGAGTGTGTTCTTGAGTATCGTACCGATGTTTTGTAAGCAAGATCCAGACGAGTGTGTTCTTCAGTATCGTACCAATGTTTTGTAAGCCAGATCCAGACGAGTGTGTTCTTGAGTATCGTACCAATGCTTTGTAAGCCTGATCCAGACGAGTGTGTTCTTGAGTATCGTACCAATGTTTTGTAAGCCAGATCCAGACGAGTGTGTTCTTCAGTATCGTACCAATGCTTTGTAAGCCAGATCCAGACGAGTGTGTTCTTGAGTATCGTACCAATGTTTCGTAATGCCAGATCCAGATGAGTGTGTTCTTGAGTATCGTACCGATGTTTTGTAAGCCAGATCCAGACGAGTGTGTTCTTGAGTATCGTACCAATGTTTCGTAATGCCAGATCCAGGCGAGTGTGTTCTTGAGTATCGTACCAACGTTTTGTAAGCCAGATCCAGACGAGTGTGTTCTTGAGTATCGTACCAATGTTTTGTAAGCCAGATCCAGACGAGTGTGTTCTTCAGTATCGTACCAATGTTTTGTAAGCCAGATCCAGACGAGTGTGTTCTTCAGTATCGTACCAATGTTTTGTAATCCAGATCCAGACGAGTGTGTTCTTCAGTATCGTACCAATGTTTTGTAAGCCAGATCCAGACGAGTGTGTTCTTGAGTATCGTACCAATGCTTTGTAAGCCTGATCCAGACGAGTGTGTTCTTGAGTATCGTACCAATGTTTTGTAAGCCAGATCCAGACGAGTGTGTTCTTCAGTATCGTACCAATGTTTTGTAAGCCAGATCCAGACGAGTGTGTTCTTCAGTATCGTACTAATGTTTTGTAATCCAGACGAGTGTGTTCTTCAGTATCGTACCAATGTTTTGTAAGCCAGATCCAGACGAGTGTGTTCTTGAGTATCGTACCAATGCTTTGTAAGCCAGATCCAGACGAGTGTGTTCTTGAGTATCGTACCAATGTTTCGTAATGCCAGATCCAGATGAGTGTGTTCTTGAGTATCGTACCGATGTTTTGTAAGCCAGATCCAGACGAGTGTGTTCTTGAGTATCGTACCAATGTTTCGTAATGCCAGATCCAGGCGAGTGTGTTCTTGAGTATCGTACCAACGTTTTGTAAGCCAGATCCAGACGAGTGTGTTCTTGAGTATCGTACCAATGTTTTGTAAGCCAGATCCAGACGAGTGTGTTCTTGAGTATCGTACCAATGTTTCGTAATGCCAGATCCAGACGAGTGTGTTCTTGAGTATCGTACCAACGTTTTGTAAGCCAGATCCAGACGAGTGTGTTCTTGAGTATCGTACCAATGTTTTGTAAGCCAGATCCACACGAGTGTGTTTTTGGGTAACGTGCCAATGTTATATGAGCCAGATCCAGACGAGTGTGTTCTTGAGTATCGTACCAATGTTTTGTAGGCCAGATCCAGACGAGTGTGTTCTTGAGTATCGTACCAATGTTTTGTAGGTCAGATCCAGACGAGTGTGTTCTTTGTCGTTTTCAGGTCGTCCATTGCCAGCAGGCTGGTATGGAATGGCACGTGAGTATTTCATCTTTTGTCTTTAATGAAGATCCAGAAAAACGTACCACAAATTAAATGTATTTTTTGTTTCGTCAAGGAGGACCTGTATAATACATGCACGAAAGATGGACTGAAGGGGAAAAGGTTGAACAAGGTAAGTTCCATCGCGCGGTATACTGTATGTAGCTATGAAGACCCATCTGTCTTAAATGAATGATAGCCTGCGAGCCGGCTTTCATTCGGGTTTATTCGGAAATGATTTGTCCGAATAAGAGCTGGCTAGCAGGCTAAAATGCATGAGGCTTGATCATCGATGTCTACTAAAATGATATTAGCATTTTGTTGTTATTGGTTACATTTGTTTCTCTTTCCAGGCCCTCGAGAGTTTTGCATGGAACATCCGGGTTCTTAAAGGTCAAGCTGAGTTGCTATTGGCGGCGAAACAGGAGTGTCAGGACTACTTACGACAGGTCAGCGGATTTTATATATTGCGTGTGTGCGCTGAATGAAGTTCACAATGGCTGCAAAGAGTGATTTTCCATTCCGTCGACGTATTTTATTACGTTATTGATGGAGTCATTTGATAGTTGTGGTTGCGATTTGAAACTCGAGAGATATTTTGCATCCTGTCGTTTTCAAAGCTTGATTTTCTCTACATTAAGATTATTTTTCCGCCAAACAACATCTTTTCCCTAGTGTTTTCGGAGTGCTAGGCAACGCTTGAGTATGTCTGATCCTGATTTTGTGGTTAACGTGACGTTGTAATCGTTTTCTCCAGATCCACGAGGCGTCCGTCGCGTCGGGTCTCGTTCGCTCCCTCGACTCCAACTTATGATCCTGGCCTCCTGTCGTCATTGTGTTTGGGAATAAAGACGATGCGGCAGCACTTTCGGCACTCACCACGTTGTTTGTCGTTACGGATGATGACGTCACGCTATACCCAGGATTGAGTGCTGTCATTACCGTTTAAATAAGCTTTTTGAAGCTAGTAATCATTGGATATTGCGGACGTTTGTGATACTTGCATGAAACTGCCGCGTGTGATGGCGAAATTGTAACAGCAATAAGGGACAACAATGTTCATATTTGTGCGCTCTATAATATTCGTCCCCGCGATCTTCTTGGTAATTTTGTGGCTTAACCAGAAGACCATGGGGACGGTGCTGAAAGCTTTGGAAATTTGGCGGAGGCTGGCGACTGGGGCTGGTTTGATAGGGTACAGTCTCTTGTGCTAACTTGTCCAAGATCTATATATCTGAAAACAAAATTGCTTGTAAATATTGTCTTGCAAGCATGCAAGATGCCAGAAATGATTAGATTTTATCAAAAAAGTAGTAGAGCGGTTTATTTTTAGTACGATTTTTTTAAAGTTTGCAAATCTACAAGAAGAAAATGTGGTATATGTAAATATATGGTGAATTAATAAGCCGCTGTATTGTCGGGGTATTTCGGTGATCGCCTCTAGATAAATTATCATCTGTAATAAAGAATTAACACAGTATCGGTCCATAAATAGCAGTAGCAAGTTTCATTTCTCTTTGGATGGCAGGAGGCTCTACCACCAGCTTAATAAGAGCAAACGACTAACGACTAAATATGTAACTGACGGAACGAATACGACCAAAAAATTGAAACGACAGGTCGTGGGCGTTCAACACAAAAGCACTCGGCCCAGGCGTCTCTAGGCAGTGCGTCCAGCTTTTGTGACGTCACCCCACCATTTTTATGACGTCAACTAACTCTGGATTAAGCGTCCGCCATTTTGCATAAGGGAATGAGCGAAGGTGACCGAGAGTTCCCTGGGGACGAGGCTAACATCATAATGCCTAATTGGTAGTGACAATACCGTTTTGCATTTCCTTATTGTTAGAGCAGTGTAATGTTAAGAGGATGGTAGAAGATATGATATTTAAGAAGCACATTTGATCTGGATGTAATACCAATTTTCTAGATGAGTTTAAACAATTCATATTCTCGTCAGAGGCCTCGCCAATGTTGTCAAAATACTGGCCATATTACTTAGAACTTAGGGTTTATATTCCTGTATTTGATATTTAAAGGTAAAAGTTCACTTGAAGTGATTTAGGAGTTTGAAATCGTTGACAAGATTCGTCAAAATCGCAGTATGTAAGTATAGTGACGAAGTAGAATTTGTTAAATTATTAATCTAAATGAGCAAAGAAAAATATAACAGCCCCATTCTACGGACCAGCGCCATAATCAAACATTTTTATCTTTACGTCCCTATCTAATGAAAGGTTTTGCCAAATTATTGGATCATCTAATTTCGGATTGCTCTAGAAATAAGGGAAAAGGAATTCCTGGATATGAGGTAAAACTAAATACTTGCGAGGTTTAATCTGAGCATGATTTTCAAAAGTGATCATGATCAGCTTATCAATAGAACTGTAGAAAGATTTGCTTTCAATTAATATTGTATGTGTACACATGTGACTTCTTTTTTATTGTCCCATGCCCACAAAACACATTGTCACATAATGCAAAAATGCTATAGTTGCTGAACAGATGTGATAACCTTTTGCAATAAGGTAACTTAGAAAACTGAAGTGGTTTTTATTACAACGTTTCGTACTATTTATTTGATTCTTGTAAATAATATTAATATCTCTCTACTCTGTAGAGATCTGTGGAAATTATAAGACTGGATCTTGTAGGAACAGTAAAAAATATAAAAAGGTATAAATAAGCTGTTGCATTTTGATGCACGCGAATGTACTGCGCATGTGATACCTGCGCATATGTGCCCTCCCGTGTTACGTTGTTGGGCTATGGCATAGTCGTATTGTGTGCGATTGTTGGTCTATGACATGGTCAAATATTTTGCGCGGTAGTTGGTCCAAGACATGGTCGTATTGCGCGGTTGTTGGTCTAAGTCACGGTCGTATTGTGCACGGTTGTTAGACTAAGGCATGGGCGTATTGTGGGCGGTTGTTAGACTAAGTCATGGTCGTATTGTGCGCGGTTGTTAGACTAAGGCATGGGCGGTTGCTGGGCTACGGCATAGTCGTATTGTGCGGGTTTGTTGGTCTAAGCCATGGCCGTATTGTGCGGGGTTTTTAGACTAAGGCATGGTCGTATTGTGCGCGGTTGTTAGACTAAGGAACGGTCGTATTGTGGGCGGTAGTTGGGCTAAGGTATGGTCGTATTGTGCGCGGATGTTGGGCTAAGGCATGGTCGTATTGCGCGCAGTTGCTTGGCAAAGGCATGGTCGTATTGTGCGCGGTTGTTTGGCAAAGGTATGGTCGTATTGTGCGCGGTTGTTGGTCTAAGGCATGGTTGTATTGCGCGCGGTTGCTGGGCAGAGGCATGATCGTATTGCGCGCGGTTGTTGGGCTGAGGCATGGTCGAATTGCGCGCGGTTGTTGGGCTAAGGCATGGTCGTATTGTACGCGGTTGTTGGGGTAAGGCATGTTAGTATTGTGCGCTGTTGTTAGACTAAGTCATGGTCGTATTATGCTCGGTTGTTAGACTAAGGCATGGTCGTGTGCGCGGTTGTTGGGCTACGGCATACTCGTATTGTGCGCGGTTGTTGGGCTAAGGCATGGTCGTATTGTGCGGGGTTGTTAAACTAAGTCATGGTCGTATTGTGCACGGTTGTTAGACTAAGGCATGGGCGTATTGTGGGCGGTTGTTGGGCTACGGCATAGTCGTATTGTGCGGGTTTGTTGGTCTAAGCCATGGTCGTATTGTACGGAGTTGTTAGACTAAGGCATGGTCGTATTTTGCGCGGTTGTTAGACTAAGGAACGGTCGTTATGTGGGCGGTTGTTGGGCTACGGCATAGTCGTATTGTGAGCGGTTGTTGGGCTATGGCATAGTCGTATTGTGTGCGATTGTTGGTCTAAGTCATGGTCGTATTGTGCGCGGTTGTTGGTCCAAGACATGGTAGTATTGTGCGCGGTTGTTAGGCTAAGGCATGGTCGTATTGTGCTAGGTTATTTGGGCTAAGGTATGGTCGTATTATGCGCGGTTGTTAGACTAAGGCATAGTCGTATTGTGCGCGGTTGTTGGGCTACGGCATAGTCGTATTGTGCGCGGTTGTTGGGGTAAGGCATAGTCTTATTGTGCGCGGTTGTTAGACAAAGGCATGGTCGTATTGTGCGCGGTTGTTAGACTAAGGCATAGTCGTATTGTACGCGGTTGTTGGGCTAAGGCATGTTAGTATTGTGCGCGGTTGTTAGACTAGGTCATGGTCGTATTGTGCGCGGTTGTAAGACTAAGGCATGGGCGTATTGTGCGCGGTTGTTAGACTAAGGAACGGTCGTATTGTGGGCGGTTGTTGGGCTACGGCATAGTCGTATTGTGCGCGGTTGTTGGGCTATGGCATAGTCGTATTTTGCGCGGTTGTTAGACTAAGGCATGGGCGTATTGTGGGCGGTTGTTGGGCTACGGCAGAGTCGTATTGAGCGGGTTTGTTCGTCTAAGCCATGGTCGTATTGTGCGTGTTTGTTGGTCTAAGCCATGGTCGTATTGTGCATGTTGTTAGACTAAGGCATGGTCGTATTGTGCGCGGTTGTTAGACTAAGGAACGGTCGTATTGTGGGCGGTTGTTGGGCTAAGGCATGGTCGTATTGTGCGCGGTTTTTGGGCTAAGGCATGGTCGTATTGCGCGCAGTTGCTGGGCATAGGCATGGTCGTATTGTGCGCGGTTGTTGGGCAAAAGTATGGTCGTATTGTGCGCGGTTGTTGGTCTAAAGCATGGTCGTATTGCGCGCGGTTGTTGGGCTAAGGCATGGTCGAATTGCGCGCGGTTGTTGGGCTAAGGCATGGTCGTATTGTGTGCGGTTGTTGGGGTAAGGCATGTTAGTATTGTGCGGCGTTGTTAGACTGAGGCATGGGCGCATTCTGCGCGGTTGTTGGGCTAAGGCATAGTCGTATTGTGCGCGGTTGTTGGGCTAAGGCATGGTCGTATTGCGCGCGGTTGTTGGGCTACGGCATAGTCGTATTGTGCGGGTTTGTTGGTCTAAGCCATGGTCGTATTGTACAGGGTTGTTAGACTAAGGCATGGTCGTATTGTGCGCGGTTGTTAGACTAAGGAACGGTCGTATTGTGGGCGGTTGTTGGGCTACGGCATAGTCGTATTGTGCGCGGTTGTTAGACTAAGGCATGGGCGTATTGTGGGCGGTTGTTGGGCTACGGCATAGTCGTATTGTGCGGGTTTGTTGGTCTAAGCCATGGCCGTATTGTGCGGGGTTTTTAGACTAAGGCATGGTCGTATTGTGCGCGGTTGTTGGGCTAAGGCATGGTCGTATTGCGCGCAGTTGCTGGGCAAAGGCATGGTCGTATTGTGCGCGGTTGTTTGGCAAAGGTATGGTCGTGTACAGGCTACAGCAGAGTCGTATTGTGCGGGTTTGTTCGTCTAAGCCATGGTCGTATTGTGCATGTTGTTAGACTAAGGCATGGTCGTATTGTGCGCGGTTGTTAGACTAAGGAACGGTCGTATTGTGGGCGGTTGTTGGGCTACGGCATAGTCGTATTGTGCGCGGTTGTTAGACTAAGGCATGGGCGTATTGTGGGCGGTTGTTGGGCTAAGGCATGGCCGTATTGCGTGCAGTTGCTGGGCTAAGGCATGGTCGTATTATGCACGGTTGTTGGTCTAAAGCATGGTTGTATTGCGCGCGGTTGCTGGGCGAAGGCATGGTCGTATTGCGCGCGGTTGTTGGGCTAAGGCATGGTCGAATTACGCGCGGTTGTTGGGCTAAGGCATGGTCGTATTGTGTGCGGTTGTTGGGGTAAGGCATGTTAGTATTGTGCGGCGTTGTTAGACTAAGGCATGGGCGTATTCTGCGCGGTTGTTGGGCTAAGGCATAGTCGTATTCTGCGCGGTTGTTGGGTTAAGGCATGGTCGTATTGCGCGTGGTTGTTGGGCTACGGCATAGTCGTATTGTGCGGGTTTGTTGGTCTAAGCCATGGTCGTATTGTACGGGGTTGTTAGACTAAGGCATGGTCGTATTGTGCGCGGTTGTTAGACTAAGGAACGGACTAAGGGCGGTTGTTGGGCTACGGCATAGTCGTATTGTGCGGGTTTGTTGGTCTAAGCCATGGCCGTATTGTGCGGGGTTTTTAGACTAAGGCATGGTCGTATTGTGCCCGGTTGTTAGACTAAGCCATGGTCGTATTGTACGGGGTTTTTAGACTAAGGCATGGTCGTATTGTGCGCGGTTGTTGGGCTAAGGCATGGTCGTATTGTGTGCGGTTGTTGGGGTAAGGCATGTTAGTATTGTGCGGCGTTGTTAGACTAAGGCATGGGCGTATTCTGCGCGGTTGTTGGGCTAAGGCATAGTCGTATTCTGCGCGGTTGTTGGGTTAAGGCATGGTCGTATTGCGCGTGGTTGCTGGGCAAAGGCATGGTCGTATTGTGCGCGGTTGTTTGGCAAAGGTATGGTCGTGTACAGGCTACAGCAGAGTCGTATTGTGCGGGTTTGTTCGTCTAAGCCATGGTCGTATTGTGCATGTTGTTAGACTAAGGCATGGTCGTATTGTGCGCGGTTGTTAGACTAAGGAACGGTCGTATTGTGGGCGGTTGTTGGGCTACGGCATAGTCGTATTGTGCGCGGTTGTTAGACTAAGGCATGGGCGTATTGTGGGCGGTTGTTGGGCTAAGGCATGGCCGTATTGCGTGCAGTTGCTGGGCTAAGGCATGGTCGTATTATGCACGGTTGTTGGTCTAAAGCATGGTTGTATTGCGCGCGGTTGCTGGGCGAAGGCATGGTCGTATTGCGCGCGGTTGTTGGGCTAAGGCATGGTCGAATTGCGCGCGGTTGTTGGGCTAAGGCATGGTCGTATTGTGTGCGGTTGTTGGGGTAAGGCATGTTAGTATTGTGCGGCGTTGTTAGACTAAGGCATGGGCGTATTCTGCGCGGTTGTTGGGCTAAGGCATAGTCGTATTCTGCGCGGTTGTTGGGTTAAGGCATGGTCGTATTGCGCGTGGTTGTTGGGCTACGGCATAGTCGTATTGTGCGGGTTTGTTGGTCTAAGCCATGGTCGTATTGTACGGGGTTGTTAGACTAAGGCATGGTCGTATTGTGCGCGGTTGTTAGACTAAGGAACGGTCGTATTGTGGGCGGTTGTTGGGCTACGGCATAGTCGTATTGTGCCCGGTTGTTAGACTAAGGCATGGGCGTATTGTGCGGGGTTGTTAGACTAAGGCATGGTCGTATTGTGCGCGGTTGCTAGACTAAGGAACGGTCGTATTGTGGGCGGTTGTTGGGCTACGGCATAGTCGTATTGTGCGCGGTTGTTAGACTAAGGCATGGGCGTATTGTGGGCGGTTGTTGGGCTACGGCATAGTCGTATTGTGCGGGTTTGTTGGTCTAAGCCATGGCCGTATTGTGCGGGGTTTTTAGACTAAGGCATGGTCGTATTGTGCCCGGTTGTTAGACTAAGCCATGGTCGTATTGTACGGGGTTGTTAGACTAAGGCAAGGTCGTATTGTGCGCGGTTGTTAGACTAAGGAACGGTCGTATTGTGGGCGGTTGTTGGGCTACGGCATAGTCGTATTGTGAGCGGTTGTTGGGCTAAGGCATAGTCGTATTGTGCCCGGTTGTTAGACTAAGGCATGGGCGTATTGTGGGCGGTTGTGGGCTACGGCATAGTCGTATTGTGCGGGTTTGTTGGTCTAAGCCATGGCCGTATTGTGCGGGGTTGTTAGACTAAGGCATGGTCGTATTGTGCGCGGTTGCTAGACTAAAGAACGGTCGTATTGTGTGCGGTTGTTGGGCTACGGCATAGTCGTATTGTGCGCGGTTGTTAGACTAAGGCATGGGCGTATTGTGGGCGGTTGTTGGGCTACGGCATAGTCGTATTGTGCGGGTTTGTTGGTCTAAGCCATGGCCGTATTGTGCGGGGTTTTTAGACTAAGGCATAGTCGTATTGTGCCCGGTTGTTAGACTAAGGCATGGTCGTATTGTGCGCGGTTGTTGGGCTTAGGCATGGTCGTATTGCGCGGGTTTGTTGGTCTAAGCCATGGTCGTATTGTGCGGGGCTGTTAGACTAAGGCATGGTCGTATTGTGCGCGGTTGTTAGACTAAGGAACGGTCGTATTGTGGGCGGTTGTTGGGCTAAGGCATGGTCGTATTGTGCGCGGTTGTTGGGCTAAGGCATGGTCGTATTGCGCGCGGTTGATGGGCAAAGGCATGGTTGTATTGTGTGCGGTTGTTGTGGTAAGGCATGTTAGTATTGTGCGGCGTTGTTAGACTTAGGCTTTGGCGTATTGTGTGCGGTTGTTGGTCAAAGGCATGGTCGAATTGTTCGCGTTGGTTGGGCTAAGTCATGTCCTGTTGTCGTTGTTTTCAGCGACAACAAAGACAAAAATTTCGATTGAAAATATAGATGTTAAATGCATGCAAGAGTTTATTGTTTTATTTCGTCATTCAAATGCGCGATAGCCCGTAACTTTCTTGCTTCAAAATCTTTTCAGTTTTTATCTTTTATCTGTCTCAGTAAAGATTGAAGATCTTTTTTGAGGATCTTTTTTTTGCAGTATCGATGTTTTTAGACATCTATCTGACATTAATCCTATCCTCTGCACATGATCCTATCTTCTGCGATTAACGAATTCTAACGGGAATGGGACTTGAACCAGGACCGCGCCTTTTAAACCGCCTTTTGTACGTCTATCTTGGTCGTTTTGCACGTAATTGCTGGACTAATTGCGGTTGAATGTATGTTGGTCAGAATCAGAGCATGTATGACGCCCAATCACCTATCTTATCAACGACTCTTTGTGATTTGTGCCAAATTATTAATTCCTTTTGATCATCGTGTCAATTCCAGCATGCCCATTTCACATCTTGCAGGATATAAAAGCTCTCTGTTAGATGGAGTTAATCACTTCTCTTTCTGAAACCTTCGTTTACTTGTAAATGAAAGTAAGTTCTACTCTCCAAATCACAAACCACTCTGCTAAACCATCATCCACAGCCCCCTTTTTTAGGTTCGTCATGGGTTTCATTGCTCTTCCCGGATTTCTGTTGACTGCACTTGCAGCACTTAGGCCGAGTAAGTGCACTTTTTGGAAGGTTGCTTTAGACAATAACAGCGCGTGTTTCGCAGACAACGTCATCATACAATCTCAGTGATGAGATTGTGACTTTCGTTTGGACAAAAGAAAGAATATTTCAGAAAAGTGCGGAGTGTTATAGAGAACTAACAACATATGCAAACTGAATTAAAATGCAATATCCCGCCAGATTTAGTTTTATTTTATACTAATTCTTTTTTTTTTTGGTGTTCCTCAGTTGATGGTGCGATCTTGTACGGATCTTGAAATTTTGCCATCGGACCGTCTGAATTCCAGTGCAAGTCTTTCGCATTCTCGCCGGCATTTTTTGTCCTGACGCAACAGCCGGAATCCACGTACAGATCTCTCTGTACATGACTGACCTACCAGGGCCGACATATGAAGCAGCGGTGGGCTGGGTTGAGGCAGTGACTCCTTCCGGTTTTACTTCCTGTGTTGAGACTTCGGCTGGGATCACATCCACAAGATCAGTCAAGCTTCAGTGGATGGCTTTTGCGGGCAATCCCGAAATGGTTTGGCGGGAACTGCCGTCGTGCCCTTGTTTACAGCGGGAACCGAAAGCGTCGATGTGGATTTTATCGGGGTGGTGTGTGCTATTAAATTCAACCTGTCAAAACCATGGTTTCTTTATTTTTCAATCAGCTACACATTTGTTGTAATGTTTGAAAAAACATTGCCATTTTCTAAAATAACTATCCACATCCAAAATTGAATCTCATATAAACGAAGTTTTCGAAAAAGTACATTTGTTGAACGAGACGATGGAAATGGATGCTTTTTTGCAACAGCAAGACGTTGCAAGAGCTTAAAAAATTGCGAAGTGCTACTGACCTAAGCTGCAATACATTGAAATTTGTTGTTGTTTTTTACATACATTTTCGACAACTCCGCACGGGTTCGCAACCGCTGTCCACATTGACCCGCTAAGCTGTATGCCTTCAAGATTTGCTAGAGGGAGCTTATGATAATATTTGCTATATTCTCTCTCTGCTGATTGAAGGTAATGACTTTGAACGGGAACTACACAACCCCGCCCACAATCATAGTGACGTAAGGACACAGCACGTCGCAAGGCGTGATCCCCGAGTACAACAGCATTGCATCATGGGTAGAGGTGAGCAAGTTTTGCAAGAATAGTTATGTGGGTTTGGAGAAAGTTAGCTATTTCAATTTAGTTATTGCCGATCTTGAAAGAATTGATTCAGTTGTTATAATATATCAAGCGATAGGCCATAAATAACTTGCTAATAATTTGCTATAATTAATCGAGATATCCGTTTACAAATATACCCTTTACTCATTTTATAAAAAATAACGATTTCTCCTGGTCATTATCTTGCCCTGTATATGCGATCAATCCTTAAAAGACTTTCGCTATTGCTCCGCAGTACATCACGACTAACAGCACCAAGATCTGCACCAAGGAGCTGCACACACCGAACGGTTACGACCCCGTCGAGCTCACCTCTCTCGTCATCGGTAAGCAAGAAAACAATGAACGATACCCGTCTCACTTCTTGGCTGTGATATGTTAAACGGAGGCTTATGTTCTACCCGAATTAATTACCCGCCTTTCGTTTTTATTGCACCCTCCCCTCCCCCCTTCGAGAAATCCGGAATACGCCCTGTCAATTTTCTCGACAACCTGCTCCCTCCCCTCCCATCTGCTAAATTTTTGGCCTGCATTGTCCATAATAAGTGACTTAAGTTGTTATTTCTTATAGGGACGTGATGAATGACTAAAACGACGTCCAGATGAGCTATACCAACACAGAGATTACTAGATTATATAATATATTAGAATATATATGTCAGATGAATATTAGAATTAATAAATTGAAGCACAAACAGAAATACGTTTGGATTTTTATTTGCAGAATGCACAACTTAACCAAAACAGGACATAGCTGATCAGCGGCATTTAAGTGAGCCCGCAGTACGTGCCCCGTGGGGCGGATGCTCGAGAGCAAGTGGCTAATAGGATGGACCTAAAAACGCGCTTTCAGTTATTTTAATATTTTTTATTTCATTTTTTTTTTCGCTTTTACTGAAATGTATAATCATTTACACATGTCAAAAAGAACAAGGCTTTGCAGTAGAACGTGGCAAAAACGAAATTTGAGGCATGTTTTTGCCCTTTTATGGCCATCATGTTGGTGCAATGCTCATGGCATTTAATACAGGCAAATGGCATGACAGACGTGACAACGAGCGTGACTACAAAGAGCGTGACTAAAACTATCACTTTTGTGATGTGACGTGACCGGCTACTTGTGGTATTGCGCGCGGTTGTTGTCTAAAACATGGTCGTATTGCGCGCGGTTGTTGACTAAGGAACGGTCGTATTGCGCGCGGTTGTTGACTAAGGAACGGTCGTATTGCGTTCGGTTGTTGGGCGAAGGCATGGTTGTATTGTGCGCGGTTGTTGGACTAAGGTATGGTCGTATTGTGCGCGGTTTCTGGGCTAAGCCATGGTCGTATTGCGCGCGGTTGTAGGGATAAGGCATGGTCGTATTGCGCACGCCATTTGTTGGTCTAAGGCATGGTTGTATTGCGCGGTTGTTTGTCTAAGCCATGGTCGTATTGTGCGTGGTTGTTGGGCTAAGGCATGGTCGTATTGTGAATTAACCTTTTTCAGTGGTGTATCACTTATCACATAAGTTCCTCGGGGGGTTGTACGGGATATCCGCAAAACGGGGTGCATCGGCCAAGTCCATGGTGATCTCAGTGAGTTGGGACCCAGGAAATCGGTGTCGGTGAGACGTATGGAGTACAGGGTGGTTTCCAGATGATCACGATCGCCCGATTGCCGAGAAATGAAAGAAGAAGAAAAAAAATACTGCTGTTTTGAGAAAAGAAAAGGTATCGATTAGTTTCGCTAAAGCCCTGCTCAAGTGAGGAGATAGGATTTTTGAAGGATTAACTGGATAAGGCGGTGATATATAAAAATTGTTTTTTTTTTCATTTTGGTCTAAATGTTAACTTGGTCGGTGTAGTTGCAGCGCGTCTGTTTTGAAATCAGACGCTTGTTGTGTGGTGAAGTATTATCGGGATCAGATGTTCATTTTCATATATCCTTTCCCCTCTATGTGATTAAGTATAGTCAGAATCAGATGTTTGTTTGCATCTAACCTTTCCTTTTTATGTAATGACAAGTAGCGCCTCACAGGGTGTAGAAAGCTTGGAGCACTTTGGCACTCGTTTCCATATTAAGTAAACCCCCTTGGAAAGTCTCACTAGACGCACGCGATAACTAACTAGGAACTACGATTCATAAACCCCGTTCTTATTTTACTGTAATCGCCGGCCGTACTTTAGAGACATCATCTACCATTTTACTCCATCAGGCTTTGGATACTGCTTTTTCCCGTAAATTTCGATTGTTATCGATATTCTCTTAAATTCAAATCATGGTTGAGTATTTCTACCTCTTGTTTAAATCTGGGCACTTAGGGGCCCGAGGCGCTTAAAATTGTGATAAACTGAAAATCGATTTCTCGAAGAAGGGGTCTACACCGACGCCGTACACCATACCGACACTCTAGTTCAGTAATTGTAAGTCAGCGCGTTGCGTGCTAATTTCAGGCGCTTAAAATTGTGATAAACTGAAAATCGATTTATCAAAGGACGGGTCTACACCGACGCCGTACGCCACTCTAGTTCAGTAATTGTAAGCCAGCGCGCTGCGTGCTATATTCAGGCGCTTAAAATTGTGATAAACTAAAAATCGATTTCTCGAAGGAGGGGTCTACACCGACGCCGTACGCCACTCTAGTTCAGTAATTGTAAGCCAGCGCGTTGCGTGATAATTTCAGAAAGGCTGCGTCACGCAGGAGACTATGCAAAAAAAAAAAAAAAAAACCGCTCAGTTGTTTTTTTATCAGTGTGATAAATTCGTTTTACTATGTTTAAATCTTTAAAATCTTTGTGTAATTCTACCACGGGCCCATGGTTTCTATTTTATCCACAGGGAGCCAACAAGGCCACCTTCTCCCTTCAAAGTCACCCTGGGTACGTGTCAATCACGTCTTGTTGGTCAACAAGTAAGAACGTGTATATCAACACCAGGTCCCCTCCCCCCAATTCTTGCACGTTTCATAAAGGCTTCCCTTGAAAGCTAAGATCGAGTGTTGATTTTATCGACCGCAAAAAGGGAAGCTATTGAATACACTGAACTACTTCAAAATAAAAAGGGGTATGAGATCGAAAGGATTGTCCGCTTATCGGCGAAAATTCTCTAAAATAATGTTGAGCCGCTCAAAGCCCGTTTACTTTCCCTGTACTACTTGTCCTTGTGTTGCGGTTTCCGCTTATCGGAACTTGGCGGAAATAAGAACAATCAATCGAATCAGCTTCGCGGCTTTTTTCTGATCACCTAGTTGTGAACGCGTCTTGGGCTCTTTGCGGCATAACAAAACAAAACAATTGTCCCAAACTCTAATGCGTTTGACAAAAGGGCTAACTGTTTATGTTGCTTATTAAATCAGTGTCGGTTTGATTGTCATGTTTAACCTAGAAATAACCATAAGTGTGAGATAATAACAAAACACTCATTTACACGCCACAGCGCTCAATTAATTCTGTAAGCGACACGGCCTTCCTTTAGCGCGATTTCAATTACGCTTCCTTTCAACCTTTTTTTCTGCTCCAAACTTATTTCCTCGCAATAACAGCGGAGTTTAAGCGATTGTAATCTGAGATGTTGCACGTGGTTCTCACTTGCAAGCTTCCTGTTCCGGGCAAAGGCCAAACTTGCCTGAGCTTATGCAAGCCTACTTGCGCAATGAAAATGTAGGGATATTACTTATAAAAGCGGAACTAAACTGTCTTCGAATTTGAGCTTGGTTGAAGGGGAGTGTCCGCGTTACAAGGCCTATAATTCCCTAAGATTATTGCCTTTGTTGATGCAGCCCTGGGGATTGAAATAGGTGGAAATAGGTCATCCTCGGCTACATATAGGACATTGGTGGTGGTCTATGTGGGTTTTCATTTCCGGTTCAATTTCACCAAACAAAACTCAACATATATCAAATAAAACCCCAAAGTAAGCTAGTGCTTCTTAATATAATATGACACTAATAACCCTCAAGCATAGGAAAGTAATTTTGTATTCGACCATGGATTTTAGGAAAGATTTCGCGCAGTTCTAGTTTAGAGCCTAAGATATATCCTCAATGAAATGGACTACATGTCGCTTGGCACTGAAGACATGCAAAATCGAAAGCGCGTAACGCTCCAACTAGGATAATTCTACCACAATGCAGATCGTATATACAAACAAAACTGGGTCTGAATAATAACACATTACAGAACGGAGCTCAGTAGCTGAAGTGTACGCGACGATACGAGCACGCGATTGGCCCAAATCTGACAGCTACAACATGATTTGCTCACGTGACCCGCAAAAGGTCGTATTTATGAGCTGAGCAGCGCGATCAGTACTTCATTCAACACGTGAAATGACGGTCAAAAAATTATCCGAAGAAATGGCAGAAGATTTAGCAACAAATATGGAGGAATCGGGCCCAGAACAGGTAACCGATGGAGTTACTGGAACGCCAAAAGAAGCCGCTTTGCGAGCACTCATGGAACGAACGAAGTTTCCTATACGTCAGTGTAATGGTCAAAGAAGATACGGCCCTCCTCCGGGTTGGGATAGACCGATTCCTCCACGTGGATGTGAAGTTTTTGTTGGGAAAATTCCCAGAGATTTATACGAAGATGAACTTGTTCCCGTCTTCGAGACGGCCGGCCCGATTTACGAGGTTAGACTTATGATGGATTTTAACGGGCAAAATCGAGGCTACGCTTTCGTTGTTTACACAAGCAAAGACGACGCCAAGAGATGTGTGAAAACCCTGAACAACTATGAAATTCGGAAAGGCAAGTGCATCGGCGTGTGTTCGTCCGTCGATAATTGTAGGTTATTTGTAGGAGGGATCCCAAAGAAGGTGAAAAAGGACGAAATAATGGCAGAGGTGTCGAAAGTTACCGATAATGTTGTGGATGTGATAGTATATCCGTCGGCGCAAGACAAGACCAAGAATCGAGGCTTCGCTTTCGTAGAATACATTAGTCATCGGGATGCTGCCATGGCTAGAAGAAAACTCATGACTGGAAAAATACAACTATGGGGACATCAAATCGCCGTAGACTGGGCTGAACCAGAACAAGAGGTCGACCAAGAAATTATGGATCAGGTTGGTAACATTTTATTTCACTTGCACTTCGAAACAAGGCCCCTCCCCCAAAGAGGTTTAGGGGGCGAGACGTTCACAATTTTGTTCCCTTTACTTCCTATGATCTCGTTGCTATTTACCAAATAAGATTATTTAGACAGTCTAGTCAGTTCTCCTTCATCCCTGGTGTATTTTGATGCGTTTATTTACTGTTGTCTTGTAATATTGTCGTCGGTAGATTGTTGGATTTTGCGAATCCATTACTTTGCATGTTAGCTAATTAGTTACTCCATAAGGCGCGCGAGACATCGGTTTGAACCCCGCTTCCTTTGGACTAAAACCCCGACAATAGAGTGTTTATATGGCACAAGAAATTACAAGTTCTCGTTTAAATTGAGTCGTAATTTTTCCTTTTGTTTCGGTAGGTTAAAGTGCTTTACGCGAGAAATCTTTTATTGAGCACGACTGAGGAAACAATAGAACAAGCGTTCAGCAAGTTCGGGGAAGTAGAACGCGTAAAAAAGATCAAAGACTACTGTTTTATTCACTTCCGAACCAAGGAACAAGCCAGGGACGCCATGGAAGCAATGAACGGTAATAAATATTTCACCGTGCAGTGTTTTTTGTACTTGAATTTGTGCAGCAGGTTGCGCTGGTCTTGGAGGTCACTCGAGCCTGTGATTAGACTGACCCGACCAGCACAACTACGTTGATCGCACTCGCTTATTGTCCACTTTGCCTTTGTTAAAAGTTAATGCAACATTTCACACTCAATTTCCTCGCTTTGTCCTGTTCTTGTAAGAGATCTCTCAGGGGAAATTTGCCGCTGTTTTCCGCTGATTCTAATGGCGGCTGCGGCGCTTATGTGAAGGGGTGAAGCGCGAATTCCATACGCGGCAATCACAGCGCGGAAACTCTTAGAATTTGAAGTTATTTAGACCAAAGAAATTCAACAAAGCGTGGCTAAACACATAATTATGACGCATTTTACCCTTGTTATGTGTTACTCAGTGTTGTTTTGATTTATTTTGCCAAACTTTTTGACGGTCTTATGTGTGAATCTTGTGTTGATACTAGTTGTTTTGTATTCAACTGGCTTTCCATGGCAGTCAACTAAAACTGATCGGCTTAATCCTCTGGATTTGAGCAATTTATTAATGACCCTTCAAATCCTTAACAGTCCGCCGTGTAAAATCCTTCGTCGAAATGTCTAGTGTTTAGGCTTTTTGGCTGCTTATTTTGCTTTAGTCTGTCACGTGGAAGGAATATGCTTCGACTTGGCGAAACTCGAGAACAACCCACTGACTTGATCCCACGGTGACGTAAATAATCGTCAAAGTCAGCAATTGGATTTACCTTGACACAAGTATAATTCCCTGTATTTCAATCCAAAGTTATTTGTGATAATGGAAGGATCACAGTGTTGTTTGTAATCGAACCAACAAGTTGAGTCTATAGTGTTGTTATTTGTGTCACATGGTGAGCGCGCTTTCTACTCCAAAAATAATCTACATCTCTTCTAGTGTCTTTCCTGTCCACGGGGTGCTACAAGAGACTAGATACTTTTTCCCTTGACCTCGAGATAAACAACTCGAACGCTAACTAAACTCTTTTGATTATAATGGAGGAGCTCAGATATTTTTTTTCGCTGAAATAGCCATTTTTTTTTATTTTCATTGCGGCGAACAAATTTAAACAAGGTGGCAACTTATGAGAAAAATACTTTCCAGTATATCTAGTCTTGATTGTCTTGTTAGTTTTGTTTATTTGTTTATCCTTAATTAATGTTTTAATTGATAAAGCTGCAGCGCCAAAGAATTCATTCGATTTTTCTCACTTTAATGTATTTTTACGCTTTCGAATTTTCTCCATAGATTCTAAAAAAAACGCTGTTATTATCCATTTCCATTTTTTAATTCTGTGCTATTTTTAGGATTTACGGAGATTCTAAGGAATGTTCGGATTTTTTCCGTCTAGGCAGACCCCCTTAAAAATTCCTCTTTGCTATAAAAAGACATCCCTCTCGGACATGGCTTTGTTCTTAATTCTCGTCTTTTTTTATCGGACCTACACTGTGTTTTACTAGCGAGTTGACAGATGTTATGATTGGGACGGGCGAAAGGTTAGGCCTCTATCTACAAATGCTCTATAGCCTACTAACAGATTACCACCAGCCGACTGGTCCTAATCTATCAATGAACAATTAGAGACGCGAAAGGTTATAGCCACAAAAAAGCAAACAAATATCTATCTGTAAAAATAAATGTGAATTCGAGTCTACATTGAGTCTTTTTTAAAAGAAATCCCTAGCGTTTTTGGGAAATCAATTATAAAAAAAAAGCTTATATGTTACTTTGAACAGGTAGTTTGTGACATTACAAAAATGGGAACCAAAGCTCATTAGCATTTGATTTTGGTAATACTCTTCCAGACTTAGGAACCACTCATTGTGTGACATCCTTTGGACACATTGCCTCTTGAAAAAGAAATTTCCTTTTTTTACTCAAAAGAAGACTAGCATTTGTCATGTTTCTAAGAAGTATGTGATAAGTTTGATAATTTTCTTAAATTATTAGAGAATGGAATTACAATATCAACAACTCTGAAAGCACTCCAAGGACACAGGTGGAATACTTTCTTATGGAATATATCCACCCTCCCTATTATTTTGTAAAAAAATTACTATGCATGATAAATATCTACATTTTTGTAATATACATTTGAAATATGGATGATTATGTTGTTATTTGTTATTGGTTTATTTTATTATTTGTCAGTTATGTTGCTATGGTAATCAGTAAATGGAGTAGCAGTGTATTTCTGGATTTTCTCTCGTCCCTTGGGTGTGCTCTCAGTGACCAGGTTACCTAACCAGTGCAATGATAATATTTTATTTTTGATGTGTCTTTGTCCAGCTTGTTGACACCATCGCCGGTGCACCTTTCTTTGTTCACATTCATGTTTGTTCATTGTATGTTTGCATCCATGTTCGTTGACATCCTTGTTTTGTTTGTTGACATCCCTGTCTGTTGTCATAATTTTGTTTGTTGATATCTTGTTTTATTGATTCTTCTAGAGACAGAACTTGATGGCAATGAGATTGAAGTCACCCTCGCAAAACCTGTTGACAAAGACCACCGTCAGGCCAAAGCTGCTGCCAAGGCCATGATGACATACAACTTCGTGCCATCGTATGATTACTCGCCTGCCCTGGCCTTTCCTGGATATGCCCCCGCTCAGTACATCCCTTTCCAGAACTCCCTTGTCAAGTAAGTATAACAAGTGACTAAAATCCATTGTAAAGTAATCAATGAAAGTTTGATTTTATCAAACTCCCTCGTCAAGTAAATAATGAATAATTGATTTTGCTGCTCTCTTGTAAAGAAAATGATTGTATTTGATTGAGGGCCGTAAGAAAATAAGAGATTTAATTTTGATTATTATAACATTGTGTTATGATATTTGTATTGTGGCTATTTCTTTCTGACATAATAATGGTGTTTTTATTCCACCTTGAACCAAATATAAGTAATCTATAACTGATTTGTGAATTATTAAATGCTGATTGGTTCACTTTTGCTCATAGTGGTGTTGGCCCTGGAATTGGAAGAGCGGCTGCTGCCACACCTTCATTTGGAGGCGCTGTGAGACCAAGGGGGCGTGGCCGCAGTGCTGCTGGAAGTCGATCAGCTGGTAACAAGTACTACTTCCCAGGCAGCCCACTCCTGTTCCGTGGCTACTATGGTACTCCTAGCATGAGACCAGGTTTCTATGGTGATTACAAGAAGAGTCAAGAGGTATAGTGTATGTTATATTTTATTGACAGTGTCTTCTGTATGCTCTTTTTTAAGTAACCCTTTTGCCCCCTGTGCTCAGGGGTCCTTACATACTTGTGCCGTGGCGTATATAAGGTGTCTGTGGCCAGGGAGTCCTTGGGTATCTTGGGGTTCATAAGGTGTCTGTGGCCAGGGAGTCCTTACATACTTGTGCCGTGGCGTATATAAGGTGTCTGTGGCCAGGGAGTCCTTGGGTATCTTGGGGTTCATAAGGTGTCTGTGGCCAGGGAGTCCTTGGGTATCTTGGGGTTCATAAGGTGTCTGTGGCCAGGGAGTCCTTGGGTGCCTGTTTTCTGTCCCCATTCCTTTAGGACCAAAAATGCAGTGAACATTAAAGGGGAAAGGAAAATTAAATGCTCAGTTAAGGGGTATTATCCAAAGACTTTCTCCCCTGTCTAAGGCAGGTGTAGGTGGCAATTGGTGTTAAAAGTGTGAATGATGGGTGGAATATTGTTCATTATACAGGAGCAGTTGTATGATTTATTGCCTGGGATGGAACTCACCCCTACCAATCCCATGACCCTGAAGCCAAGCTCCCTCAAGCCCCCTGGCCAGGTAAAGGAAGTGCTCTTCATAAACCTTCTCTCGTATATGTTCACTACCTTTCCTAATATTTCTTTTTAAAGAATCATGTTATTAGGGCATGAGTAGCCCGGGGCATGGGTGTGGTAAAGTGGGTGGGAAATGGTATGGGTATGCTGGTATTCCTTTGAAGAGAATTCCAACCAAAACATACCAAGAATTAATGTAAAAGTATACAGGAATATTACATGGAAGGTGCGCGCGTACAGTTTTTATTCACAAGTTGTGCAGTATCAAAAAACGAACGAGTGAGCACAGTGTACAAAGCACTTTCCATGCTGTTTTTTGTTTATTATATACATACAGAGAAATTTATAATAATATAATAAGCTTATTACATAAAATTGTATTAGACTTGGCTACAGAGGCTCAGAGGTTTTGCTGTTCAACGGTTCAGTTAAAGACAGACAGAAACTTACATTGAAATGAATCTGTCTAGCTAATGTCACGCACGAGACTGTAGCTCATGTTACACAAGTAGTGTACTTTTTAATCTCTAAAATCTTGACATCTATGAAATAAATAAATTACTAAATGGCAAATGCTTGTACGATTTTTATGCACTTGTTGATGCGTTGGGATTGAAGCATTCAAATGCAGTGAAAAAATATCGTTCGTCCAATCAGAACCGCGAACGACTTTTCTTCCAGTGTAAAAACATCGTTCACGCCTCTGATTTGCTGAGACCAGTGAACGAACAAAAATTTACTGAATATGTGTTCAGTGAGTATTTCTCAGTATGTATATAATAAAAATATATATTGCATTGTATAGTGCAATGTCTTAAAACGTTGGCTTTGTAAGCTGACCTATTCTCTCTGTCCCTTTTAGATTCTTGAGGATGTGTGTCAGAAAAACCAGTGGGGCAGCCCTGTGTATACACTGCACAGTACACTTGGTCCCCAGGAAGTCCAGCTCTTCCTTTACAAGGTGAGTCATTAAGAACCCTTTCAAATCACTTACAGCCACTCATCAGATAAAAAGCATATTTATCCACACTTACAAAACCCTCGATAGAAATGTTGTGGGATAATAATGTTTATCCATGATGTATATTTTGTTATTTGCATTGTGAGGATTTCTATAAGCTTACTATTTACATGCCTTTGAAACAAAGTGCCAGAAGATAAAGGCATTGTTTAAATCTCCTCCATAGTTTAAAGCTGTGTATGGAACTACATTTGTATTATCGTTTTCTCCAACTTTTTGTGTAGGAAAGATTCCCACATGCTTCAGGGGTGTTTCTAGAGAAAAATGCAGGGTGGGGTCCAGAAAAGAAAATTGCATCCTACGCTCTGATAATAGGTCACTAGATCCATCTATAAATTTTTTCTTTTCAAATAACTACAAAAAATTCAACAAGGGGTCAACAGGAGTCAAACTCGTCCTGTCACAAGTGATGGGTGCAGACCCCCCATCTGGACACGTGCCTGGACATGTCGCTGCCTTTGCCAACACTCATGTTAACCATCTTTCCACAGGTCTCAATACCAGGCCTGGCCACTCAGTACCAGCCCCCAAAGTTATGCCGCACAGTTGAAGAAGCCAAGAACTATGCAGCCGAACACACACTTCAGCAACTAGGGATCTCTTTAGAGGGTATGTCTAGGTAAAGGCAATTTTACACTTTTCCTGTTCTCCAAGGCCTCTAGATAAGAGAACATGACTAATCTAGCAGTTGGTATGTTGTTGTTATTTATTGATTGATTTATTTGTTTTTCCAGCGTCAGACATCCCAGTTACTTCTGGAGCACCAGTCCCTACTACCGTGGCCTATCAAGCTCGCCCTATGGCACCAGGTAAACAACAAAAGAGATTTCATTTACAGAGTATCAAGGGGTATAGGTTCAATTACCCCAATACAAACCTTTCCCTCACACTTAATATTGTCATAGCTACATGTGAATGATTATTATGTAAGGGGATTTAAAAAAGGTGTTTGGGATCGCCCCATACTTTTTGGCAGGAGAAAGTTCAGATTTATTAATAATTCCCCCTTCATTGGATCTTGTAAGAAAATGAAGAAAAAGGTCATTTTTTTAAGGGGTGTGGTTGTATCTGCTATCACAGCTTTCAACAAGGCCTGTTGTGAACCTTTTCCCCTCTTTCTCCCTCCTCCACTGTCTTCCTGGTCGTGATGCCCTGGGTCAAGGGTAACCTTTAAAGAATTGCTTGATAATGTTTTTTTTTTTTTTTCATTACAGGCCCAGCCTACAGTATTCACAATAATGGCCTCCCTGTCACCTCGGCCGACACCGCCTCCTACCCGGCTGGATTTGTATCCATTACACAGGCTCCACCCAGCAGCCCTGGGACGGCAGTTGTCGCCAAGATGTGGCCCGCTGGGGGAGTACCCCCCAGTCAGGATGGCAACATCTACAGCGGCTATGAAGGCTACCAAGAACAACAACCCTATCCACAGAATGTCTATCAATATTAGAGGATATTGAAAGCTATTAGTAAGTAGAGAGAGTAAACATTATGTCATATATCAGTTCTTTTCACTGGGCAAGTTTTACACATCTTGAGCTGGTTCAAGCTACATAAACGGGTTCGTTTATATGTATAAAGTAACTATTTTGTGCTTGACTTCAGCCTTGCAAAGTCTGCCTGAATAATTTCCATGCATTATACGTGCAGATCTCCAGTCTGTTGGTGAATAGATGGAGAATTTTTTCTTGATAAAATTGGGCAATATTTGGAAGGGTTAGCTCAGGCGCCCAAGAATACAACATATTCGTAAATGCCCCCAGGCTCTAAAGTACTGATTAGAATTGATCCAAATGCATAATTCTCGTTTGTAAAAAGAACGCCATCAAATCCAATTAACATTCCTAATCAAATTTACGCTCATCTTCGAGCGAAACACGGAGTGGTGCATTTTACTTAGACAATTTTACACTGTTTTGTGTATTTTTCAACTAACGGTTTACTAAATATTTTATTTCTATGTTATTCCCTTTCAACTTAAGGTTGCTTGGGTCACAAACAAGATAAAAGAGAGAGAAAAAAGAAGAAAAATAAATTTTAGTTTATATATTTTTTAGGAGAAAATGCTTGGATATTTATAGAAAGTGGTTCTTTGGTCGATTTTGTTGTGAGAAGAAAGTGCTCTGTAAATAAAGCCAGGGAAATTACGTACACTTACGCACAAAACGGACAAAATATTGCCTTGAGCCTGGTAGTCCATGGGCTAGCATTAGAAATAATTGTATTTGGTGTCTGTTTGTACATAAAAAAGTCCTTTTACAGTCTGCTAACAGGGCTGTGAAAATGTATTCCGTGTGTCTAAGATCTCATTACTTAGTCTCTGTTTGCTTTTTTTTGTTCCAGTCCATTTTTCCCCACTTATTGGAATAATTTTAAGTACCACATGAAAGCACTTTAGAAATGAGAGCTTTCTGTCATAGAAAAAGGTTTTCGGCTAACACCCTCGAAGCCTTCAAGGCAATCCTTCAAGAATATAATGAGGTATACACGAGAAAGTATATATATTTTTTGTTTTTAAGAGAAGGTAATCTTCATATATACTAGAGAGAAAATTTTATACGAGTTTTGAAAGAGAGCAAAGCGGGAGCGATAAAACTTATAAGAATTAATTTACAAAAGCGAAACAAAATCGTCCAAACTATACAGTCTGAGATAGCCCGAGCTAGGATAAAGTCATTTAGAGTAGTTTAGATTAGTTAAGATAAGTATTAATCAACACATTACGTGAATATTCCATATTTTAATTGTTATTGTTGATTCTTGTGGCCAGACCGTGAAAATGCGAGAGGAGAACTTAGCTCATTTACCAAAGAAATGTGGACAGAAATAAGCGTAAAAGTTCACTAAGTTTGTTCCAAACTAGTGGAACTCTATATGTTCGTTTCTCTTAATTCTGAGTAAAGTTTTCAAAAGGCTTACTTATCCTCTCCCGAAAACAAATTTCTCACCATGAAAAATAAGGCAGGTCTTATTATTTCACTGGAATTCACGGGAGAGAAGTATTTATCGCCTGGTTTAAGTGTATGTAAGGTCTAGAGGGAGGTCACACATAAAATGTAATAAAAAAAAAAAATCATGTAATTCGGTACGATTACGGCAAAGGCTATCCAATAAACGGACGGTAGTACCGAGTATAGTTCCTTTTTGTCGTATCATTTTTTTCTCGTTTATAAGTTAGGGCCCCTAATACAGAACGTGTTCTTTATACTCCACCCAACACCACTTATACGACCTTTTGTGGGTACTCGCTTTCGCGCGCATTTTATTTCGCGGTAATTTTATTCCCCAAAAAGGGAAATTTTGCAAAGCATAACCTAAAAATTTGGTTGTCTACCCTTTATTTCCTGGGGCCGGTTCCTAGAAGGCCAGATAAGAGTTATCTGTAGATAAATGCTTATCCAACGGGTAAATCCTGAACAAATCCTATACAACAGATAACTTTTGTCCGTGGATAACGTTATCCAGCCTTTCAGGAACCGGGCCCTGGTCTATAAATCAACATTAAAACCCTCCCTTAGACTTCACCCGTTCTTCTCATTTCCACGACTTGAACTTGGTCACGCACAAACGACAGTCACTTTTTATCACATGGAGTCACGACCACAAGTCGCTGCTCACGGCGAGAGTAGAAGGTCAATGAAAAAGTTTGTATGAGCAAAACAAGCTTATGAATATTGTTGAAAAAAATATTCTGACTTTAAAATAAATATCTCACGTGCTGTCTTACAAACGTCTGCTCCTGCTCAATCCCGTCGGCAATTGCCATTTCTAAGCTGTTTTGGCCGATGAAAATTTTGCCGTCTCATGTCCTACAGCGACGGGAAGACGGTAATAGAACTACACTCGCCTTGAGCCTGGGCTACCTGTGTTACGACTAGAGCATGCTTCTGGTTATGAGTGCGATCGTTAGGGGTCGGTTATTCGCTATTTGGTTGAGGGTAAATGAACCCTCCTCCGCGATGAAAGTTTTCGTATCAGGCACAGACAAGCTTATTCTCAAAAGACAAAGCATGGACCTTCCCCGAATAAAAAAAGATTTTTCCCAAGAGCCCTATTTTAGGTTTTTGGTGGAAAAATAATACTTTGTTTACAATCCATGTAATTATCAGAGGGTTGAGCTGCGATGAGAATGTGGTTGCTTAGCAACAGGCCCTATAGAACTAAACATCGGCTCGTATTTCCCGGATAGATAGACTTCGTCTCCCTCTGTTGTTTATTCTACTGGCAACTATTTTCCTATTTTTTTATTACATTTCAGCTATTGAGAAAATCCATTTTCGTTAATCAAAATTTGATTCAAAGTCAACAATGCGCAGCAAATTATTCACTGTTTAGTTATCCCTGGGGAATAGTCATTTACATGTGCCGTCTGTTCTCAGTACCCTCGCATAGCTTGCATCGTTACCATGGCGACTTATGGTTTGTAGTAGCAGGACCAGGTTTAGGATTTCACACAAGAAACACGGGACGATATTCGGCCTTGAATGCGCGAAATTACGGCCTGAAAATTAACTAGTGATCACTAAGAAAGACCAAGTATGGCTGCGACTACAAATCTTCCAGCCATACAGCACCCTTTATCACGAATGGGCAACCCTGCGAATTTGAATGTTCGCGGAACGTCTCGTGATGGACCTAGAGTTGCTTCACGCCAAAGTTTGAATCTAGGAGAAAGTAAACTTCGTCCGATTACAGCAGATCAGATGCCTTGGAGACTAACAAAATCATCAAATGGACACAACCAGAGGAGCCCGAGGGATGATTTAAACCTTGGGAATATACCAGAAGGGATTGAAGTAAGGCGTGCTGAAGATCCTTCAAAACCTACTATTCCTATCTTCGGTGAGTCACCTTTCTCTTGATTCTAATAATCAAGCACGGAAAATAGTCATGTTGACACGAAAATCGTGACTCGTAGTTGCCTTTTAGAATTTCATAGTAACACGAGTCGCACGACTTTTTCACTCTTAGTAATACAAAGAGTAAACTTTAGCCTATCAAGGTGTTATACGAATGGTTGTTATACACATGGTGTAAAATCAGCACTCGCCACTTCACTTCGTGTTTAGGGAATTTAGGAAGATAAAGATAATTTGCTGTAAGTATTGTTATAACGCGTAAAATGAGTCACATTCCTGTAAAATAACAATGTATTTACAGAGAGGTTGAACAATGGAGGAGACTTAATTGAAGTTTTTACGATACTTCGTTTAAAAAGGGAGTTCTTGAGACAGCTGCCTTTAAAAGGAAGTCCATTTATAATGAATAAGAAGATGCTACAATTACCGTCGTCTTGGAACCCATTCAACGGTTCTGATAAAATCCATTCAAGTGCAGATACCATTTAAGTGCAGTGAAGACGATTTCCATATTTAGGAATTAAAACAGGAAAATAAATAATTTTTCTTTTTGACACGGGAATCCGCTAATGCTTTTTTGTAATAGCTTTTTCACGCTTTTAAATTGACATTTCTTGACTAAAAAAGCTATGTTTATTTTGGCCCAGACAGAATTCTGATAACTCTATCTTGATCTCGCCGTTCTGATTGTTCTCATTAAAGAAATGAAACGGCTCTCGAATTATTAAATATAAATTAAAAGTAAGTGCTGTATTCACATATATAATTTTCTTAATGTTTTTTAACATTATTTTGAACCAAAATACACGAAAAACATATATAACTACTGGTTTGGTGAATTTGTTTTCCGAAGCCATAGCTTCATTTTTTTATTTCATGTTTTTCCATTTTTTTTTTTTTTTTGGGGGGGGGAGCCTTTATATTGCCAGGGAGCTGGGGGGAGCGGCAGGTGCCTTTTTCTAATAAATGTTTTCTTTTTTGGTGAAATTCTGGCTCTTCAAAGGGCACTGCCCACTTTACTTCCTTGCTTATATCTTGTTTTCTATATATTTATTAATGCACCAATTGCCAGTAATTGCTGATACCATATACTTTTGACTTTTGATATAGTATTGATTATATTGTTATGGGTTTATACTAATTACACATGTTGGTATAGGTATATATTAATTGCAGTTGCTATAGGTAGAAATATCAGGTACTTTGTGACGTACAATACTCCCCATCCTCAGGGTCTTTAATGAGTGTATTCAAAGGTTTTCTAGGCTATTAATATCAAGCTTATCATTATGCTAAATTATCTAGCAAGAATTTGTTTGTATGGTGGCAGGCTTGCGAGCTCAGATCTTTGTTTCGAGTTGCCATATATGTCATTATGCTTGTTATGTTGTTATGTGTATATACTAATCACATATGTTGCTATGGTAACAGGTAGCAGAGCTGACATGGCAAGCAGGGTGGAGAGTCGCATGTCAAGATTGAGCAGTGCTGCCGCATCATCAAGGGGACCAGACAAAGCCTCAGTAGATGAAGTAAGAACCCTTTCCCACAAGCTGAAACATCACTGTATGCCTCTTTTACCATAGCCTGTTTACCAGCTCTTTCTGTCAGATGCCATTGTCATGCTTGTATCAGAGTATATACACCTCTGGAGACGGGGGAATGCAAACTCAAGCAAAAGTATTTTGTTCATTGCCCCCTATTCCTCATGGGAATGGCTTTTATGCTTAGGATGCAGATATCTATCTATTCATTATTCTATTTGTTGTTTATTCTATTTCTTCACTATTCTGAGCCACATTTTATAGACCTTTACTACTGCTTTATATTCCATCTACATCATACTCAAACAGTCCAAGCCATATGCTAGTCACTTATGCACTTTCAAAATCTCATTACAGTTTGAATACCTGCTGAGGGAGAAGATGAAGACAGGGTATTTCACCATCAAGAACTTGTTCAAGCAAAGAGACCCTGAAAACAAAGGCATTGTCAGCAGGTAAACTTTGTCAATTTTCTGGGGCATGAGACACAAGTTCAACATTGTGATACAAAACAGTTATAGATGCATATGGGGGTCTTTGAAATCTTAAGGTGTGATCAGTTGAAATCTTCCCCATACCCCCCCCCCCCCCCCCTTCATGGCATAAAATGAACAATCCCTAACAGTGTCAGATCGAGGGGTCCTTGTCCCCCCCCCCCCCCCCCTACTCCTTCGTAACGGTAATTTTAATAAAAAATTATCGGAGCTAAAATTCACCTTTTTGTTTATCTATTGGTGACACCCCCTGTTAGGGTCCCCCCTTGCCTAACTAAAATACTTTATGTAGCCCTTATCAAATAAATAGTCTTCAAATTCTTGACATATATCGTATGCTTTCAATTTGTAGAGAGTCATTATCACAGATCCTCACCACATTTGTTGGCAAGCCGATCAGTCTTAGTCAGTTCAATAAACTTATGGTCAGGTACGGATATTAACTTATAATTTTACGAATATTAACTTATAATTTATCACATGGACTAAAAGTGATTCTTATTGTATTATTTCTGCATTTGTGTTACCATCAAATCTCCTTGTTTCCCCTTGTCTTTAACTTGCATTTTCTCAGCTTCATTCACCCAAGTTTTCTATATCTTGCTACTCCACAGGTTGAATCTTGACCACAAGAAAATGATAGCGTATGACGAGTTCTACGCGGCTTTCAGACCACCAAAGGTGAGCATGCTGTCGACTCGGGTGTTTGTGTGTGATGGGGTTCCTGTTTGCCATCTACCACAGGAGCCCCGTCTTTGTCGTACTATACGGGCCGCATTTTAACATGTATTTTGTGTATATTCTTCTCCTCATAGAAAGCGGATGAGGGTCCAGCGTGGCTAGAGTTAGAGAAGCCCAACATGCGAACCATGACCGCCTCTCAAGTACACGCGCATCTCAAGGAGAAAGCAAAACAAAGGTAAGATTGAAAAATACGTACTTTAATCTTATCACGTTTACAAAGGGAAGTAGTATAATCTATCAAGGCATTAAAAAGCCATTTAAACCTCATTTGCCCTATTCTAATCAGTGTGTTTTGCCTTTAAATACACGACCTGCAGACAAAAAAAAGAACATTACGCGGCCATCAAATCACCGAATCATTTGCGCAAATAGTAAGAGAGCGCAAACCGTCTAAAGATTAAAAAAGCAGTATAAGAAAAATAACGCGTTATCTCCTTTTGTCGCCCGATGTAGATTCTTAGACGTAGCTGAGCTAATTCCCCAGATGAACCCAGGCGGCTCTGGTCGAATCCTTCGCCCTGAGCTACGTAACGTACTTAACCAGATGGGCTTTTACATGGATGACGACGAGTTTGAGAAACTGTGGCTCAAGTACGATACAGAAAACGTTGGCACGATCCGCGCGGAGAAACTAATGGGCAAGCTGGGGATTTCCATTAAACCAGGATCCACGGGAGACATGCCTCGGTCTCCGCGGAAACTCGAGGTGGAGCGCAAGGTTGGTACCCTCGGGGGTGGCGGGGGGGGGGGGGGGGGGGGGGGGGGGTGCTAGGGAGGGTGTTGAGAGTGGGTGGGTTGAAAGAAAAAGGTAGAGGAGGGAGTTGTAGCTAGAGTTTCTATTAAGCCAAGTGGAGTGCAAGGTTGTTACCCTTGGGGGAGGGAAGGGGGTGCTAGGGAGGGTATTGAAAGTGGGTTGGGGGTGGTATAGAGGTTAAGGAGGGGAGGGGTAGTTATGGGTTTTAAATGAATCTGGGTGGAGTACAAGGTTGTGGCATTGTGTGGCATTCCTTTTTTTTAAATGTCTTTGCATGTGCTACCCCTATTTCTTTTCTTCTTTTGTGCAGTTAAATTTAGTTTTCATTTATTTCATTATACTCGCAGGTTCAACTAGACATTGAGCGATGGCTGAAACGCAAGTTCCGTGAGGGATTTTCGGACATGAAGCATGCCTTCATGGAGCTGGACCTGGACCGGACAGGACGTGTCCGAAAAGACGACTTCAGGAAAGTGCTCGCGGAGTTCGACTTGAAGCTTAGCACAGACAAGCAAGTGGAAGATTTTCTGGCAAGGTGGGTTACCCAATGAAACCCCGTTTTTTGTCGTCTGTGATATGTTGCTGGTAGATTGATCGGTTTACAAAAAAAAATCAAGCTATTTTTAACGTCGGAGTTGTTAGTAAAGTAAATCAATCCTTTTAACTCCAAGCATGTACTGTAATTAATTCCTCACATACTCCTCACTCAATAGGCTGTAGAGAGCTAGAGACATGCTAATCTTTGTCATCGACTATGAAATGCTTGCTAACGCGGTTATCTCTGTTAAAGATGCTTCTTTCGAAAATAGAATACACTTGTAATTCTTTATCATTTTGCTATTAATTCCAGTCGCGCAGTTTGGATAATTTGCGCACCCCCTCCCCCTTGGATTAACGCGATTTGAATGGTTTTAATTTACCTTACCATGTCCTTTCTTGACATGTTTGTCTCTTCCCACCAGATTTTGCGCACCCCCTCCCCCTTGGATTTACGCGATTTGAATGGCTTTAATTTACCTTACCATGTCCTTTCTTGGCATGTTTGTCTCTTCCCACCAGATGCGGCGTGACATTGACAAGCGACGACCTCGTTCCATATAAGGAATTCCTGCGCCGATTCCAGGACCGTAGCCAGGATGGAATGCCACACAAGATTCTTGCCAACCAGCTACATAGGTCAGCGGTCTAGAGCCTTAATGGTGTTTTTCTCATAAAAAGAGCTTTTTAGCACCCTCGCCATGAGCTGCTTCGAAACGCATTCTCGCCTTCGTCATTGAAATTTTGTGACTTTGATTAGTCAGCGTTAATAATATGCTCCAAGTGGGTATTAGTGTTGGCCAATAAGAAAATATCGGAGGGGGGAGTGGTGCGCAAGACTATTGTGCCCACATCTAGTGAAAATTATGACGATTACAAGAATTCATCCTTCCTTGAAAAGTGATCGCTGCATAGGTCTCTAAACGCACCATTTTCCACAGGTATCACCATAGCGATCAAGGCAGTCAGTTCTCCACCACTTCCGCCGTGGAAGCGAGGCTGATGGATCTGTTCCAGAGAGACTTCTTAGCGCTTCTCGGGACCTTTCAGTAAGTTTTATTTCTATCTGTTTGTTTAACTTCGGATTGCTGCGCGTCGTCTATCGCTTGTCCTATGCACACTCGTAGTTAAGACCTCGTAGTACTATTGCCGTTTAATACTGACATGTGAGCCCATGGTTCTTTTCAGTAATATCGACCGTAATGACTGCGGCCTCCTTACTCAGCAGCAGTTTCGCGCTGCCATCGAGGGCCGTTTTGAGCTGGGTATGAGTGATGAAGAGTACGAAGACTTTCTGACTCGTGTACCAATTAACAACGATGGCATGGTGAAATACGTCGAGTTCATGTCCAAGTTTGACACAACGTGAGTATGACGTATGATGAAGAGCTTAGAAAATTGATGGGAGGGGCTGATAATTTTTTCTGCTCCAATTTTTTATCGGATACCTCAGGTTTGCACGATTCTTTTCTCTTGCTGCACAACGCTTTGCGGGGATAAGATCGACCTGCACATTTTTTTTCTCTATATCTTTTTTTTTCACTTTCCTTCTGGTCCGTCCCTTAGTTTTGATAGGGATAACAATAGCCTGTTTGACCGGTCAAGCGTGTTGGGTGCCCCCGAACCGATGCCGCCAATCAGAGAGAAGGAAAGCCCACCTGGGTCTCCTAGGAAACACCGCGGACCAAGACCTGTGAAAACCGTGGACTCCTATGACAGTCAAGATGGCCGAAGCGCCGAGGAACTTAAGCGAGTCATTAAGAACGTGTTGGTGAACAATTTTCAGGACTTTGAGCAGGTATTAACACTATTAAAATTGTAACACAGTAAAACAGCTGAGCTCCGCTAAACGAACTCAGAAAGAAAGGAAAATCAGTTATTTGAAGGGATTCGACCTAAATAAACGACTGGAAAATAAAAACGAATATGCTCATTTAATAAAGAACAATGTAGCTTTACTTACTCAACAATCAACAAGGACGCGACGCTGCGGATGACACTGTAAACTATGCCCAGGGTACTCGAAGTTGCCCCAGTCGTTTTGTCTCTCTTCTCCATATTTGGACTAGCCTCGTTATGACGTCTCGTTCTGTTTGGTTGTAGGCATTTTACGATCTTGATGAGCTGAACAGCAAGCGATTGACGCCTGAAATGATGCGCAAGCTGCTGAAAAAGTAAGTTTTGTTATACCTGTGGTTTGCGCGGGAACCCCCTCTGTGTATGTTTTACCACATAAGAAATATAACATTGGTTTTTACCTTAGAGGAGTCGCTTCCCCTTCATTTTGCTTCAATATTGTGGATTAGAGGGTCTGAAAATACGGTTTGTAACCATCCCTGCCAACGTATTATTCCATGTTTGTCTACCAGCAAATTGATATGTAAATGTCCCTTTGCTTTTGCAGGTTTGATGTGGATGTGAACCGTAACGAGATCAAGAGGTTATGGGACACGTTCATCACGGATCAGCGAGGCCACCTTGAGTACTTGCAGTTTGTACGACACTTCGGCTACTCTATCGGCTCCGCAGGTAATCAAACCACTGACCAGACAGGCAATAACGACAGGGCAAACACAAAGCCCCGTGTAAACAGCGCTAGTGATGTTTAGAAGCAATCTTGCTTCTTGGATGTTGCATTTCCTTAGTCTAGTGGTGAAGCGAGCGAGGCTTCAGGCTAGAGCTATTTGGATGGGGTTGATGCAATGAGCATTGAAGTCATAATAGACCCGTGGGCGCGCACCCAGGATTGGCTGAGGGGAAGGGGGCGGGGGGGTGCGCAGTCATAGGTATCATATGAAAAAAAATTGATTCCTCAGTGAGAAATGACCCACTTTTCGGCCGCGCGCGCACCCTCGTGTACGCGCCTTACCCGTATCTAGAACTAGAACTCTAATAAAAGAATACCCGACTCCGTCTCCTCAGTAAAATCCAGATAGACTGAGTACTTAATTGCTGATGCGTCATTATCGACAGCCTTTCCAAACGCGAAGGTGTCGCCACCAAAGCGCGGGGATAACGACTTCATGATGCGCTCGAACAAGCTGAACAGTGACGTGGACATGTTGTTTGACCAACTCAAGTCAAAGGTCGATTTCCACTGGGATCGCCTGCGCGGGGAATTTGCAGCCGCTGACCCTAATAACGCGGGTTTCGTATCACGTGAAGCGTTCAAGGTGGGTGGCATGAAACAATATTATCATATATGGCGGATTTGCAAGCAGACTTGGCGCGAGACACCAAGGTCGTCTTCCACTTTTTTCTGCGCTAAATGGGTGCGTATGCGCATGAGACACGAACGTACGCTGAACAGAAGATGGGGCCCGATAACAGAAGAACATGTATCCAAACTTGTTCTTTCGATCTTAGGATATCATAACCAGATAGTAGCTTCTGATTGGCAGAATTAAAAGAAGTGCCCACTACCCCCTGAATTTACAATTTTTCCTTCACGTCATGGACTTTGTTTCTGAAAGATACGGAACGGGATTTACTATGTATTTCTGGATTTTATTTTAGAAAAAAAACAAATGTATCAAATCCAGAGAAAGGGACCAATGTATCGAAAGAGTATACACAAATTCGTTCTTTAAAATTTCCACTTTTGTTTGTAGGAAATTCTACAAGATCTCTGCATAGAGCTGACGGACTACGAGCTTTCTCATGTCACCAACAAATTCGACCCCAAAAACGAGAACAGGTAAGGATTGTTCAATTTAATTATTTTGATTGTAGTTTACATGCGCCTTGATTTTTTCTTTTACTATTTTATTATTTGTCCATAAGAGACTTGAGCAATGAGAACAATTTCCTCCCTATTTGCAATGGTTTTGTTTCTAACGCATCATTTGGTCCCGGCTTGCCTAAGCAGCGCAAGGCTATCCGTTTTATTGAATACTTGACATCGTTTGTTTAAAAGGGTGAGCTACGTGAAGTTCCTTGAGCCGTACGCCAAGAGGAGGCGCCGCTATTTTAGCAACAACATGGGTACCGTCATGAACCATCCACAGGCCGAGTTGGTGAGTTAAACAGGGCTAACTGGTCAGTCAAACAGGTTAAACCGTTCTGCCAAAGATAGGTCAGTCAAAAACCGATCAATCTAATAGGATAAACCAGTCAGTCTAACAGGATAAACTGGCCAATCAAACAGGATAAGCTGGTCAGTCAAACACGATAAACCGGTCAGTCAAACATGATGCAACGGTGTTTTAGCGCTCTTTATGGCTGGTAATTGTCATAACAGTTTTTTATTTTCCTCATTGTTTGTCGATCATTTTTCAGCCAATGTATGATATCGTCCCCAAACCAAATAAAGGCCTATCTGGAATCACTGCCAAACTAAGACAAAAGGTAATAAAGAGACAATCATTTATAAAATTTATAAAAGCAACTACCTAGATGGGCGGTAAATAATGATAGACACTAATTTCCTGATTTTCAATTTTGCCGCAGCTTTCCGGTGAATGGAAAAACCTGCGCAAAGCCTTCAGAAAACTCGACCTTCAAAATGACGGCTACCTTTCCATCCCAGAATTCCGTTCGGTCCTACGTCTTTGTAATACAGTTCTCGAGGAAGATGAGATCTATCACTTGCTGTCTGAGCTCGATAGCGGCATGTCAGGCAACGTCAACTATAGAGAGTTTCTCACTAAAGTCTCTTCGTGAGGTGGCATGCTTGGGGTCCCTGTGGTCGAGTACTGCAACCTAACCTGGGTCTAGTGCGCCGTTCCCTTCGTTCTCACTGCTCATTCTCGAACACAGGAATCCCAAGGCATTCTTAATATGTTTATTTTGGAAAGGTTTATGAGCTTCTTTAAAGCCAGAAAGAGGCATCACACCTAACTTGAATACTTGAATGATAAATGCATTTGAAAACCTTTCAAGATCTGATTTTTCAAGAGGTTAACATATATATAATACTGTAGCACAATGTGTATATTCACGTAATAAAACATTTACATAGTTAACCGGGAGGGGTTTGATTAACAGGAAGAAAAAAACGACAGTATATTTTCAAAGTTTGCCTATATAAAATAGCCGAACTCGACTTATTTCTACTAAATACCATTTGTATGGATCTATTCTAGACCTTCCCTAGTGCCACTATACCTATGGTATCCCCGCGAGTAATATAGGCAAGGATTATGATATTGAGACAAAGTAAGTTATTATTTTTAGTGTGGGGCCCATGCACAAGTGTAAAAAAAGAGTGTTTTGTAAATAAACTTAAATCAAACAAAGTACTCGTCTTATTCTATATCGTAATTGATAGCAGGGGCGTAGTAGGGGGTGGGGCAGTGGGGGCACGGTCCCCCCCCAATATTTTCAAAAATTATAAGGAAATGACCAGTAGGGGCGTGGCTGTGCCCCCAATATTTTCTTAATGTATCTGTATTGTGCCCCCCCCCCCCCCCCCCCCAATATTTCGAGGCCTGCTACGGCCCTGGATAGTATGATCTAACGATTCCATGAGTGCTTTCTAGTGAAGTAAAATTGCGATATACGGCTCAAAGGCAGTTATTTATCAACTTTGGGTGTATCGGATGGTTGGAAGAGCAACCCACAGGTACGTAGCTAGGGCGGTAGGCAGGGGGAGGGGGTGCACATCCCTTTGTCCTCCAAAAAGTGGGTCTATTCTTAGCAAAGGAGCTTCAAATACTATCTATCTTCATTCCATTTGTGCCTTCCTACTACCTCAAACAGCACCAAGAAATGCTGGGTACGCCTGACACAAACGGTTAAAGTCCCTTGGGTATCGTTACACCAACCCGAGCTTTGCATTTCATACTGTTTAAAAGTGATCAGAAGAATCAAACGTTCCATTGACTCTTTTTATTACAAACGTTTGAGTTATGCCTAGTGCACACTAGCGACATGGGCGCGCGCACTCTTATCTTCGACATAACGACATAAAAGAAAAACATGTTTTTTCTTTTACGTCATTATGTCCATGTCGTTATGTCGGGCTAAACATGTTGCGCGCGCCCATGTCGTTATGCCGATATGTCGCTTGTGTGCACTAGGCATAACTGACCCACCCGACCCATTATAGTCTGGCTCGTTATAGTCTGATTCTTTTTCTAACCTCCCCCCCCCTCTCAAAACTGTCAACACCGATCTCCTCGAAATTCGACTACTTATCAAGGGCTACCAGATCCTCAAGACCCTCGTAGAACTTTCCTCCATACCCGATCGAGCTTTTTCACGAAGATATGACGGCAATAATTTAGTCGAGACATTCCACCCAAAGATTTCCATTTTCCTTCACGATTGTCGCCTTCATGCTATCATACCGATTTTTTTTATAACAAGGGAGCATGATTTAGACCAAGGAGAATATCAAAAGGTGGGGGGGGGGGGGGGGGCGTTTATTGTTTTTATTAATCTTTACCTAGATTTATGTACCAAAATATCTTTTTCTAAATGGTATTTTACTTAGCAATAAAAACACATACAAACAAGGAATGTACAATTTAAAAACCTGCTGGATATTTCTTTATTATATACTTGTCTATTTGTACATTAAAAACACCTACTATCCACCACGTAGGAATTTTCATCTAGAACAAAGCTCTAAATCTAAACACTCCAGAATACGTCCCTTAAAATGTACGGCAAAAATCTCATTTCGAGTCCAGCTGGATTTTGTTCTTTGTTCAAATCCGACAATTTTCAACGAAAAGCAAACAGACATGGAATATGACCCCCACCTACCCGAAAGAGTCGGGAAGCTAGCTAAAACTCCTACAAACACTGTCTCCAGGCAACTTATACAGATTTTGCTGCATAGCATCGCCATGAAAACTAATAGCGACACTTCTACAAGTTTTGTTGCAGGAATGACATCACCATGGATACCAATAGAGTAACTTCTACAGGTATGTTGCAGAAATGGCATCACCATGGACACCAATAGCTCAGCTTCTACAGGTAAGTTGCAGGGATGAGATCACCATGGATACCAATAGCTCAACTTCAACAGATTTTCCTCCGAAATGACATCACAATGGATACCAATAAAATAACTTGAACAGGTTTGTTGCCGGGATGACATCACCGTGGATACTAGCAGAACAGCTCTACAGATTTTGTTGCAGGAATGACAGCATTGTAGTCTCATAATGTTCAGAGGCCACCGTCTGACGAATACCATGTCGCTCATTTGGATAGACCTACAAATAGGGAAACACAGTACTACTTTATCCTCTCGCTATGATCTGACTTGCTATGGTCAGTCTTGCTATGGTCAGTCTTGCTATGGTCAGTCTTGCTATGGTCAGTCTTGCTATGGTCAGTCTTGCTATGGTCAGTCTTACTATGGTCAGTCTTGCTATGGTCAGTCTTGCTATGGTCAGTCTTGCTATGGTCAGTCCTGCTATGGTCATTCCTGCTATGGTCATTCCTGCTATGGTCATTCCTGCTATGGTCATTCCTGCTATGGTCAGTCTTGCTATGGTCAGTCTTTTGCTATGGTCAGTCTTGCTATGGTCAGTCTTTTGCTATGGTCAGTCTTTTGCTATGGTCAGTCTTGCTATGGTCAGTCTTGCTATGGTCAGTCTTGCTATGGTCAGTCTTGCTATGGTCAGTCTTGCTATGGTCAGTCTTGCTATGGTCAGTCTTGCTATGGTCAGTCTTGCTATGGTCAGTCTTGCTATGGTCAGTCCTGCTATGGTCATTCCTGCTATGGTCATTCCTGCTATGGTCATTCCTGCTATGGTCATTCCTGCTATGGTCAGTCTTGCTATGGTCAGTCTTTTGCTATGGTCAGTCTTGCTATGGTCAGTCTTTTGCTATGGTCAGTCTTTTGCTATGGTCAGTCTTGCTATGGTCAGTCTTGCTATGGTCAGTCTTGCTATGGTCAGTCTTGCTATGGTCAGTCTTATGCTATGGTCAGTCTTGCTATGGTCAGTCTTGCTATGGTCAGTCTTGCTATGGTCAGTCTTGCTATGGTCAGTCTTGCTATGGTCAGTTTTGCTATGGTTTGTGATGATGTCATTGGTGATGTCATTGATGATGTCATTGGTGATGTCATTGGTGATGTCACATAATGAAGTGCTAGAAACCTGGAACAGTTTTGCCTAGTTGTTTTATGTCTTGACTTTTGATTGTTTTAGTCAAACCAAATTGCATCAACATATTTCAAAGAACCATAATCAACTGCATTCATTCTAATCTAAATTAAGAATAACCAGCATTTACTTTTCTAGAATTTGGCAAAATGTCTGAAACTCAGTGACAGATAACTAAGTAATGCATCATGGACGGGACAAGGAAGGCCTTTTAATCAGATTAAACGCGACATTCACACATTATTTGGTTTGACTACAAACTCACTAGTAGCTAGTGTATCACAAACTTACCAGGAGCTGGTAGGGTTTGCACGCTTTTACCAGCTCATTGATAAGCAAGCTTGTGTGGTAGAAATGCACATTCTCATCTATCAGGCCGTGGACAAGCAGAAGCCTGTTTTCCCTGAAATCACAAGAAATTAATTAGCGGTTGAATGATCAGCGCAACTGAACTCAAAATGATCAGTCGTGGTATTAGTCAGGTTGGTAAACCGATTATTGGCCAGGTAATCGCTCAACCTGATCACACAAGTGAGGGGGAGGGGGAGGGTCTAGGCGAAGTGAGCAAAGCATGAATAGATGCCAGTTACCGCGAAAATCAGCAATGTCCTTAAAAATATTTGAAGAAGACGTGTCACAGCGTCACATTCATACCAAAAGCGTGTCACAGTCACATCATAAGCGTGTCACATTCATACCATAAGCGTGTCACAGTTGTAGAATGTACGTATCACAGTTGTACCATGAGGGTGTCACAGTCATAGAATAAGCGTGTCACAGTCATAGCATAAGCGTGTCACAGTAATAGCATAAGCGTGTCACAGTCATAGAATACGCGTGTCACAGTCATAGAATAAGCGTGTCACAGTCATAGCATGAGCGTGTCACAGTCATAGCATAAGCATGTCACAGTCATAGAATAAGCGTGTCACAGTAATAGCATAAGCGTGTCACAGTCACAGAATACGCGTGTCACAGTCATAGAATAAGCGGGTCAAAGTCATAGCAAGCGTGTAACAGTCAACGTATAAGCAGTCATATCACGTTCACGTTCATCATGGTTTACTGTCTATATGGAAAAAAAAGTTGTTTGCGATTCTTACTCGTCCGGGAAGTTGTTGACGTATGTGAGCACAGAGCTCATGGTGTATGCGCGACTGTTGTCTTGTGGTGTCCCCATGTAGCGCTCCGTGTAGCCCGTATCGTACGCTTCCCACGCGGTCACTGGCGCACCAGCAATTGCAATCTGGTAAATACGTAAAAAACGGTTAAAAAACTCATCATATACTTAGAGAGTAAGCACAATTTCATCCCATACACAGTGCTAACAGCGCCTTTACTTCAGTTTCTATATATAATATAACACGGTATAGTTTGCTGTTGTAACCAACGCTAATAAGAAAGGACTGACTTACTCTAAAAACATCCGGCCTCTGGATGAGCCCGAGAAGCGACAGATAGCCACCTGATGGATGGTATAATATTTTTGTTAGATGACATAGTGAAGCCCCTGGCAATGTTGTATACCGCAAACAGTATATGGCGATGAGTGAAAGGTCGATCATCGCCCTCACCACTCATCGACATACCCTAAGACATGTCAAAACCCTCCAACCACCACCCTTTCATTTACTTATAAACCGTAAGCAAACACATATCAACATACTATCAGAGCAGTCATGAATTGTTACAAGTTGATCCACTCCTAATTCCACATTTAGACCAGCCAAGTTTAGGCCAGCCAAGACGGGTGAAGGGTCAATGCCCCTTTGTACTTATAAACGTACCATAAGACCAGCCATAGATGGCAACGCCCTACAGATCGAAACTCCATTACACTTATTAACATACCATAAGATCAGCCATGGATGGTGACGTGTAACAGGTCCATCTACCTTACACTTATGAACATGCTGTAAGACCAGCCATGAATGCCAACCCCCTAAAGGCCGATCCCCCTTGCCCTTATTAACGTACCATAAGACCAGCCATGGATGGCAACGCGTGAAAGGTCGATCATTTCGGTAGTGCTGGCGATGTACTGTAAGCCTTCCACTTGGTCCTCGATCTCAACTTGACCCTACAACACACGAGCCATTATCAACCATACTGAAGCAAGGGCAAAGAGATAGAAACTAGTTAAAGGTGCCACAAGTACCGACAATGATGTTGTAATATGTATATTGCCCTCCTTGGGTTCCCTGTGGCCCCTGATGTTTGATTGGGACCCCCCGTAGGGGCTGGTTCCTCGTTGAAGCTCGGAGTTAGTTGTAATTTAGATATTGAGAAATATTAGTTGAATTAAACCACGAATTGAAAGCATAATCGTGAGGATCTGAACTTATAACATGGTGTCAGAAGTCAAGTAAAAGTTTAACGAGAATCAAGGTAAAGAATATCGAGAAAAGAATTGAAATTATGGCAGAAGTAGAGTCGCACAGGACTCCTGGTCCACTGGTGCTGGATGCCCAAGCCTCAGAAAATTGGAGGAAATTTATTATGCAGTTCGAAATTTACCTAGTGGCGAAAGGAAAGGATGAGAAACCTGACAAGTTGAAGGTGAACTTGCTACTCAATTGTGCTGGAGCAGATGCAATTGAAGAATATAGTCATTTTGTTTTCAACGAAGGAGAAAGCAATGAATCTTATGAAGATGTGTGTAGAAAGTTCAAGGAACACTGTCAGGGAGCAAGAAACGTCATCTATGAGCGCCTTGTGTTTAATCAAAGAAACCAGAAAGAAGGTGAGAGTATGGGCCAAGGTGATCGTGGGGGTGATCCACACTTATACTTTGGATCAGTAGAACTTGGGACTGTGTCCAGCCCCAATAGCACAAAGAAGAGCGTGATTACCCTTAGGATTGCACAAAAAGAGGTGAAAGTCAAAGCTGATACAGGTGCAGAGGCCAATGTGATGCCATATCATGTATATAAGGCCATCACTACACAACCGCTACGAAAGATTCATCAGCCTCTTAAAGGATGGCTCGCAGACAAGGCAATTCATCCTGTTGGATGTGTTCGCCTTCCAACCCAGTACAAGAACCGAAAAATAGATCTGCTGTACCTTGTTGTGCATGGAGAGTTTACACCCCTGTTGAGTTGTGAAGCCTGCCTAGACTTAGAGGTGCTCAAGTTTATGAATCTTGACCTGATAGACACACCAGAAAGACTGGCCGAGGAGACCACACAAGGGAATGGCAACAAGCCGAATGCAGAATTGTTGGTAGAAGATCCGGTTCTATCCCAGTACCAAGATTGTTTTAGTAACAAACCGGGAAGACTGCCAAACAAGGTACACCTAGAGATAGATCCATCAGTGCCTGCAGTAGTCCACCCCCCTAGGAAGATCCCCATATCCCTGCTTGAACCGACAAGAGAAAAACTCCAAGAGATGGAACAAGATGGGATTATCGTTAAAGAAGAAGAGCACACACCGTGGGTGTCTTCAATGTTGGTTGTTGACAAACGAAAAGAGAAGGACAGAGCCAACCCACCATCTAAAGACAGTGTCCGTATCTGCATCGATCCCAGGGATCTGAATAAGGCCCTCAAGAGGCCACACTACCCCATGGTCACTGTTGAGCAAGTTGCCAATCGCCTTTCTGGAGCTACAATGTTCACCACACTGGATGCATGCAGTGGATACTGGCAGGTGGAGGTAGATGAGGAAAGCTCGAAACTTCTGACATTCAACACACCTTGGGGACGGTATAGATTTACACGGCTGCCATTTGGAATTTCATCTGCTCCTGAGATATACCAACGAGAGATGGACAGGCTCTTCGCTGGAGTTGCAGTTGAAATAATTGTTGATGATTTTTTAATCCATGGAAAAGATATAAGTGATGTTGATAGGAAGATGATAGCAGTACTTGAAAGAAGCAGAGAGGTGGGCCTGAAATTTAATCCAAAGAAGATCAAGCTTCGAGTTCCAGAAGTAAGCTATGTCGGACATGTGTTCACATCCGAGGGTTTGAAACCAGATCCTGAGAAAGTGCGTGCAATTAGTGAGATGCCACCCCCATCAGACAAAGATGGCGTGCAGCGATTCTTAGGAACAATCAACTACTTGGACAAGTTCATTGAACACAAAGCTGATCTGCAAGGCCCAATCTCCCAGCTGACCCAGCAAGTAGCAGCTTTCACCTGGGAGAAGCCTCAACAAGAGGCATTCGAGAAGCTCAAAGCTGTGATCACCCATGCACCAGTGTTGGCCTATTTTGACAATCACAAACAGACCATTCTGAATGTAGATGCGAGTAGCACTGGCCTTGGTGCAGTCATCATCCAAGAGGGTAAGCCGATTGCCTTTGGTTCAAAGACTTTGTCGTCTTGTGAGCAGAGATATGCTAACATTGAAAGAGAGTTGTTAGCTATACTATGGGGAGCAGACAAGTTCCACACGTATGTATATGGCAGGCGAGTGATTGTAGAAACTGATCACAAACCATTGGAGGCAATTTTTAGGAAGCCCCTAAATGAATGCCCACCACGATTGCAGAGAATGCTTCTGAAGCTAACCAAGTATAATAATAATAATAATGCTCGTTTATTTCAACCGTTTGCAGTTCTTTTACAACTGAATTACCGGTAGGGTCAGCTAACTACAAAATACATTACACCATACATAATTCATAATAACATTAAATCCCCAGCATATTGCGCTGAGACGAATTTGGAAAAACGGTCCGTGCGACCCGGAACCACACTATGTGAGCGCTTAGATCTTAGGGAGTATGGCGAGTTGGAGGATATAAGTCTGCTTGACACTAGGGGGTATAAGACGCTCCCCTGTTTGATATTGCTTATGAATTTTCTGCACACATTGTGACGCCGCGCCTCTAAAGAAGACAAGTATGATTTGGATGTGAGATATGTCCCAGGCAAGAAACAAATCATCTCTGATTGTTTGAGTAGAGCCCCACTCACTGACACTACGCCAGTAAGTGAACCAGAGGATGTGATTGGAATCAATCTGATTGAAAATCTGGGAATTGAGAATTCCACATTAAAGAAATTCAGAGATGCATCAAGTAACGATGAAACCTCAAGAGTAGTAATGGAATATGTCCTAGAGGGTTGGCCAGAAGACAAGGATCAGGTTGACGAACTGGCAAGAGAATACTGGAATTACAAGGAAGAGCTTAGTGTTGAAGATGGTTTGCTGTTCAAATCTGATAGAATTGTAGTACCAAGATCCATGAGAGCTGAAGTACTTGAAGATATACATGGAGCACACATGGGTGAGAGTAAGAGTCTGAGTTTGGCAAGAGACTATGTCTTTTGGCCCTCCATGACTGCCCATATTAAGGACCGAGTACGTTCATGTCAGATTTGTAATGCATTCCGCAACCAACAGCAGAGAGAAACCCTACATCCACATGACCTTCCAGGTCTACCGTGGCAGGTTGTTGGAACTGATCTTTTTGAATTTGCTGGCCATTCCTACTTGATTGTGGTTGATTTCTATTCGAAGTATTTTGAAGTTGAACTACTTCGGCAGTCCACTGCCATGTGTGTTGTCAACACCTTGAAGCAAATCTTTGCAAGATTTGGCATTCCAGCCAAAGTGATCAGCGACAATGGCCCACAATATAGTAACACCCGCAATATTTTCAGTACTACCCATGAGTTTAAGCAGTTTGCAGAAGCTTGGGGATTCCAGCATGTAACCAGCTCACCCGAGTATCCCCAGTCCAATGGTGCTGCGGAAAGAGCTGTCCAGACTGCAAAGCGAATCTTTAAGAAAGCAGCAGCAGAGAATAAAGACCCATTTGAAGGTTTATTAAAGTACAGAAATACACCTTTTGACGACATAGGTGTCTCACCTGCCCAACTACTCATGAGTAGGCGTACACGGTCAACACTACCTACCCATCGACGTTTGTTGATACCTCACCCAGTAGACCCTCACAGAGTGGTAAAGGCATTAGCCCATCGACAAGCAAGTTCACGGATGAGCTATGATCAACACAGCCGGGACCTTCCCCCTTTGGAAGTTGGGGACAAAGTTAGAGTTCGTGTAAACAAAGATAAAGAATGGTGTAAAGCAGAAGTCCTGCCAAGGTCATATGTAGTTGAAGATGAGAAAGGACGTGTATTTCGAAGAAATCGAAGGCACATCATTTCTGTCCCGAAGGACACACCCATGAATCCGAAGATGCCAGTGGCTCCCACATACATGAGTCCTCAACCTCAAGTGGTCGCTAGGAAAGCGCAGATCAATGAACCGCCAAGTCCATTGAAAGTACAGGAAGATCAGAGAGAAACAGAAGCACATTCACCCATCAGAACAAGAGCTGGTCGTGAAGTGAAGAAGCCACAAAGACTTATTGAACAATGTTAAGAACATTTTTTGGGTTTTCTTTGAACATTTATTGAAGTTTTGAAAGGGGGGAGATGTTGTAATATGTATATTGCCCTCCTTGGGTTCCCTGTGGCCCCTGATGTTTGATTGGGACCCCCCGTAGGGGCTGGTTCCTCGTTGAAGCTCGGAGTTAGTTGTAATTTAGATATTGAGAAATATTAGTTGAATTAAACCACGAATTGAAAGCATAATCGTGAGGATCTGAACTTATAACAAATGACAAAACGAAAAGAGGTGCTCCCTTACTATTCTGTTACCTCGAGGGTGCTCCCTTACCATTCTGTTACTTCGAGGGTGCTCCCTTACCATTCTGTTACCTCGAGGGTGCTCTCTTACTATTCTGTTACCCTAAGGGTTCTACCTTACCATTCTGTTACCTCGAGGGTGCTCTCTTACCATTCCGTTACCCTAAGGGTGCTCTCTTACCATTCTGTTACCTTGAGGGTGCTCCCTTACCATTCTGTTCCTCAAGGGTGCTCCCTTACCATTCTGTTACCTCGAGGATGCTCCCTTACCATTCTGTTACCTCGAGGGTGCTCCCTTACCATTCTGTTACTTCGAGGGTGCTCCCTTACTTTTCTGTTCCTCAAGGGTGCTCCCTTACCATTCTGTTACCTCAAGGGTGCTCCCTTACCATTCTGTTACCCTAAGGGTGCTCCCTTACTTTTCTGTTCCTCAAGGGTGCTCCCTTACCATTCTGTTCCTCAAGGGTGCTCCCTTACCATTCTGTTACCCCGAGGGTGCTACCTTACCATTCTGTTACCTCAAGGGTGCTCCCTTACCATTCTGTTACCTCGAGGGTGCTCCCTTACCATTCTGTTACCTCGAGGGTGCTCCCTTACCATTCTGTTACCTCGAGGGTGCTCCCTTACCATTCTGTTACCTCGAGGGTGCTCCCTTACCATTCTGTTACCTCGAGGGTGCTCCCTTACCATTCTGTTACCTCGAGGGTGCTCCCTTACCATTCTGTTACCTCAAGGGTGCTCCCTTACCATTCTGTTACCTCGAGGGTGCTCCCTTACCATTCTGTTACCCCGAGGATGCTCCCTTACCATTCTGTTACCTCGAGGGTGCTCCCTTACCATTCTGTTACCTCGAGGGTGCTCCCTTACCATTCTGTTACCTCAAGGGTGCTCCCTTACCATTCTGTTACCTCGAGGGTGCTCCCTTACCATTCTGTTACCCCGAGGATGCTCCCTTACCATTCTGTTACCCCGAGGATGCTCCCTTACCATTCTGTTACCTCGAGGGTGCTCCCTTACCATTCTGTCACCTTGAGGGTGCTCCCTTACCATTCTGTTACCCCGAGGATGCTCCCTTACCATTCTGTTACCTTGAGGGTGCTCTCTTACCATTCCGTTACCCTAAGGGTGCTCTCTTACCATTCTGTTACCTTGAGGGTGCTCCCTTACCATTCTGTTCCTCGAGGGTGCTCCCTTACCATTCTGTTACCTTGAGGGTGCTCCCTTACCATTCTGTTACCTCGAGGGTGCTCTCTTACCATTCTGTTACCTTAAGGGTTCTACCTTACCATTCTGTTACCTCGAGGGTGCTCCCTTACCATTCCGTTACCTTGAGGGTGCTCCCTTACCATTCTGTTACCTCGAGGGTGCTCCCTTACCATTCTGTCACCTTGAGGGTGCTCCCTTACCATTCTGTTACTTCGAGGGTGCTCCCTTACCATTCTGTTACCTCGAGGGTGCTCCCTTACCATTCTGTCACCTTGAGGGTGCTCCCTTACCATTCTGTTACTTCGAGGGTGCTCCCTTACCATTCTGTTACCCCGAGGGTGCTCCCTTACCATTCTGTTACCTCGAGGGTGCTCCCTTACCATTCTGTTACCTCGAGGGTGCTCCCTTACCATTCTGTTACTTCAGGGTGCTCCCTTACCATTCTGTTACCTCGAGGGTGCTCCCTTACCATTCTGTTACCTCGAGGGTGCTCCCTTACTATTCTGTTCCTCAAGGGTGCTCCCTTACCATTCTGTTACCTCGAGGGTGCTCCCTTACCATTCTGTTACCCCGAGGGTGCTCTCTTACCATTCTGTTACCTTGAGGGTGCTCCCTTACCATTCTGTTCCTCAAGGGTGCTCCCTTACCATTCTGTTACCTCGAGGGTGCTCCCTTACTATTCTGTTACCTCGAGGGTGCTCCCTTACTATTCTGTTCCTCAAGGGTGCTCCCTTACCATTCTGTTACCTCGAGGGTGCTCCCTTACCATTCTGTTACCTCGAGGGTGCTCCCTTACCATTCTGTTACCTCAAGGGTGCTCCCTTACCATTCTGTTACCTCGAGGGTGCTCCCTTACTATTCTGTTACCTCAAGGGTGCTCCCTTACCATTCTGTTACCTCGAGGGTGCTCCCTTACCATTCTGTTACCTCAAGGGTGCTCCCTTACCATTCTGTTACCTCAAGGGTGCTCCCTTACCATTCTGTTACCTCGAGGGTGCTCCCTTACCATTCTGTTACCTCGAGGGTGCTCCCTTACTATTCTGTTCCTCAAGGGTGCTCCCTTACCATTCTGTTACCTAGAGGGTGCTCCCTTACCATTCTGCTACCTCGAGGGTGCTCCCTTACCATTCTGTTACCTCGAGGGTGCTCCCTTACCATTCTGTTACCTCGAGGGTGCTCCCTTACCATTCTGTTACCTTGAGGGTGCTCCCTTACCATTCTGTTCCTCAAGGGTGCTCCCTTACCATTCTGTTACCTCGAGGGTGCTCCCTTACTATTCTGTTACCTCGAGGGTGCTCCCTTACTATTCTGTTCCTCAAGGGTGCTCCCTTACCATTCTGTTACCTCAAGGGTGCTCCCTTACCATTCTGTTACCTCGAGGGTGCTCCCTTACCATTCTGTTCTTGATGTGGCCCTCAAAGTGCAACCCCCTCTGCGCCGAGCCACGCCCATCAATGACCACGACCACGTACCCCAGCATGGCGAGCGTGTGAAGTCGCAAGAAGCGAACGCCCTTGTGCGAGTTTGTCACCAGCTTAAACACACACAAGACCATGTTACATGCCTGACTGATCACTTGAATAAACAGAGACGAATTAAGATTTCTGCAAACTCGAACGTTTCGGGCTTTCACGAATTTTTAAACAGACTTCAAAGCCGGCATCCCCTTTGCTTTACGTGCATCAGTATATGGCTATCGAATACTACAACTCTCCAACGAGGACCCGTGTGTGCGTTAGGGTGTCCAACAATCCCACCCTCACTTTCACAAACAATAAGTATTGAGGGTCATCATAAGCTTAGCTTTGGGATAACAAACAGTAAAATGATCTGTTATTGTAAGAGGTTACAGGGCTAGATCCTCAGATCAACTGATGGTTCATCGGAAGATCATAAGGCCATGGTGTTAAGGCTATATCCTCATACAAACTGATTGTTCATCGAGAGATCGAAAAAGACCCATAGCGATTCTCATAGCGATTGATGGTTCATCGAGACACCACAAGGCCATGATGTTAGGGCAAGATTCTCAAAGGGATTGAGGGTTTATCGAGAGAGCAAAAGATGTTTGTTTACCTGGACTTGTGGGCCCCCATACACGTACAGAATAGTGGGGTATTTTACTCCTGGCTCCACGTTATGCGGCTTAAAGATCAGCCCGTAGACTTGGTACCCTACGGAAAGCATCAGTTATACACTCCATAGAAACTTAACTAAATACAGTATAACACAATCAAATTAATATTTACCTTGTTTGCTTTTGTAAGAAAAGATCTCCGGGGCTTTGTAGTCAGAACCCAGAGCTGAGAAAAAAAGGAATATGGTAACTAAAATAATCAAACTTAATCCTAATCCGTTGACTTCTTGATTTTTTTTCTTTACATAAGAATTCTTTTATTAAAGATATATCGAAAAAAAAAGAGAATATACATTATTTAATTGGGTGGGTAGCATCTTCAGCTGTTTTATTATTTTCAAAGAACAATCGTTTTAAAATAATCTTATGAGGGAGACAAATTAACTACAACGATACGATTCATCGCCCGTACCTTTGATTTCGCCGCCGTGAAGTAGTGATAAGAATGTACTGTTGGAGGTACTTACTCTCAGGCTGCATCAGGCACGCCACAGGTTCAACTGTGATCATAGGCACGTGGTTCAACACCACCTGGTCGTGCGAGATATCGTACACCATTGCTCGGTGCGTCTCATTCACGGACGATGATACTGTGATAAACCTCGTGAAATTCTGCAAAAATGTTTTTTTTTAATACGACACTGTGATGTGCAGTTTCAGTGTACAAGGTCAGTCATAGAGTATTCACTGCAAAAGCTTCAGATGTGAACTAAACAACGACTTGGAGTTAAACACGAACGCGCACTATAAAAGGGAATTGCCTAAGGCCCTGGCCAAACGAGGACACATGTTACCGGAAACATGTATCCTAGTCCAGACCTGGGACTCTCTTTGCGCTCGACATTCTGGCTCGCGTGAAAGAGAGTCCAGCATTTATTGCATGCGCATGCGCGAAAATACACCGCATATATGCGGTGTGGCCTGGTTGCTTAGTTTAAGATGGCTGCGAAAAGGGACGAGCGAGGGTTTATTTCAGAAATAATACGCTGATTTTGGTCGTGGGTAAATACTTGATTGTCAATCTTTTCTTAGAACAGGACAGATGATAATTAGAGTCTGGAAAATATATCAATCAAAGAGCTTTTCCGTTTTCGTTATTTTCATGCGCGCGCTTTAGGCAATAGCGTCATTTCAAACGAGCGCGCGCTTTTTTGGAATTTGATTTTCAATCACATTTTATCGCGTTTTTATAGAAAAAAAATACCAAGCAGTTCGCTGATATTCCTTCACATGTACAAACATTTTTTTCAACTTAGCGATGATCGATTTTCGGAGCTCTGCGCTCGACAAAGTCTAGCGGGAATCGACCCTCCTTTGGCACGTCCGTTATTGCGCGCGCTCGTATTTCAACTTTTGCCGTGAAGATAGCTGATTGGTACATGTTCGCGCATGCGTATGCATTAAATACTGGACCCTCTTTCACGCGAGCCAGAATGTCGAGCGCAAAGAGAGTCCCAGGTCTGGGGGTCGTTTCTCAAAACTCCAGGTAATTACGGTGCCCTTTAGGGTACCGGGAGAGTTTTCGGGATACTTTTCCGGGCGAGGAAGAGCGTTTCTCAAAGCTAGCGGTAGCGTCCCGGTTGTTTACGGGTTTCCGATAAGCAAATTATAATTTTCAGAGTTAATAAATAGATTGGCTAAATAATTATTGAATATCAATAAAAGTCGTAGACTTGTCGATGTCTGTAGACAACTGGTACCCCAAACACTGCTGTGGCATCGTCACTTTTCGAAAAAAAAAAGACAAAGAACAAGTAGATAAAGTATCATTTTGTAGCAAAACTTTCAATACCTTCGCAAAGTTGTTTACATCTTTTTTGGCGCACGGTGACAGCTAAATGTCAAATCATTGACAGAAAAGAAACCTGATTGGCTGGTAGGGAATCCCATAAAATGATGTTAGCCGTGGACAGTGGAATGGTTTCCTCAAGTGATGAAAACTCACTACAACTCGACACAACTTAAAAATGTCGAGATTTAATCGGAAAAAAGCACCAAATTGAATATTTCAACTTGGCTAATTCAAGATGAATGGTTGATATATAAATTCAGCTGAAAATATTAAGGAAAAACATCGTTTTGGGTATCAATTTTCGCATTAAAAGTAATTCCCGATAAGTTAACGGGAGCTCTTGAGCTCCCGTAAGTTACCGGGCGAGTTACCGGGAATTTTTTAAGGGCCCGAAAATAGCGGGTTTTTTGAGAAACACCCAAACTGTTTATCGGGGGCTTACCGGGTGACTTTCCGGGTTTATCGGGACTTTTGAGAAACGACCCCCTGGACTTCATGTATCCTCGTTTGGCCAGGGCCTAATGAAAGCTGTCATTCGTCATTTGACATCACTGAGTGCAGAACTCCGTAGAGAGAGAGACCAAAATGCTACAATAGAGTTCTAGAGTGGCCGATAACACACTATTGAAGCAAACATAGCCTTATCAACAGCTGTTTCTTGAAACAGAACAAAAAATAGCGAGGATTAGATAGGGTTTGAAGCGATGAATATTTCAAATTCGTTGTTTGCACGCGCGCGCGCACTAAAATGACGCCACTTTAAAAGAGCGCGTTTTTGAATTTTATTTTTCAATTCAAACGATCGCGCGCTGTGTTTGATTTCTCAAGTACAATTTTTGCTCTTGTTTTTGTAGAGAATGGACTCCAAACACTTTTCCGAATATTCCTATAGCTCTTTAACACTCTTTTGTACTTAAAAGTTGTCGTAGTTTGTCGTACGGCTTTACTTTTAGCATGTTATCTTCCGGCGGTTTACAGACGTCCACACTCAATGAAGTCTAGTTGTGAATGACGACGACTTGCGCGAGAGCGTGCGAAAAAGGAGGCGGAGCTATCCCTTTTATAGCGCGCGTTCGTGTTAATAAGAATAGTCCATTACACAGTGCCCGCTTGACTGGTGAACTAAGGACGTTGAAAACAGTTGGGCGAAAACTTTATGAGTTCTTCATTATCTCTCTGGCATTTAGGGTTGGAACAACTGAAAAAAAAAAAACCCTTGACTAACATACCTCATTCATAGAGACCGAGTGGGAAAAGCCAAGCTCCGTTAGTCGTTGAACTTCTGTAGTACTGTTGTCGTCATAAGACACCACATATCTTATTAAAAGAAAGAGTAGATCTGTCAACAACGGGTGCCTCGAAATGAAAAGTAGGCTGTATTTTTAGAGGAAGTCTTCTTCGGTTGCATTATATTCCGTTCACAAAATTGGCAGGGACACGTACTGTTTACTGAAAAAAGGCTAGTAATTTAGCAGTAGTACAAAATAAAGTCAGAAAAGGTAAGGTAATATAAGGTGAAAATAAGGCAAGGGTGAAGTTGATCATGTTTACATGATTTTATTTATGTGAAAGGAAGATGTATAGTGGAAGGTATAACTTGAGCTAACTTGATGTTATGGAGTAGGTAATTAAGTTACGGGCTACAAGGTTACAGGTAGGTACAGTTTAGTTACGTGAAGATAACTCTGAAGGTATAGTGTACTTACACAACAGGCTAAAGCATAGGTGAGGGTATGAATGAACATAAAGGTATAAGTAAAAGTTATTATGGAGGTCAGTAGCTAAGTTACAGTAGTTAAGTTACAGGTTAAGGCATAAGTGAGGTATAGGGGTGAAGATAACGCTGAAGAAACAGTATAGTTACAGGTTGGTATAATGGCTGGAATAAGTAAACAGTAATTTTGTTAGGGAGAGGTACAGGTATAGGTGAAGATGTAAGTTGATAAAATAGGTGAAGATGTAAGTTGATAGCATAGGTGAAGATGTAAGTTGAAAGCACAGGTGAAGATGTAAGTTTATTGTAAAGGTGAAGGTATAACTTGATGGTAAAGGTGAAGGTATAACTTGATGGTAAAATGAAGGTATAACTTAAAAGGTATAAAAGGTAATTATACTAAAGGTGTAGGTAGAGGTAAATTTTGAGAAGCACTTAGGGTAAAGGTTTGGTTAATTGTTTAGTTAAAGCAGCAGGTAGTAGAAGGGGTAGGTGATGGGGACTCAAACTTACAGGTGATGTTCCAGAGGTGTGTCTTTGGTTCCAATGAAATAAATAAGTCTTCTCTCTTCATCCACCCATATCTGAAAATGGTAGCACATGAAATTTATTCACCATCATGATAAAACGGATCACCACTTTGTTAATTACAAATTAAAAAAAAAATAAAAAAAATAAAAAATAAAACTAAATCACGCACTGTTTTAGTGTCAACCTCCCAGTCCCCCTCGGTGAGCTGCCTCTGCGTCACTAGAGGGTAGTACACAGCATTCTGACCAATCAAACTGCGGCTGCGCCCTCTGGATATTACGTGATTGCTCCTGACAGACGCTAGGTAAAGGTGTCGGTGGCCTGATGCCTCACTTGACCAGATAAACTGTGTGTCACTACCAGGTTTTAGGAAGTAGATGATGTCAGATAGCTAGAATAAATAGAAAAGTTATTGTAACAGAAGACGATAACAGGTATCATTAACAGGAAGGAGCTATGATATAAGTTATAAACGAAGGAATCTAGTTATGTAAATTTTCAAGGTTTTAAATAAATGTATAGCCCGTACCTGAGAGGTAAACCTGTTTTAGTTGGCTTATTTTTTCTTCGTTTGTTTTTTTCCATTTGAGCAAGGTAAGTTAGAAATATTATTAAAACTGAGCCCAGAGGAACTACAAGACATCCAAGACATTGTACCGTGTTTCTTGTGGAATGGTTTATATCTTACATTGATCCAGATATCTGAAGTGTCCTCCGCTAACACCTGCATTATAGGCATCTGCTGTGGAAGGCTTATAAGGCTGAAGTCTGATGGGACGACGGCCGAGAAGCAAGTGAGTGGCAGCAGGACCATGGTAAGATGCTGCTGGTTGCGGCTTAGCAGCTGTACCCACGCACTGATGGTAAAACACCAGAAGCACCATGTTGTCAAGACAAGTATTCTTACTATGTACAATCTTACAGGAATACCATGCCTATCCACTCAGAAAAAAAAACATTACTTCCATCTGTATTTACTATCTTTCTCTCCATAAGGAAGAATTCACTCAAATTCTCTTCCATAAAAAAATGCTATAAGCTCATTAAGTTATAATAATCTTTCTTTAAGTAAAAGAAGTAGAGACTGACACTGATTACTTTTTAGCACATCAAGATGGGCATGACCTCCATCCAGGAGTAGAACACAACAAGAATCTTCCCTAACAGGCATTTTTAGTTAGTCCCCCGCAGGGTTTTTAGCTTCCTAAAAACGCCTGCTGGGGAGACTGCAAAACAAGGAGTGCAAACAAACAATCATTGAAACACAAACAACAAATTCGAAAAAGCAAGCAAACAAACAGAATACAAGCTTCTAGAGCAATGCTTAAAACTGGATGAATAAAAGCCACATTCACCTGTCGCCTGTAGAGACCCAGCCAGCCCGTACAATGTACTCCATTGTAGGAAACGTCTCATCAAACGGTACAAGAAGATTATATTCTGTCACATTTTCAGATATCTGAAAAAAAAATATATAAATAATTCAATCAAAAATACCATTCATAAGAAATCAAAAGGCTGGTTAATTACACAACAAAACAATCCTTACTGTAAATATAACTTACACTTCCTGATTCTTCAATACTAAATTCAACTATCTTAATTTTGGAAATAGCATTTGAAGAACCTGTAAAATAATAAGAATTGATAAAACAACAATTATTTATTACTTATATTCGAAAGATAACATAAAACGCCCACAGTTGACACAATGGAATAAGTAGAGGAGTCTGTTACAAAAATTTCTACTTATCTACTTTGTCATCAGAGAACCCAATGTGTTATCTTTCTATATGCAAATAATGATATTATAACACAATGAATAGCAGAAATACGAATGGAATGTTCTTTCCAACCAAGGCAATCAATCCAAACAAGGCAATCAATCCATCTCAACAAGTCTCAGTTCTCTAAATTCTTGCACATATATATTTGGGTGTTCACGGTTTTACTGGTCACATAGTAAATGAATGAAAAGGTTACTTGTATGGGGTGATACTGACCAGCTTTTGGATAACGATAGCTGTCTACAGAGCTACTGAGAAGGGCACCCTCAGGTGATGAAATAATGTGGAGCACTTCAACTGGACTCTCATCTACCTGGGTACACAACATAAACTGATGTAATAAAAATATATACTAGACTACAGTATAAAACTTAAACACCATAATAACAGAACCCATGGATGGCAGAAATCAGGTTTGGAGGGATGGGCTTGTAATCCAACAATAATTTGGTTTGGGAGCCTTGCCCTCCCTCCCCCCCCCCCCCCCCTTCCCCCCCTCCCACATACACACATATGACCCATCTATCTGAGAACTATCAGACATAAAAACAAGAGGTGAAAGGTTTCTAAAAAAAGGAATTGGCACACACCATACTCCAGTAACTGATAATGTACTTTTGATCTATTTGAAATGATTACTATACCTCCTCATAGAGTATTCTGTAAATCCGAGTTCGATCTAAAAAAGGAGATGGATATAAAGTAATGCATTGTGCTACCAAGACGATAAGACGTGGATAAGTTAAAAAATACTGATTAACCTGCTTTTCCTATTGTCTACATTATGAAAAAATAATAGTCTGCTTAGAAGAAAAATGAAAAATTGACACCAGAACAACAATGTTTGGTTGAAATCATATTTTACTTTCTTGAATTAATGCTTTGCAGGACTTTGTAGCATGACTGGACTGTCCTAAGTCCTTATCGCCAATTCAACACCCTCCACAAAGAGGCTTGTTTGGATTTGCAAGCTGGTGTTGTTTTTTAGCATAGTTTTCTGAACCACATAAGAGTACATACAGTACTCTCCCATGGAGAGTACTGTAATAAACATTTTCAATTAAAAAATCACAGCCATATGTGCAACCTAAACAATTCATTAAAAGACAGGGCTACCATATCTTAGTTAATTTCCAATACAGCCACCCCTCTCTTAGAGGATAATTGGCTGGGGCTTTCCAAATTAAATGCTTGAGGAGAATACATTTCCTGGGAATATCACACCAGCTATGAGGAAGTCCTAAAAAGAGCTACTCAGTAATATGAGGCTGCTGATAAAATAAAGCCACATGCTTAGACAAGATCATGTCTTCGTAATGCAGCAATGACATGGAAAGCAAGGAGGACCTAAAACAACCAGGTGAAGGACCCTGCAGAAGAAGAGGGATGAGCAAGTGTGGAGGACATATATGAGGGGGTGTGGATAGAGGAGGATAGGAAACAGAAACAGCATGGTGGAGTTGGGTATAGAAGGTACCTAAGGCAGCCACCATCATCATGAATTCCTGCCAAAGACAGGGCTTCTGGAATTATGCGCTTGTGCGGAAGCGCGTAATTTGGCTTTCTCAGCGTAATCCACAAATTTCCACGTAATCCCGCGTAATTTGGCTAAATTTTGAAAGACAAAACATTTAAGTGCACAGCTGATGTGTTCTTTTAGCGTTCTTACCTCTATTTCTTGTAAAAAAAGACAGTTATTTTTCGTAAGAGTGCGATATTTCGAACTGGATTTTGAAAAACAAATAAAATGACTAGGCGTTCTTTGCTAGACCACGAAGGCCAAGGATTAATAATAAAAAATACCTTTTTTAATTGGCTGATGGCTAGGAACCAATGTAAACTTGCCTAAGATATTTTTGCGCAAAAAAATAAACCTTTCCAAGTTATTTCATGCTTTCCTTCGGTACAAAATGTAGTTTGGGCGTAACAGTTGATATTCCGTTTAATTTAGCGCGTAATTCAGTAAAGAATCCCGCAAAATTTTGAGTTTTAAAGAAAAATGTATTGCAAAATCCTGCGTAATTTAGAGCGTAATGATTGATTTTCCGCGTAATTTAGCAAAGAATCCCACGTAATTTTGAGTTTTTTTCCGCGTAATTCCAGAAGCCCTGCAAAGAACACGACTTAGATAGACATTGTTGTTTTTTGTGAAGGAAGGAAAGAACAGAACCCTGACCACATAAAACAACTCACATAAGAACCAGGAATCTAACTAGAAACCAAGTGGTGAGGGGTGCTGGCATACCAATGCCAGGCTAACCTAGCACATACATACTTGTTTCATCCACTGTAAGTTTAGGTTGCCACCAGTATCCAGTATATCGGTCAAATTCCTCTTGTGCAATAAATGATGCTACACCCGCAGATAATGGCTCATCCATAGCATTGGCTGATCCGCCATTAGTATTTGTCAGTCTTTTCTCTTCACCCGTTGATATATTCACAATCCATATGTCATTACGATGAATAAAAGCCACAATGTTTGCATCACATGGGCAAATCTTGGCATCCAGCTTTGCTTCATGCACCTGAGAGGGGATTTCATCTGGCATAACAGGCTGTTGATCAGATACCCACCATAGAATTAATAATACTTTAACATGGCAACACATTGCTACTGTATAATATGTATTTAAAGACCTAAAATATGTCACAGTGACCGGCGCAGTGTTCCAAGTTGATAAGCCTGTCAGTTCTTCTAGAAGGACCTCACATGTTTGTGTTTAACCCAAACTTATGGATAACTAAAATTCCCAATTTACTTGTGCTGAGTTCAATTCCTTTAAGATTTTGTTGGAAATTTCAGTCCTATTTACTCAGATAACTTCTGGCTAACTGGGACTATTTTTGTTATCCCCGGGCTCCAGTTAAACATGTTAACCCAAGCTTCTCCCACCTTTTTTCTTATAAATTCTAACTTCATATGTTAAGCTCTTATTGATGTTTTTGATTAATATCCATTAAGGTTCTTTCACACATACACGGAGAATGATACTTTGTTTCAACCTGAATCCCTGATAGCTAAAACTGATTTTTTTCTATAGCTGGGTTTTCCTGCCCCCACCCCCACCCCCCATGTCCCATAAAACGATGACATGGCAAAAATATAAAAAATATGATGATATGAAGTTTTCTTCGAATTGTACCCACAGCTATACTATGTTGCCTAAAATTTAGAGTACTACTAACTGTAGTAATTAATGTACCGGTATAATTTTTATTGAGACCTTTCTTTTGTAGCCCTTACGCAATGTTATGCTAAATTTGTCCGTCGCCTTACCATTTCATTGTTATGCCAGTCAACAAAAGTATACAGGCTATTAGAGACCGGGAAAAGAAACCGCCTCGAAGAGTCATTAAAATCATAAGAAGTAATCCCAAACGCCCCTAATCTTTTGCGCTCTCGCAATAATTGCTCCTCCTTTGAGAAACCGGCGAAAGGTAATGGTTTGAATGTGTCTAACAATGGCTGCCATTCCAGTTGAGGGTACTCGACACAAGTGCGTTCCAGCGGTCGAGGGAGGTCCACATACTGTATGGTGTTTTCACGGCTGTTTGGTGGTACAGCTAGGAAATACAACCGGTCTCTCGAGAATGTGAATGAGTGCGGGATTCGATTCACCAGGTTCTGTTGTAGGCCGCGCGTAACTTTCACTGCAAATTGTAGTTCCTTCCAACTTCTTCTTTCTTTGGTGCGCTTTTGGGTTCCTCCTGGAAATTGCTCATTTTCTGGGCTGGTCCAGGCGTTGTACATAATTTCCAGAGCTATAGCATGTTTGTATATTGGGATATTATGATGCAACACAAAGAAATTACAACAGAACGTCTTACAGAGAAGATTTCGAAATTCGCAGCACTACCTTGATGTCAGCGGTGCTGCTTATAGCTTAATACTTCATATAGTGGGAATAGAAGTATCTACCTCATCAATTTTTCACTTATCCACTTTTGTTTCCGCAAAAAAAAAAAAAAAAAAGTCTGATTACAGAAGAAAAATCATCCATATCCCAGTGTAGTGGAGAGAGAGAGGTAGGGCTAATAGCGTCTTTCAGTGACGAATTTCTTGGGAAGAGTAAGTTTTTTTTAATATTAATCCACTGGGCGACTGGGGGGCAGGGGTATTTGGAAAAACATAACACTTTCCGTAGGGGGCTCGATAGCCCCGGTAGCAGGTATTATGCAAGAATCAACAAATTTGACGATTATCCAATAAGAAAAGACCGGGCGCTCCTGACAAAACGCATATCATGCATTTTCGCGTTTAATTTTGCAACATCGAAAGTCAAAAATCGAAAAATTAAACTGACGCCAAAATATCATATTTGCATGTTAATTTTTCCGTATTTTATTGTTTTGTTTATTTCAATATTATATGGTTATTTTTCGTTAGATATTATTCACCGCTTCAAGTATTTCTTATACCGATTTTCTTGACGAATCAAAACGGTATGCTGCACTGCCTGGTAATTTTAATGAGGTTCTCGAATTTGTAATGGTCATATTAACGAGGTAAGAATAAGGCGAAGAGACAAAGCATTCAGTTCAGGGTCGCTGGCTCATCATTAGCTACCTGTTGCTCTAGGCTTTTTCGTTTGTTTTTACTCATGAATCATGCAACACCAGTAAAAGTCATACAAGACCTGACCTTAAGCGCTGGGCAAAAAAATTACCGCGTTGTTTTTGTTAATGGTGAAAGAAAATCAAAACATGGGATCATAGAAATTAAGGTGAGAGCCACTTTATTTGTTATATGAATTTTTGGAAGTTCTTGACCGAATTATTGAAATTTAAGTGAGTTCTTGAACAGATAAATGATAACAGTTTTATAACGATTCTTCATTTCAAGGTATTTCATCTCGCGGATGATATTCCACCTTTCACTTGTGTTTCTTAATATTTCTTGTAAAGAAGATAGAAAATCGTTTAATTAAAGCTGCCATCATGAAAAGTCTAAAATCTATCAAAAACAGTTACAATAAAACAGGTGCGTGCATTCTATCTCCTTAATACAATTATTTCCCTTTTCCAGGCTTTAAAAACATCTTACTAAGTTATAAGACAAAATATAAATATGTTGACGACTTCCGTGTTTATAATCGTCGCGATTCTGTATCCGTCGATGGAAGGAAGACATCTCACGCGACCAAAGATCAGTCAGCATAAAGGTTCGTATTAGCCTAAACCTTCGGTGATGTATATGTTAGAAATAAGTTGTGTCCTTTATTGCAATAGTTTGTAGTGAAAAAGCGCACTGAATCCTCGCTTTGTTTATAAAATCACAATCATGGACAAATGATGTCCAGTGGTTCAATTATTATTGACACTCCAAAATAAACTTAGAAATGCATTGTGGCTGTGTACATTTGTTTGTAGTACGAGAACGCATTTTCTATTTTCATATTTCTATTTCACAATTCTAATGCTATGTTAGAATTATAAAATAACAATCAAAGACAAAGAATGTCCAGCGGTTCAATTATTAGTGACGCTCCATAAAAACTTAAAAATAGGTTGTTGCCGCTGGATATTAGCTTATATATGACAACGTATTACGATTAAAATGACAAAATTCCAATAAATAATTCTGAATCCCCGCAATCAAGAACAAGGGATTTCCCGTTTGAAGTGGCACTTAAAAATAAAAGCGTGTATTCTTCTTTCAGATCTTAACGATTACAGTATGGATAAAGAATTTGCGAGGACGACCAAGAAAGCAGAGATAACAGGCGAGCTAGAAGTTAATGGGACAAGTGAGTTGTTTTCCTAAAATTGGATTTTTTTGTATTGCTACACTGCACCACGCATGTTGTGATTTGAGCTCTGAAAGGTAAAGCAACATAAAAATCCTGTTTATGTTGCAAACCAAAGCATACATAATCATGCATATGTATCGGGATGCATCATCTTTACCGATGTGGCATTTTGAAAGAGCCTCAATACTCACCATGGCCCGCATTTCCAGTTGAAAGGCCTGATGGCAGCCCTGTACAAGTGACCCATTGATGGTGTGACTGTTGGTGGGAGAAAGGCTTTTCCTATACATGAAGGCAAATATGGTCTTCTTCTTTATTTTGTTTTTTCTTTTCCTTGTTATTCTCTTTTTCTTTCTTTTCTCCTCCTCATCCTTCGTCTTCCCCTTATTCTCATCTCCACGTCAAGGATGGCCAGGTGTAGTTTTTGCCAAATTCCTGCAGTTAAACTCTCTATACGACGACATTTGGTTTTGTAGAATGTGCTGAAGTGTGACACTGAAGCATTGAGCATGACGCTCAATGCAGCCGACTCTGTCTAGTAAATTTCAACCTTTCATTTGAGGATTTGAAAGCATGGGCTGCTGGCGGGACGCGTGGGCGCGTGCTCTGACGTCACTCGAAGGCGAGCACCCCCTCCTTATGGACCCAAACTACAAGACAAGGACCTACGCCATGTTCAAGTGCGCACGCGCAGCGCTCGATAAGCATGTGACCATATTTGGTCTGGAAAATGGAGGCCAATGCTTTGGCACCAATGAGGGAAGCACGAAGCTGGCAACATATGGGCCTTCTAGCGACTGCAGAGGTATTGATGATAGTTGACTCAAAACATTTATGTCTCGCAAAATGGAGGTTCTACTTTGCCTAAAGATTGCGTAACGTTGGGTGCTAATGATTAACTAATTCCGCATTATTTTTTTCGATTGACTTATTCTTGACTGATTTCAACAGTTAATGGGAAAGGAGGACCTTGGAGTCTACAAGCATACAGGTAACGTATGACGAAAATAGCGATATATATCATTATCATCACTGCCGTCATTGTCATCATCAACAATGTCATCGTCATCAAGACTACTGCCAGAAACAACTGCAACAACCAGTACTATCGCCGTTATCATCGTCCGTAGCATCATCATCATCTTCATCATTACCACCACCACTATCATCATCATCATTATCGTCGTCGTCATAATCATCATCACCAAAATTATCATTTGATCTTCAACATCATCACAATTGGCATTATAGTGTTCGATTTAATTGTAAGGGAAGGACTTTAAGACTCGATATACCATCTTGTCTCAGATTTCTTTCGCGTCCTGCCGCTCAAGACAGCGCGTCCTTGCCCATGGCAGATGTCGACACCTCTCCTCTGCTGGACGAGAGTACAGAAGCACCTCCGCGTACGGGCCCCACCATAACCACACCCGTGAAGGCGGTAGAACCTGCCACAATCCGCCCTCAAGGCGGCGCCCTGCCCCAGACGCCCGTGAAAGGGAAGCAGAACAAGCGAGTCAGCGATAACAAGGAATTCACGCATGCAATGCAGGCCAGAAGACCTACTCTTGCTATGACTACGTTACAGTGGTTGAAGAAAGCGCAGCACGACGCAATTGAGGCGAAGGTCGCGGCTGAGGTTGGTGATAGCATGTATACTCAAAGGCTATCAATAGCGACAATGACAATAGTTGCATAAGGTTTTCCGCATCTTAGCGTAGCAAGCACAAAAGATAAAAAGAATAAATTGGCCGTGTGCGAGGATAGAAGATGTCGCGCGTTTTGTTCTTTCTTTTCCCAGACCCTTTCTTTTCCCAGGCCCTGGATCTTCTAACCTGCAAGAAGTTTTAGGGTTTGCCTCATACTGACGTGTACGAACTACTTCAAGTATCAACCAAGAGCAATATTCTTCGATTGTATGAAGTGCACTAGAACTTACCATAGTCTTTTGTGTGTGTTGGGTTTCCATTGAATAAATGAGATCAATGTGACATATAAGTAAGGAGATAAATGTTATATTATATTCTATTTTAGGGGAGAGGTTGTATCATGGACATGCTAAAAACACTGCCGCAAAATCGCAAAACACTGGTATTTTTCCAAATTCCCTTCAGTTATTCAACTGATGGTTTATGGTTTCCTAGGCACAAGCTGCATTTCATTCCGCGCAAGATCCTCATGTACAACTAGATGAAGATCACCCACAAGAACACCCGCATCTCCCCGCCGCACATCCCGTTAGCACGGGACCCCTTCCGCCCATTCATCCATCACAACATCGACCTCAGGAGCACCCTCATCTTCCAGCTGCAGCAGGTAGAGGGGCGACAGTAAAGCTTACAGGGCTGCAAAACCGTCAACAGCAGTTGCAACAGATACAGGAACAACTTCAGCGGCGCAAGCAACTACAAAAAATGCAAGAAGAATTGAAACATCGCAAGTTACTCCAGGAACAGGAAGAACTGAAACATCGTAAGTTACTCCAGGAACAAGAAGAACTAAAACATCGCAAGTTTCTCCAGGAACAGGAAGAGTTGAAACATCGCAAGTTGCTCCAGGAAAAAGAAGACGAGATCAAGCACCGTAAACTAATCCAACAACAAGAAGAACTCAAACAGCGCGAACTGCTTAAACAGCAAGAGGTAAAAAAACAGCAAAAGCTACTCAAACAACAAGAACGTCTGAAACAGCAAGAGGAAATAAGACATCGCCAGTTGCTTAAAGAACAAGAAGAACTAAAACATCGCAAACTACTTCAGGAACAACAAAAACTGCAACATAAAAAACTTCAAGAAGAAAAACTAAAACACCAGAAGCAGGAAGAAGAGCAACAACAGCTACAACACCATAAGCAGGAAGAAGAACAGCTGAAACATCAGCAAGAACAGCAACATAAAACTGCAACGCTAAACAGCCACCAGGAACATCAACCTGATAAATCCCTTCATGCGCTGCCTGGCACGTTGGACCACCAAGAGTCCACGCAACACTCACAAAAGAGTAAAGACTCTCCCGTCCATACGAATATCAAGCCGTCTGTCATCGTGAACACGTATAATGGTACGAAGACAAGCGCTCGGTCAAACATAGGTACCGCAAGGCTGTACGTGTAGTTCGCCATATACCGCCTTATTCTTTCGTGCAACAAGTGGAAAAGGTTAACAGATTGCAAAGTGATGCATCGGGAAATTGAATAGCCAGACCCAGCTCAAATCATTGATCATTGTTGGGCAATGTAATAACAAGCCAAATATCTCCTTCTTGAATTTGAAAAGTTTTAATCATTTGAATTTCCAAATGTTTAAAGGAATGTCCTACAGATGCGATGGGCATCACTAGTTAGTAAAGCTGTGAATCTTGTTTGTTGGAGAGAATAAGGCGAAGCATATATATGTGTGTGTGGCGTTTTCTTCGGACGAGTTCTTTCAATCGTATGCTTAAGCATAGTCCTGTTCTAGGTGGGCCGGTGACCCCTAGCAGCGCCATCCAGATGGACATGCCCATAGCTGAGGAGGTGGTGCCCCCTCCTAAGACGACTGAAGAGATTTCCGCAGACGACAAGCAGCAAGACGAGTGCTTCTGCCCAAACAAAGGTTAATCATTAACGTTATCATGTCATCTTAAACTAAACACACACCGCTAATACCGTGATTCTCTTCTAAGAAAAGGGATCTTAAGATTTACTCCGACAACGGCTAGGACAACGACATCGGAAAAATGTGTTCGCACTTGGTGTTCAATTCCAAACAAGTCGCAATGGAATAAGTAAACAGCTGGGCTAAAACAGATTAGAATAAACTAGGGACAGTCTCAGTATAAACTAACGTAGTTGAAGGAGTTTACGTGGCAAACGTTCGCGTCCCCAATTGACCCTGAACGTTGGAGTTTTCAAGTCGTCAACCACGTTGCCGTCCTAGTTTCTTAAGGTCCCTAAAGTAACTAGAAAATACCGTTTGGAAAATAGATATATTTGATTCTTTGATGATAGAATAATACCCTTTTTTCTTATTAGTTTGTGATGCTAACGCTGACCTGGCTTTTGTAATCGACGGCTCATCTGATATACCACAGATGTATTTCTCACATGTGCTGGATTATCTGAAAGCGCTGGCCCGGGGATTCAACGCATCGCAGACTCAGGTGAGACCATCATTTTAATCATCATTAATCATCATTACTATCTTTCCCCCTCTTTCCACTGAGAAGCAGACACTCCCCATGTCTCAACCGGGAATCAATCCCGTTTTATCAAAGGTAAGAGACCTCATAAGCAACGCGATAATACTCTTGGCCACCTGTGATCACCTTTTTCTCAGGTCAGCCTGATGGCGTACGGTGATGATGCCACTGCTGCCTTCAACTTTGGCTCCGTCAACACAACGAGCGAGATCGATGACGGTATCGACGCCGTGAGCTATATGGGCGGGGAGCCCAAGACCGGTAATGCCCTGTACAAGGCTAAGAAGGGCCTGTTTGAGGTCTCCAGTAGGCCTGGTGTAAGTCACGCCTTAGTGCTGCTCACCAGTGGCAGCGCATCGGATGAGATAGGGCCGCCAGCGCTGGAGCTCCGTAATGCCGGTGTTAAGGTGTGAATTACATTTTTGTCCGGTGTCCGGGACACCGGCGAGGTTAATACCAATATCAATTCAATCGGATTTTTTAATTAAATGATTTACTAAAGATTCATACAATAAAAATGTAAATGTCTAGATTTCTGTATAGCGCAAGTTAACAAAATAAGACAAATAGACTTTATGCATGGGATTCGCATCCAGGTATAAAAAAAACAATTTTTTTGTTTGAGAACTCTTTATCAGTCTTTATTAACACCTTGAGAAGAGAACAATCGCAGAACAATCTGTCATTGTTTGTTGAATATCTTTAATTGTGGATCTATTTTCTAATGAGTGCAACATCAAAAGAGTGGGTAATTGTGAATTACTTGTTAAATGTTGGTATTTGCGCACACTTCAATCTGGCGACAGTTGAAAAAGGCACATTTTATGAATTATACAGGTTACGGCCATTGGATTAGGAAAGCTTGCAAACGTGAAGGAGTTGATCGAGATAGCTTCAGAGCCCAAGTCTAGTCACGTGTTTACGGCATTCCTGGACACGTTACCAGAACGCATGGATGAGATCGTCACTGGTGTTTGTTCAGGTCAGCAAAATACATCATTGAACATAATACCCCTGGCTTATATACACCACCATACATCATTTCCCAGGCTTATTCATATATACATATATTGAGTCATTCCTTATCTATTAGCAATATTTTTGCAGGATAGACTCTTCAGACAAAGTCTGGTGCCATGACTGAGATTTGGTGTTATATAAATTGATTAACAAAACGTTTTGATCATCACCATACCATGTCGAGGCCTGTTGTTTCCTTTTGGGGTTTATTCCCTTCCCAACCACTTTGTTCAGCTAAACGTAATGGTTATTTGTCTTTTTTCAGACGTTAAAGGAAATTTGAGGGAGCGTAAAGAGCCGTGCTTCTGCTCTGCAAATAAGCCTGCAAAACAGGACGAGACTCTAGAATCTTCAGAGCAAGAAATAAGTGAGAAGAACAAGCCAGCAGATGACAAGACTGCAAGCGAACCAAAGAAACAAGAGCATCCTAGCTCTCAAACTGATACTAATCAGAAAAAACAGGACGAAGAATCACCTACAGTGACAGTGACATCAGATGGGGAACACACAACAGTGAAGGTCCTCGATGCTCAAAGCCCTACTCCAAAAGTAACGATCAATGGAAAGACAAACGACGGGAAATCAGCAGATGGAAACACAAAGTCTCAACAAAACACAACATACGACATTACTTCAGTCGACCCCAGCTTGAGCAATAAGCTGAAGAATTTAGACCCTCAGAGCAATGAGGAAGGAAAGAAAACCGAAAACCACACTCAGATTACAATTAATAAGAGCGCTAAACCGCCAGCGACAAACGATTCCACTGACGGGTCTCAAATTTCTATAGCGCAACCTTCCACACCGCTTGTGAAAGAAACGGGTATGCACATTACTCCAGTAAACCCTCCTCAGACACCTAATTCTCAACAGAGTAAGCAGCCTGTAAATAAGGTGGAAAACCAGGATAACTCGGCGGAACAAAGCGGCCATCACACGGAAAATTCAAACTCGGTTCAACAAACCAAGCCTACCATTGACAGGACGTCAAACTCTGACTCAAAACTCAGCAAAGCTAGCACTGATAGTCAATCTGGTAGCGAGCAGCCAATAGCAAGTATTGAGCCTTCTAAGCAGAATACTCCCCCAGCCAACAAAACAGAGGGCTCTCCTCAACCAGAGAAAGAGAAATCCGAAACTGGTGTCCCGAAAAAGGACAATAAAGATGGAAATACGGATAAACCTGCTGGTGATCTGATGACTAATGTGAGTGCGTCGTCGGCGCATGAAGTAAATGTAGGCATATTGGGAAAGTCAATTGGCGGGAAAACTATCGACAAGAAAAAAAATGATGACAGTGATTCTCATAATGTGAAAAGTGGCGGAGAAGCCAAGACTGCAGAAGTTAGCCAGAGTACACAAAAGGATGGTTCGGTTGGATCCCCGAGTAGCGCAAGCGGAGGAAAGCCTCAGGGTCAGGACCTTGGGCAGGGACAGGAGGGAAGTGAGGAGCAGAAAGTAGCAGAGGAAGAAGCCAAGCCACCTGGAGACGATCAAAAACAGACACAGGAGCGGCAAGGTCAGACGGAACAGACCCACGGTCCGGATCCAGGTGAAGTTCAAGGTCAGGAACAAGGTCAGGGTCAGGACCAAAGTCATGTTCAAGGCCAAGAAGAAGGTCATAGTCAAGATCAAGGTCAGGAGGGTACTAACCAAGTGCCACCGCAGGGCGAGAAGACTCCTATATCACCGTATGATGAGATAAACCAGCAGCTACAGAAATTACAAGAGCAGTTGAAAGAAGAGGCTGCCCAACAGCAACGCCAACAACAAGTGCAACAGCAACAGCAACAGTATCAAGATACGGTAAGTGCTGTAAAACTGATTATTGGGCGTGTAACGTCAAACAAAGGTTTGATTGGTGTATTTTAAATGTTTATTTCTATCACATTCTATGTAGCAGGTTTTCCCAAATACCGCCGCAGCAAACAACTGGAACAAAGAGATGGCACCAGGTTACGGCTACCAAAACCAGCAGTCTTCAATGTCGTCCATGCAGAATAATTACGGTAACTCCGATTCCTCTCCGATGTACATTCCTGCCGGGTATGAAGCACCGGAACTAGCCTTGCAGGCTATGAGTGGTCAGCAGAGTTACCCTACTGTACAGCCAATCAGCAACCAGGACACGTTCGAACAGACGCCCTCGATGAGAGACCAGCAGGGGTTCACTGCAGAGCAGGCGCAAGAGCTGGCTGGGATGGGGGCAAATGAACAGCAGGAAACTCCCATAGCAACAGAGATGCTGATGAGCAAGCAGCCAATATCGAGTAGCGGGCCTACGGTTAAACGCGAAGGTGCTAATCATACACACCTAGATAAAAGTACTTGAGACGGGCTTTTTTAGTATAACTAACTAAAAAATGATAACGCTTCTTCCCTTCTCAAAATCGTTTAAGTACTCACAGATTTCCAATTTCTCAATTATACTATCATTCGTTAACATAAGGAAAGAACTTTCCCTTCTCTAATTGCTTCCAGGGTCTTCCCCAAGAAGAAACCTTCTCTCGGGGGCGTCCAAATTAAATTAGTCCTAAGAATATTTCCAAGAAATTTTACATCTCCTCTTTACTTTTTTTTACTACTTGCTTAAATGAGAGCACTATAAATGCTTGCATTGTTGCTGCACCTGAACAAGGCTTCTGGCTATAGAAGTCGAATTGACTGTTTACCACGAGCCTTTTATTCCATAGTTTGCAATTGCATAACAGCTCACCTAAAAAGATTCGCCGAGTAATAAATTACGCGACCATAACAAAGACACTTTCCACTTTTTTCTTTTCTAAGCTCTCCATTTATTCTTTTTTTAGATTGCAGTGTGAACCTTGGGGTTGTTCTGGACAGCAAGACAACTGCATACAGTTCCGATGATAACGCCAGAAAAATGCTGCAATTTGCCAAAAAAGTGACCCATCTGTTCCCAGTGTCGCCCGAGGGGAACCGGGTGGGGATGATGGTGTACAGTGGCTCACCCAAACTGAAGGTCGTCCACTTTGATCATTTTCTAGACCAGGACACCATGGATAAGGCGATTGATAGCGCGAGCTACCTCAACATGGAAATCAAAACAGGTATTTTTTTCCCATTGAGTGGTGGTTTCCATTTGAGGTAGAAACACTACAGCCTTTATAAGCTAAGTTAGGATAGCACAACTTTGTAACGAGTGTAATGTGATTGTAATGATGCTGGCTGCTACTCCTGCTAATGGTGATGAGAGTGATGATGATGACAATAGTAAAAAATATGAAGATGAAAATAATGATGATAGTGACAATTACATGCGACAGATTGGCGAAATTCCTCACAAAATCACAAAATAAGTGCGATGCTCGCCAATAATAATCAAAAGTGTCTTAGGCATGCTTGTCTTCTTGCTAGTAACTGCAAGTCTTGACTACGCCTTGCTTGCATCTCGCTGCGCTAATGTCAATACATACATACATAATGAGAATAAGTTTGATATTTTCCATAAAAGTAATTTAAAGATTTTCCTCTTTTTCTTTGCTTTAAAGGAAAAGTTCTAAACTTTGCGCAAGAGCATCTCTTCTCGCGAGTACCCGCTGGCAAACAGAACGTTTTACTTCTCATCACGGACGGCGTCTCATATGATGACGTCACGAAGCCGGCTGTTCAGCTCCAGCACAAAGGCGTGGAGATATTCTGCGTCGGTGTCGGTGACAATGTCGTCCGAAAAGAACTTGAAACGATAGCCTCGTCGCCACAGTCGGATCACGTGATCATGACGTCATATAATATGTTAGAAGCGACTCTGGAGCAGATCAAACAGAAAGTTTGTTCATCAGCGGCCAAAAAAGGTAAGACCGCTGAATTTTGATTGGAGACAGGCAAATGTATTTCATAAAGACGAGAAGAGTTTCATGTTTACTATGGGGCTTTCATGTTTTATTGCTAAAATTCAAAATTTGGATAATGTACTTTTTGTAATTATTGTGATGTCTTGTGAAAAAAAGCGTACAACAGAAGTTCTTTTGAGGCTTTCGCCTTCTTCAGCTGTTATCGGACATTTATTCGACATTATTCCTTTTAGAATAAAAGACTTAATCTGCAGAGATACCGACTAAATGTTTGAAGGTTCAAACGAAGTAAATACATATTTGGCATACAATCAACTCCCATATTTGATAAATGCAAAGTTTGAAGTAGGGCTCAGGGGACCCGAATGTTATATACTCCAATCTAAAAACAACTTAAAAAGCGAACATAGGCAACACAAACGAACGAGCAATCGCACAGCAAGAAAACCAGCGCAGCAACGCTACTTGACCGCTCTACCTAAACATGCATAAGTCAATCTCATTGTCTCACTGAATAACCCCAGACCTGCCACTTTACCCCCATACAACAAGTCCAACATCTGCATCACTCCACGTGCAATTTACCCCTATTAACGGAACAAAACCGACCAGCAACCCTACGGACAAGTTTTCACACAGCAAATGAAATCAGAGCTGAATGCTTGGGCTATAACTCTACGCCCATTTGCCCAAGCAAACAATTCTCCTAATCGAACAAGGCCAGACGAGACAGGCAACTCCACGGAATAAGCTATTTAATAGCAAGAAAATGAGAGCACCAACGCTGCGCTAACTCAACGCCCACATGCTCAAACAAAAGCATCGAGTATTCTCATAGTCTAAGCGAACAAACACAGACAGATAAGGCGGACGCACAGCCACGGACAAGCTATCACATGCAAGAAAACAGGAGCCAACGCTGCGTTAACCCTGTGCCTAACTGCCTAAACACAAGCACCAAGTGATAAGCACGAAGACGCCTCTCTAATGCACGGCCTGTTGTTTCTATACAGAGAACACCCATCGCGCCTCTAATCGCATGCCACACGACTGTGACCAAGCCGCTGACATCGGATTTCTAATCGACGGATCACGGACGATAGAAGTCATGGGCAAGGGGAACTTTGGGACCATCATAGAGTTTGTAAAAAACGTCACGAAGATGTTCCCGCTGTCTCGGGATGCGTTCAGCGTGGGCGCTGTCGTGTACGGTTCCGAACCTTCCCTTGAAATACCACTAGGATCGCATAATACTTCAAAAGGACTTCTTAAGGCTCTCAGTAAAATCAAATACCCCGGAACTGCCACGAAAACCGGAAAGGCCTTGGAGTATGCTAGACTTAACTTGTTCGGGTCCCGAAACGCCCGTCGGAAAGTTCCGAAGATACTCGTGGTATTGACTAAGGGTTCGTCAAGGGATGATATCCGAGAAGCTTCCGAAGATTTACATAGGGACGGAGTGCATGTCGTGTCCGTCGGAATGGGTCCGGTCAATGATCGGATGGAGCTCGCAAATATGGCTTCATTGCCAAATAAGGATAATATTGTTGTTTCTGATTACTCGAAACTGTCGTCCAATGTAAATAGACTGCGCGATATCATCTGCAAAGCTACGAGAAAACAAAAGCTCGATATAAAGTGATGAAACCTTAGCTTTAATCAAAATATTTATATATGTACACATCATTTTCTTTATATTGCATCGCATGAAACAATTTTATAGAAAAAAGTTCTATTTTCCAATGGCGCACGCGTACGACGCACGAAATTAAAGGAATGAAATATGCACAGAATGCAAAGCTCTGTTAAAAAACCCTGCACATTCGAAGCCATATATTTTGTCTGTATTATGCCACCCCCAATCTCACGTGACCTGTTAAGGCTCTGATGTTGTGAGGTCTTGTTCGAATGCAATCATGAAGAGTTAGGAGGACGATGTATTTCTGGACTATTAAGTTTGTTTCCAGTACTAAAACCGAAAGAACTTTCATGCATTTATCATGTAGACATTTGGAAACACATTTGTTTGCAACTGCGCTTTCTTGATATGTAAACCACACGACATTCATTCAATCCTTGTGTATGAATTATGAGTGCTGTGCGGTTCATCACGGCACTGTGTGTATTACCTCCTTATGTTTTATTTTGTCATCTTCTTAATAATTGCACTTCAGGAGGACATTGTAACGCATGTAAAAAACGCACGAAACCGCTGTACAGAATTGACATCGTGCATGAGGACCTCGACAAGAAACGGACGATCGCACGCTGTGAGTACAATACGGTTTTGTTCTAACAACTAAAGGAATACTAGTGTAGGATCCAATATATTTCGAAAGGGGGAGGGAGTCAACAACATATCATAAGGTGGAAGGTAAATTTAAGGGTTTTAAGATTTTATTGCTCCCATTCTCTTCAAAAATTTCAATCCAAAGGATTGGAGTTTTGGGAAGGGTGTGGTCGTTTGGTCGGTCCAGCGACAATTGTAAGAATTCATCCTTTCGGCGCTGATAAGCCACGTGCGTTTTACGGGGTCAAAGTCCAACAAATCGTAAACATCCCGCGAAAGTTAGGACAAGTGGCGAAGAAGCGTATGCTTCGTACGAACAAAATGGGGCACAAAGTATTGTTTTAAGGCACCTGTAGAAATGATTCTAGATTCCCGCAGTTATGAAGGACAAATGGCCCTGTACTATTCTTCCATTTCTCAAGGAGAGAAAAGAGAAACAGAAAGGTAGAGAGAATGAGTAATAAAGCGGTGCAAACACGGGAGATTGCACCGCTTTATTCATTCTTTCTACCTTTCTGTTTTTCTTTTCTCTTCTGGAGAAATGGAAGAATAGTACAGGGTCCTTATTGCCATTTGTCCTTCACAACTGCAGGAATCTAGAATCATTTCTACAGGTGCCATGAGACAATGCTTTGTTGTCACCATTTTCTTCGTACGAAGCATACGCTTCTTCACTTGTCCGAACTTTCGCGGGCTGTTTACGATTTGTTGGACTTTGACCCCGTAAAACGCCGAAAGGGTGAATTGTTACGCGCGCAGGTTACTTGTGGGCCTGACCCACAATGCCCGGCGGCGCGATGGGAGAGGGTTTGGAGAAGTAATGTTTAATTACGCTGTATTTTATCTTTGAAATAAATAAAGTCTTTCCCTTGTAGAGGGACCCGGGAGGGGGGGGGGGGGGGGATAAGCAGGCAAATATTAACATCACAAATACACTCATCCATAACTATTATTATGGACGTCGTAGTAGCTCGTCGTGCCAATAACCAAAGCCATAAAGTACCTAAACACTCGGAGTGCCCTCAGAGCACCGCAAACGCAATCAGCACTCAATCAACACCGTCAATCATAACCAAAAAAACATTTAAAAGTTCGCCTTATGTATAATATCTATAAAATGTAAGCAAACCATTTGAAGTGACAGGTAGGATTTGGCACGTCCTGGTTCCATTGATCTTGTAAGAAGAAAACCAGATAGACCTAAAGCAGTTTTCTCTACATTCTTTAAATCCTCCTCCTCGTTATCTTTTTCAGGGAGCCCACAAAATGCCCAACGGCGAGGCAAGCTTTACACTATAATGGCGGATATGTCTCATCGCTAGCGGTTTGTAGAACAGCTACCGTCCTTGAACTTGCAAGTGCCCCCCACACGATGCTACAATAAGAGGCGATAACGAGATAGCTAAAAAGTGTTTGAGGCGCTGGTCTAGGTGTCACAAGCCTTTTAGAGAAATTAGCGAGGAAAATATGGAGGGCACTATTAATAATTAAAGAAACGCTGACCACATTTCCCACCATTTCTTCAAAGTCTAGTTCTCGTTCAAGCCCGCTCCTTAGTCGACGTGTGTTTTTTTTAATTACAATTGTAACGATATTTGGGCACTGATACTCAAGAGTAGAGTGTACTTCCTTAGAAAATTGTACAAATACCAGCATATCGGGTCACTTCAAATGCATCCGACAGCTTCACTTAAGAAAAGCTTTTAAAAAAAGCTGCTAAATTTAGTAGAATTTTGTACCCCAAACGCTTTCTAAATATTTTAAACGCTACAACTAAGCGTATGATATATTGTGTAACATTTGACTATTTGTACTTGTACTTGCTATGTAATTATACAAATCATATCGGAATTACCAAAAATTGCGAATATCTAGTCCAATAAACGTTTACACAATTTGAATAAGTCAATATGGTCTCTGCTATCATAATTTGGAATAATAAATAAAATCTTTCCTAGGTGGTCTTATAAGCCAAGTTAATAATAACGGTTTCCTATTCTGCAATGCGAGGATGTGACTAAGGGTGTTAGGAATAGTGAGGTTGCGTGGGGCTCATGGGGTGCCACAGCTGTTGATCGCAGGCTCATGCGGGCTTCCGCCATTACGCATGCGTATTTCAGTGAATTGAGTTGTTTTTCACCGCTCGTCCGTTGATATGTCCATCTGAAAAATACCAGTGTTTAGATGAATAAAAGCTAGAAGTCACACAGTACAAGAAAAGATAAAAGAATTCGGTTCTTTTCTAAATTCCCAAAGAAAAATATACAAAATGGAATAATTCATGCACGAAACTCTTTTTATTATTATCATATCCATACCTGCCAACCCTCAGACCGGGAGATTTTAGGGGGAGGGGAGCGGGATATATCAGTTTGATAAAATATGATAAATGGGTACCCTGTGATCGAAATTTTCGAGATGTTCCCCCACAATAACTTTGGAAAACTTTTGCGATAGTCCTGTGGTCTACATGAAACGCCTGCAAAAGGCTCATCGATTATTTAGATCGAAAAAACTAAAAACGTCATAAACTTGGGGAGGGGACGAGTAAAATGTCCTTTTTTCCTTAACAGTTACTGTATTTATTTTTTTTCCAGGGAGTTGCAAATTCCAGAGGGGTGGGGTGGGGGGTCATACCTCCGACCCCCTCAATAGTGGGGTATGGATATTTTCTGAAACTTACACATTAAAATTTTGTCATAAACCGGGAGATTTAAGGTAAAACCGGGAGCGGGAGATTTGATAAAAAAAACCGGCAGAGTTGGCAGGTACGCTTATCTATTAAATTAAGAAATTATTTTTGCAATATGAATTAGATGTGGATGAAAATTATCAAGATCATGCAGTTGTCAATGGAGTACGAAGCTGTACGAAGCATTATCTCTCATTTGCTACATCATGCCAATCAAACTACTATAGTCGTTACAACAGCGTCATAACAATTCGCTACTAGCGCAGTAACATAAAATTGTGTTACGCGCTTGTCACACCTGTCACGCACCACGTGACGGCTTGTTTCCTTGTTTCTATGCTGACCGACTTTAACATGTGTCTCGCGTCTCAATGCGCAAGCTTCATGCAATGGTCAGCACTCCGTTGCATATTGGGTACCCTGCGGTCTGAGCTTCCCCAGCATTAGCATATTTCTTGGAATGGTTGTCTGCAGTTATCTGCGTTTGTGGAGTGTATTGTGCAAACTTGCATTACACTGAGATACCCAGTAGAATGAGTTTTATTTAATGAAATTCCCAGAAATAAACACGAAATAAAAATCAATTATCAACAATAATAACTGGTAATTACGTTTACAATAGAATAGCTATCGAATTACTTTGGTGTAAAACTAAGGTTGCGCCTACTCTTCATCTCGTGGAAATCAGATACTCTAGCCCACAGGATTATCGCGTTCCCTATAGGCTGGAAAGAGCTAGATACTAATAAATCCCGATTCCAAGAACATTTCGGCTAACATAACATTGTTTAAAATAAAACAACATTCAAACAGCATATATGGTTTATAAATAATAGGTTCTATAATTTATGAATATTTCTTATAACGCTGCCGTAACGACGTTCAGAACTAAACAGCACCTCCTAAAATTCCTTTCATAAAACTCCCAAATGGACTTTCCCAAAAGCAGATTCACTTCTTGTGTCATTCTTTTTATCTTAACAGCAAAAAACAGAAGACTCTTAGCAACACATTACACATTTTTCAATGTTTGTTGCGGAGGCCGGCTCATGGCATACCGTTTTGTACCGTTTAGTATATCATAACCAATGTGCGGTTTTGTCATGCACTAAGTTTTTTTTCCTATCACAGTAGGTGTCTATTTTTCAAAACATTACTGGCTACATTACTAGGTAAAATCGCAAACTCCAACTGTTTAAAACGGTGGCGCCACGATTTGAACGAATTTCTCCCAATTTCTGATTATATTGGAATTGTTTGTAACAAGAAATTATCTTGTGAATAATCATTGTGATATATTCTCCTTTAGAACATTTAGAACTTTATCAACAGGGGCGGATCCAGAATGAAGGGGGTGGGGGTATCAGCCCCAGAGGGGTAGGGAGGGAGGCATCAAAACATAAGGCGGGAGGCATTTTATTCATTCTAGCTCCCAAACATTTTATTGAAAAACGGGGAAGAGGTCTCCCTGACCAAACCTGGAACCGCCACTGGCCCAAAGTGTAATAGCAATTCTGATACTCCAAACGCACCTGCTCTACATAATAGCACAATATGCACCTTGCTTAGCTGAATCCTCCTCTGCGTTTATTCCAAAGTGCTTGAACAGCAGTCCATTAAGATATTGCTGCATGTCTTTGTTTCCTTCTTTCTCAGCAATAGCGATGGCCGTGTCTCCGTCATAGGTTCTCTTCACGATGATGTCCACACCGTGGTTAAGTAAAGTCTCTGCTTCCTTGATGCCCCCATCCTTAGCCGAGTAGTGCAGCGCGTTCCAGCCTTTCTTATCGACTGCGTGTTTATCCGCGCCCTTCTCGATCAAGTAATCAATGACATCCGAGTGTCGATGCTGGGAGGCGATGTGTAGGGGCACAGATCCTTCGCTTGTAGGGCAATTCGGCGGTGCACCCAGTTCTACTAGTTTCTTCACGGTATCAACCTTACCGTCTTGACAGGCATAATGCAATGGGTTCCATCCTTTAGCCTCTGTTGTGTTGACGCTGGCGCCACGCTCGACAAGATACTCCACGATGTCGGCGTGGCCACCTTTGGCTGCATAGTGGAGAGGTGTTAGACCAGTTGTGCTTCGGACGTCTGTAGCGACTCCATGCCGCATTAAGGCCTCGACGACGTTTCTGTGTCCTGCTAAGCAAGCTATATGAAGGGCATTTAACTTATCAGGGTTTTCCTGAAGCATGTCTGCTCCGCGTGACACGAGTGGCGTGACAGCACTAGCGTGACCGCCTTGTGCAACGATGTGTAATGCAGTGCAGCCATCGTTTGTTTGTGAGTTAGTGTCAACCCCGAGCTCCAGGAAAAGCTCCATGATAGGCACAAAGCCATATTCTGCCGCCAAGTGTAAAGCGTTGAATCCTTGTCTGGTCTTAGTGTACTCATCTGCGCCTTTTGACATGAGAAGTCTGACAGTCTCTAACTGGTTACTCGTGACTGCTAAATGCAAGGGCGTCAACCCATCACGTGTTGGACAGCACGGGTCCATTTCAAGTTTACATAGCTCCTTAATTACCTCCGTGCTGCCCGCCTGACTAGCAAAGTGCATACAATTCCAACCATTCTCGTCCAGCAAGTTGACATCGCCGCCATTAGACACCAAAAACTGCACCGTATCCGCCGCCCCGCCCAAAGCTGCAAAGTGAAGAGGAGACAGGCCCTTGTCAGTCGGAGCATTCACTTCCATACCGTGTCCAAGGAGAATCTCTATCACTTTATTCTCGCCGCTCTGGCTAGCGTAGTGAAGCGCTGTCATACCATTGTTGTCACTCACATGGAGGTCACCTCCTCGAGGGATGAGAAAATCCAAGACGTTTGCAAAGCCGCGCAGTGCGGCAATAGATACAGGGGTAAGTCCAGAATCCGTCCGCACATTGATGTCTAAACCTTTATGAAACAATACCTCGATGATATTACTATGGCCTCCTTTGCAGGCATGGTGAAGAGCGCTCCATCCCCTGCTGTCTTCAGCTTGAAAATTCCCGCCTTCGTTGAGTAAAAATTCTAGCACTTGTTGATGTCCGTGTCGTGCGGCGATGTGAAGTGGCGTGATTCCCGACTTGGAAGCCGCGTCAACTTTAACGCCTTTCTTGACCAAAGTCTTCAGCACGTCCACTGAGAGTCTCCCACCGTGGCAAGCGTAGTGTAGCACAGTCCAACCTTCCTTATCTGCAATGGTGGCGTCGGCTCCCTTCCTAAGTAGATAGCTGATGACTTCTGGGTGTCCGTGGCTAGCGGCTATATGGAGTGCAGTGGAGCCACGCCTTGTCTGCTCATTGATGTCCACAGAAAGCTTCAAAAGCATCCGTATAATGGGGATATGTCCGCCGAGGGCAGCAAAGTGCAGGGTAGTCCACCCAAACTCATCCGATGAACGCACGTCTGCTCCTTTAGAAACAAGATAGTCTACGGCTTCTGGATAACCATGACAACCAGCGATCATGACAGGGGTGCACCCCCCCTTGATTCTTGAGTCTGCCTCCAGGCCGCTGACCAGGAGGGTCTCGATCACGCCAACTTGACCACGCTGGCACGCCGAGTGAAGCGCATTCCATCCGTCTTTGTCCACGGCATTTTTGTTTGCGCCCTGCTTGATTAGAAAAGTGACGGCGTCTGAGTGTCCGTGCATGGCTGCAGTATGTACAGGGGTGTTGCCATCATTAAGGCAAACCTGCTCCTTGAACCCATACTGAATAAGTACGTCAATCACCGGCACGTGACCAGCCTCGCTTGCTAGGAACAGCGCGTTGCGTCCATTCTTATCCAAGGCGTTGCCATCAGCTCCGCTATTTATCAAAAGATCGACTGCTTTCTCGCTTCCTGAGACTGCAGCTAGGTGCAGTGGCTTCGTCCCGTCTTTGGAACGAGCATTAGGGTTACTCCCATTTCTAAGTAACGCTTCCATAACGTCGGTATGTCCCCCTTTGCTGGCCCAGTGCAACGGGGAGTACCCATCACTATCCACTGTGTTGACATCTGCGCCAAGAGTCAGCAAATACCGTACCGTGTCAAGATTCCCGTGTCGTGATGCGATATGTATGAGGGCCATTCCATTTGATTTAAAGTTGATGTCCGCTATACTAGTGACGTATTTCTTTATGCTGGGGATGTTGCCATGCCTGACAGCTCGTTGCAGTTTGGCATGTGTGTTTATTTCTACTCTAACTGTGCCCTCCTGTCGCGCCGTAACCATGTTCTAGGCGCATTGCACTCTTTCCTCACGGGGCTGGGAATCAAGCATCCCTTGCGAGAACGATTCTGAGAAGAAAGTGAAAATGTTATTATTTATTTATTGCAAAAGAGCTTGTGGGACAGCCCACAGACAGACTCATCAGCGCGCAAACAAATGTCAATCAAGCAGGGGCGTTGCTAAGGGTGTTGGTACTGGAGGCGTGAGTCTCTTCTTTGTAAATAATCGCATGTATAACTGTCCACCCTCCCCCACTTTGCAAATTCCCGAAGTCAGGGGCGGATACAGGGGAGGTGGTTTGGGTGGATATCCACCCCCCTTTTTCCAAAAAAAAGTCTGAGGGCGGGAGGTACTGTCCATGTGCCTTCGCCTGCTTGACTTTGCTGACGCAGCAAATCCAATTTAGTGCGAAGTATTGTTAGATCTATGTGATTTACCAAGAACCACTGGATCAGTTATAAGCCATCTATCTGGCCATTATCCACAGTAAGGGACTCTACACACCACCTGACCTTGCAAAAACATGTTTTTTTATTATGGCTGGCATTTTCAGAGTTCAAATCCTGGCTAAACTAGGCGACATGTCGAGAACGACCTGTTGTCGCTGCTACAATATTTGGCGCGCGCACGCTACAATGATTTTCGAATGCTGTACGCTTCATGTCGCACGCTCCTGTCTCCTAGTTTAGTCAGGCCCCTTAATTTATCTTATGTGATACACTTAGGCGAAAAATGCGTGTAAGTTCTGTAACCCAAAAAAAATGCTAAGTAAACTGTAAATTGTGAATGGTTGATAGCGGAGCGTGGAGTGACTATTTAACCTACCTACTTCGCCTCAGACTTCACGTAATAGAGATTCGTGATTTAGAAGTCACATATATAACCTGCCCTTGTTTTAGCAATTTAAAATTCAAGAAAAGCAAGACAAAAGCATTGATTAAGGAATAGATCATTGAAGCGAAGATCTTATACTGTATCAATTTACTCGGGAACGCAGAAAGGGAGTGAAAGTATTTCAATAAAAATAAACGCTTTTTATCTGTATAAGGCTATTGTTGAGAGTTGTTTTGAATTGAATCTGTGTCTAAACGCAATAGGTGGGCTTACAGTAATAAAATAGCTTCCTTTGTACATAGATCAATTCAATTATCACATTACAACATCGCCTTTTTTAGATTAGGAACTTTGACCTGTCTTTGTCTCTTTTCAGACATAGAAGAGCATAAATTAGTAAAATAAAGCGTCCAAGATCTCTGACAAGTAATAATGATTCGAAATAAAAGTCTTTCCCTTTTTGAAAAAAAAAAACTCCATTAAAAGTGGTATAAAAAGTGGTTGAATATTAGACTTTACTTTACTGCAATTTGTTACATCAAATAATACTATTATGAATTTGTAATTTTTCTATTAATAAAATAAGAAAGACATTTAAATAATAACTATTCCAGATAGTTCTGCATTTAAAGTACAAATAAAACAATTAAGTTGTACGACTTAATGCCGCACTAATATAACTATAGACTTAGGTCAGACTTAAGTTATTCCTAAATGAGTGCATATTTTGTTTTTTACGTTTTCTGCGACTTCGGTTGTTTAAAATTACTTTTTGTTTTCGAATTTATTCTACTGATAAATACACCAAAACATTATGCTGCTACTGTTGGTCCATAAAGACAATATCTGAATTGTTTTACTGTATTTTAGATTTTTGTACATAGATCAATTCAATTATCACATTACAACATCGCCTTTTTTAGATTAAGAACTTTGACCTGTCTTTGTCTCTTTTCAGACATAGAAGAGCATAAATTAGTAAAATAAAGCGTCCAAGATCTCTGACAAGTAATAATGATTCGAAATAAAAGTCTTTCCCTTTTTGAAAAAAAAAACTCCATTAAAAGTGGTATAAAAAGTGGTTGAATATTAGACTTTACTTTACTGCAATTTGTTACATCAAATAATACTATTATGAATTTGTAATTTTTCTATTAATAAAATAAGAAAGACATTTAAATAATAACTATTCCAGATAGTTCTGCATTTAAAGTACAAATAAAACAATTAAGTTGTACGACTTAATGCCGCACTAATATAACTATAGACTTAGGTCAGACTTAAGTTATTCCTAAATGAGTGCATATTTTGTTTTTTACGTTTTCTGCGACTTCGGTTGTTTAAAATTACTTTTTGTTTTCGAATTTATTCTACTGATAAATACACCAAAACATTATGCTGCTACTGTTGGTCCATAAAGACAATATCTGAATTGTTTTACTGTATTTTAGATTTTTGTGTGGGCTGAAACTGAGACAAATGTAACATGCAGGTACTAAATTACTGTTGTGGTGCTCTGTTAATGAAAGTAATTTTCATTTCGGTTAAGTCATCTTTCGGTCAATTAGAATTAAGATTCCAGCGTGATATATTACATCCATATTTACTGCTTACAAAATCATGTTATTATATTCGAGAAACCTTTTTAAGCATTTTATTTTTTTGACTTTTAAATGGAAAGTCAAAACTTCTTAATGAAGCTTTGAGAATGTGGTACGATGCGTTTGTGGTCTTAGGGTTGATTGATAAAGTGTTCTTAGATAATATTACTTAAGCTCCATCAATAAGGTGCCACTTAATGTATTTCTCTGAATTGAAATAACGTGTAAGAATGCTTTGAAATCACAGGAGGAAAACTCGCTTCCCTTCGGTCTGTCTTTTGCACCATTGATATTTCAGCATGCTTTTAGCAACGGTTATTTGGCACCTATCAGTATTGGTGACACTCGTGTATTTATACTCATTGGTGTAAGGCTTGGTTAACTCAAACTGTTACTGAATAAGGTTAAAACATCCTACCTCTGTCTTATCAGAAGGTGCAAGCCAATATTGAGCAAAGCGTTCACAAAACTCAGTCGCTTTCTCTTTCTCGTGGACCCAAAATTAACGAAAACATAAACAATCCCTGTTTAGATAGCAGGTGTTTTAAGGTCTAGGGAAATAAAGCTGTTAAAATATTTCTTCCTACAGCTGTTGAATACCCAATTCTTCAACGTTTTTCTTGGTGTTCTGTATTAAATGTGAGATTGTATTGATTATAGTTCAGCGAGGGCGCTGGAGAATACGTAAGTTGTTTTTATACCAGTCTCAGCCAAAATGATTATTCCATTTCGGTGCCAAGAACCTTTAGAGTTGGCTTACTTCATTTAATACATAATTTATAACTTCAGTCGGATGTTTGGGGTTTTGAAAAAGCTTGAGAGCAAACCTCTTTAACACGGTATTACGAAAGCTGACAATGTGGCAAGATAACTCGCACATGTGCTACAAATCTCATGTCTCTCTGACCTGTAAACAAGCTACAATACACACGAACTTTTAAATTTCTAATTTTAGCCCAAACAGTATGTTGAAAATAAACTCATCGAGCGGCAAAGAAGCAGCATGGCTTATTGAAAAGTACCGAAAATACACATTCACTTATTTACCTACTTAACAAAATGACCTTGGATAATTTTGGAAGAAGGAAACTCACTTATTGAATGGGAAGGGATGATTTTATTAGTTGCCCAAAAGGCTTCAAAGATTCGTGAAGTACGATGCACTCTGTGGTAATAAGCGGCGCCCTCTAGGGGGCGCTTTTCTGCCCTTCTATTTTCAAACAAACTCTATTCCTAACACGTTCTTTCGAAAAGAAAAAATCCAAAAAGCACCAAATTGGACAGACCATCTGTGCCCTATGTTTCTGTCTATGAAAATCAAATGATTTTTTGTTAATTTTTTGAGAAAAGAAGATAAGATAGGATATAAACTCATTTTTAGGTTATTCGTATTCACCAATGATGCAGAAAAAAACATGTTTTCCTCACAGTTCTACGAAACCTGACTATTTTTAGTCATGAAAAGGATTATCTGAAAATAGTATTTGATCTTCTTACTTAGACGGGTCCGCATTGGAAAAGTAATTTTAACACTTTATTATCTGAAATTTAGAATACTGCACTTGCGCAATTTTGGAAATATTTCATTGTTGATTAAAATAGGTGTTATTTTATTTTGCTGCAAATTTTAAGGCACACCTTATTTGGTTTCAAGTTATTTATGTATTTGTCAAGGTAGTCTTTAAAGATATGCTTTTCAAAACATTATTGATGTCCAATACAGATATACTCAGTTTTAACTCCATTAATTCCTGCCCTTGTGATGCTTTTTAAAATCAAATGCACTGCCTTCCATCCGCAATCCTTGGTAATAAACTTGATCAGAAAAGACTTTCCGGTTTTTCCGATATTAACCAATATATTATTATTTAATCAAATCAAAAAGAAAACGAATTTATATCGAGCCGTCTTCCCAATATCTGAATATACAAACAACCTCAATAAAAAATGTACTTCTTAAAACCATATTAAAAAGGCGCTCCTCGGTGACATTTGAGACAAAAAATGCCCAATATTAGAAGACTAACGAGTAAGGATTGATTTCTTTGCTATCAGAATGGTATCATGCTTGGCTAAAATTGGCTACTAGGCCCCTGGACAGCAGGCAGTTATGTTGACAAAATAATGCTTGTACTCTACCGCAAAAAACAGCATCATGTTTCTAGGAAAACGGCCTTTTTAGATGTAACTCACCAAATTGACGAAAGCTAAAAATCTAAAGAATACCCAATAAAGAAGTCAGAAGAACAAAATGATTAGACATGTAATGCTATACTTCGAATTCTAGATGAATATTTTGGTCCTTTCTTACCTGTTCTGAAGCGTAGAATTCTGACGGCTTATTTGCGGTAGAACGCAAGATATTTGTCATGTGTGCATGAAGTGGATGAGACGATTTGCGTCGGAAATTTATGTCAAGTAACCTGCAGTGTCCACGAGACCCATCCCTTTCCTTCGCATCGTGGGAATTGAATTCTAACCGAGAGGCTTACCAGTGAATATCAACAAATAAAACCACGCATGTACTAATAACCAATAACCGAATTATAAATGACTATAAAACTTCAATATTCACCCAAGGAATTCCCGGACGACTTGCGACAAAACCAAGCCGCTCCGTGAAATGGCATGGTAATATGGCATGTTCAATATGATTTTTTGATAAATATTCATATATTTCTTAAATGTAAATAATGTGTTGTCGATCCATTATTATGATGATAATCATGGAAAGTAATTAAAGTTAACTTTTGTTTTCAAGGCCTTTCTGGTTGTTTTAATTATTTCCAAAATTTGTTATGCCAACACAAAATTTAGAACGTGTTTCTAATTCAACTTTTCAAACCAAACCGCAACATTACAAGAGCACCAATATATTTCAATTACTGCCTCGAATTATGTCTTTCAGAATAAAGGTGCTTATTTTTAATTTTAAATATATACTCTCTATCCGTCTCAAAATAAAGACTCTTCGTTTAATAAAAATAAACCATGCATAATGCGTCAGTACTCTACGGAATTTGCATCAAATAATATGCCTTTTTCCGTCAAGTCAACTTTCCCCCGGGGAGAATTACTATAGGTATAATGATGCGACTTCTTCATTTCGCGAAATCTGATAATAGTCGTATTTTTTTCTTCTGATTCTTAATGGTATGCGAGATGGGTAAAAAAACAATGAATGCAATGAATGCAATTTATCAGTTATTGTTTTTGTAAATTTTTTGTCACAATCGATGTTGTCATGACATGATTAGAGGCTATTATTTACCCGGAGATCAAAATGGCAGATAACAAGTGTGTGATATCCTACGAGCTGACATAAATCATCATGTCTACTTTGAACTTGATGACATAGGAAACAACGTTTAGAAAATGATCTAGTTTGCTGAAACATTCCACTAAAACTCAAAACAGCACGACGAGCGAAAACGCGGAATTCCCCAAAAAACATTTTGTGATGATTTACGTCAATAATTCGATTTAAAGCTGAGACTGAGGTACCTTACAACATTTTGTTATCACCAGTTATCACTGGTTGGCATTTTATTAAAAATCATTCAATTGATTTTGACTATTAAAATTACCTTTTTCCGGGTGCAACGAGACTTCCGCCGGTCCTGTCAACAATTGTTCGTCCGAGTTGTTGTGTTTTTGAGGTGAACTTGGGGGTAATGTCGTCTTTGTTGTTAACAGGTGATCTCAGCTGGCCGCGTTAGTGGGGAACCACTTTGTAGGACTGGGAATAGCTTGTTGATAAACTTCAAAACAACTGCAGCCTTCCGGGAACATTCACAATCGCATCGAAATTATACAGGACGAAAACATCTAAGTCATTATCGAAGTCATCAGGGCCATTGCAGTGGAAAAGAAAACGTCCACAATCAGATTTTTTTCTGTCTCATTTATGGTCGCTACTTTGTTTTTAAGGCAATTAATTTAAAAGAAAAAAGAATAACTATTTATTCACTATTTGTGTTAATAACATAATCCTTTTTCCATTAGAATCCCTGACACTTTCGAACGTCAAATTTGTCGTTTTGGGAAGACAGATTTGAATTTCTTAATAAGCTGTGAATCATTTCTGAGCGGTAGACGCTTCTTTAGTCAAAACATACGACTTTTGGTTCTCTTAAATATATAGGCCAAACTTGATCTTTTTCATTAGGGACCGTTTCATTTTTTATCAGGGGGGTGCTGGTTGAAATTAGGGGGGGAATCACCCAAAAAATACAGGGGAAGGGGGGGGCATGAAAAATACACGGAAAAGAGGGATCACAAGAAATATTCTAGCTTTTTTAGGACAAATTAGTCCTAATACAAAACATTGAATTTCTCGACAGACTTTGCTTTTGAGGTATAACTCTGGCGTGAGATTTAGATAGAACAAAACAAAGTTTAAAACAGTCGTCAGTGTATGTGCACTGTCTCAACTTAAACAGAATACTCGTCACCAGTTCACTGGGGTCCTCATGAACCCTCTATCGCTGCCCTCGCTATCCTCGTCGCTATCTTTGCCATCCTCGTGACATCGCTTTCCTCATCGCTTCTATCGGGTGGGACTGGGGGGTTTCATAGAAACGAGTGGGAGGCGCGAACCTCCCCTCCGACCCCCCAGCCCCATTCCAGGCTGGGGACTTTCGGTGACAACGAAACGCGTTTCGCGTAGATTAATAATTGCTGGTTATTAATCTACGTCGGGACCACTTCGCGTAGATGGGTGAATCTACGCAAAACGCACTCCGCGTAGATGGGTAATTAGCGATGGTTGATCTATGTCGGGGACGCCAGCGCCTTGTGCTAGGACCTGAGGGCCGTGAAAACGAGGAACGAGGATTGGGCCGCCAACCTACGGAGCGCGGAATAACCGTTTTTCGGCCGTAAATTCAAAGCCGCTGGCGTGGCGTTTAAACCTGAGTTTTACTCAAACACCTCGCTCCTGAACTCCTCGCGAATTTCTCGCAGTCTCTTTTTCATCTTTTCGCGTGTCTCCAGGGAGGGCCCTTTCCTGCTTTTTTTATCACTCGGTGCGAGGCCGTGTCGAGCTCTGATAGCGGCCTTGAGCGCGTAGTATCTCTCTTGTTCCTGAAGTATTAGCGGAAACTCTTCGTCTGAGATATGCCCGTCCTGCAGAGCCTTAGAGACCAGCTTGCCGATCGAGTTTTTCTTACTCTCCGCTAAAACCATCGTGTCTTCGTGTTTAGCCACCTTGCTCGTAAGACCCCTAGAGACTACCCCCGCGCCCGCGCCCGCGCCCGCGCCCACGACACCGACCAGCCCAGCGACCCCTGCCAGCAGACCGCCGATCAGAACCCCTATCCCACTCAAAGAGACCCCCACCCCGGCGCTGGAAAGCGCCCCTGCAGTGATGCCGGATGCCACAGACACAGCATGGGTAACGGCAAAGGCGCGCTTATACTTCTTCCGCACCTGTCGATGATGCATTATCTCGTTGTCTAGAACCGCCTGAGTGTCACATATTTTCTGGAGTCGGAAGCTTTGCACGTCGCCGCCGATGCTTGCCGGAGCGGTAGGCGTCATGTGCGTACCCTTCGGGGGGCAGACGCTGGGAATCGAGGGGTATATGGCACCGCTGCTAACGTCGCTGTTTGCCATGCTTGTTATGTCGGACCTAGGTTAGCTCTAATACGAGGCGAACAGGCTTGCCCTTAAAGTCCACCCGTCTACCGCGGTCATCCCTGATCCATATTTGGATACTCGAGACATACTCAGAGGAAGATGCTGCGACACAAACGGGGATGTCGGGCCCATAGACGACTTTCTCGTGCGGCCTCCCGCGGGTTTCTAGGCAAGCGAGAACGTTTGAAGGCTCGTCTAAGGCGAGGCATTGCAGAAGATATCGCAGAAGATGTAGAGGGCCTCTATTTTCGGCAAAGTCACCTTAAGTGGGGCCCCCCAAGGGCAGTGCGAGGCCCCCCCCCCAACTGATCGTCTTTAGCCTCTAGGCCAAATAGTGCTCAAAGCTCGGCATTCAGGAACGCAACGCCTTTGGACATGAGCACGATCTTCCCGGTGAGGGGATCCAGCTTCGCGGTCAGAATCTTGCTTTCAGCGCGGTTGATCGTTTCCACGATGGACTCGGCCGTGTCGTGCCCGGCTGGCAGAGTAGCGATGGGCGGGAGGAAGGCTACGGTCGTTATCTGATGCTCCCGCTCGAGATTATACCAGCTGTTAAACAGCGAGGACTGCCTGAGCGCCACGAAGCGTGGGCGCCTTATCGGCTGCTCGAAGAAGAGCGTCAGTTCGCCTACGGTGAACACAGCATGTAGGACCACCATTGTGTTGAACATAACCCGCCTTCGTGTTTAATAGGGCTGAGCATGGATTGGGAAGGCTGGCGGATGCTGAACGAGGAGGCGATTCCCCGAAGGAAGGAGGAGGAGACGAAGAAGGCGGCAGTTGCGGCGGGAGCCTCTATAGCCGAACAAGTCAAACGCGCAAAAACCGGTTTCCCTAGGTCTCTGACCCTCGCGCAAAAGCTGCTCTACGCCGTGCCCGCGACCCCCGTGGAGAGCACGGCCTCAGACATCACCCCACTACTCACGCAGCTAGAGATACACGTGGCTGAGGACAAATCATTCACGACTAGGGTCCGAGACATATTCAAAGAGAATGTCACGCACAAGTCCGCCAAGGAGTCTCGCCGGTGGCTATCGGAGCCTTCCTATGGGTACTGGCCTCAGCAACTCAACTTTGCGGTCTGGTGCGCAACCGCTGGATGCGGGGTGTCCCTAACCGACCCCGCTTTCGCCACGCTCCCCTCTGTCATCAGGGGATTTCTAAGGTTTCACGTCTTCTTTACCACCAGGAGGATACTCTACGAGCTCGGCGCCCCCCTGCCTGGCGACAGCCCGTTCACGCAAAAAGGTGACCCCTACAAGAAGGCCGTTTTCGAGCGTCTATGTATAGAGTTTGGTTTGCCGAGTAAGCCGGACTTCCGATGGAAAAGCGGGCGGAACCACGGGCTAGGCGACGTGTTTGTGTTCTACCCGGGGGAGGGGTATCGCAACGTGCACGTGATCCGTGGCTACGACACGGCGGCGGACGAGTACCCGAGCCACCTCAATCTGTTTAGCGAAGAAGGTGGGACGTACAATAGTGGGAAACAGGTGGGTTACATACGCAACGACGACCACGGGGGCGTGCAATATAGCTGGTTTGCGCCTCCCAAAGGTGAGGGGCTGACAAAAGCAGGGCTAGGAAGACTCGATCGCTCGGTCGAGGCGTTCGTCTACACAGTGCTTGGCGCGCAGGTAAACGTCCGTTCCTCTATCGCGGGGGCCGGTGGGCCGGCCATGGAGGCGCAGGCGGAGTTCACGAAGCTGCTTGAAGACGCGATCATAGAAAACGACATCGCTCAAAGCGTGCAAAGGTACCAGCTAGCCGTGCAGGAGGCCAAGGTGAGACTGATTCTTGCGGTTGCACCAGGAGTGTGGCTGATGCCGAGCGATCTGGTGATAAACACGCAAAGCGTCGTGGGCTACAACAATAAGCTGCAGAAAGCCACAGACTCCATGACGCTCGGCGCAAACGCGATCAACACCGAGACAAAGCCAGTCGGTGCTCATAACATGGCCGGTGGGTATCCTAGGGTGCAACACGTGACTGACCCTGGGATCGACCGCGTGCCGTTCCGGCGGCGAAGCAAGGCTTCCGCCCCTGCAAAAGTGCACGCAGAGGGCGCGGCCCCTGCCCCCTCTCTACGTACGCACGCTGCGTATAGCATGACTGCCGCCGGACCGGGCGAGAAAAGTGACCACACCGCCCTACGCCCACCGGCGTATTACTTGTTCCGATGACTGCTTTGCATTCGACGAACCAAGAACGCGGCTACGGCTAGAATGAGCAGCCACGCGTTTTCGCCAAGGAATTTCACCGCTTCTCCTGCAGCCTTAAACACGAAGTTCGCGATGCTGCCTAGTCAAAGTCAACTTTCCCCCGGGGAGAATTACTATAGGTATAATGATGCGACTTCTTCATTTCGCGAAATCTGATAATAGTCGTATTTTTTTCTTCTGATTCTTAATGGTATGCGAGATGGGTAAAAAAACAATGAATGCAATTTATCAGTTATTGTTTTTGCAAATTTTTTGTCACAATCGATGTTGTCATGACATGATTAGAGGCTATTATTTATCCGGAGATCAAAATGGCAGATAACAAGTGTGTGATAGCCTACGAGCTGACATAAATCATCATGTCTACTTTGAACTTGATGACATAGGAAACAACGTTTAGAAAATGATCTAGTTTGCTGAAACATTTCACTAAAACTCAAAACAGCACGACGAGCGAAAACGCGGAATTCCCCAAAAAACATTTTGTGATGATTTACGTCAATAATTCGATTTAAAGCTGAGGCTGAGGTACCTTACAACATTTTGTTCTCACCAGTTATCACTGGTTGGCATTTTATTAAAAATCATTCAATTGATTTTGACTATTAAAATTACCTTTTTCCGGGTGCAACGAGACTTCCGCCGGTTCTGTCAACAATTGTTCGTCCGGGTTGTTGTGTATTTGAGGTGAACTTGGGGGTAATGTCGTCTTTGTTGTTAACAGGTGATCTCAGCTGGCCGAGTTTGTGGGGAACCACTTTGTAGGACTGGGAATAGCTTGTTGATAAACTTCAAAACAACTGCAGCCTTCCGGGAACATTCACAATCGCATCGAAATTATACAGGACGAAAACATCTAAGTCATTATCGAAGTCATCAGGGCCATTGCAGTGGAAAAGAAAACGTCCACAATCAGATTTTTTCTGTCTCATTTATGGTCGCTACTTTGTTTTTAAGGCAATTAATTTAAAAGAAAAAAGAATAACTATTTATTCACTATTTGTGTTAATAACATAATCCTTTTTCCATTAGAATCCCTGACACTTTCGAACGTCAAATTTGTCGTTTTGGGAAGACAGATTTGAATTTCTTAATAAGCTGTGAATCATTTCTGAGCGGTAGACGCTTCTTTAGTCAAAACATACGACTTTTGCTAATTTTTCTCGGTTCTCTTAAATATATAGGCCAATCTAACTTGATCTTTTTCATTAGGGACCGTTCATTTTTTATCAGGGGGTGCTGGTTGAAATTAGGGGGGGAGGGAATCACCCAAAAAATACAGGGGAAGGGGGGGCATGAAAAATACACGGAAAAGGGGAATCACAAGAAATATTATAGCTTTTTTAGGACAAATTAGTCCTAATACAAAACATTGAATTTCTTGACAGACTTTGCTCTTGAGGTATAACGTGAGATTTAGATAGAACAAAACAAAGTTTAAAACAGTCGTCAGTGTATGTGCACTGTCTCAACTTAAACAGAATACTCTTCACCAGTTCACTGGGGTCCTCATGAACCCTCTATCGCTGCCCTCGCTATCCTCGTCGCTATCTTTGCCATCCTCATTTGCCTCCCCTTGCCATCCTCGTGACATCGCTTTCCTCATCGCTTCTATCGGGTGGGACTGGGGGGTTTCATAGAAACGAGTGAGAGGCGTGAATCGCCCCTCCGGGCCTCCCAGCCCCGTCTTAGGCTTGGGAGGCGCGAACCTCCCCTCCGACCCCCCAGCCCCATTCCAGGCTGGGGACTTTCGGTGACAACGAAACGCGTTTCGCGTAGATTAATAATTGCTGGTTATTAATCTACGTCGGGACCACTTCGCGTAGATGGGTGAATCTACGCAAAACACACTCCGCGTAGATGGGTAATTAGCGATGGTTGATCTATGTCGGGGACGCCAGCGCCTTGTGCTAGGACCTCCGTGAAAACGAGGAACGTGGATTGGGCCGCCAACCTACGGAACGCGGAATAACCGTTTTTCGGCCGTAAATTCAAAGCCGCTGGCGTGGCGTTTAAACCTGAGTTTTACTCAAACACCTCGCTCCTGAACTCCTCGCGAATTTCTCGCAGTCTCTTTTTCATCTTTTTGCGTGTCTCCAGGGAGGGCCCTTTCCTGCTTTTTTTATCAATCGGTGCGAGGCCGTGTCGAGCTCTGATAGCGGCCTTGAGCGCGTAGTATCTCTCTTGTTCCTGAAGTATTAGCGGAAACTCTTCGTCTGAGATATGCCCGTCCTGCAGAGCCTTAGAGACCAGCTTGCCGATCGAGTTTTTCTTACTCTCCGCTAAAACCATCGTGTCTTCGTGTTTAGCCACCTTGCTCGTAAGACCCCTAGCGACTACCCCCGCGCCCGCGCCCGCGCCCACGACACCGACCAGCCCAGCGACCCCTGCCAGCAGACCGCCGATCAGAACCCCTATCCCACTCAAAGAGACCCCCACCCCGGCGCAAGAAAGCGCCCCTGCAGTGATGCCGGATGTTACAGACACAGCATGGGTAACAGCAAAGGCGCGCTTATACTTCTTCCGCACCTGTCGATGATGCATTATCTCGTTGTCTAGAACCGCCTGAGTGTCACATATTTTCTGGAGTCGGAAGCTTTGCACGTCGCCGCCGATGCTTGCCGGAGCGGTAGGCGTCATGTGCGTACCCTTCGGGGGGCAGACGCTGGGAATCGAGGGGTATATGGCACCGCTGCTAACGTCGCTGTTTGCCATGCTTGTTATGTCGGACCTAGGTTAGCTCTAATACGAGGCGAACAGGCTTGCCCTTAAAGTCCACCCGTCTACCGCGGTCATCCCTGATCCATATTTGGATACTCGAGACATACTCAGAGGAAGATGCTGCGACACAAACGGGGATGTCGGGCCCATAGACGACTTTCTCGTGCGGCCTCCCGCGGGTTTCTAGGCAAGCGAGAACGTTTGAAGGCTCGTCTAAGGCGAGGCATTGCGTGCGGCCTACGATATCGCAGAAGATGTAGAGGGCCTCTATTTTCGGCAAAGTCACCTTAAGTGGGGCCCCCCAAGGGCAGTGCGAGGCCCCGCCCCCCCCCCCCCCCCCCCCAACTGATCGTCTTTAGCCTCTAGGCCAAATAGTGCGCAAAGCTCGGCATTCAGGAACGCAACGCCTTTGGACATGAGCACGATCTTCCCGGTGAGGGGATCCAGCTTCGCGGTCAGAATCTTGCTTTCAGCGCTGTTGATCGTTTCCACGATGGACTCGGCCGTGTCGTGCCCGGCTGGCAGAGTAGCGATGGGCGGGAGGGAGGCTACGGTCGTTATCTGATGCTCCCACTCGAGATTATACCAGCTGTTAAACAGCGAGGACTGCCTGAGCGCCACGAAGCGTGGGCGCCTTATCGACTGCTCGAAGAAGAGCGTCAGTTCGCCTACGGTGAACACAGCATGTAGGACCACCATTGTGTTGAACATAACCCGCCTTCGTGTTTAATAGGGCTGAGCATGGATTGGGAAGGCTGGCGGATGCTGAACGAGGAGGCGATTCCCCGAAGGAAGGAGGAGGAGACGAAGAAGGCGGCAGTTGCGGCGGGAGCCTCTATAGCCGAACAAGTCAAACGCGCAAAAACCGGTTTCCCTAGGTCTCTGACCCTCGCGCAAAAGCTGCTCTACGCCGTGCCCGCAACCCCCGTGGAGAGCACGGCCTCAGACATCACCCCACTACTCACGCAGCTAGAGATACACGTGGCTGAGGACAAATCATTCACGACTAGGGTCCGAGACATATTCAAAGAGAATGTCACGCACAAGTCCGCCAAGGAGTCTCGCCGGTGGCTATCGGAGCCTTCCTATGGGTACTGGCCTCAGCAACTCAACTTTGCGGTCTGGTGCGCAACCGCTGGATGCGGGGTGTCCCTAACCGACCCCGCTTTCGCCACGCTCCCCTCTGTCATCAGGGGATTTATAAGGTTTCAAGTCTACTTTACCACCAGGAGGATACTCTACGAGCTCGGCGCCCCTCTGCCTGGCGACAGCCCGTTCACGCAAAAAGGTGACCCCTACAAGAATGCCGTTTTCGAGCGTCTATGTATAGAGTTTGGTTTGCCGAGTAAGCCGGACTTCCAATGGAAAAGCGGGCGGAACCACGGGCTAGGCGACGTGTTTGTGTTCTACCCGAGGGAGGGGTATCGCAACGTGCACGTGATCCGTGGTTACGACACGGCGGCGGACGAGTACCCGAGCCACCTCAATCTGTTTAGCGAAGAAGGTGGGACGTACAATAGTGGGAAACAGGTGGGTTACATACGCAACGACGACCACGGGGGCGTGCAATATAGCTGGTTTGCGCCTCCCAAAGGTGAGGGGCTGACAAAAGCAGGGCTAGGAAGACTCGATCGCTCGGTCGAGGCGTTCGTCTACACAGTGCTTGGCGCGCAGGTAAACGTCCGTTCCTCTATCGCGGGGGCCGGTGGGCCGGCCATGGAGGCGCAGGCGGAGTTCACGAAGCTGCTTGAAGACGCGATCATAGAAAACGACATCGCTCAAAGCGTGCAAAGGTACCAGCTAGCCGTGCAGGAGGCCAAGGTGAGACTGATTCTTGCGGTTGCACCAGGAGTGTGGCTGATGCCGAGCGTTCTGGTGATAAACACGCAAAGCGTCGTGGGCTACAACAATAAGCTGCAGAAAGCCACAGACTCCATGACGCTCGACGCAAACGCGATCAACACCGAGACAAAGCCAGTCGGTGCTCATAACATGGCCGGTGGGTATCCTAGGGTGCAACACGTGACTGACCCTGGGATCGACCGCGTGCCGTTGTGGCGGCGAAGCAAGGCTTCCGCCCCTGCAAAAGTGCACGCAGAGGGCGCGGCCCCTGCCCCCTCTCTACGTACGCACGCTGCGCATAGCATGACTGCCGCCGGACCGGGCGAAAAAAGTGACCACACCGCCCTACGCCCACCGGCGTATTACTTGTTCCGATGACTGCTTTGCATTCGACGAACCAAGAACGCGGCTACGGCTAGAATGAGCAGCCACGCGTTTTCGCCAAGGAATTTCACCGCTTCTCCTGCAGCCTTAAACACGAAGTTCGCGATGCTGCCTACTAGCCCAGGGAGAAGCTCGCCTAGCTTTTTCCCGATGGCCTTAAGCCCGTTACCGATCCCTCTGGCCACGGAGGAGAGCGACTTGCCGAACGACGTCACAATGGCCGCGATCGTCGTCGCTACGGCCAACCCGATAGCGGTGACGGTAAAGCCGTACTTTTTGAAGATGGCTTTGATGCGCTCTCTTAGCGGCTTTTGGTTCTCGAGCTCTCGGTTTTCGCGTTCTAGTTCGTCAATCTCGGACAGCCTCTCCTCTTTGCGCTCACGGGCCTCTTGGCGGCTACTCTCTGACGTGTTAGGGTCGTCGATGGTCTCCCTGTCTGTGGCTACCACCCCTTGCAGCTCTTGGACCCGTTCTGTGTTCTCCTGGATGACCGCGTCTATCTCTGCCACGGACCCCATCGCCAGCTTGAAGCCTCTCAGCTTTGCAACGTCCTGTCGGACGCCCCCGTCCTCATTGAACAGCTGTCTTGGTTTAGACCAACCTTCTTTGTCGAGGTTGCGAACCTGTATTAGCGTCTTTTCCCTCCGGTCTGACTGGAACCGTATCAGATTCTCGTTAAGGTCTGGGTATTCCTCCCTGAGGGACTGGAGACCGAGTCTTGTCGCCGCACCCTCTGTGATGAACGAGGTTTCAGCAATCGTTTGCGTTGCGCTTCGCGTAGCCATGCTATGCGCAGCATGCGTACGCGACGACGTGCTCGTCATTGGGATCGATTCCCCATCGTCGGGGTCAAACGGGATAAGGGGCGTCGTCTCGTCGTCCCGCGCTCCGCGATCGGCGGACGCACCCGGCAAGGTGTCTTCAATGTCGACGTCAACATCACCCATGATGCGTGCGCACAACTCGTGCTATGCTATAACAGTGTCTAACAGTCTCTAACAGTCCGCAGCATAGCCACGCGGCTTCGTACTTTATGTATACATACGCATACGATATATAATATACGTAATACGTAATGTCAGTCAGCGATAAACTTGACCCCCAACGAACACCCAGAACTCCTCTGGGGTTGAAAGCCGAGAGAACTGTTCACCGGGTCACTCTCAACCTGTCGACGGCCTCCCCAGGCGAGACGCTATATGTGGCGGTCCCAGAGCTATCGGAAGGCGTTACGCTCGTGCCTGGCTCCTTGAGGGTCGGTCTCGATCTCTCCATCTCAAACCATGCAAATAATACCTACGTGAACAACGTCGGCCGAAATCTCGTGAGCCGCCTGAAAGTCACGTTTGCAGGAGAAACGTTCCAGGACACCAACCGCTACAGCGTCTTCAAGACGTATGAGGAGCTGGAGCAGGGCATACAGTCAGAAAACATGCGCAAGCGTCGCTTCAAGGCTGGCGATAAAGCGACTAGTAACGCCAAGGAGAACGCTCTAAACGCCGCCCACGGGGTGAGGTACACCATCCCGCTAGACCATTCTCTGCTGACGGACCACGGCGTGCTGTACCCAAGGGCGCTCTCCGAGGCGCTGCTCTTCGAGATCACGTTCGCAACGGTTGACCAGGTAATAGTCGGAAGCGATGCTACCAAATTATCCTATGGCATCAAAAATCTAGAGCTGGAATACGAAAGCCTGAGGGACGACAACCTTGCCCGGTCTGCAGCCGCCGCCTACCAAAACGGCACAACGTTCTTCTACGAGCAAGTGAACCTTCACAAGACCTTCCATATTAGCAAAGGGACGGACAGCATAATCAACGAGAGTGTCAACCTGCCGCGAAGGTCTATGAGTGGTCTGTTGCTCCTCTTTGTGAAGCCATACACGGCAGGGGCTCGCGTCTCTGAGAAGTTCGTGTACCCCGACATCAAGAGCGTTCGCGTTACAATCGACGGCATGCCAAACAAGGTCTTCAGCCAGGGTACCGTAAACTGTCACGTGTTTGTGGTGGCCGACGCCCATATGGACCTTATGAACGGACAGCTAGAGTCCATACAATACTGAGCACAGACGCCGAAACGTGTTTCTGCGCGAAGCGCTGCGGCAGCGCGGTATGGACCCGAAAAACTTCCCATTTAACGCTCTCATCGTGGGCCCGACGTCATGCGGGGAGACCCAATTCGTAGTGGACCGGCTGCGCGGCCCTTTCCGGGGCAAGTTCGACTACATCGTACTCATGTGCCCTACCTTTGTCTACAACAAAACATACAACGGGTTCGGCGAGGGCGACAATCGTCTGTTTGTCATCGCACCTGAGGCGGGTCAGATCGACATACTGCTGAGATTTTTCTCCGCTCTCTTCGAAGGCACTAATACGCTAATCATACTCGACGACTGTGCGGCCTCGAAAGACGTAAAGAGGCGCTCTGACCAGCTCGTCAACTTGGCGTTCAGCGCGCGCCACGTGGGTATTAGCGTGTGGGTGATCACGCAGCAGCTCACCAGCATCACGAAGTCGTTCCGTGAGAACATCGCGGCCTTGGTGGTCTTCTATACCCCGAGCAAGGCGGACATGAAAGCTATCCTGCATGACTACGGCGCGGAGCTCTCAGAATAGAAGATGAAAGAGTACATGAAGGCCCTCAAGACGAAAACGTTCTCGAAGTTAGAGTTTTGCTTGCGTCACCCTTATGCCATCGCCCTAGTTGAACGGTAAGCGCAGTAAACCAACGCCCACGTATGCCCTAGGGCATAACGCATTGATCACACGTGTTGCACCTTAGCCACGGCAGGGAGTGAATGATGAGCGACGAATACTTTGAGAGTCTTCTTGAGGGGGGCGCCGCCGGCCTCCCGGCCGTCGAGTCGTTGGATTGCTCGACGCATTCTGCCGGAACGGCAACCGGAGGTGAGCAAACTGAGGTAGCAGACGCGAGGGAGAAACTCGCGATTCTAGTAGCTTTGGGGAAGTCGAGAGAAATGGTAGGCAAGGCCCTGACTCACGACGACGTCAAACGCATGAGCGCCGAGGAGGTGAGGAAGTACGAGAAGCGATACGAGACCGCTCTAGCCAGCCGGACTACAGACGCCCTGGCAGACAGCTTTCTGAAGCTTACGACCAAGCTAGTAGGCATGGCGCTGCCGATAGACAGTGTGGTCGATCTTCACAATGACCTAGTGTCCAACTACATCATCAACAACGAGCTCCGCACATTGTGCGGAAGCCTGTCTCTACGCTGCGGTCGTTTGATGGCTTTAGCCGTCGGGGCGTTACACGTAGCACGTCATGTGAACACCGCCGGAACGGCAAGCGCTGACGCGCGGTGTCAACACAAGGTAGCAGTCGCGGACTTACCAGTGGTTTGCCCACAAACGCACAGTGGCGAGTCTGCGACTGCTACCTCGTGTTGACGTTCATTTGAAAGCTTGTCACTTCTTCAGCAACCAAGTAGTTGTGTCACAAATGGAGGAACCTCAAGGAAGTACTAGTGCCCAGCGACCCAACAGGTCAGCGGAACCTGACAAACAAGCTACTCATGAACCTGCACGTACGCCTTCGGCGTTGGCGGAGAGAATCACGAGCCCCGAACCACCCGCGACCCGACCTAAACACCCTGGGCGAGTCGAAGCTGGAAGGCGCTTGGCAGAGTGGAACCGACTTAACAGAGCGAAAAAAGAGACGCTTCGTGTCGTGCAACACGTTGGGTCGCCGGTCGGTAGCGAGCCGCAGGGACGCGAGGGCTTGCGCGCGCGCGCCGAAGATGCCGCGCGAAGCGCAGGCATGCCTTCGGCACACGCACCAGTCCCGGAAAGCAACTCTGCCTGGTCGGCTAGCTCGGTTATCGGGGTCGCTGGTCTTTTAGTGTCATTGATCGGCCTCTACGTAGGCGGGAGCTAGCTGCCGCATTCACTCGTACACCAGCTGTTAACCAGCGAGCTACCGATCCGCATGTAGCGGCCGACGACGTGACTCCGCCCGCAAGGCCTCCGCTGGCGGCCGCACAGCAGACCAAGGATCGACCGCTTGCCGTTCCGGCGACAGCGCTTCGCGCTCCGCTCCTCTTCGCAGCCCGTCGGGGGCTACACACAGACACCCCCTCCTCCGACTACCTACGCCCACTTCTCGGAGCAGATACCAAACCACCAGTATCCACCAGTCGGACCTGCTATTCTTGCCAACCGACCGCGGGTACAAGTATACCATGACTGTCGTTGACGTTGCTTCGCGATATAAAGCCGCCCGCCCACTGAGGACTAAGAGCGCGGCCGTCGTCTCCCGCGAACTCGCTGACATCTATGCAGAGGGACCTCCGGCACGGAGTTCAAGGGTGCTACCACAAAGCTCCTAACAGACCACGGGGTGGAGGTCCGACGGGCTGAGCCAGGGCACCACAGGAGCCAAGCTTTCGCCGAGTCTTTCCATCGCTGGCTGGCACAGCGCCTATTTCGTGCGCAGTACTCGAAGGAGCTTGCATCCGGCGAGACAAACCGCGAGTGGGTTACTGCTTTGCCAATCGTCATCTCGGACATAAACGCAACGAATACTCGCATGACTGGCTTTGCGCCTAAAGACGCCATAAAGCTGAGGCGCGTGCCTCTCAAAGCCGAAAAGCCCCCTTAGAGGTCCCCTTAGAGGTAGGAACGGAGGTGTACATCGCCGTAAACGAGGAAGACCTTCAGGACAAGGGCCGACGGCGAGCGACGGATCCGTGGTGGACAAGCAAGGCATACCCAATACAAAAGAGGGTCATGGAGCCTGGACAGCCAGTGTTGTATTACACGGCGTACTCTAAGCACGGTTTCACGCGTTCGTAGTTGCGTAGCGTGACGCTAGCGCCACGCTAGCGTGGTCAGCGCTTGTGCCTTCTATTGCAGCTAAGGCACGTGAGTCTGACATTCCACTTGTAGTGACCCTGACCGTCGTCCAGCCGGTCGATACTGAAGCATTGGGGATGACTCTTGGTGTACCCCTGAAGCAGAAGCTGAGTGCCACAGACCGTGCACTTCTTTTCCGCGTCAGCAATCATGCCGAGTACGTGGTCTACCGTCAGAACGTGGTGCGGTCCCGTGTACTTTGTGCGACCCTTTTGCCTGTCGTCTATAGCGTATCGCTTGATTCGCGCTATAATGAGCCCTTCTCTGGGCGTAGCCTGCAGTCCTGTTGGAACCAAGGGGGTGTCATCGGGGGGGATCACGCGGACTATCTGGTCGGCGCGCCGCACGCGGGAGATGCCGGTGTATACAGCATTTGTGATCCAGCCCTCTAAGCTGTGGTCTATGATAAACAGACGTCTTGGAGTCTGAATAGTCTTGCCCTGCACCCGCTGGACTGTCCCCCAGCCCGCGTATTTCCACTCGAGGGGAAGCCCGTTAAGGACCGCGTCGAGAGGAACCTCGACTACCGTGCCTTTGTACGCGTCGACCTTCTCACCCCTTTTGCCTGGCACGGGCACCGGCCGCCCTTGCTTGCGATAACGATGCGCGACGCTAGGATCGGGGTCAAAGCGGATGGTTGCTGGCAGTCGGGGGTAGTTTTTCCTGTGGTGCTCTACCAATCGCTGCTGAACAAGGTCGGGCACACCCACATATCGCTTGGGTGGGCCTGCTTGATCGCCGCGTCCAACGCCACCCCATCCCACTCCTCTCGAAACACCTCAAGCTGTTGGGAATCTGGCTGACACCAAATCCGGCCCTTTATGTCGTGGAGCCTGGAGCCTGGAATTTCCTGGTGACAATACGGCTTTAATCTACGCGAAACGCGTTTCGTTGTCACCGAAAGTCCCCAGCCTGGAATGGGGCTGGGGGGTCGGAGGGGAGGTTCGCGCCTCCCAAGCCTAAGACGGGGCTGGCTATCACTTTAGCTTCAGCTTTCGAAAAATTCCTCGCACATGCTTTGCACCCGTCGGCTTTCTCAATTATTTTCTTCTCCAACACCATCAAATCGTATAGTCGGGATCGCTCATCAACAAATTTTCCTTTTGAAGGATTCATCACTTTCTCCGGGTTTTTGCATTTTTTGTAGGCTTCGTTCATGATGTTCATGTAATATTTCGCTCTGTCTGATTGGCAATATATCCGAGTCGCACTCTTTGAATCTCCTGGAGTGGAGCTTGTGCCTTGCTGTATCAATCATTTTCGATTTCGTTTTCATTTAATAGCTTTCGATACAATAAAAGTCAATATTATTTTCCTGAACAGTTAAGTATTTTAAACAAATCAACTAAAAATATTTTGTAAAAGTAGAAGTGCCATACATTTATTCTTTTCCTGTCGATATTATTACATTTGCTCGGTATTTATATGTTAAACTCAATAAAAGAAGAGTAAAAAACAAGATTGTGCAACATACGGGCAACAGACGAGGTGCAGTTGAAATAAATTTTGGTTGGAGGAGGGGGAGGTGGTCATGTGCAAAAATAAAATAACGAATGGTCCCTTATGGCCATGATGAAAAAGCTTAATTGAGGTTTCTTACGATTCACAGGCTCATAAAATGCCAAACTCGCAGTTCTTAAATCGTTTATTGATTCAACTGACGAAAAGGTACCGTCCCAGGTTTGCAAATATGCTTACTACAGTGACAAAGAAACTTGAGTTCTTATTGTAAAGATAGTTGCGCGAAGGTTGGGTGAAGTACTCTTCAGCCAACAGTGCTATGTAGATGAACAGGAACAGACTTCCAAACATTGCGAGCACGATAATGATGCGGCAGGAGCCGGACATGTCGCAAAGTAGAAGCTGGAAGCTATCATCTAGCTTTGAATGAGAAACTTCTGACGCTTGAAGTTCTACTTGAATTCCAGCGTCGGATAATTCTATTGAGGTGTGCGTATCGTCTAGAAACGAATGGCTATCCTCGCCACTGCCATCATCATGTGATACGTCACTTGTTGAGGAAGAGGTCACGCTGCTCGGCGGTGTGACATCTTTGCGTGGATCTTCTTCTGTTATTCTTACACTTTCCAAAGTGGCAACATCATGTTTAGTTTGTCTTTTCAGAGCATCATGGTAAGGAAGTGACATATTAGGCAAGCTGCTGCCTCTTCTGACACTACTGCACTTAACACATCCAGTTGTGGCCGCTTCTCGGCTCATATCCCTAAAATACCTCTTCTCTTCTCTCATCTGCATATGAGCAATAACTTCAAGCATCTCCTTTAAGTGCTCTTCCAGTACCTTCTCGTGAGATTCAAGTCGCTTCTGACTGTTTGCCATGGAGCGAATTCTTTTGTAAATGCTCTCTAGGTCAACCGTTGCTCCGCTCATTCTCCTCTCCATGTTTTCTATAGAGGAATTAAGTCTTTGGATGTTTTCCAGCAGAATGTCTAAGCGCTTTTCAAGCTCTTTCGTGTCTTTATTTTTCTTGGGGTTTTGTTTCTGTGCAAGCTTCTCGACTCGCTGCTTCAGTATTTTGTTCATTTCTTGCGCATGTGCAATGTGGTCTTCCTTCTCCTGCAGTAGTTGTTGTAAGTAGTGCGCATGCTCCTCCATACTTGTCTTCTCTTCTTCAAGACGGGCGTTTGCCTTTTGCAACTCGAGCCATTTGTTTTCAACTTTGAGAATCGAAAGACCTGGAGATTTAAAGATATTTCATTTTGCATTGTCAATTATAGAAGTATAAAGTAAATGTATAGAGGAAAATGGGGAATGGTCGAACGTGGAATGTGTAAGAGGATGTCGATGTTGCGAGATTTAGGGCGCGTTTTTTCCTGTCATTCTCGAATGTCATTCGAGACATTCTGCTACAGGTAGTAGAATGGGTGGAAGTGCATTCATTCCATTCGGAAATGGGAACGCGGGATAAATGAACGCGCGCTTTTTCTATTCTAATCATTCTCATTCCGGAATCACGAGTAAAAAAACGCGCCCTTAGTGTCGTTGTTGGTTGGTGGCTGGTAGTTGTGATGAAGTGTTGCTCTGCTTTACTACTTTTAATGATGATAATAGGCAACAGTTGTGAAGTGTAAGTAGTTAATGTTTAGTGATGATGTTTAGGGGTGGTATTTGTTTGTGGTTGCGATGATGATAGCCTACTAGTAGGCGTTTGTTGGTGTTTCCGCGAAGAAAACCATTTCGCTTCGAATGGCCGCCATTTTGAATTACGACCGCGCGCAAACTGTATGCCCCCTTCTCCACAGCTTTTGCCCTTTTGCCTCATACCCAGTTCGGGCGGCCATTCGAAGGAAAGTCCGGGTTTTCTTCGCGGAAACACGTACCAACAAACGCCTACTAGTAGGCTATGATAGTTATGATAGTTGTTATGATTATATGATAATAGCGAATAAGATGATTAAGAAGAATTTACAAAGAAAATAGAAAGGTATTAGAAGAAGAAGAAGAAGAAGAAGAAGAAGAAGAAGAAGAAGAAGAAGAAGAAGAAGAAGAAGAAAGAAGAAAAAGAAGAAAAAGAAGAAGAAGACAATTAAGAGGATGCAGAAAAAGGAGAAAGTATAGGTGTTGGCATGTTTCTTTACCTCCGTCTCACATTTCTAATCAGGAAAAATAGCACGGCAAATGATAGGATTTTAATGATAACTGACCTTCGTTGAACCATTTGCCGACCCACCAAGAGAACAGGGTGATTCTACTTGTAGCACCGACCAGCCACGTCCTTGGTAGACGAAACATGTTCGAGATGATATAAAAGACGACTGACTTGTCATTCTCTAGGCCTGCAACAAATAAAATACAATACCATAGTAGTTGTTTCGGCATTTATCTCTTATCTTATACTTTATCTAAGAAAGACTCTTAGTCTCTCTGATTGCACTATGATTTACGCAACGATAGTTTTGTCAGAATCGCAATAATATTCGAATCTCACACCAAGTACGGGGTACTGTCTATCTATGTAGACAATAACCCAGCTCCTTGAAACCGTCGGTAATTGGTAAGAGCACATAGAATTATACTGGCCCAGCAGTTTTATGCTTCCTAAAAACCAATCACGCGGCAATATAGCGAGGTGCTGGATAATCCTTTGGCCAGATTACTTGAGATACCTTATTGCTATCCAGGGGCAGATACAGGGGGGTGGATTGGTTGGATATCCACCCCCCTTTTTGAGTAAAAAAAAGAAAAGTTCTTTTTGGTTTGAAGAAAATAAATGTCTGAGGCACGGGAGGTACTGTCCATGTTCCTTCGCCTGCTTAAGTTTGCTGACGCGACAAATACAATACAGCTTGAAGTATCTTTAGATACTACTTACCAACCAAGAATCAGTTATACAGTAATCCGTCTATCTGGCCATTATCCACCCCCCCATTTTGAAATCCTGGATCCACCACCTCTGTCGAAACCCAGCGGGGTAGTCAGGATTTTTTTAACAGGAGGGGCCCAAAAGGGACTTTCAATGCATTTTCTCCTGTATTTTAGATAATGTCTCATACATTTACTGTATATTTGGCGACTAAAGGAAGGGGACCCTCCTCGCTTTGCCCCTGAAACCCTTTACCTGGAATAGTAGATGCTAGGTTGTTATTGGCTTGATGACACATTTGCTGTAAGTGTCTGCTGTGAGCTCGGCTTCTTGTCCTTTCTATGCATAGAGCTCGTCGCAGTTCGTCGATTTCCAGGCAAAGTACGTCATTCAGCGCAATCTGGGAATTACGCTCTTTCTGTAGCTCCTTCGCCATAGCTTCACGTTGGTTGAGAATCACCTATATAGGTAAAAGGGTATAGTAAGTGAATGATAAAATCATAAGACGGGTTGTAGACAGGATTTCCGTGTTTCTACCCACATGGATGATAAGCAACTCTAGCCCCAGTATTTTCCTAGTCTGGGAACCTCACCCCAAACACGCCACTATATCTAGAGATGGGATTACTTCCCTGACAGCATTTCGCGACCTTCGAAATCCATCCACATAAAATCAACTTTACACCAAGGCATGATGCTTCCAAGCCAAGCAATGTTTATATCTATCACGGGCGAGCACGCTGCATAACATAATACTCTTCATTATATGGATAGTAGTGTTTTACAGAAAACTAAAACACTCGTATTTTCCATATTTTCACTAGTGAATATGTGAAAAAGTTATGTACCGAAATGTCCCGGATGTACGCGCCCGTCAAATCAAAACAGCCTTCCCGTCCATTTTGATTTTCGATTCAGTTTGTCCATATAACAAAAAGAACATTATACGATGGCTTGAAGATATGAAGTTGATTTTCTCGTGGTAAAAAAATTTAACTCGTTCGCTCACTCGTAAAACATTTGTTTCCATCGCTCGAAAATAAGCTTCATATCTTCGCACCACCTCTCTCTCTCTCTCTCTCTCTCTCTCTCTCTCTCTCTCTCTCTCTCTCTCTCTCTCTCTCTCTCTCTCTCTCTCTCTCTCTCTCTCTCTCTCTCTATATATATATATATATATATATATATATATATATTAGCTTTTTAACTTATTTTATACTGAAGAAGGCCTAAGGGCCGAAACGTTTAGTAATTTTTTAATAATGTCTAAAAGTTGGGAATCGTAGCATCTTTCTTCACACTACTATATTTATATTTTCGCTACTGAGCCCTGGTATCTTGGATATATCCTTCTAGATAGACTGGCTGTTGGCTGACGGGAATTTTCACTCAAGTTTATATATATATATCGAATCCTGCATTCGATTGGCTAATGGAGCGGTCCGGAGATTCCTATATCTGCCATAGGTCCGAGAATGGAAAATTTTGCGCGCGCTGATCGCTCAAAGTATGTTTTCGCTGGCGCGCTGAAAAAAAAAATAATTAAATAAGGTCTTCGGCCTCGGTCAGTATTTTCAAGACCTCGGTCACGGTATTTCACGATACGGACCTCCCACCCGGCAAAATAACCCCTATGTATTTTCAGTGCACAATTCAGACCCGCTATTCTGAAAAATAACCTGGGAAGCTGTGAGTTGCTTTTGTAGGTCTTCTGATTGGTCGTTGCTTCCTGGTGTGTCATGGGATACGGCATTGTTGTCTGGACTGGTGGTCGTAGTAGAGATCTTCTGCGCACGCGCAGATGACGTCATTCTGTCGACATTATGCGAGCTGTTTTTTTATCAATGAAAAGATTGACGCACGTTTTCAACAATACCCTTATGTCCCTATATAATATTAGTTTATTTAATTTCAATAAAAATAATGAATAAGGTATTTAAATGAGTAGATTTAGATGGGGTTTAAAAGCAAACTACCAAAATGTCAAATGGTCAATTTTAGAATCGTATCTTATAGGTAGGGTACATTGGGTTTCTTTCATACATTAAAACTATGCAGGTCGTTTTCTTCATTTCTAAGGAAAGACGGAGAGTTCCCCTCTGGCTTGCCAAAAGTTTTTTTTCAAAAAACACCTGTTTCTTGTGCGTCGTGGGGGAAAGTGGTCATGAGATGTAGGATGTCTATAAATCGTCTTTTGCACTTTTGCACTTTACTCACCAGTATGACAGCATTCGACGATGAAAGTTGGATGAACGTGGCTAGACCTCTAATTTTTATATTAGCACTTATGACGTCATCAACATCATGAGCGCGCGAGAAACCGCTGGTCAAGTTAGCACACAAGGCTTGTTGACTTGAAAAAAATATTTATGCGCTGCTACAAATACAATACGGGCATTTTAGTTGCAAAAAAAGCTTACATTGTTGTACAGTAGAGTGTCAGCTTTGAATTCACTACAAAGTCTGAATTTTTGGTTTTAACGAGACTCTCATGACAATGATTTGTTTGGTTGAGACACGGGTTTATATTATACTAAAATAGACCACTTATGTCTTAAGTTTTCGAGAGAAAAATTGCTCTCTTTGCGTAACGTTTTTGATTGTTTGTAAGCTCAGTGGATCATGCACATGAAAAGGAGCCCCTGAACAAGACACCTGTTGTATGTTGTATGAAATATTCACACTAAAAACTAAAAGAAATTAGGATTAGTAAGGGTCCCTAAAAAAATAAAGCAATCATTAATGGTAATATTTTTTACTCGCTCATCAATTGTGAATGGACTTGACAAGATTTAGATTATAATCATTAAACATGTTTACGTTAAGAAAGCAATTTATCTTTATACTACAAAAATCAATATTTCTGTTGCCATAAATCGTGTAATGAAGGTAAGAATATAAAAATAATGTTGGACTAGTGTTGATAAAAGGAATTTGTCTTGTTTAGTATAAACAAAGCGAGGAACAACGAGAGCACCTGCAAATGATGTGCTAATGAAAACAACGACCTTCAAGTTCCAGAATCACTGCAATAAGTACAGTAAAAAGGCAGGAATACGCTTTATTCCTATTTTTATTGTAATTTCGAAACTGTGGATGTTAATCTGTACAGTCCTCGCATTCTCTGTCGTTCCATTCCAGTGGTTCAAGCTTGGGGTGCCGTCTTTCCCAGGGTACCTTTGCGCGCCGTGCGAGCTGTTTTCGCGGGTTTGCAAACCGTAAAACAGAGAGCAAACCACAGCGAAGGGAAAACCCAACCTTTTCCTCCCCAAAATGACTTCAGCAATGGTGAGTAAAAATCAAGATGACTACTAACGGAGTATACATATATTGGAATTTACAGGGTTTATGGTTCGATGTAAATATTGAAGTCTAACGTTTGCTTCCAGTCAATTTGACTGATGTCGTTCGGGACATCTTGCATTAAAAATGATTATTATTTTCAACCTGTAGGCTAGCCAGACTCTGTTATCATCTTTGTTTTACGTATCTACAAATGCTTAGTAGATCAGCCAGGCTAACTGCCAGTCCTGCGATGGATAGAAATTATATGCCTTCGACTTGCCGATTAAGCAGGTCGCACGCTTGTTTATTGTCCTAAAAAGTACTAGACTTGGGAGAGCATGTTTAGGGTGTATGGTTATTTATTTCCGATATAAAGTTTTGTCCACAGGTCCGTTTATGAACCACCTTAGTCTAGATCGGAGCCAACAATAAGTAACTTTATCTATAGCAATGTTTTATTCTGTTTTGTGGCTAAAGTTCACGTTGCTTGAATCAAAATTAGTGACGGTTCTTTGATAAATAGCTCAAGTTCACGATTGTCTTATCAATTTCATTTACAATTATGCAAGTCTGATAAACGTTTATTACCATGTAGATCGAGCGATTCTTTCTAGCATTGATAAAACTCTCCCATACCGATGGACGCAGCAAATGTAATTTTATACTATGGCGGTTAAGTGATTTTGTAACGTGTCAATAATTTCTTTGAGATTCATCGGAAGCTCTTGAATTGCTATGAATTATGAATTCATCGTAACATTGTTAGCCTCTGGGCGTAGACCAGTTCGATTTAAACACTAGAGCTATTGAACGAGAGAGAATTATAGCGCTTTTTAAAATGTTCCTCTGTTTATTTCTCGAAATGTTTGGTAACATGTGAGGTAATCGATGTTAGCTTAGGTAAAGGATTTATGAATAACGCTGCCTTCCTGTAACTCAAGAGTTTTGAAATGAAACTCTCGTTCTTATACTAGTAAATTAGGGACCGGAATTGGACGGAATAAATTACTCTTAGTCGATTCTTTGGAGCGCAAATTTTGACATTATGTTTAGAAGTTCTGTAGGTAATCGGTTTTGTTGATGTTTATAGGAAGGGTTTGCTAGACAATGGGTCACACTGGGGCTTTGGCTCGGAGGAAATAGGTTTAACAAGTACTTCATTTAAATTCAGTATGCACACTTTGCATAATTCTCATACAGTGGAACGATTTATAGACCCTAAAGTGCTCAAAGCAAATAAAAAAATCCAGGGACTTCGAAATTTTATTTCTTTACACACAATAGCATCTTCCTCGCAAAAGATGATACAATAAATATTTATTTGTTTTTTCTTTTATTGATTGTAAATGCAGAAATATATACAGACTTGTACTAGAACAATAGTAGCTCAAAAAACACTTAAAAATTATCAAGCAAGAAGTAATGATAGTTAGTCACTTAATGATAGTACTCTACTTTCTTTTCAAGTTTAAGAAATTTCAAATAAATGAGGTTTTTTGCTTTTTGTTCCACGTTTATCATACAGGTGGAAATAAATTATTTACGTAACATGCCTAAAAAGGGGATCCAGCCATATTTCAATTTCAAATAAACTGGATAAGACATACAGTAGTGGAAACCTGGTAAAGCCATACTTGATACAATAGTCTTCTCTGTATACCATATGGATTTCTTGTTGCACCAACTGTAAAATGTTTGGAAAATAATTGTGATTTTATATTATTCTCAATATAGCAATGGAATGTTTGGGTCTCTTGTCATATCCCTATATGTAGTATCCATGAAACAAGAAAATTCAAGAGTTTCAGTGTTTTGTGATGAACATGATGATAAATGAATGTGACTATAAATCACCAGTGAATTTAGCTTTTAGCTAGAAATTAGCTTTGTAGACATGGGGTGCGTATGGGTTACTGAGAAACCACTCACAACAAATAAATGCAATTTAAAATCAATCAGGTCCATAAAGGCATGTACCCCCCCCTCCCCCCCTTTTATAAGATTTCCTCTTCCTCTTAAAGAGCTCCTGGGTTTCCACTTGTAAAACTACCCATCTTAGCCTACTTACAATGCGATGAAGCATTAGTAAGGGAGTGTTCATTGTAAAAAAAGTGAAAGATTTTTTTCTTCCATTTAAAGTTTTGTTTTCTTAATTACCTTTCAGGCGCAGAAGGATCGTATTTTGATCAAGGGTGGAACCATTGTAAATGATGACCAAATGTTTGAGGCTGATGTCTACATTGAGAATGGTCTGATCAAGTAGGTTTTCTCATACTATTATCTGCACTTTCCTCTTAAACCATCTCATTTTATTTGAGAATGAGTCCCCACAACAAAGCAGTGGAGGTAAGAGAGTAGGAAATTTTTAACCATTAAGTACTTCAATTATCTACACAGTATTTTGGTAATCACCAATGAGATACTATATTATACATGTAATATGCTCTCTAAGCATTTGCTGATGTTTAGCTCTTTATCTGTCCTTCAGGGAAATAAGCAAATCTGTCATTTGCCCTGGAGGTACAAAAGTCATTGATGCATCCAGAAAGCTCATCCTTCCAGGTTAGCTCATACCACGCACCATTTATACTTTGGGTGGTTCAGAGTCTAGATCCTTGTTTCTGACATTGTGCTTGTTGCGCCGTGGTAGGTGGTATTGACACCCACACCCACTTGCAGATGCCTTTCATGGGCACTACGGCTATTGATGACTTTTTTATTGGCACAAAGGCTGCCCTGGCAGGGGGAACAACCATGATCAGTAAGTCGGAACTCTCTTGACTTTCCTAGAATGTTTCATATGGTATTCTTATAGAAACTTTCAGTGTAGAAATTACCAAAAATGTGAAGAGAATGTTGCAATAATGTTACATTGTAGTAAAACACTTATATTAACTGGTATCACATATAATTTATTCTGTTTTGTTGAAAAACCATGGTCAATACAAGTCACAACTCTTGTTTTTCCCAGAACCACCTTCCTAGACTTTTCACAGTAAAAAGGTTTTTAATCTTTTAATAGAAGGTTTAAGTCTAGTGGAATGTTGCTCACACATGATTGATTGTGTTTTCAGTTGACTTTGTCATCCCAGCAAAAGGGGAATCATTGCTAGAGGCTTATGACAAGTGGAGAGGTTGGGCAGATGAGAAAGGTATTATGTCTTTGGAAAAAGAGGAATAAGTGTATAAAAATTTACTTGCACTAACGCATGTCTTTTGCTATCCATACAAACCGAATATCATTAGAAGAAGGTATAAAGAAATGACAAAATCTGTTAGTTCTGAAAGAATACAGACTTTTGTCTATCTGTTAATAAGGATTATTGGAGCTTTTTCTCATATTTTCATTTTTTATTTGGCTAGTGTACAGTGACTATGTTGGTCCCTGTTTTCACAAGGATTACTGGAGCTTTTTTGCATATATTTTTGTTCTGTTAGTGTGCTGTGACTATGGTTTCCATGTTGCTGTGACTTGGTGGAGTGAGGAAGTGGCAGAAGAAATGGAAATCCTTGTTAAAGAGAAAGGTAATGTGACTTCCAGGAAAAGAAATAAAATGATCATCTCTTGCTGTTTTTTAGACATAAAGCTAATAATCATACTCCTATTTATTTGATAGGTATCAACTCATTCAAGACTTTCATGGCATACAAGGATGTGATGATGATCAATGATGCTGAGGTATTTTTAAGTTTCCCTTCAATCCACTCCCTGGCCTGCAAAATCTTACAACAGCAAATATTCGCACAGTTTTTTTTGGCCCATTCTTTAGCTAAGGTTACCAAATTCCTCTAAAGCTAATAATATGTCAAAATTACAGGGCTTCTGGAATAACGTAGAAAAAAAATTGAAATTATGTGGGATTTTTTGCTAAATTACGCGCTAAATTATGCAGAAAATCAACGGTCATGCGCAAAATTACGCTGAATTGCACAATACATTCTTTACTGAATTATGCGCTAAATTACATGGAATATCAACTATTACGCCCCAAATTATGCGGAATTGCACATATTTCATGGAAAACAAACAATTAAGAGCTAAATTACTTCGAATTTCCAGCGAAAATATCTTAGGCGAGTTTCATTTGCTCCAGGCCTTCGCGGTTTAACAAATAACACCTAGTCTTTTTTGTTGTTTTCAAAATATCACATCTTTACAAAGAATATCTGTCTTTTTTACGAGAAATAGAGGTAAGACCCCTTAAAGAACACATTAGCTGTGTAATTAAATGATTGGCTTTCAAAATTAAGCCGAATTACGCAGGATTACACAGAAATTTGTGGATTACGCGGAGAAAGCCAAATTACTCGCTCCCGCACAAGCGCGTAATTCCAGAAGCCCCAAGATTATAAAAAAACACTGAATATTGATTATGTATTAAAAAGACATCTACAATAGCTCAATTCTTATTGAAATTTATTTTCTGTGTTTTTTTTTTTAGTATTTACTGTACTGTTGTTGTTAAACTGTACTGACATGTTTTTTGTATTTTGTTAGATGATTAACTGTTACAAAAAGTGCAAGGAGATTGGAGCCATCGCCCAAGTCCATGCTGAGAATGGTGACTTGATTGATGAGGTACAGTTCATTCTAAGAATACAAGGTCTTTTTCAGACTAGATTATACCATATATACTGTATTCTGCTTTGCCTTTTCAATGTCCAAGTGTGCATATAATATTCAAAATTGGTGTGGTTTATTTGTCTGTAGGGTGCCAAAAAGATGATCGCTATGGGAATAACAGGCCCAGAGGGTCATGAGATGTGCCGGCCTGAGGAAGTTGAGGCTGAGGCCACACAGAGAGCAATTACTATTGCTAACCAGGTTAGCCATGTTTGAAGCCTGTGGCATTGTAAAATGTGTTATGAAAATTTTAATATGATTGTGATTGTGATTAAAGTAGAGATTTTTTTGTTAAAAAATTCTTTTTGATACATGATGCTGATACGTGATTTTCACAAAATAAGTAAAATTGTTGCTTCGTGGGTTGCTTCTGCATCATTCTGTTGTCTTCTTGAGTTCATTTTATACCTGTCCAATCTCCAGGTTAATTGCCCTCTGTATGTAGTCCATGTTATGAGCAAGAGTTCTGCTAAGGTGATCAGTGATGCTAGACGCCTTGGAAAAGTTGTAATAGGAGAACCCATTGCAGCTGGTCTTGGATGCGATGGTACCAACTACTGGCACAAATGCTGGAGACATGGTGCAGGTATTCCCACCTTTTCTATTCACCCTAGGGTTTTGAAAAATATCTTTGTCATGCATACAATACTTTACTGTGCATGTGATACACCGAATACGAAGTACTTTTTAATTGGAAGCATTTTTCCAACCTCCCTCCTAATGTAGACTTGCTAGTATAGTCACAAAACTGAAAGGCTGTGAATTGATAAGCCTATGTTCCAACATCAAGAACATGTAAATTGTGTCTTCTTGGTCCGGATATGGGTAATTTTATCTCCCCCTTGTTGAATATGACAGAATCCATTTTATGTGAAAACTTTAATTCTTGCCAGACCTGGCCTAGCTCTTCTTTCTGGTTTCTTATTATTGAGCTGCAAAACAAACTGAACCACCAAGTATTTTCCAACTGTTGCTGTATTTACTATTGTTGATTGCCACCCAAGCAGTATCTGTTCTTTGATTATTGTAGGCCATGTTATGGGTCCTCCACTCCGTCCAGACACATCTACTCCAGAACACCTTATGAATCTCTTGGCAAAGTAAGTATTTCTACTTTTTTGGTTCCAAAATTCATATTAATAATAATTCATGTTAATAAACAGCTTTGAGCAACCTCTATTTGAATCCAAACAATGACTTAATTCATCGTTTAGACAGGTACACACCTGAGTACTGTAAGTGTTTCTAAATGTGATGTTTTTTTTTTTTGCTCTTTTTTGTCTAGTGATGACCTTCAGTGCACAGGAACAGATAACTGCACATTTAGCTCAGAACAGAAAGCTCTTGGCAAGAATGACTTTCGCAAAATTCCAAATGGTGTTAACGGTAAGTGTTGATTGACTTAAAGTCAGGTTGTAGACTGAGGACTACTTCCAATGTTTACCCATATCAAGTGGACAAGATCAAGTTATCACTACCTTCTTGAGTAAACTATAGCATATTGCCCTTGCAGGCATTGAAGACAGAATGTCCGTAATCTGGGAAAAAGGCGTGGTGAGTAGTAGAATTAGTCAACCACCAGGTGTGATGATTATACACGCTCATTTGGGGATTTGTTTTGCAGCATGCAGGTAAAATGGATCCTTGCCGGTTTGTTGCTGTTACAAGTACAACTGCAGCCAAGATCTTCAATGTCTATCCCCAAAAGGTGATATTGTTTTTCCAGCCCAATGTTTCACAAATAGAATGTATTTTAAACTAGTTTATTTTTAACTCCTACATTTTTTTTGGAAAGTGCAATAGAGAACATTATTTTTACGGTCCAGCCAGTGTAATATGTTGTTGTTTACTCATAGGGTCGTATTGCCATCGGCTCTGATGCAGATATTGTGGTCTGGGATCCAGAAGCAACAAGAGTCATATCTGCCAAAACACACCATCAGGTAAACACACCATCAAGGTAAAATTTCCATCAGGTTAACAAATCATGGGAAAAAAACCCTTACTCAACATGGGTCCAGTAGGCACCAGACTGATCATCCAGCTTTCTCACTTTTTACATGTACTTATATGCAGACATGTTTCACATTTGTATAGCGCAAATTACCATCGCTAGACATGATCAAATGCATCCCTGCCAGTATTTTATGAAATATCCTTATTTCAACTGTTCTTCTTCTGTTGCCTTACTCAAGCCCTTGTATCTTCACAGGCTGTAGACTTCAACATATTCGAGGGAATGGAGTGCCATGGGGTGCCGGTGGTGACCATCAGCCAAGGCAAGGTCGTGTATGAAGGGGGCGAGGTAAGTGTGGAGCAAGCTGCTTTCTTTTCCAAACGACCCCGTGCAACGAAAAGTGATACAACCTTCTGATTGAAGGTGTTTGGATGTCGCAACTATCGTGTTAATTCCGTAATCTGATGCAAAATGTCATTAAAGTTAGTTTTTTTGCACCTGAAAACTAACTAAACTTGTTAACCATACCCAAGACTAGTAGTTATGATAATTTGTTCCTTGTGAGCTCCAATCGGTTTGTGGCTCTGGGTGGTCTATCCCTTTTTTTCTTGAAATATAATGAGATCTTGTATGTTTTTATATTGAGGTCCTGCTAGGTTTACGTGTTTTTTTGTTTCAGGCGGTTTAACCCCTACATTTACCCCTCTTTGGATTAGATTATTACGAGCTAGTGTCTAGTGAAAATTGCTTGTCTACCATGGCTTCAATGCTGTTTTTCTCTTCCTTTCCTTCCCTTCGATTATACTAAGATCTTGTGTCTAACATTTATTATGTTTTCCTTGCTAGTTCCATGTGGTCCGTGGCTCTGGCCGTTTCATACCCACACCTCCCTTCTCTCATTACATGTACAGCAGAATCCACACAAGAGACAAGGTAAAACCACATTTACCCGTTAAAATAGCTTCTCTCCAAAAACTGAAATTCGTCCGATATCTGCAATAGGAATAGGCTGAGAGAAAGAACAGCCAATTAACTGCAACAAAAGAGAAGCAACAAAGCTTTGTACTATAGCACCTCATTCCTTTTTGTCTGACTCGGCAAAATAAAATGGGATTCCGTAAGGCTTCAAACCAGGGCCTCACCGTTACGTTGCATTTAACAGAACTCTTCTATGCGATTCGGTAATAGTTTTGTTGACATCAAGTGCAACATCACACTAAAAAAATAAGGTTATCAGAAATCTTATTCATATCGTCCTCATATTATTTATATATTTCTGAAATACTTTCTTTTTTTTCTGAGTTTATGACATGTTGCATTTTTTATAACAACTACACCACTTACTACATCCAAACTCATAATCCTACTTAACACGTTTTTTTCTCTTATTGTTTAGAATTGCCAACCAAAAAAGGTTGATCGAGAACCTTACACTGGAAAAGTACTGACAATCGAACCTGACCCTAAGGCTGCGGTATTTACTTCGCCTGCTCAGCGGAGAATGAAGGAGCGAGAAGAAGTCAAGAAGAACCCACACAGAGATCTCCATCGCTCAGGCTTTGAGCTTTCAGGTATGCATAACACAGAGATCTCTATCGCCCATAATTTGAGCTATCAGGTACGCGTAACACAGAGATCCCCATCGCCGTACTTTGACCTATCAGGTGCTCATAACACAGAGATCTTCATCGTTCAGGCTTTGAGCTATCAGGTACGCGTAACACAGAGATATCCATCGCCCATAATTTGAGCTATCAGGTACGCGTAACACAGAGATCTCCATAGCCCATACTTTGAGCTATCAGGTAAGCTGCGCAAAGTGATCTCCATCGCTCAGGCATTGATCGGTCTGGTAAGCTTGTAGGGAGATTCTTCCCTACTGGAAAGGATTATCAAAGGACTTTTTGAATAACCAAAATGGAATTTATTTGGAATGTCCGATTCTCTTCGTGGAGTGGCATTTTATTTCTGGGATGACACAATTTCATATGTTCTCGCTCTAGTTTTTTATACACTTTAGATAACCGGATTTAAGTATTTGTATACGGACGATTATAAGTCCGACAAGATTATATTCCTTCCTTCCATTCATAGACTTCCACACTCACAAATTCACATAGAACAACCTAGACAATCTTTAGTCTTATCTAGAATGTGCATTACTTGTTTTAGGGAGGCAATTTGATGACGAACGGCCGTACCGACCATCCTCCCGAGTAGCCAAACCTCCCGGTGGTGCGTCTTCAATTGTATTCGATCAATAAGGCCCTGGTCACCGTGCCCTACTGACCTCAGCACCCCCTAGACATCTGTACGGAATCAAGGCAGTCTTGTTACAGTGTCACGCGCGCTACCATGGCAACCAAGACAAAAAAACAAATGTTGTTTCTGAAATGGCCACAAAGAACTTCTCTTGTGAACTTGTAGGGCAGCAATACTGGACTAAAGTTGCATGATACGATGTAGTGCATGGTGTTTTGGGACTTTATGACGTCCTCAATGTTGTACACTGATAGATAGACCCAAAGGTATGGTTTTGATGTCCTTGAGGAAATCATCTTATTGGTCATACTCCTTTTCTTGAATTATATTTTTTTGAATGTTTCTTAACCTTCTTGTATAACTTATCTTGTTTAGTTTTTTTTTTTAAGTAGTGACCCTGCTTTGGTTTTGTAGAGTGTCAAAATGTTTGCTTGAAAACTTTTACGAGAAGTATGTTCCATTGTCACTTCGTTTTTGCCACAACTATATATTAGCAGTTGCTGTTATTTGTATTATAATTATGTGAAGAAACACCTTTAGAATAATGTCATATGTAAATCTGTAAAAGGTTCTGCTCAAATTTGACAAGAGCAATAAACAACTGTTAAACTGATCTCTGTGACGTCGGAATTGTCGACTTTATATCTGGCGTTGATGTTACACAACTCGCAAATAGCCTATTCACAGTGCAAGCGTCCAAACAAGATCAATATGACAAGCATAACATTTCCCCTTCATTGATGCGTTATAGTCTTTAATGGAGTAAAAGCATTTTTAAAAGCATATATTTCCAAACAAATCAACGTAAAAATTGACATCTCCCTTGCATTTTTCCATTTTTAAAACATCTGAGCGTTTAATTAAGGACCACAGAATATGGGTTATCCATATCAGATGCCCTATATTCCCAAAGCCCAAAAAAGTATAGAAACCGTAGATTTGACAAATGATATTGTCAAATCGTTTGGCTACATTTACCCAATATCACTGACCGTCTATTCGTAGCGATATTTGGAATTAAAAAGCCCTGGAAATATAAAATTTCAGGAGAGTTGATTAGATGGTAGCTTTCATATTACCTGCCATCTAATTATAACACAACAGGTACATGAGTCCTAGGTACCAGACTTTACAATCGGCGACGCTACTTTGCAGCTTGTGGACTGCCTTAATGTCTGTCTCCCTTGCGATTTGCCACATTTGTCGACGGTAAGGGCATTAAGGAAAGAAGTGTCGCACAGTGAATGTAACAGCTTTATATTCCTGCATTTTTGGCTCAGCTATTAGCTACGTCTCAGCGAGCGTATCCTGTTGTTTGGTTGTGACATAGTACATTCCTTTCAACTGTTATCCACCCACACTATTCTATGCACAAGCAGTCTTTTTAAAAGTCCTTTAATTTCTTAAGCTTTGTGGAGAATACTAATATCCACCATCAATATTACCAGGCGCCGTTTTCATTAAGGAATTTTCCTTAAATACTAAGAGAACTATGTATGTTTTATTTGTGTTTTTCTTTGGAAAGTTCATAACATCTTCCAATTTGCCTTCAAGCGCGCCAGACGCCCCATTGAGAGTGGTGCCCCACAAATAACCAATACATCTACATCATTTGTTCTACGGACTTCAGTTCTTTTGCCAGATGGAGTCCAAACACGATCTAGATCCTCAGGTATCAGAGAACAGCTGCGATTCTGTGCACCGTAAAGACGCGAACATCGACAGCCTCACTCGACTGGTGACAGAGTTGAAAGCGAGCGTAGCGGAAAGAGATGGTAAAATTAACCATTTAAGAAAAGAGCGGGACGATGGTAGATTTCATATACAAAAACTAGAGAAAGAGAAGGAAACGCTTCACAGCAAGCTCTTGTACCAGCAGATGCGAGCAGAAACTCTGGAAAATGAAGTTGAACGAATAACGAGGTCTTCTTGTTATGACGGCAGTGAAGATGGTGAGTTCTTGTGAAAAGTTACTTTGCGCAAGGTCCGAGGGGGAGGGGGCATACGATGTTTAGAAATGCTCACTTTGTGTTCTAAAAGAAGAAAAACATTCAACACATCATCACAAAAATGAGCTACCTGCAAGCGAGGAGGAAAAATGCAACTTTGTCTTTATTCGTGATATTTACAATTGTAAAAAATGTGGCCACTGGATTAATAAACATTTCTTGCATAATCATTTTTCATTTCCATTATCTAATGATGACGTGTCAGTTGATGTCCAAAGTTCGGTAAGGATTCTAGGTTTCCTATCGTGTTAAGTATTATCCTTAATGACAATTACATTTCATACTTACTTTCAATGCAGAAATTGATGGAAGCAAAGCGTCACTGCATATACCAGAAGATGACTTGACAGATGCGGCCGTGACAATCACGCAACAACAAACTGAGGCTTTGACAGAAAACCACGCTCAATCATGTGCTGTTAGCGCAACTAAGGTAACGCAACAACTGCGTGACCCTGAGCTGAATGAACAAATCAAACGCTTGAAGCAACTATTAGACCTTCGAATGGACCAACACAGAAACCATCTGAGAACCTTCAAGGAGAACAGCGACAAAGCTCATGGTGTTTATGCAGAAAAACAGCTTGTCGCTATGGCAACTGTACAGCAGACTCTGGTTGGCTACCTGGAATGGGAAAGCCATGAGCTTGAGCATGCGCAGAAGACAGACGAGCTTGAGCATGCGCAGAAGACAGACGAGCTAGAGCATGCGCAGAAGACAGACGAGCTTACAGTGGCGCTGAGCAACATCGTAGATAGGTTACAACAGAGTCATGAACCGAAGCGAATCAAGTCAAGCAGGAAAGAGAAGACGTCTTTACCTTTAAAATTTATCGTTTTCATTCTTGCCCCTGTGTTACTAAGTGTTATGTGTTATTGTGCCTTTTTTTCTCATGCCCAAAATTAGCTGAGCAGTCTACAATACTAGGAACTGTCCGTCCCGTTATTGTCTGGACTTCGCGTATAATTTATTAGCTTAATGGAGCTCAAGGTTAGGTTGGCGGACGCGCCTGACAAACGTACTGCCAGTGAAATGTGATGATCATCATTTCACAAAAATGAAAACAATCCTTCGTCTTCTCTTACTGCACATTAATGAATGAGGTTCTCTGTAGCTTGAAGGTTAAAGGACAGGATCATAGCATGACCTCCCCCCACTTCGTGTTAGTGGCGTCTACCTCCCTTTAGAAGAAACTAAATTTTCCACTAACGGTCATCAAGGGAGGTGGTCTAGGTATCTATGTCTACGTAGCTTTTTAACCTAAAATAAATATTGTAATGTAATGAATCGTTTTCGAGGTATTCACCCCTCTGTAACAGACCAAGCGAAACCGATATTTTCGTCGGGTTTTGGGGAACTCACCGGGTTTGAAATTTCCACCGGATCAGCTTTTATTGATTACCCCCGGTCACTCAACTTACTCGTCGGGTAAGAAAGAAACTGTTCGGGTCTAAGCCTCCCCGGGTGCCGGGAACTAAGAGCTCGTCCGGTAGGGGGGGAATTTCCGTCGGGTCGGGTTTCGCCGAGTCTGTTACAGAGGGGTGTAGGTATGTTATTTAAAAATAGATTATAGCCTGCTACGTCTAGTGTGATTCCATCGTTAGCATAATATACAAATAAACACAACAGGAACATTCCATTATTAAGGGAGAGGAGAAAGCAACTTATTGTATTTAGTTACTTGTAATTTGGTGCCAGATGGTTTAAGATAATCTCATGCTTTCTAAAACTATATAAATTACTAGTGAAAGAAAAAGCGGCTTTAGTTTCAAATAGTGACCGCGTGTGAGCAGATAAAAAGTATAAAGAAAATATCTGGGAAGAACACAGTAAATTAACAAGTAAGTTAACAACTCGCGTTGTCTGGTTGTGTCGACGCTAGAAGTAGTGTCCGAACATACAAACATACTGTACTGTGTTGTCTCCTATATGAACACAAAAACATTCTGTTCTTCTTTACGTCTAGTATTTCTTACCTATGTCACCCAATTAAGGTTACGGGGTGCCTTGAAGTGAAAATTCTATCGAAAAAATATTTTTGCATCTTTAAATTCCCTACTACATTACCTTTATTATAGCAAAGAAAAATGTTTTGAATTTTATTATCTTCTCGATAATAAGGAAAAACGAACTTTGCTTGAAGACTTTGTGTAAGCATCTAGGTGTTTTAATCCTTTAAAATCCTCTTATCAATTCCTGGAACCCTGTGTTCCCTACATCCGGGACCATGGGTTATAGTTAATTAGCATACTGTTTTTACCCGTAAATCCCAAAAATTTCAAATTCAGTTCCTTCGTCTTGCGGAAAGTCCTATAAGCGTTCCGAAATATATAACCGATAGATAAAAGAAAACGACGGAAGTCTGCATTGGGTCGTCTCAAGAGTAAAACGAGCGTGAAGACTTCTAAATGAAAGATCTCGCTAAAAGCGAAAAGGACAATCTTCTTGTTGGCTTCTCTTGTATTAGTTTGTCCCTACAACCCGCTTCAAGGTTATCAGCGAAGAATACCTCATCGTTTCCAAAATCAAAACATTAAGACGAAATCATTGGTTACGATTTGTCTAGTACATGTCACAAAATCGCGAAAAACCTGCCCTATTTGCTACCGGTCTTAGCCGCGCTTTCCTGGTTTCGCGTGAGCGCGGCTTTTCCTTGTCTTCCCCATATGTGCAGGAATACTTGCTTGTCACTTGTCTTTCTTATGGCGAAATTCGAAACTCCCCGTAATGACTCGGTTTTATCGCCTCTTATTGGTCGGTCTGTTTATCTAGAGCTGATGATATGATCACCTCGTTGACTCAAGTAGGCGTGGCACTCTCCAAGAACTTTCAATCAAGATTTTCTCGGCTTTGAATTCGCGTGCATTTCTAAACTTCAAAACCCTATTGTGCGTAAAGTATACGAGCTATTACCGCAAAATTTGGCAACACGCTAGATTATTTTTTCAAGAGTGATACTGTGTTCAGTTGTTGAGAGATTTTGAGCGGATCGTATTTTATGTCCTCCGGTGTCGTATTACCTGGAAATTCTTTAGTCCTCTGACTTTGACTCAAATTTGCATAGGAACAAAGAAAAATATCTCAAAAGCCGAACACAGTTTGGTAGGTGTGTATATGGTGATTGACATAAGCCATAAAGCGTAAAGATCTGCCGGATAGTTAAGACATATTAGGGTTTTTAAGGGATGTGATAAGCTGAAAAAAAGCGCGTGATTAAAACCCGTTAAAAATAATTTAAGCATTATATCAAACCTAGAAACAAAAAGGATTATCGTGTTTCCCATTTGTAAAGCTTTACAATGATATGAGCATATTTGATTTAATCTGACGCGCGTATCAAAATTTTCCTCGACACTTTGGTTTTTCGGCTTCCCGCGGGCTAAAGGCACCCCGTAACCTCAATGCGCTTTTGGGGGGGGAGAGGGTTGGGGGGGGGGGGGGGGCTTCGGCTGTTGCCCCGAATTTTAAGTTGTACTCATTCCAGTTCATTTACAGTTGGGCAATACCGCGATTTCAGGTGAAGGTAATACCTCGATCTCCAGGGAGGGCAATACTTCGATTTCAAGTGAAGGTAATACCTCGATCTCCAGGGAGGGCATTACTTCGATTTCATGTGAAAATTTCAAGTGGAGGAAATACCTCGATCTCCAGGGAGGGCAATACTTCGATTCCAAGTGAAGGTAATACCTCGATCTCCAGGGAGGGCAATACTTCGATTTCAAGTGAAGGTAATACCTCGATCTCCAGGGAGGGCATTACTTCGATTTCATGTGAAAATTTCAAGTGGAGGAAATACCTCGATCTCCAGGGAGGGCAATACTTCGATTCCAAGTTAAGGTAATACCTCGATCTCCAGGAAGGGCAATACTTCGATTTCAAGTGAAGGAAATACTTCGATTTCAAGTGAAGGAAATACCTCGATCTCCAGGGAGGGCAATACTTCGATTCCAAGTTAAGGTAATACCTCGATCTCCAGGAAGGGCAATACTTCGATTTCAAGTGAAGGAAATACTTCGATTTCAAGTGAAGGAAATACTTCGATTTCAAGTGAAGGAAATACCTTGATCTCCAGGGAGGGCAATACTTCGATTTCAAGTGAAGGTAATACCTCGATCTCCAGGGAGGGCATTACTTCGATTTCAAGTGGGGCAATAAAAACCTCAATTTCTTGGGGGGCAATACCTCGCAGTGCCGCAGGAAGCTTTGAAATATTGAAGGGGCGCATTAAAGAAATATTGGTGGCACAGCAACGCCGCTACTGATCATTTCCGGGGAGGAAGGCACGTGACCCCTGCTACGGCCCTGACTCGATTTTAAGTGGGGGTAATACCTCGATTTCCAGTGGGCAATCCCTTGATTTGCAATGGGGGCAATACCTCGATTTGCAATGGGGGCAATACCTCGATTTGCAATGGGGGCAATACCTCCATAACCACTTCGATTTCCAGAGGGTAATACATCGATTCCAGTGGCGCTATACCTTAATTTCCAGTGGGAAGGGCAACGCCCCATTTTCTAGAGGGCAATACCTGGGATTCCAGAAGACAATACCTTGATTTCAAGTCGGGCAATACCTCGATTTCCAATGGGGATAATACTTCGACCATGGGGAGATACCCCAATATCCAGGAGATAACAAATTTTCTTGAGGGGCACAGTATTGAGTATCCTATGGAGATTCAGGGGTAGATAGGAGAGTTCTTCGATAGGGGTACGGATATCGAAGGCCTTTAGAAATTAGTAAACGAATACCCTTTGTGATATAACATGATTTATTTCGTTTATTTCACACACACAGTCTTGGTCAATTTTTTTTATATTTCATGTGTTCCACACAAAGAATTCTTAATAGACTCACTATTTTCATATTTGTATTCTTGGAGAATAGACTTATTACACAATTTTAGCTTCTGTTGTCATCAGTGCTCACAACGGGTGGGTGCTCGTTTTTTGTAGGGTCGTCGTGAAATGTAGGGGGGGGGGGGTTATTGTACGATGGCATGCCATATATTGAATGTAGTTTGTTAGTATTATGTATGTATTTAGGATGGTCGTGTTATATATTATCGTGGAATTTAAAGTCGTCTTCTGATGGTAATTCAAGGCTGGTCGAGTAATGCAAGGAGCCGGTGTGATGTAAGATGGTTAGGTTATATAGGTGATAGGTAATTCTATAGCTTATAATTGCCTGAATTAATTGTGCATATCGGGAACACTGTAATTGTTGTGTTAAGCCCCGTGCAAATAACCCCAACGTTTGCCAGGATTGGCACAGAATGGCGAAATGGCGTGCTGATGTTTTGCAGTGTTCGAACAGCCCCAACACCTGCAGGCGATTTACGTACTTTACTAACTTGGTGTCCGATTTGTGCCAATTCATCAGACTTCCTCCATCACAGCATCATAGCCGTAGCAGGCATCGAATATATATATTGGGGGCACGCGCCGCAACTGCCCACCCTCTGCTACGGCAACAGAACCAAATAGCAGTGTCCCGCTTTGTTGACTAGGGAATGACCAGGGAATGTTGGCGAAGTGCACGGGGCTTCAGACACTACTTAGGCAAAATACAAATTACTCTATCCTAGCGAAATTTAACTTTTCTACACGATTTCCTTACTTCGCAGTCTTGATTACTCTTACAGTCCGCACCACTAGAACTCTGGAAAGGAGACTGAACTACCTCTAGCATGGAGGACCACCACACTAACCCTTAAGTGTTTTAGCATTGCGAATATTTTAAGAAGATGGACGCAGTCCTTCACATTACTGACTCGGACTCAGCTCGAGATTTTCGGAAAACCGCATCGTTGAAGTTCCCATTGCCATTATGACCGTTCTTGTAATGGCCGTTCTTCCGATCACTTCCTTTAATATCCCTCATTGATATCAAAGCTGAACTCTGGCGTCGGCGGGCCTTTCTGCCAATAAGTTGAAAGAGCGCCACACGGAACTCTGGGATTTTAAAAGTGTAAATAATTGGGTTGACGAAACTATTAGTGTATTGCAATAGTTTGGTAAAGTACACAAACTTGTAGGGGACCTCTGTGCACAACGTGTCCTCAAATTTGCAGAACCGAAATGCCACATTCATGCAATAGAATGGTAGCCAAGTGACCACATAGATCAGAGTCACAATACATAGTGTCATAGCGAGTTTGCGGTCCTTCTCCATAGCTCGCTTGGACTTCTCGTGAATCCTCATTTTCACCTTGATTCCAATGCCTATGTACGCAATAATGATGACAGCAAGAGACAAGAAGGAACAGGTGGTGGTTGTGTTGAAGAACACTTCCTCCTTGATGACTCCTAAGGTGAACATTAGGCGGAAGGAGGCAAGCAGGCTAGCGAGCACCCATACTACCGTGATAACGATCGTATAAACGAAGGAAGGCGTCGTGTGGTGCCAGTTCGGTAGCGCCACAGAGTAAAGACGCTCAAGCGCGATAAACGCCAACGCAAAAATGGACGCGAAACCGGTAAACACGTCGAGTGTCAAAAAGATACCACGAATCACTTCTGATGAGTCTCTGTGATAGGTCACAAAATTATAAATATACATCGGGAGCGACAGGCAACCCACCATCATGTCCGCGATAGCGAGGCTGAGCAGAAAGTAGTTGGTGCGCTTGCGCATAAGTTTGCTGGTTGTGAATATCACTATGGCAACAGAGTTGCCGACAATAATCAGGATGGAGACGACCACGTAAGCGAAGCACCAGGCGATGATTTCCGCATCAGACATGGAGGAGTCCATCACGTGAACCGTGCTTCCATTCGTCGAGCTGTTGTGAGTGCTATTCAGTTTGCTGGAAAACATTGTACATCTAATATGTGATCTGTTGAATTAAAAAATATATATTTTAGCTGCATCGTGCATGTGAAATGTGTTCTGTTAAATCTAAAGTAACATTTTAGCCGTAAAACATATGTGATCTGTTGAACCTTAAGTAACATTTTAGCATTCTTGAAATCTATCGTGTGATGGTTTAGTGCTTACGGAAAAATATTCGCATCGCCTTAATTTTAAAAGCTAGTAGGTGAAGTTATACATCGTTTTATTTCTTTTTGTTTTACGCTGATACGTTTTGAGGGTAACAAATTTTAAAATCAATGTGGGCGAGATTTCGACAAATGCCGTTTTTACTTTTGCTGTTGTTATTATTATAATTATATATACATTTTGAGACTAATCGGTTAAGATCCATCGGGTAGAACTCTGCAAAGCAATACATGTTGAGATGGAAAATGCATGTATGGTGAGATCTTAAGTAGGTTGTTGCTGTTAAACGCTTGATCCAAGGTGCTTAAAGGCATTTCTGTTTGTGCAAAGTCTAAGTAGACAATTAAAAAGAACTGACAAGATTGCATTGGAACGCATCAAAATCGTTATAAACCATTCTCTTCAACGAAGTCTAGTACTCTAATATTTAAAACAGCTAGCTCAACGATCACACTAAAACGGCTAAAAAATCAAGTCGTCATATATTACGAGCGAGTCTAAATACATTTACTCCAGTCAGTCTCTCCCTCTTTTAAAATCTGACTTCACTCGTCCGTATTTCTCGCCACTCTAATTACGACCCTATTCGAACGGTGTATTCGATGAATAGAATAACATGCTGTGTTTACTTTTAGGAAGAAGAAAGTGGCATAGAGCTTAAAGTGATACAACAGGCACGCGAAGCCGTTAAGGTACACCGCTTTTTTGGTACAATTAGACTGTCGCATAACAAGACGTGAATAAAAATAATAATAAAGGATAAAAGGATTAAGCATAAAACCGAAGACAAATGAGGTCAGTATAAGTAAAACGAAGTTTTCATGAGCCACGCGTAAACAAAAAGAAAGGAAATGGAGACCACTTTTGCGTAGGCGTTTTTTTAATGGAAAAGAGAAAAAAAGGATAAACGTCGCAGGACTTAGATATCTTCCATCCACTTCATTTAGCTATCAAAGAGCGGAATACCAGCGAAAATACAATTGTAAATTTACAATAGTGAATATTGCTTTTAATAGGGACGCAGATCGAACCACCGGTAGTCTTTTGGAAAATAAAAAATTTAGAATAGAAAGTACGTGTCATTAAAGGTGAACAAAATATATATTCGGCAGGTGATCGAAGAGGCTAAAAAACTCCGCTCCGCTTATTCTAAAGCACAACAAATAAGCGGGCGGAATGCTTTGCATTTATACGCATTACAGCTGTCTTGGTGCCTACATCCCATAGTCTGTGAGGCAAGCAATAGATTTAGAACAATATATAAATGAACTTCTTCGAATCAAAGAAATACTCACAAATATACTGTTTTTGATGTTTTGGAAACAATTAGAACAGAAAATTGAAATTAAATGTAATAGCAATAGAAGCTAGAAGGTTCAAGGTTTCTTTATCAATCACAGTTTAAAATATATATATAAAAAACATTATATAAAATACATTTCTAAGGCCTGCTCACCAAAAATGTTTTGTCTATAAAACATACACTCTGGTATATGGTTAAGCGTATCACATCGAACAACCGCCAAACGCGGATAAGGACAGAATTTCGCATAGCATAATTGATAGCGGTAGATTGCAATACCACAACTCCTGTTACCGTATTCGGTACAAACTCTCAAGCGCTCTGGGGCAACACCTTCAACTCCAACCAATATCACACCAAAAATACTGTCCAAAAATGCAGTGTATTGTAATCAAATATCTTTAGCAAAGTGATTACGTATTCAATTATTAAAATGTTCTATAGTGTTTATTGCTAGGCATGGGGGTCACTCACCGACACAAACCGATATGGTTGGTCGACTTCCCTTGTTACACACCACCTCAATCTGTTTTGAAGGAGTACCTTGACCGAGCGCGGCAACGGACAAAATGAGAATATCCGAGGGACGCAAATAATAAAAACACTCAGCTGAATGCAAATTTGTAACCAGCCGGCTTTTTGCTGTTGACTAACGCAGTTCAGATATTTGTATTCACACGACGTCTGCGCACGATAAAGGCGATGATGAGAATGTAATGAAATAGTAACTTCAGGCTTATCACGTTACAGGGTAGTGACGACGAAAGAGCGGTGGCGGAGATCACATGACACGTGATCTACGGTAGCATCGGTAAACAACGAACCAGAGGGATCCCGAGATAACGATAGAGCGGAGGCGAAGATCGCATGACACGTGATCTACGGTAGCACGGGTAAGCGACGAAACCACAGGGGTCCCGAGATGACGAGAGAGAGGAGGAGGCGGGAAAAGTCCACGCAGCGGGGGCTCAGGGCACGCGATCTATAATAGCGCGAAAAAAAAAGAAAATGAATGAAGGAATGAATAAATAAATAAATAAAGCACCCGCCTTTTCCTCCTCCTCATTTCTTTGTAGTCTAGTACCCAGCACAGTGCATAAAAGACCTTAGAACCAATTCATCCGTCGCGCTTCTGACGTGCCGAATCTAATCATTTGGTTTGAACAGTTCGACGTCTGAATCGATTAAGTTCAGCATACACGCCAAAATTAGATTCGGCGCGGCGGGAGCGCGACGTATGAATCGGGCCTTACTTATTAAAGCCGCATTATCACCAGTTTACTTCCGGTCGATTACGTAACAATATCCAATTATTTTTAACGGAAAACGCGAAAAATATTTCAAAATATTGAAAGCAGTGTGTCTATTGGAAGTTTCTTTGAGGATGTGATTGATAATTTAGAGCGGATGGCCTGTTAAATATTTTGGATTCTAATAGATTCTTTTGTCTTTTAACGGTTGAGGTTTCCGTCGGAAGTAAACTGGTGACAATGCGGCTTTAAGGCCCAGAGCCAGAGGCTTAGCGAAAACGTATTTTCACAAGTACGCACAACGGCAAAGTTTTAGACAAAACCTTTTCCCTCAAAAGTATATAGTAACGTTAGGATGAATCGTGCCACTGCGAATTGTTACGGTCCTATCAGAAAGTTACCTGTGTGGCAAAACAAATGAGGAAAATTAGAAATCTAATTTACCTCGCTCTGGTTATTAAAAAAATGTCACCCCAAAGCGTTGCTTTGCGTTGTTTTGGCTTGCTAATCAACCAATGAGAGCGAGAGTAGCGCCCTAGCTGTGTCATAAAGTGTTGGATCTTTTCTGGAATTACATATTTAGCTCTGTTGTTTTCCCTGGTTTTCCGAACAATTTCGTTTTACAAACTGCGATCGGTTAAGCATTGACTAACATTTACAATTTTCTTATCATTTTGTAATTTCAAAGAGATCACAAGATGATGTCCTATTTCTTTATTAAAAAAATATCAATTATGGACGAATTCCATATCTCCGCGCGCCAGTGTTTAATATACTCTTTTTGTTTTATAAAAACGCATAGCCTGTGATTTCACCAAATTTTACAGTAAATTTTAATATATAATTAATTAGAAGAAGACCAGAAGAAGAAGGCCGAACCCCTGCCAGATCTCAAAGCGTGGGTTGTTGTCCTAGTAATCGTTCCCGATGAAAAGTGGATAAGTGGATGCACAGGCATAATGTTTATAATAACAACATAGAATATTCATAATTTCGTATAATTCTCTTGCAATACTTCAGAGTTATTATATCTTTATATACACTGAAGTTTAAGAACATCCTTAAGAACATTTTCAGCCTTAAAATGCCCAAAAAATAAGAACGGCCCAGCCTCAACTGAAATAAGTAATTTTATTTTAAAAAGTGTAGTGTTAGCACTGCTAGCAAACAGCAATCTTTTGCTAACTGCTTGGTTTATTTCATGTTCAACAACATATCAAACATTGATAAAAAGTGAGACTACCTAAGACTAGATCGGGACCTAAATGTGACATATACTCGAAGCTTGAAATACCGCGGTGATCCTAGAACCTAATCCCTCAGAACCGAATCAGAACTGAATCAGAACCTATAAACGGTCAGGAGGGGATACTTAAAAAAAAATTATAAAAATACCTTTTTAACGAGTAAAATCAGCTAGAATCGATGAAAATGCATTATATAAATATGGTTTCCTGAATTATTTATAGCAACTTGTAATTTGTGTGGATCCTAGACTAATTAATGTCTGATTAAATCCCTTGTCTGGTTTCTGGGTTTAGACTCTTGCAAATTTCTATGCAATCACAAGGAAATAGCAATAATATGCATTTCTAAAACGTTTCTATACCGAGTAAGAGCTTAGTTATTGCTAAGTTTTCAAACAGCAATCGTCTACTTTTGTACTTTTTGCGCCGACAGCTGCTATTTATACGAACAAAATCCAAATTCGATTCCCCGTATTTTTATTCAATTGTATTGAGCTATGTGTATGTGTAGTATCGCCTTTTGAATATTTACACTAGTGACGACAGAAATAGAAATTTAGCCTAAATCCGCTAAATAGCGCAAAAACCGTTGTTAAAATTTTTTTGACGTATTTCCAGCTATAGTCTTTAATTCTATGCAGAAAATAGCTAATTTTGATTTTTTTTTTTTACTAACAATTACTCCCCCCCCCCCCCCCCCCCCCCCCCCCCGCCATGCTATTAGGTTCTGCTTTGGTTCTGTTTAGGTTCCGGTTCGGTTCTGTTTAGGTTCTAAGAAATTTTAGGTTCTAGGATCACCGCGGTGCTTGAAGTAACACCTAAGCGATAGTGACGCAATTTGTGAGCAAAAATAGCACACTCGCGCTTGCGCAGAGAAATATTATATAAATATTTTTTGGAATAATTTTCTTCTTTCTGTCTACCGAAGGCTCTTATAACTTTAAACACCGAATTAACGTATTTCTATGTCTAGTTTGTTGTAGTTGTTGTTGTTGTTGTTTTGTTTTTACCAGCAAGAAATTTAATCCTCTTATACCTTCTCATAAAAATGGAGTTCTGGACATTTGAAGTAAAATAATGGAGTGACAGGTATTTTGCCGTAAATTACAGGTAAAGGTCACGGTAAAAGAACTAAGCATTTTTTAGGTCAGCGTAAGAAGAGAGGGCCATTTGTTAGAAAACCTCCACGGTTAAAATGTAACCCTCTAAAATACAGAATATTGTATTGTATTGTATTGTAATGGATTGTATTGTATTGTAAAGTTTGGTCATAGAGCAATGAGAACAAATGAAGTCACACATGGGATTTCAGAGGTTTCAAATAAAACAAATAGTACGTAGTGGGCTTCTCATAGCTCGAGTACCCACAAGCGTACTCTGAAACCTAGGATCGTGCAAGGACATATCCGTTGCTACGGCAAATGTGAGGCTATTCCGCTATTTATCTACACTCTTAAGAGGCGATTTTTGGTATGAATTCGGGTTCTTCCACACGACGGGGGATATTCACAGACAAAAGAATATATACACTTGGATTGTTAAATAAGATCGTTTAAACTCGTACTTAGTGTTCTTTTCTCGAAGTAAAAACTCATGTTTCGACCAATGATTACTTGAGGTTTGTGTTTTATTCTAGAGACTCTTTGTTAAAATTAAAAAGGACAATTAGTCGTAAAGCATTACGTTGAAGAAGTAAACAAAGAGCACTTGCATTCCGCTTTTATACTCACAAAAGATGTCGCTAGAATTTGAATATCAAAACAAGAAAAAATTGGTGAGGCACATCATCCGTATCGGAACATGATAAACATAGAGCTATAAACTGAGTTTGCATGTAGAGAATAGTGTGAGTACCTGGATAAACCTTGTTTTCTTGTTTTGGCCTCCGTATCATTGCTCGTGAGTCTAAAGAACGGATGTCAATTAGACGTCGTTTTCATCCCCCGAAGTCATACTCTCCTGGTCTTTTCGACACATAATTAAGTAGTAATTTTTATGCACTCCCGGAATATAATGTTTAAACCGTCACCTGGATCGAGGTATTCCTGATGTTATGATGTTTTATGCCCGACAAATTAGAAAAGGACATCCATCGCGGCAATCATGAATGGAACATGGACCTAATGCATTTTTAAATAGAACAAACAAATTTGAATTTCTATGGTTACTTAAAGATGTACAAACCATTTACAGCCCATTACTAAAACTGACGGTACATGACCAGAACAGCAACAGCCTATGATATGCCCACGTCAGCATAAAAAGACGAGATTCAAAAACTTGCAAAACTGTTAAATAAGTGATAACTGATAAATAAGCGCAATGCGAAAATCAGACTCTAAAACTATGAAAACATCGGATCGATGAAATGAACTAAATTACGATGTCAGAGACGCTCATAAAACATGGAAAATTAGCATTATTTGCTACCATCGGTTCAGAGAACATATGTCAATTGTATCCATGAAATATATTCATCTACCCTGGTTCCAGTGCCTTGAACGTCTCTCTATTTAGTGGCCAGCGGTACTACCTGGGTAGTATTTATCAGTCATCATCGCAAACATTTTTAGAAATGGTTGATCTTAGGTGCGGTTATAGACCATTATACACTCAGCTTTAATCATCTCATGAACTTAGTTGAACAGAGATAAATTAGCTTTTCGCGAAATCTGCATACATTTTTAATTAAAGCTTGAATTCCCGGATATCTGAAACAATCTGCTAGTTCGTTAAACGTAACCCACCAGATTGCTTAGAATATTGTAGCAATAAAAAAGTGAGTTTAGAATGAGATATACAGTAGTTAACATTTTATAGCGGGCCATCAGGATCATGCCATGAGCATAAGAAAGCTTTTGCTTTTGAGCAACTGCAAAGGAATATGAGAATGTTAAGTTTATTTTATTTGCCTGTTACCCGCTGTTTTTATTTTTTAATCCACATTAGCACCAAACACACATACATGGATTATAATGTATAAATACTCCCCCGAAAAGTATACAGCGTTGACGAAATTTTCAATCTAAAAATAAATTCTAACCCCCACGAAAATAAATACAGTAGAACTTACATAAACAGGACTAGATGAGACGGATTTTTGTCCGTCTATGCAAAATCCCTTATATTTTGTGGCGATTTGTAAGGAATTATAAGGGACCAGCAAACGCGAGGACTCCTAATATACGAGTCTCGTTTAGACGGGTTTATTGTAATATTAAAAGCATAAAGAAGATACGCGAAATTGTGATCATTTGTGGTAGAAATAGTAATGTGGACAGGTGTTAGACGTGCTAAGTGTTTACTTGTATTCTCGAGCAGTTACAATTTTACACTTGGCGCCAAAGTGGCAATACTATTAAGAAAAAAAACATTATTTTTAATTTTTTTTTTCTTTATCAAAAAAGTATCGTTCGGTTTTTTTCTTCAAATGATTTATATATTTTATATCTATTTTGGAGGTCTCCGTTGTCTGGTCGTTAGCATAATTTTCAATACATTACTTATTTACCGCACTCCCACAAACATTAACCGGCGACAAGGTATCTCGGCACTACGCACAAACTACCGCAAAAAGCTCACAGAGGACATAATGTGTTAAGATAGATCTTCCCTAGTAATCCAAGCAAACATTTTATCAATCTGTGCCGATTTAATCGATAAAAGTACTATATGAAGAGCCGAACGAAAAAGAAATACGTATTTACATGACATGATTGTGGAATGGTTGATTTTAAAGATTCAATTATTCCCTTTACACTATGGTTAATTGAGATCGCTTACAATATGAAGAAAAGTGTTCGTGTTTTTTTTTTCTAATTTCTATTATTATTAAAACCGGAAAGTACATCATCGCGCTTCGCGCAGCAAGACGGGTGTTCACAGTGTATTTCCGTATAATACACAAGCTTAACTGTTATCACAGTTTGTATTTATTAAGGATCTTAAAATAGCAAAATAAAGACAACATATGTTTATACCGTGTTCGCGAATAGTCACATGATCAAACTGGCACTCAACTGGCTTTCTGAATCTCAACCATAGCACAAAACAAATACTGGAACGTCCATTAAATAAAACAAAACGTAAATAGAATAAAAGAACGAGAGTTACGGCGTAAATCATCGCGGAAACTGAACAAGAGCAGTTACATGACTAACACAAATACAAAAGTTCCTGTAATAAGAATAATAAGTTAGGTATTATCAACAGGACAATGCTCTACGTACCTTCGTCTCCAAATAAGTGAGGGACTGTGAGCCAGTCGAGCTGAGATCTTCCCTTTCTCCTAGCTCAAGTATGAAAGCAGATCACGGAAGATTTCAAGAAGCTTGATCAAAACTATTCCCGGTAAAAGCAACCAATCCCTCGCGAGCCTCACATCGAGTAGTAATAAACAACCCACAGCTTGAGGTATCGGCACGGGAGGAAAGCTCGATACCTCACATTCAAGAAGCGGAGATCATTTATCACCACCGATCACCGATGCAAAGTTTGTAGTGCGATACACAGGGTGTTTTTCGTGCCGCGAGTACTCGCCTGCAGGTACCTTTCGTCTTATTGTCGTTAGTCCCGTTCAAAGAATCAACATCCGAAGGAGGAGTATAGTCCAAACATAAGTGTTTAGTATCTCCTGCGCATGTGCAGCTCGGCGATGCGTGACGGGGTGTTTATATAGTTTATGTTCAATTCAACGTCAATAATTTATTAGGTCATCTCTTGGTTTAGAGCTTTTTATGCCATACGTGATATTAGGAGTACACGTAACGGCAAATGTACGCGTTGAGCACTTACAACGACTAAGAGCGGTGGCGCGACATCACACGACTCGCTATTCATGAGTGCGAGATGTGATGAAAACAGTCCTGTTGTTGATGCTATTAGCTTAAATTATTAGTTAGAAATGTTAAATGTCATGCACGCCGAGTAATAGATAATTAGAACGATTTAAGCTTTGTTTTGGTAATGACAAACCTTGAGAAAAATAAAGTTGTTGACCTTCGAACATCCAAGGATCAAAAAAGCTGAACAAATACAGCATCATCGAAATACGTTTTCCGTGTATTTTTTATTCTGTTTATTTTTACAGTTGGCGATGCCCACAGACTAAAATGGTCTTCTCTATGATACTCAGACAAAGTATTTGCTATTTCTATGAATGGAACCCACACTCATATGAATAGTGCCAACACTCACAGGAAAATAAAGGTCATTTCTCGTTATCCATGACATAAAAAATGACCTGTGGATGGTTTCGGTTTTCAACGATTTATCAAGATTATGGAGTCGAGGTGGTAGACGGAACTTAGTACAAACCGCAGCCAAAACAAAAATGGAAACAAATCGCTCCATCTCCAGCCTGCCTTATTCTTCAATATTCAAAGTGGGCTGGCTGTGTCTTAATTGGAACCGTATATCCACACTGTGACGTAAGCTAGCTCGCCACACATCCACCGCAAAATAGACAAAGTGAAATGGATTTAAGTGCCATCCTAACGCTATTTACAAATACAATTCTTTCTCAAGAAATAGATAATAATAAGGGAGTGTTCATTAATTCGAAGGGGGGAGGGAAGATTTTTAATCAAGACACCTTAAAATTTCAGAGCCCCTCTTTCATTGTAAACATTTTTTTCGGTGCCCCGCTTTATAGAACCCCAAAATTTTCTTTCTTTTCCCCGTAGAGGACCTTTTTTTTTCGGAGACCCCCCCAATATCTCCCCCCTCCCCCACCCTCGGTGTATCTAATGAACACTCCCTAAAAATCACAAACTTGTTTCGTGAACACGCTTGAAAATCCTCCTGAAAATAAGCTTGACGGCCGCGCGGAACTCTGGTAGTTTAAGCGAGTATATAATTGGATTGATAAAACTGTTGCTATAGTGAAGCAGTTTAGTAAAGTATATGACGTCACTTGACACGTGACGTATTAGTGATTCCTGAAAATTGACAATAATATTCATCGTGTGGAAGGGTAACCACGTGACTACAAAGACAAGGGTGACGATAGCGAGGGCCATAGAGAGGTTGCGCTCATGGACTTGACCGCCGACCAATCGCTGGCTCGCCTTGCGTACCCAGCACTTCATCTTGATCCACACTGCGGTGTAGCTGACGCATATGATGACAACAGACAGGAAGGAGAGCACAGTCTGCGAGTACACGAAGATATCCTCGCGGAGGAGGCCGCCCACGTACGTCAGCAGGAACACACACGCGAGAACACACGCGAGACTCCACGAGGTCGTGACCAGCAGGAAGTAGAAGCGCTTGCGCAGTGCGCGATGCTCGAGAGGCCAAATAACGGCATGCACGTGTTCTAGCGAGATGGTGGCGAGTGTAAACATGGACGCGAAACCTGTGAATATATCTAAGGCGCGGTAGCAGGTAGAAAACAGCCGCTGGTCCGACACGCTCGCCAACGCGTTCCCGGACGGATAAATCAAAAACACGAACATGGGTAAGGCTACTGCGCCCACGAGCATGTCGGCGGCGCTAAGGCTGATCAGGAACAATCTTCGGGCTTTGTGCGCAAATTTAGCGTGAGTGAGGGCTGCCACCACAATGCTGTTCCCAATTATCGTAACTATGGCAACTACGATGTACGCCACGCACCAAGCAGTGGTATCCATGGAAACCAGTGATGTCTGCGTAGGTCCGGGTGATTCTGACAAGTTTACTGTCCGGGGTAGGGTGTGGCTTTTACCAGGCGAGTCGGTCATTTGGCTTGAATAAAAAAAAGTTATTTTATGTTGTTATCAAGCCTGAGTTATAAATGCTGGCCAAAAACGAGCCAAAAATATTCTTATGGTCAGGGGGAGGGAAGGTACTCTTATGGTTAGGGGAGAGGGGAGGGATTCTTATGGTCCGTGGAGGGGGCATTTTTATGGTCAGGGGGGAGGTGGTATTCCTATGGTCAGGGGGAGAGGGGAGGTATTCTTATGGTTAGGGTAGAGGGGAGGTATTCTTATGGTCCGTGGAGGGGGCATTTCTATGGTCAGGGGGGAGGGGAAGTATTCTTATGGTTAGGGTAGAGGGGAGGTATTCTTATGGTACGTGGAGGGGGCATTGCTATGGTCAGGGGGAAGAGGGTATTCCTATGGTCAGGGGGAGTGGGTATTCCTATGGTCAGGGGGGAGGGGAGGTATTCTTATGCTCAGGGGGGAGGGGGTATTCCTATGCTCAGGGGGGAGGGGGTATTCCTATGCTCAGGGGGGAGTGGGTATTCCTATGCTCAGGGGGGAGTGGGTATTCCTATGCTCAGGGGGGAGTGGGTATTCCTATGCTCAGGGGGGAGGTGGTATTCTTATGCTCAGGGGGGAGTGGGTATTCCTATGGTCAGGGGGGAGGTGAGGTATTCCTATGCTCAGGGGGGAGGGGGTATTCCTATGGTCGTGGGAGAAGAGGTATTCTTATGGTCTGGAAGGCACTCCTATCCGTATCCAACCGTATTTTGGAAGCCGTCGCTTAACTCCTGACTCGGCCAATTTCTTTTTTATAAACATATTCTGGAGGTACATCCCTATAGTTATTAAGCTGTGGTGTTGTGGAAACTTGATATTGACTTCTGGTGGTGTGTGGCTTGTAAGATAGATTTTGATTCAAGAATGGACTGTTGTCTTATTTGCAGTGATGTTATCGCCTTTGATCAGTGAAGCAGTGTCGATAGGGGAGGCTTAAAGCTGATCTTAAAGGGATTACCCATCATACTGTATTGGTGCAGACTCATTTAGTGGCATCCCCAGTGGCATCACGATTAGAGAGTGATTTATCATAAAGTAGTCAATCATCAACAAGGACTAGCATGCTGGTGTCTTTTAGGAATCAATAGCCTTTTTGGCATTTTCCAGTAAATAAGAAAATTTTCCAGTAAATAAGAAAGTACGGTGTGAAAATGTAACATTAAAGTAGAACAGCAACGACGACAATAGGAAAGACGTCAATAACAGCAACAACAATTACAAACAAAAACAGCAAAACAAAGACAATTATAGCTAATTGTATCAAAATAATGAAACTAAACGAATAAGCTACCGCAACAGCAACAACAAACAAAAATGAAAAACAGTTGTAAAACAGCAACTCTAATAAAACACTAAACGACACTGCAAGCAACAAAGCAGTATTCAGCCCACAAATCCGAATCTGCGAATAGAAGTTCGGTGTAAGGCCAACATGACAGTTGACCGCACCCTGCCCTCACTTCCTCTAGGGTTTGATCACATTGTTCGGCATAGAGAAAACCTAATGATCGGATGCCTCGCATAAAAACCCGTGGGTGTTCGTACAGCCGCGCGTATTTTGAGTACTCGCTGTCCGTATTTTAGGGCCCGTGCCCATATGCTAACCATCACTCTGCCATCAAATATACAAATGCCCAGCCCCCATTAACTGTTGCAAGTGCTTACCATTCAGTGACCCTTCACTCCCGAGACATATGTACGCGGGTGTCGCTACCAGGGGGCTAATGACAAACACGAAGCCACACCATGTTAGCGAAATTATAAATAATTATGTACATAGTCTTTCCAGGTCCACATGTTAGGCAGTTAACTGTTGTTCTCTACTAGAAGAAAAAGGCGTCTTTTGGCTAGCATATCACGATAAAATCATTCAATTCGTATTATTAGTGCGGGACAAAATTCTCATTCGTTTGATGCCAGTTGGATTAGATTCAGACAGATTTCACTATTAGTGGATCGTTCCCATTGATCTAACGGATCTAATTGTGTGGAAGGCATTTAGAATCTTCTCGTAAATTATATTGCAGAATAAGCGGGGATTATCCAGCATACTTACAATCGATTTTCAGCACAAAAAGAGGCTAATTGTCAGCTTCTGTAATGCGGTTAGCCGTGACTGGACGATAACAAGAAATACAAGTAAACGTACAATCAGATAAAGCAGATCAGGTTATTAACTCTCACACCTCTCTACAAACCCGCTGCCAAGAGAAAAACAAAGTATCTTGAATAGATAAATAATAACGTTTGTCAGCTCGCCAGAAATAGAACCGAACGGGTCCAAATCATTCCATGCGTACTAAACACTTTAGAGCCAATCAGAATGCATATTAAAAGACAATTTTTGTGTCTCGAGGGATCTCCTGATGGGGTACGTTACCGCAGTAATACGATTTGATTGATGGCATAGTCATTTCAGTTATTTTTCGTTATTTGATTAATCTGAACGACCAACTACATCACGCAAGCACCGAAATCGAGAATAGCATTCGTTCGAGGCTGGTTATCCCATATTGACATTGCTATAGATGTACAGCAAATACACGAGGGGCCGGATACAATGAGCCTGGATGACAGCCGAACTTTACACCGGGGCTAAAGTTCGGCTGTCAACGCAGCCTTAACATCTTTTTTTTTATCTCTGTCAGCTACCATAAATAAATCATAAATTTATTTTAATGACCAGATAACTGACTTTTGACACGAACAAACACAATTATCTTGAAAACATCTCGAACATACTTAAATTATATGACATCAAGTATTTAAAATGATTTATCTTACTCTTTTCTATGCATGAATTTAATATAAATGACTAAATACCTCTGTGATTATCGGATTGGTGGTACAAAAACATACAAAAATGCCAACAGTGACGTCACATTATTTAAAAGCATGTTTTCTGAGTCTTGCAAGCAAACATGCTAACAACAACCACAAATGCGTTATAGCAATGATGATTAACCCTATTCAGACTGAGCTATTTTGAGCTCTCTGTGACTGGGGGGGGGGGGGGGGGCTAAAAAGGCCTTCCCTCCGTATTTCATGGACCGCTTTGGCTATGACCATCAAACTTACAGACAACAATCACCAACATGCAAAAAATCGTCACGGCCTATTTTGGGTGTGGTCGAATCAATTATGACGTCACAATGACGTCATAAATACATTTTTAGCTATTCCTTTAAATATTGCCTAAATTATTGGGTTGAAATCATTTTACATCATTTAGATATGTCAAAATCAGCCTTTTAACGGCTTTACAATGTAAAAAGGCCATAAAAACGTTTATAATCATTTTTTTTGGGAAGAATTTACGCCATCTTGGGTCCGCCATCTTGGATCCTTATAATTTTTGCAAAAGAAGAAAAAAACTGTAATTATTCCAAAAAATAGTATTAGCATGCATTACTATTCATAGTAACGATAAATGCACAATATTAGCTTTTAAAGTGTAATCTAGTAGTCTAGTGAAATTTTAAACAACATGAGAGAGCAAAATTTACCCACCCCTCCCCCAAAATATCCGAGGTAAAAAATTCTAGCGCTGTTGTCAAACTTGTCATCTAAACAAACTTATAAAGTCGAAAGAGGCATCTAAATCTGAGAAACAGGGCCAAAATATAAAAAATTCACTACTTTTTAGTTTTTGGGAAACCTATGTGTGAAAAAAACGGTTGCCAGACTGAATAGAGTTGATGATAGTAAGCTAAGGGCGAATAAAGGAGGGAATATTGGGGAAACTAAACACGACGGGTCTATGCAACCTCGTCCCAGGGTCTTCTGGGTAATTTTCAATATGGTGTCTAGCTTAACTTCGTTCCCTGGGCCCTCTCCCTTTCCTGTCTTATGCGCATCCCGTCTGCGCATAGTTCTTTGTAAGTTAGAATGGAGCTAGCTATGAAAGGGAGAGGGCCCTGGGAACGAGGTTGGCGTCTAGCTGACGAAGACCGCCGGAGACCTGTTCATTTCCATATGTAGACCGTCTAGAGTATTTACCAGATCTTATGGCCGACAGAAATGAATTACGCCTGGTGACATGAGAGGAATGGAATCTTACATAAAACGGCAGTTATTATCGCTGTTTTGTTATCATTATCATCATCAAAAGGGGCCGATATTCTTACAGCGAGGTGTTGCTACACGCGGTACCATTCCCGCGAGCAAGAGACAATTCTAACTATGTCTTTTTTCTTATTATCTTGCAGTTGACATATAATATTATTAGTGGCACTGTTTCTATGACAACAATATATGACATCTTTGACGTCATTGTTGGCATGGTACCTTTAATATAGCATAAGTTTGCGAATGGACTTTTAATTAAAGTAATAATTTTTAAAAATATATTCCAAAAATAGTACTGATATGGGTAATCGAAAACAAAAAAAGTAGAGCTAATTGCCCGAGGATCGAACCTCCTCAGGTCAGAAGAAACGAGAAAATAAAATAGACCATACTTCCTGACATACGCTTAAGGAGATTAGATACAGTATCCCGAATGCCCAGCCATCCTGTCAATCACAACTCGTATCTTCTGCTAAGGGATCGGATCATCAAACTATTTGGCCATGCCATGTAGCTAGGGATGAACTTTATGAAAATGTAACATTTTTTTACATTGCTGTTCCTATGGTAACGGAAAGGTGAACCCGTTAAATTCCCTATTCGCGAAGTGCTGTTCGCTACACTGAAATTTTAACAAATAAGCTATAGGATATTGTACATCAGACCTTGGTCGACACTTAGAGGAAGTTTTATTAAAATCTATAAGAGGAATTCTGAGATGTTGGCGTTTCTTATTTTCAGTCACTCTGTTATTTACCTACTTTAAAATTCGCCAATGAAAAAAACCCCATATGCAAGCAAGGATTTCTATACCATTGTTATTTGGCTACCTCTTATTTCTAATAGCCTACCAGAAATGAAAACAATGTTGATCGTAAGTTTTAGGGGCCATTCCTAGGACTATTTAATGCTTTCAAAATGAAGAAATTGAACTTTTTTGCTTTTCTAGCCGCCACGTAAAATTTCGCCGATTAATTTTTTCGTTGTCCCGGGGGGACTCTCCAGAAAAGTAGACGGGAGTGCTCGACCTTTCTTTTAGGGTATAACATTCTTACCAAATGCTGTATTTTAAAGGGTGTTTTAGGATTTTTTTTCGATCCTGGTACCTTTTAGGGTGTATCACGCTAAATGATGGCCCAATCGCACGAAACGTGTTTTACAATAAACATGTCAACTGATCGGTTGATACTTCCGACTTTATTGTCGGTAACATAACAATACAGGATCCGTCAGCCATTTAAAACGAGCATTGTTTTTTTAAGCTCTCAGGGTTAAAAATTCCTTCGACCACACCCAATGTGCCTGAGGTACCCGCGCATCAATGGGGAGGCAATAGCCAGGACCCCAGTCCTGTATTCCCAGCCCGGTTACGCCACGCACAGCTTGCTGATATGTAGACTGTAAAATATGGAGGTCTTTTTCATGCTTGTGTCTCTAGGGAATTAGCCTGTTGTTATAGTAGTGTGGTAATTTCGTCATCATGCACAGAACGCTGCGACCTCGGCATAATAATATATTGCCGCCTTTAGCCTTGTTCTCCTGTGTTCAGTCGCGCACGTACATATCTTTCGTGCTCAGAAACAAGAAAAGTAAAATGAACTATGCTGAAATGTGCGCGATCTAAAAATGGTTCAAGTTCTCATTTTAGAAAAAAGTGGAATATTTAGGCGTTCATATTCTTACATTTCAATCGGGGGGGGGGGGTAGAAAATTGAAAATTGGAAATAATGAGATAGAGACCCGGAGAAAATGAATTTTAAAGTTAACCAAAACAATACAGAAATATGCAAGAATACAGAATATAGAGGAAGTCAAAGATTTTATTTATCTTTGATCAAAGGGTGGAATTAATTACATCACTTGCAGTGTAGGCTTTCACAGGCGAGGGGGGGTGGGGGGGTATTCCATATCAAACATATTCCCCACATATAGTGTCCTTCGTATGCATTGCCTTATATGGGCATTGATGCCCATATTTAGAAGAGCTAAAGTTTTCCCGCTCCCGGATCTCCACAAAACATGGTAAAAAATGCTGATTCCTGTCAATTTGAGACTTGCGGTCAAAATTGTTAAAAAAACTTGATCGCCTGGTCAAATCTTTTTCCATATCAAACATATTCCCCACGGATAGTGTCCTTCGTTTGCATTGCCTTACATGGACATTGATGCCCATATTTAGGAGAGCTAAAGTTTTTCCGCTCCCTGCTCTCCAGAAAATATGATGAAAAATGCTGATTCCTGTCAATCTGAAACGCGCTGTAAGAATTTGTCAAAAAATCCCTGATCGCTTGGTCAAATTTTTATCGCACTCATCTTGAAAAGACCTTAGACCCAGGCCTCCAAGAAATTGACCGAGCGGGTTTGAAGGTCACCCAAATATTGATATGTCACTGATCTTGAAAAGCCCTTAGACCCAGGCCTCCAAGAGTTCGGCTGAGTGGGTATGAAGGTCACCCAAATATTGATATGGTCATGCGAACTCAAACTGTATCTTAAGAAAAACAAGCTAAGACTTGACAAGACCCTAGTGATACCTTTCTTGCTCTATGGATGCGAGAAATTGAAGATGAACATGGCATACTTCGTTTCTGATGTCCTGGTAAGGTCAAAGCATCTGCTGGAAAGAGGTGGGATGAAGACACTAAGCGAAGATGATTGGCAATGTCCTGAGGCAAGATGGGGAAATTGACACCAGCGTAACACTGACGTGGGTACCCGAGGGAGAGGAAGACCAAGTACGACGGAGAGGATGACGATGTAAATAGAGAGAGGGGAGAAGTGGCTGGGACTCTTGGTTGGAGGGGCGAGCTATTTCAAAAAATAGGAGGTAATGGAGAAGTTCTCTGAAGGCCCCATGTGCCACAACGTAGGGGGACTGGACACGTGACAGACATTCGTAAGCTTTCTCGGTCATTTATTTTGTTATTAGATTAGTATTAAATCTTACTATGCTGCTATGTATGGTCAAACCCCAACCACATTCACAGCAAAAGAGTTAAGTCACCCGATAAAATAAAATTCTAGTTGGTTTTGATTATGTGATTGTTAAAGTCTGCCAGGCGCAAATGACATAACGGTGCCTCTACATCTACTCTATATAGGGCCTGTTTTTTTTTAAACGTGAGTCTAGAATTTCGTGGCATACGACTGTTTATTGTTGTTGAGATGTATTTCTTGAGCTCCCCTATATATCTTCGCATTCCGTTTTTATAAGTATTCAGTGTTATATGCCTTGGATTTAAGTGACTTGCTCTTAATCCTCTCAGTACATGTTCTACGTGCTGTCGCTACTACGTATACATACTTACATACATTTTATTCATTTTACTTACATTTTATTCATTTCACCTTAAAGTCCTCAGTCCTTTGAAGCACTCGAGTTAAGTTCTTAAAGTACTTTTAAATTAAAATACTTCACAAGTTCTCAATACTTTGAAGCACTCAATACATTAGTGCCCGAAGTCCTCGATCATATGAATCACTCGAGACCTTTAGTACCTGAAGTCATCAATTCTTTGAGAAGTACTATAAACATATAGTGGGTGAAGTCCTCAATCCTTTCAAGCACTCGAGACATTAGTGCCCGAATTCTTCGATCATATGAAGCACTCGAGACATTTAGTACCTGAAGCTCTCAATACTTTTAAGCACTCGCGAAATAAAGTACCTGAAGTCCTCAATACGTTGAGACATATAGTGCCTGGGAGCACTGTGAAGCATTTTTCTGTTTGAATAACTGTGATATCGTCTTTTTAAACTCCGGCACGAGATACGAATAAATGACAGGGTTGATTAGTGAATTGCCATAGTGCAAAAGCTTGATGAAGTATGGCACTTCATACGGGATAAACCGGCAAGACATGCAGAAAAACGTCACAGTGTTCAACACGTGGAACGGTAGCCAAGTCAGAATGAACAATGACGTCACCAAGAAGAGCATCAAGACGAGGCGGCGGTCTTGGTCATTGGTCTTCCTGTGGTGATCTACATTGGCGAAGCGGAATTTCATGCGAACTCCGATGACGGGGTAGGAGACGCTAATGATGAGGATAGAGCCACACAGCAACACGAGCAGCGTGTAGAAGAACGCATTGAACGGGATCATCTTGTGCACGGTCAAAAGATTCAACAAGCTGACAAAAGCAGACGCCATCCATACAAGCACTATAACCACGAAGTAAGCCGTGGATCCAACACCCCGGTGTATATGAGGTATGCATACCGAACAGACGCGCTCAATGGCTATGATAGTAATGGTAAACACAGACGCGCAGCCAAAGAAGATATCCAGCACTTTGCTGATCTTGAAAGGGTACCTGTTCCATACCACGCCGCCGTATTCGCCAGATATCCCAAGATAATAGGTGAACATGGGCACTGCAATCAGCCCAACCAGGAGATCAGCTACAGCAAGGTTTACCAGGAAATAGTTGGCGCGTGTGCGCAGAAGACGCTTATTGAGATGAAAGACGATGAGGGTGAGGATGTTGCCGATTAGAATACACGCGTCGATGGTGATGTATGCAATGCACCATAGCACCAGCTCCGCCAGGGGTGTTAGCGCCTGGGACCCCAAGGCGCCAGTAGAATTATTCATCTGCAAGGAACAACGTGGATCAGATACAGCCACACTCAGATGGACTAAGTAAAATGTGTAACCACACCAAGGGAAAATGATGTAACCACACCAAGGGAAAGTGATGTAAGCACACCAAGGGAAAATGATGTAACCACACCAAGGGAAAGTGATGTAAGCACACCAAGGGAAAATGATGAGAAAACCGCACCAAGGGAAAATGATGTAAGCACACCAAGGGAAAGTGATGTAACCACAACAAGGAAAAATGATGTAACCACACCAAGGGAAAATGATGTAAGCACACCAAGGGAAAATGATGTAAGCACACCAAGGGGAAATGATGTAAGCACACAAAGGGAAAATGATGTAAGCACACCAAGGGAAAGTGATGTAAGCACACCAAGGGAGACGAAATAAAATGATAAGTGAAATATATGCAAGTATTAAGGGAGACAAGTGGAATAGATACAACTATTTTATCCAGGCAGGGAGACCACACGTGATAGATACCACCATATAAGAAAGAAACCGCGGGACAGAAACAATCATATATAGGAGACATCGCGGGATAGATACAACAATATAGGGGTACCGGGCGGGATATATACAAATATATTAGGGAGCCCACGTGAAATGAATACAACCATATTAGGGAGACCACGCAGGACGGAAACAAAATTTTTTGGGAGACCACATGATACAACCATAAAAGGGAGAACATGGGATTGGTTCGAGATAAGGAAGACGGGGATTGGTACGAATTTAGTACGAAGGGGATTAGTACGAGATTAATACAAAGGGGATTGGTACAAGATAAGTACGACGAGGATTGGTACGAGTTTAGTACGAAGGGGATTGTTACGAGATTATTACGAAGGGGATTGTTACGAGATAAGTACGAAGGGGATTGGTAAGAGTTTAGTACGAAGGGGATTGGTACGAGATTATTACGAAGGGGATTGTTACGAGATAAGTACGAAGGGGATTGGTACGAGATTAGTACGAAGGGGATTGGTACGAGATTAGTGAAGGGGATTGGTACGGGATTATGACGAAGGGGATTGATACAAGATTAGTACCAAGGGGATTGGAACGAGATTAGTAAGAAGGGGATTGGTACGGGATAAGTACAAAGGGGATTGGTACGAAGGGGATTGGACGAGATTAGTACGAAGGGGATTGGTAAGGGATTAGTACGAAGGGGAATGGTACGGGATAAGTACAAAGGGGATTGGTACGAGACTGGTACGAAGGGGATTTGTACGAGTTGAGTACGAAGGGAATTGGTTCGAGATTAGTGAAGGGGATTGGTACGGGATTAGTACGAAGGGGATTGGACGAGATTAGTACGAAGGGGATTGGTACGAGATTAGTTACGAAGGGGATTGGTACATGATTAGTACGAAGGGGATTGGTACGGGATTAGTACGAAGGGGATTGACACGAGACTAGATTGATACGAGACTATCTATCCCGGGGGATAGATAATTATAAGGAAATTGATACGGGGGGCAAGGGGGATGCTTTAAAATAAAAGAATTAAACTTATGTCCGGACCTTGTAAACCACTTCCCTTTATAAAATTCTGGATCAGCTGCTGGTTGAGCATTTCATGGGTGAACTATTCCCGCCAAACTAGTTATGTTGCTATCCTTGATACTGATTTGATGTCGAAAGTGTTTGCATTTATTTGGTCGTATCTTTACTTATATCTTTACTTGTAACTTATTATGTATGGGCCCATTCCAGTTTGCATGAATGAGTTAGCTCTGAGAGTTCTTTTATTTAATTGGTCGTATCTTTATTCGGCTGCCTATTATGAATAGCCCATTCCAGTTTGCATGAATTAGTTAGCTCTAAGGGCTCTTTCATTTATTTGGTCGTATCTTTATTCGGCTGTTTTATTATGAATAACCCAAGGTTCTGTTGTGGATGAATGCGAGTCAGCTGCGAGTGAGATTTGCTATCCATAATTGTGGTAAGGATGTGGTCAGTCGACTGCAGCAAACCTGGCTAATGGCCGACACGAAAGTGGTAATTCATTGCGCGATAGCCCGCTATCAGAACAGCAGTATTGTTGTTGGTGCTCTTTTTTTCGGAGTTTCTCCCCTTTTTCTCAAAACAATACACCTGCTCATAATTATTACTTTTTAATACTGAAATGAAAATTCCATAAGTCAAACATTTTTGATTGGATGATTTAAGAAATAAGCTAAAAATCATATATCGCACCCAAACAATTTGTCCCTACACCTTGTTTTTCGATAAGAACCTTTTTTTTATAAGAACGTCCAGCCTGAGATTTCACCAAATTTTAAGAACAGGCTATTAAGAACATGCCGAGGCTCAGATAGCAGAATTTTTTTTTAGTACTGATGCGTTCTAAAATGCAGAATCAAATTGTGCTCATAGTAACAACCTTTATATTATTGCTATTAATTATTAGTGTAATTCTCAAATAATTCATTTGGTATTATATTCTTATACACCCTAAAATTTAAGAATATCTTTAAGAATATATTCAGCTTTAAAATGTCCCAAAAATAAGAACGGCCCAGTCTCAACTGAAAATAAGACGTTCTTATAAAAAAAAATAGTGTATAAGTTTTCAAGAAAAGCGATCAAACAGCGAACATCCCATTTGATTTGACTGCTTCTTTTTCTTTTTTTTTTTCAGGTTATTTGCAATTAATTCGTTCTCGAGCAAGAACCGCCTAATCTCAAAGATGCAAATGAAACTTGCCGACGATTATTTCAAATTTTCAAGTTTTTAATTTTGTTCTTGTTCAATTTCGAAATAAATGATGGGGGTAGCCATATTGGTTGAGACAAAAAAAATACTATATAGAAAGCATTCCAAGTAGAAATAAAAACTTAATGTTTGCCATAAGCAGCCATCCCTTTGCTATATGTTATCAGTCATAAAAGTTGATAAAATCTGAAATGGTTGTGAGGTTGGATGTAATGCTTGACCGGCGATCTTGACGAAAAAAAAATGTTTTGTGCGTTTTTTGCTGGATCGCATGCTGAGATTAATGATGTAGCTAAGAATAGGAAATTGCGATATTTTCACAAAACACTAGGGCCTACCTTCAAATGAAATTCCCAATCCTCAGAGAAAAAAGTGATCCTTCGTAGATAAAGGTTAACACTTTATTGTATTAAGGAAAGATCAATCCACCGTTCCAAAACCATAAAATAAGCAATCTGCAAATAAATAAAATAACATAGAATAAAAGCACAATAATACAAGTACAAGTAATACATTGAAGATTACAAGTAGATACCATAGTTTAAAACGGGCGAGAAAGCGGGCAATGTTATTTCCTGCTACCTTAACACATCAAACTCAAGTGTGTGTAGCGAACAGCGAAAGTGCGAATAACAAAACTGTTTTGACATGCCGCCACACGGAGCTGACCGGATTTGACGCAGGCGCGTATCCATGAAGTTTATTAACACAGGTACCCCAATCTTAAAAATCTTGGGGATATTCAGTGGATGGATGAGAGATCTTGGTGTTTTCCCGCTTTACTACTTACTTTATTTACAAAGCTTCTAAAATATTCTTGGGGACGGTTTTGCATTTTCGAAATCCCTAAGACTGCAAATATTCCATTAAAAGGAATCTAATAATATAGCAGACAATTATCCGATTTATCTAAATAGACTGTGCTGTACATGTTACTAAGTGATCATTAAGCTAGTAAGAATTCAACACAATGAGAAACTTGGCAAGTTTGGTGTGAATGCAGCATAAGAAAGGCTGCAAAAGAAAATGACATCACTCTTTATATGTTTTTTTTTCGGACTACGCTTTATGTACTTTTTTAATAAGGTACCGAAATAAAATATATTGTATTGTGTAGGGAGGAACTGCAGCTGCACTATAGTGTTGAAATGGCAAAACGACCATTTACTAATGGAGAATAGCCACCTAGGAAATTTAGTCGTATGATAGTACGTACGTGATTCTGATTGGCTCACCGTCTTTTCCTAAAATAGCCAGTTCCCTTAAAAAGGCTCACTCATAGTACATATATCACAGTTTTGTACGCTCCTAGTGATGGGCTCACTCATAGTACCTATATCATAGTTGTGCGCCTCTATTGATGGGTTCACTTATAGTACATATATCACAGTTGAACGTTCTTAGTGATAGCCTCACCCAAATTACCTCTATCACAGTTGTACTCTCCTAGTGATCACGTGATGTTCTCCTGCGCAACTTTTATAAACCTAGCTAAGTGATAACTTCGACGTTTAGTTTCAAGCATGCTTAGCTTACATAGCTACGCGATGTTAGTTACAATAGCTTAGCTTACATAGCTAAGCGACGTTAGTTTCACGAGCAGCTCTCGTCATCAGGAGCAGACAACACAAAAAGTAACGTGTAGTTTTTACTATGCAAAATATACAGTGCAATTAAACAAAAGCAAACAACAGAAGTTGCGCTAAATCAAATAAATTATCGTAGAATCCCCACGAGATAATCAACGCCATAATTTGGCCTTTCTTTATAGTAGCAAGAGACGGTGTCTTGAGTTTTAGCAGTGACAAAGAAGACGACAAAATTACAGATGTATGACTACGATTATCCATATCGATGCGATTCAAACTGTTCGATTGAAAATGATAAAAAGAACAGATTGAAATAGTGCAATATACTGTGACTTACAAAAATCCTACTGCGATTGCGGTGGCGAGAGAAATAGAAGACAAGTTCCAGTGTAGAACGAAATGCTATCAACACATATAATGTGGTCCGGGTCGTGCAAGTGCTTATTCTTGAATACGGGTAGAGATACAGCGACGGAAGTCGACCTGGCAGCTGCCTGTCCCTTCGATAACAACAAATGTCAGTCAGTCCAGAATGCGAATCTGCTGCTTTTGCGATTCAAATTGTAAAATGAAAAGCTCCCCGCTGTTGTTTTGACTAAGTGAAGAATTTGAAGGTTTATGAGCCGGGATGACGCGGAGCCACAAAACCGTAAAAAAAATAATAAAGGGCAAAACAAAATTTTGACGAATTGCTTTATGGAAGACCGAGCAAACAAAGTGGAAGAGCCGTGTACCAAAATTGATTTCCTGCGAGAAACATCAATTTATTGTACGAGCGGCGTTGTGGGCGGATATACTATTTACATTTTTATTTCATTTTCGTATTTCCTTCTTTCATTTTTTTTTTCAAAAGAATAGAATATTTTTTCGCTTTGCGAAAAATAAGGTCCTTTTAAGGAGAACTACGATATATAGGTATTGAACAGGGTGTAGGACTATTTACACGTCACATAATAAGAAGGGCATAAGGGGATATAGAATGCACAAGTCAACTTGCCAGACTAATAATTTGTTACATCGATGGAAGTTAATTATGTCATTATTTCATGGTTTATTAGTGCTCTCTGCGTTTTCTTTTGTGGCATCTCTTAACCTTGTACCCTCCTGTTCCTTATTGGCTGGCAACTTTACCGGGGGGTTGGGTCATGGGGGAAGGCGTAGGGTGGTTGTGCGTAGTTATTTCGCTGGCTCCTTTTTTTAAGGTGGCATAGTCTAGTTTATCATGTATAAATGTAAGGCATCATACTCATCGGTACTCGAAAGGTTGCTTGTTCTGTTATTGTCAAGGAGATACCTCCCGTTTCGAAGCAAGACATAAGAAGAAATAATTTGCATATTCAATTCTTTTTTCTTAAGACTAATCAAAATCAAATCTTTTTTAATTTAAGATAGTATTATCAGGACGCATTCTTTATCTACACCATACAATATGTATCGCTATCGTCGATCCCCAAATTAGTTTTACCGCTATAGAGAGAGTTCGTGATGTCTGGTGTTATTGATCGTGGTTGTCTCCAGTTGAAGTGTTAGCTGATATTATTCGTGGTTGTTTCCAGTTAAGGTGTTAGCTGATATTATTTCGTGTTTGTTTTAGCAATTTAGAATGCAGATAATCATCTTTACCTTTTGCAAGTTCGAAATCTTTCCCCTAAAACGGTACAGGCTTGACTAGTAGAATCCCTTCGCGCCTTCCCCTTTTATTATCAGCAAACTGCGATTGCACGAGTATCCATTAGACTAAACCTCACCACAATACTGTGGCTGATACCCCGGTGGTTATTTCGGATACAATAAATAGAAAATAAGCCCTCAAGCAGTTCCCCTTTGGTTTATGGCGAGGACGAATGACAAGTGGGTGATCAAGTGATTGGCTGTAATTGTCATATATTGATAAAACAGTATTTAGTACAAAGATAGACACTGTATGCAGTCACCGCGATCAACAATTAAATGAGCTTGTACCAACAAGATGTAAATTAGAATTGGATAAGGTGTGAATTGAATGACAACTGTCAATTTGTGTGTTAGAGCGGGTTATCAAACCCTCTCTTGGTTCTCTTGAATGACATATTGGTCATGTTGTGTTAGCGCGAGTTATAAAGCCCTCCCTATGTCCTCTTGAATGACAACTTGGTCAAGTTATGTGTTAGCGCGAGTTATTAGACCCTCTCAAATCCACTGAATGATAACATGGTCAATTATGTATTAACGCGAGTTATTAGATCTCAAATTCACTTGATGAGCGGCTGCAAGATGGCGGTGTAATCGACAAGTTTCAGACACAATCTTTCTGGATATGGTTGGGGAATTCCGGACGGTGTTAGCTAAATATACACTGCGCTACCCTAGCAATCAAATAGGCACCCAAGAAAGTAATTACTCCCAAATACACAATCATTTATTTAATGACAATATGCTGGTCAAGGCATAGAGAAATATTTTAATATTCGTGTGCTTTAAACATACAGCAAACAGTGGCGCGGTAAATACGGCGAAAGCGCGCTGTATACCAAAAGCTCAAGATAAAAGATCGTGATCTGAATTGAGCCCCATAACAGATTGTGAGCTGGTTCGAGCCCCTACAGGCTGTGAGCTTGATTGAACCCCATAAAGAGTTGTAGGCTAGCATAAGTAAGCTGAAGAAGTCTGTTAGATTATTGATTGATACAGTGCCGATATGCGTAGAAATTTAATAACAATTCTAATAAAACGTCTCCAGTAGAGCTAGGATCATAACTGTGGAAACTGGGTTTGTTTTGTTTAAATTTTTTTTATAGATTTAAACAATTTACCAAATTCAATTCAGGAAACGCATATTATAGGTAAACAATATTTCGGGTTATACCAGAGAATTTTCATGGTATTATCGGAAAGACACAGGATTTTACCCTGCTACCAGAGCTTTCTCTTTTTCTGCCGATTCGCTTCTCTCGGTTTTCGCCTTGTTCGTTTGTTAAAGAACCAAAACAACGCGATTTGCCTAAAACCGCGAATACAAGTACAACACATAGAAACTAGGGAAAAGCTGCTGTTAGCAATGTATAGGATGTGACCCAGACGTAAGGAAAATATGTCAACTAGAAAATTGGGGAAGTCCTGCAGGCAAACGGGATAACTCCATCTGCAAGAGGAACCCAAAATGACATCTTGTCATCGTGTTTTCATTGCTGATTCAAGAAATTCACACAAAGTGCAAACTTTATCAAGAAGCGCTCCGCTATGATCAATATGTTTATTCTTGGTGATGTTTTTTTACTCTTTTTTAATTATTGCTGGTACTCGAAGAGTTCTCGAAGACATTGCTTTTGAAGACATTGCTCTCGAAGACATTGTTCGAATAAAATAGAATCAAATACCTATCAATTTAAAAAGCTCAATCCCATTTTTTTTTCTTATCATCGGATGTTAATGAAAGGGGCTATATATTTTGCCAATTGCCTTGTAAAATCAAGAAAAGGTCACTGGTCTAAATTACCGACCGAGCTTACCTGAAGGTAAAGGTAAAACCAAGCTAGATGTTCTTTGTTGTGTCCATAAGCCTCGGTGGCTCCTGACGTCTCGGCTTTTCCTACTAAGCTCATCTCTACCCAATGTTTGCTTTTTTCCGTATGTTAATTTGGCGCCGCGTTCAGTGAGTGTTTTTAATAAGCTTCTGACAAAAATTGGAAACACTCTCCCGTCTATTTGTGACCTTAATGTCAATAAACTATGTACTTTCCAATAGGAACTTCCAGGGCTAGCTATACATTTACATTGCTTGCCAATAGATGCCAATAAGTTTGCGTGTGCAATTAACATAGCCTTAATGTTTACTCAAAATGAACGTTGTTTTCCGTTACCTTTCTGCATATGAGAGCGGAACTCCAAGGAGCTATTGTAGTTTTCCAGTCATGTGTGTTAAATGCGTCAGTTTACATCCACTTCTCAGTCCTTCCAGCTCGGATGATCTCGCGCCGTGTATGTCTAATCAATTTTCTTCATTCTTTCGCTCTTTATAGCCACCTCGACACAGACAGTAGACCACTAATACGTTCAAATAATTCTGCTAATAATGACCAAAGGACCTCAAATCAAAATAGTTTATTTTCTTTAAAAAAAGTGTTCGCCGATGAAAACCGCGGAACTAACACCATTTAACTGATTAAGATAAATCATGACTTCTAGCGGAGATATCAAGAACAGATCTTAATTTTGAAAATTGAGATCTTAAAAGAAGAAAATTGTCATTAATTTTTAATACGCAATGCGGTGTCTGGTTATTGAAGGAATTGGCAATTCTGGTAAAATTTTGAAAAATCATAAAGGACAAATCGGCAAGTAGGCGCACTCTTTGCAAACCGAAAAACGTCTATGGCAGCCCTCTTTGTTATCCGAATTCCCCCAAAAACTATTACTTAACAAAAGACATTTATTGTACCATGAAAATCACGGTTTATCATTCACTCATAGATTACCCTGAGGAGGTCAGAATCTCAAACTCCAAAAGTACTTACCATATACACCTGATAACTGAATGCAGAGGTTAAGGTCCCGCCTACGCCTTTATAAGGAAGAAAAAAGCTCCACTTTTGGGCAAAGCAACAACGAAATATAGGCATTCTGGGTATGGGCTTGTATCTCCTAGCCCATAAATTCGCGAGGAAGGTTTAGACAGTTTAGCATTAAGTGCTCGACTAGTCGTCAGATAGCAGGTGTGATCGTGTCGTCTAGGGGGAATGTTTAGATATTTTGCGGTGAGTCCTCGACAGATAACAAGTGTGGTCGTGTTGTCTAGGGGGGATGTTTAGACATTGTAGCGGTGAGTGCTTGACAGAAGACAAGTGTGGTCGTGTTGTGAAGGGGAATATTTAGACATTTTAGCGGCGAGTGCTTGACAAAAGACAAGTGTGGTCGTGTTGTCTAGGGGGAATGTTAAAACATTTTAGCGGTTAGTGCTCGACAGATAACAAATTTGGTCGTGTTGTGAAGGGGAATGTTTAGACATTTAAGCGGTTAGTGCTCAACAGATAACAAGTGTGGTCGTGCTGTCTAGGGGGAATGTTTAGACATCTTAGCGGTGAGTGCTCGACAGATAACAAGTGTGGTCGTGTCGTTAAGGGGAATGTTTAGACATTATAGACGTTAGTGCTCAACAGATAACAAGTGTGGTCGTGTTGTCTAGGGGGAATGTTAGGACATCTTAGCGGTGAGTGCTCGACAGATATCAAGTGTGGTCGTGTCGTGAAGGGGAATGTTTAGACATTATAGACGTTAGTGCTCAACAGATAACAAGTGTGGTCGTGTTTTGAAGGGAATATTTAGACATTTTAGCGTTTAGTGCTCGAGAAATAACAAATGTGGTTGTGTTGTCTAGGAGGGATGTTGAGACATTTTAGACGTTAGTGCTCGGCAGATGGCACGTTTGGTCGTGCTGTGTTATGTTTTGAAGGGGATGTAGTGGTTAGTGCTCAAGATAATTTATTAAGGGAAACTTTTTTATGGGATTTCCATGTATTTTGGACATCATGAAATTAGTCATCACATTCCCTTTCACGGTTGCAATATTTCGCTAGTAGTGGTCGTACGCGACAAAGAAATCAGGGCCGTAGCCCGTGGAGGTGGGGCACTTGGGGCACGTGCCCTCCCAATAGTTTTTAAAACTAGAAGTTCTCGTAATGGAGTGAAGTGCTCGAGCTCATAGATTGGTTGGTCATTCAATTGCAAGGGTTAAATTTATAATCTTTTAGATTTGTGTGGGGCAGTTTCACATTTTCCATAAGCCAGATTTATGCAAGACCCCTTTTCTTTGCAGCCACTGTTAGTGTGATCAATAACCCTTTGTTTAAGGGTTTCTCTGTTTAATTTATAAGATAAATAGAACAAAAACAAATTGCTTGTAGTCTTATTTGATTAAACAAAAGAAATTATTTAATTGAAGGTATTGTATGTCTAGAAAAGGGAAGGTGAAGTTTGATAACCCTTATAAACAATCTGACTAGCTGTGGTGGGGATGTGCAGTCATAGATATTATGGAAAGTAAAGTAAATTTAAAAAAAGACTGCCTTTTGGTGGTTGAGTGGGAGGGGCACAACCCGTGTGCCCACCCCGAGCTGCATGCCTGTACATACCCAGTAAGCTATTTGGGTCTAAGTGGTGGCCACTTAATTGCTATTGAAAAAATTACTGCTCATGTGTTAACATATAGTGAACTATATAGAATTTATGATCTCCTGCTTCTCCCTAACAATAGCTTCTGCATGTAAGTACACTGCAGTATTCACTGGAGCCCACTGATTTCGAAAAAATTTCTTTGTCTCCTCCTTGGCTGTGTTTGTCTTGGTTTAAAATAATGATGTAGCAATCAATTTTTTTTTTTTTTTGGATAATAATTTGCAATCATAGTAGTTCTGGACTGGACATTCTTGTGGAAAAATAGACTGAAAATATCAAATACTGCAAACCCAGTATCAAATAAAAAAAATATGTCTATATCACGATTCGGATTTCATTAACAATTATTCAAGTTTGGGGGATGTTACGAGCGGATGTGCTCTCCTAATCAATTAAATGAGTAATACTCAAAAAAATAATACTTAAAGTTTTTTTATTAGACTGTACATCATATATTGTTGCGCCCTAGGGCTCTCAACTTCAGTTTATATTTCCGTGTAATATCCAAGACAATACACCCTTTACACAGTCATGCATATATATATATTCAAACAATTATTCTTAAGTTACTAACTCATCAAGTTTTATTGTAAGGAATCTAAACAGCAGAGGGCGCAAGGGCGTAGGAGGACAAGACCAAAACTACTTGCATGCTTTATACTAAAAATCTTTAAAATGTGACAAAGCTTGTCAAGCAACATTTCAACAAGTGTAAGAAAGAAAAACAATTCTTCATAAAATAACCCTATATGCAGATACTGTAGCTATAATAATCAAGGTTTATTACACCTCCTATCACTGACCTGGTGAAAACCCGAACAGGTAGGGATTTTAACCTGGTGGATTTGTTTGTGCCTCCCCGGGAAATTGTTCCGAAATAACTGTTCACCTGTGCTCCTTTCTAATTCAGCCCTATTAGAATGAACCTGTCGGACTTAATACCATCAAATATCAAATAACTATAGTACCTCTTCAGCCTCTTCGGGGTATAAAGTGAGTGCGTGGGCAACTTCGACAGACAGTGAAACGGCTAAAATATACTCGAATCAAATGCTTTCTTTAAAATCTCCATACACTTTCATTTTTATCTCTTGTCGTTGTACTCATTTTTGACGTCGTCGCTAAAACTTTTCTAATGAGTATAAAACAGTCGTAACTAATCTTTTCTAATCGTAACCAATCTTTGCTGAACGGAGCAAGTTGTTGCCAGAGGTCAATCACGATTGCTGACGATCAGACTGTAGCCTCGAAACGTCTGTAAAATAAGACTTCCTTATTGCTTACACCCATTTGTTGTTAGTACCGTTCGTTTACACAGACCTCAAAGGGTCTTGGGAAGTGATTCATGCCCACCTCCCCCTCTAGGTCAGGCACAGGGTACCCGGGAGGGCTGGTGAATGTCAATTGGTGCAGAAGTCTTGAAGTGACGAGGAACAGTTCCTTCTTCGCTAAAGACTCTCCGCTGCACACTCTTCTCCCGGCGCTGAACGGAAGGAAACTCTTGATTCCCGCCACGTCCACCAGTTTGCCTTTTGCGTCCAGGAATCGCGTTGGGTCGAACCGGTAGGGCTGGTCCCAGTATCTCTCGTCGTGGTGCATCTGCCAAACGTTGAACATTATGACCGTGTCCTTGGGGATGCTGTAGCCATGGAGATGGGAGTCGCACGTGGCTTTATGCGGCAGGCTCAGATGCGTGACGGTGCAGTAGCGGTGGACCTCGGTGATCACGGCCTCGAGGTAGTCCAGCCTTTCACGGTCTTCAAGGGTGGGTAGCCTGTGCCGGCCAACGACACAGTCGAGCTCATTTTGGATTTTCTTTTGAACATCTGGGAAGTTCACCAGGCAGGCGATAAACCAACGTAGTGTGGTTGTCATAGTTTCGGCGCCCGCAGAGAAGACGTCAGCGATGGTCATGATCAGGTGATCTTCAGTGATCATGTGATGCACAGCCTCGTTTTCCTGCACTGCTTCAAGTCTCGCTTTCAACAACGCATCAGTGAAGTCGCGGATGTTACTACTGTTGAATGTCGCTTTATGTTGGCTGAATTTTTGGTCCAGAATTTTGCCCTGGACGTCGCGAACGTAATAGAAATCTCTAGCCTGTTGCGTGGGTAGTTTGAGGAGCCAGGGAAATATGTTAACGAGCGATACTGGGCTGAGGAGACGGAATCCCAACTGGTTATAGTGTACAACTTGCAGGAATTCCGGGTCATTCATTGAGTAGCAGCTGCCAAACACCATGTTACAGATGACGTTGAGGATGGTGAGGAACAAATCGTGTTTTGGATCAATAGGGTTTCCATTTGCGGCCTTCAATCTCTTGATCAGCCCATCGACTTCCTCGCAAACTTGTCCCTCAAGACGTGGACTGTAGAGTCGCAGAGCTGTGTGAACTAGCTTGCGCTGCCATTTAAGCGTAGGACTTAAATCTGCCATGGCCAAATCCTTGCATCCCCGTGTAAAGAAATCACCAATGAAGCTGTAAGGTCTACCTGAGAAGTCATCCTTGCGTAGAACGAGAGCCTCGCGCGCGATGGCCGCGGAACCGACTACCACCACGCGGTTGCCTTGCAGATATAGCGTGTAAATATCCCCATAGTGCTTTGCGAGCTTGCTAAAGCCCAGGTGGATGTTTGGCATTGAGCCCCAGATATCAAGCATGTTGCCAAGCAACGGTAAGGGAGGAGGGCCTGGGGGGAGATTTGCATCCTGTTTTTTGCGCATGACAACAGCGATCAAAAGCGTCAGGCCAACAGCAAATACTGCACCCTCTACCAGCATCGCGCCCCGACAAACACTAAAAAGTGAAAACACGCAAATATTAGTACTTTGTAGATACAATTATACTGCGGCTTTTCCATTTTTACGTGCGCGCCTACTTCTTGTCATTGTTTACGACTCTTATGCGGTAGTCTTTCTTGTTTTTAAGAGATTGAGTTGGCAAAGGAAAGCTCAATACTTTTGTATGAAACAAAGATACAACTATTTTGTTACCAGTAAAGAATGATAATTTAAGAATATATAATATCGAATAAATAGGTAGTATTTAGACAAGTATAAACTGGCCTTTTAACCTCAAACAATAACGCTGAACATATTACTAACAGGCAATTCTTTGACCACAATTACGCAAGCTGTAGGTGTGTCAATACTATACAAGCTCCCCTATCGTTGTTACGCGTGCTACTAGTGTGCTTATAGCTACACAAGCTTCACTGCTTTCCTATCATTGCCATGAATAGGTGGTAATGATAGTGGCCTAGACTTCAGACACAGATGCTAGACTAAAATATCCACTAAATTTCCCCAAGTTAAACTCGCTGGATAAATTGCTTAATAATAGCTACGATCATATGATAGGGAATGCCATGTTAATAGTGCGGCGAGAATGCTAAAAGTGAGCGCTTGAGCTGTTAAAATTTAGAACATAGAGCAGCACAATTTCTGCTCCTTTATGTTTCTCGTATTTGGCTTATGTATCTTTGCAGGTGCGTTTGTAAATACTGCAGGCAATGGCTTACGGATTAAATGCACTATCTAACCGCACAGCACATCTTCTCCGCTGTGCCCAAAGACACCTATCGAGAGCACGAATTTCTCCTCAGTAAGAACTTCTAGTTTAAAAATAGCAATGTTTGCCTGGAATACCCGCAAATAGGTTACGTGGGTGGTAAACTGACCGTACTGAACGCCCACTAGAGTCTTTGAACTATATCTGTACATATTCTTATGTCTATTCAGGCGCCTTTTCACTGTCTGATTAAAAAAGGAGCAGTTTTGTCCCTACTGACGTTCTTCTCTCAATACATCACACTCTAGGGCGGTACAAACCTTTTGATAACAGCAAAGCGCAGCGCGTCTAGCAACAGAATGCAAGGGTCTCACGGTTCAGCAGCTAATGTTCGTTTTTTCAATCTCTTATGTGAAGCGTTCAGTCTCCCTTTTTGACAACCAACAACTTTCATTAGCCATGGCGACTGCAGGAGCTTTCAAACCCATCCGACTCCAAGGAAACACATGCTTTAGATCCTTTTATGACCAATGGCCATAATGAAATTTAGCCTTTATTTTGATATGCGATAGAGCAGAGGGCACATCCGCAAACTAAAATGGGACGCAGTCGTTTACACGCCACTCGTACGAGGTGTGCGGATGAAACTCTACACTAGGGGTGTCAGTGCTGCCATGTGCTCGATTGTACAATGTGGTGCCGCAAAGACTCTCGCCACACACACATGAGATCACACCACACGTACCTCTCTACAACAAGGGAGGGGAGGGGGGTGACCCAATCAATCGAAGTGCTAACATGCACATAGTTCAATTTGAGTAAAACAGCTATATTAACCGAGCATAGCCAGTCAAGTGTTCATAGATATGAACAGTGATGTGGAGATCTAATTTAAATATTCTAATTGTAGTATCATCACGCATCGACCGCTAGAAAACAAAACTTATCAGAGACGGAGATAGAATATAGACCAATGGAACCAAAAGGTAAACACGAGGTGTAAACAGTCTACGAATGGCAAGGGGGAGGGGGACAAGCCAGCGATCAATGGTTGCGGCAGTTCCTTCGTTCCAGCACTGGGCGATGCATAGCTCGCTTTTTGATGTTCTCCGCTAAGTAGCGCTTAACTAAATGACGGTCACACTTGGCCTCCAACGACGTTTACCATCTTATAACCATGTACATGGGGTTCCATGAAATGGGAACGATTTACTAGTTCATGTCATCGCAATTGGTTTCCACCTTTGAAATACTATTGTTTTAAAGACTCTTCAAAACGTATTTTTAAAAACCTGAGTTTTATCAAACCAAATTTACTTTATTCTCTTATCAGGTAATTACCAGGGGGAAACGTAAAAGATTTCTCAAAGCAACTTAACCGTATCCCTAACAATTTATTAATTTTCGTCATGCGTAGGCTAGGTACAACGGCGCTAACCACTTCAGTCAAATTTCTTGCACTTATTTTTGTAATCACATTACTGCCTTTTTCGGACAAAAGTGTCACATTCAATGTACCGGTGAACTAGTGACACAAGAGATTTCACACAAACACGAAATGAATCAGAGAAAGCAAAAGGTGTGTTGCACCTCGTACCTCAAGAGAGATGTAGCCTGTAACAGCGGCGGGACATACAGCGAGTTATTACACAGCCCCATATCAACGGCAAAACGGCTCGTAACAACGCGCTCAATTATCACGATCCCCCTTGTGGAGAAACATCGTACAAGTGCACAGGGTCTACAGGCCTCTGATTGGTTGAATCTGTACGAAATCTCAGAGAACTGACGTCGCTATTAGTCTACGCATCTCTGATTGGTTAACTTGTTCATATCGTGATATCTAATCCAGCGACGCGTTGTAGACCGCAATGTCTCTAATCTCACCGCATGTAATGTACGGTAAGTGAGTGTGGTAATTCATAGAGCAAAAGATTGAAGTCTAATCCTGAACACCTAGGCGCAGCATGTGCGAGCACAATGAGAGGCCTCGCCAGTAAACACGATAGCTTTGGCTCGTTATGCAAGGTTGTTCTAGAAAGAATAAAGTATATTTACAAAGGACCAATACTGTTGACGCGAGCTGTCAAGTCACCAAAACAAGGATTCATTCGAACACATAATCACAGCTCAAACTTGAATAACTTGTCAAAACTAGAGCCTTTGATTCGAATATCAGAACAGAAATCTGTTCAGGGATGTTCAACAAAGACAAATACCAAATTCTTTTTTAGGCTGTCTGTAAATTGTGCCTGGTTGCTGCCTACATAGCGACTACGCGACCTACACTTTTCCTATCGAAGCTGACACGCCTTTCTTGACCGTGCGAATAATAGCCAAACAAGGGCCAGCCATTAGGTTATCTGATGAAAGTTGGGTGATTTACTGTCATTACCAACAGAAAAACATGCACAAGTATTGTGAAATAGTCAGGTTACATATTCCTTTTGCCCTGATGAGAAGTACAGTATGTTCTAGTGAATCGTGGTTGTATATTTGGTCTGTTGTATGCTTTAAAAGCGTTACAAATATCGCAGTCCTATATAAACAAACGGGAAGTAATCAAAAGAAGGGGTCGAGTAGTAATTTAGCTTAAAACTATGATATGTCTAAAAATGCGTGTTTAAAGATGAAGTCTAACTTAGAAATAACAAATAACAAAAATGATTGTCTATACAAGAAACAGGACTGTACCACATCCTGATACAATAAACGTCAATGATTCAACAACGTATCACATGCAAAGAAAAATATACACATTTGTGTTCTCACCTTTAGTTGTGCATAAACTTCAAGCTTTTGCTGATTTCTTCTTCTCGCGCCTTCAGCTTTAATGATCACCCACAAACTCACGGTATAAAGTGTGAAAAATAAGCTTTCGATGAAAGCAGATACTGCCAGCTGAGTTTACTCAACTAAGCCAACACGAGAGATTCGTTATTGAAATTCACAGGTGGGGATGACAACCGCTCCTCCAATCACAAGACAGCTTGTCACTTGACGGGATTGAGATCAACGAGTCTGACTCATCATAATTCATAACTTCGGCTTACTAGCTTAGCACCCCCTTCCTCCTCGTAGAGCCCTCGTTCTCCATTTTTTGGGATGTTTCGCTTCTGTGCGCACGCAGTGCCAGGCGTGAAAAATCCATAAGCGTTCTTAGACCATATAGTTGAAATATTTTTATTGTACAGTCAAATTCGCAGATATTCCACCTATTGTTATAATAAATAACAACTCTTTTATTGAGTGAGTTGCGTTGAAAACTAGTTGAATTGATAACTCCTAAATGCGTGATGGTAAGAGCTAAGGATGTGTAGTATTGGGCTTCCTTGGGTGGATTTTGTAACTAGTTTCCATGGCTTCCACAGTGATAATAGAGAATAGATGATAGGATACTCCCCCCTCCCCTTCCCTTGGGCCGCTACGCAGGCTACAGTGATAAATGAACATGACAGATGGGATTAGCGTCCCTTTCTCTGAACCATTTGCAAGCTAAACTTTAGCATATACCTGTCTCCAAAAATGAAACATGTGAAATCTTAAAAAAATAAAGTACGATTGCTAAGTAAGAAATAAAGGGAGAATTGTCTGTCATTATGGGCTGTAACATTTCTCTAAGCTTTAGTTACTCGCTGCCTGTCTGCCTACAACTGGTTTCTATGGTTGCGACTTGTCATTTGCTCGGTTCGGGTGGAGAGCATCGTAAACCTGGTGCTTGGCGCAATGCACTAGAGCTGCCATCAACTTGGCAAAACCTGTATCCTTTGGCTGGATGAAAAGAGATAAACAGAGTACAAAAAGGTCAACATCGACACTTACATATACCAATTTTAGCAGCTATTTTCTGAAGGCGAGGTAAATAGCGGGATCGACATGGGCTTATAACTCGCCCCTAAAGACGGGATGAAGAGCACACAAGCCAGTCCTGGTCTTACCTCGCCTTTAGCAAATAACTCAGTCTACAACATAGCACGCAAGCCGGTCCCTTGCCTTTGGGAAATAACTCAATCCACACCAAAGCGCTTTACCACGCCCCCGCTATTACCTCGCCTTTAGCAAATAACTCAGTCTACAACATAGCACGCAAGCCGGTCCCTTGCCTTTGGGAAATAACTCAATCCACACCAAAGCGCTTTACCACGCCCCCGCTATTACCTCGCCTTTAGCAAATAACTCAGTCTACAACATAGCACGCAAGCCGGTCCCTTGCCTTTGGGAAATAACTCAGTCCACACCAAAGCGCTTTAGCACGCCCCCGCTATTCCCTGGCCTTCAGCAAATAACTCAAGCTCCACACTCTGGTACTCCGTCATCAATTATCAGGGACGATTAAAAACGACGATTTATTATTTTATTGCCTAGGTGCAAAGCAGAGGGCAAGTAATACACATACTGTCCATTGGCGTAGCCTGAATTTTTAAGGCCCTTTTTAAAGCCCTTTCAGGGCATTTTCTCCTGTGTTTTAGATAATGTCTCATACATTTACTGTATTTTTGGCTGCTAGAAGGGGGGCCCTCGGCCACCCCCCTGGCTACGCCCCTGCTGTCACCTTTTAGCAGTAAGGGTCATATTTTTATCACCATAATAGTTTACTGGCTTTTCAAGAAGCATCCTCAAAGTTCGTTAGCGCATAAGAAAATGTGATTATTTGTGAGGATGATGCATGCGAGTTTGTTTACAACAATGAAAATGCTGTTAATGTTTTTGTGATGGGCAGGCAGGAAAAATACTACTGCCTCCAACAATTCCACTCGTCTCTTCCTCGATAAACTTGGTGCTTTTAACAAAACGCTGATATATCATGTAAACCAAACTATCCTTTTTCTTTTTCCTTACGTTTTCCAGTCCTCTGACCAGTTGATTCTTCATAACAGAAATGAACTCCTTGTGGCTTAGTTCTCCGTCACCTGAAACCAGAGGGATAGTTAGTTCTGTCAAGCACGACAACAAAAGGAAAACAGGGGTGAGGGGGGGGGGGGGGGGGGGGAGGGGAAAAACAACAAGCATGGCAAATAACAAGGAAAATAGGGCGTAGGGCAGGAGCAGGGTTATGTATATATATGTGTATGGAAATAGAATCGTCGAGGTTCCCTCGCTTGTGGGTAAAGTTTTGAGCCATATTTTCAAATGAAGATGATGACACACTTGCTTACAAGGAAGGTTTGAGCTATATATTCAAATTAAGATGATGGCTCACTGGCTTGTAAGTAAGGCTTTAAGCTAATGTTCAAATAAAGATGATGGCTTACTTGCTTTCAAGGAAGGTTTTCAGCTAAATGTTCTAAAAGATGATAGTTCACATGCTTGCAGGGAATGTTTTGTGCCATGTCTTCAAATTAAGATGGCACAAGAAAGGTTTTGAGCTATATGTTTTAAAAGATGATGGCTCACATGCTTGCCGGGAATGTTTTGCGAGCTTTATTAATTACTAAGATGATAATTCACACACTTGGTAGCTAGGGTCTGCGGGAAAGGCTCACCATTCTCGTCAAACATCTTGTACACTATATTCACCACATGGTCCTGAAGAGAGACTCCAGTAATGGTGCTGGCAACACGCTTGAAAGTTTCTGGCAGAAAAGAGTAGTGTCAGAACTTTCCTGAGCAACTTGCTAAAATGTTTCTAACGAACAGAGTAGCAGGGGCGTAGCCAGGTCTCAGGGGGCCAGGACCCCCCTTCCAGCAGCCAAACATACAGTAAATGTATGATACATTACTCAAAATACAGGAGAAAATGCAATATATGGGCCTTTTGGGGCCCACTCCTGTTAAAAATCCTGGCTACGCCCCTGAGTAGTCAGAACTACAGTATCCTGAGAAACACACTTGAATGTTTCTAGCAGAATAGAGTAGTGTCAGAACTATCCTAAGCAATTGGACCCTTCTTTTGCCCTGCAGTTTAACAGAGTAGTGTCAAAACTTTCCTGAGTAAATGGAACCAAATTCTTTAAGCGAGTTTATCAAGCAAGTGGGTTACAGGGTTACAATGTGGGTGACATGTAAGGGTTGAGTATCGAGGATGGAGGCATTTTGTCATATAACAGCCTGAAGGCACATGCTTATAACATCTATAACTAGTAAACTACAATTTGAAGAGAACGGGTTGGAGCAAAATGGACAACACTTAAAAATAGTTGACATTTTTGGTAAAAATTAAAGTAGGTTCAGGTTATCTCTAAGGGAGCAACACAGATGCTTTAGCAGGGCAATGAAGGTTCTTTTTCTTCCTTGAGAGTGCTCTAAGCAGAAAGCTTTCTTCAATCATTACTTTAACTAGCCTGGCAAAGTAATGCTCCAATAGCGAATGTTCCCTCCGTTTAGAAACGATTTCTCCATGCCTACATCAACCAAGTGGCACAAAGTTTAATTTTCCTATGAAGATCCTGATGCATGCAAAACCAAGCATGTGCCAAAAAGCTATAAGATTATAGTCAGCTAAGTTCTATAAGTTCCAAACTAGTAATTTTCTGATAGTACATTAACTTTAATGTTAATGGAGGTGCTAAGATTGCAGTTCTTTTGCTCATTTCTATTGAAAGTTAATAGTCTGATGGTCCATCACAAGTATTCATGGTTAATATCTAGTTTTCAACCTCATGTACTCATTAGTATTCAATTAATTAACCTCATTCATATTTAATTGGTTCATATCAAAACCTTCTGTTTCCCTGCTGATACTGTATATCAAGCCCTCCCTGTTCTTTAACAATCTAAATTATTCACAGGAATTTTAGTGGAATAAACGGCTTGTCAGAACAATGGAGAAGGCGTCAATCATGTAATAATCCTCATTTTGGTTATCATGCAATCATTCTGATCATGTAATAATCCTGATTTTGGTTATTAAAATAACCAGATTAAAAGTAAAGTAGTCAGAGTTAATTCAATCTTTGCTTGGCTCAATGGAAGATTCATTACCTGAGTCAATCGCTCTGTTGGCAGCCATGTAAAAACTAAGAGCAACTTCTGCTTCACTCAGATTCCTGAGAAATGTGAAGAAATCCACGTAGTCTTGAAATGTAACACCCTGAGATTAAAAAAGGTATTAAAATTTGGTATTAATTATATATGAAATTTGCATGTTGCCCATGGGACTGTTTTTAATTATTTACAAAATAATATGCAGTGTTGTTTGCCATGTTGTTGTTTACCTGGGAATTTTCCTTGAATGCTTTTTTAACTCGTTTTAGAATCTGCTGTTTCTTTTTCTCCTGGAAGCTTGAGTATGTTAGCAGCATGTCAGCAAACTCCACCTCTGATATTCGACCATCCACTGGGTCATAGGCCACAAACTACAAAATAATAGTGAAATATTATATTAAGCACTATCAACAAATGTATACACCTATTACACACCAAGCTGATAGATGAAAAGTTTTTTTTTTTTTTTGCAGAATTACACACAATGTGATTGACAAAAAAATAACAGGAATTTAAAGGCCAATAAGTGTGCATTTTGTCATGCCTTACCATCTTTATACTAGAGGATGGGTAGCTAGGATTTCCCATAAGACTAGTTTTTCATCTGAAGTGAATTCGCCAACAAAATTTCTCACCCGGACGTTTCAGTTAGAGGTAGGATTAAATTAAGGTGTGTCAACTTTTTTCCTTGAAAAAGGGCAATAAATCAATAAAACAAGAATTCATTCCATGAATTTTCCAATTAAGACTGAAAGTGTGATGATTCGAATCCAACACATGGAAGGAAAGATTGTTACAGGACCTGATTTTGTCTTGATCATATTCCAATTTGACCTGAAAAATTGGAATAGGGTTTGGAATATCAGATGCTCAAGACTTTTATCACCCCCCTATACTACTGTATAGTGAAGCATATATTTATATTTTTACTTTACCTCTAGGTACATGACTTCTTTTTGTAATTTTTTCTGGAAATCCACAAACTCCTCAACTGTCAATTTCTTGTCTTCACTCTCACCAAAGAAGTAGATTTTGAGTCCAGTGTTGACATGAACAGAGAGCACACTTCCTGTAGTAGTGTGATCACGATGTCTGCTCCCTGTTGCAGTCAAGGAAAATAATATATTCTGAACCTGCAATGAAGCATATCACTGGTTACTGCGACCAAAAATTTAAAGTTAAATAGAGCATCCTTTGCATATTGAACTTCCACAACATCAAAACTTCAATGTCATATTGTATAACATGTATCAAAGTGGGTAACTGCAGACACAGAAAGTTGGCTATGCTATGTGTCTTTGGGTAATTGAGGGCTGAATTATATTTTTAAATAAATCTGTTTAACCAATCTAAAAGATAGAGTGTAGCAAGTTTCTAAAATGTCAGTTGAATGAGTGTGGGAACACTTAAATATGATTGGCTGGATTTATTAATATGAGGTTCTTTCAGGTGGAATTTGATTGGTCAAAATTCAGAAAATTGCCTGCCTCTATGTGCTCACGGTAATAATAGTCAAGAGCAACCAACAGGTTTTTTAATTGTAAGCAAATCGAGGGGGCTGTACCTTTTCAAATTCTTTAGAGTCAACTTCTCCATCACCATTCAGATCAAACATTTGAAATGCTATCTCAAACATACGGGGCGGCACTTAACAAATAAGAAAACACATTTGTTAGATTTCTTTGTTGTAGAGAATGCAATTTGAGTTAAAATTTGAATGACTCACACGATAATACTGTGAGAAGAAATATGTAGTCCGAGAAAGAAATAAGACCATGATCTCCCATCTTCATAAACACGCTATTCTCTCCTATCTCTTGGGATTCATAGCCACTATATTTATGCTTCTGAAAAGAACAACAACACTTATTTAGTTAAGCAAAATAATAATACAATGATAACTAAATGATTACTAAAACATTTAAAAACTAGTTTCTCACTTCTGGATTGAACTTCTCGTGTTCATCAAGTCCAAGGCCTAAAAAGAAAAAATTGACCTTGATGAGGTTAACAATCAACACATTGATGAGGTAAACAATCAACACATTGATGAGGTAAACAATCAACACATTGAAAATGTAAACAATCAACACATTGAAAGTGTAAGCAATTAACACATTGACAAGGTAAACAATCAACACACTATCAAGGTAAACAGTTTTACACTTTGACAAAGTAAACAATCAAGACCTTATCAATAAGGTAAATAATCAACCAATAAACAAGGAAAACACTAAGACATTGACAAGGTAAACAATAAACACATAATAGACAAATGTAAGTAAACAACCCATAAACAAGGTAAAAAACTAAGACATTGACAAGGTAAACAATAAACACATAATAAACAAAGGTAAATAATCAACCCATAAACAAGGTAAACACTAAGACATAGACAAGGTTAGCAATAAACACATATTAATTAACAAGGTAAACAAAACATTGAAATGAATCTATACCATCTGGTTGCTTCTTTCCAGGAGTCAAAGATCTGACGAAATCCTCAGGTGTCATAAACACTTCATTTTCCTCAGCGCCAGAATGCACAATCTTGAGAGAGGCAAAGTATCTGAAAACCTTGTCTGGTGTACTGTACTGGCGAATTCTATTTTCATACTCGATAATCTGAAAAGAATAGTAGTAATTCTTCAAACTATTTTGACTATCACACCTTCAAGGTTCGTTTGCTCCAAATGCTGAATCGAATTGCTTTGTTATAGTAGTGCCCAGCCTTTTCAAATTGATCTAAATTACAATTTAAACGCTGCCAAGTTCATAGCAATACTTCACGGTTTTGGACTAATAAATATTATTCATAGGGCTAAATTTCACAATATTCTTATCAAACTTGGCAGGTATTACAGAACTTATGCTCCTGACTGTCGGATATCTCAGCACTTTGAACAATATACCGTATGACACTACAAGTACATGATAGCACTACAAAGTAAGATTAATACACAATAATAAAACATAATATCATATGTATTGTAAAGATAGCTATACGCCTAATGTCGTTGGCCTCTGTGTTTTACACCCAACGTACTTAATCGATAAAGATCGATCATCGGAAATCAATAAATCAATATCAATCGATGGAAGTTCTTAATTAGTATCGATTGGTATTGGCTAATTGATAACCAATCGAAAGTCACACGAAGATCGTCATTCAATCACATCGATTGACATAGATTGATATCAATTTACATCGATAACCTGCAGAGACCACAGGGGGAGGATTTTGTTGCGCATGTGTCGACGTATTCGAGAGGCCAAATTAAATTGCGCTGGATAATAGCTCTTTAGCCCGGTCTTTAGACATACACCAATATGTATGCATAGGCTTCACAGTTTAAAGTTCCAGTATCAGGTACAAACATTTTGTTTGGTAGTCAGGGATCTCGAAGGAATTTTTCGGGTCGGTGAAAAATGTCCCAATTTCGAGGGTGTACTGATTGTAGCGTAGCATTTTTCTTGGGCTATGGAATTTTAGAGATAACAAGTTTTTTTGCATTTTACCCGGGCATTTTATTTTTCTGACGGAGAAAAGAGGAAAATATGTGTGCACTAGTAAACCCCTGAAAGATCACGGTTCGTTAAGGGGCTTTTGACGATAAATTACACTTTTTTCTTGCCGGCGTTTAGTCTCATTTTGCAGTTTGTATGTTTTACACAGGGTGCATTTTAATAAAACCGCCTAAAGCTTTTAACACCTCTTATCAGAAGGGTCTTTCTTATCAACAGGATATAGCAGTATGCATGGGCAGGCATCTCACGAATCCACAAACACTGCTCAAAACTATTTTTAACGGTCACATTTCACAAGTACATTGTACCACTTCTTACCACTTTTGAAGTTTTGCAAAAAAAGAAACCGATAAACGGCTTTCGGCAACCTAGGTTTTCCAAATATTCACTCAAACTGGATTTTTATTTTGCTCTTGTAATCTTGCCGCACCCAAACTTGCATAATTGTAACATTAGTGTAACGCAGCATCGCCAGTACCAATATAATGTTTTTACTTATAGCAAAACTCTTTACATAATGCAGCTTACGTAGAAAAGCTGATCAATCTTCAAGGACCTCTCCAGCCTAGCAATTTTTCGTTGACGTATCAAGCCCCCTTAGCCCTATTATTAAGGGATTTTTTCCCTGCTAGCAGAGGCCTCTTTTCTCTGTATTTCGCTGGGCTGGAGTTCGCGAGGAAAAGATACCTCTGCCATGGGTCGAACCTGTTTCTGTTGCGCATGCGTGAGCGTTAATAAGCGACCGACGTGCCAAAACCCGTACCATCGCGCGAAAGCTGTCAATATGCTTTGCATGGGTTTAGTCGGAAATCATGAATCAAACTCCGGTTAGTTCTCCTCTTCGAAAAAAAAAAAACAACTGTTCAATTTCAATCACCTAAAACGTCACTAAAAAGATTGAGCAACAAACGCAGCAAAGACGGGTTTTGTCTTGTTTGTGGGATTAATTTCAAGACATCTGGGCAGGCGAGTTTCTTCAATGTAAATATCGCACAGTTGGATTCGAAGAAAATGTTACAAAACTTTTTGGTAAAATTAGATCAGCTATTCCCAGAAGAATATGCAAAACCTGTAAACGGAAGATTGACTCGTTTGTCAAAAGAGAGAAAATTCTGAATGAAGATAAGGCATTGAATGGCTTCTTTTTATAATTCGTCGCGTGATATTTCTACGGAGGACGCCGTTTCGAATGCGGGCTTATTATCCGGCAGCGGATATACGTTTCATGCATGCGCTAGTCATTGTAGGCTCAAAATAGTGGCCAGTAATTAATGAACGGAGCATGCGCTCTGGATCTCGTCCACGATCGTGGACGGCGGTTTGATCAAACGAACGTGCGACCCATGGCAGAGGTATCTTTTCCTCGCGAACTCCAGCCCAGCGAAATACAGAGAAAAGAGGCCTCTGCTAGCAGGGAAAGGGATTTTATGCTTTTCAGAGAAATGTGGGAAACTCAAGAAATTTACTAGTTGAAAACTCCGCAATTCTAAAAAAAATCCTGTTGCAACAAAAGATGTAAATCATCGATTTCCAATATCAATCAACTGATTATTATCGATTGCTAATGATTGGTATCGATTGCGATTGATAATCGGTTTTATCGATTAAAAGTACGTCGGATTTACATTATGCAAATGACTCACTCTTCGATCGCGAAAGCTCTTTCGTTTTTTCTTTTTCCCATCATCCACGGAATCCTCTGATTCAGTTGCATCATGCACTTCGCTCATCTGATCTGCGTTGTTCTTATCGATAGTTTCTCTAGCTTCAACACTAGGCCCCGTCAGCTTTCTGTACAAAACGTACGAAGATCCAAAAAATCCAACAGCGGATCCGATCATGATGGACACTAGCCTTGTCTGCCTTTGCCTACTATCGCTCTGTTCGCGTGATTTCTCCTCTTCTTCCGTTTTTCCATGAGTACTGGTGGTAGCACAGTTTCTATGATATGCAGTGATAATGACCCGACTTCGAGGAAGAATGCTTTTTGGTGGACACTTCGCAAGAAATGCCGCTCCTCTGATACATCTGCTTGCAGCGTGCATCTCAAAAGATGGACTAATGCAGCACTTTGCACGGTATTTCAAGATTCTTCAATCAACTTTCGGCAATGCGCAGAAGATAAAGGAATTGTGTTATTTGAAAAGGGTCTGCAATGTTTTCATGTGAAGCCACAAGATGGCGACTCGCGAGTAGCCGCTGATGGTTAGACAAAAGGCTCATTTTTTTAGAAAACACAGGAGCCCCATCTTGATGGTTGTTCTAATGAGCCCGCGGTAAGTATTGCAAAAGACCGCAAACAAAGATGGCGGACGATGCTTAGGAAAAGTGCTAAAACAGTGTTTGCTGTCATTAGTACAAGTTACCCATTGCTATGATGAGTTCCATTCTTAGTTTGCGCCGTGTGAGGATAATACACAGACATTTGAGGTCCGGTGGGGTATTTTTTCAGCCTTCACAAAAAGCTTTCCGCCCCCTCACAAGTTCGTCCACAGGTAAACAGAAAAATGATCCAAAATCTTAAAGGATCGCAATACTGTAACATCTCGAAAATATGATTTATTACAAGCAATTTGTAACGCAATATGGCTCATGCGAGACGTACCCTATAAATTGTTCCAATATTCGGCCAATCCCATGCCTGTTTCGCAGAACACATCGTTTTGGGTAACACAGGCAACTCAAAGGGGCTTACGATATGAAGCAAAACTTGCCGAGGGGTCATTATTGAACGGGGGGGGGGGGGGGGGGCTGCTATGTTTGCTTTGCGCTCGTTCCAGCTTTCGCGTGGCCAGAACAAAACAAGATGGCGGCCACGACTTGGCACAGCGAAAACACCGAGTAAACATAGCGAAAAAAACACCGGGTTAACTCCTGCAAGCAGGCTACCCCTTCACTAACTTTTCAGATTGGTGATATGGAAAAATATGTAATTAAGATTTTATTTGGGAAGGAGCAAATGATGCTATTTTCCATTTAGGTTTTAACAATAATGAGCATTTCATATATTTGAAAATGGCAAAATGTTCAAGAGGGAGCATGCCTCCAGGCCTTCTATACAATAATATTTACACCCCTGAAAAATGGGCTTGAAACATCACTTCTCCTGGCTTGGTGGTGTTCAAAGCCAGTTCCATTGCCCCTTCATGGGCATCCCTTAGTAGGTACGCCCCCCCCCCCCCCCCCCCACACACACACACACACACACACATACAACAATTTGGCATGTGGGTGGAGGGGGCAGTGCCGTTTTGAGGGAGGGTCACCATTTTTGCGCTTTAGATTCGGGGAGGGTCGAAATTTTTTAACCAGAAAAAATTCAACTTAGCAGCCTTTTCCCCGATAAATAATTACCTTTTCCTGCATAAAAGAAATCTCACATCCGATCCACAGAATGCGCTCTCCTTGATAATAGAAGGCTTTAAGTTGATTATGACCAGATTTAAGCCTTATCCTTAAAAAATGACAAAATAATATGAAAAGCTGTAAGAAAAAGATCTACAAATTTGTTTCTGTCATTGAAAGTAAACTACTGCTTAAAAAAACTATATATGCTTGTTTGTTTTAGACAACAACTATGACCTAGTTGTCATTGGTGGTGGTTCTGGTGGACTTGCTTGCTCCAAAGAAGGTCTGAATATTTACTTTGTATCTTGTCTTACCATGCTGTGTACTTTTCTTTTTGGTCCTAATGAAAACCTCTCTTTGTTTTAGCGGCAAGTCTAGGAAAGAAGGTTGCTGTATTAGATTTTGTGGCTCCATCTCCGCAAGGTATATAAAATTATTGAATTTAATGCCTGATTCCAACTCATGCAGGAACCCTCCATGAAGTACATAGGCAGGGCTTCTGGAATTACGCGGAAAAAAAAAACTCAAAATAACGCTGGATTCTTTGCTAAATTACGTGCTAAATTATGCGGAAAATAAATCATTACGTGCTAAATTGTGCGGGATTTTGCAATACATTTTTCTTTAAAAATCAAAGTTTTGCAGGATTCTTTACTGAATTACGCGCTAAATTACACGGAATATTAACTGTTACGCCCAAACTATATTTTGTACCGAAGGAAAGCACAAAATAACTTCAAAAGGTTATTTTTTTGCGTGAAAATATCTTAGGCAAGTTTTCATTGGCTCCTAGCCACCAGCCAATTAAAAAAGGTATTTTATTACTAGTCCTAGGCCTTCGCAGTTTCGCAAAGAACGCCTAGTCATTTTATTTGTTTTTGAAATTCAGTTTGAAATATCGCACTCTTGCAAAGAATATTTCTCTTTTTTTACGAGAAATAGAGGTAAGAACTCTAAAAGAACCCATCAGCTGTGCAATTAAATGTTTTGTCTTTCAAAATTTAGCCAAATTATGCTGGATTACGCGGAAATTTGTGGATTACACGGATTACGCGGGAAAAGCCTAATTACGCGCTCCCGCACAAGCGCGTAATTCCAGAAGCCCTGTTAGGGGTGATTCAAAGATTCTTTTAATTCTGTTATCTTTTAGGGGTCTTATGCTAATAGTGTTCAAAAACGTGCAAAACTTATTTTACAGTAAACCATACTTGTAAGTCTACTTCAAGCACTTCTGACTTTTTAGTTCGCATCTAATGCTAGGGTTAAAAACTGCCCCTACTACTCTACAACTAGTGTGCACACTGTAGAGTTAAGAATTGCTGTTGGCCACAACCAAATCGCTATCCCTTAGTGTAAGAATTGATTTTACTAACAACCACCCTGTCTGATTCTAATAGAACTCCCCAGTTGTCCCCTTAAAGTGTGGATTTAATTTTGTATTAAACAATTGTTGTGTTTACAGGGAGTACTTGGGGCATAGGGGGCACTTGTGTAAATGTCGGCTGCATTCCAAAGAAACTGATGCATCATGCATCACTGCTTGGTGATGGTATCAAGGTACTGTGAACTGATACTGTGATGGTATCAGGTAAACTGAAGTTGGTCTTGTGATTGTGTCAAGATAAACTAAAGGTGGTCTTGTGATGGTATCAGGGTAGACTGAAGGTGGTCTTGTGATTGTGTCAAGATAGACTTAAGGTGGTCTTGTGATGTTATCAAGGTAGACTAAAGGTGGTCTTGTGATTGTGTCAAGGTCATACCTGCAAACCCCCAGACTTGAAAAACCGGGAGATTATTTTAGGGGGGGAAGGGGAGGGGGTACGGGATGAGGGTGGGATGGGGTGGGTGGATAAGCAAATCACAGAGCTTTGCTTGAAGATGTGTATGTTCTTTTGTTCTCTTATTGTTGTTGGGTATTATTCTGAATAATATACTCAATCGATATTATGCTATCTGCTTATTGTTCGATGTCAAGAACATCAATTTCAACTACTTTTTGAGAGGCCAGCATTTTTATTCCATCGTATCCTGACCACAGAGCACCTAAAAATTATCTTTGATGTATTGTGGCCGGCATGATTTACAACGCCAACTTACAAACTTGTGCGAAAACGGCTCCAAAGTATGAGCCAATTTCTGGTGCTTATGGGTATTGATTATTTGTGAAAATAAAAATAGTAAATAAACTCAAGCGATGTCAGAACCATAAATTGATTACATTTAATGGATAGTTGTATGTTTTATCGATATGTTTTTTAATTTGGAGTGAATATTTTGGGATTCATGGGTCCTTTCGATCGTAGAACTGCCATTCGCCATTTGCCATTTGCACTGACAACATTTTTTGAAAAAGGTCTATTCAAGCATTTGCAAGCATAAAAGCATTTCGGTATTACGGTAGTCCTGTGGTCTACATGAAACGCTCATTGATTATTTAGTTTTCGTAAAACCTGAAAACGTCATAACTTAAATGCAAACTATAAGAATTGCATAACTTTGTGGCTAAAATCCAACTTCTACTTCAAAAACAACTAAGACTGATTAAAATTTGGTAATAAACCTGGAGATTTAAGGTAAAACCGGGAGACCAGGAGATTTGATAAAAAAAAACGGGAGTCTCCCGGTAAAACCGGGAGAGTTGGCAGGTATGCAAGGTAGACTGAAGGTGGTCTTGTGATGGTGTCAGGTAAACTGAAGGTGGTCCACCAGCTTCACTAGCTGCACCAGCTTCGCTAGCTTCACCACTGTCTACACCACACCAGCATTATATTAGTGACACCAACATGTAATTGCTATATTCGTAACGGTAGTAATGGAATCATAACCCTGTGATGGTGTCAAGGTAAACTGAGGGTGGACTTGTGATGGTATCACGAAGACTAAAAGTGGTCTTGTGATGGTGCTAAAGGTGGTATTGTAATATCAAAGTCTGTGCGCTTACCAGGGACCTACTCTAACTGCCTATTGTCCCATTGTCATTTGTTACATACAGCATCTGCCAAGAACTCTACAGTCCTCTATTCTGTATTTTAAGGTTCATTTGCTGCTATGATTGGCTAAGGCTCAAAACATCTTTATGTTGATTTATTTCCCTCTCCACAATGCCAACTTAGATAACAAGCAGCTTTTCTACAGCTAGCTAGTTATTTTAATTTTTTTTTTGCTGTTTTGTATTTAAATTGTTGTTTTTGTTTTCAAGGATGCCAAAAAGTATGGCTGGCAACTTTCTGATCAGATGACCTTTGACTGGTAGGAGAACCCTAAACAGCTAAAATATCTGCAGGGAAAATACTGTTTATTATTTTGTATGTTTTTCTTTTCTTACAGGGGGAACCTTGTAACGGGAGTTCAAAATTATATCAAATCACTTAATTGGGGATATAGAGTTCAACTGCATGATAAGTAAGTACGTGGTGTTAAAGCCGCTTTGTCACCAGTTTACTCCCGGAGGTCCAACGGAAACCTCAACCATTAAAAGACAAATTAGCCTGCTTGCAGGCGGTACTCGGTTATCATCGCAGAAAACCCTCTCCGTTCGATTATCGGGCGCCATATTGTATTCTAAGCCGCATGGTTCCCCCCAGGAACCAAGACAAAAGAATCTATTTGAATCCAAAATATTTAACAGGCCATCCGCTCTAAATAAGCAGTCACGTCCTCAAAGAAACTTCCAATAGACATGCTTTCTATATTTTGAAATATTTTTTGTGTTTTCCGTTAAAAATCATCGGAGATTCTTACCTAATCGACCGGAAGTAAACTGGTGACAATGCGGCTTTAAGTGATGACACATAAACATTCCACAAAATGTTTTCTTCTTAGCTATAGTTCATGTATTCTATTATCAGGAGTGTACGGTACATACCAGGAATGGCATCCTTTGTTGACAGACATACTATCAAGGCTGTACTGAAATCAGGCAAAGAGGTACTGTTAAACTACATACTATTAAGACTTAAAGATAGACTTAGACTTAGATAGTTTTCTCTACTGTTGATTTCTAACAATGGTTTTTACTGATTATAGGAATTGCTGACATCAGAGAAAGTTGTTATTGCTGTTGGAGGAAGACCACGCTTTCCGTCTGACGTAAGTGTTGAAAGAGTGTAAAACACATACCGTTCTGTAAGTTGGTCCTTAATAAACCAAAATATTTTCATTATTAGAAATGTCTTGATTCATTATATATCCATTTTCCAGGTGTGTTGCTTGTGAAGCACAGTAAAATTAATTATGCCGGAATTTTTTTCTTCTGAAAAGTTAATTGCAATGAATCATGTGATATTTCTAAATAAGAAATGTTTTTTACAGTAGGTTGAAAGCCTTGTTAAGATGATCTAAATGAATGTTTAACCACTCTCAGATGGTGACAATTCATTCCTGTCATATCAAAATGTATATTGTTGTGAATTGTATGGCTGTGAAGTATATGGCTGGGAATGTATGGCTGGGAATTGCATTATGTAAACTGTATGGTTTTGAATGCTTGGCAATGTACTATGGTAGTCAATTGTATGGTGTTGATGTGTAAGGGTGTGGAGTGTATGGTTGGGAATGTGGGAATGTTTGTTTCTAAAGTCAAAGGTAATCTTTGAATGACTGGATCTGAGAAATAATATCAGCATTTCAGGTTTCAAGTGCATAGGTCTTTTACTTCAAGATCACTTAAAGTACTTGTATGGCTCCTGCAATAAATTATTGTTATGTTTAGGTTCCAGGAGCAAAGGAATACTGTATCACAAGTGATGATCTCTTCTCACTTCAAAAACCACCTGGGAAAACGTAAGACCAGTTATGTGCTAAAACATGTAATTCGAATTAACATCAAAACATGGTTTTGAATGTAATCGTCATCGCACTGTTATCTGACTATCTTCTTTTATGGTTTTATCGTGATTGCACTATTGGTAATTATCTATTTTATATTACGGTTGTATCATGATTGTACTCTGGGTAATTTGACTACCTAACTTATGTATAAAATTGTTGTACAGTATGTGATTGTACTGTACTGGTAAATTGTCTGACCTTTTTATGGTTTCATTGTTGCCAGGCTTGTTATCGGGGCATCATGTATCCTTTAAGTGGTCTGAACCCATCTGTTATTGTAATAATGACGTCCTCGGAAACCCATGGTTTTTTTCTATAAAAAAGCCACTGAGGGAGAAGCTTGTAAGTTGTCTTGGTGAGATTCGCTGATACCTTTTCCTTTAAAAAATGTAAAATAAACCAATAATGTTGGCTCTCATCACCTGTTTCGAGGATTAACGTTAAAATTGTCAAAACAATCAATTTAAAACCCGCCTTTATACATTATACAATTATTCCATTCGGGAATCAGCAGATGGGACCACTCAGAAGCTAACTTAACTTAAAGTATCTCACAACAGTCGTTAAATTTCCATTCGCAAAGATCACGATTTATGAAAAAGGCAGACTGATTCGCTGATTTTTAGAGGAGTACACTATAACCTATGTATGTTTTTGAAGTAATGTCCCACGTATCCGCGAAGCTGGTAGTTTTGAAAGATGCTCTTACCTGTCAACCCTTGTAAGTTATTGGTCTTTTTTGTTTTGATATTGTAGTATTTTTTCTTAGATGCGGTCGCAAGCGCACACAACACTTTCACTCTTCATCAATATATTCAACAAACCTAGCGGGCGAATTTCGGCACCATCAGTAAGCACTCTGGGTGTAACGAACCGTTTGAGAAGAAAGAAGCTATTCCTTATAAAACAGTCCAAAATGAATGATCTCACAAAACAGCAAAAGTAAATTACAAACAGGTCTGCGTTTTGTTACAAGAATGTGAATGCCTTATTAGCATCAGATCTTTACCAGTTTCATCTTTAACTTGTGTGACAGATGTAGCTTTGGAATGCGCAGGTTTCCTGGCAGGGTTTGGTTACAACACATCCCTTATGATGAGATCTATTCCTTTGAGAGGCTTTGACCAGGTTAGCGAATAAAAACGTTTTCATGTCCTCAGCAGGAAATGGAATCTCTGGTGAATAATTACTTGTTGTAAACTTACCTCAACAGCAAATGGCAACTCTTGTGACTGAATACATATAAACTTGTCTCAACAGCAAATGGCATCTCTAGTGACTGAATACATGTCTCGACATGGTACCCGCTTTATCAATCAATGTGTTCCAGTGAGTGTTGACAAACGGCCTGATGGCAAGCTGCACGTCCAGTGGACAAACCCTTCATCAGGGGAGAGGGGGGAGGAGGAGTTCGATACTGTCCTTATGGCCATAGGTGAGACTTTTTATTAAAACCTGAAGAATCAAAGTAGGTTTGCTTCTTATTGTTTAACTAAAGTTTAAGAATTGAAAAAGGTGTACTTCTTTATTGTTTTTGACACAGCTTCGATTCGTACATTTATTGCAGCAGACTTCACCATCACCGCTATTATTAATGCTATCATCAATATCAACAACATCGCCAGCACCAGAATTATCAAAATTGCCATAATCATTGTTCGTCAGTTGGAGCTGTATTATATGTTATATAAATCTCAAATTCCCATAATCGTAATTTTAGTTAACTGTTATCTATATTATACAAATTTCACACAGGGCGAGACCCATCTACAGCGGCTTTGGAACTTGACAAGGCTGGGGTACAGGTCGACAAGTCAGGCTTTATCATCGGAATGGAGAATGAGCAGACGTCAGCCAAAAATATATATGCATTGGGGGATGTACTACAGGTGATCTATACACACGCCCATCAGTTTACCCCTTATTGGGGATGTACTACAGGTGATCTATACACACGTCCATCACTTTACCCCTTATTGGGGATGTACTACAGGTGATCTATACACACGTCCATCACTTTACCCCTTATTGGGGATGTACTACAGGTGATCTATACACACGTCCATCACTTTACCCCTTATTGGGGATGTACTACAGGTGATCTATACACACGTCCATCACTTTACCCCTTATTGGGGATGTACTACAGGTGATCCATACACACGTCCATCACTTAACCCCTTATTGGGGATGTACTACAGGTGATCCATACACACGAGCATCACTTTACCCCTTATTGGGGATGTACTACAGGTGATCCATACACACGTCCATCACTTTACCCCTTATTGGGGATGTACTACAGGTGATCTATACACACTTCCATCACTTTACCCCTTATTGGGGATGTACTACAGGTGATCTATACACACGCCCATCACTTTACCCCTTATTGGGGATGTAGTACAGGTGATCTATACACACGTCTATCACTTTACCCCTTATTGGGGATGTACCAAAGGTGATCCATTCACACGTCCATCACTTTACCCCTTATTGGGGATGTACTACAGGAGACCTATACACACGTCCATCACTTTACCCCTTATTGGGGATGTACTACAGGTGATCTATACACACGTCCATCACTTTACCCCTTATTGGGGATGTACTACAGGTGATCTATACACACGTCCATCACTTTACCCCTTATTGGGGATGTACTACAGGTGATCTATACACACGTCCATCACTTAACCCCTTATTGGGGATGTACTACAGGTGATCCATTCACACGCCCATCACTTTACCCCTTATTGGGGATGTACTACAGGTGATCCATACACACGTTTATCACTTTACTCCTTATTGGGGATGTACTACAGGTGATCCATACACACGTCCATCACTTGACCCCTTATTGGGGTATACTACAAGTGATCTATACACACGTCCATCACTTTACCCCTTATTGGGGATGTACCACAGGTGATCCATTCACACATCCATCACTTTACCCCTTATTGGGGATGTACTACAGAGGACCTATACACACGTCCATCACTTAACCCCTTATTGGGGATGTACTTCAGGTGATCTATACACACGTCCATCACTTTACCCCTTATTGGGGATGTACTACAGGTGATCCATACACACGTCCATCACTTTACCCCTTATTGGGAATGTACTACAGGTGATCTATACACACGTCCATCACTTTACCCCTTATTGGGGATGTACTACAGAGGACCTATACACACGTCCATCACTTAACCCCTTATTGGGGATGTACTTCAGGTGATCTATACACACGTCCATCACTTTACCCCTTATTGGGGATGTACTACAGGTGATCCATACACACGTCCATCACTTTACCCCTTATTGGGAATGTACTACAGGTGATCTATACACACGTCCATCACTTAACCCCTTATTGGGGATGTACTACAGGTGATCTATACACACGTCCATCACTTAACCCCTTATTGGGGATGTACTACAGGTGATCTATACACACGTCCATCACTTAACCCCTTATTGGGGATGTACTACAGGAGACCTATACACACGTCCATCACTTTACCCCTTATTGGGGATGTACTACAGGTGATCCATACACACGTCCATCACTTTACCCCTTATTGGGAATGTACTACAGGTGATCTATACACACGTCCATCACTTTACCCCTTATTGGGGATGTACTACAGGTGATCTATACACACGTCCATCACTTAACCCCTTATTGGGGATGTACTACAGGTGATCCATACACACGTCCATCACTTTACCCCTTATTGGGAATGTACTACAGGTGATCTATACACACGTCCATCACTTAACCCCTTATTGGGGATGTACTACAGGTGATCTATACACACGTCCATCACTTAACCCCTTATTGGGGATGTACTACAGGTGATCTATACACACGTCCATCACTTAACCCCTTATTGGGGATGTACTTCAGGTGATCTATACACACGTCCATCACTTTACCCCTTATTGGGGATGTACTACAGGTGATCTATACACACGTCCATCACTTAAGTTTAAGTTTAGTTTAAGTTTAGTTTATTGACTTTGCCCACGGAGAAAAAAAATACACATACATAATACGTTATACATAGGAAACAGAACATAAATACATACAATAACGAAAGGGCAGGGTATCCGCCACAGCTAGGCCAATTACGGCGGACCCGAGTTTAAAATGTGTAAAAGTTACAAGGTCACAAAAACTAAATTAGAAACAACATGAAATTTGGTGCGTTAGCACCCTGGCCCGATTGCAGGTGAGGCAGACAGATTTCCATGAGCGCGGATCCTCTGGATCATAAGTTATCGAAAGAGCATTTAAGTAGTAATTTAATAAAGCGCGCTTGAAAGAAGCATGGTCAGAGTAGCTAGAACTATTTAACAAATTAGTGAGAGTGTTCCATATTCTTGTACAACGGTTTAAATATGATTTTTGAAAAGCAGAAGTTTTGCATTTGCGAGCGAAGAATTGTGGTGCGCTTGAGTTTGCAGATGATCTAGTAGGACGGACTGAGCGAACTTTGGGAACAATTGATGGATTAATATTGACAAGCCCATTTATGATTTTATAAAAGTATGACATGTCCAAATATTCGTGCCAATACGATAGTGGCAATAATTTAAGTTGAATAAGTCTTTCTTTGTATGTTTGGCTGCATCTAAATGGGAGTCCTAACATGTACTTGCTAGCTCGTCTTTGGATTCTTTCAACTCGTCTAATCAGGTCCTTTGTCTGCGGTGCCCACAGTTGTGTTGCGTATCCTAGGTGAGGACGTACTAGGGCGAGATACATCGATCTTCTTATGTTGGTTTTCTTTATGGATCTTGAGTGTCTTCTAACGAACCCCAGCGTCCTGTTGGCCTTACTACATGCCTCGTCAACTTGCTTAGTCCAAGAGAGGTCGTCTGACATCCAGACGCCGAGATCCTTCTCCGTCTCAGTGCAGGCTAAAGGCAAACCGCCAAGCGAATATGTTTTGAGAACTGGTTTACGCTTTCGCGAAACCCGCATGACTTTGCTCTTTGTTTGATTAAATGTCATGCCTGTCGATGCCGCCCAGCCATTTAGACTGTTCAGGTCAGATTGTAACACATCCGTGTCGTCCGCCGAGTTGATAACATTAAAGACCTTAGTGTCGTCTGCAAATGTCGCAACACTGCATGAGCAAACTGAATCTGGCAAGTCATTTGCGAAGAGGACGAACAGTATAGGACCGAGAATTGACCCTTGCGGGACGCCGGAAGTCACAGGTTGACATGTTGAGACCCCCCCTGGAATAGCTACGCGTTGGCTCCGATTGGTGATATATGATGTAAACCACTTCAACAGATTTCCGCCAAAACCATATTGGACTAGTTTCCGTGTTAGCATACGGTGGCTTACTCTATCGAAAGCCTTTGACATATCAAGGTATACAACATCAATTTGGTTCCCATTGTCTAAGTGAGAGCCAATAGTGTCAAGGACTTCCACCAGCTGGGTGACACAAGAGCGGCCTGCAATAAACCCATGTTGACACCTCTGGATGAGGCAGTGCACCCTCTCTCTTATCTTATTAAATACACAACGTTCCATAATTTTCGACACAACAGACAAGAGTGATATCGGTCTGTAATTTTCAACTTGTTGAGCAGAGTCTTTCTTGTAAACAGGAACGATATGAGCAATTTTCCATTCAGAAGGAAATTTGCCAAGCTTGATAGACTTATTGAAAATCTGACAAAGAGAGGGAGCAATCACAGCCGCGGTCTCTTTTAGTAATCTGACGGGAATGTTATCTGGTCCAGAAGCTTTACTGGCGTCCAGCCCCCTGATAACCGATAATATATCATTTATATCGAATGAAATATTAGATAGCTCGGGTACAGGGGGTGCACAATGTTCCGGGTCAGTGTTTAGGTCTTGAAGAGAATCTTTTAAAAACACTGAAGCAAAGTATTTATTAAATAAATTTGCAATTGCTTCCGGATCATCAGCTGTGGTTCTTAGTGGCGTGGGGTCCTGGTAACCAGTGGGTGGATTTACGGTTGCCATAGAGACCTGAGATGGGAGCCCACGTGATTTGGATTTCTGTTTTAGAACAGACCAAAAGCGTTTGGTGTTGTTTTTATAGTCCCGTTCGAGAGACTGGAAAAAGTTTTCACGACTTTCCCGCAGTGCTTGTTTGACTTCCGCACGCAGCGCTTTGAATTTTTCCCTCAGAGACGCTTTAGCAGGGGTCTTTTTTAGACGCCTTCGAGTCGTTTCTTTCTTCTTAATTAGGTCGAGAATAGTTCCATTCATCCAAGGTACTGGATTGCGACCCCTAAGCTTTTTGGATGGAACGTGATCTGCTACGGCAGCCAAAAATAGATCTTTCCAATTTTGCCAGTCCGTGTCAATATCGCTGTTTTCGTTAGAGCTCATTGTCAATTCTAATGCACTGAGAGAGGCGCGCAAGCCATCAAAATCGGCTTTTGTATAGTTGTAGACTGAACGGTGGAATTTGGACGGTGCTTTAACAAACGCAGAGAACTCAAAACAGACCACACTATGATCGGAAAACACTCCTGCTTCATTAGGAGACAATACCTCATTCACACATACTTGATCGGAGGCATTAGTAATAACCAAGTCAAGTATTTTATCACCCCGTGTTGGAAAATGGTTCATTTGTGATAGATAGTGGTCATTAAGAATCTCAGTGAAAGAAAGCTCTCTGGCACCTAATGATTGTTCTTCTGAGGCCCAAGAGATTTTCGACATGTTGAAGTCTCCGGAAATTAGCATAGTGTCAAATGAGTCACAGGCATAATCAAGATAGTTATTAAATTTTTCAAGCCATACATAAGGGTCGGAGTCTGGATCAGGCCAGTAAAACGACGAGAACAGGACTTTCCGATTGCAACTTGTAGTGAGTTCTGCTGATACAACTTCAAGATCTTGAAATAAAGTCATGTCCGGTTTCCATTCCTTTATCGCCTTAAAACTGTCTGATTTCGCTGCAATAAGCACACCCCCGCCTTCTCGATCGTTGCGATCTCTTCTATAGATGGTGTAGCCAGAATGAAATACCTCTTCATCACTAATACTGCTGTTAAGCCATGTTTCGTTAATAAAGACAATATCGGCGTTCTCTGAATACGCTAAGTCTTGAACGCGCTCTGAGTTACAGACAATGGCCGATCCTACTTTATGTGTGCTTTTAATACTCCTGGCATTAATACCAAGGCATTTGATGGAGCTGTGTCGAAGACCTGCATTAGCTGCTGGGCCAGGTTGACTAATAATATCACCACATAGGAGTAGGAGTCCAGGAATAATGCTGACAAAGGTTCTGTGCTTCCGAAATGCTGATGTTATCATAGTTCCTTTGCTTGGTTTCCGCCGGATCGTAAATTGTCCTAATGGCTTGAACATGTTCCATGTGAAGTTTGTTAATCCTTCAACAGGTCTCTTTCCATGTAGATCACATTTAGGAGTGATTGTGTGAGCATAGATCTTTGAGGAGATTGCTAACAGTATAAATAAAGCAGCAAAAGCGGAGGAGCACGCGCCAGTGCGTCTGTCCGCCATGATGTCTCTGGTTAACCCCTTATTGGGGATGTACTACAGGTGATCTATACACACGTCCATCACTTAACCCCTTATTGGGGATGTACTACAGGTGATCTATACACACGTCCATCACTTAACCCCTTATTGGGGATGTACTTCAGGTGATCTATACACACGTCCATCACTTTACCCCTTATTGGGGATGTACTACAGGTGATCCATACACACGTCCATCACTTTACCCCTTATTGGGAATGTACTACAGGTGATCTATACACACGTCCATCACTTTACCCCTTATTGGGGATGTACTACAGGTGATCTATACACACGTCCATCACTTAACCCCTTATTGGGGATGTACTACAGGTGATCTATACACACGTCCATCACTTAACCCCTTATTGGGGATGTACTACAGGAGACCTATACACACGTCCATCACTTTACCCCTTATTGGGGATGTACTACAGGTGATCCATACACACGTTTATCACTTTACTCCTTATTGGGGATGTACTACAGGTGATCCATACACACGTCCATCACTTGACCCCTTATTGGGGTGTACTACAAGTGATCTATACACACGTCCATCACTTTACCCCTTATTGGGGATGTACTACAGGTGATCCATACACACGTCCATCACTTTACCCCTTATTGGGGATGTACTACAGGTGATCTATACACACGTCCATCACTTTACCCCTTATTGAGGATGTACTACAGGTGATCTATACACACGCCCATCAGTTTACCCCTTATTGGGGATGTACTACAGGTGATCTATACACACGTCTATCACTTTACCCCTTATTGGGGATGTACCAAAGGTGATCCATTCACACGTCCATCACTTTACCCCTTATTGGGGATGTACTACAGGAGACCTATACACACGTCCATCACTTTACCCCTTATTGGGGATGTACTACAGGTGATCTATACACACGTCCATCACTTTACCCCTTATTGGGGATGTACTACAGGTGATCTATACACACGTCCATCACTTTACCCCTTATTGGGGATGTACTACAGGTGATCTATACACACGTCCATCACTTTACCCCTTATTGGGGATGTACTACAGGTGATCTATACACACGTCCATCACTTTACCCCTTATTGGGGATGTACTACAGGTGATCCATACACACGTCCATCACTTAACCCCTTATTGGGGATGTACTACAGGTGATCCATACACACGAGCATCACTTTACCCCTTATTGGGGATGTACTACAGGTGATCTATACACACGTTTATCACTTTACTCCTTATTGGGGATGTACTACAGGTGATCCATACACACGTCCATCACTTAACCCCTTTTTGGGGATGTACTACAGGAGACCTATACACACGTCCATCACTTTACCCCTTATTGGGGATGTACTACAGGTGATCTATACACACGTTTATCACTTTACTCCTTATTGGGGATGTACTACAGGTGATCCATACACACGTCCATCACTTAACCCCTTATTGGGGATGTACTACAGGAGACCTATACACACGTCCATCACTTTACCCCTTATTGGGGATGTACTACAGGTGATCCATACACACGTTTATCACTTTACTCCTTATTGGGGATGTACTACAGGTGATCCATACACACGTCCATCACTTGACCCCTTATTGGGGTGTACTACAAGTGATCTATACACACGTCCATCACTTTACCCCTTATTGGGGATGTACTACAGGTGATCCATACACACGTCCATCACTTTACCCCTTATTGGGGATGTACTACAGGTGATCTATACACACGTCCATCACTTTGCCCCTTATTGAGGATGTACTACAGGTGATCTATACACACGCCCATCAGTTTACCCCTTATTGGGGATGTACTACAGGTGATCTATACACACGTCTATCACTTTACCCCTTATTGGGGATGTACCAAAGGTGATCCATTCACACGTCCATCACTTTACCCCTTATTGGGGATGTACTACAGGAGACCTATACACACGTCCATCACTTTACCCCTTATTTGGGATGTACTACAGGTGATCTATACACACGTCCATCACTTTACCCCTTATTGGGGATGTACTACAGGTGATCTATACACACGTCCATCACTTTACCCCTTATTGGGGATGTACTACAGGTGATCTATACACACGTCCATCACTTTACCCCTTATTGGGGATGTACTACAGGTGATCTATACACACGTCCATCACTTTACCCCTTATTGGGGATGTACTACAGGTGATCCATACACACGTCCATCACTTAACCCCTTATTGGGGATGTACTACAGGTGATCCATACACACGAGCATCACTTTACCCCTTATTGGGGATGTACTACAGGTGATCCATACACACGTCCATCACTTTACCCCTTATTGGGGATGTACTACAGGTGATCTATACACACGTCCATCACTTTACCCCTTATTGGGGTGTACTACAAGTGATCTGTACACACGTCCATCACTTTACCCCTTATTGGGGATGTACCACAGGTGATCTATACACACGCCCCAACACTTAACCCCTTATTGGCATGGTCCACATATTTGAAATTTATAAATAAGTCTTTCCTGCCATGAGCCAAAAAATATTCCATGGTCGTTATGTTGTAGGTATTTATGTGTAGAGTGCGGTGTGATATTGGTGTTTGTATTTGTGTCCAGGGCGGGATGATAGTGTTTTGGGGTTTTTGTGTAATGTGGGATGGGTTACGGTTAGCAGTTGGGATAATTCATATTCTGTTGCAGGACCGTCCCGAGCTGACGCCTGTCGCCATCATGGCTGGTAAACTGCTGGCCAGGAGATTGTTTGCGGGCTCGACGATTCAAATGGATTACGATAATGTAAGGATCTTGTAACTTGGTTTGTGTCATTGCAAGATGCAAGCACTGTCTTTTTGTGTGAGAAAAGCACAAGAAATCTGGCTCTCTGATAAGCGTCTGTAAATCCCTTGTCCCTTGTCTTCTGGGCAAAAAAGTTAAACCGAAGGTTTCATCATCTTCAAAGTGCTTGCTTAAAAACTCGAACTCATAGATCCTAACCAGATAAATCAGTCCCTATCTTTACTGATGTCCGTATCTTTACTGATACTGATGTACAGCTAGTTACAGCTGAAGCGCATTTCATCATTATAACAATGTTACCTTACGCTTTACAAATACTTAACATAAACATAATGAATCGAGTAGAGCTAACGTGGTGAGATTGTTAGTTACTTGTTGCGCGTATCAAAATCTCTTTTCTTATCCGTTTTGATATCCACATCATGTTTTTGCCTTCCAATTATTTGTTAGATAGCGACTACAGTGTTCACTCCTCTGGAATACAGTACGGTTGGTCTGTCTGAGGAAGACGCCATTAGACAATATGGCGAGGAGAACTTAGAGGTAAGACTATATTAATACAGTACGGTCATTCTACCTGAGGAAGACGCCCTTAGACAGTATGGCGAGGAGAACTGAGATTTAAAACCACTGAATTTCCTTCCCTTTCCAATTTATAGATTTTTTTAAACTTTTAAAAGATAGGCTTTCAAATTAGAGAGATTGGACCCACCCTTTATATACGGGAAGTATGCGAGTATTTTTATTTTTGTATTATTTTTTTGTACATTTGTCTTTTGATGTTCTCAGTAGTACTAGACATGGTGTATAATATATAGGAACGGGATTCGCACTCATCTTTTTGGCACCGCAATAAAAAGGTCCTAACAAATGTGTGTTTACTCAAAAGGCAATTGTCTATGTTGGTGACAGGTATATCATGCATTCTACAAACCTCTTGAGTTCAGAGTTACGGAAAGGGAAGAGGATGTCGGCTATATCAAGGTAACATTGGAATCGACTTTAACCTGAAAAACCCCACAACCCACCACTCGATGACTAATGCAACGCTCTGGAAACCAGAGGGCTCTACTATATAAACCTCCGTACCCCAGGGATCTCTGGGCCGCAGGGTATGAATGCTATTGAATAGCCAACAAACGCTTATTTTTTTCTATTTTTAATAGGCAGTTTGCCTTCGAGAGGGAGAGCAGTCAGTCATTGGCCTCCACTACCTCGGGCCTAACGCTGGAGAGGTCATGCAAGGGTTTGCTGTAGCCATAAGGTAATTAACGCGACAGAGCAAAAAAAAAAAGTCTGGTTAACTTCGGTAAGCTTGAATTTTTGCATAGAGGTCCCTTATGATATGTGAACCAACATATCAAAAAGTATTCTTTTCTAATGGATTCGTCTTCGCGATATGAGGCTTGAAGTGCAATTTTCAAATGTTCAGGGAGAAGTCGGACTCTGATCAGAAATAAAGCCAACTTTGCTCGCTAATATCTAAATTTCATATCTTATACATTTCTTTAAAATTCGGAATTAAGCTTTTGGTCAGAGGAACTCCTTGTATGCGGAGTCTTGAGCTTATATATTGAGAATTGGAAAATTTCATACCATTTTTTTGCTATGTCAATTAACGCACTTTAATGCACGACAGACCGTGACACGAATAACTATAATCATACATTGTTTGATTCGCGTGACATTTTCATCGCAGGTGTGGCTTGACTATGCGCATGCTCAGTAGTACTGTTGGTATTCATCCCACATGTGCGGAGGAAGTCGTCAAGCTTCACATCACGAAACGCTCAGGAGAAGACCCAACAGTCACAGGATGTTGAGGTTAAGGCGGTCCCTCATTGCGCATGATCTTCAACCTCACTCGTAACCAGATCCCTTATCAGGCCCGTCGTCCGGTGTTGGACCTGGTAGCGGTTCGTTTACGGTTGGTTGAGGCTGTTGTGAGGGACCTTTCGCAGTAAACAGATTTTTGTGTCGCGGAATAGTGCTTAAGAGCATTCCCGGTTTGTCAAACCTCGCGGTTTTTTTTTTATATTTTTGGTTTCAATGTGCAGAGTATTGCAATTCGGTTTTTCTTTGGCTTCTGGTATAGTGTTCGCGACCAGGGTATTGGGATTCGTGTTTTTTATTCGACTTCTGCTATAGAGTATTCGCGTGGCTTGACCTCTAAGATACAGTGTTCGCGTGGCTTGACAAATTGGGTTAGCTTATAACACGCTACTTGCGTATGACGCGAGGCTACTAAGCTGGTAATCAGTGTAGTCCCGCCGATGATATGATGACGATGCAAGTCTATTACTGTTTTATTTGTATATTTATTTTTGCATTTACTATTTTGAATTGTCAATTTTGTAGCGATCGGAGCAGGGAAATCTCATTTTCTACAACACTTGCGCGGAATCTCGCTTTCTGATTGGTTGTTAGCTATAGTAAATCAGAGGACATTCCACGGAATTCGTCATTCACACAATCCTTGCAGGTTCACTTGAAGCGAAAGAGACGAAAAACTTAATTCAAATTCGAGAAATTTGGTTCTCAATCTTTTCTAGTAAATGTATTTTCTATCCTTACAAAAGGACACTAAATGTAATGGAGACTGCAAGGTTTTAAAGCTAAAGTTTTCAATTGTCGTTGATCTGCGCGCGCTGCAAACACCGGTTGCATGCGCTCGCGCACGCACTAGAAAACACACCATTTCAAACGAGCGCGTGCTCTTTTGATTTTGCAAAATGCTGTTTTCGTTGTTTGTGTTGTAGAAATCAAATTTCCCATAGTTTTCCGTGGTATGTACTCTTATACACCACGAAATTCGTCACCTCATGATCAAAATTTACTACTACGTCTACTACTAAAATTTACTAAGCGCCTCGTGACTCAACATTTTGATCATAAGGTGACGAATATCGTGGTGTATATGAGTACACACCACGGAAATTTGTTAAATTGACATTATGTTATCACACTCGAGAAAGAAAAGATTCTAGAAAACATGATCCACGATTATTCTTGTTGCCATGTTAACTATGCCTAGCCGCGTTGACAGGGGGAAGTGTCACGTGGTTTGTTCCCGTAGCGATAAGTGAGAAACTCGGGGAATTTTTTTTCCCTATCCACCGATTTTCCTATAATTGATGGCTTGATTTGTCAAGTCTCTATGCATTAGCCAGCAAAGTAGTGATTTATCAATTACCTACCTTTTCTTCGATATCACTTATGTAATTTCGAAACATTTAAACAATCTTACAGAGAACAAAATTTATACTTATTAAACTCTAAGATTTAAATTCATCTGAGCTAGGGACGAAGCTAAATCGCTTTTTTGTGTTTCCTCTGCTTCAGTTCAGCCTTACAATATCCTTCGGCTCCTTGCAGTTGCGAAGAGACGTGATTTTGCCAGCAAAAACTTTACTTTGGGGGACTAAAGTATATGACACAATTGGAGTGATGAATAGTGCTTAGGCAAAGTAGACATGTTTATGAAGAGGGAAATGAGGTTGATATAGGTTGGTCCGTCCGCACGAAGCGTGCGCGGTTAACGTCATTTACACCTATAAAAATAAAGTGAAGAGAAAAGCCAATAATGCTTATTTCAATAACAAATAAATTGTTTTAGTTCCAGAAATTAGCTATAAAATGAATTGTAACCACTTTCAGTGTTATTTTTAACGAGTATAAAAACTAGAAAGAAATTTCTTTTCCGTTTAGTTTTTTGTCTTGTTTAGGCATTTGTTTATATTGTAATTTGTATAGCAATAGAATAAGATTTTAAGATTTTGCAACAAAAGTATACTTTACGCTCATTTTTCATTTCAATTTATTCTGCCGCGAAAACTCGTAAAAGTTTTTTTCAAAGATCAAGTATTAATTGAAGATTATTACCTGTGAAGCTTATTCAAGCCTTTAAATAATCAATATGGGCTCGTGAAGACAGGCGCGCCAAGCTGCCGGCCTACATAAACTCGTCCGAAAGGTGAATGTAAGCTGTATGCGTGTAAAGCAATGTTCCTTATGGCGAAATTCGGCACTTTTTTATTACATAGTGTACGACTTTCCTTTGTTTTGCTTAGTAAATGTTTAAATCAATTCTATTTACTTAAATCAAATAAACCTCTCAAGACTTTAAAACAATAATATCCTCTAGATAGCATCGCCTTTTTCTAGTTTTTATTTGATTTCTTCAAGTTCTGTAGAGTAACGGCGGGGTTGCAGTTCGTACCCGAATCTTTTAGTGTAGTTTTTATTAAAGAGAACTGCAAATCAATAGCCCAAGCTGGATTCGTTTTCCCGGTATTTAAATATTTGTACTGTGTTTGTCTGGCGATATTAACTTTCCATTGTCGCCCATCTGGTATGTGATCTAATGCGCGCTACGCTAGATGACTTTATCAGCTATTTTAATAAAATCCCTCAGTTTATGATATGTCCACTTAATTACCAAACCTTCCTTTTCCTTTTTCTTTCATTATCGTGAAACCTTGTTTATTAGTTTATTAAATCGGGTAGATGTATTATATGAAGTCTGTATGAGCATCGAATAGTCACTAAAATATAGTCTCTAATACAACCATCACAGATGGGAACCAAATAGCAATAATGCAAAGAATATTTAAACCATTTTGGTACACTAAAACTATTACTAGATTAGAGAAAATGCATCCATTATTAGACGTGATTAGAATAATATTTCTATTTTTATTTCCCTGGGTTTTCTTCGATCAATCTAGAAACAAGTTTTTTTTAATGAGCAAAAGCGCCACTTTTAATTCAGTTTTACTACACACTAAGTCGGCAGTACGGTTGTATGTGCAAGAGAAGGCTATGAAAAACTCACCAGTTAACATGGTTATTAATTTGTATACGATATTAAGGCCTTGTGTATGAGATACTAAGACGAATGTTAGTCGTAAACTGTATAAGAGGAACTAAGTGTTTTACGAGGGCGTACATGATTAGCCGTTATAACATCTGAGCCGTATTGTGGTGAAATAGTTAAAAGATTCACAAATCGGACTCCCGATTTGCCCTTTTCAGGATTGCTTTCGACTATTGTCTCGTTTCTTTAGAATGATAGGTGGAGGCGTTGATTTTTCTCGAAGGCAGCTTTACTATAATTGGTAAGCCATTGTACGAACCATGGCTTTGATGTTCACGCCACGGGGAGCAAAAACTCATCGATATGCTGCATCTGCCTTGGAACATTTAGAAAACCACTCGCAAAATCTACCACGGTCGGTTTAAAATACTTTAGAAAACAACTCGTTAAATGACATTAGAAACCCTCTCGCAAAATCTGCTACAAGAAAACACAAAGAATTCTTGAACAAGACTTGTAAAACCTAATATTAGTAGGCTTAAATACTCTCTCTTTATTCTAAATTTTATGTTTCTACATATTAATAGTACACTTCGTTAGATAAAGATCAGTCGCAAAAGTTGGTGTAAAAATGTGTAAAGTAGCCAAAGTGAAAGGCGACCAGAATATGATAACAATTAAGGGTTTGGGAAGGATCTGAAATGGCAATGGAATCACTGTTGTCACTCCCCGGGTTTCAGCGCTACACTATGCTGACAAAATCTAGTCGTCCCCTGTGATCTTACTGGTCAAGCTGTCCCCGTATGCCGAGGCGATGGCAGGCAAGAGACCGTAAAACCGCATTCAACACCTTTTGTATGTATCAAAGGGACGCAAAAATCGATTAAACTAAAGAGAAAAACAAAAAAGTGAAAACGTTAATCAAAAATAGGGATAAGCGGCAAAGTGAATTTCTCCTATGTTGTGAGCTTTTTAGCTCTAATTATTCTCATTAAATGCCAAATTGGAGGTCGATATGTCTTTGGGACGCCGTTTACGCGTGCCGCATATGGCAAACTGCAAAATTAACTGCACGGTGATGACAAAAAACTATTAACCAACTCATCGGGGCTGCGATAATTTCAAGAAGGTGGGCAATTTTCGCAAGACAATTTCTTGAATTGCGTTTATGAAAAACCCGGTTAAAATTAGATTTTCTGTCGTGCGCAAGGAAGTGCCCATCTGTACTAATGGATTGACAATGCGTGAAAAACACCTTGAAACCCTCCCACTAGCAAACCGAGAGAAAATAGATAGAAAAGAAAAGAAACCCCCTTTTGTCTTTTTATGCTTTTTGGTGATTTCAGCTCATTCAAAAAAATCGTTAAAACTTTACCGAATACTGGGACGGGATGTAGGCGAGAACCTCCTTACAATGAAAACTAGTATGATTGTCTGGCTAGGACCATAATTATAATTTTACCATTTTGTTTTGAATTGTTTTAGATATACGCTTTAACAAATGTTTGATTGCTCTTTTTGTTGTCTTTTTGTTTTCGAGGTAGCTATCAGTGCTCGCGCTTGACTGGCTTTTTTCCTTCTTTCCAGTAGAGACCTGAAAGGCAGAGTATCATTTCAAGAGCTGTGATAATTTTTATTGTGGAGCGTGGTACGCCTAAATTGACTTCTTTTGGCCTCGCTCTCTGGATGGTTGTAAACAGCAATCATTTCACTATAACACAACGGCGTCAATACATCATTGTTTATGCTTTTCAATAACAGCTGAATGCTACTTTGGAAGCCTAGAGAATGGACCGATATTCCGGGACAAGCTTTCCGTCCGAGGCTCGATTGTGCCGATTAATATACCCGCTTTCCCAGGTGCCTATCAACATAACGGCCTATGAGCAGTGAGCACCGTACCCTAATTCTAAAGATAGCTAATGAAATACCCACTTAGCTTCAATTAAAAGTCATGTGTTAATGATGTATGAACGGTCCATCCCTTTCTCGGGTTTTTTTTCGCGCTTAGGTGTGATTTGTGACATCTATTTCACCGGCTGTGCGATGAATGCAGAGCACGTACAGACGTCCCTACACGCTCATCGCTCACAACTCAGCCCAGTTTGCAGGGAGTTCAATAACAAAGCTAAAATTATACAGTCATGGTTAAGACTATGACCAAACAGCTGCTTTGTTGTGTGTGAAAGTCATTAGAAGATAAAATACAATGTAATTAGGCATTTATTATCATAACAGCCAATTATATTAGCATATATGCCAATATGCTCATGCATATTTATACGTCCACGCGTGGCGTGTTGATAAGGCCCTTGATGTGCGCTCAGAGATCAGAACACTCTGCCGAGCAAACCATCTACCAGTACCCTATTACATGAAACCAGACCTGGCATACTCGCCACTCATGGACTTGCCATCACCTCCCGCAGTCTCTCACGGCTACAGCACGTATAATTCTGTGCCAGCAAGTTATAATCCGTACTCGGTGCGGTACTACCACGGCCCGGCTGCACCGGAGTACGGCCTGGCTTGCAACTCAAGGAACAGTTTCCCAATGCCCATGCTGAATCACCATCCACTGTCGCACCACCCGTACCTGCAGTCACCAATCCAGCCGTACCCGGGATCCGCTCACGAGCTTTTGCACGAAGGTGAGCCATTACCCATAATACGAGTTACACTTAATAGCACTATATCCGGCCTAGTTTAGCGGCAAGTTAATCGATAATTGAATATCGCAAGATAAACCTTTGTTGAGTGGTAATAGTAATGGGGCGAAAACTCTCGCAAATCCTTGTTATTACGAAATCTCTTAATCGACTGAAAAGTTTTAAGCAGTTAAACGGGCACAATTTCCTGTTTTTGTTACACTTGACACTACGAGTAGTTTCCGTTATATTGTCCTTTTATCAAAATGTTTATGGTTGTTTTGATTCTCGTTTGCAGATAAAAGCTCATGCGACGAGCCCAGATTAAACGGTAAAGGCAAGAAAATTCGCAAGCCGCGCACGATCTACTCGAGTTTTCAGCTGCGAGAACTGAACAAGCGCTTTATCAAGACACAGTATTTGGCGCTACCCGAACGCGCTGATCTTGCCGCCTACTTAGGGCTGACACAGACCCAGGTGAAAATCTGGTTTCAGAACAGAAGATCAAAGTTTAAGAAGACTCTCAAGGTATCGGAGGATAACCCCGTCAAAGAGGAAAACAGTGGCTCCTCGACGCCTCCAACAATTAGCTGGCAAGCTCATGCGCCAAGCAGCACAGAAAGTAATGCGACCGCGGAGAACTCTAAGCCCGTCATATCACAAAGTGGCCAAGTCGAGCCTTGGTGCTTGTCACCGCCTGTATTCAAACCTTACTCCGTAGACACTCAGCCACACAGCGCCATACTACGCTAAGAGAACTTATTTATTATCAGGATAGAGTTGTATATAGAGAATATATTGACGAATTACAGTGAGTTAAGAATCGGACCGAGTATATCAACGCGTTTGAGACGTTTTAGTCTTGTTCTATGATTCATGTTTATTGCTTAGTAATAAGCCTGTTTCCCAATTTGTGGTGTAAATACGAGTCATCAGGCATTTTTCTGTAGTTTTCCTAGAATTATCTGCGGATAGCAAATTACCAACGATCATCGCTGATTCTCGACGCGTAGACACTGTCAGCTTATATATTGTACAACTATTCGAATAATTATATGTAACAATAAATCGACAGATGATTTAAAGTAAGGTTGTGTAAAGTTGACGCCTTAGTTCTAGTCGTCGCACGCTCTACGCTTGTTTCTTCAGTCTTAAAGTTATTTTACCTAAGGGCTCTTCTAAACTTTGGTAATTGGCTCTCTCTTGTGAAGGACAAAAGAGATCACCTTTACTGTCAGATTGTTTTACCATCGCTATCTCTATAATATAAAAATGAAGACAAATAAAGTTATCGATAAAAGTATAACGCGTGTTTATGGGCTGTTGGATTTCATGGCAAGCACTCAACCCTCTTTAAATGTTCCTCTGAAATATCAACGGCGTATAATACAAAAGCTCGCTAAAGTTATTGAGTGTGTTTTGAACAAGACAAGGGTAATATACTTGTTGACTTTGCGTAGTAGCTTAAGCAAAACCTGAATTAAGGGCTCAAAAGTTTACAGATAAAACTTGTAGCTAATATTGAGTGAGCGGCATTAAAGGACCCCGAGGCAAGTTCGGTAAAACGCCGAATTGGAGCCAAATATTTTAGCTGCTCAACGTTTACTTGTGAATCCCTTATCAATTGTTTGAAAAGGTTTACTTAACACAAAGCCATCTCAGGGTTTTGTGGTTGACTGTGATCTATTGTGTGTGATGTGTGTTTTGGATGCGCTAGTTGACTACAATAGAAGGGCCATTAGGCGTTGTGCGCATCAGTTAGCACTTTCTATGTCATGAACGCGCGAGAACTTCATATCGCCTACGGACCACGGACCCACCAGCGTTCAGCAAAGCAGCTGACTCGAGCCCAATGTTTATATTAAAAACTTTTAAAACTCATCGCGGCAAGGAAAACAGTTTCTAATTAAAAGAAAATTTGTTTTATTTTGTAAAACTTCATTTAACTAAACCTTGAAAGGTAAAACCAAGAAATCTACGAAGTTGCTATTAGCCAGTCGATTTTTAATCGAACCCAATGGAGAAAAAAGCGTTTTAACGTCCCTTAATTAATTGCAATATCAGGAATTTAAGTTTTTGAAAAATAGAAAATGTGCAGTTTGTGTGCAAACGATCTTATTAGGAGACCGGTTAAAGAAGAAAAAGAACAATTGCTCGCCTAAAATTAGCTGCAAATTTGCTCGTTCGTCATATTTAATAGCCTGAAAGCGTGTGGGGTATTCAAAATGGGCATGAAATTAAAAGTTAACTCGCGCCTAATTGCAGCAGACTTTCTTCAATTATGATTGAAATGGAAAACGAATCAGAACAAGCTGGAAAATGAAATTTCCCTTTTAAGAAATATTAAGGATTTGTTTAATATTAGGGATAGCTTTATTTTTACAAAGTTCTAGGTTATTTCTTTTTCGTGAAATCGAGGACTATTGTGATTCGCCCAGCAGTTTGCAATTAAAGTCTTTGGACGCAACTGATATACGTGCTCAAAAACGATCTGCTCTTCGGGTTCAGTCTTAAGATCAAGTCCATTATCCATCTAAATCGAAAAGGTGACTTCCATTTCACGCATTTTCAGTAATAACTACTCTCTTTTACCTCAGCGAATGTTGATAATTGCGGTTTAAAAAAAAACAAATTGACTTTGGTGCTAAGTTCTCTTTTTTCCTGAAACAAAGATTTCTTATATGGAGTAGGAATTGTGGCTTCCATTAAGAAACGTATTAATGCTTATTCTCGGAATTCTGGTTGCCTCTCTCCAAATGCGGTTTTAAGGCCCATTCGGTATCTCTTGGCGTTGAATAGGTACTCGAGGTCTGAGTAAGCGTGATTGTGACGAGTGACGTCATAAGCTGCTCAACCTCGACTGTCATTCATCGCTCAACCAAATCTCTTCGGGAGTTTCTTAAAGGCAATGTTTCTATGAACACGAAAGGATTCATGACTTTGAGTACACCCATTTATCCCACGACTCTCTCCGATCATCCGCAAAGTCACAAACTGCCGTAATCTACTCGCCTAAATTCATATAGTCTAACAGTGTTAATGTACCGCTATCTTTTGAAGGCCTTCGCTTCATGAGGAATCGTACCGAGGTGTTCATTTTTGACGATTTTGTTCCTGTTTCAAACTCACGTGGTTTGAATGCTAATGGCACCCTCTTTCCCCCTTCTGTCGAACTCTTATAACCGCTATATTTATCACGATTTATTTGTAAAGATTACCGTTTTAGAAATATTTTTATTCGATATTGTTTCGCATAGTTTGCATGTTATATTTTTGTTTTGCTGTTGTTTAAGAGGAGACAATATTTAGTAGCTCATGATTTTAAGGACTTCAAAGGTGGTGGCTTCGCAGTGGCTTATTGAACATCACTGTCGACAGAGTATTCGTCTCAGAGCGCCACGCTGAAAACATGCACTCTGCATGGTAACAGGCTTACCATTTTCTAAAGGGATGACACCGTTCCAGTAACGATCATCTTTTATTTCTCTTTATTTGCCTCGATAATACCTATACGCAAAGCTCTTGCCTTAAAAAAAATCTTTTGTGAATGCGATTAGAAGACAAGTGATAATAACCCTTTGTCGGATACTTATTTTTCGGATTTGGTGTCAAGAGCCTATCTTGTACGAGTCAATAGTATTAGAGTTGTGCTCGCACTTCTCTTGTTTCATGGACTAAGGAGGTCGTGCATCACCCTTTATGTATTTCCTCCTTTTGAACGGTCTTTTGGAAGGGCGATGCAGGTCCTTTTTAAAAGTCAAATTGTTACAAAAGACAACTCCTGTCCAGTTATTTACAGTATTAACACCTTCTGAATTACCTGTAAAGATAAAGAAAACTTCAGTTTAATTGATGCCCACGTGCATAACGCGCAGATAAAGAGTATTTCGCAGTTGTTTATTTTTTTCGTATTTGGTACTTCAACTATATTCTACCCAACAAGGTTTTTTTTATTCTCGGTGTGTGTGAGGGTTTGTTTAATCACTTTACTGTATTGGTATGTTTAGACATGTAGTATGAACCTGCCGGGTGTGTGACCTGTTTTCACGCAAGATATTTGAAAACAACTACACGTAATCTATAAATTCACACTTCTTACACCCGTTTGTTTCATGAAGAAAATTTGGCTCCGCTCGTCTGCCGGTGAGTCGGATACCAGCGATAATCTGACTTATCAGATGACTATCTTTTGTCCAAAGCCCTCCCAATGTTTTAATAATTGCTTAATGGTTCTTAAAGGTAATTTTAGCTCATTATTTTTTTATAAACAAAAGCATCGAATTTTGAGATCACAAGGCACTTTTGAGCAGTTTTACTCGTAGCCATAATGGTGATGTAAATACTTCTAAGTATTCGTCTAATGAAGATCATTCCAAATGGGTTTGGAGTATGTGTCCAGGGACTACATGTCCACATCAGCAATCGAGCTGTTAACATCTCCACGTTTTTGCTCTTTCTTCGACTCGAGTCTAATGGGAGTTGTTTAGATCATTAGCGATTACTTTCGAGATAACCGCAAAGCCCCTTAATGGATTTATCCTGCCATTTGCAAGACAATTACCTGTCATTGTGAAGCCTCTTTGTGTCTAGCTGTGATTGCATAAATGCCTTTATTGTTACGCGGTTCGGCCTCACCTTAATTGTAAACGTATCACAGGCACTTGTAAATGGATAGCCTACTCAATGTTTTTTTTTTGTTTGGAACTCTTTCAAACACACACACACTAAAGAGAGCTAAAAGTAACTGAGCCATGTGAGAAGGGTCAAATTTCGAGAACAAGTGACAAACAAATACTCCGCTTTGTTTTGTTTCTAGTTGGCCAGCCGTACTAATGAGACAAGTCTGATTCCTTTCAGCTTTTCCATCTTTCCCTTGGACTGATTCCACTCATTAACTACTGATCTACTCTTTGAAGTTCCAATGACAACTCAATTATCGCGTATTATTTCTAGTAGAGATTAACTGACAAATAAGCAGTAATTTTCGCTGATATATTTCCCTGACAGATCTAGTGATTAGAAATATTTAAACCTCTGTCTGTGTTCTTGAATATCAACTCTCAACAACTTGAATAACAACAAACGAGTTAAAATACTTAGATCAGGCCTGAGTGTTTTCCTTCCATCATTTTAAATTCTCGACTTGTCGCTTATCATGATCAAATACCTTAATTACACTATAAATAAATAATTTTAGTGGTTATTATACTTACAATGGTTCACAGTGCATTAGACACCAAGAGGCGAGCTTGATATGCACTGCTGAACAATCAACTCGTGCAAGAACCCCCTAGAATAACAAAAGCGGTCCGACAAAAGTGTCTTGCTCTCGAAGAACTTGATGATACAGTGAAGATATTGGTCCACTTGTCACTTGAATTGGTCATTTTGATAGCACGTAGCCGGACCCCTTGGCTAACAGCATAACTGTATTAGTATAACCGTACCCCTGGTCTAAAACATCATTGTATAAGTATAACCGTACTCCTGGTCTAACATCATTACTGTATTAGTATAACCGTACTCCTGGTCTAACATCATTACTGTATTAGTATAACCTTACCCCTGGTCTAACTTCATTACTGTATTAGTATAACCGAACCCCTGGGCTAACATCATTGTATAAGTATAACCGTACTCCTGGTCTAACATCATTACTGTATTAGTATAACCGTACTCCTGGTCTAACTTCATTACTGTATTAGTATAACCGAACCCCTGGGCTAACATCATTGTATAAGTATAACCGTACTCCTGGGATGACATCATTACTGTATTAGTATAACCGTACTCCTGGTCTAACATCATTACTGTATTAGTATAACCGTACCCCTGGTCTAACTTCATTACTGTATTAGTATAAACGTACCCCTGGTCTAACTTCATTACTGTGTTAGTATAACCGTACTCCTGGTCTAACATCATTACTGTATTAGTATAACCGTACCTCTGGTCTAACTTCATTACTGTATTAGTATAACCGTACCCCTGGTCTAACATCATTACTGTATTAGTATAACCGTACCCCTGGTCTAACTTCATTACTGTATTAGTATACGCGAACCCCTGGGCTAACATCATTGTATAAGTATAACCGTACTCCTGGGATGACATCATTACTGTATTAGTATAACCGTACTCCTGGTCTAACATTATTACTGTATTAGTATAACCGTACTCCTGGTCTAACATCATTACTGTATTAGTATAACCGTACCCCTGGTCTAACTTCATTACTGTATTATTATAACCGTACTCCTGGTCTAACTGCACAACTGTATTTACTAAGGAGTGAAGAAGATATGTCTATTTGAACCACTGACTTATGGTGCCACTCTATATATTGACAACAAATAACCTTGAATTTGATTTTTTTTTTCTAAATTTGCTGAAAATTTGTTGAAAGAAGATTGACATAATAAGATCGACAAGTTTTTTTGCTTTTATCCCGTGCTTCTTTGTTAGTACTCTTGGGCGTGCCATCCAGAGGGCCATAAGTTAGAAAACTTTAAACGGCTATTTATGTATACCTTCGTTAAATAAAGTTTATTGTATTGTTGTATAGTATACTAGCGATTCATTTCATGTCACCAATTATTTGTATACTTTTCCATTTAGAAATCATAAGGTATGAACTCATAGGTTTGTAGATATCGTAAATATAGTCCTCGTGACATTTTCTCACCGACTTACTCCAACCTCACACCTTCTGCTCGACCTCTATTCGCTATTCTCGTGTTGTGCGGGGTATGGGTCGAGTTGATAAGTTAACAGCATGCTGGGACAATTCTAGGGGTGGCAATTCAACGTAAACATATTGATAGGATACTGAATGAAAGCTAGAAAATTGTAGGTTTTGGCATTTCTGTTCCCGGAATATCTTCGATAGTGTTACAGCCTAATCGTTGTATCGTTCGACGCCATGTTGAATTGCATCCCAGCATGCTGTTCGCTTATCAATTCGACCCAATCCCCGAGCAACGTTAGAATAGTGAATAAAGATTGGCTCCAGTGCATTTGATAGGATGCATTATTCGCATTCTCGTGTCACTGTGAGCATCGCGATATTATAGCTTTCACGTTTGAATTCACACAGTTGTATGCTAGACCCATTATCGAGGACTTGGCAAGGGTGAGCTCACTTAGGTCAGTCTGATATTCGTGCAAACAAAGAGAATCGCCTCCAGTGCTTTGTTTTCACCAGAAACCTCTAAATCACCAGTAACCTCGAGGTTTTCATTGATCCTAGGAATACGAGCCTAAAACCGTTTGCTCAGCATGATAGAGGTGACGAGTTTAAATGCTCGAAATAACTGTTCACGTCTAAATCATCTCTTAATGATTATTGGGTAATTGTTGTACACTTCTACTAATAGCGCTCCTGTTAATGTGAAGTGTCGGAGTATTATGTTGTTTCATGTCAACAAGGAGGTCTCTCGTGAAAACTATGAAATGAACTTAGTTTGTATCGAATTCATTGCTTTTCTAAACATACCCCTAATTCTATCGATACAAGCCTTGACTTGTTGACATAATTGCATAATATAACGATGACGAAGACAATGTTCGATACAAAGATCTATTGCTAATATGCCGCTAGGTAATAACCAATAATGAAGGCAATAATTCTCTTAAGTCCATAATCATATATTCCGTTAGATTATAGTAAGCTTAATTAGCCAGGGGTTGCTGTGACTTTAGCTATTGTCTCGGAATGTAAATATACTACAATTGCTAATAAATAATCTAATTATCTGCACTCTTGCTTTATATATAAGGGTGTTCTAATTTTTAGTTGAAGCTGGCCCATTCTAGTTTCTGGAGAATTTTGAGGCTGAAAATTTAATACGGATGTTCTTAAACTTCACTGCTTTAAAAATATAAAACCCATTGAGGTGTTAGAAGATAATTACACAAATAAAGTAAATGATCAATAACAATAATATTTAAGTTATAGGAACACAATTATATTTTGATTCTACATTTTAGAATGCATCACACACAAAACAATATATTGCTGCTATTCTAGTTTCGACATTTTTAAAGCATGTTCTTAATTTGATGGAATCTTACGCTGGACGTTCTTATAAAAGAGTTTCTTATAAAACAGAGGTTGTTTAGAATTTTTTTTTTTCGTACGAGGTTTGTTACCAGGTAACTGCCTGCAGTTCTGCTTGTTCGATGGCATGTCGTTTGAGTCTTTCTTTTTTTTTTTTTTTTAATAGCCTCGAGGGAGCAGTCTCGTCGTCTCCGGTATTCAGTTCAATGTATTTGACTGTCAAAACAACATAGCCCCCAACCAGCTATTAGTTCCGCACTAATTCACTGGCGCTGATAACCTCGCGCCTAAGCTACTGCACTTCACAAAGCAAACGTGTAGAACACGTGACGGGTCACCACAATACGACTTGCGAGAATTCATTCAAACAAATCCATGATATTCTTGTGCTCGTTTTTTATCCTAAACTTATCCAACGTTTTGTTATTTTGTGAGAGTTCATTGAAAAATCAATATTGAATTGTCTGTTATTTATCGAAATGGAGCCTTGCTTGAACCAATGGCTCATAAACCATGTTACTTGTATCCATGGCTGAAAACTCATACTACCCGTTGCTTCTACCCGTAACTGGTAGCATCACATCCTGTATCTCTCAGTCGCATGATATCTTTCATACAGAACAGGATACCCTATTGAGCCCGCGGCATACCAGCAGTTGCATGGCTCCTGCACTAGGCGTATCTGGTTACTAGGTTCTAGCATCGGATGGCAGGGATAAAAGTGTCCCGCGGGGGGTGGGGTAAGGCTAAATAACATTTCCGACGCTAGCTTCCTTTTCAACTTCGTTCTTCTGTTCTGGAACCAGATTTTGATTTGCGTATCGCTGAGCTCGAGGGAGTTTGCGAGTTCGGCTCTGCGCGTGATCGTCAGGTACTTGTTTTTCTGGAATTCGGCCTCGAGTTCCCGGATCTGTGTGTTGGTAAAGGCCGTGCGCGTGCGCTTCTTTGACGGGTCGCGCTTTCGCTTGCGCCTGCGATAGACATCTGAGACAATAGTAAGAATAACATCATGTACTAAACATGTCGTAAGCCCTTCCTACCTCTACTGAACATGTCCCTCCCTCGTAAGTCCTTCGTACCTGTACTGAACATGTCCCTCCCTCGTAAGCCCTTCCTACCCGTACTGAACATGTCCCTCCCTCGTAAGCCCTTCCTGCCTGTACTGAACATGTCCCTTCCTCGTAATCCCTTCGTACCTGTACTGAACATGTCCCTCCCTCGTCATCCCTTCCTACCTGTACTGAACATGTCCCTCCCTCGTAAGCCCTTCCTTCCTGTTCTTAACATGTCCCTCCCTCGTAAACCCTTCGTACCTGTACTGAACATGTCCCTCCCTCGTAAGCCCTTCGTACCTGTACTGAACATGTCCCTCCCTCGTAAACCCTTCGTACCTGTACTGAACATGTCCCTCCCTTGTAAGCCCTTCGTACCTGTACTGAACATGTCCCTCCCTCGTATGCCCTTCGTACCTGTACTGAACATGTCCCTCCCTCGTAAGCCCTTCGTACCTGTACTGAACATGTCCCTCCCTCGTAAGCCCTTCGTACCTGTACTGAACATGTTCCTCCCTCGTAAGCCCTTCGTACCTGTACTGAACATGTCCCTCCCTCGTAAGCCCTTCCTGCCTGTACTGAACATGTCCCTCCCTCGTAAGCCCTTCTTACCTGTACCGAACATGTCCCTCCCTCGTAAACCCTTCGTACCTGTACTGAACATGTCCCTCCCTCGTAAACCCTTTCTGCCTGTACTGAACATGTCCCTCCCTCGTAAGCCCTTCCTGCCTGTACTGAACATGTCCCTTCCTCGTAATCCCTTCGTACCTGTACTGAACATGTCCCTCCCTCGTAAGCCCTTCCTGCCTGTACTGAACATGTCGCTCCCTCGTAAGCCCTTCCTGCCTGTACTGAACATGTCCCTTCCTCGTAATCCCTTCGTACCTGTACTGAACATGTCCCTCCCTCGTAAGCCCTTCCTGCCTGTACTGAACATGTCCCTTCCTCGTAATCCCTTCGTACCTGTACTGAACATGTCCCTCCCTCGTAAGCCCTTCCTGCCTGTACTGAACATGTCTCTCCCTCGTAAGCCCTTCCTACCTGTACTGAACATGTCTCTCCCTCGTAAGCCCTTCCTGCCTGTACTGAACATGTCGCTCCCTCGTAAGCCCTTCCTGCCTGTACTGAACATGTCCCTTCCTCGTAATCCCTTCGTACCTGTACTGAACATGTCCCTCCCTCGTAAGCCCTTCCTGCCTGTACTGAACATGTCCCTCCCTCGTAAGCCCTTCCTGCCTGTACTGAACATGTCCCTTCCTCGTAATCCCTTCGTACCTGTACTGAACATGTCCCTCCCTCGTAAGCCCTTCCTGCCTGTACTGAACATGTCGCTCCCTCGTAATCCCTTCCTGCCTGTACCGAACATGTTCCTCCCTCGTAAATCCTTCGTACCTGTACCGAACATGTTCCTCCCTCGTAAACCCTTCGTACCTATACTGAACATGTCTCTCCCTTGTAAGCCCTTCGTACCTGTACTGAACATGTCCCTCCCTCGTAAGCCATTCGTACCTGTACTGAACATGTCCCTCCCTTGTAAGCCCTTCGTACCTGTACTGAACATGTCCCTCCCTCGTAAGCCCTTCGTACCTGTACCGAACATGTTCCTCCCTCGTAAACCCTTCGTACCTATACTGAACATGTCCCTCCCTTGTAAGCCCTTCGTACCTGTACTGAACATGTCCCTCCCTTGTAAGCCCTTCGTACCTATACTGAACATGTCCCTCCCTTGTAAGCCCTTCGTACCTGTACCGAACATGTTCCTCCCTCGTAAACCCTTCGTACCTATACTGAACATGTCCCTCCCTTGTAAGCCCTTCGTACCTGTACTGAACATGTCCCTCCCTCGTAAGCCATTCGTACCTGTACTAAGCATGTTCCTCCCTCGTAATCCCTTCGTACCTATACTGAACATGTCCCTCCCTTGTAAGCCCTTCGTACCTGTACTGAACATGTCCCTCCCTCGTAATCCCTTCGTACCTGTACTGAACATGTTCCTCCCTCGTAAACCCTTCGTACCTGTACTGAACATGTTCCTCCCTCGTAATCCCTTCGTACCTATACTGAACATGTCCCTCCCTCGTAAACCCTTCGTACCTGTACTGAGCATGTCCCTCCCTCGTAAGCCCTTCGTACCTGTACCGAACATGTTCCTCCCTCGTAATCCCTTCCTACCTGTACTGAACATGTTCCTCCCTCGTAAACCCTTCGTACCTGTACTGAACATGTTCCTCCCTCGTAAACCCTTCGTACCTGTACTGAACATGTTCCTCCCTCGTAAGCCCTTCGTACCTGTACTGAACATGTTCCTCCCTCGTAAACCCTTCGTACCTGTACTGAACATGTTCCTCCCTCGTAAACCCTTCCTGCCTGTACTGAACATGTCCCTCCCTCGTAAGCCCTTCGTACCTGTACTGAACATGTCCCTCCCTCGTAAGCCCTTACTACCTGTACTGAACATGTCCCTCATAAACCCTACGTACCTGTACTGAACATGTTCCTCCCTCGTAAGCCCTTCGTACCTGTACTAAACATGTTCCTCCCTCGTAAACCCTTCGTACCTGTACTGAACATGTTCCTCCCTCGTAAGCCCTTTGTACCTGTACTGAACATGTCCCTTCCTCGTTAGCCCTTCGTACCGGTACCGAACATGTCCCTCCCTCGTAAGCCCTTTATACCTATACTTTCGTGCCTATCAGTGGGGCAGGCCATCCAGGTACCTGTGCTAGCTTGATCATGTGAAGTCGGCGTCGTGTGTCTAGTGATATCCTTATGAAGTCTCGGTGTTTGTTTGGACAATAGGCGCTCGATAGTGAAGGGACTGAAGGTGCTTGATGGCGTAGAAGACGATGATAAGGGACTGAAGGTGATTGATGGCACAAATGAGGCTGATAAAGGATTGAAGGTGTTTGATGGCACAGATGAGGCTGGTAAAGGATTGAAGGTGTTTGATGGCACAGATGAGGCTGTTAAAGGATTGAAGGTGTTTGATGGCACAGATGAGGCTGGTAAAGGATTGAAGGTGTTTGATGGCACAGCTGAGGCTGATATTGTTCGGCTCCGTGGATCACTCATCTTTTTCCCTTGGGGTGAAATACTAAGTAGTAGGCTTGTCTGACTTTTGCTTCTTGATCTAGAGACACATCACACAGTACTTAACACAATGCAGACGTTATTAAAATCATCATTTATTGTTTAATGGGCTAATTAAAACTCGAAATGATTTCTTTGGATTTAATAAATCTGTTCACAGGCTGCACGCAATGATTTTAAGCACATTTTGCGCAAAAGGACAGGATGTTTTTAGTCGTTGACTCATTACTTGATCGATGTATGCACTCCCTGGCAAGTGGGTGACACCAGACGGTCTTTAGTGCAAAAGTCGGGGGGCTATTATTTACTTGCCGAGATTCACAGCTAATGTACGCACCAATTAGCACCGTGCTTTATGGGACTATTAACAGTTATTATTAGATTATAGTGTTTGCTCGCTGGCACTCAAAATACAAATAGAACAATTGCTTTTCCTTACCTGATTCAATTGGCTTGCAAACCTGAAAGTTTTACCAGACCTTCGACGCGCGAAGCAAGTGAGCTTGGCCAAAGTTTCGCTTGTGAAGTCACCGACATAAAGTTTTGAGGTTATAATACTTGATAAGAGCCCTGTAGGATTCCAGAGCGCTTTTACCGAATGAGAGGTCCTGCTGTGGCCGTAATAAACAGCCGTGTAGCTACTGAGGTATCCTTATGGTACTTGATCTTATCAATAGGCTGGGGTGCTTTATGCGTTTTCGCTATTCGCGATTGTCCGACACACAAATCTACACGTTTTAGGATTCTCTCTTCAGACAAGGGCAATAACTACCCTATCAAATTAATTACTTCCCATCGAATATAAAGGGCGTTGTTATTGTTTGGTCACGCTTGTTACTCAGGCTTTGTCCCTAGAATAGCTTAGCTTATGAGTAATAATTAATATAGCCCCGGGCACCGGTTCAAAGAGCATATTAATAATTTTTCCGAAGCTAATAACCCTTGTAATAAACTTGTATTGTATGGGTGTTTACGATATTTATTCCAATAAAGGCCAATCACACCGCCAGTTTACGCTCCCGCACAATACCGAGTCACAGAATGCATCCTTTCCGATCGGCCTATTCAAGCGAGTAATTAGACAATAAATATCGTATGATAACATAAGATCAAGTAATTGAGATCTTTGCAATCAAATATCGTATGAAATTTATATAAAGCATCAACGCTTTTTTTATCGTATTTTCAAATGTAACAAATGAGTGGTTGGTGTTCAGGTATTGGCTGAAGGGTCTGGCTTCGACATATTTCTTGGAACAGAGGTTTGTAAGGTCCGTATAAGAACTTTATAAATCTATTTCTACCAAGAGTACATTTACGTCTTTTGCTGACGCTCTGTCTCTCATATCGACTCTGTATTCTTCTGCAAATAAAAACGCATCCTTCTGCCCATCTAAAACACATCCTTTTGCCCATGAATCAAAAACGCATTCTTCTCCCAATCAAAAACGCATCCTTCTGCCCAACAATCAAAAACGCATCTTTCTGCCAATCAAAAACGCATTTCTGCCCATCAAAAACGCATTTCTGCCCATCAAAAACGCATTCTTCTGCCAATCAAAATCGCATTTTTCTGCCAATTAAAAACGTATTCTTCTGCCAATCAAAAACTCATCCTTCTGCCCAACAATCAAAAACGCATTCTTCTGCCAATCAAAAACGCATTTTTCTGCCAATTAAAAACGCATTCTTCTGCCAATAAAAAAACGCATTTTTCTGCCAATTAAAAACGCATTTTTCTGCCAATCATAAACGCATTCTTCTGTCAATCAAAAACGCATCCTTCTGCCCATCTAAAACACATCCTTTTGCCCATGAATCAAAAACGCATTCTTCTCCCAATCAATTACGCATCCTTCTGCCCAACAATCAAAAACGCATCTTTCTGCCAATCAAAAACGCATCCTTCTGCCCAACAATCAAAAACGCATTCTTCTGCCAATCAAAAACGCATTCTTCTGCTAATCAAAAACGCATTCTTCTCCCAATCAAAAACGCATCTTTCTGCAAATCAAAAAACGCATTTCTGCCCATCAAAAACGCATTCTTCTGCCAATCAAAATTGCATTTTTCTGCCAATTAAAAACGCATCCTTCTGCCAATCAAAAACGCATTCTTCTCCCAATCAAAAACGCATCTTTCTGCAAATCAAAAAACGCATTTCTGCCCATCAAAAACGCATTCTTCTGCCAATCAAAATTGCATTTTTCTGCCAATTAAAAACGCATCCTTCTGCCAATCAAAAACTCATCCTTCTGCCCAACAATCAAAAACGCATTCTTCTGCCAATCAAAAACGAATTTTTCTGCCAATTAAAAACGCATTCTTCTGCCAATAAAAAAACGCATTTTTCTGCCAATTAAAAACGCATTTTTCTGCCAATCAAAAACGCATTCTTCTGTCAATCAAAAACGCATCCTTCTGCCCATCTAAAACACATCCTTTTGCCCATGAATCAAAAACGCATTCTTCTCCCAATCAAAATCGCATCCTTCTGCCCAACAATCAAAAACGCATCTTTCTGCCAATCAAAAACGCATCCTTCTGCCCAACAATCAAAAACGCATTCTTCTGCCAATCAAAAACGCATTCTTCTGCCAATAAAAAAACGCATTTTTCTGCCAATTAAAAACGCATTTTTCTGCCAATCAAAAACGCATTCTTCTGTCAATCAAAAACGCATCCTTCTGCCCATCTAAAACACATCCTTTTGCCCATGAATCAAAAACGCATTCTTCTCCCAATCAATTACGCATCCTTCTGCCCAACAATCAAAAACGCATCTTTCTGCCAATCAAAAACGCATCCTTCTGCCCAACAATCAAAAACGCATTCTTCTGCCAATCAAAAACGCATTCTTCTGCCAATCAAAAACGCATTCTTCTCCCAATCAAAAACGCATCTTTCTGCAAATCAAAAAACGCATTTCTGCCCATCAAAAACGCATTCTTCTGCCAATCAAAATCGCATTTTTCTGCCAATTAAAAACGCATCCTTCTGCCAATCAAAAACTCATCCTTCTGCCCAACAATCAAAAACGCATTCTTCTGCCAATCAAAAACGAATTTTTCTGCCAATTAAAAACGCATTCTTCTGCCAATAAAAAAACACATTTTTCTGCCAATTAAAAACGCATTTTTCTGCCAATCAAAAACGCATTCTTCTGTCAATCAAAAACGCATCCTTCTGCCCATCTAAAACACATCATTTTGCCCATGAATCAAAAACGCATTCTTCTCCCAATCAAAATCGCATCCTTCTGCCCAACAATCAAAAGCGCATCTTTCTGCCAATCAAAAACGCATCCTTCTACCCAACAATCAAAAACGCATTCTTCTGCCAATCAAAAACGCATTCTTCTGCCAATAAAAAAACGCATTTTTCTGCCAATTAAAAACGCATTTTTCTGCCAATCAAAAACGCATTCTTCTGTCAATCAAAAACGCATCCTTCTGCCCATCTAAAACACATCCTTTTGCCCATGAATCAAAAACGCATTCTTCTCCCAATCAATTACGCATCCTTCTGCCCAACAATCAAAAACGCATCTTTCTGCCAATCAAAAACGCATCCTTCTGCCCAACAATCAAAAACGCATTCTTCTGCCAATCAAAAACGCATTCTTCTGCCAATCAAAAACGCATTCTTCTCCCAATCAAAAACGCATCTTTCTGCAAATCAAAAAACGCATTTCTGCCCATCAAAAACGCATTCTTCTGCCAATCAAAATCGCATTTTTCTGCCAATTAAAAACGCATCCTTCTGCCAATCAAAAACTCATCCTTCTGCCCAACAATCAAAAACGCATTCTTCTGCCAATCAAAAACGAATTTTTCTGCCAATTAAAAACGCATTCTTCTGCCAATAAAAAAACACATTTTTCTACCAATTAAAAACGCATTTTTCTGCCAATCAAAAACGCATTATTCTGTCAATCAAAAACGCATCCTTCTGCCCATCTAAAACACATCCTTTTGCCCATGAATCAAAAACGCATTCTTCTCCCAATCAAAATCGCATCCTTCTGCCCAACAATCAAAAACGCATCTTTCTGCCAATCAAAAACGCATCCTTCTGCCCAACAATCAAAAACGCATTCTTCTGCCAATCAAAAACGCATTCTTCTGCCAATAAAAAAACGCATTTTTCTGCCAATTAAAAACGCATTTTTCTGCCAATCAAAAACGCATTCTTCTGTCAATCAAAAACGCATCCTTCTGCCCATCTAAAACACATCCTTTTGCCCAACAATCAAAAACGCATTCTTCTCCCAATCAATTACGCATCCTTCTGCCCAACAATCAAAAACGCATCCTTCTGCCCAACAATCAAAAACGCATTCTTCTGCCCAACAATCAAAAACGCGTCTTTCTGACAATCAAAAACTCATTCTTCCCTCACAAAACGCATCCTTTCTAGGCTTTCCTCAATTATCAATTGGGTCATTTTTTTTATTTTGTCCAAGTTTATTCACTTGATACTTATATATAAAGCACTTCGTGGTACAGCACACTTTTTTATCCAAAAAACGTCATCAGTGCAAACGGCAAATAAGCAAATGGTAATGTGTAGTTCGAAGACCGAAAGGTGCTTATGTGTTCTTATTATACGCAAACATAGCACATTATCCCATATAATACTAAACCAAATTTGAAATTTTCAAGTAAAAGTATTTAGGACATATCAATATTTTGGTGACCTTAAAACCCGCTCGGTCAATCTCTTGGAGGCCTGGGTCTAAGAAGTTTTTAGGATTAGTAAGAAAAAGATTTGACCAAGCGAGCAAGTTTTGCTTAATAATTTTTGCCGCGAGTCTCAAATTAACAGGAATCAGTATTTTTACCATGTTTTCTGGAGATCAGGGAGCGGGAAAACTTAAGCTCTTCTAAATATGGGCATCTATGCCCATATAAGGCAATACATACGAAGGACACTATCCGTGGGGAATATGTTTGATATGTCCAGTGAGCTTGCCTTGGTCACGTGACATGACTAACGGATATTGAGATTTTAATCTTAAAACGGGGTGTATTTAGTTAGACCCAAGAAAATAAAGTAATACACAAACTTGTTTGTCTTGATTAGACGATTAGATCTTTAGATTTAGATTAGATGATTAGATTTTTAAGGAATTAAATGGGACACGTTAACTTGTTTCGGAATAAAGTTGCCTATTGGCAAATGGTAATTTGGTAATGGGAGCAAAAACTTTTTGAAGTCCGGGTTGTCTCATTTTCCGATAGTTTTTTTCCTAATCAAGAACACGCGATCATGGCCAAAAATATCAGACTAATAAAAAATCTTGAGAATTTCAAATTTGGCTCAGACTTTAAGGGGACATCTTATTTGGCGACACGCCCAGGCCGCAGCATGGGCCGCTAAAGGCCTTTCTAATCAAGTGCACATGTAGAGCACCCTGACGTATTTGCTTTTTCCGGGACAAGGGTCGATACCAAAATAGAGATGATACGCCTCCTCAGGAAGGGAACACTGCTGCTTTCCCTCGCACACCTCGCGCATCTTGCCCAGCACGTTGTCCACGGTGCCACACGAGAAAGCAAAAAGTGTCCAACCGCACAGGTTCTTAGTGTCGCGCCCGAACAGGGCGGAAGTGACGTGGATGGCGGTCCCTTGAGGACATCGGATCACCTTCTCAGCATTTTTGCACAACACTGCTGCAAGCATACGTTTTACTGCTCTCAGACTCTGCAATTTCCCGAAGGTAGATATTGCATCTTGGGAGGGATGGCAGAACAAGATCGGGATAAATTTTGCAGGGGAAGATGGGTATATATGTTGCGGGCGGAGAGGGAGATATTTGTTGGATAAACACATCGTTTGTCAACCCCAGCATGTGGTATTTATTAAATACCCCTGTTGAGGATTGAGGGAGTAAGGAACACAAGTCCCCTGGTATGAGGGGGTTGGGAAAGGAAACACCTTACACAAGTCCCCTGGTATGAGGGGGGGGTAGGGAAAGGAAACACCTTACACAAGTCCCCTGGTATGAGGGGGGGGGTTGGGAAAGGAAACACCTTACACAAGTCCCCTGGTACGAAGGAGTAGGGAAAGGAAACACCTTACACAAGTCCCCTGGTATGAGGGGGGTAGGGAAAGGAAACACTTACCGTTACACAGGTCCCCCGGCATGCAATCCAGACACTCGTACGACATCGGATTCGTGAACAATGGAAAACATTTCTTAGGAGGGTCGCAAGGCTTTGATGAACATGCATTCTGGAGAAAATAAAGAAGAACGATCATGAGATAACGAACGACTGCTTATTGACGTATCTGTGAGATCAAGATCCCTCTCCAATCACATTATTCGCTGATATTGAATGCTAAATTTCAACTGCATTTATTTGTATCGATTACGCTCTTTTTATAGGAGCCTCTAATTTTCAATTGAGACTGTGCCGTTCTTATTTTCGAAGTATTTTAAGGCTGAAAATGTTCTCAAGTATGTTCCTAATTTTTAAGTACATAACAATATAGTGTGAACTATCAGAAAAGAATTAAACGAATGATCAATAGAAAAAAAAATATTCAAGGTTGTTATTGTCAAGACAATCTGATTCTGCATTTTAGAACACATCACACTAAAAAACAATATTTCTGCTATCTGAATGTTCTATGTTCTTACTTGTTCTTGAAAATTGGTGAAATCTCCAGGCTGGACGTTCTTATAAAAAAAAAGTTCTTATAAAAAAAGAGTGTACCTCTGCAGCCAAGTAGACAGCCCCCGGTTTGTCCACGAGATCACTCGGATGCTCCAAGTGGTCGGAGTCGCTTAGCTGACAGGGCGTTGTGTTGTAGTTGTACGAGCGACACAAGTTGTTCATAAAGCACCTTGCCTGACAGGAGCTACGTGTTACACCTTGGATCTGATCGATCACGTGGTTTTCCAGGGTGTGGTTTTCTTTCACGGGTTGCCAGTAAACATACTTGCATCCTTGGGCTATCGACAAAATATATTGGCGCTTCAGTAGTTTGGCAACCACACACTTTATAAAGGGCGTCCCTTTGTAGATGGAAAACTAGAGCGACTTTTTGGTGTTTTGGCAGATACTTCATAAGAGGTGCTCCCAGGTATATGAAATATTAGATTTTATGGTCCTGGTCAGATACTTTATAAGAGACGACTGTTTGCAAAGGAATATAAGGGCAACTTTATTGTCTTAAAACAGATACACTCTTTTTTTTTATAAGAACGTCTTATTTTCAGTTGAGGCTGGGCCCTTCTTATTTTTGGGACATTTTAAGGCTGAATATGTTCTTAACGATGTTTTTACATTTAAGTGTATATAAGAATATAATACCCAATGAATTATCAGGAAGAGAATCACACTAATATGCAATATCAATAATAAGGTACTACTATACTAAGGTACTACTATACTATGAGCACAATTTGATTCTGCATTTTAGAACGCATCAGGACTAAAAAAGAAATCTTTTTTCTCTATCTGAGCCTCGGCAGGTTCTTAGCATGTTCTTAAAATTTAGTTAAATCTCAGGCTGGATATTCTTATAAAAAAGGTTCTTTTAAAAAAAGAGTGTACTTCGGAAGAGGCGCCCGCGCATATGGAATATTAAGGCGACTTTTTGGTCTTTGGGAAGATACTTTGTAAAAGGCGCCCGTTCGCAAATGGAATATTTAGGAAAACTTTTCAGTTGAGGCAGTTTCCTCGTCGTTCGGTTGCAGTACGATGGCGAGAAAAAGCGAAGACAAGAAATCATTCCGGGGGCTTAATGTTCGAGAAAGTTTTGAAAAGATTTGGTTGCCGTGTTCATAGGTCAACCTGCCCAGAATGTTATATGAGATCTGGGGTAAAGTAGAAACCAAAGCTTTCTTCGTCAACCTTATTTTGATCAATGTCATTCTTTACATGAATTGTTAAATTTGAGTTAACTATGATGTTGAAATAATATCTCCTACGCAGCCGTTTTGGGACATGAGGAACAACCTGCGAAGAAGACTTGTTGTGTTTTGAGCATTATTATTGGTCCAGTATTGCGTTGGTTGGCGACAGATGTCGAGCAAAACAAAACAAATAGCTTGAAATGTTCAAGTCCGTTAAGTACCCTATTGTCGAACGAGTGCAGGACCTGAGGTAGTAAAATCTTATAATGCAAAATCCTGTGTTTAATTCTCTTCTTGCACGCATCTAGTCCAAATGTAATTTCTCATTTTAAACGCCAGTTTTTCATTGCAATAATAAATCGCTTTGTTTTGTTTTGGCAAGAGTGTTTTAACACAAAACCCTATTGTAATGATACAAGCTTTATATGTATGTAGGAATGGTTTGAGGGAAAATGGAAATATCAACTTGACAAAATACAAAAATGTAGAAAAAGAAGCAAAACAAAATGCGTAGTTACTTCTTAATTTCATTCCACTTTGAAAACTTTCCCACTAGGATCTTATTTTGCCGGAAGAAAAAAGTTCATCTCCATCTCCATATTGTCTATCAGCGGCGTAGCCAGGATTTTTTAGCAGGAGGGGGCCCAAAAGGCCCTTTCAAGTCAATTTTCTCCTTTATTTTAGATAATGTCTGATACAATTACTGTATTTTTGGCTGCTAGAAGGGGAGCCTGGGCCACCCCCCTGGCTACGTTCTGCTTATTATGGTTTGATCTCATTTTCTTATTATTGTAAGCTTGTATGGGATTGACTCAATAGAACGAAATATTGCTTTTTACTTCAATATTGGCATCGAATTTGTTCAAACTAAACACATTCAAATTAAGTAATTAACAGATTCATCGTTGAGATATTAATTCTTTGTCGAGTTTCCGCTTACCTTGCCTGAGACAGTTCATCCAGAACGCTGAGATGCTGACAGCCCAGAAAAGGAATTTTCCGGCGATTACAACCCGCGCGGCCTCGCTTAACATGCTTCTTGGCCGTCTGCAAGGCGCGATCAACTCTAGCCTTCTGTACTGAGTGTACTCATTAGAATATCAACTAAGCCCGCAGGTGTTATTTTCATATGCAAATACGCGTGGAATGTAAACCTTTGCGACGAAGACTATCAGGACTATTAGGTAACATAAAAGGAAGGGCGGATAGAGATCAGACGTGGTAACATAGGGGGGGGAGGGCGGATTAAGATCAGACGTGGTAAAATAGGGGGAGGGGTGGATAGAGATCAGACGTAGTAACATAAGGGGAGGGGCGGATATAGATCAGACGTAGTAACATAAGGGGAGGGGCGGATAGAGATCAGACGTGGTAACATAGGGGGGGGGGGGGTGGATAGAGATCAGACGTGGTAACATAGGGGGAGGGATGGATAGAGATCAGACATGTTAACATAGGGGAGGGGTGGATAGAGATCAGACGTGGTAACATAGGGGGAGGGATGGATAGAGATCAGACGTGGTAACATAGGGGAGAGGCGGATAGAGATCAGACGTGGTAACATAGGGGGGGATGGGTGGATAGAGATCAGACGTGGTAACATAGGGGAAGGGATTGATGGAGATCAGACGTGGTAACAGAGGGGGAGGGATGGATAGAGATCAGACGTGGTAACATAAATGGATAGAGATCAGACGTGGTAACAGGGGGAGGGATGGATAGAGATCATACGTGGTAACATAGGGGGAGGGGTGGATATAGATCAGACGTGGTAACAGGGGGAGGGATGGATAGAGATCAGACGTGGTAACATAGGGGGAGGGATGAATAGAGATCAGATGTGGTAACATAGGGGGAGGGGTGGATATAGATCAGACGTGGTAACATAGGGGGAGGGTTTGATAGAGATCAGACGTGGTAACATAGGGGGAGGGGTGGATAGAGATCATACATGGTAACATGGGGGGGGATGGATAGAGATTAGACGTGGTAACATAGGGGGGTGGGGGCGGATAGAGATCAGATGTTTTGAACTTTTCCTAAGGGGGAGGAGCTTTCTTTATGCGCGGGGGGGACTCTCCAGAAAAGTAGACGGGGTGATCGTCACATCTTTATGGTACTAAAATTCGACCAACTGCCATCCCTTTGGTGGTGTTGAAGGATTTCTCCGATTTTGCTATTATTTAGGCTAAGTTCAAACGTCGTATTACCCATAAGCCGTATCCAATGCAAATGCGTGCAAATGAATCGAGGCGATTGTCCATCTTCATTTGCATGTATTTGCATTTTTAAATGCCGTATTAAAATACGGCTCATGGATAATACGACGTTTGAACTTAGCCTAAGGGGGGGGGGGGTTAACGTATTTTTACGATTCTGCCATCTCTTAGGGTTAAAAATTCCTTTGACCACTCCCAATTCGCTCCCTCTTAGGAGTATGAATTTCTGTGTCATCCCATAGGGTGAAAATCGATTTCGTCGACGATCACCCCCGTCTGTTTTTATCGGAGTCCCCCCCCTCCCCTGCGACTTTGTCAAGTTTCCTACGCCCAACGCTTGATGTTTTCGACTACTTAAAGAGATAATTAAAGTATGTGGTGGCTAGATCTCAAAGCCGTACTCCCAGTGAGGTCATCAGCATATTTGATAGGTAGATTCTTGTTTTTAACAGGGTTTCTATCGTTAAGCAACAACGATTGAGAATAGCTGATCTATGAAAAGTACCCCTGTATTTCGTGTTTGTTGAAAATCAGAAATTTCTGCGAACATGAATAACTTCCAAACGATATATAATATTCACTTCCTCAAATGTTGCTTATAAAATGTATCCGTTTTATTGAGGGTTACGTAATCGACCGGAAGTAAACTGGTGACAATGCGGCTTTAACTGAAATCATTGTCACCAGTTTACGTAACAATCTCCGATGATTTTTAACGGAAAACGCAAAAAAATATTTCAAATTATTGAAAGCAGTGTGTTTATTGCAAGTTTCTTCGAGGATGTGATTGATAATTTAGAGCGGATGGCATATTAAATATCTCGGATTCTAATAGATTCTTATGTCTTTTAACGGTCGGGGTTTCCGTCGGACCTCCGGAAGTAAACTGGTGATAATGCGGCTTTAAGAGTCATCTTCCATTTTTGTGGAAAAGGATGAATCTTCTTATTGGTCTTCTTGAAGCTTGGAAATCGAAAAAGACACGAGGGAAAGATTTTGCATTTTACATTACGACAACGTCATGGCTCCTCAAAAAAATCCTCGGATTAACGAGAATATTATCATAACGGGAGTTATTAAGCGTGCTATGAAGTCATAACCAGCTGCAAACTACCGCTGACATGCTGTATCGAATGCTGAAACATCGATTTTCAAGGATCTTCATCCTTGACATCAAAAAATTCAAAATAAAATAATAATAAATGTAAGAGATATGTGCTCATACACCGTACACAGAAATTGGCTTTATTTTATTATTATTATTATTTTAAATTTCTTGATTAAAAAATTTGAATCATAAAAACAAGTCAAGGTTTATCAAAGCGCAATATATACTGCAGATGTCCTGAAAGTTTTAATCAAGAAAAACAATTACTTGTGAATTGTACGTTACAAAGCATCTATACCTAACATTTTTTTGCCTTAAAAGCTAAACTTTCCAGTTGTTTGATTACAGAAATTCGCTATGATCGATGCAAGTGATGAGTTATGGAGAAAAAGGAATTCTGTGGTGAACATCCCCCGCTAATCGCAGTGCGTGCATCATAATTAGACACCGACTTTGTTATGCAAATATTTCATACATTTTTTCCTCTTTGCTTGTCAAGTTGTTTTTCAAGCAGTCACACAGGTGGTGAGATAAGCTTGTGGATCTAGTGTTGTTGAAGATTTTAGTCAAATGCACACTGTCACAGACTGGATCATGGATCATGTGAAGAGACGGAAACAAGTAGTTTAAAATCTACTATCTGCCTCAAGTTTAAGGTAAATGGTTCTGTTTATTGCCGAGTTGTTGTTTTACTGCTTTTTCATCTCAGTTAAATGCTCATATCACTTCGCTAGGTCACTCCACTAGCACGATAAGCGGTCAACATACGGCACGTACTCAACGGCAGCTCAATTGACTGCACGACCACGGCACACATACACGTACTCAAACATTAACCTCTTTCTTTGCACCTCTTGCAAAAATTTCTTCATGGTTTTAGCCCGCCGCTCGCGAATTAACTCGTGACAAGGCAGTTTAGCTGGGACGAAACATTAGTTTCGGTCATAGGGATCATGAAAATCGAATGTGTTTACGAAATACCAATTTGTAATTGTTAACAAAACTGATAAAAATGCATTTCTTTAGAAAAATTTATGTACAAATATTACATGAAGAATATTTTGTTAATAATATAAGCATTACGTAATGATGTTTTGCTCGACCGGCCACCTTTTCGTCGTAAAACAGTTTGCGAAAAATGAATGCAGGCTTAACCAATCCTACGCACGGTCCACATCAATCCATTACACAGCATGAAGTCTTAATTAGTTTGGAAACATGTGGCAGTTTATTTGAGACATCTAATTCTATGATTATTATTATTATACTGCTACTTATGTATGCTAGCAATAAACATACCAATATTACTTGGTGTTTTCACAGGAAAAGTTTTATCGACACTCGACTTAATCGAGCACTCAATAGGTATTACGTAATAACGCCAGAAGAAGAAGAGAGGCGGACTCTAAGGAAACACGTGATCGTCAGCAACGGGCTGTTAGACTAAGAACACGTGATCCCGGCAGACGCCTGGCAAGTATTGGATCTTGATGGAACCAGAAAAAACGAGCAGGATAGAGGGTAGCGCACCTAGCACCAGACGGGTGACATGGCAACGAGGGCATCACCTGTCGATAGACCAATACAAACGGCTCACAGATCCCACGCATGCGCAGTCCCGGCATTCGAACGACTCGAGAGTTCTTCCCACACGAAGGAACTCCGAGCCCGGCATAAGGCATTCAGCCAATAAATTGAAATCATTAGCACTTGGTCAACAATCCGTCACCGAACACTTCGGCCGTCAAGCGGATGCCAGTCGAGACAATGTCGCGAACCAGTCCGAAAGCCCTCGACAAAATATCGTGGATACAATTCCCTTGGAGGGTAGTGCAAATGCTGTAATTATTGAAGAAGAGGAAGTAGCGCCTCCGCCCCCATACTCATCTCTTCATTCGCAGCTTGAGAACACCGCAGGCGGTGACACATCTTCGCCTTATGATAATAACAGGCCACTTTACTCGGGTAAGGAAATTAAAAAAACTGCAAATAAAAGCACGTCTCTGCTGGAGTATGCCGCTTTGATCAAATGCTGTTTCTCTTCAGATGCTCCTCCGAGCTACTCGGAGCTGTTTAGCCAATCTGTGAGAATGAGGGCAAGGCAGCTTTCCGTGGTGTCTACCAGGGCGGAGCAGTACATAAATGAGTCCAAGTGGAAGAAAGTCGTCCTCAGTTTCGGTAAGCCAGACGCATGCTGAATAGGTATGACAATAAGCCCGCTCGTCGCAATGATACGGTAAGGGGCCTGGTTATCAGAAGGGTGGGTTTGTTTCTATGCGTGGCTGTAGATTTTTGTTAATTTTTTGTTAGAGTTTGTCTGGTGAGGGCTAGGTTAGGCTGGTTTATGGACCCATGAGATTGCTGGCCACACTGATACGATATGGGGCCTATCTATCAGAAGGGTTATGCGTGGCTTGTGGATTTTGTTAATTGTTGTTAGAGTTTGTCTGGTGAGGGCAAGGTTAGGCTGGTTTATGTACACATGAGATTGCTTGTGACAGGGACCTAAGTCACCTATAGTAGTTGCTATTGTTAGTGGTGAGATTGCTAGGGCTAGGTTTGTTGTTAGGTGTTGCCTGGTTAGGTTTTTCTGGTTGTTAGGGACGGTTTGTATCTCAGGGAACTTGCATTACGTTAGAATTCTAACATGAGGGATTTACGTAAGTGATAAAGGCGAGAGATCATAAGTATACGATAGATATGTTTAATTACACGATGACGCTCTTTTGCTATTGGCTTTCGTCTTACTTATTTAGTGCTTGCTTGTTCTTACTAATTCAGTCCTTACTTGTTCTGGCTGTACTAATTGAGTACTTGTTCTGGCTGTACTAATTGAGTACTTGTTCTGGCTGTACTAATTGAGTACTTGTTCTGGCTGTACTAATTGAGTACTTGTTCTGGCTGTACTAATTGAGTACTTGTTCTGGCTGTACTAATTGAGTACTTGTTCTGGCTGTACTAATTGAGTACTTGTTCGTTCTAATCTAGGTGCTGTTGCAGCTGTTGCATTATTCGCAGTAGCTCTCCCGATTTGCATGATTACCATAGGTAAGCTAAAGGCATGATAAAGGGAGTAGCCATCTTTTGCTGAAGGGGGAAGGTGGTGATGGTGATGGTGATGGTGATGGTGATGGTGATGGTGATGGTGATGGTGATGGTGATGGTGATGCTGATGCTGATGTTGATGCTGACGGTGACGGTGACGGTGATGCTGATGCTGATGCTGATGCTGATGCTGACGGTGACGGTGACGGTGACGGTGATGCTGATGCTGATGCTGATGCTGACGGTGGCGTTGACGGTGACGGTGACGGTGACGGTGACGGCGTCGGTGACGGTGACGGTGACGGTGACGGTGACGGTGACGGTGACGGTGACGGTGACGGTGACGGTGACGGTGACGGTGACGGTGATGGTGACGGTGATGGTGATGGTGATGGCTGCTGGTGTTGGTGGTGGTGGCAAGTGGTTGTGGTGGCTCATGGAAGTGGTGATAGGGGGAATAACGCGTTCTTTACCTCCCTTATGTCAGGTGTCAGAAATATCGACAACTGCCCCGCTGAGCCAAACGTCCCGATCTTCCTCATCGTAGGGGGTGTCATCCAGGCTCTAGAATGTTCGATATGTTTGACACGCTGTGTGGGAATGCGTGACACCCAGCGCCAGCAGGACGAGGCTGGCAATAACAGGCGGCGCAAGAGATGGGATCCGTGTCTCTACCTTGCCATTATTTGCTTTATCTTAAGTAGTATCTATGTATTCAAGGCAGAGCCCGTATTTGATCATCGTGATGTAGTTGCCGGTCAAGGCATTGAAAAGTTGTACTGCGATAAGACTGCGTTTTCTCTTGCATTTTGGTTGATTGGATGTTACTATATGATATTCGTATTTAGTTTCGGGCTCATGTTAGTGGCGATCATGATTGGTGCTGTCTTTGCTTACAGAGATCAGCAGACGACTTCAGTTAGGTTTAATGCACATATGTCATCCAGCTATAACTCCGCCATGGTTGAGTGACGGACGTAGACACCCTCGTTACACACCCCACTTATTTCTAGACACATTGGTATCACAGTATATCAAATCGAGACACATCGCGTGATTAAATTGTTTCACTTTATTACATATATGTGTTGACTGCCATGTTAGAGTGACGGACGTAGACACCCTCGTTACACACCCCACTTATTTCTAGACAATTGTAAATACAGTATATCAAACCTAGTCACATCGCGTGATTAAATTGTATCACTTCATAACGTATATGTGTTGACTATTTGTTAGGGTCACACAAGGGCTGTAGGATAGGTAGAGCAGACAATGCCTCGATCATAACGAAAATACTTAACCTAAAACCACAGGCTTACCATCGCACGCCGGGGTTAGTTCACAGAAGAGCGGATCTTAATTTTTAGAATAAATGTCAAATAAACACCCATTGCGTTGGTTTTTATATCTTGAGGGAGAACAGTCGAGCAAGGGGATATCGCAAACAAGATAATGAATTGTTTATTTGATCTTTATTCTATGATAAAAAAAATGAGATCTGTTGTTTGGTGAACTGCCTGTACTAGAATGCGAAATGTTTCACTTTGAAATGCAGGCTACATATTTTGAGAAGTCTCTTGTTAGAGATGATTCACCTCAACTGGTTGAATTTCCATTGCACTTTATTACAAAATTGACAAATGTATGCATATATTTCTCCATAAGTGTTATTTGAGAAAAGGCCGAAAATATTTTTTTGTGCGTCTTTTATTTAGGAAAAGTACATACGGTATAGTGTGACAATCTAAGTACATTTCATATTGCGTGACCACTAGAACTATTCAAGTGGGTCTCATTTCCGTTTTAATTCACAAGCTTGGATGTCCAAGCAAGTGTTCGCTTCCAAATAAGGTAAATTTGAGAATTACAGATAAAAGATCGCAAAATTCATAGCCTATTTGCACGCTTTGCTTATAAATGTTATCCCCGGGAATAGTTTATTATTATCTAATCTAACAGACTAGTGAAGCTTGATAAAGCTTGGATAAAGCCTAGCAATAAAAAGACGTATCATACCATTGTGCTGTAACAGACACGTCAGAAGTCTAGCTTCACTATTAAAAGCATTTCCACACGATATTTATAGATTTGTTTTAAGATATCATTTAAGGTAGTAACGAGGTCATGGAATCAGAGATCAGCTTTATCAAAATTATGTTTTTTTGGGGTCAGGATCATTTTCAAAATAATGGGTTCACGACGTCTTGAAAATGATTCGGATCCCATAAACACAATTTTGATCCATGGCCCCCAAAATAAAACTGATATAATTTGCCCAAAAATGTACGGGATCGCAAGGTGTATATGACATTATATGGGATCAAAGATCATTAATTAATAACTTAAAAATATACATCGTGTCACTACTCTGCATTTGCAATGAATATATCCCATTCACCCGTTTGCTTTACTTATGTACAAATATGTATAGCCTTGTTTTTATGTCACTGCTTTGAGTTTAGGGAGTGATGAAAGAAGGAAAAGAGCCCTTATCAATCCTTTCTAGAACCTCCAACTCCCCCCTCCTCTCTCTCTCACCATAAATCATCCAAATAATGATAAAAACTAAAAGAATTTAAAAGTGCCTAGTCCTTTCTCGTCTGGGCCCTTAAAAAAGTGAGCCTTTCATATTGAAAGATGTTCGAAAAAACTCCTCCATTTTCCATATGATCCGATGTTGTGTGTAACTTGGCTCCAAGGTCCTTTTCAAATGACACTCGATAGATTTCAACATTGTTTTTTGGTTATGTAAAATGAGCAGGGTTATCTTTCGTGTTGCAGATTGATACTTAGAAACATTGAAGTCTATGTTAAATTTTTTACCAGCCGTTTAACTGTTTAATTAGAGATTGTGGATTGCAGGGGGAAATCGGTGGATGTAATACAACAAGTATGAAACAATACGGCCCCCTACGTCTCTGTTCAAGTGTGGAAAGTCAGGCGCATACAGGATTGGCTGAGTAGGGACGAAGGGTGAGCGGTCATTTGGAAAAAGCATAGTATTTGAAGATTCCCAAGATTCCTCAGTAAGAAATATGATCCACTTATTGGCCGCCAAGGGGGGTGCGCGCCTGCATGTTACTATCCCCTTTTGTTTTTCTCCAGGTTTAAGATAACTTGCCCCTCTTATCGTCATTCTCTAAAAGCCTGAAAACACAGGATTGTAAAGGCCTCACCTACATCCCCTCTCCCTTTCCTTCTTCATTACTTCTGGATAATCTAATCATGTTTAAACAGCGCATTTGATGACAGACACGACTCTTTCCACTGTACCTCCCTGCAACAGTGAGGAAAGGGCACCTCTGCTTCTGTGTCGTCTCGTGGTCAATCGACGTTTTCGTCTCCTTGCTGTGTTTTGTATTCTGGTCACAGAGCCTTGTAAGCGACTCACATTTTATGGAGTCTCAGCCAACCTGGTGCTCTACTGCAAAGATATTCTAAACCTCTAAGCGCCTATCCCCAGTAATGTAGCCAGGGGAAGCCCAGAACCCCTTTCCCCCCCCCCCCCCCCCCCCTTTAGCAGCCAAAAATACAGTATATGTATGAGACATAATCTATAATACAGGAAAAAATGCTTTGTATGCTTTGTAAACGATCCTGGCTACGCCGCTGTAATGTCCCCTTAGCATTTCCAGATAAGTGTTTAATCTTAAGCGCCTAACCCAGTAATGTCACATTAGCATTTCAATGTAAGTGCTCAACATTAAGTTCCCTATTTTGTTGTTTTCACATTTTTTTCACGTTTTATTCGTATTTAAATATTAATAATTGGGGCTTCTGTCACTCTTTGTTACTCCCTTTACCAATTATTTTCAGCGAAGCATTTTTAATGATGCGATTCATTCCAGGAACGTGTTTCTTTACCCCTATCCTCGGAGGCCGGCTGGCAGATCGCGTAGCAGGCCGGTACAATGCCATATATGGTGCACTGGCTTACTTTGTGGGATTCTCTCTACTCTGTACAGTGAGCTATGATTTCGGCGACGGCGCCACGTCTGCCAGCGCCAAGGGAACCTTTCTTGTCATAGCACTCATCTTTATTGCCGCCGGTGGGTTGATATCATTTTTCTATTTCTGGTGGCATACCCTACACACATCTATTACGCTGTGTGCCGGAAGGGGGGTACACCTGATAAGGATGCTCATAGTATTTTTAAGGGGTCGAAATCGGGCTTCACGTATTTTAGGGGGTCATCTCTTCTATTAGAAATGATATTTTTGAGCGTGTTTTTATTTGATGTGCTGGTATTTAAAAGGGCATTTTTCGAATTTCCCGACGAGCATCTCTATCATTTTTATCCCGAAGAGAACCCCTCCTTCCGTGTCTGTTATTTACATGGATATTTACACTTGATATTTCAAATACACAAAACTAAGCTTAAACGTTTATCTCAAAGCATTTTGTTTTAAATCAACACAAGCATAGACATTCCAGCATATATATGGAAAGAGCGTAGGAGAACCTCTATTACCGTAAAACTTTATACCGCCTTCATACTAAAATAGTTGCTATATTTAGCCAGCATTTTTATAAAATTGAAATAAAGTATGCATTTGGTCTTGAAAAGGTCGTCCATCTAGATAGATAAAAACGATATGATAAAAATGTGACTTTTACAGTGGCGCGGTCAATGTAGATAGAGAATGGTAGCCGCGCGCGACAGCCAATGATAATCTAAGATGGAACGAAGTCTGACTTGCAATGTTGTTTTTTTGTATCGAAAATGTGTTTATTTACTACATTGGCTTCACTGTGAACTTAAAGTCCATATAACCTTTCAGAGTTGATGACTTTATCAATTCTTTATATTTTCATCTTCCAAATGGTATGTGGTTCGTATGGACCCTATAAAACGCGCGAATAACTCAAATCTGTAATATTGTGGTATTTTAGTCAACCTTCGGGAAAAAAAAGGCCGTGAACTGAAAGGCCCGGGTCCAGTCACGAGATGTCAACCAAATTACATGAGAAAACATATGCGCACGCTAAACCGGTTCCCATCTTCATTTCTTCTTAGTTATTGCTAAAGAACGTTGTGTGGTTACAACTCTTACCGTCATCTTTATATCTCAACCTGGTAGTCAAATGATTATAAACTTCGGCAAACAAATCTGCAAAATTTAGCAGATATTTTTTAGTTTTTGAATTGTTTTTGTATTGTGCGCGCGCGCTGCATTCGCAATCAAGAATGGCGACATTCTCACGATCGCGCGCTGTTTTTGAAACCTACAACAAAACGATATCTTCTTTAGACATGGGAGACATGGACCCTCCCACCAAAATGACCCAAGCACCCACCACTACTACGTATCTACCCCCCCCCCCCCCCTCCACACACACACACACACCCTACCAACCCAAAATACCAGATCAAATAAGTTAAGAGCTCACTAACGGTTTAATAGCCCTATACGGTTACAAAGCTGTGCAAGCTAAAGTACTGTCGCTACACCGCAGACGCTAAACGGCGCGACGCCCCAACTAGAGCACTGGCCGGAGTGCGAATATACAATTGATACGCCCCACTTCTCCACCGTCCCAAAGTCTGGATCAAATGATCTGGAATCCCATTCTGGGCCGCTACTGAGGCCGCACCTATGACGTACTCGACGCATTCTGGTCGTGGGTGATACGCCAGTTCCCGAGCGAAGGCCTCTGGGCTTAAAGGGGATACCTGGGACACGGGAGGGAGACCATGCAACGCTGTGAATAGAAAGAACAACCTAAGCTACCATCCCCCAAGTATAGGCACTATATGTACGTAATCTGTATAAAGAACGAAGAAAGTAGAGGGGTCAGGCGTCTGTCTAGGAAGGGGAGTTGGGGAGACATAACAAACAGCAACCATGACCAGTACTCTAGTTTATAAGCTTACAAGAACCCTCGTATACACAACTGCCCTACAACAACCTGCTAAGGTGCAAGAATAGGCGCATAAGATATTAAGTAAAAGTACCATAACTAGGTAGACTACTGTCTCTAAAAACAGTCAACAAACCCTACAAGGGTTTGACGATCCTGCTGCCGCCCTGGGCCATCTCAGGCCCACCGCGTGCGCGACTCCTTTCCAGGTAGTGGCTCTGGAGACGACGCCTTGCGCTTTCGCCCTGCGCTCGACGGGCTCTCGCGCGCCGGATGGTTCCCGTCGCAGTAAGCGCACTGGTGGGTGTAGCGGCACCCCGGGAAGAAACACTTGGCGAAATTCCACGAGCGACACGCTTCCGAACTTGTAGGGCGACCCCTACCGGCTTCCGGGCGGGCTAACGCTCCCGCTGCGCAAACGTTAAATATCTGCGGGTAAAGTTGGGACCAATCGGTCAGCTTGGTCGCGGCCGCGTGCTCGCGAAAAGCTCTATCGTAATTCAGCCATACGCGACCGGCGATAAATGCGCAAAATTCCTAGCTTGTACAGCAGTAAATCCCGATTCCTCTGAGGGAACTGAGAGCAAAGGATCAGCGCATAGATCGAAAACGCCTCACACCACGCCCAAATATCCTGGATGACCCGCCGGGGTCTCTTATTTGCCGTCGTAAGTACAAGATTGCCGTTCATAAAGAGCTGCGGCTCCAAGTTTACCTCTCGCAGGTTTGAAGTCAAAAGCTCGCTAAGCTCCACGAACCGCCCACCAACAATTGATGATAACCAGTTTTGCAGGGACTGGCCAGAAACCAGGTGCCACAATAAATGGCTCGCCGACCGCCGGAGAAAGCACCATCATGGGCGCCATGGCCGTCAAGTCAACGCTGCCCGAGGCGACCGATAACGGGAGAGCAGCCCTCAAACCCGCCACACCAGACGGCGCCGACGCGATAGAGATGAAGGTGTTGACGGTATTTGGCAACATACCTGGCGTTACGGGAGTCGCCCTGGTACCTGACGCCGAAAATCCCCGCCGACCCCGTTTTCGTCTCGTCCTGGACTCGATATTATTGGTTTTTCACTGCTCGCCGCCGGAAATTGGGCAAAAGAGCGAATCTTCTCCATCATCACCTCCCGGATAGCTTCCATGAACTCGCTCGAAGGCCTGTCCGCCATACCGCCGAAGAAAAACCAGAAATGTGACGAAAAATAGCTAAATCGCTTCCTACGTCTTAGCACGAAACGACGTTTGAACAGAGAGGATTTGCTGCTCGGTGCAAAGCTACCCTTCAAAAGCATACCGCTGCACCACGCGCGCCGGCGCAGGTCACGTAAACATGACCTCTAGATCTCTGAGACGCTGCCCTGTGTTTTGAGTCTAACCTTGCCTAAATACGAGCATTTAGCCTCATAAAAATTCAAATTTTAATCAAATCAATTCCCTTTTCAGAATTTGAAAGTTTATCTATGCTTTGTTTTGGCTAGATTGATATAAGTGAAAGGTTTTAAAGAACTTGAATAAAGGCACTGAATGTTAAAACAAATACAATAGTCCTATTTCATTTAGCCAGTGGTTCTAGGCATTTGACAATTCCAGTTTACTGGCATTTTCTGCATAGAGGCAATGTAACGATTACCAGATGATTACCAAGGTGACGGGCATTCCATCAATAACAAGGAAACCTAGAAAGCGATTTGACAACGACCAAAACCAAAAGTACGGACAATTTAGATGCTTTAGCATATTTTCAAGGTTCTCCCCTAATAAGCAAGGAGACAACGATGACGGTCAGGACGAGAGCGAAAAAAATACTTTTGCACTTTGCTCTCAATTCCAAGCTACTAGCAATGGGGAAATCGAAACATTATTGTCAGAAACATATGGAAATACAGTTCGCTACAGTTAGGAACTTAAAGGGCAAGTGTCCCCTTCCTCAATAGACCGTGAAACTCAGCCTGAAATGTATAAGAAAAAACATATTTTACGTGCTGCTTTTAAATTCTCAGTCAAATTCTATTGTTTGCTATCGTCGTCGTTTATTTTTTTATCTTTTCATGACGGTCGTCTTTTTATACATAACAAGACAAGACGTCATCGGGTCTAAAACTAACCACCGCTAGCCTTTTTATTCAGAAAAGTTTTACTTTGTTTCCTGTGTTCAATTACTTACTCATTCTAGCTTGTAACCCTCGCGATAAGGTTGCAGACATTTTTTTATTCAAATTGTTTTTTTTTTCATAATCCTTATAATATTAATTCCATTTGAATATCTGATATCACTTCAAAAAATAATATTCCCACATTTAACTTCTCTCTTTTATAATAGATTCTTTTAGATATTTACATACCCGGATAATGCCTACCACGTGGTTATTTGTAATGTAGAATGTTAAAATAAATGTTATATCGTAAAGCATTAAAGCATTAAGTACTGCGCGCTCTTACTCATGTCTTTGGATTCTCTGTTCATCTATAGAAGGCAGATAAATCAAGAGTTCTGCCTGGGTATCGTAGGGATGCGGAGCACCTGATGTTAACGGCAACCGACTGACGATGCTAGCTTTGTTCCCTGCCAGAGCCATACTCGTACTTCCTGGCCCGGTACTACTTGTGGCCTGGGCACAAATGACACCTCCCGGCCCGGTACGACTCGTGGCCTGGGCACAAATGACACCTCCTGGCCCGGTACTACTCGTGGCCTGGGCACAAATGACACCTCTTGGCCCGGTACTACTCGTGGACTGGGCACTACTGACACCTCCTGGCCCGGTACTACTCGTGGACTGGGCACTACTGACACCTCCTGGCCCGGTACGACTCGTGGCCTGGGCACAAATGACACCTCCCGGCCCGGTACTACTCGTGGCCTGGGCACAAATGACACCTCCTGGCCCGGTACTACTCGAGGCCTGGGCACTCCTCTATCAATATTCATCGTCATCATAGTCATATTCATCTTCATCCGCAGTGTCATCATCATCATCCCATTCCTTGGTCTCCTCGTGGAGCTGAATCACCTGGCTGTCGCTGCTGTAGTAATCTGACACCACACTAGTCGCCACGCCCACCGTCGGCGCCCCCCACATTCCTTTCTTGGAGTGATAGAAATGATAAAAGTTGGGGATCCTTAACCGCTCCACTTCCATTCTACTTAAAAGTACCCTGGAACGAAAATGTCCATAACTTTAAAATTAAATAGTCATATTAGGAATTATATGAGCAGCCGTATAGTCGAGATGAGTAGAGACAATTCTGTCGCGTGATAAATATGGAGTGGTTTTCAGCTGACCTGTCTAGTAGTTCCCAGTCCTCTCCGCCCCATTGCGTCCCGAACTCACGATAATTCATGCCGCCAACACGGATAAAGTCGGATTTGTAAATCGCAAAGAGACCATAGCCTTGCAGCTCCCAAAATCCTGTAACGGTAATAAGAAATAATAATGATAAATGACCTGTAAGCAAATCCAAGGTTAATTTATAATAGACAATGACTTATCGCCTATCAGCCAATCCAAGGTAACTTTATAATAGACAATGACTCTTCGTCTATCAGCCAATCCAATGTAACTTTATAATATCGCCTATCAGCCAATCCAAGGTAATTGTATAATAGACAATGATCCTCGCTTATCAGCCAATCCAGGGTAACTTTCTATTAGACACTAACCAAAACTATTATGCTAGAGGGCTCTACGGTCACAAAAAGGTCAAATTAACAAGGCCGCCTGGACAATTATAGTAAGGTGTATAAAATAAGGTCATTTTCTTACCGTATGGTATGGAGGGCGTAAAGCCACAGTGAAGTCGCGTGACGATCGGAGCGAACGCCATACGTCCTTCGACAGTGTGCTAAACAAGACAGGATATCAGTCACGATAAGACAACTAGACACCGATACTTAACAGTGTGCTGGGCGCGACAACACAAGATTGTTTATTTATTTTATTTTATTTTAGCTTCGCCACAAAAGGCAGGGTAGCCGCAACAGCATTGCCATTTACTGCAGACCCTTTAAAAACTACATAATTACAACAGATAATAGAAGATGTAAAAAGACTATTTACAACAAGTTACAGGACCAGTACGTTAAAGGGAGAAGATGCAGAGATCTGAGCCTAGAGCTGTATGATATTTCTGTCAAAAATGGAAGTTCCAGTATGTACTTAGTGGCACACCTCTGAATTCTCTCCATATTTTGTATAAGGCCTATTGCCTGAGGGGCCCATACCTGGGTGGCATACCCCAAGAGCGGTCTTACTAAGGTAATGAATAGGAGGCGCCTAACATTTGTGTTTTTTTTAAGAATCGATTGTTCCTTCTTATGTAGCCCATCCGTCTATTTGCGTGAGATGTTTGGCTGTGGACGCGATTGTTCCATGTTAAGTAGTCCGACACGAGCACCCCCAGATCACGCTCGGTCTTCACTTCCTCGACTACTTTGGTCTTTATAGTGTAGTTCGTCACGACCGGCTACATCTTCCTTGTAAACCTTTGAGCTTTACACTTGGTCTCGTTGAAAAGTCCAGTGTCGGTTGCCCAGACGTCCATGCGGTCTAGGTCTGACTGAATACACGCAGCGTCAGCAGGAGTCTTGATCTGCTTGTAGATCTTTGCGTCGTCCGCAAACATGGCTGTGTAGCTACTCTAAACTACGTCTGGTAGGGTAGGTCGCGTAGATGAGGAAAAGAGCCGGCCCTAAAATGGAACCGTGTGGGACGCCGAGCAGATGGGCAGAGGTTTGGATATAGCACCTGGAACAGTTACGCGCTGTTGGCGACCTGTCAGATAAGAAACGAACCACTGGAGCAGGTTGCCACCGAATCCAAAGTCACGCAACTTTTGCAATGGACGTGTGTGACAAACTTTTTCAAATGCCTTTGACATGTCCATATATACCAGTCAACCTGCCCCCCATTGTCCAACTGAGCCCCTAAGAAGTTTTGATTTTGTTGTTGATGATTTTCCTTTGAGAAATCCGTGTGCGCTACTAAGCACACACCCTTCGAGGACTTTTGAAACAAGGGACAACAGTGAAATCGGTCTGTAGTGGTCTCTTGTGGTATAGCTCCCAAGCTCAGAGACTTGTCGAAGAGCTTGCACAGAGATGGTGCGATTTTCGGAGCAGTCTCCTTTAGAAGACGGGCCGATATCCCATCAGGCCCGGTTGCCTTGGTGACATCGAGGGATTCTAGTGTTGACTGTACTTCCGAGATAGATACGTGCAGCCCAGTGATACTCGGCTCATCTGATGGTGATGGTGACGGTGAGGCAACGTGTGGAGAAGAAGAGAACACGGAGGCGAAATACGAGTTGAATAGGTCCGCCACCCCCTGTGGCTCCTCAGCCGAGCTTCTTGGACAAGCGCTTGTTGGAGCCATGGAGACACAGTTTGGGACAGCGCGTGATTTCGACTTGTGCTTCAAGATCGACCAGAAGGTTTCGGGTTTGAATTAACATCACACTCGATACCACCAAAGAACTGATCCCGTCGTTCTCGGAGCATGTGTTTGATTTCCGAACGCAAGTTCTTAAATTTCTCTTTTAGGTGTTCGGTAGGAGATTTATTTATTTTCTTCCTGAAATTGCTTTTCTTTCTAATCATATTTATTATCGAGCCATTTATCCAGGGAATAGAATTTCGTCCTCTCAGTTTCTTAGATGGGATATAGTCAGCAACTGCAGCAAGGAAAAGTTATTTCCTTTCTTGCCAGCCTGCGTTGATATCCCCGAGATATAAGCAGGAGGAGAGGTTGATTGAGAGGTTGAAAGCAGCACGGAGACCATTGAAACCACCCCGCCCAGAGTCAAAGACAGAACTTAGGGGAGCAGTGGAAAAATTAGGGGTGGGGCACTGGGAGCACGTGCACCCCAATTTTTAAAAAACAATAAGAAATGACCAGTAGAGGCGTGGCTGTGCTCCCAATATTTTCGTAATGTTTCTGTATCGTTTATTGTATACCTTTCTAATTATGTCAATCATGTTGTTTGGTAACTCCAGATGGAGGTCACACATGAAGATGATGTCATGGGGACTCTAGAAACATCAAAAGCGTGTAAAGTTAGTAAAGCTAGTATAAAACCTACACATCCTAGTAACACAGGGGTTGCTGAGTTCCTAGGGCGCAGATACAACGTGGAGTCGGAAGCATGGAAAGGATCCTTAGGAAGCGACTTCTGCTTTTGTTATGTTTCTTTCTGGTGTGGGGAGAGAGGAAAACCGGAGCGGAGGCGGGAGCCAAAAAAACTAACGCACACAGCAGCTCAATACATAAACGCATCGCATTGATATCAAGGACACTTCAATCATCATTTTCATCAGTATTATCTTGGTACAAACCTTGACGTACGTGCTACCGGCATGGATCCCATACGCCCTTTGAAACGCTCCCTCCAACCTGATTAGCTTGTACCTGTAGACAGAGGTAGTAACCGCAGATTATACAACCCTTCCTACACCTCTTCCTTAGAGCTTTAGATTTAACACGATACGGCAGTCAATAGTCCACCCCCCATCCCTACCTACACCCTTTCATAATCCTTCCTATACACCTTCTTACACATTTTCCAACACCCCCTCCTACAACCCTCCTACACCCTTCCTTCTTTCATACACCTCTTTCACACCCTCCTATACCCTTTCATACACCCTCCTACACCCTCCTATACCCTCCTATACCCTTTCATACACCCTCCTACACCCTCCTATACCCTTTCATACACCCTCCTATACCCTTTCATACACCCTCCTACACCCTCCTATACCCTTTCATACACCCTCCTACACCCTCCTATACCCTTTGATACACCCTCCTACACCCTCCTATACCCTTTCATACACCCTCCTACACCCTCCTATACCCTTTCATACACCCTCCTACACTCCATTTACACCCCTTCCTACATCCCTTCCCACGCTCTTTTATACGCCACCTCCTTCAACCCTCCTTCAGCCTTTCGTGTACCCTTCCTACACCCTTTCATACACCCTTCCTTCTTTCATACACCTCTTTCACACCCTCCTATACCCTTCCATACAAACCTTACTAACCCTCTCCTAAACCCTTTTATACAACCCTTCCTGAGAAGGCTAAGTTCAACAAGATAGATATGTTGTTATTCGTTCTTCTACTATAGATACTCCATGATTACCTTCTAAGAGGGCTGCGCTCAAGAGCAGCTTTGATGTCGATATCCGTACTGTTGAAATCCACGATAATCACGTTGAAGTGCGGGTCCCTGGTGCGTAAGTAGATCTGTAGGAAAGGATTCTAGCTCAGTATAGGTACATTTATACAACAACGCTAGTAAAACACGAGTACCGATCGATCGAAAAGAGTAGGTGATTAGAGTACACAAGAACGTTTGATTTCGGTTGTAGGCAGTGTTACCTACCTCGGACACATAGTCAGCCTACCTCGGACATATAGTCAGCCTACCTCGGACATAAAGTCAGCCTACCTCGGAAATATAGTCAGCCTACCTCGGACATATCGTCAGCCTACCTCGGACCTCATAGTCAGCCTACGTCGGACATATCGTCAGCCTACCTCGGACATATCGTCAGCCTACCTCGGACATATAGTCAGCCTACCTCGGACATATAGTCAGCCTACCTCGGACATATCGTCAGCCTACCTCGGACCTCAGTCAGCCTACGTCGGACATATCGTCAGCCTACCTCGGACATATCGTCAGCCTACCTCGGACATATAGTCAGCCTACCTCAGACATATAGTCAGCCTACCTCGGACATATCGTCAGCCTACCACGGACATATCGTCAGCCTACCTCGGACATATCGTCAGCCTACCTCGGACATATAGTCAGCCTACCTCGGACATATCGTCAGCCTACCTCGGACCTTATAGTCAGCTTACCTCGGACATATAGTCAGCGTACCTCGGACATATAGTCAGCCTTCCTCGGACATATCGTCAGCCTACCTCGGACTCATAGTCAGCCTACGTCGGACATATCGTCAGCTTACCTCGGACATATCGTCAGACTACCTCGGACCTTATAGTCAGCCTACGTTGGGCATATAGTCATCCTACCACGGACATTTCGTCAGCTTACCTCGGACAAATAGTCAGCCTACCTCGGACATATTGTCAGCCTACCTCGCACCTTATAGTCAGCTTACCTCGGACATATAGTCAGCCTACCTCGGACATATAGTCAGCCTACCTCGGACATATAGTCAGCCTAACACGGGCATATAGTCAGCCTACCTCGGACATATCGTCGATGAAGTACTGCACCCATCGACCTTGATTCTTCACTGAAATAAAAAAAACAATATTCAAATGATGGTTTTATATAGTACCATAAAAGCTCTCACGACTCAAGTATTTGTAGCCAAGAATGGAGCTTATTATAACGGAGGACCAGACGAGGAGGAGAGCTTAAAATGCTTAGTTAGGAGGGGTTTCTAAATTTAACGTTTTGGCTTATTGGAAAAGTAATTTAAAGAATAGAATGACATGTTATTACTTTGTAGTGATCTCAATTGAACACCAAAAGCCGTACACAGTAACCAAGCAAAATAAGGACCACTGATATCGCCCGATACATCGCTACTCGGGCCTTGACTTGACCTCTCACTTCCTTTTTATATTCGTCTATATGATTGTTACTTTACTCATAGGCTTCCATTTATTAGATTACCTGGTACAATGACGTGGACAGTGGCGTGCTCTCTGATTCTAAAGCTATGGGGCTGGCAAAATGTCTCCTCTCCAAGCCTTTGATAGACGTATTGCGACAGACGAACAGGAGAACCTGGTAATAAAGATTTGTCCCGAACATAAACATTATATGATTATTATATGATGATAATATGGCGTTGTAAGAAGGGTGACTAAACCTCTCATGTTATATTGTCTCACGATGCATCTATCAGGAAACTTTAATAATTCTTTCCATGACGTCATTGTTGACGGTTAAGTGCACACTAATACACACACGTCATATCTAGATGACATCTTCTAAAATAAGTTGTCTGACAGCCTCTGTCCCATTTTCTGCTCTGCGTCCTGTCCCGTGTCCCGTCCCGCGTTCCATCCCACGTCCTGTCTCGCATCCCATCTAACTTTCTGTCCCGCATCACGTCCCACATTCTGTCCCGCGTCCTATCCTATCCTGCACCGGCTGGTCTATATACAGACCATATTAATTCCTGGCTTCTCAAACTTTTCTTGTTTGTAGCCAGGACTTACGAAGATCTGTCATAAGCCGACACGATCCAGTAGGATATACTTACGCTGACCATGAACATGAAGTTCCTAGAACAAAAAAGGGAGTGGGTTTTAACAACAACAACAACAACAACAACAACAATAGTTATAGAGATAATTATAGAGATACTCTTACCAGCTCTATCAGGTATCTGTCACCGTTCAGGACGTCATGGTTTTCCTCCACGTTAAGAATCTTGCGCAATGCATATTTGCTAAAAGCGATACAAAAATAAAGTAAGTTTTTTTTCAATCTACCATTCACATACATTACTACCCCCTCCCTCTCCCATGGTTTAATCGCTATGGTGTATTTACCATTCACATACATTAATACCCCCTCCCTCTCCCATGGTTTAATCGCTATGGTGTATTTACCATTCACATACATTACTACCCCCTCCCTATCACATGGTTTAATCGCTATGGTGTATTAACCATTCACATACATTACTACCCCCTCCCTCTCCCATGGTTTAATCGCTATGGTGTATTCACCATTCACATACATTACTACCCCCTCCCTATCACATGGTTTAATCGCTATGGTGTATTAACCATTCACATACATTACTACCCCCTCCCTCTCCCATGGTTTAATCGCTATGGTGTATTCACCATTCACATACATTACTACCCCCTCTCTCTCCCATGGTTTAATCGCTATGGTGTATTTACCATTCACATACATTACTACCCCCTCCCTATCACATGGTTTAATCGCTATGGTATATTTACCATTCACATACATTACTACCCCCTCCCTATCACATGGTTTAATCGCTATGGTGTATTCACCATTCACATACATTACTACCCCCTCCCTATCACATGGTTTAATCGCTATGGCGTATTCACTATTCACATACATTACTACCCCCTCCCTCTCCCATGGTTTAATCGCTATGGTGTATTCACCATTCACATACATTACTACCCCCTCCCTCTCCCATGGTTTAATCGCTATGGTGTATTCACCATTCACATACATTACTACCCCCTCCCTATCACATGGTTTAATCGCTATGGTGTATTAACCATTCACATACATTACTACCCCCTCCCTCTCCCATGGTTTAATCGCTATGGTGTATTCACCATTCACATACATTACTACCCCCTCCCTATCACATGGTTTAATCGCTATGGTGTATTCACCATTCACATACATTACTACCCCCTCCCAATCACATGGTTTAATCGCTATGGTGTATTCACCATTCACATACATTACTACCCCCTCCCTATCACATGGTTTAATCGCTATGGTGTATTCACCATTCACATACATTACTACCCCCTCCCTATCACATGGTTTAATCGCTATGGTGTATTCACCATTCACATACATTACTACCCCCTCCCTATCACATGGTTTAATCGCTATGGTGTATTAACCATTCACATACATTACTACCCCCTTCCTCTCCCATGGTTTAATCGCTATGGTGTATTCACCATTCACATACATTACTACCCCCTCCCTCCTTCATGGTTTAATCGCGTGTATTCACCATTCACATACATTACTATCCCCTCCCTCTCCCATGGTTTAATCGCTATGGTGTATTCACCATTCACATACATTACTACCACCTCCCTCTCCCATGGTTTAATCGCTATGGTGTAATCACCATTCACATCATTACTTCCCCCTCCCTATCACATGGTTTAATCGCTATGGTGTATTCACCATTCACATACATTACTACCACCTCCCTCTCCCATGGTTTAATCGCTATGGTGTATTCACCATTCACATACATTACTACCCCCTTCCTATCACATGGTTTAATCGCTCTGGTGTATTCATAACTAGCTAAGGTCATCTCTGTACTAACCCTCCAGTCTTGTTGTTGAGGATTTCCATGTAGCGGCGGACAACACTCTTAGCAACCTGTAACACGACCAATTATATCATTAACCCCTGTTAACAAGACCAAGAGCCAACCCCTGTTAACACGACTAAAAACAATCCATTAACCCTGCTAACACGACCAAAAACAAACTATATCTCATGAAAAAGACAGGACATTATTGTTGTGATGGGTTACCTGTGTAAACTTGTGGTATTGTGCTGTGTGCTAAGGACAAAGTTTCCGACTAACATGAACTTGCTGGTATTGTGGTTGTGGGTTACCTGTGTTCAATTGCTGGTATTGTGGTTGTGAGTTACCTGAGTGCATTTGCTGGTATTGTGGTTGTGGGTTACCTGTGTACCCTTGATGGTATTGTGGTGGTGGGTTACCTGTGTACACTTGCTAGGTTATGGGTTACCTGTGTACACTTCCTGGTATTGTGGTGGTGGGTTACCTGTGTAAACTTGATGGTATTGTGGTTGTGGGATACCTCTGTACACTTGGTGGTACTGTGGTGGTGGGTTACCTGTGTAAACTTGATGGTATTGTGGTTTTGGGTTACCTGTGTACACTTGGTGGTATTGTGGTGGTGGGTTACCAGTGTACACTGGGTGGTATTGTGGTAATGGGTTACCTGTGTGGACTTGGTGGTATTGTGGTTGTGGGTTACCTGAGTGCATTTGCTGGTATTGTGGTTGTGGGTTACCTGTGTACACTTGATGGTATGTGGTGGTGGGTTACCTGTGTACACTTGCTAGGTTGTGGGTTACCTGTGTACATTTGCTTGAATTGTGGTGGTGGGTTACCTGTGCAAACTTGATGGTATTGTGGCTGTGGGTTACCTGTGTGCACTTGTTGGTATTAGGGTAATGGCTTACCTGTGTTGACATGGTGGTATTGTGGTTGTGGGTTACCTGTGTACACTTGGTGGTATCCTGGTGGTGGGTTACCTGTGTGCTAAGGACGAGGTTCCCGTCTGACGGGCACTTGGTGGTATTGTGGTGGTATAGCCAGGGGTTATAACTGAGCACAGGAAATAGAGGCGGTGCGCTCATTCGGATGCCAAACCGCTTGTAGATCTGGTCAGAGACATGCTGTGACGTCATGTTGTAGCGGTAGAATTGGACGACTCTCTGCAGTCTGCGCACATATTCACGTGCCATGTTCAGTCGAGAAAGAAACATGTCCCTGAAGAGGTGAATGGGCATCCCCCCGGTGTACTTGACGGTTCCGTATGGACGGAAAGGTAAAGGGGGAATGGTGTGGACACGTCGGGGCTGAAGGTACGGAGAATCGTTCAGACGGTCGTACTCGTTGGTGGTTTCACTGTTGGCAGCTGCAAGTTGAACCTAAGCAAGGATGATATGAAAATAATTCTATATGGTGTAATGCTGTCAAATCAGGAAAATTTAACAGGAATGTCAATAAGTAAATGTAATAATATCAAGATCGAAAAGATGCTTAGAGAAGAGGAAGAACATAAAGACGATTACAATGCACGGGCTGAAAGAACGAATGCAAACAATTTAGCATGCTGCAAAAACAGTAGCCATTTATATTTACAGCAACAGCCATAAGCATTTACAGCACCAGTTATAAAAATTTGCAACAACAGAGCCAAAAGGATTTGGTGGACATAAAGAAAAGAGCAAGGGTGTATCTTTGTGGACAGAGCAAAGTGTGTAGCTTTATAGAAAGAGCAAAGTGGGATCCACAAAGAGGTACCTTTGTAGACAGATTAAAGTGTGTAGCTCTATAGAAAGAGCAGTGTGTAGCTTTATAGAAATAGCAACGTGTGTAGCTTTATAGAAATAGCAACGTGTGTAGCTCTATAGAAAGAGCAAAGTGGGATCCTCAAAGAGGTACCTTTGTAGACAGAGTAAAGTGTGTAGCTCTATAGAAAGAGCAAAGTGTGTAGCTTTATAGAAATAGCAACGTGTGTAGCTCTATAGAAAGAGCAAAGGGTGTAGCTTTATAGAAAGAGCAAAGGGTGTAGCTTTATAGAAAGAGCAAAGTGTGTAGCTTTATAGAAAGAGCAAAGGGTGTAGCTTTATAGAAAGAGCAAAGGGTGTAGCTTTATAGAAATAGCAACGTGTGTAGCTTTATAGAAATAGCAACGTGTGTAGCTTTATAGAAATAGCAACGTGTGTAGCTTTATAGAAAGAGCAAAGGGTGTAGCTTTATAGAAAGAGCAAAGGGTGTAGCTTTATAGAAAGAGCAAAGTGTGTAGCTTTATAGAAAGAGCAAAGGGTGTAGCTTTATAGAAAGAGCAAAGGGTGTAGCTTTATAGAAAGAGCAAAGTGGGATCCACAAAGAGGTACCTTTGTAGACAGAGTAAAGTGTGTAGCTCTATAGAAAGAGCAAAGTGTGTAGCTTTATAGAAAGAGCAAAGTGGGATCCACAAAGTGTGGGCCTTGTAGACGGAGTAAAGTGTATACCTTTTTATCTTGGGTATTGTCTACTCTTTTCCCATTACCACCATTCTGTGCATTATCACCACCAGCCATGCTGATCGTCAGCAGCTTTCTCATCGAGCCTCTTTCCTTGTTGTCGCTAAGCAGTCTCCTCACGGTACCATGAACCCTTTCCCCGTTGTCTCTAGACAGGTCTTCCACAGTTCTCCGCGCCTTATCCTTGTAGTGAGCATCCTGCTGCATTCGTCTGACCGCGCGCAGTGTTTGTTTGGGATAGCGAGTTAATGGCACGCCGTGTCTAGGTGCTCTCACTAAATCCTGGTTTTGATGAACACCCTTTAACCGCCTGTTAGCCGTTCTTGCTCTCTTCCTTGACTTTTTTCGTTTAGTCCTATTACGTTTATTCTTAGATAAAGAATTACTTCTATATGACAAGCCCCGCTTGTATGAGCCTAAGGAACCTTTCTTTTTAGTTCTTCTACCTTTACGCTTGCGTATAACCTTGCCAGCAGATATTGTGGATGATATTTTATTCTCACGCTTAACTCTCGCGTGACCTCTCGTGCCAATCGAGTCCATCTCAATATTTTTCTTTTCAATTGAAATATTACTATTACTGCCTAATCTATTTACGATCAAATGAGCGTAGTTTGATATATTGACTTGACCGCCGATATCATTAGCTTTGCGGACCGGGACTCTATTGATGGCGGCGAGCTTGCCGTAGATATCAGTCAGGAGTTTAATGGAGTCGTTTACCTCTTGATGGAGATCTTCAAACTTTGAGCCCTCATTCCTCGAGATAAAGTCTCTTAGCCACTCCTCGGGAGAGGCTAGCAGTAAAACGCTTTTGTCATGCGTCAGCACACTAATACTTCCATCATTAAATAAGGAGATGTTTGTTACAGTAGGGACACGGTAAACAGGGTTCCCGTGCGAGTCTTTCAACCTCCTGTTGAAGCATTGGTCGTATTTCTTCATGTGGGTAAATTCGGTGAAATCGTTTGGATTAAAAACCGCGGAGTCGTGAATCAACTTAACTCCGTCGTATCTTCCAAGTCCGAAGTTCACCAAGTAGCTCGGCGAATACCTGCACATGGGAAGCATTCTAGCAATCTCAAGGCGGTTTAACACCTTCTTTGTATGTGAGTAGGACTCAGAGTTTCCAGTTCCAAATTTATGCTTTTCTTTATCAAGAATAACGTTTGATAATCCCATATGCGAGTGACTTGGAAGATTCAGCGGTATAAACTTGGCGTATTCAGTAACATCCTTAGACGTGCTCCTATCGTCTATATACATCGATAAAGAGTCACTGGAGATGAAGCGTAACCCCGAGAAGCCGGGAATTTTCCAACCAACAAGAAGGTGGTCATCTTGAGAGCCTTGCTTGTGAAGTGCTTCCACAAAGTACTTTTTGCCCTGCTCCAGGAAGATAGGCTTAGAGAACTGTGTTGGATACTTGTTGAACTGTGCGAAGTGTGTACGATATCCGCCCTCGAGGCTCGTGCGGTTCCCGATCCACGCAAGGAGTCGCACACGCGAGGGATCCTCGTCCACGCTCAACCAAAGCTCGGAAGAGTCATCAGAAGACAGTGCGAACACATACTGGCCTGTTGGAGGGTGGAAAAATAATTTTGAAGATACCATAAGTTCTGTATTGGTTCATATGGATGTAAGAAGAGGCTGCCCAGAGACTGGGTTAAACTGTCACACTATTCTCCTTACCGGTCACGCGACACGAATGCTCTTATACCTGTCACGTGACACTAATCGCTCTCATTGATCACGTGACGCTTATGCACCCTCATTGGTCACGTGACGCTTATCACCCTTACCGGTTAGTGGGGGATGGAGAAAGCCGAACACCCGCTGACCGTAATCATTCTCAAAGTGTTGTACTACGAATCGCTTGACCGTGAGGCGGAGGTCCGGGTACAAGGGGTAGAACCAGTTTCTGCGCAAGTCATGTACAGTGCTACCGCACCACGCCTGCCATACGTGGACATTCAGCTGACCACGCATCTGGAATGAAGGCGCAGAAATTATTAAAGACGAAGGAGATGGAAAATACTTTAAATTCAAGATTTTGAAAAAGTGGGGGAATAAAAATTTATCAAATTATGTAATAAATAAATAAACGGAATGGCGAGACTTACTTCACGTTTCCATTGATACGGCTTCCATTTGGATATCTTGGTATGGCTGATGTCAGGATCACGTGAGTGCGGTGTAGTGGGTGTGGTGGTTGATGTGGTTGTCGTTTGGAGTGTTGAAATTGCTGTGGGTGCCATATGCGTTGACTCATCATGAGAAGGGTCTAAAAAATCAAACAAACAAAACATAGTGTGCATTCAGGCCCGTAGCCAGGGGGGGTTCGGACGAACCCTCCCACCCGGCTTGAAGGTCAGCTCAGAGAAAACAAATAATATATACGTTTGGCTGGAGATATACCGTGCACATCAATTTTTCTTTAAAATGACTATAAAATCTTTTTATAATAATTATCTTTATTATTATCGCTATATGTTAAAAAAAAACCATTAATAACATGCCTAATGTCATAATGCGAGGAGAGGGGTATACCGGAAATTTGGTCCGCTAAAATGGAAAAAAACAAACCACCCCGCTCAAAATCCTGGCTACGGGCCTGGCATCTGGCATTCGGGTGTTGGTTTGTCGTGGTTTACGCTTCATGTGATTGATAAGGTCTTTCTCGTACGTGCAGTTGGGTTGGGTGTTCGTTTGTCGTAGCTTACATTTTAGCGTGTTTAAAAAGGGATTTATCGTACATGCAGTTTGGTTGGATGTTGGTTTGTTTTAAGGTCTTACTCGTACCTGTACTACGTTTGGGCGTTGGCGTCTCTTGGTTCGACTCAAATGTCGAGAACACATTCACCTCACGGTTCAAATTCTGAAGAAAATAAACAATTATCTTTTGATAAAAACAACAAACTTACACCGGGTAAGGGTGGATTAACCAAACACATCAATGAGACAACTCGGATAGCTTCATTTTCAGTTGAAAGACAGGTCAAAATTCTTATCTTGTTATTAAATGACGGACTGAATGTGTTCGTAGATGTTGTTATTTGGGCATTGGACACACATCATTATATGAAAAAAGCGCAATATAAATTAATAAATTATTATTATTATTATTAACAATAGGAAAGATACTGTAAATGATGTATCTAGGGTTTTTTTGAGACTCGTTGAGTCTATCTGACCTTTTCGTTGTACGATAACTCGTTCCACTGGAAGACTAACACGACTGTCAAAGCAAGTACAGCGGTCGCGGAGAGTTTGATAATGTATTTGATGCAACGAGATCCGAGCATGCTTGTCGCCTACACTAGTTCCAGTCTTGGTAATCTCCTAAAATTCCTCTTTAAAATGCGCCTTTCGACACTCGACGGCTCGCGCTGTATTCGCGTTTTCAAACTGGTTCAAAGTCGCCATTCAGAACGTCTAAATGCAGAGTTGCTTCATTATTTGAGAGAGGGAAGGAATGAGAAGCGTTCGATGGATTGGATGTTTTTTTCTAACATATGAACGTAGTAAACATTTAACGACTGTTGCAGAGGATAAAACAAGAAGTGTGAACGTTGCTAGGTAACTTGTCTCCTTGTAGGATATTCCTTTCCCCTCCCTCCTGTGCCCTAAAACCACCACACAGTCAAAATAGGAGTTAACTGGCCCTGCATAAAATTTTGCAACACAAAAAAAAGACGAACGAGCAATAAACAAAGCTTATTACATTGAAAAGGAGTCTTATTCAAAGGACTAGCATGTAAGGTTAGCTACGCAATCACCTGTCAGTGCGGTCATTCCATAGTAGAATAGCGGTTAACCAGCAACATGAGAAAACCATTATCTCAAACGACCTAAGAATGATGCTTAACTTGGAGGTGGATATTTTCTGCTCCAAGTATAAAGATTCAAATCATAGTCATGATGGACCAGTGGCTTTGCTTTGTCTAACACTGACTCAAACTGACGGCCAACGTTTTAAAAGACAATAAAAATTCATAAGTCTATTTCTGTATTCAGATTCATTCTCAAAGTCTCGTGGTTAGTTACTGAGAGCTTTGTATTTTTGAACGATGAATTTTTCAGCAAAGAGGAGTGAGAAGAATAATATCTAGATCATAGCTAATTGTACGTCTCAGCTACTTTTCTATGAAAAGTTTGCCTTGTATTTCCCATCTGTACAAACTAAAACAGATGAAATACGTTGTTACTCCAATCCGTCTGGTCAAATTGGTTTATCCAATATAAAGCCAAACCATGAGTATTGAAATGATTAAAAAAAATTAGGAGGCGACGTGGCCTTTCAAAATAGGTCTGTCACCGCTGCCGGAAAGATACTAATCAAACAAACGTAAGAAAAATGCGCTTTTTGTATTTTAGTTTCCGAAAAGTCTAAATTAACAACAAGAATATTCAAAGACAAAATAGTCAAATGGTTTAAATGACGAGATGCACATCTAAAGAAAATTGTCACACCAAAGGCATTTAAAAAATACTACAAAGGCAATTTTTGTATTCAAAAATACAAAACTACCACTTCCGAAATTACCTTCTTTATAGGTTCCTATCTATCTATAAATATTGTGCAGTGCCGTATTTTATCTTTTTTGTTTGACACATATCAAAGAGTAAAATTTACGGCGCTCTCCTATATTGTAAAGTGGGGTTTTTCGCTCTTCCTATCAATTATTGTGATTCCGTCCTCCAATTTTAGAATAGAGATTATAGAGAAATATATGAAAGTTATGGGTCCACAATGTTTGGGGATGAGTTACACGCTGATGTGCATTAAATTTATACAAAATTGTCTTTTTTATTCCAAGACTTTTGAAAAAAAAAGAGTACCTGATGTCAAACCATACATTGTTGTAATCACATATTGATTGAATATCGTTTTGATACTATTTAATCCCCAAGGGAGCATCATAACATCTATCACACTTAAAACAAGGATTAGTCCTATTAAAAAGAATGTTTGAACGAGTTATGGTGGATATCAATTTCATTGTAAAATACGATATATGATTTGAAGAATTAATTCGCGACAAAATTAAACCCTGCAGAAGTCAGGAAATATCGTGCGCAAAGTAACAGTTTATAGACTGCGAAATAAAAGCTCGTTTATGTAAATCCATTCTTCTTGGGTTTCGTGCCGAGGCATTCCTGTAGAGGCTGGCAGGATATCTAAACATGTTATTTGTCTCGTCGTCATTTCGAGTCGCACGCATAGCTATGAAGTTTGTTATTTTACATTCTTTCCCGCCTCCCGTTCCCTCGTAACGCCGTATTATAGCCGCGCTATCGCATAATAACGCTTTGTCCTGCAGTGTAATGTCAAGAAACGGTGCTCAGACAAGCCCTCTCATTTGTTGTGTTCCATACCTTAAGGATAATCCTTAAGTTGGTTTCCTCCGCGGAATCTTGTAACTCAGAATCAAAGGGTTTCCCAGTTCCTCCCTTGAGACCTAAGAAAAATGTAGGGTAACAACAACAGCAGCGTTTACAATTAAAACCAGGATAAGCGTAGTACAGGGAAATGTTACGTACCGTCGACATACCGCCTGACCTTTTCGCTGTACGAGAACTCGTTCCATTGAAAGACTATCACGACCGTCAAGGCAAGAAGAGCTATAGCGGAGAGTTTGATAATGTATTTGATGCGGCGAATTGCGAGCATGCTTTGCGCCTTCCGACACTCGTCCAAATCGTACTAACTCCCCAATACCCCTCTTTTTGTCGCTTTGACTTGGTCATAAACATTTCAGGCGCATTTCAGCTTTCATCCACAATAAGGCACAAACACCAAGTATCGGAACCGAACGATAGTTAGCTCCGGAGAGTGGCTGAAACTTGCTATAGCTCTAAAAACATTGGTTCACATGCGTAGGACATGGCTAGTGTTGACGGCTCTCGTCTAGGGGAGATCTAAACCGGAAGTGACACTCGATACAGTAGAATCTGTCAAGGAGCCGATAACCAAGTCTTTAAGCACGACCCTCGGTAACCCTGTGGGATCGCGTATGACAATTCGCGCGGTTATATCTGACCTCTTTGGATGCGGTTCAAACGCAAATATTTCTCGTGTACAGGTGTAAGACCTCTGAGACTTAAAGTGGCCTACCGCATAATCTAGCACACAATGTGCTAGGTGGCACTTACCACGTTTTGATGGCCTAAGCTTTATATTCAAATGTGAAATACTTTATTTACCCGTACAATAATCGAAGTCAGTATTGTACATTGTTCCCCAACATGTTGTTGAATTTAAAATGCGGTGTTATGAATAGCTGGGTACCGGTTGTTGTTTTTGTATTTATTATTAGACTTGCATATTTCACGAGGCGGTACTTCCATTGAAAACTTCACTTGTGATACGAACAGAGCTCTTTACATCTAATTGAACTGCCACTTTACTACCCATGCGAGATCATTAAATTTATTTTCTAAGTATTCAGCTGTGGGTTTTGTAAAAGTTCAAATTTTAGTTCGCTTTTTTTTCTCGATGCCTAATTGATTTTACCGAATGGAACTAATTTTCTTACTTACAATGTATGTATTTCAAATTAAATAGACATTATTTAGTTAATTTCATGTTATTTACCCCTAAGGTTTGAGGGGTGAGAGTTCCATCGGTTTACACTTCATATACTAATGGCTTTTTTTTCAATCGGAATTCTTAAGTAATCTTTAGGAGAAAAAAACATAGAATCTGTCCATAAGAGTGCCCGTTATGACACTAACGCTTCTTGGGGAAAAGGTGCGCTTAAAGCCGCATTGTCACCAGTTTACTTCCGGAGGTCCGACGGAAACCTCAACCGTTAAAAGACAAAAGAATCTATTAAAATCCGAGATATTAAACAGGCCATCCGCTCTAAATTATCAATCACATCCTGAAACAAACTTCCAATAAACACACCGGAGGGAAAGTGGGCTTATTAGAGCTTTAACGGTATTTATGGCTGCAAGTCTATTTTTCCTTCATTTTCGTTATGAACAGTAGACCTCCGCATATATTAGTGCTGTGAATGACGCATCTCTTCCCTACTATAGCAAAACACCAATTCCAAAGAGATGGTAGCGTGGAAGATCCTTCACCAATGCAATTTGTAATACCTAGCACACATTTCAAAAAAACTCGCCGCACTTTGTTATACCTGACGCATTTCTTATAAAATAAAAACGGACGCACTTAGTGGTTCATCTTGAGGCACTTTGTTATTATAAAGCTGACGCACTTTTTAATACCTAACGCACTTTCTAATAAACAAGAATTTCCGTTCGAGTGTGAAAGTATCACCTTAGCACTAGATTTTGCGTGTATTTTATTTCAGAAGGCCTTAAGCGAACCTCAGAACCTCAGAGGTACAGAAATAAAAGACAATGATTAAACGGAAAGAACATTTATTAGTTTGCGAATGAATAAGTTAAGTTTAAAGCATATATAAGTAAACAGGTATATGAATTGTACGAGATAGACTGGTGTCAGTTCTAGGCGTGATATAAAAGGAATAAAAACAGGTTTATTTCTGTCTTGTTCCTGGCGGTGATGTAAAAGGAATATTAATAGTTTTATATCAGAGTTCTATTAACAGGTATGTATCAAAGTTCTTTCTTATTCCTGAGGCTGATATAAAAAGTATAATATAAATAGGCTGAGTTGGAATTCTATCCGAGTTCTTGGAGGTGATATAAAAGGTCTATGAGTAAGTTCATATCAGAGTTCTATCTAATTCATGAGGGTGACTTGTAGACCTGCCAGCTCGTATGATCTCTGGTGCATAGTCAGCGGTAGATTGTCAAACATGTTTTCTCGGCGTCCTTTATTTTTGACAAAATGGCGGATGTGCCTTATAAGGCTGTTGACGTTATCAAACATCAAGAGGACGGAGCATCCACGCGGGTCCGCATAACCCTCGTGGTCCCTCGCGTGGGAGTCGTACACGACAAAGCCCGACGAGGTCCGGATTATAGCGATGGTCAAACTTAAGTATCGCAGGAGGAAGCTGTCACAATCCCGGAGGTCTTGGAATGTCTTCTCCAGAGGTGGGTAGGGGTCGTACTCGTCTTCGTTGAAGCTGCTCAGATCCTTGACGATGTCGCCTGATAGGACCTCCTTCGTCACATTGAACTGGCGGTTCCAGATTTTGAGTTCGTAATCCAGCTCGTCGATGTGCAAATAAGACCTCTGCGGGCGTTTGAGCTCTGCAAGCCTCCCACTGTGCACTTCGTCCCCCTTTCTTATCAATGTGTCGAGATCCTCTGATGTCCAACTGGTGACTTCTTTGAGTTTCGACCTCAGAACAGCCAGGTATGCCATGCTGGTACACTGCACACCTGGACACACAAGCTTTGACCACCCTTGATGAATTGTAGCTTTAGCAAGGAGTCTACACGGCTTGTGGATGTTATCAGCATCACTGTAAATCAAAGAGAAACACCCAGTTGTGAAAGAGTCGATGATTCTAACAAATAATTCAGTTCCCAATATCAAACATACCCATCATGGCTGTCCCCAAAAATATTTAAAGGTTGATTATCACATAGAAAATGTTTACTTAAACAAACCCCGCAATGTCCCTTTTGAAAAACCTTCGCCCTGATGAAATTAATTCGTGAACAGTCAAATACTTACAGGTGTTGTTTGATTGTCTTGGACTTTATGCCCCGTCTCTTCCAATCCCTTCGGGTCATCGTCACACTCTCGTCCATAGGCATTTGTTTCTCGCGTTTGATAGTCTTCAAAACCGTTTTCATGATGGAGTTCCTTGCAGAAGGTGTTTGCAAATCAGCTGTTGAGGATCCCCCTAGAGGATTCGATTCACCCATTTCAGCAAAACGAACGTTCCGTTGAAGTTCTTGACGTTGAAGTTCTTGACCCTCTGCTGAAACTTTGCCACCTGCAGTACACGGTGTAGACTTTATTGCATTATCAATTTGGAGAGACGATGCATTTGCATTCTCAGCAGATGAAACAGTTGAGAACGGGTGTGCGTTAAGTGCGGGCGTTGTCTCACTGGCGGTGTTGAATACGTTAGGGGCTTGAAGCGTCTTCTTAAAAATGTCTTCAGTTGCCATAGACGCTGGAGAAACTGTTGGTTGGAATTTTTCAATGGCATCTTGGAAGACCTCGTGAACTATTTCACACTTTTCCTCTTTGGAGGTATTGTCATTTCGTGATGTCTGAGTGGCATCTGTTTGGATGTCATCGATAGGAGTAGTTTGCTCTTCAATTCCTATTGACGCTGTCGTGTCAGATTTCTCAGTGGCATCCTGCAAGACGTCGTCGTCCAAAGCAAATGTCTCCTCACTTGCAATAGACGGTAGTAGCAATTGGGCGGTATCATCTTGCTGATGCATCTCTGACGAAGTGAAGGACTCATTAAGCTCGACATCGCTTTCCCCTAGGCAGGATTTAAGGAAAATGTTATCGGAAGACGCTAGTATACTTCCAATTTCACTACTCAAACATGGACTGGGTAAACGTGCGTTTGATCCAGACAGTACATGTGAGCTGAGCCATGTTTTAGATTCTTTTCTGTACTTATGGTATAATGGCTTGCTAACGCTATACAGTTGTGCCGTTTGGTCCCTATCCATGTCAGAGAGAGATCTCCATCTTTTTGGATCCGTTGATTTAGTCCGGAGGATCATTGTATGAGCGGATTGTGACTTTCTCAGCAGATCTACATCCCGTCGGGTGTTCAGCTGCTGTATAATTTTCATAACAACGGGAGGGGTCTTTTCTGCATGTTCAATTGATTGGCATATAATTTTCGGCTTTAGTCTCAGTGATGGTGTCATTTGCTTTGAGGTCCCCTCTTTTGCATCTTGAGACAAGTCGATTTCCTCAAATTCCTGAGTGTTTTCGAAGGCACCTACTTTGTCAGATGGGAAAGACAGGGATTTGACATCAGGCTTTAGTCCCAATGATGGCGTCATTTGCTGTGCGCTCTTCTCCTTTGCGTCTTGAGAAAAGTCTATTTCCTGAAACTTTTGAGTGCTTTCGAGGCTACCTACTTCGAGATTGTCTTCGACGTCAACCGAGGTCTCACTAGGACACATGGATGAATCTGAAGTTATCTCATCTACACAGAGGCCCTTATCAGCACCTGGCACGTCCATGCACGTTGTTAAGGCAGCTTTAGCAATTGCCTCGTCAATCTCAGTGACTATAGCCCGCCCATTCTCCTCCTTGTTGTCGTTGGCTAGCACTATGTCATCAGAAGGTGTTCGCAAGCTAGCATATAGCTTAGCTTTCTCTCGACGTCTCCTCCTCTTCTGCGACCGTGTCTCTTTTTGTTTATCAGTCGTTTGGGGTTGGTTTGTCCCGCTGTTTTCTTGAATCTCCCGGCGGGTATCCAGCTGCTGTGAAATGCTCGAGAGAGCAGGAGGGGTCTTTCCTGCATGCTCACGTGATTGGCATATGATTTCGTATGTTCCCATGAGGGAGGGAGCCGAAGAGGAAACCTTAGGAGGCTTGTCAGATGGGATAGATAAGGTTTGTACATCAGGCTTTAGACTCATTGATGGCGTCATTTGCTCCACACTCTCATGTTTTACGTCTTGAGATAAGTAGATTTTATCACACATCTGGGTGCTTTCGAGGGTACCGACTTCGTCAGATGGGATAGACAATAATTGGACATCCGGCTTTAAACTAATTGATGGCGTCATTTGCTTTGATGTCCCCTCTTTTGTATCTTGAGACAAGTCGATTTCCTCAAACTTCTGAGTGTTTTGGAGGGCACCTACTTTGTCAGATGGGAAAGACAGGGATTTGACATCAGGCTTTGGTCCCAATGATGGCGTCATTTGCTGTGCACTCTTCTCCTTTGCGTCTTGAGATAAGTCGATTTCCTCAAACTTCTGAGTGCTTTCGAGGGTACCTAACTCGAGATTGTCTTCGACGTCAATCGAGGTCTCACTAGGACACATGGATGAATCAGAAGTTTTCTCGTTTACACAGAGGCCCTTATCAGCACCTGGCAAGTCCATGCACGTTGTTAAGGCAGCTTTAGCAATTGCCTCGTCAATCTCAGTGACTATAGCCCGCCCATTCTCCTCCTTGCTGTCGTTGGCTAGCACTATGTCATCAGAAGGTGTTCGCAAGCTAGCATATAGCTTAGCTTTTTCTCGACGTCTCCTCCTCTTCTGAGACCGTGTCTCTTTTGGTTTATCAGTCGTTTGGGGTTGGTTTGTCCCGCTGTTTTCTTGAATCTCCCGGCGGATATCCAGCTGCTGTGGAAAGCTCGAAAGAGCAGGAGGGGTCTTTCCTGCATGCTCAAGTGATTGGCATATGATTTCGTCTGTTCCCATGAGGGAGGGAGCCGAAAAGGAAACCTTAGGAGGCTTGTCAGATGGGATAGACAAGGTTTGTACATCAGGCTTTAGACTCATTGATGGCGTCATTTGCTCCACACTCTCGTGTTTTACGTCTTGAGATAAGTAGATTTTATCACACATCTGGGTGCTTTCGAGGGTACCGACTTCGTCAGATGGGATAGACAAGAATTGGACATCCGGCTTTAAACTCATTGATGGCGTCATTTGCTTTGATGTCCCCTCTTTTGTATCTTGAGACAAGTCGATTTCCTCAAACTTCTGAGTGTTTTGGAGGGCACCTACTTTGTCAGATGGGAAAGACAGGGATTTGACATCAGGCTTTAGTCCCAATGATGGCGTCATTTGCTGTGCACTCTTCTCCTTTGCGTCTTGAGATAAGTCGATTTCCTCAAACTTCTGAGTGCTTTCGAGGGTACCTAACTCGAGATTGTCTACGACGTCAATCGAGGTCTCACTAGGACACATGGATGAATCTGAAGTTTTCTCGTTTACACAGAGGCCCTTATCAGCACCTGGCAAGTCCATGCACGTTGTTAAGGCAGCTTTAGCAATTGCCTCGTCAATCTCAGTGACTATAACCCGCCCATTCTCCTCCTTGCTGTCGTTGGCTAGCACTATGTCATCAGAAGGTGTTCGCAAGCTAGCATATAGCTTAGCTTTCTCTCGACGTCTCCTCCTCTTCTGCGACCGTGTCTCTTTTGGTTTATCAGTCGTTTGGGGTTGGTTTGTCCCGCTGTTTTCTCGAATCTCTCGGCGGGTATCCAGCTGCTGTGAAATGCTCGAGAGAGCAGGAGGGGTCTTTCCTGCATGCTCAAGTGATTGGCATATGATTTCGTCTGTTCCCATGAGGGAGGGAGCCGAAGAGGAAACCTTAGGAGGCTTGTCAGATGGGATAGATAAGGTTTGTACATCAGGCTTTAGACTCATTGATGGCGTCATTTGCTCCACACTCTCATGTTTTACGTCTTGAGATAAGTAGATTTTATCACACATCTGGGTGCTTTCGAGGGTACCGACTTCGTCAGATGGGATAGACAATAATTGGACATCCGGCTTTAAACTAATTGATGGCGTCATTTGCTTTGATGTCCCCTCTTTTGTATCTTGAGACAAGTCGATTTCCTCAAACTTCGGAGTGTTTTGGAGGGCACCTACTTTGTCAGATGGGAAAGACAGGGATTTGACATCAGGCTTTGGTCCCAATGATGGCGTCATTTGCTGTGCACTCTTCTCCTTTGCGTCTTGAGATAAGTCGATTTCCTCAAACTTCTGAGTGCTTTCGAGGGTACCTAACCCGAGATTGTCTTCGACGTCAATCGAGGTCTCACTAGGACACATGGATGAATCTGAAGTTTTCTCGTTTACACAGAGGCCCTTATCAGCACCTGGCAAGTCCATGCACGTTGTTAGGGCAGCTTTAGCAATTGCCTCGTCAATCTCAGTGACTATAGCCCGCCCATTCTCCTCCTTGTTGTCGTTGGCTAGCACTATGTCACCAGAAGGTGTTCGCGAGCTAGCATATAGCTTAGCTTTCTCTCGACGTCTACTCCTCTTCTGAGACCGTGTCTCTTTTGGTTTATCAGTCGTTTGGGGTTGGTTTGTCCCGCTGTTTTCTTGAATCTCCCGGCGGATATCCAGCTGCTGTGGAATGCTCGAGAGAGCAGGAGGGGTCTTTCCTGCATGCTCAAGTGATTGGCATATGATTTCGTCTGTTCCCATGAGGGAGGGAGCCGAAAAGGAAACCTTAGGAGGCTTGTCAGATGGGATAGACAAGGTTTGTACATCAGACTTTAGACTCATTGATGGCGTCATTTGCTCCACACTCTCATGCTTTACGTCTTGAGATAAGTCGATTTCATCAAACTTCTGGGTGCTTTCGAAGGCACCTACTTTGTCAGATGGGAAAGACAGGGATTGGACATCAGGCTTTAGTCCCAATGATGGCGTCATTTGCTGTGCACTCTTTTCCTTTGCGTCTTGAGATAAGTCGATTTCCTCAAACTTCTGAGTGCTTTCGAGGGTACCTAACTCGAGATTCTCTTCGACGTCAATCGAGGTCTCACTAGGACACATGGATGAATCTGAAGTTTTCTCGTTTACACAGAGGCCCTTATCAGCACCTGGCAAGTCCATGCACGTTGTTAAGGCAGCTTTAGCAATTGCCTCGTCAATCTCAGTGACTATAGCCCGCCCATTCTCCTCCTTGCTGTCGTTGGCTAGCACTATGTCATCAGAAGCTGTTCGCAAGCTAGCATATAGCTTAGCTTTTTCTCGACGTCTCCTCCTCTTCTGAGACCGTGTCTCTTTTGGTTTATCAGTCGTTTGGGGTTGGTTTGTCCCGCTGTTTTCTTGAATCTCCCGGCCGGTATCCAGCTGCTGTGGAATGCTCGAGAGAGCAGGAGGGGTCTTTCCTGCATGCTCACGTGATTGGCATATGATTTCGTCTGTTCCCATGAGGGAGGGAGCCGAAAAGGAAACCTTAGGAGGCTTGTCAGATGGGATAGATAAGGTTTGTACATCAGGCTTTAGACTTATTGATGGCGTCATTTGCTCCACACTCTCGTGTTTTACGTCTTGAGATAAGTAGATTTTATCACACATCTGGGTGCTTTCGAGGGTACCGACTTCGTCAGATGGGATAGACAAGAATTGGACATCCGGCTTTAAACTCATTGATGGCGTCATTTGCTTTGATGTCCCCTCTTTTGGATCTTGAGACAAGTCGATTTCCTCAAATTTCTGAGTGTTTTCGAAGGCACCTACTTTGTCAGATGGGAAAGACAGGGATTGGACATCAGGCTTTAGTCCCAATGATGGTGTCATTTGCTGTGCACTCTTTTCCTTTGCGTCTTGAGATAAGTCGATTTCCTCAAACTTCTGAGTGCTTTCGAGGGTACCTAACTCGAGATTGTCTTGGACGTCAATCGAGGTCTCACTAGGACACATGGATGAATCAGAAGTTTTCTCGTTTACACAGAGGCCCTTATCAGCACCTGGCAAGTCCATGCACGTTGTTAAGGCAGCTTTAGCAATTGCCTCGTCAATCTCAGTGACTATAGCCCGCCCATTCTCCTCCTTGCTGTCGTTGGCTAGCACTATGTCATCAGAAGGTGTTCGCAAGCTAGCATATAGCTTAGCTTTCTCTCGACGTCTACTCCTCTTCTGAGACCGTGTCTCTTTTGGTTTATCAGTCGATTGGGGTTGGTTTGTCCCGCTGTTTTCTTGAATCTCCCGGCGGGTATCCAGCTGCTGTGAAATGCTCGAGAGAGCAGGAGGGGTCTTTCCTGCATGCTCAAGTGATTGGCATATGATTTCGTCTGTTCCCATGAGGGAGGGAGCCGAAGAGGAAACCTTAAGAGGCTTGTCAGATGGGATAGATAAGGTTTGTACATCAGGCTTTAGACTCATTGATGGCGTCATTTGCTCCACACTCTCATGCTTTACGTCTTGAGATAAGTAGATTTTATCACACATCTGGGTGCTTTCGAGGGTACCGACTTCGTCAGATGGGATAGACAATAATTGGACATCCGGCTTTAAACTAATTGATGGCGTCATTTGCTTTGATGTCCCCTCTTTTGTATCTTGAGACAAGTCGATTTCCTCAAACTTCTGAGTGTTTTGGAGGGCACCTACTTTGTCAGATGGGAAAGACAGGGATTTGACATCAGGCTTTGGTCCCAATGATGGCGTCATTTGCTGTGCACTCTTCTCCTTTGCGTCTTGAGATAAGTCGATTTCATCAAACTTCTGAGTGCTTTCGAGGGTACCTACTTCGAGATTGTCTTCGACGTCAACCGAGGTCTCACTAGGACACATGGATGAATCTGAAGATATCTCGTTTACACAGAGGCCCTTATCAGCACCTGGCAAGTCCATGCACGTTGTTAAGGCAGCTTTAGCAATTGCCTCGTCAATCTCAGTGACTATAGCCCGCCCATTCTCCTCCTTGCTGTTGTTGGCTGGCACTATGTCATCAGAAGGTGTTCGCAAGCTAGCATATAGCTTAGCTTTCTCTCGACGTCTCCTCCTCTTCTGCGACCGTGTCTCTTTTGGTTTATCAGTCGTTTGGGGTTGGTTTGTCCCGCTGTTTTCTTTAATCTCTCGGCGGGTATCCAGCTGCTGTGGAATGCTCGAGAGAGCAGGAGGGGTCTTTCCTGCATGCTCAAGTGATTGGCATATGATTTCGTCTGTTCCCATGAGGGAGGGAGCCGAAAAGGAAACCTTAGGGGGCTTGTCAAATGGGATGGACAAGGTTTGTACATCAGGCTTTAGACTCATTGATGGCGTCATTTGCTCCACACTCTCATGTTTTACGTCTTGAGATAAGTCGATTTCATCAAACTTCTGGGTGCTTTCGAGGGTACCTACTTTTTCAGATGGGATAGACAAGAATTGGACATCAGGCTTTAGAGTCATTGATGGCGTCATTTGCTTTGATGTCCCCTCTTTTGAATCTTGAGACAAGTCGATTTCCTCAAATTTCTGAGTGTTTTCGACGGCACCTACTTTGTCAGATGGGAAAGACAGGGATTGGACATCAGGCTTTAGTCCCAATGATGGCGTCATTTGCTGTGCACTCTTCTCCTTTGCGTCTTGAGAAAAGTCTATTTCCTCAAACTTCTGAGTGCTTTCGAGGGTACCTACTTCTTCAGATGGGATAGACAGTGATTGGAAATCAGGCTTTAGTCCCATTGATGGCGTCATTCCGTTTGCACTCTTTTTTGCGTCTTGAGACATGTCGATTTCCTTAAACTTCTGAGTGCTTTCGAGAGTACCGACTTCGTTAGATGGGAAAGACAAGGATTGGACTTTAGGGTCTAGTTTCATTGATGGCGTCATTTGCTCTGATGTCTCCTTATTTGCGTCTTTAGAAAAGTCGATTTCATCAAACTTCTGAGTGCTTTCGAGGGTACCTACTTCGAGATTGTCTTCGACGTCAATCGAGGTCTCACTAGGACACATGGATGAATCTAAAGTTCTCTCATTTACAGCATTAGCATCTGAAACGTTCTTGCAAGTAGGTAAGGCAGCTTTAGCAATTGCCTCGTCAATCTCAGTGACTATAGCCCGCCCATTCTCCTCCTTGCTGTCGTTGGCTGGCACTATGTCATCAGAAGCTGTTCGCAAGCTAGCATATAGCTTAGCTTTCTCTCGACGTCTCCTCTTCTGAGACCGTGTCTCTTTTGGTTGGTCAGTCTGTTTGGGTTGTTTTGTCCCGCTGCTTTCTTGAATGTCATATTCGGATAGAGGTGAAGGACTCTCGATTACACACACGTCCTTTACGGGATTCTTGGAAGTACTCGCAGGTATTGTTCCCGTCGTCGGGGATTCATCTTCAGTTATTTTGATTGGGCATTTGGCAACGCCTGGTGTTTTAGGACTATGAGCCTCTTGAGTGTTTAAGCTCATTCTAAGGTACATCTCCAGCTTCGCCCTGCGTGCCTTTCTTTTTTGTGCTTTAGTTGGTTTCGATGGTAAAGGTGTCTGAGGGCACTTTTCTGAAGGTGTCATTAAAAGGCTGCTAGTGCTCAGGTTCTCCCTTATCATCTTCAGCATGTACGGTGACGGTGTTATAGACGCTGAAGTGCGTGAGTCGCCATTTGTTCTTGAATTGCTGCGTGCTACTGACCTGCTTTCAGTTGTCTTTGGTCGAGCATTTTTGCTTGGGGGAGTAGTAGCAGAAGAAGAACACTTTGGGATGTATCTAGTGCAGTTGGCTCTGTCTTTGTCACTCTGGGGAGTAGTGATAGACGAACCAGATTTTGAGGAAATGGATTCGGTGGTCTTGGATCTTTGCGTTCTGCTAGGGTGATCAGTAGCAGAAATTGAATTTAAAGAACTGGTTCTTTCTTTCTTGATTTTAGAAATGTGGGATATAGAAGCTGATTGCCTGGTTTTTGTTGTTTCAGCTTTGCCAGGCTCCTCACTGATGTTACTATTCGAGGAATTCGCGTTTGACTTGCTTCTACGGGCTTCTACCAGTACTGATTGTGGCTCTGCTGAGTTGGTCTTGCTCGTCGGTACAAGTACTGATTGAGCATCTGCTGACTTGGCGTTAGTCGATGTTACCAGCATTGAATGTGGCTCTAATGATTTGGGTTTATCCGATGACGACGGCACCAGTAATGATTGAGCCTCTGCTGACCCGGTCTTAGTCAATTGCTCTAGTACTGATTGTGGTTTTGGTGTATATAATTGCAGCTTAGATGACTTTGCTTGTTCGCCATTAGCAAATAGATCCCGAGTTGCACCCATAGTCAGGTCTGGGAGTGATATCGTGCGAGACGCTTGCCTCGGGGTCGGCAACTCGCGTTCAAGGTCGCCAATGCCAGACCGTCTTGATAATGGTGCCGACAATGGACGACTCACGGTCCTAAACACGCAACCACCGATAGCCATACTGCTACTGATACCGCTTGCAGTACCCCTCGCACGTTGCAGTAACTTCTCCTTGACGTTCTTTAAGGATGCAACAGTGGCAGTGTGGCTGTTGGATGAGATGGTAGGTGTAGCAGATGATATGGCACCTCTTGGAAGAATTTCGATTCTAGATTTCTCTAAAATCCTGGCTTCGCCTTCGGTGTAAACAGCAGTAATGCAATTGCTTTTCTGAGCAATGTCAGGTCCAAGATGGCTTAAGGTGCTTACGTGTGCTGTCGCTATTGTGGCCGAAACAATCTCGTACGTATCCATAGAAGACTCTTCGAGGGAAGTCATGACAATCTCTGAAGAGTTTTCGCCTTCTAACTCCTCGTGATCACTCAAGTGCAATGCCATGTGTAACTCCTGGTTTCCTTTGATGTTGAAAATAGGAACAGGAGCCAGGTAAGAGTCAACCTTGGGAAAAACGGGTGCAATGGTCTTCGGAGGTAGCAGTTGACGTCCCTCGATGGTGTCGCTGTCCGAAGACGTCAGGCGGTTAACATTGCTTACCACTCTTGCCAGTGCTGATAGCCAGCCGGTGCTGTGCTCCGCCTTAACTCGTTTCTCCTTTTCCACGGGCTGAGTTGGTTCTGGCCCCTTCTTGGAAGCAGGTGATCTGAATGCTAGCTGTTTACTTAGAGCTTCTTTGGATAAGAAAGTCAGAGGTCTAGGATGGAAAGTTCTGAGGCACTTTTGAGAGTTCTTAGACACTTCTGATGTCTTGCCTGGAGTTGATGGGATACCTCCCTTAGAAGCATGTGTCTGGGTGAATTCCTGTAATACTTTCGCCTCCAGGAATGTCGGTTTGTTTTCCTTGTCCAACGGTTTCTGCGGTACAGGTAAAGCAGTTCTCTTAGCTCTCGCAGCTTGCACAGATCCTGGTTTTGGGCCATCATGTATTGGTCCCTTAGCCTTTGAAGGCAAGTCTATTTGTTGTTCTGCAGTTCTTGGCAATGCATTGACGTAATCGGGATATGCGGTGGTCAAAATGGATTTCAGCCAGCCAATATTTAATGTGAGAATCCCTATATCACTGGTGCTCGCAGCAGCGCTGACTGATCTGCAATGGTGTGATGCCACAGTGTCTGGAAAAAGAGCATCCACTAAGGTTGGAATGCAACGCCATCCCCAAGCACCCGGTGCATTCGAGATGATAACTGCGTTTTTAATTGGTGACGCATCTTTAAATGATACTTCAATCTTCACAGCATCCTCACACAGCGACTGTCCAGCTGTTGGTATGGTAATTAGAAATCTGGTGTCAGATTCGTCTTGACGTGTCATGCTGCTTAACTTGTGGGTGTTATGATACCCCCCGGCCACTGGAGCTATTTTGATTATGGACTTGGTGCCCATGACAGTAGGTGATCTGGACTCATTCTGCACACGACAGGGAACCAATGCTTGAACTACCTCCTCTATCTCTTCTGTACTGATGTTTGGGGTCTGTTCACCACACAAATCATTCTCGGCGCAGTTGTCCAGAGGGTTGAAGGTTGTTGGAAGTGCGTCTTGTTCCTGCAAAGTAACCTGTAACTTCAAAACAATTCCCTAACTTATAACTACTCTTTAAACTCTTCATCCATTTGAATGACTCCCTGGCCTTTTCTGTCTTATTCTGATCCTTGTATATATTGCGATCTACTAGAAACAGCTGCCGTCTAAATATGTCATGTCGATGAATATATATGGCTCCGAAAAAATAGATTTTCCTAAATGATATCGTACACCAGTTGAAGACCTATAATTCTTATGTACTTGCAGTTCTTGCCCTTCTACATTTTGTTTGATACAGTGAAACCCTGATTTCACGATGTGCCTCGGGAGAAAGAAAATGTATCGTAAAACCGAGGTATCGTTAAAAAGAGGTCCTCGGTTTTACGATATCAAAGAAAACCCTGTGAAAATATCGTTGTAGCGAGGTCGGGTTAATTATCAACTTTTACAAAATAATAATATTGTAACTGTACTCTGTGTAAGACTGTACAGTTACTCTCTGTAAACTGTAATCTGCATTAAAGCCGCATTGTCACTAGTTTACTTCCGGAGGTCCGACGGAAACCTCAACCGTTAAAAGACAAAAGAATCTATTAAAATCCGAGATATTAAGCAGGCCATCCGCTCTAAATTATCAATCACATCCTCAAAGAAACTTCCAATAAACACACTGCTTTCAATATTTTGAAATATTTTTCGTGTTTTCTGTTAAAAATCATCGGAGATTGTTACGTTATCGACCGGAAGTAAACTGGTGACAATGCGGCTTTAAACAAGATCTGTCCAGTGGCGGACCCTGTTGTGGTGACAAGGATGACATGTCACCCCCCTTGTTTGGGCGAAAAAAAAGCATTTTTGGAAAAAAAAAAAATGTTGAGAATTGTTACAGCCGAATTCTATGTATCGCGATGCTATTCACTGGACGACAACCTGACAATGTTCGCGACAGAAAGCCAGGCCACTGCACTAGGCGAAACAGTGCATGAATTATGAATCAGAATGGTCTGACTGGCTAAACAGGAAAGGCGAAAACTCCCAAAGAGACAGTACTTTTCAACAGCATTTTTTTAACCCGAAAAGAAAAGAAAGCACATTGGGTGTGGTCGAAGCTCTAAAATCACTGTGAGACCCCTAAGGGATAGCAAAAGCTTAAGAATTTTATAGCAGTTAGTTGAATTTAATTCCCTTAAAGAAAGGGCGATCACCCTATCGTCTACTTGAGACAGACATCGGCACTATACATTGAATTCGGCTGTAACAGATCAAGATGTTCCTTTTTCTACTTTAACATCTATCTAGCATTCTTTAAAATGTATTCTTCGAGGTTATTTCTCAAACATTCCACTGTATTTCCGCCGGGAGAAAGGAACATCGTTAAATCCAGGTTATCGTAAAATCCAGTATCGTTAAATCCAGGTCCCACTGTATAGCGATTCTATAAGCCTTTCAGTAGTTTTGGTACATACTCTTTAATGATTTTACGAGAGTTCAAACTCCACTCCCTTGCCCTGCTTCGCCATTCCCCCCCCCTACCACACCACCTCCTGGAAATCGTTTATATATTGGACCTCTTCAGAAGTGGTACTGCACAGCCCATCTCAGTACTAACCTCTAGCAGGCAGGCCGTCAAGTCTGAAGACTTTTTGTCCTTGTCTTCTATAACCTTCTCATTTGGGTCCCCATCGTCCCAGTTCACTGCTAAAACTGCAGCCGTGATCATGGTCGCCATGACGACAAAAAACAGGAAGTAAGGATTGCACCATAATGGTACCACTTCCGGTGCAGATGGTATGACGGCCAGGGCGGTTGTCTTTTGAACCAATTCCACTGTGATAAAAAAAAATAATAAATAAAGAAACAAAAAAAGCTCGAGTAGAATATAGCAAAGGAATAGGTAGCAATAAGCTCGATGACGATAGCCTTAACGCGTTATACAGTAACCACCCGCGTATAGAACCTAGAATTTTCGAAATAAAGCTGAATAGGCTCGGGTACATTTCGAGAAATTAGACTGTTAAGGGTCTTTATCGGTTCTTTTTTTACACTCCGAATAATAACGGTAGCTAGTCAAAATGCTTGCTGACCTTCACACAGGGCCGTAGAGGGAATGGGGCATTGGGGGAACGCCCCCCCCCCCCCAAAAAAAAAAAAAAAAAAGAAAATATATATATATATATATATATATATATATAGGCCGTAGAGGGAATGGGGCATTAGGGGAACGCCCCCCCCCCAAAAAAAAAAAAATATATATATATAATTATAAGAGGAAATGACCAGTAGTTTCTGTGATCTGTGATTGATCCTTTCTGTGATATCTCGCCTCCTGGATATTTAAACGTGTACTTCAGCTGTGAGGGTCATGTGACACGTGATATCTTTACTCACCGGGGGTGTGCATGTTGTTATACATGTCACAGGGGAGTGTAGGCTCCCGGGCATATCCAAACCCTCTGTCACGATACTCTGCAAACAAATGAACGCAGGTTACTCTCATACTTTCGTCTTCTTTTCTGAATCCTCTTATGGAGATAAATCAACACAGTGTGTAAGTCTTATATTGAGGGCGTCTGTGAAAACTAAGAAGTCTCGCTACACTTTAGTCAGTCCTGTTTCCACAAAACTCTTAGGCGAACCACAAGGCAAAATCAACACAAGAGATGTTTTTCGTCTTTCTGTTAATGCTTGCGTTACCATACCATGGGAGAATTCTAACTCCACTCAGGTTGTTTAAAGGCGTTTAAAAAAACTTTTAAATAAGCGCCCACCCTGTGTAGGAGCCTCCCCGAATAAACGCCTCGCCTGGCACATGATATAAACAGCGCAGCGCTTAATTAAGCAATATTGCGGTATTTCAAAAAAAGCTTAAGGGGGCAGCGCCATGGTACTGCGCATGTCAGTTGTCAGTGTTTATTGTAGGCTTTTAATAGTCTACAAACAGCTCAACTTTACGCTGTGAATGCCTTGCTAAAATAATATGCAATATTTTATTGAAACTATGTTTATTGACAGTTTGTGGTCATTTCCTTTGAATTTAAGTCTCCCACATCTACCAAAGGCTCATAAGTCAATATTAGAATTTGACTGAAAATTATTGTGTCCGGGCCGAGAGCTATTGCAAAGCTCTTACCATGACACTGCCTCTTTAAAATATGAATCTAGAAAAGCACTTTCCGGGGTACTAGAAATTTTTATTAAATAGTATTGATAAAAACAATAATACTAATCAGTAGCATGAATCGCATGAATCAGGAAGCCTGTACTTGTCTCTCAAGTATTCATTGAAAGTGACATTTTTTTTCAAAGCTTGTAAAGAAAACTGCTAAGTAAATATTAGTAAAACCAAATGAGTAGACAATATGGAATGAATAAGAGAGGGGGACTTCGGCGCCAACTTAACTCACCAATCAAAAAGCATTTAGTTTTACCAGCCATGCGAAAACGACATGACGGAAAAACCTGGAAAACGCGCAATTCCAGATAGAGAGAAAAGACACAAGTTTTCACAATGGCTTTAGGTTCCTTGTATTACGGACTGATTTTAACAACACAAATAACGTGAGGCCGAAGTGCACATAACCAGATTTTGGCTTTTTAAGATAATTTTCTTGTCTCTCAAGTATTCATTGAAAGTGACATTTTTTTTCAAAGCTTGTAAAGAAAACTGCTAAGTAAATATTAGTAAAACCAAATGAGTAGACAATATGGAATGAATAAGAGAGGGGGACTTCGGCGCCAACTTAACTCACCAATCAAAAAGCATTTAGTTTTACCAGCCATGCGAAAACGACATGACGGAAAAACCTGGAAAACGCGCAATTCCAGATAGAGAGAAAAGACACAAGTTTTCACAATGGCTTTAGGTTCCTTGTATTACGGACTGATTTTAACAACACAAATAACGTGAGGCCGAAGTGCACATAACCAGATTTTGGCTTTTTAAGATAATTTTCTTTTGATCATCCTTGCTCTATGTATGAGCTCAGGGACGAAAAGCTCAAATTTCAATGACACTACAAAAAGTGGCATCAATTTAAAAAAAGTCGCACTTGATATTTTGATTGCTATAAGTTACCAAGCACTCAGAAAAATTTTCCGCCTTATTCGATGTGAAATGGGCTTATTTGAAGCGTCATGTCATTTTTTTCCGTCATGTCCGCGAAAACAGAAAATTCCAAATAACAACTATCAAATTAACAACCACCGCCAAATCAGAGTTTTACAACCAGATTACTTCGCATCCACCAAAGTGAATCCATGATCAGAAAATAAAAAAGACAAGTATTTAAAATAAAAGATATACATTTTAATTATTTCTTAATAATATCAATAGTTGTTAATAATATCATACTCCTTTCTTTTCCCTGGTAGAAATGTCACATACTTGTCTGTTTTTGGCTTGTGTGCTTCCATTTTATTGTAGCGTGTTGATATAGTAGGTATAGTAGATAAGATGCAGAGAATACTTGACTAGCTTACTTGGCTGAGCTAACAAGCGAGAGCATTTATTTCTAGAGTTGCGCATTTAAAATATTTCATTAAAGAATAATTTTTCACTTACCGGGAAGAGGGCGTGGTTCTGGAAAAGCTGTAATTCCAAGAATTACTGCAAAACAAATAAATCATTATGTAAAAAAACACCCTTAAAGCTATCGCAAAAAAGAACACATTCGAAAAAGCAAAGCCACATTTTAATGTCAAACAACACAGATTTTAACTCACCATTGCGCGACTCTGCCGCTAAAAGTTTTGGTAAATACAATATTTGTAGTTCCGGGAATACATAGTCAAGTATTCCTAATAGAGACCCTAATATGGCGCTTACAATTATCCAGATCATCGTAGATCTGTAGCTTGTAAGCTAGCTTGGGTCTCTTTGATTTCTTTTCTGATTTTCATTATTACGTCACTAGCGGCCATGACGTCACGCGCGCGTTGCGAGTAGAGCGCGCAGATCTGAAAATGGAATTTGCTGGCTCGTTTGCGCATGCGCCTAGCCTCCCATTACTTTGTGCCTAAAGCCCCGTGCAAACTGCGCCAGCACCGGCTAGCATTGCTAGCCAATTCTTGCTCGACTGACCACAAGACAAACGAAATATCAGAAAGTCCATTTGGCATTTTGTCATTTCCTATGTCCTATACAGTCAGTCGAGTCAGTCGCTAGCAAAGCTGGCAGGTGTTGGTGCAGTTTCTCACATAAGTAAAGAACTTTTAACATTTTTTTCAAACTCGATTTCCACGACCCGACTTTCTACGACTCGAATTATTGTGGACCAGCTTTCTACGGTTCGACTTTCTGCTGCACGAAAGGTACCCTGGGTACTAGAGGCTCGAGTTTCACTCGTTTACTGGTACCCAGCGTACTCAAAAGAGTACAAGGTGCGTTCCACAACATGTCTCTAAGTATGCTATTTTAATTTCTCGTTGATAAGGTTCGATCTTTAGCTTCGATTCTTGGCCAATGGGCTCGATTTTTCAAATGTTTTGTTAAGTTTTATTACATTATTATCATTTTGTTATGTCATATCAAATAACCGATAAAGTAACCTTTCCCTTTATTTGTCATTATCTTCACGGTCTCATTTGCTAAAAGCATAAAAAGCGACGTTTACATTTAGCTGTGATTGATTGATTCTCTTATTGCCTATCATTTGACGTGACACGTGGAGGTAGTAGCATTGAGCTGATTGGTCGATTCATTCTTTTATCGCCTATCATTGGCTCAAAACGTGACACATGGCGGTAGGCTTGAGCTGTGATTGGCTCATTCTCTAGTCTATTTTGGTGCCGGTGGTGCGGGCTCGCCATTATCCAGAGTCTTGAGCAGTCGAAATAGACCAGCGGCTTCACGTATACGGCTAAATTCGATACAGAAGGCTTGGACCTCGATAAACAAATCCTGGAACATAATAATAGCAATAAACCCCAAGCAACAGGCACAAACAACACCAATAAACAAAAAAAAAACGGATAAACAATTACTACAAGGACTCACTCGAGTAAAGCGTTAGAACAGGGTTTTATCGTGATGGGTTTTACTTAAAATACAATGTTTTACTTGAAAAAGCTTCAAAATAATCATTTACAATTGAATAGTTGACACATCAGTAAAAAAGTATTTAATTTGCTTGCTTGAATTAGCCAATAGAAATGAGAATATTGTGGAGGCTGTGTAAAGGCTCGGTGGCACAGTTGGCCTTTTTAGAAAGGGAATCTGACACAAGAAGTTGGTCAAGGCCAAGAGAGATACGCTAACACCCCCCCCCCCCCCCCCACACACACACACACACACACTCCCCAAAATACTCATCCAATCATGTTCACCTTCACATCAAGGACTTTGTTGAGAATTAACCCCCCCTCCCCTCCCGTCCCCCAGTATACTCATCCAATCCTGTTCACCTTCACATCTATGACTTTGTTGAGAATTAACCCCCCCTCCCCTCCCCTCCCCCAGAATACTCATCCAATCCTACTCACCTTCACATCAATGACTTTGTTGAGAATTAACCCCCCTCCCCTCCGCTCCCCCAGAATACTCATCCAATCATGTTCACCTTCACATCAAGGACTTTGTTGAGAATTAACCCCCCCTCCACTCCCACAGAATACTCATCCAATCCTGTTCACCTTCACATCAATGACTTTGTTGAGAATTGACCCCCCTCCCCTACCCCAGAATACTCATCCAATCCTGTTCACCTTCAGATCAATGACTTTGTTGAAAATTACCCCCCCCCCCCTCCCTTCCCCAAAATAGTCATCCAATCCTACTGACCTTCACATCAATGACTTTATTGCGGATTAACGACTGCAGAAAGACGCACACCTGTAACAATAGCACATGTTAACAAACAGTTTTTGATGAGATCTACAAGCCTTGTGTGTAAAGTGAGCCAAGGTAGGTGAGGACTTACTAATTGGACAAGCCTGTTCTGCATGAACTAAAATCTTTGTAAAGTGGGCCAAAGTAGGTTAGGACTTACTAGTCGGACAAGCCTGTTCTGCATGTATTTGTCCTTCAGGTTTTCACAAGTCGATATGCAGTTGGATATATACAGGTGTATAAATTCCTGAGGTAAATCTACAGCCTGCAAAACGAACATTAGACAAATATGAGCAAACTATATCTGAGAAGGAACTATTGTCTGAGAAACACTGCCTTTTATAATAAGCCGCTAACCCAATAGCCCATTTCCGAATTACACTCCACTGCTCTCAAAGAAAACCTTAAAATCGAGGGCCTGTGCCCATTCTGTTACATTAAGTGGGGTTTTAGCACAGGGCCTCGATTTGAAGCTTTTCTTTGACAGCAGTCTAGCATGCTATCCACAATTTTTATTTCTCAGACACCAAAGATATCAGCATTGTTTGTAGCAATTGCAAACTTACATTTGTCAGTCTGTTGACGACTTCCATTGAGTGTAAAGACATCTCCATGTTGACAAGTACTGTGAAATAACTTGTAAATACAGATAATTAATAACAATAATAACAACAACAACAACAGTAAAACAATAATAATAATAATGATAACGATAACAATAACAATAATAATAATAATAATTTTTATTTTATTTTTTTATAAATTATAACAACTATTTACAATTTATAAAAACTAAATATTTCCTTTACAAATGTTTTTTTCTTGTTTCATTAAAATTTGATTATTTACATTAAATTTAAAACTTCTATGAGACAAAATCTAGATATACTATTAAAAATCGTAATAAAAATAGCTAACAAAAATAAATTTTAAAAATATTTGCTCTTCGTTTCTGAATTTCAAAGTCACTATAATAATAAAGTCATCACGATTTGATTAGACTGCCATAGATTTACTTACTCTGTGATTTAATTAGACTGCCACAGATTTACTTACTCTGTGATTTAATTAGACTGCCATAGATTTACTTACTCTGTGATTTGATTAGACTGCCATAGATTTACTTACTCTGTGATTTAATTAGACTGCCATAGATTTACTTACTCTGTGATTTGATTAGACTGCCATAGATTTACTTACTCTGTGATTTAATTAGACTGCCACAGATTTACTTACTCTGTGATTTGATTAGACTGCCATAGATTTACTCTGTGATTTGATTAGACTGCCATAGATTTACTTACTCTGTGATTTGATTAGACTGCCATAGATTTACTTACTCTGTGATTTGATTAGACTGCCATAGATTTACTTACTCTGTAATTTGATTAGACTGCCATAGATTTACTTACTCTGTGATTTAATTAGACTGCCATAGATTTACTTACTCTGTGATTTGATTAGACTGCCATAGATTTACTTACTCTGTGATTTAATTAGACTGCCATAGATTTACTTACTCTGTGATTTGATTAGACTGCCATAGATTTACTTACTCTGTGATTTAATTAGACTGCCATAGATTTACTTACTCTGTGATTTGATTAGACTGCCATAGATTTACTTACTCTGTGATTTAATTAGACTGCCATAGATTAACTTACTCTGTGTTTTGATTAGACTGCCATAGATTTACTTACTCTGTGATTTGATTAGACTGCCATAGATTTACTTACTCTGATTTAATTAGACTGCCATAGATTTACTTACTATGTGATTTGATTAGACTGCCACAGATTTACTTACTCTGATTTAATTAGACTGCCATAGATTTACTTACTCTGTGATTTGATTAGACTGCCATAGATTTACTTACTCTGTGATTTAATTAGACTGCCATAGATTTACTTACTCTGTGATTTGATTAGACTGCCATAGATTTACTTACTCTGTGATTTGATTAGACTGCCATAGATTTACTTACTCTGTGATTTGATTAGACTGCCATAGATTTACTTACTCTGTGATTTGATTAGACTGCCATAGATTTACTTACTCTGTGATTTGATTAGACTGCCATAGATTTACTTACTCTGTGATTTGATTAGACTGCCATAGATTTACTTACTATGTGATTTGATTAGACTGCCATAGATTTACTTACTCTGATTTAATTAGACTGCCATAGATTTACTTACTCTGTGATTTGATTAGACTGCCATAGTTTAAGTAGAACCTCTATTGCCACCAAAGGGTTATTCTCCACCAAATCTGGCAACTAAACACACATGTGGCAGATTAGAAAATGCAGATTATTAACAGCAGCTGCTCCTTGCACTGTTCTCTTTTATTTGTTAGCTTTGGAATTTTTTAGAAAAAAGATGTGTAGCTTTAACAAGAGCTGTAGATGTGTTTGTAGCCTGATAGCCAGCTCTCCAGTGGGTTTATTTGGAAATTACTGTTTTTGGAATACCAAAACCCTGAAAACAGAAATTTCGGAATAAACCCAATGGAAAGCCGACCAGCAGGCCAATGTATATGTTCATGTTATAGATTACTTGATCTCCTGAGATAGACCATATTTTTCGACTGGTTACATTAGGTGAATAATGTGCTAAATACCTTAGCAGGGGAAAGCCCAATGTGATAAACCAGCTTTGGATCATTCTCTATTTCGCTTAATACTTGCTAAAAAAACAAATTGAATTGAGTCATGTTAAACAAGAAGCCTGTTGAGCAGAGATTTCAATATATGGTGATTATTTCAAATTCCGTTGCAATTACCAAAATAAACCAGAAAGTCACAGGAAAAAGGGGCATCTACCTGCTGTTGTTGTAGTAAGAGTGGCCCCTTGAACGCCTTGGCCATTAGCCTCCTCACTTCAGCACCTTAAACAATAAAAATTGCCTCTGATAAGGTGTGTGACCGCCAGCTACGCTTACACATATTCTACATATTACACATAATTTCCATGATACACATATTCTACACATTTTATACATGCTGTACACAAAAAGGCTACCCACCGGCACTGTTGGTGACACACATTGTTGTGTCCCATTCAATAGACGGCACCCAGCTTGTTGGGTTCATCCAAACAAGCTAAAACAGAAAAGCAAAAGTTTGATTTGGATATTTTATTGATTTTGAACTCAACATATGAAAGGAATTTTCTATGTAACCTCAAGGTAAGAACCTTGATAGATTGTGGTGCTTCACTTACTTACAGTACTTCCCATAAGAGAAGTGAGGTGGGAGCACATAGGGATAACATGCTTACCTCATCATCACAAGAGTAAAGAGGTGGCGGCACAGGGGTGTATATCATGTTGCTTACCTCATCATCACAAGAGTGGAGAGGTGAGGACACATGGGTGTATATCATGTTGCTTACCTCATCATCACAAGAGTGGAGAGGTGAGGGCACAGGGGTGTATATCATGTTGCTTACTGTACCTCATCATCACAAGAGTAAAGAGGTGGTGGTACAGGGGTGTATATCATGTTGCTTACCTCATCATCACAAGAGTAAAGAGGTGAGGACACATGGGTGTATATCATGTTGCTTACCTCATCATCACAAGAGTAGAGTGGTGGGGGCACAGGGGTGTATATCATGTTGCTTACCTCATCATCACAAGAGTAAAGAGGTGGTGGTACAGGGGTGTATATCATGTTGCTTACCTCATCATCACAAGAGTAGAGTCAGGGCTTCTGGAATCACGTGGAAAAAAAAACTTAAAATTACACGGGATTCTTTGCTAAATTACGCGGAAAATCAATCATTACGCGCTAAATTTCGCTGGATTTTGAAATACATGTTTCTTTAAAAAGTCAAAATTTTGCAGGATTCTTTACTGAATTACGCGATAAATTACACGTAATATCAACTGTTACGCCCAAACTACATTTTGTACCGAAGTAAAGCACGAAATAACTTGAAAATATTATTTTTTTGCGCGAAAATATCTTAGGCGAGTTTTCATTGCCTTCCAGCCACCAGCCAATTAAAAAAGGTATTTTTATGTTAGTCCTAGGCCTTCGCGGTAGTCATTTCATATGTTCTCGAAATTCAGTTTGAAATATCGCACTCTTACGAAGAATATCTCTCTTTTTTTACGAGAAATAGAGGTGAGAACCCTAAAAGAACACATCAGCTGTGCACTTATAAATGTTTTGTCTTTTAAAATTTAGCCAAATTACGCGGGATTAGGCAGAAATTTGTGGTTTACGCGGATTACGCAAAGAAAGCCAAATTACGCGCTTCCGCACAAGCCCGTAATTCCATAAGCCCTGTAGAGTGGTAGGGGCACAGGGGTGTATATCATGTTGCTTACCTCATCATCACAAGAGTAAAGAGGTGGCGGCACAGGGGTGTATATCATGTTCACTCACTCACTCACTCACTCACTATCCTTTTACGTCAGTGTCCACCTATTGGCAGGTGTGACGCCGCATGGAGGTTCACATCGGGGTCGCACAGGTTCTTTACAGCATCTCTCCATGCTTTACGGTTGAATGCCACGCTTGCCTTCAGGCCAGCCGTTTTTAGATCGCTAAGCGTGGCATCCGCCCAAGTCTTTCTGGGTCTGCCCCTCATCCTTCACCCCCCCGGCTCGAAGTCTCTGATGGAGGACACAGGATTTGGTGCCTGTGCCCTCTCCACATGCCCGAACCACCAGAGGCGAGCTTTCCGGAGAGCCAGTTCCAAGCTTTCGATCCCGAGCCTGTCCCGAATGGTGCTCAAACTTGTGTCATCTTCGGGTTTCAGTGCGCACATCCATCATTGTTGCTTACCTTATCATCACAAGAGTGGAGAGGTGGGGGCAAAGGGGTGTATATCATGTTGCTTACCTCATTATCACAAGAGTAAAGTGGTGGGGGCAAAGGGGTGTATATCATGTTGCTTACCTCATCATCACAAGAGTGGAGAGGTGAGGGCACATGAGTGTATATCATGTTGCTTACTGTACCACATCATCACAAGAGTGGAGAGGTGAGGGCACATGGGTGTATATCATGTTTCTTACCTCATCATCACAAGAGTGGAGAGGTAAGGGCACATGGGTGTATATCATAATGCTTACTGTACCTCATCATCACAAGAGTAAAGAGGTGGCGGCACAGGGCTGTATATCATGTTGCTTACCTCATCATCACAAGAGTGGAGAGGTGAGGACACATGGGTGTATATCATGTTGCTTACCTCATCATCACAAGAGTAAAGAGGTGAGGGCACATGAGTGTATATCATGTTGCTTACCTCATCATCACAAGAGTAGAGTGGTGGGGGCACAGGGGTGTATATCATGTTGCTTACCTCATCATCACAAGAGTAAAGAGGTGGGGGCATATGAGTGTATATCATGTTGCTTACCTCATCATCACAAGAGTGGAGAGGTGAGGACACAGGGGTGTATATCATGTTGCTTACCTCATCATCACAAGAGTAAAGAGGTGGCGGCACACGGGTGTACGATGGAAGCAGAACACTCTCAGATGGAGGATCACATCCTTTAGACAAGTAAAAGGGTAAGTAAAAGGGTGTAATTTAACTCAAATTGATTAAACTTGTATTGGCAAACATGAACCAGGTATGTGCTCAGGGTATTCATGTACCCCGTAAATATAGTACTTTACTAATGAGTGTGGTCAAAAGTGAGTGACTGTAAGTAAAGTATTTTACTAATGAGTGTGGTCAAAAGTGAGAGACTTCAATTCAAGTACTTTACATACTTATGAGTGTGATCACAAGTGAAAAACTGTAAGTAAAGTACTTTATATAAGTGTAGTGAGAAGCGAGAGACTGCAAGTCAAGTACTTTGCTTTATGAATGTGGCCATAAGGGAGAAACTGTAAGTCAAGTACTTTGCTTTACGAATGTGGTCATAAGTGAGAGACTGCAAGTCAAGTACTTTACTAATGAGTGTAGTAAGAAGGGAGAGACTGTAAGTAAAGTACAGTACCTATAAGTGTGGTTAGAAGTGAAAGACTGTAAGTAAAGTACAGTAATTATTAGTGTGGTTAGAAGTGAAAGACTGTAAATACAGTACTTATAAGTGTGGTTAGAAGTGAAAGACTGTAGTTAAAGTATCATACTTATAAATGTGTGGTCACAAGTGACTATCAGACTGGAAGTAAAGTATTTCACTTATAATATAAGCTTAACTCAGTAAAGTCATGCTTGTGTTATACCTGTTACTAATGCCTCCGTAATGACAATACTATTTGATGATGTCATCCTAGAAGAAATATTTATACAGTTAAGGTGCGCAGTCACTTCAAGGCTTTGAGAAAAAGTGTGTCTTTTTCCTCTTGTTCCCTCTAGATTGAAGTCACTTACGTTGCATCACTGTGTGGGTCAGCTAGAACCACAGGAAACCCAGAGCAGCTTATTTCTGGTAGCTGAGAATTCTTCTCTGTCAATGACAACTGCAGGTTGCTGGTATCAAAGTTCTAGAAGCAAAACCGATGACTTTCATTTTTTCACAGAGTTGCTCCATAAACTATTTTACTGTACACAGCTGTACACAGGGGTGCAGTAGGTCATGAGTAAAGTGTGTGGGGGAAGGGGGGAAGCGTGGGTAGGGTGTGAAGTGAGTCATAAGTACAGAGTGTGGGGGGGAGGAGGGAGGGATGGGCAGGGGGTGCAGTAGGTCATGAGTAAAGTGTGTGGGGGAAGGGGGGAAGCGTGGGTAGGATGTGAAGTAAGTCATGAGTACAGAGTGCGGGGGGAGGAGGGAGGGATGGGCAGGGGGTGCAGTAGGTCATGAGTACAGTGTGTGGGGGAAGGAGGGAAGCGTGGGTAGGGTGTGAAGTAAGTCATGAGTACAGAGTGTGGGGGGGAGGAGGGAGGGATGGGCAGGGGGTGCAGTAGGTCATGAGTAAAGTTTGTGGGGGAAGGGGGGAAGCGTGGGTAGGGTGTGAAGTAAGTCATGAGTACAGAGTGTGGGGGGGAGGAGGGAGGGATGGGCAGGGGGTGCAGTAGGTCATGAGTAAAGTGTGTGGGTAAAGGGGGGAAGTGTGGGTAGGGTGTGAAGTAAGTCATGAGTACAGAGTGTGGGGGGAAGGAGGGAGGGATGGGCAGGGGGTGCAGTAGGACATGAGTACAGTGTGTGGGGGAAGGGGGGAAGCGTGGGTAGGGTGTGAAGTAAGTCATGAGTACAGAGTGTGAGGGGGAGGAGGGAGGGATGGGCAAGGGGTGCAGTAGGACATGAGTACAGTGTGTGGGGGAAGGGGGTTGGGCAGGGGGTGTAGCAGGTCATAACAAGAGTGTTGGGGTGGGCAGGGGGATGCAGTTGGTCATGAAAAGTACATGTGTTAGGGTATGTAGCTATTCTTGACCAGAAGTGGAAATTCTGAGAATTTCAGAGGCATGATTTCAGTGTAGTCTATTTTTACTTTTTCAGGTTACTACATTATATCAAATACGGTCTTTACGTCAAATCTGGTGCTTTTAAAAGGAAGTGAGCCATTTGCCTAAAAATCTACACATACGTATCTGCTCCATACAAAAGTTGCAGACTTACCTGAATCATTTCATTGTAGTCTATGGCCAGGATTTGCTGAGGGGTCTTTTTCAAAAGCTGTAATGAATATAACCAATATAATATAAACAATACCATACTGTAAATAAAGCAATCAAGGGCACCCAACGCCCATTTTCGGTCAAAAATCTGTTCGGAAGCAAGGTCACCTACGGATTTCGGGGTCGGCTTTGAAATGTCTACTTTTTTCGGGATTTGTATTTCTAGATGACCTATGTTTCTCGGGAAGAGAGCTGGATCACCTATGTTTTTCGGAGTTGCTTTTGTTACCACCATCACCATTCTCGGGAGATTTTTACGTCCGACATGCTTTAAAAAAGGAACCCTAGTATTTTCTGGAGCGAGTATACAGGATCTTAGAATCGCTAGAAGTTTTGGATGCCTCAGGATGAGTAACTAGATTTTTCGGATGGCTGTTATTTCGCCTAGCAAACCCGAACAGATATAAAATATCTAGGAAAGCTCTATATTGTATAAAAATGACTGCAAACTAATAAAAACGGTATCTTACTCATTTTAGGCCAGTTGTGGAATTTTCATCTTTGGGTGCCCTTGAGCAATGAATCTTGTGTTTCATACCAGAAATATACTTCAATTCACCATTATGATCATTCAACACATTTGAGAGTCTTTACTAACCTCTTTGCTTGGGTTTGTGATCAGCTCATAGATGAAAGATTTTTCTGGGATGGTGAGTGAGGGAAGCTTCTCAGTTTCACTAGCGGCCTTGTTGGAGTCCCCATCTAAGGCTGGATTCTGAAACAACCAATAGTAGTGGGTGAATATTCTTCTAAAACTTGCATTACCTGAGTATGGGTGCATAATAATCAATAATAATTAGCACTAATAATAATTCTTGCACTTGTAGTTATCATGAATATTAAAATTTCTAACTGTGCATTATGTCAAATATACAAAAAAAAACCTTTATCAAAAGCTTTTCAAAAATGGTAAACTGGTAAAACTATAAACATACTGCGATAAAACTAATAATACAAACAAAATGGAGAGAAATGAATATAAACTATGCTTCTTTGAATTAAAAATGTCCTAATTTTATTTTTAAAACTAATGTTCTTTATTTTAGAGGGAAAATTGAGCATATACGTAATGCCCTTGTTTGACCTTAAACTTCAAGCAAAATAACATTATTAATAACAAACATCAATTCTCTTACCAAAACATTGACAAAAACTTGAGCAAAAGGATTAGCAGCAATTGGCTCAGATTTGTACATCTCATAGAGAAGAAACAAAGCAGCCAAACGCTGACTTGATGATGATAACAGGTCTGGTTGCTGCAAAAGCATCAGCTGAAATGACACAGATTAGGTTATCATCTAGCCTCCCTGGCAGGCATTTTCTATGCAGGCGTAGCTCGCTGGGGGGAGCAAGCTATGCTGCCTAAAAATGCCTACTGTCATGCAAAGAAAGCCTACAGTACCATCCATGTGTTCTCTTATTGGTGGACTGGTGTAGTTCTTATGTGTTCTCTTATTGGTGGACTGGTGTAGTTCTTATGTGTTCTCTTATTGGTGGACTGGCGTAGTTATGTGTTCTCTTATTGGTTGACTGGTGTAGCTTTTATGTGTTCTCTTATTGCTGGACTGGTGTAGTTCTTATGTGTTCTCTTATTGGTGGACTGGTGTAGTTCTTATGTGTTCTCTTATTGGTGGACTGGTGTAGTTCTTATGTGTTCTTTAATTGGTGGACTGGTGTAGTTCTTATGCGTTCTCTTATTGGTGGACTGGTATAGTTCTTATGTATTCTCTCATTGGCAGACTGGTCTAGTTCTAACATGTTCTCTTTTGGTTGGCCAGAGTAGTTCTTTTGTGAACTCTTATTATTGGACTGGTGTAGTTCCGACATATTCTCTTATTGGCAAGAGTTAGTTAAATAAAAGGTAAACATATGTATATATTTTATTTTGCAGAAATCCCCTTTTCAACTGAACTTAATTAAATAACATCTCTCAAATGCTAAAAATCCTTACAGTAAGACTTTTGCAAATAACCGAGCAGTTTTTAACACAAGAAAATACTCCAAACGTACCGTACTATATGGAACTAATTTTATCATTAAAATGATAAAGTCGAGTTTACCATCATCATAAGCAAAAAATAGAAATTAGGCCAAGCCCGGCTAATCTTAATAGGAATAACGTGAACGGATCTTTTAATGCTTGAAACAACGTATTATATATTATAACAGCTTTTCTAGTAGAATTATCATTTTAATTACTTACCAACGCTGACCCAATTTTAAAGTGTTCATTCTTGGAAAATCTCTGATGTAACGCCAAAGCCGTCGTCTCAAAGGATACATTGCTAACGGCCTCGTCCGATACAATGCTACAAAAAGGCGAAATCTTGAGTAACATAACAGGAATCCACACAGGTATACAACACACGGCCCCTCGACAACCATCACGAACACATTAACTGTTTACTATATTTCTCGATGATTTGTGTGTTTCCAACAAATGCATAGCACACTAATTTACCTTAAAAGTGCAGAAAGCTCTTTGGTAGATAGCGTCATTGTCAAGCAACGTGTGCCGGTCTATTTAATGCGCCAAGAATAACGGAACATGTTTTCCATGTTGATGGCACATTTTTCCTTCTAAGCCGCCATGTTGGTCCTAGTACCCAGGCCGTGGCGCCACAAAGTAAATAGAAAAACCGCTCACGATGGGCTCGCGGGCGCACGAAATCGGCGCTTTCAAATGCCGGCAGATTTCCCCACTTTTGAATGCATTTCGCTTCCACGGTGACCAAAGGCGCGTTCTGTAAACAATGCACTGCCGATTGGCGCGAGCGCTGAAATCAGACCACCAAAGCAGCACAAATATTGTATCTGATGTTAATAAAAATCCAGGATTCAAAAGAAAATTTCATTGTCTTTCTCATGAGAACCTCTTTTTTCCCCGTAAGTCCTCTGTTTTTCAGAAACTGACAAAACTCTCGAGCGTATGATTGTCAATCGATCAGAATTTTTTGGCGAGTGGGATATCTACTCGAGCATCCTCTGTAAAAACACGAGAAAATAACCTATCAAAAAAGACGAACAAGCAAAACTTTCATGAACATTTTCTTCGTTATGCTTCTCTGTGTATATTTCTTGAAAATCAGCTCGTCTAACCTAAAGCTTTTCAAGTTATTAAAGTTTTTGTGAGGTTCTCTAGTTTGCATCTAGTCGGAAAATGAGATGGTTCGAACGTATAACGGGGATCGAGCGAATGAGTATCGATTTGATATCTAAATGAGATTTTTGGCCGATAGTATTTCGGCAGAGGATCGAGTAACTATTGATCTGTCTTCCCGGAAATTTCTCAGCCAAAGGACAAAATGGCGACTGTCAATCTCTGCTTTGAAGGGAGAAATTTTCGCGCGCGTCCAGCGTTTCTCGAAGATGTGATGTCAGGACGAATCCGCAAGGATTGAATGAGTACCATTTTCTTTTTTGATTTTCATTGATTTAAAAATCCTGAAAGAACAAAATGTTTGATATAGATTCAAGTAAACGTTCTATAAAATCCATCGACTTTAGTTTGGTTTTTGTAAAGTTATTAGCTTTCAAAGTCAGAGCAAGCGTAATTCAGAGCCTACTTTGCCGTGGTTCCCAATTGTTCAACCGTAGGCCCACTCTATTTCATATATTCATAAATTCTTATTTTGTTATTTGAGAGTGTTTTTTTGTACTTCACCCGCTAAAACCTGAACAGAGGGAAATTTGTTTACTTAAGCTATATTCTTGTTAACTCTTCCATTCTAAATCAGCACAACTAATTCAAAACAAACGATATTCCTGGATTGAGTTTGCTCTTAGGGCTGGACCCTTCACCGAATGTAGTTGTAGAATATCATCTAAAGGCTGGATGACACTTGCTTGTAGGTTTTTCCTTAGGTTTTAATTTAACTTTCGGAATGTGACAGGTCCAACATCTATTTTATTTGTATTAGTGCCTTCACGGGTGTCCTTTACTTTGCTCCTATTTCTTGAGTGACCTACTGTATGAAGAACTTGGCAGGTAGGCATGCTTGACCTCCCCCTCCCCCCTCTTTAGCTAAAAAGATTATATGACTAAAAAAAAATATATGACTACTTGGTAGCAGCTACTGCACAGCTGCTCTAGAAGCTAGACTAGGAATTTGTCAAATCAGTTGAGTAGACTAATGTGTAGACAAAAACAAAAAGGACAGGCATCACTTACGTTATCATGAACATCCTAAATAATTGTCATCAGTTTCTTGAAGCACTTTAACACCTCCTCAGTCTCAAAGATTCTGTTTCTATTTCCACTAGACTATGGTCTCTACCACAGCGGTCCTTAGTCTTAGCCTAGTCTGGCAGTAAGGACAGCTGCACAAAAATACTTTGCATCAATGGTTATGTAAATGATGTGTCTGTTCGCAACAAACCAAAAATGATTTTAGGACATGTAAGGAAAACTATGTTCACCTGTGGCTATGCCATCCTCTATCACTTTTTGGTAATCTGTGGTTCCTTCTTATGATTTAAGTTTTTTTGATAGTCGGGTAAACAAAAACCCCCAGGATTCAAAAGAGGATTAGTTTACACTAAGTTTGTTTTTGTCTTGCTTTCTATTGCTCTTAGTGATTTATATAGTAGGAGATAGAAGTTTCGTTTCTAACTCTTCTTTTATTGATAAATAACTCAATAATAAAGTTTTGCTGCTGTAAAATTAAAGCAAGCTCTCCTGTACTCACTGTATAGGGCACCAATAACTATCAATCAAGTCTCACAACTCTTAATTAATAAATACTTGGAAAATCTAGGGGCATATAATTTTTTAATTGATATAGTTGAATATATTTTGGTTGATATAGTTCTTTGGGTATCATGAAATAGAGTTATCACCTTTTATGGGATTCACAAGATAAGGCATAGAAGAGGAAGACGGCTAACAAGGACTTGGAATAGCAAGTAAAAATAAAGCTTTTTTTTAAGTAAAAGCAATCCAGAATAATAAAAATAGAGAAATCATAGATTCCACTCAGACAATAACAGGTATTCTAAACCCTTGTACAGTTGTTAATGAAATACACCAGTACAAGCCAAGTAGCTTGGAAGGATTTCATGAAAAAGGTGGACTCATGTATCAAGGATTTTTATGACTGCTTCAAGCTACAAAAGAGTAAGTGGATTTAAAAGACAATTCTAATACTACTATTTTTGCTTAGGAATATACTTTTTAGAGAAAAGATAAAGGCAAGATAAAAATTACTTTCTTGCCCAGTCATAATGAGATGCTTGAGATAGGAATTTAGCATTTTATAAATTGTTCAAAGTGGAGTGATGCTCGAATTGTATAGTACAAGGTTGTTATTAAAATATGTTAAGGGTTTTTAAATATACAGTACCGATGTTTGGAAAACAGTTACATGTAGATCAATTTGCAAAAAAAACATCATGTAAGACATATTATTTAATAAATAACAGGTATTCTATTACAAATATCACCATGGACCTTTTGGTAAAAATTGAAGCTAGAATCCACAGAGCATAAATGCTTTAAAAAACGATAGAATAAAAAAAAATAATAATTCGACATGCTCACAGACTTTATCTTTCTAAGGAAATCTTCCAGAGACTCCTTTGTCGGGGATCTGTCCCATTGGGCCTCAATTTTCGTTCCTAGAGAAACACAATCACATTGCAACCTCTCTTGTGCAGCCTTGACAACAGATTGGTAAGAAAATATGCGTCGCTCTTCCCGAACCCCGACAAAATTATTTCTTCAGAGAGACTCAAGCTTGTCATAGAAGCTCGATTTTTTGCTGATTTGTTTTTTATCTTCCACTATTACTTTTTTCCTTTCTAAATCCAATAGTTTTGACAAGACTCCTTCGAACAGCCTTTGCCGCCATTTTTAATTTCGAGTGTTTTTGGATGGATAACCGCTGGTTTTTGCGGGCTCGCGAGAATACGAAAGCGCCGATTTTGACCACTTATTAGCCCACCGTGCTGTTTTTGAGATGCCTATGGCGGAATGCGAGCCATGTTCTAGGTTTTATCGAAAGAGCATAATATCTTATGCTCTCTTGGTTTTATTTGTAATTTTTTTTTTCGGTGATGATGGTGGTGGGGGTAGGGGGTTTGCAATCTGTTCTCTAATTTATGTGTAGTACCGTAAAGGGTTTTTTGTGGAACAAAAATAATTTCACGCATGTTTCTGTTACAGTTTGTTAAACCCTGGTCCCAGAGCCCCGAGCGTCTCTCTATTCAGTAGCCAGCGAGGTTGGCCACTAAATAGAGAGACGCACGAGGCTCTGGAACCAGGGTAAGCTGGTAAGTTTGTTACAGTTTTGACAATGAAACACATTTTGATTCCAACTGTTTTGCTTTTTTATATGTACAAAAATCGCAAAATCGCGGAAAAAGTGTTTTTTTTACGAAAATCACGAAGTCAAAGTGGCACAAAATGTCGCTTAAATTAAAGGTAACATAAGGTATTTTGTGTTACCAGACGATGATGGCTTCCTGCATTTATCGCCGCATGGTTCTAGCATTTGGACAATACTTAGTACTCGATAGTACGCTGGTGTAGGTAAAGTATATGACCAAACTTAAAGCGGTTTTGAGTTTTTTAGACTTAGAATTATTATCCGGAAGCTGACAGGGGGAGAATGTTAGCTAAAGATGATGATATAACCACATGACCATAGAATGACGACCAGACATAGTAAAGAGGCAGTTTACTCGGGCGCGCATTCATCACCTCCCCTCTCTTACTCCTGCTGGGATTGTTAAGGAATCCATGTAGAAATTAATGCAATATGTAAGGCTGGTTAGGTTAGCAGAAGAAGTTAAAGAATATACGATGATCAATTCAAATACATTTTAGGGTCTTCGACTGAGCTTACTAGGTATTTGCACGCTTCATTAGGCCGTGCAGCCATACTTCATATTGCAAACGCATTAAACTAATGTGATTACTCCGCCTTCGAAGCCAGTTAACACATTTGGTAATTAATTACACAGCCTACATATTTTTCAATGTTAATTAGCGCCTTGCACAAAACAGTCAAAAGGTGGAAGCCTATTTTCGCCTTAGCAAGGTAGACGTGTCTACTAAAGAGAGATTTTTAAATGGCCTCACTTAACAAAGTGTTGACTCAACCATCAAATGACCGAACTCGGATCTATCAGGCTAGATGGGAGGTATCCCAGATAAGTCTGTTTAAAACTAAGTTAATCTGATTAACAAACAAAATATAGCAGATTGTTATAGGCTAGATGAAAGGTCTTGAATTATAATACACAGATTTCCGACATTTCTAAGCTTCGTATCCTTGACAAATCTTTTATTTACGTTTGAAGACCAAAAGGGCCGGAAATCCGTAAACCCACGTCTTTTCTTTTATAGTTAATGGAACTGTCATTCTACGACACAGAAAAATAACCAGCAAAGACGGCTTTGGTGGCTGAACTTACAACAACAACAGTTTTTCTAGTTTCACACGTGCTATATTCGCATCCAGACCACTCAGATGCGATATTATGCAATTTCACAGATGATTAAAAATGGCATTCAGCATTTGCACGTCCGCAAGGGGCGGCTTGTTTGCGTCTAGTCCCCTAAGCCATCGATCTCAGGTCAATCTCAAAACGGGACCGAGGAAGCAGAGATGCGCACAGAATGACGCCAAAATGCCGCAGGGTCTAAGTGCTGTCGAGGGTGTGTTGTGATAGCTTGTATTCTGATTGACAGAAACCTTACAAAGGCATAATTGAGTATTGTTTATCCCTGAGACATTACGCTACGTTAGCATTGGACACGCGCAAATGTTTAGCATTTCATTGTCCCAAGACGAATGCATTGACATTGTCTCGCTGTGAGAGGCTGCAAATCATAAGGATTATATCGAGTCGACCCGCCCAACTTTGTCAACTGATTAAAGACCTTCAGCGGTATCGTGTGACAATTTACGTCTTAGCCACATTTGGGAACCTTCCATCGCGACGCCAACATGGCCCCGCTGCTAAAGGCCTTGTGTTTTCTGACTCTCTTCCATCTTTGTGAAAGTTATTCGAGCTACAGAGCGGTGAAATGCTTCGAAATATCAAGAGAGAAAGATTTAATGTGCGCCAACCTTACTCGAGGATACAACAAGATAATGCTGCCGAACGCACTTGGTCATGATAATCTTGCTGAAGTTCGCACACAACTTGTCCCATGGGCTCCGCTCGTAGGCTCTGGCTGCAGTCCACATTTAAAAGTGTTTCTTTGCTCTGTGTTCATGCCAGTCTGCGTGCAACAAATTTCGTACCCAGTGCCACCTTGCCACTCTCTGTGTACGTCTGTGAGAGACTCTTGTGAACCCGTGATGAAGATCCACAACTATTCGTGGCCGGCGATGTTCGACTGCAGTAAATACCTCAAGGACGACATGATGTGTGTTCCACTCCCCGAGACCCCAAACCCGACAAGTAAGACCTCAAGCCCGCCAAGTAAGGCGCATCCACTAGATTTGATATCCTGACAAGTTTTCCTCTTTCACCACATTCCTTGTTGCCTTATAGCAATAACTGGATAGAGGCTAAATCTTTTAAAAAGATAACGGTGACTTTAAGCCAACAATCGACGAGATTCGATTTTGACGCTATATATTCAGACACTAGTTTCCGGCCACAACATTCAACTCTTATCGCTTTTCTGACACACATGAAATTAATATAAAGTCTAAACTGATAGTGATTTAGTGTTTTCTAGATTGGTTATAGATACCTGAGTATTATTTTAATACGTTTCTTGTTGTATATTTTAATGGAATGTGGAATTTGTTTAAGACCCTCGGGCTTAGGGCGCGTGACATTCTTATCGACATTTTCACGGGTAAGAAAGGGCCCCTTTGAATGTATAAGTAATCGCTGGTATAACTTGCAGCCCCTAGCACGCCTTCAGTTTGCGGCGGTGATGACGACAAGGTCAACGAAGACGAGGCTCGCATCAAGTACTGCAACGGGAACTTCGGTGAGCAATAACCACGCACAAACAGAACACCAGGGGGTCATTGTCTTATACGACCTCTGTACAGCACCAAGGCAGTTCTAACAGTGAGGACGGACTAGAGGTTTTCGATAGAGTCGTCTTCTCTATACCTAGTAGATAAGTAAAAAATTTTTGCGCATAGAAACAGCACAGCAGCCAAACAGCCATTATCTGCTGTGCTAAAGAGAAAGTGAAGGCCGTGACAGATAACCTCGACAGCGGAGTCAATACTATGATTAACGAAAGAATGAGGGTGACCCATATCTTAAATTACTTATACGCTCTTTTCTCCTTGCTCTTGATTGTCGGAGGCTATTTTCCCCAGGGTTTTGCCTTTAGGCGGTATTTCTTTGGCGACTCAACAGTGCTAGAGCATTCGTTTTAAAAAGAATCGTCTAGCAATCTTACGGCGCCGAAGAATTTTTCAAGTTTTATCGCGTTTTAAGTGTTTTCCTGAAAAATCGTGTTTGCATATTTAAACAGGGAGAGGGGGGAGCCGGAGGGAAATATTAAACGCGAATTTGTTTTTTTTTAATTTTTGGCTTGTATGAAAAAGTTTGCGCTGTACGCTGTGTGCGTATTTCGATGTTTCTGTTCTAGTTTGCGCTGTTCTGTAAAAGTTTACTGTCTTGCGTATTTCTTCAAGAGGATTCAGGCCTCTGGAGATCAGTGATTAAGCTGAGATTATGATCGTGTAATCTCTAGAGCCGTATGTCCCATGTTGATACAAACAACTTAATATCCCAAACGACACGATTATGAACGATAAGACGGTAAAATGGTAAAGAAACATCCGTTCGTCCGCCGTAGGTAATCTAAAGGGCGTCGCCCCTGTGCGGCATTTTATGCATCTGGAAAAGATATGAATAGAATTTGACTTTTTGAGGCCAGAAAGAGCAGTCTGCCAACACGTCACGAGACACTGTCTTTGGCTTAAAGTTTACCTACTATCAAAGCTTGTTCGTCTACACGCGCGGATATAACAAACATATTTTGTTTACCCTTCTGCTATCAAGGCTCGTTCGTCTACACGTGCGAATATAACAAATACATTTTTTTTTTACCCTTCTGCTATCAAGACTCTTTTAAATGCGTGATTTAATAAATACCATTTGTTTCCACACGCGATATTATAAGTACCTTTTGTTTACCCTTTCAGCTATCAAGACTCGTTTACATGCGTGATTTGATAAATACCATTTGTTTCCACCCTCGAAACAATCTTTTTTATAAGAACATCTAATTTTTAAATGAGGCTTGGCCGTTCTTATTTTTGGGACATTTTTAAGGCTGAATGTGTTCTTAACGGTGTTCTTAAATTTAGATGTATATAAGAATTTAATACCCAATGAATTATTAGGAAGAGAGTTACACTAATGATCAATAGCAATAATAAGGTTGTCACTATGAGAACAATTTGATCCTGCATTTTAGTACGCATCAGGGCTAGAACAGAAATAGTTTTTTCTGCTATCTGAGCCTCGGCATGTTTTTAGCATGTTCTTAAAATAAAAAAAAGCGTATTATAAGTTCCTTTTTTTAACCCTTTTAGCTATGAAGACTCGTTTACACGCGATCTTATAAGTACCCTTTGCTTTCCTTTCAGCTATCAAGGCTCGGCTCCAGGAACACCCCAAGCGCGCGCCCAAGGGCAATAATCTGACGGTTCTGAAGGTGAAGGTACTCAAGGTACTCAAGGGTGACGTCACGAAGTCTCGGAAGCCTCTCCGTCTACGACTGCCCTTCGATGCCAATAGCTGTGACATCATTTCCAAAGCTAACGGCAAGATCATGAAGAAGCCCCTGCTTATCATCGGCAGCAAGAAAGGCAAGAGGCTCAACATCAGCTTTTTACTTAAGTGGCCGAAAAAGAAAGCGACCCGGAGAATCAAGCTCACTTGCCGGTGAATTTAACGATTCTATCACGAGAGTGACTTAAGAACTTTACAGATTCCGATAAGAGACGTTTCCGTTGCGCCGAAAATTAAGACAATGTACTAAATCGTTATATCATAACGGTTTATTACATTTTACCTGTGTCACGCATCGTGTTATAGCCGTCGCTATTTTCATAGTAATGAAATGGGTGTTGTATAGATGGCCCTCCCCATGTAGTTATGTCGTCAAAGGTGCCTCCGACCTATTAATTAACGATTGAATGTTTTAAAATAAGCTTCACGTCGCAAAGTACCCTTCACGACTCGACTGAGGGGCTTTTTTTAACTAAAGGTTTTGTATTAGCGAGGAGGAAAGCCTCTTTACTAATACAATAAGTATATTTTCGATCATGTTTGTAAAGGAGATATCTCCTTTTCAAAGCAGAGCCACCGTAGAGGTTTCTCGAGGGTATATAGGAGGTTAATAAGTATTACCAAACACAAGACACGTTTTAAATTGTTTATACTTTTGTAGGCCAAGGATTAGGTTTTAATTCTCCCGTCTACACGGGGCTTCCAAGAAAAAAGACTTTTTTAGGACAGTACTCATAGTATCAAGTTGGCAGAGATTTCTTCAAAGTCTGTGCAAAATGTAAATATAGGGCGACTGCGAATTTTCTCATTCGCTGTTAATGTACCATGAGATCACTTCTTTTTCAAAGGAGGAGAGCGTTTTGACACCGCCATTTACCCTTTAGGAACTAGGCGCAGACTTTTCCATATATAATATTATACTTAAATAAATATTCGCTCAAAACTATAGACTCTGCCACCAATGTAAACAGCTGACATTGTGGAGTAGATAGCGCACCAAAGGAATCATCTTGGAGTAAATATCTGACATTGTTGGGTAGATAGCGCACCAAAGGAATCATCTTGGAGTAAATCTCTTTATAGCATTCTTTATAGCGCCCCTGGCAAGGCCGATGTACATTGCACTTAGTAAGACAACAATGTAAAGAATGTAAAATGCCCGAATAGCTAAAGAAAAATCCCGAAATATCTATGTGTGGCATAAATGTGTGGACTCAACATGTCTCGTATTCGTTTACTTTTTTTCACGATTATTTACAATTATTCAGAGAGTAATGGAGAATTCTAACTTTGTGGATCGATTGATTGACGAATGTTTTATCTTCATTTCCATGCATTTGCATTAATTCCCCGAAAACTTTATTGGCCAGCTGTTATGTCAAGACTCCCCTACGCTTTCGCCTGCGATCCACTTTTGTCTGTTGACAGTATTGTCCAATAAGCAACCTCCTGATGGAAGGTGCTGTAATTTGTAGATAACAGTCCATATCAGTAACCCCCATCAGCCCATAGCTGTTATCACTTTGGCTGTTATCCCTTGTTATCTCATTACTGCCCTTGTTAGTCTATGTTATCATAGCTGTTATCATAGCAGTTTTAATCCATTGTTAGCCCATGGCTGATATCTCTTGTTAGCCCATGGCTGTCATCCATTGTTAACCCCATGACTGTTATCCATTTTTAGCCCATGGCTGTCATCCCTTGTTAGCCCATGGCTGTCATCCCTTGTTAGCCCATGGCTGTTATCCCTTGTTATCCCATGGCTCTTATCCCTTGTGAGCACGTTACTGTTATCCCTTGTTATCCCATGGCTGTTATCCCCTGTGAGCACGTTACTGTTATCCCTTGTTATCATATGGCTGTTATTTCTTATCCCATGGCTGTTATCTCATGGCTGTTATCCCTTGTGAGCACGTGACTGTTATCCCATGTTATCCCATGGCTGTTATCCCTTGTGAGCACGTTGTTATCCCTTGTTATCCCATGGCTGTTATCCCTTGTTATCCCATGGCTGTTATCCCTTGTGAGCACGTTACTGTTATCCCTTGTTATCCCATGGCTGTTATTTCTTATCCCATGGCTGTTATCCCTTGTTATCTCATGGCTGTTACCCCTTGTGAGCACGTGACTGTTATCCCTTGTTATCCCATGGCTGTTATCCCTTGTGAGCACGTTGTTATCCCTTGTTATCCCATGGCTGTTATTTCTTGTTATCCCATGGCTGTTATCACTTGTTATCCCATGGCTGTTATCCCTTGTGAGCAAGTTATTGTTATCTAAGATCCTGTAAGTTTATCGTACTCTCGGGATAACTGTCCGCGTTAGTGTCCTCCTGGTCCGGAGACATCTGATCGTCCATGTACGAGTCGAGTCCAGGCTTACTCATCCCATCCGGGATATCTGTTAGTGATGGCGAACCGAACGCCTGAAGCTGATGGCTCCTCGTACCAGTCTCTACGTCCATCTCCGTGCCATGAGGAGCCCCCGCAGAGGGCTGGGTAAAGTGAATCTGTATGACGTCATGCGGGAGGGTGATTTGCATGGTGTTTGCCGTTGAGGGGGAGGGTAAGTCGGTAGAGGTTTGGTTGCTGTCGCCTTCTGCGTCTGAGGAACCGGACTTAATGCTGTCCTCCTTTAGAAGAAAAAAATAGAGGACTTTAGTGAGTATAACCGAACACCCAGTTCTCTAGTCTACGCTTAAGAGAGGAATAAAAACATTGAGGACTTCAGCGAGTATAGCCTTACGCGCGGCTGTCTAGTCCGAGTAAAAAACAAGGTTAACGTAACTGAACTGTCAATTTGCCTGTCACAATGTGATCATAGAATCAAATAATCATTAGTCACATTCCACGAGTGGTCATTCAAATCGCCTTGACAAATACTTCTGCGGTATGTAAAGTGTTTGGGACCGGAAATTGCGATTAAACAAGCTATGAAATGTCAAAAAAATGTACCTGAAATATGACGGCTGGCGGAGCAAATTGGTCCTCAGGGTTCACGGGATTCCTGAACTCTATAGCACGCGATGGGACTGGGAACTGAATAGCCTCGGTCCCATTGTGAGGTACGGAAAGCACGTCACTCGTTACCAGTTTCCCGTCGGGAGAGGGGTGGCATCGCAAGTGGCTGACCATGCTACTTATGGACAGATCAAAACCGCCCGCATGCTTATCTGACACACTACTGCTGACTCCTGGAGAGTGCAGTGCGGGCTCGCTACGTACTACAAACTCTGTCACATCAATCGATCCGACATGGTGGTCCACCCCAGACTGAAAACTGGACACGGGTATGATGATGGTGTTGTCCGAGGTAATTTTATTGGGAGTTGAAATTCTCGTGCTGTTCACGGGTTCGTGGGATGATGTGCTGATCGTTGGTAACGGTTGCCCTGTAGAGTTCACAAAAATGCTCGATGAGAAATGACCGCTGACCGCTGACAGGGACCCGGTTTCTGTGGTGCTGAACTCTTCTGGCGGGAAAGCGCTGATATCGCTGTCCACAAGTGAGCCTGCGCTACTGGCAGTCGCATAGTCCGTATGAAGAGTCTCGGCCCCTGAGTCTGAAACAAAGAGCAAGGTTGTAGTCAATCGCAACAAAATAAAACCCTAATAATTTGAACACTCAGGGAATCTAAACTGGTGCTTTCCTTATTCACTGAATACCCAAAATTTCGAACGCTAAATAACTTAAACGTCTTGATTTCTGTTTCCCTTTAATTAAGTATCGTGAAACGTCAAAGAGACACACAACACACTTCCCAGTCCAGTTTACATCAAAGTATTTCCAAAAGATTAATGGTCTACCAAGTTTGAGTTTCGCCGTCTATCGCCCGTTTGACCTACCCTGGACATCAGTGGCTCCATCAAGTTTAAGGTCAAACTCCGGTTTATTGTGAACGAGACTGTAGCCTCATACCGGCGCACATTTCACCCCGATTTTAATCATAATACGTGCATGTTTGATTGACAAATACATTCATTTGCAGACTTCCTAGCCGCATTTATGTGTTTTCATTTGCAGTGCTCGCATAGCCATATTTTGTGAGTTCATATGCAATGCTGCTGGAAGCAATATCACCATACTTACCAAAAGTGCTTGTTGTTGGATCAGCGGTCTTCTTACTGGATGTCGCAGGACTGGGTTTCTCGTGCCGTTTCTGGTGTGCGCGCAGGTTCGCTGCAGTGGTGTAGGCCTTGTTGCAGCTCGATTCCTCACACCGGTATGGTTTCTCACCAGTGTGCTTGCGCAGGTGGATATTCAGGCTGCTGCCTGCAGTGAACGCTTTGCCGCAGCCTGGACATAGACATGTTTTAGTTAATCCCCTTTTCTTTGACATTTATAAATAGGGGCTCATCGATGAACGACCGGAATCGATGTTCAGATTTTCGGTCTACAGTTCCTTTAAAAGAAGGCGAACTCTTGTTTTGATTATATCACCAAATAGGAGACTTGCGCTAAGAGATCACGTGACCTTTTTGGGTGGCAAATTCAAAACAAAATGATCAAACAAAAAAATCAGAAATGACTGCGCCCGTCAAACCTGAGAACGACGAAAAAATACAATCTTTAAATGAAACAAATTTCTTTCTGAAAAAAAAAATAATTCTTAGCGTTGAATAAGTTGTTTTTTGTTGCTGTCATTTTGCCTGAGCGCGCGCTAGTTTGCCACCCAAACAGTCACGTGATCTCTGATCTCTCCCCTTTATACAACGACACCCGTAATTCGCTCGCTCTGATTGGTCAAGGGTCCATGTGTTATTAGAGGACATACGCACGCTTGGCGTCAGCATGTGCGCGCTCCCCAAAAACTAGATTGTATCGTAAGAAAACATGTTTATTGTTGCATAAAACAAATAGATCCATTGTAGCTATCATGACCCGTTTTAGCTCGACATGCGTGCTCCAAGCTCGAGTAAACAATCCATGTTTATATGAAATCCTGCCTTCTTTAAAATTTCGTGAAACCCAGGCATTACGCCCAAACGAACTTATTAGACACATGAGTACTTGGAAGTCGTGCTCACCATCTGCGGGGCACACATACGGCTTCTCTCCGGTGTGAACCAGGACGTGAGTCTTAAGATGGCTGGAGCGAGTGAACGATTTGTGGCAGCCTTCCCACGAGCAAACAAAAGGCCGCTCGCCCGTATGTTTACGCTTGTGACGTTTGAGCTTATAGGCACTCGTGAAAGACCAGCCACAACCCTGAAAATACAAAACAAAAGCATTCGTGGACGGATGAGACAGGAATGTGTTGTTTAAACCCTCTGGGATGTACACTAAGATCAACTGACAAGAATATCCTTACCTCCTCGTCACAGCTGAAAGGTCGCTCTCCTGTGTGCGAGCGAATGTGCAGTTTCAGCTTGGATGCCTTGGTGAAGCGTTTCTCACAACCTTCCACAGGGCAACCGTGAGGTCTCTCGCCGCTATGGCTTTTGAGGTGTGACGTCAAGACACCCATGGCCGCGAACACCTTACCACAACCTTCAACCTACAAGAAAAACCCCGGAAGTATGAGATAACACCTTACCGTAACCATCAACCTTACAAGAAAAACCGTATGACTAAAATAAATAACACGTTACCGGACCCTAAAACCTTACAAGAAAAATCGCGGGTGGCCTCTCACCGCTGTGGCCCAGGTTCGAATCCTGGCTGAAACTGGGGATTTTTTCCGGGTTCCTGCTTTGATTCGAATGTGTGCCAAAAGTGAGTTGAAGTAATTCTCCCGTGTTTCCGGTCTTCTTGGATAAGGACACTAAACCGGAGGTCCCGTCTCTTCAAGCTGAACTTCACTAACCTGAACCGAAGGGACGTAAAAGAACCACTGGGGACGCAATAAACCCTCTGGCAGTGACCACCCCCAGTGACAGTGCTTACTAACCGAGGGCCATATGTTAGAAAACTGTATATTCGGTTAAATATGCTACCCTCGATAAACAAAGAAAGACAAAGAGTAAGCACGAGATAATAACACCTTGCACAACCCTTGACCCTACAAGAAAAACGATAACGCGAGTCTATTGGCTCTTATTGGTTGAGAAATCAGTTTATTAAAAAACAAATATTACCCAACCTTACAAGGAAAAAACGCACCGTACGAGGTAATGATTTTTATCACTCACATCGACTGAAACACACCATCCAAAAAAATCAATGGCTATAAGAGCATTATTCGTTTCTAATTTCTGATTTCTTATAACAATAATGGTGTTCTGCTAATAATTCGGTTCTGCTAATTTGCCTGGAGATACAACAAAGCCATCATTCTATGGAAACAAAAAAAAAAAATCAGCTACTTGGCAAACGCAGGCTATATGAGATCTTACCTCACACTTATACGGCTTGTCTTGCAGCTCATGTTTGCGCTCATGTACTCGTAACTTGTGCAGGGTAGGAAAGGCTTTATCACAACCCTCGTAGTTACACGCGATAGAGTTAGTTCGTCTGTGTGCGCGGATGTGAGTCTTAAGGTTGTACGCAGTAGTAAATCGCCTGCCGCAGCCTTTCTCAGGACACTGAGGCACGATAAACAAGTAAAGAAAAAAAGGTTTAATTGTGTTCCACTGGTATTGAACTGACAACAGGCGGCACATTGATTATCCAATGAATGGCAGCTCCAATCCACAAATTTACTCACTGTCCCCCTGCCATATATGTTTTACATATTGAGGCCTCTTCCTTGGGATGTTTCGACCCTCCCCTCTTTGGGAAGGTTTTCCCATCCCACCCACTTTAAGATGGTCCCCCACCACACCCCCATTGGGAAGGTTTTCCCATCCCACCCACTTTAAGATGGTCCCCCACCACACCCCCTTTGGGAAGGTTTTCCCTTCCCACCCACTTTAAGATGGTCCCCCACCACACCCCCATTGGGAAGGTTTTCCCTTCCCACCCACTTTAAGATGGTCCCCCACCACACCCCCATTGGGAAGGTTTTCCCATCCCACCCACTTTGAGATGGTCTCCCACCACACCCCCTTTGGGAAGGTTTTCCCTTCCCACCCACTTTAAGATGGTCTCCCACCACACCCCCATTGGGAAGGTTTTCCCATCCCACCCACTTTAAGATGGTCTCCCACCACACCCCCATTGGGAAGGTTTTCCCATCCCACCCACTTTAAGATGGTCTCCCACCACACCCCCTTTGGGAAGGTTTTCCCTTCCCACCCACTTTAAGATGGTCCCCCACCACACCCCCTTTGGGAAGGTTTTCCCATCCCACCCACTTTAAGATGGTCTCCCACCACACCCCCTTTGGGAAGGTTTTCCCTTCCCACCCACTTTAAGATGGTCTCCCACCACACCCCCATTGGGAAGGTTTTCCCATCCCACCCACATTAAGATGGTCTCCCACCACACCCCCTTTGGGAAGGTTTTCCCATCCCACCCACTTTAAGATGGTCTCCCACCACACCCCCTTTGGGAAGGTTTTCCCATCCCACCCACTTTAAGATGGTCTCCCACCACACCCCCATTGGGAAGGTTTTCCCATCCCACCCACTTTAAGATGGTCTCCCACCACACCCCCATTGGGAAGGTTTTCCCATCCCACCCACTTTAAGATGGTCTCCCACCACACCCCCATTGGGAAGGTTTTCCCATCCCACCCCCTTTGAGATGGTCCCCCACCACACCCCCATTGGGAAGGTTTTCCCATCCCACCCACTTTAAGATGGTCTCCCACCACACCCCCATTGGGAAGGTTTTCCCATCCCACCCACTTTAAGATGGTCTCCCACCACACCCCCATTGGGAAGGTTTTCCCATCCCACCCACTTTAAGATGGTCTCCCACCACACCCCCATTGGGAAGGTTTTCCCATCCCACCCACTTTAAGATGGTCTCCCACCACACCCCGATTGGGAAGGTTTTCCCATCCCACCCACTTTAAGATGGTCTCCCACCACACCCCCATTGGGAAGGTTTTCTCATCCCACCCACTTTAAGATGGTCTCCCACCACACACCCTTTGGGAAGGTTTTCCCTTCCCACCCCCTTTGAGATGGTCCCCCACCACACCCCCTTTGGAAAGGTCCCCCCTTCTCCATCCCTCATCCCCAGGATCTTTAAAAATGTGTGCAAATAACTATGAAGTCTGGATATTTATGCTATTACCGGAAAAGGTCTCTCGCCAGTATGACCTCGCTCATGGCGCTTGAGCTTGTACGCTGTTGTGAAGGCCCATTCACAGCCTTCATGAGGACACTAGAAGATATGGAAAAATTGATATAAAGAGGGCTGTACAATAGAAGCATTTAGTGCAACAGAGCTGAACAATAGATATAGTGGATATAGTAGATTTAGCATGTAAAGTCTACAACCTATAAATGGACAACTCTCACTTTCCTGTGCCTTTTGTATATAGGGTGTGGCTTTGTCACCAGTTTACTTCCGGAGGGCGGATGGAAACCTCATCCGGCAAAATAATATATTTAAATGCACTATTTTATAGGCCATCCGCTCTAGATTATCGATCACATCTTCAAAGAGACTTCTAATAGACACACTGCTTTTAGAATTCTGAAACATTTTTCGCGTTTTCCTTTAAAAATAATCAGGGATGGCTATATGTATTCAACTGGAAGTAAACTGATGATATTGCTGCTTTAAGGGTACATGCCTCACCTTATATTTCCTGTGTATGAGAGTATAATATAAAGTCTGAGTTTATGAGCTTAAACACAAGGTTCCACTATAAAAGGGAAAGTTCCTCCCACCCCCAGGCTAAAAAACAATCAGTTATCAATAAGCAATCAATAAAATTCAACATGTCAGGACAAATGCTTGCTAAATTCAAATTTTATATTCTAAACCAAATTAAATACCAATCCTAGACTTATCAACCTAAAATGTTTCTATTTATAAAAAAAAATAAAGCTATACCAAGCTGTGTGCGCTCTAAATTAAGGGCATTATCATCACAGCTTGAAAATAATTTATGCATATCAGTTAGATTAAGGATAAACGTGAGTGATCAGCAAATCATTAATTGATCAATCTCGTAACACAACTGTCTTGTTACCTGTGCAAAAAACTTTTATTCAAACTGACTGAAGCTCATATATAGACTGAAGCTCATAGATGAGCAATTTTTATAATTTGTGACCGCTAGCATGGCAGTAATCTGATTCTAATTGAAAATTTGAGCCCTGGGCTGGGAGGAGCTTTCCCTTTTATAGCAGAACCTCGTGTTTAAGGGTAACCCCTCACCTTATATGGCCGTTCACCTGTATGTGAGAGCATGTGTAGCTTGAGTCTATGGGCTCTTTGACACACTTTCTTGCAGTCGGGATGAGGGCAAACATGGACTTTACCACTGCCACTGTTGCCTTCCTAAAAAAGTAAATGAATTAATAAGCATTAAACTGACTTCTGAAAAAAAAAGAGAAATGGAGGTATATGACAAATAAAAATGAAAATTGTAGATTCTTAAGGTTCTTGGAGATTCTGGGAGTCTTGCAAGCCTAAGCCACACTAACATACCTGACTCAATGTTGCATCATCTGAACTCTGTGCCATCTCAATCTGTCCATCAACCACTGTTTGGGCTGTCTGTGGTAGACTGATGTGGACAGCTTGACCAGGTGCCATTCCTGGCACTATCATCCCACTAATTAGGACTTGCTGATGGTCCGTCAGTACCATGCCCCGACCCAATTCCCCTCCTTGCATCATGGCACCAAGAGACTCGCCTGCTGTTGTCTGGCTAGCCAGGGCAGAGCTTGTCGTCACCACATGGAATTGCTCTGTTAAAGTGGAAGGTATCTCTGATTCGTCTGCATCGCCCTCTGTTAGTATTGCTGGTACGTGGGTGGAGAATGAGCCCATTTCTGCTATTTGGATCCCTGTAGATGTTACAAGGGAGATGCCCTGGGTCTGAGGGTAAACCTGAATGGAGATTCCCTCCCCGGCCTTGCCAGCCTGGCCTGTATGGAAGAGGATAGTTTGCTGCTTAGGTGCTACTTTGTCATTCTTGCAATCTGAATCTAGAGGAAAACAACACCTTGAAAAAAAATACAGTTGCAAATAAAATCCCAAATAAAGTAACTTGAGTGTTACTGGTCATCCTCACATTATACTAAAACAATTATACCATTTCCATTTCGGCAGATAGTGGCTTTAAAAAGATCAACCTTGAGCCTTCGGCTCTCAGTAGATATTTTGCCACAATCCACCTCAATGAAAATGGTATAATTGTTAAATATACTCAGTACTAAGTCTTTCTCTATTAACCATGCTCTACCTGAATGCTGTTCACAAGCAGCAAGGGCAGTCTTATCCCCATCTGGCGATGTCACCAGGGTTGTTGGCAATGTCTCCATGTATTCAACTGCCCCCACATTTAAAAGTTGTAGCTGGTCCAGGTCTAGCTTCATGGTCAGCGGTCGACCTTGATGATCCGACTCTAGATGCTGCACATCTGGAAAGAAAAAAAATAGGGGTGTCCACAAAACGAAGACCTAAAACCTAAAACCTGTGACCCCAAAAGCAACAACCCCCTAAATATTGCCGTTATTACTTAGCCTACCTTGTTTCCCAAAATGGCTACAAAGCGTGGAAGTTTCATGTGGAATCAGTGATCCATATGAGAAAATTAGCTGGTTCAATTTGTGTTTTTTCTAATTGGAAAATAGGGAAAAAGCACTACTTGTGTTTCCAGATAGTTGTTTCTTAAAACGCAGATAAACTCAGAAAAAATCTTAATTGCCCGCTAACTTTATACGGGAAAAATTGTTTCATGTTCTAGTTGTGTCGAGTTGTAGAAAGTTTTCATCACAGAGAAAAAAAATTCAATTTTGGTAAAAAGTGGGCCAAGTGGTCGTACCTTTTGGGGTAACAGGGTTTAGGTATTAGGTTTTAGGTTTTAGGTCTTTATTTTGTAGACACCCCCAAAAATAGGGGAAAAAGATATTTAATTATGCAAAAAACATATTTAAGAGAAAGAGTGAGGATTAATCAATAGTAATAGAAAATATTAAGGAAAAGTGTTAGGATTTATTAACAATTGACAGAAAATATCAAGGAACAGTTTCAGCACTCTCTATGGCTAACAGTAAAGTTGCTGAAACATTGCAGGAAGCTAGCTTTTCCAAGCATTTAGTATTAAATTAAAGAACAAGAAAAAATAATTATTGAAGAACTGTAAAAAAATATCTTTCCATATGATAATGCTTTGTCAGAGGTGATGCGACAGATTTTTGTTGGCTTCACACACTTGGCTCTCCATATGCACCACCCCCCTTCCACCAACTTCCTGGATACATGCTTTGGGTATTTGTGATAATTGCCCATCCTGTTTGCACAGGACTCACCTTGGCCTTCTAGTCCCTCAAACGCATAACTCAAGCCAACAGCATTGTCCGGCTGGGACTGGAATTGATCCTCTTGCATTGGAGAATCCCACTCTTGCCTCTCATCGTGCTGACTTTGTAAATCTGTACAATCCTCTCTGGCTTGACAGGATTCAAGATTATCTCCAGTAGCATCCTCACCTTGCACTAGTTGTTGCTCAGGGCCAATGTGCAAAATAAGAGGTTGTGTATTGAAGTTGTTTGCCTGCCAATTTGATCTATTGACGGTCAACATATTATCTGCTGGTCTGTCAGTATCATCACTGTCTCCTAGCAACCTCCCGGATTGAGTTTCAGCACGTTCAGGTTTTATCACTCTGTCACCTTTACGCTGATCTGGTGAGATGGTGACTTTTTGAGTGGCTACATGCTGCATCTCTGATGAGATGTCTTCTTGTTGTGTGGATAATAAATGTTGCTCTTCGTCTCTTATGACATTTATTCCACAGTGATCATCTCCAAGATGATTCTGTTGTTGGTGTGTAATGCCACATATTTCCTGCTCTGTGCATAATGATGAACCAGCTCTTATCTCTGCCTGGACATTCTGAGAGTCTGATGGTGTAGACTGGCCCCCCTCAAAGTGCTTCTTCTCACATGGTTTAGACCCATAACATGATGGGTCCCAGACCACCTCACCCCCGCTTCCTTTTCTTCTCTTCTTTGGAGGCAAAAAGCTCTCGTCAACAACTGGTTCCTGTGCCTCTTTCTTGTCCTCCTCTGTTTCATTTTCTTAAAAACAAATATATAACATGGATTCTTCAGTGCGAAGCTTATTTGAAATAGGTGTATACAAGAGGGGAGGGGGCTTTCCAGTTAACTCAATATATGTCATTTTATGTGTGTTTAGAGCAATTTTTCTATTTAAAAAAGGTGTATTTCGATACATAGAAGTTAAATCTGTAACTTGTCACACTGGGGCCAAAGAAAAACTTGACTATCTGCTTATCAGAAAGGGCACAGTGAGGAAATTTGGAACTTGAAACGTAGTAGCAATGTCCAAAGCAATATAAACTTAATGAAAACATGAAATGCTGGATCTCTAAGAGAAGAACCGTGATGGAACCCTAAAGGCAAGGAAATGCATTGAACTACAGTAAACACCTGCATATAAAAACAAGAATTATAAGATCAGGCTGAACAGGTTCTTATAAATTGGTACCATTTGAAAAATCAGGCTATTTAGGTTCTAAATCGGTTCTTATCAGTCACTAGTCAGTATATAATAGTAAGTAATACTTGCTAACTTTGACAATAACATAATCAATGCTGAACACTACATAAGCCCATGATATAGGCAATGTACCAAACATTTATGAAAAGTATACATTTTTTTGTCTGTCCTTAGATGTTTTCAGTTACTAAGTTATATCATCCAGAAATTAAATCAACATTTTAGTGATCTTTTTCCCTTAACAAGCTGATTAGGTTCTTATATAAATAGTGTGCTTAATATGCTTAATTTCAGTCTATAGGTTCTTAATCTCTAGTTTATTATACGCGGGAGTTTACTGTAGTTCAACATGCTAAAATTTCCAGTCGACGCTAAAAACAGCACGACAACAAACTTGCAAGCCCGGTCTTTAGTCTAAAGAGTTTTCGGTACCCCTTCGTATCGTAAGGAATCAATCAAAATGCCCAAATAGTCATGTTCTTTTATAACCAGAGTATCGAATATTGTTCACCAAAAACTGGTACTCGACTCGTACGGTAAGAGTACGGTTGTGTTCAGGTTTAGGTGCAAGGTGTAACGTAGGTATCGTGTAAGGTAGGGAAGGTAATACCGCGGTCTAACGTGTTCTCTTCTGCCCCTGTACCGGCTTCTGGGAGCCCCGTCAAACATGGCTGCCCCTGAGACTCCATCTTGACGCCCCGACTACAAGAGACCGGCAAGCTCTGCGCGCTCAATTCCCGTCGGGCCTTGCGATGTCGGGATTTGAGCAAGGGCTTTAGGATAACGTATTCCTACATAAAGGTAGTTGTATTCCCTTCGCGTTACTGAAACGAAGCGCCTTGTAACCGCCGCCAGGTAAGTGAATAACTCGATCCTAAGCGGATAAAATAACAGGATAGAAAAGCGTTCTTACCTATGACTGACAAGTTTACTAGGGACAGTCCCCGGCTGGGTCTGATTATGGAAATGCCTATGGCCGGAAAACGGGATTTTGGTTTTTGAAAATGTTTAGTATGTTTAGTTAAAAAGAATAAAACACCGGGGGGGGGGGGGGGGGGAGTATTTTGAGCCATCACAGGACTTTCTTGCATGATGGATTGATGATGGCATGATTCAAAATGTAAACATGTTAGAGGACATGAGCAATCGACAGAATTGAAGATTTTACCATCTCAGAACTGCATGGCTTTCTCGCCCGGAAAAGGGGGTTCCATACAACAGATGGGGGTAATTGTCGGCAAAATAAATTTTAACCCTAGAGGATAGCACTTGGGGTGTGGTCAACACCGGGGGGGGGAGATTTTGAACCATCACAGGACTTTTTCTTGCATGATGGTTTGATGATGGCATGATTCAAAATGTGAACATGTTAGAGGACATGAGCAATCGACAGAATTGAAGATTTTACCATCTCAGAACTGCATGGCTTTCTCGCCCGGAAAAGGGGGTCCCATAAAACAGATGGGGGTAATCGTCGGCAAAATTAATTTTAACCCTAGAGGAAAGCACTTGGGGTGTGGTCAACAGAAACTCTTAGCCATAAAAGATAGCAAATTAGCTGTGCGCGAAGCAATCTCTAATCTCTAATAAACCTCTAAGGGATAGCAGTTAGTAGAATTTTATACCCTAAAATGTAGATCACCCTGTCACTCTATTATGGCCTCCACTTCCCCGCGATCTTTCTCGAGAAAATGTGCATACATTATAGGGTTATTTAAGGAGTATGCGTTTTGTTCTTTTATCGTAGAGCCTAATTGATTTTTAGTTTCGATTGTCACAAATACGGGTGTTACAGGGTATTCTCTGGGGTGTTAAATTTATGGTCCTTGTTTTGTTTTTTTTTTTTTTGGGGGGGGGGGTGAAATTTTATTCACATCTTGTCTAACATTGTCTCAAGCAAAGGTCAAAGTGCTCAATAGAAAAATATAATAATATTGTTATGAATACTAGCACTACTGTTGAAAATATCAAATAGGTCCTGATGTTATAGCTGTTGTGTTCTCCAAGCATAATATCTGAAGTGCCTTAACGCCCTTTTTGCCGCTTACACTAAAATTTGAGGCCATCTCCGCTGCCAAACCGAGCATTGCAACAGTATACGTCCCTCTTGAGAGTCTCCTGTTACGAATTGCACGACCCCAACTCTATAGACACAATAGCTTTAGGCCACTGTAGCGAGAGACCGTGCTTTGTGTGTTTGCATAAACACACAATACCCGGGTGTGTCGCTAGTAAAGAAGATCATCTCGGATCATAAATAACCAGGTAACCTTTATCACAGAACAACTCCAAAATTTGGTCATCTTTAAGTGTTGTCAAAAGACTCTTGTAGTTATTTGAAATGTCACATATTCACTCTGTAGTTCCGAGAGCACTTGTGTATAATCATGTGTAGTCGTAGGGCGTAGTACGTCCTACATGTTCCACATGTAATGCAAATAGCGGATCTCTTAAAAGTATTCTTTTATTCACATACATCGAAACCAACATTTTTGTTTTCGGGTTACAGCAGGACTCTTCCCTTTCTTTGGGGACTTTAATATGAAATTGCAACTATATAAATTGTCTGATTCTTCACCTGTTCCTGGTTCATTTTTCGCATTAGATAATTAACCAAGAACAAAGAACTCTAAGCCAGCATGACGTTAGATCAGTGAGAAAATAAGAAAAACGGGTATTCCAGACTAAACTTCGCAACTTGCTGCACTTAGTGTTTTCTGTGCGCTTTTTCTAAGCCTGACAGGGTCAAGAAGGGGAAACAATGAATAAGAATCGCCTACTCTACCTAGAATTCTAGAACCATTTGCTTGAAGGAGGTCGAGGTACTTTATAGTGGCAAGCAAGGGGTCTGTGAGATATGATGATGAGCTTTTCTCACGTCACATCACCACTCGCCTCACATCAAGTCACTCCCAGAAAGTGGGCTCATTTGTTTGCGTTAAATTTAATATAAACACATCTAAAGTTCGAGGCCTATAACCTGCATGAAATTCCGATTTCAAATCATCTGAGTTCTTGTTTCGTCTGATCCTTTTAGAAAACAGAATGTATGTTTGGAGAAATGCTTGCGCTTTTATGCTTTGCTTCTGTCGTGGAATAAGTGGTTATCAAGTGTAGGGTATTGAATAACTATTGATCAATCAATCTTATTAAATCAGCGCTGTAGCAGGATTAGCTTGCCCATTCTTCACAAATATAGAATAATTTGAACTCAGAAGGTCGACAATTTACTGGGTTATTTAAATAAATTGAAAATTGTCGGGCATTTAGTCCATTAAGGACCTTTTCCGACTGTCGGGCATATAGCCACTGCGAAAAAAAAGGGGGGGACGATACAGAAATATTAAAATATATATTGGGGGCACAGCCACGCCCCTACTGGGCGTGGCGGAACCACGGGTGGCCCATTTTGTTAGCGCGTCAGCGTATGGGGCCTCTCACCACAGGTGGCCCAGGGAGCTAGCGCGTCAGCGTATGGGGCCTCTCACCTCTGCCGAAACGGGTTCGATTCCCGGTCGAGAAATTGACATTATCTTTCTGTCCCTCGGCCCTGAATTTGACTTGTTGAACGTATGTGAGCTTACTAGAAGCTTGTGTTCCTCAGTTCCATTTCAAGATAGGTCATTATTAATACATTAGGATTTTAAATGTGAAGCGTTTAGAACATGGTTGATATAAGCGCTATATAAATGCTTTTTTTTCTTGTTTTTGAAGATTTTTTTTTTGGTGGGGGGGGGGGCACATGCCCCCAGGGCGCCATCCACTGTTGCGGCCATTAATATAGACAAATGCAATAAAATGCCGAAAAATGTAATAAGATGTTGTCTACAAATGTAATGAAACCACCATTGTAAAACTTGTCTACCGATAACTTTTCTACCGATTTTCTGTTCATGAAGGGTCGAAAGAGAACATTAGGACCCAAAACACTGTTTTAATTGATCTTTTGATAAGCAAAGAGTCGGTTTTGTGACAAATGCTTCTCAATTAAACGTAGGGGACACATCACTTACGCGGTTGCCATCCTTTTTGGTTGCTATTTTTACATATATTGTTATTTTGTATTGGAGTTTTGTCAACACGACAAGAATCATTTGTGGAATTCCTCAGAGCTCCATATTCGGTCCATTACTTTTTTTAAACTATGTAAATGATTTCAGTTTCAAAACCCATATTGAGACAACGGGCAAAAAATCTGCTCTGGCATTGGTGCCATAAGACGCATTCGGCCCTTTATGTTCTCGAGCAGCACTTTATTCATTTCTAGTTCAGCCTCATTTTCTTTACTGCTCCCCCTTGTGGGACACTTGCGGTATAACTCTGAAGAATAACCTGCAGAAACTCCAAAATCTTGCCGCACGGGTCATAACGGGTGCAAAATAATATCCGCTCTAAAGATATCTTATACAAGTGGGATGCCTTTGACATTAGGCATGCAAAAATTAAAAGCACTCTTATGTTCAAGGTCTTAAATGAACCCTCTGCACCTAAGTTATCGAATAGTTTTACCAGACTAAACGATAAAGAAACGGGATATGGCCTGAGCAATCTGAAACTGACCAAGCACTTGCCTGGCCTAATACAAACTATCTTAAGCGTAGCTTCAAATACAGTGGTGCAATGCTCTGGAACAGTCTACCTCAAGAGGCAAAGAAAGCACAGTGTCTCAGTTTAAACGTCAAATTGCCTCGCATTCCTTTACGAAGACATGCTGACATTTTTAATCAATATATTTTAAACTAATTTTACATATTACATATTGGATATAGATCATCATGTCTTCAACAATTGTGCCACATCCCTTCTGGAAACCAGCTAAAGGCAATTTTTATTGTTGCTAGTTGTGTATTCCAGTGTGCCTAAATAAAGTTGTTGAATTGTTTTATTGTATTATATGTTTATTCAGGTAATAATGGGTGAGGTAAATATACCTGGCCTATTGGGCATCTTAGTTTTCTACCTGGCCATTCTAGCGGTTGGTCTGTGGGCGGCAAAGAAGAGAAAGTCAAATGAGGAGGAGTCCATGCTTGCTGGAAGAAGTCTTGGTATCTATGTAGGATCTTTCACCATGACAGGTAAGGGACGTCTTCCTATCCACACGAAACCCTTCTCACCATCTCATGCCCTCACATGCCTTATCACCATCTCATGCCCTTTTTCCCGACACTTCTTGACACTTCATCTTACTCTCCGATATCCCTTTTCCCTGACACCTCCTGACTCCCCTCATACCCTACAAAAACCCCTTTCCCCGATATCTCCTGACTTCCCTGCGATGTCCTCCTAAACCTTTTGCACTACCAGTGATTCCTTACTTTTGAAAGATTATATAAATTGTGGTTCTTGAGACAAAGTAATTGTCAATTATGAATGCCCAATAACGAACGAATCACATTTCCTAATTCAAAGAGGCAGAGTATTTATTTTTCAAATCTGACCTGACTCCTGGGTGGTGATTCTATAAATGTTCGTTTGGTATCTGTTTATCTTTTCTTCATTAGCCACTTGGGTGGGTGGTGGCTACATCAATGGCACGGCCGAGGCGGTTTACGCTGAAGGAAAAGGTCTCGTGTGGGCGCAAGCACCATGGGGGTACACCACTAGCCTTGTACTTGGTAAGTGTCCATGGGGGTACACCACTAGCCTTGTACTTGGTAAGTCGCCACGGGGGTACACCACTAGCCTTGTACTTGGTAAGTCACCATGGGGGTACACCACTAGCCTTGTACTTGGTAAATCGCTATGGGGGTACACCACTAGCCTTGTACTTGGTAAGTCGCTATGGGGGTACACCACTAGCCTTGTACTTGGTAAGTCGCTATGGGGGTACACCACTAGCCTTGTACTTGGTAAGTCGCTATGGGGGTACACCACTAGCCTTGTACTTGGTAAGTCGCTATGGGGGTACACCACTAGCCTTGTACTTGGTAAGTCGCTATGGGGGTACACCACTAGCCTTGTACTTGGTAAGTCGCTATGGGGGTACACCACTAGCCTTGTACTTGGTAAGTCGCTATGGGGGTACACCACTAGCCTTGTACTTGGCAAGTCGCTATGGGGGTACACCACTAGCCTTGTACTTGGTAAGTCATCATGGGGGTACACCACTAGCCTTGTACTTGGTAAGTCGCCATGGGGGTACACCACTAGCCTTGTACTTGGTAAGTCGCCATGGGGGTACACCACTAGCCTTGTAATGGTAAGTGTCCATGGGGGTACACCACTATCCTTGTAATGATAAGTTATCATGGGGGTACACAACTAGCCTTGTACTTGGCAAGTCGCTATGGGGGTACACCACTAGCCTTGTACTTGGCAAGTCGCTATGGGGGTACACCACTAGCCTTGTACTTGGTAAGTCGCTATGGGAATACACCACTAGCCTTGTACTTGGTAAGTCGCCATGGGGGTACACCACTAGCCTTGTAATGGTAAGTGTCCATGGGGGTACACCACTATCCTTGTAATGATAAGTTATCATGGGGGTACACAACTAGCCTTGTACTTGGTAAGTCGCCATGGGGGTACACCACTATCCTTGTACTTGGTAAGTCGCCATGGGGGTACACCACTATCCTTGTAATGGTAAGTCATCATGGGGGTACACCACTATCCTTGTAATGGTAAGTCATCATGGGGGTACACCACTAGCCTTGTACTTGGTAAGTCGCTATGGGGGTACACCACTAGCCTTGTAATGATAAGTCATCATGGGGGTACACCACTAGCCTTGTACTTGATAAGTCGCCATGGGGGTACACCACTAGCCTTGTACTTGGTAAGTCGCCATGGGGGTACACCACTAGCCTTGTACTTGGTAAGTCACCATGGGGGTACACCACTATCCTTGTACTTGGTAAGTCGCTATGGGGGAACACCACTATCCTTGTAATGGTAAGTCACCATGGGGGTACACCACTAGCCTTGTAATGGTAAGTGTCCATGGGGGTACACCACTAGCCTTGTACTTGGTAAGTCACCATGGGGGTACACCACTAGCCTTGTAATGGTAAGTCACCATGGGGGTACACCACTAGCCTTGTAATGGTAAGTGACCATGGGGGTACACCACTAGCCTTGTAATGGTAAGTGTCCATGGGGGTACACCACTAGCCTTGTACTTGGTAAGTCGCTATGGGGGTACACCACTAGCCTTGTACTTGGTAAGTCACCATGGGGGTACACCACTAGCCTTGTACTTGGTAAGTCGCTATGGGGGTACACCACTAGCCTTGTACTTGGTAAGTCACCATGGGGGTACACCACTAGCCTTGTACTTGGTAAGTCGCTATGGGGGTACACCACTATCCTTGTACTTGGTAAGTCGCCATGGGGGTACACCACTATCCTTGTAATGATACGTCATCATGGGGGTACACCATTGGCTTTTGACTTCTTGTAAGTGGCCATGAGGGTACACCACTAACCTTGTAATGGTAAGTCGCCTCGCCACTTCCTCTGTCTAAGCTGCGCGCAAATGTCCTGTATTGGTAGTAGCATTTTGATTATTTTTCTCAGCTGTCGTTAAATATCTAGGGTAAATACATTTTCACGGATCTATTCCAGGTGGGCTGTTTTTCGCGAAGATCATGCGTATGCGCGAGTATTTGACCATGTTGGATCCCTTTACGCGGAAGTACGGCCCTCGTTTTGGTGGAGTTTGTTTCATCCCCGCCTTGATAGGGGAAGTGTTCTGGTCCGCGTCGATCCTCGCCGCGCTCGGGTCGACCGTCAGCGTAGTGGTCGGCCTAGACAGGTTCACGTCGGTCATCACGTCGGCTGCTATTGCAGTCGCCTACACATTGGTGGGCGGGCTGTATTCCGTGGCGTATACGGATATCTTGCAGCTCATTTGCATCTTCATCGGTCTGGTAAGACAGCTTTAGTTCTCATAGAATACTCTGAAAAAAATGCCAAATGTCGTTTCTTTTTATAGTGGCTGAGCATCCCATTCATCATGACTAACCCGGCCGTGGGTGATATCTCGGATCATAAGGAGTGGATAGGGGAGTGGGATCCTGCGAAAGCCGGACTCTGGCTCGACTACGGCATGCATCTGGTATAATTAGCAACGACATCGTCCTAGGGGACTCCGGGCGTAGACACGATAGCGAAGAGAAAATGGGTGCACCAAAAACGATAAAGGGAGAGCACAAAAAGAGAAAGTACAGGAATCTTCTCCTTCTCTTTACTTCCCCTCTTGCAATGTATCGTTTTTGCCTTATTGCACGACGTCCCCACCGCAAAACGCCCGGTGTCCTCAAAATGCTGCTAAGTCGACTTACTAAACCTTACCATTTACAGGATAGGACGATTTTCGTTTTTTTGCAAAAAAGGTATTAGGTTCGAATACCCTTGATTGATTGGCTTCGCGGCTCCCGAGCCTTCTACGATCCACCATTCAGCCCACTCTGAATGCTGGCTGTGGACATGTTTTAGAAATATTAATGATACATGATACACTGATACATCTATCACGGGTGGCATGGAGGAATTTCTAAAGACATTTTTCAGAGCCGCTTTCGCAAATTCTCTGCACAGATCTTCGGCGGGATTCCGTGGCAGGTGTACTTCCAGAGAGTCCTGGCATGCAGAACCCCCAAGGTCGCACAGGGGTTGTCTTTCACTGCTGCTATTGGCTGCGTGATATTCACAATACCATCGATCATTATCGGCGCCGCTGGCAAGGTGACAGGTCAGGAATATATCGTCTGCTTTCAATTTGTCTTGTTTGGAGGTAACCGGTATAGATGTAGGCTGTAAACGAACAACCTACTTTAGTGCGAAGGCGACTTCCAGCTTTAATACCTGATCAGAGAAAAATTATCTAGCCTCTAAGCACTTAGATTATTTAAAGCAAAATCACCCTTTCTTCTTCTCTAGACTGGAGCAAGACGTCCTTCTACACGGGTCCAGTAAATGCCACCAACGTGACAGTTGAGTTCGATCAGTCGCTGATCCTGCCCATGGCGCTTCAGTACCTCACCCCTACCGCCGTGTCGTTTATCGGACTGGGTGCGGTCTCGGCAGCTGTCATGTCATCGTCCGACTCCAGCGTCCTGTCCGCCAGCACTATGTTTTCCCACAACGTTTACAAGCTCGTCTTCAGGCCTCAGGTGAGTCATGTATAAATGAAACAAGTAGACTTCTCCTTTTTTCGTTTTTTAAGCTGCGCCTTCAGTGATCAAGTATGAGTCGACGGGCCTTGGATATTTTTTGGACGAATTTTTGTTTAAATCCAACACACAGTTAACTATGTGTTGTTACTGTGGATGACAGTTAACTATGTGTTGTTACTGTGGATGACAGTTAACTATGTGTTGTTACTGTGGATGACAGTTAACTATGTGTTGTTACTGTTAATGACAGTTAACTACGTTTTATTACTGTGGATGACAGTTAACTATGTGTTGTTACTGTGGATGACAGTTAACTATGTGTTGCTACTGTGAATGACAGTAAACTGTGTGTTGTTACTGTGGATGACAGTTAACTATGTGTTGTTACTGTTAATGACAGTTAACTACCTTTTATTACTGTGGATGACAGTTAACTATGTGTTGTTACTGTTAATGACAGTTAACTACCTTTTATTACTGTGGATGACAGTTAACTATGTGTTGTTACTGTGGATGACAGTTAACTATGTGTTGTTACTGCGGATGATGATACTGCTGACTGTTGATGGCATATCTTTGTTGTTCTGTTGTTAAAGGCGTCGTCGCGTGAGATGTACTGGGTGCTCCGTATCGCCATCATCGGTGTTGGTGCTATCGCCACCACCATGGCCCTCACCGTCAAGTCCATCTACGTGCTGTTCGTCTTGTGTAGCGACATCGTCTACGTCATTTTGTTCCCTCAGCTCCTGTGCGTCATCTACATGGATAAGATCGTCAACACGTATGGCGCCGTCTCAGGCTACATCGTTGGCTTATCCCTGCGTATCTTGGGCGGAGAGCCGAACGTCGGGATCCAGCCAACCATAATCTTCCCGTGGTACAACGAGACTGACGGGCAACTGTTCCCCTACCGCACACTTTCCATGGCGTCCGGACTCTTCGCCATCATCGTGGTATCTCAGCTTCTTCAGGTGAGCACATACCTATACAGCCCCCCTCCTCCCCCCCCCCCCCCCCCCCCAACGGCCGAAGGACCACTTTCGGTTCTCAATAGACGTGTTATTTGTGGACAAAATTATAAAGCATAAGCTAGTTCACTCTGGTATGTAGCCAAATCCGACAATAAACGTCCCGTGGAGATAGAGATAGTGCAAAGCCATACAAAAAAATCCCTTTTTGCTCTTTCGTGGATTGTTCAGATTTTTATCAGAGAACTCACTGCCCCACCCCCCACCCCCGGAAAAATTAGGTCCACTTTTTCGGATTTTGCATCCCCCAAGAAGACTCCTGGGTACGGGCCTGTCCATATCATTTGAAGGAGGCAGCATGTATACAGAATCATACTCTGCCCATCACTGGGCAGCTTATATCTTGAGGCATGTATGCATTATGGTGGTATATCGGCTTGTTCATGTGAGCACATGACTTTATAATTTGAAGGAGGCAGCATGGATACAGAATTAGACCATGTCCATCATTGTGCATCTTATATCTTGAGGCATGTATGTTTATTGATTAAAATTCTTGTATGTACAGATACTGTTCAATCGTGGTATCGTCCCAATGAAATACGATTTTTTCCACTGTTTCGACGGCAAAGGAAGGAAGGATGAGATCCGCAAAGCGCCTTCTCCAGACAAAATTCCCGACATGCTTAAGGGAAAGGAGATTGGAATAGATAACGTCCTTGGGATTTCGTACGAGAGTAAACTGGACACTGCATTATAGACAGCTGGGTGACTGTACTAAGCTGATTCGGATGCGAGGGCAAGGAAGTGAAACAACAGGCGCCTAGCTGTGTGAGGGTTATAGATATATTGATAACGTGTAAAACCTAACGATATAAAAGAAGGCCGCATTTTAATGGAAAAAAGAGAAGAGGTGTGCGTCCAGCTTTAGCTGCACAACAGGGAAGTTACTAAAAATAAAAAATGTTTTTTTTTTGTAAAAGCCAGGGATATGTAACTGGCAATCGCGTTGAAGACAGCAGATGAAAAATTACTAGACTTATGATATATAATCGTGTGTAAGCGCTTTCAGTGGCTTAATAGTTTTGACTGAGTACAAACATTTTTTTTTGTAGTTTGTACATGATTGTACAAGAATCAGTTACATTATACTCAAATTGACATTTATAACGTTTGGGATATCTTGCATAGTCTAAATTACACAAAAAAGTAAAAAAATTGAGTTTGTAAAACAGCTGGTCTCTTTTATTCCTGCATCCCCTGTCCTTTTTTTTCCCAAAAGGATAACAGCAGCATTATAATTATATCTTTATTGGTCTAGAATTTCCGGTATTAGTACATCTTTTCCAATTTCATACAAAATATAATGAATGATATGTGTATGCGTAAGACAGCTAAGCACAACTGCATAGAGAATGCATACAATAAATCTGGCTATCTATCAAAATAACAACCACCTCTTTGTGGCCTAATGAGTGGTGTGTCCAACACTAGCTACACACCAAGATATAGTACTTGGTTTTAAAATTTAACATATTGTATGAATATCTAGCAGATTGATTGAGCGTGATGATGATGAATATACTGTTGTAATATGACTTGGTGTGACAAGGATGGTACAATCGTGTGATGAAATGCTAGGGTTCACATGACTTTGTGTGATAAGGAAGGTACAATCGTGTGATGAAATGCTAGGGTTCACATGACTACTGTATGTGTGATAAGGTTGTACAATCGTGTGATGGAATGCTAGGGTTCACATGACTTTGTGTGATAAGGAAGGTACAATCGTGTGATGGAATGCTAGGGTTCACATAACTTTGTGTGATAAGGATGGTACAATCGTGTGATGGAATGCTAGGGTTCACATAACTTTGTGTGATAAGGATGGTACAATAGTGTGATGAAATGCTAGGGTTCACATGACTTTGTGTGATAAGGAAGGTACAATAGTGTGATGGAATGCTAGGGTTCACATGACTATGTGTAATAAGGATGGTACAATAGTGTGATGAAATGCTAGGGTTTACATGACTTTGTGTGATAAGGATGGTACAATAGTGTGATGGAATGCTAGGGTTCACATCATTGGTTTGCCTCTCGTGGAGCACCAGAATAGATGCCACCATTCTTGAACATGCGGTTGACCTCAGTCACAAAGGTACTTAGGAACACATGGGGATAGCTTATGTTGAGCTCTGTTATGGTCTCATTCGTCACCTGGTCACACCTTACAAGTCCTATCACAACAACAACAAAGTGCTGATAAGAATGATGTGACCTTATAATAATGTGTCTTTTCCCAGTTTCAAGATACAATGGTCAAGACATGTTGATAAAAAAAACACTGCTTAAGGGTGTTTGGACATTTCTCTGAGGGCCGTTGCTAGGAAAACTTCAAGACGTTATAAATGGAATGAATTTAGGCATGGCATCATTGTTTATGAATCTCTAAATTTTGATGACGTCATCAGCTGATGCCTAAAAAAATCGTGATCAGTCCACTCTTCTCAAAGATTATAGAGTTGGAAACGCAAACCGGAAGTAGAATTATCTATGCATAAATCCTGGTTACAAATGCGATATCAAAATCTTGACTATTCTCTTGCTTTTTAACAGTGAAATATGCATTGAAACAACTCTTTTCTTGCTTAAATCAGCACTCCAGGTCACTAAGTTGGTGCCCTAGGTGAAAAATCATCCCCACCAATTTTTATTTTACAGTATTTGCTGTTTGATTGCGTTATTCTTGCAAATTTCAGCATTCGTTTTTTAAGCTAGGAATGTTGCGCACACGTTAATTGTTTTCCCGCCATTCGATTTTTCCGCCTAAAAGTGTGAAGTTCCCGGATGATCATACATGCACCTAACATCCGAATTGCTAAGTAACAAGATTTGTCCCAACACCCTTAACATGTTTTTGGTGCCTGTTTTGAAGACCCCTATAACCAAAAAACAATCATTAGTCTTACACACCGAGGTGCTTGAGTGTTTTACATCCATGGACTAAGACTTTCACCCCCTCATCAGTTATCTCTTGGCACCAGCTGACATCTAGTCTCTCAAGGCCAAAGGCATTCACAGACAAGAGCACAAGGCCTGCAAGGGTAATATTGTTCAGATATATTTGTGATATTTTTTCATGTAATTTAATACATACTCACATTCACCTGATACATTTAGCTTTCTGGCAGCCCAAGGGAGGGGTTAAACCCCCTAAACCTTCCCCCTGGTTCGGCTTCTGTGTTTTTGTGCACTTTTTAATGTGAGAAGTGTAAAGAACACTTTTTAACAGTACTATTCCATTGACACACTATACTAGGAACAAGCTCCACTCTACCATCTACCCCTAAACGCACAAGCGAAAAAAAAAAAAAAAACTCTATGTATCTTTCCATACACATGCAATTTTGGTTGAGTTATTTCTCCTGTAAAGCCACACATGTATAATGTCCAAAAATGGGGAAAATGTCAGTTTTTAGTTTATGTGTTGTTTGTTACAAAACCCATAACTGCACAGTTCAGACCACCAGCAAATTACTATAACCCCACAGTCCATACCATCAGCAAATTACTATAACCGCACAGTCCATACCATCAGCAAATTACTATAACCGCACAGTCCATACCATCAGCAAATTACTATAACTGCACAGTCCATACCATCAGCAAATTACTATAATAACTGCACAGTCCATACCATCAGCAAATTACTATAACCGCACAGTCCATACCACCAGCAAATTACTATAACCGCACAGTCCATACCATCAGCAAATTACTATAACCGCACAGTCCATACCATCAGCAAATTACTATAACCGCACAGTCCATACCATCAGCAAATTACTATAACCGCACAGTCCATACCACCAGCAAATTACTATAACTGCACAGTCCATACCATCAGCAAATTACTATAACCGCACAGTCCATACCATTAGCAAATTACTATAACTGCACAGTCCATACCATCAGCAAATTACTATAATAACTGCACAGTCCATACCATCAGCAAATTACTATAACTGCACAGTCCATACCATCAGCAAATTACTATAACTGCACAGTCCATACCATCAGCAAATTACTATAACCGCACAGTCCATACCATCAGCAAATTACTATAACCGCACAGTCCATACCATCAGCAAATTACTATAACCGCACAGTCCATATCATCAGCAAATTACTATAACCACACAGTCCATACCATCAGCAAATTACTATAACTGCACAGTCCATACCATCAGCAAATCACTATAACTGCACAGTCCATACCATCAGCAAATTACTATAACTGCACAGTCCATACCATCAGCAAATTACTATAATAACTGCACAGTCCATACCATCAGCAAATTACTATAACTGCACAGTCCATACCATCAGCAAATTACTATAACTGCACAGTCCATACCATCAGCAAATTACTATAACCGCACAGTCCATACCATCAGCAAATTACTATAACCGCACAGTCCATACCATCAGCAAATTACTATAACCGCACAGTCCATATCATCAGCAAATTACTATAACCACACAGTCCATACCATCAGCAAATTACTATAACTGCACAGTCCATACCATCAGCAAATCACTATAACTGCACAGTCCATACCATCAGCAAATTACTATAACCGCACAGTCCATACCATTAGCAAATTACTATAACTGCACAGTCCATACCATCAGCAAATTACTATAACCGCACAGTCCATACCATCAGCAAATTACTATAACTGCACAGTCCATACCATCAGCAAATTACTATAACTGCACAGTCCATACCATCAGCAAATTACTATAACTGCACAGTCCATACCATCAGCAAATTACTATAACTGCACAGTCCATACCACCAGCAAATTACTATAACCGCACAGTCCATATCATCAGCAAATTACTATAACTGCACAGTCCATACCATCAGCAAATTACTATAACTGCACAGTCCATACCACCAGCAAATTACTATAACCGCACAGTCCATATCATCAGCAAATTACTATAACTGCACAGTCCATACCATCAGCAAATTACTATAACTGCACAGTCCATATCATCAGCAAATTACTATAACTGCACAGTCCATACCATCAGCAAATTACTATAACTGCACAGTTCAGACCACCAGCAAATTACTATAACTGCACAGTCCATACCACCAGCAAATTACTATAACCGCACAGTCCATACCATCAGCAAATTACTATAACTGCACAGTCCATACCATCAGCAAATTACTGCACATTACTGTATTATCGCCCACCTTCATCGCTTATCCTGCAGTGCACAAGATACAGGCTGGATAGCTTGGTGCAGTGTTGTACAATATGTCCTGCCGACTTGTCAGTCACATTAAAACAAAGACTAAGGTTCAATATAACCAGGTTAGGGCATCCGCATACGATCTCCTTGACAATGTCATCATTGAGTGTTGTGCAGTATCTAATATCTAAAATTGTCATGTGACGAGAATAAGATGCTATGCTTTTAGCCCCCTCTCCACTGATACCACAGGAGTTCAACTGCAGTCTTTTTAACCTGCGGCATCTAGAAACAAGTTCTTTGACACCATCATCAAGGATCTTGATGTTATGCTCAAGAGATAAGTGATCAATATTGGGACAGTATTTAGAAATGTGAAAAAGTGCAGCACTTGTTATAAAGGGACATTGGTTCAGCTTCATCTCTTGGATTTCAGGGCAGCCTTGACAGAGCTAAAAATAAAAAGACAATACATAACATTATACATGCAGAAGAGTAAGAGCTGAGTGGTACAGGATTGGTCTCCTAAGCAATTGGTCAATTTTTTTTTCTATTAAAGCTATACAATCAGCTATCACAAGCTAAATGCATTGATACAATAAAAAAGTTATTATTATTTTAATTATTAAACATAGATTTAAAGTTTTATGACACATAAATGACATCACATTAAAGTTTAAAACATTGCCATTTAGTAGACATGGGGATGCTTCCAAAGGGAAATGTTTAGATTTTGATGATTCAAATTTATAAATTTCCATACTTCTTTGTGAGATACTATTTGCACCCTAATGTACACAGCATTAATTTTAATAAACTGTTAAGGGTATATTTTTAACTGAATTTGGTAAATGATATATGATTTTTCTTTTTAAAAAGTTAATCGAGATTTCTTTTCGTCTTCCGATTTTGGGTAAAATTAATGACAAAGATGTACTTGACTAGGGCCTATTAACACAAGGCCTATTACAAAAGGCCTTTCAACACAAGGCACGCTATTGCTGCATAAGACCCCACCATTTCCATCCCCTTGTCAGTGATCGAACACATGCTGAGATGAACAATCCGCAGGTTGTGGCAGATCTGACCAACAGTTGACAGACACTTGTCAGTCATGCATGGTGACCGCACTGTTCTCAATACTTGTAAAGCAGAGCACTTCTGCAATGCTGTTTGCAAGCCATTGTCACTGAAGCTTGCACATTCGGAAACATCAAGTTCTAGGACCGAATCACTCAGGCTAGTGAGTCGGTCGAGAATGTCATCAGTAACAAGCCTTCGTCCACTTAGATTTAATGTCCTCCATAAGCTAGGATCGTTACAAATCTCATGCCATTTTCTGCAAACACAGGCAACTCTCCCCCTGTCCTTGATGTCGAAGAATGAAACAATACCCAGCATAACAACATGCGGAAGTAAGTTGAAATCAAATGTGTGACTGTTGATGTTGTTAGCTGCGCATGATGCTAAATTACATGGTATGACTTCGCAAATGCAGGCGGCATTGTCTAGAGAGCATAAGCGACCATTTATATCCGTTGGTGTACCACTTATTTCCGAGTCACTCTCGCAAGTCAACTCATCTTTTGTAACCCTAGTGTCCATTTCGTTGTTCAAACCGTCCATTTCTTTTTGTTCACAGCAGTCTAGTCCCACGTCTTCTATGGGACACGCTACATTGACTGCCCTTGGTAAAACAGCATTATGCTCAAAATGAAATCCGTTGCTTTCTCGTTCAAAATTTGAGATTTGGTAATGCTAAAACGCCGCTTTTGGTCTTATTGTGTCCTCTTGTGTACACTTCCTCATAGAAAAACGGTTATAAAATCGGTGATGATTTTAAAATCGAATAGTAATAGTTAATCTTCATGTTCGCATTAAGTGCCTTTTTTTTAAAACGCTCTCGAATTATGTGAAAAATCAATAGAACCGTTCATCGGCGGCCATTTTGAACGACTCTTTCCTGAGATCGAGGTACTCGTTACCAGGTTTTCGTCCGAACGGGTTCTCCAAGATGGCGGCTGTGTGGATGTCTCGTGTTGCAAAATTTTGTGGAAGGGTTACTTTTAACTCACAGGAGATACTTTACTCGAAGGTGAGTATCTAAATAAAAAGATAATAGCACATAGCGTTTTTGCAATATGAAAGGGACATTTTTAATGAAAATGATTTCGTTTGGCTATTCCTAGATCCACCATAACGCCCGTGGCAGAGGTTGTCTTCCTGTTTCGCTGAACTTGGCACAGGGAAGAGCGTTCACAGGTAGGGATGTGCAATATTGCAGTAAGAAAAGTGCTGATGATCCTAAATTTTAAAATTTTTAATCCCTTGGTTGCACATTTTATTCTTGTTTATTTCACCCTACATTAGGTAACCGCTGGCCATACCAGCAAGGGGGGACTTTATACTTTCAAACACGAACGCGCGCTATAAAAGGGATCGCTCCGCCCCCTTTTTGGCAAGCTCTCGCGCAAGTCGTCGCCATTCAAAGTTGGACTTCATTGAGTGAGGGCCTCTGAAACTGCCAGAAGAAAACATAGCAAAAAGTAAAGCCGTACCACAAACTACGAGAACTGTAAATTACAAGAGATTGTTAAAGAGCTATCATGCATATTTGGAAAGTGTTTGGAGTCAATTCTCTACAGAAACAAGAAACAAAAATTGTATTTGAGAAATTAAACACAGCGCGCACTCGTTTGAATTCAAAAACAGAGTATGCACGCTCATTTGAAATGGTGTCATTCAGGTGTGCACACCGACAAACAACAAATTTGCCAAATTCATCACTTCAAAAACTCTTTAACCCCCCATTATTTTTCGTTTTGTTCTAAGAAATTGCTAATAACTAGACTGTATTTACTAGACTGTGTTTTCGTCCAATTGTGAACTCTATTGCAGCTTTCTGGCTTCTCTCTATGTAGATCTGCACACAGTGATGTCAAATGATGAATGACAGCTTGCCTAAGGCAAGTCCCTTTTATAGTGCGTATTTGTGTTTAAACCACAGGGACAGATTTTTTTTACTCTATCACCCTCCCCTGCAAAAAAGGAAATCATTATTAATAAATTAATCAACCTGATTGGCTGTATGCCCACTTTGTGGAGTAAAATTCTGTTTGTGTGTTTGAATAGGGTAAGTTGTATTATTACACTAATAATAATATATCATTCCTTTGCCCCATTGTAGGAAATCTTCTTTCAAGGATACAACATCTACAGCCATCACTGAGGCAGCCAACAAGTCAAACTATACAAACAAGAAATATTGGTCTCTTGACAAGATTCAACGTTGTGGATAACAGTGCACTTGGTCAAAGAACCAAGAGAAATCGCAAACCGTATCTGATAGGCTTTTACAGGAAGAGAAAGACAGCAGAAGTTGGCGATGTGATCCGTGTAGCAGTGGGCGGCAAAACTAACAAAGCAATTGTTGTGGGGACACGCAAGCCAAAGCATCACTCAGTACCAAGATATGATAACAATAACATTGTTCTTGTGGATGATAACCTTGCCCCCCTCGGCACAAGAATCAAGGGTCCCATTCCTACTATCATTCGCAGGCGACAAGCAAAGTACTCCAAAGTGCTTGCCATAGCATCTAGATTTATTTAGGTTTTGAGCTTGCTTAGAATTAAACACGAACGCATGCTATGCATCCACTATAAGATAATACTGCATGCTGCATGGTTAAATTTTCAATTCATTTTGGGTTTGGATTTTCTAACTCCTATACTAGAGATGACTGAAGTGGAGGCTTAAACAAGATGCCGTATATAAGGGATGACAGCCTTTTTAGTATATTTCATCTTTACCATTCATTATCATCACAGGTAGCACAAGCTCTTTATTTGTCCCTATTGATATTACAATAAACATAAGGCAAAAATAGGGAGGGAATATATTGGAAAGTTCATAAAATACTGGTCTGTTCATGTTAAATAAATTTAAATCAGTTACCAATAAATAAAATAAAAAAGTAGCACATCAAATACGGATGATTAAATGTCATTCTCAAAAAATATGAATGAAATTGGACGAGATTTGAGACTACTAGACGTCAATTTTATAACCAGGAAATTTAAAAAATTGCTATAAAAATTACTAACAAGCCTTTTTAAGAGCTTGGGCTACCTGTGATTGGCATGGGTAATGTTTTTTTTTTGTGAAACAGAACATATTCACTTTTATTTGACATGTCCATGAATTCATGTGGAAATTTTTTGTTACTGCATAATTTTTGCTAAAACGTTTTGAATATTGCATTCAGTCACTATGAGTTCAACAGTCACAGTTGTTGGTTGGTTGCAGGCAAATTTTAGAAATTTGTATAAAAAGGTGCTAGAGTTTTAAAAAAAATGTAAAAAACAACACAAGGTAGTGTAATCATTGTCTTGTGGCTTATTGACTTATTATCTCAAGGTTTAGTTGACTTATTATCTCAAGGTTTAGTTGGTTACAGGCCTTTTACACCGGACCTCACGTATGAATCTAGTGAAAATGTGTACTTGTCATGGAATTTTTGTGTACTTTCTAAGAACAAGCATAAAAGTGGCCTATAAATCTGGAGCAAAAATGCAAATCACAAGCAGAGCGATTTATCAGCTCAATATTCCCCCATTTGCAACCCTCCCCAAGACAAAATAATCAGAGGACTCTTCTACTATAAGAAACATTGCAGGAAAGTTGGCAAAGCTTGATTTTCTTGTGGGTATTGGGGGGGGGGGGCTTGCATAGATTGTAACTTTGTAATTTTTAAAAGAAACTCAAGTAATGTCATACGAAATCTCATAAAATTTACATAAATTTATTTCACACTTAGACTATGAAAAGCCTTAACTTCACTCCACTTTCAGAATAGTTAACATTTGGTTACAGTTTTAACAAAGTATAAATCCACTGGCAGCATTCCTTGAATAATCTTCAAGTTTGAGGACAGCAAGACACAATTTACACAAAGCCATCTTGAAGCCTTAGGAATTCGCTGCTTTGGCCATCTGGAATCGGACGGCAACAAAAGGAAGTGCAAAGCAGGTTCCCAGGTAGGCGACCATCACAATTAACAACCTTGTCTTGTTCTGTGTTTGAAACGGCATGTTCTATACATATGAAAGGGGAAATATTAGTAGAATCAAAGGAGAATGAGAAAATGCAATAAAAAAGAAAATTATCTTGGAGAATTTTTCAGGGTGGGGGGGGGGGGTTAATGTGTGCTCTTCTCTTGAATTTTTCAAAGAAATGCTGGGGTTTTCATAGTATCATAAAAATACCAGTGTTTTATTTCTTTTACAAATTAATTATTCAATTCAAGACAACAAAAAAACAACCATAGTAATGTTATCCGAGCCAGAATTAATGCTGAGTCATTTTGTGACCTTACTAGCCATAATATATACATCCCCCAAATGTGTGAAATTTGCTGACTCATTTAATTACTTTATTATTGGAGACAACGATATTTTAGGTACAATGAAAATATTACAATATTTTAAATGGTAAACTAAAATTAACAAAGGCCACCCCCCCCCCCCCCTCTCACCCACACCTTCCATCTAAACACTGTCATCATTACATAATTCTAAGGAACATTAACGAACACGGTTAGAGTTAGGTATATCGAAAGTTAGCAAAATCAATTGCAATGAGAACACTATGGCAATTGACAAATGCAAACCCCGGACGCAATTTATGACAAATTTCGAAATCGTGCGAAACTGCATGCATGCTCTATAAATGACAATAAATAATTTTAAGAAAATACACTAAGCTCTAATGATTTTTAACGTAAAGACTTAAGCAGCAAGGTCACATTCATGATATACAAGTCAATGTATATTATAAAATCAAGTGAATTAGAAAGTGTCGACATCAAAATTGCCGGCCACCCCAAATCGGGTACAATATAGCCATATAAAACCGTATCCTACGTGGTAATATAGCAAAAATAAATACTCCATACCAGTCCTGGTCCTTCATCGAAGTGAACACCACGTAAAAGACGGTTGTTCGTTGCCCGCATACGCGTAGCAGAGCGACCAAAGAGAACCAAAGACCTTCCAACAGACGCCATTTTGAATCGTGTTCAACGAGAAGTGACCCACAACACACCGCGCGGAATGATCGCGGTAAAACCGGACTATGGGTGGAGGGGCTGGGGATGATGGAATAAATTTAGAAAACGTCATCTGAATTATCAGAACGAAATAAGGAAACAAGAGCAATGAGTTTAATCATCAAAAAAGTGACCATTGTTTGGTTTTAGGGGTTGAAATGTTATAGAAATTCTTATTATTAAAAAATTGGGGAGGGGCTGGTAAAATCGCTCTGACGGTCTGTGGGACTGGTGACTAGCATGCTCATCCGCTGTCCTGAGCCTGCTTTTCCAAGATGGCGGCTTGTCTGTAAAATAATTATTTACAAGATTTACTGTAGTTTCACACGGAAAATATACATAATGGTGAGTGAATGATCATTTCCGCGATCCTCTGTAAATCGTAAAACACTACACTTCCTTTTTTATTGATTCTCAATAATATTAATCATGGATGTTGGAAAATTATGCTGTTAACAACATGATCAATGATGACTTCTAAAAAGCTTATATTCTCGCCTGTTGTGTTTTGTTTTTCCAGTATTCGGTTAGATGCAAACAAGAAAAAGGTAAATTGTCACTTTTTTGTTTTTATCACTGCCATTAGCTATCTGCTGCAATAATAACATTTGTGAAACGATGCTTTGTCTTATAAAGGTTGCCATGTTGTTGTCACTATTCTGTTACATGACCTTGTAGCTCACGAAGACCACAAAGATACTACCTGTACTGTGCCCTGTGGTCTATATTCTTGTTGTGTTATCTTTGTTTTACCTTATAGCTCATGAAGACAGTATCTGGACCGTGGCCTGGGGGTCAAATGAGAGGGATTGTACCGAGAGCATCCTAACTGGATCAGTTGATGATATGGTCAAGTGTTGGCGATGGTAGGTTATTTATGAGTCCGATGGTGAAGCCCTGCTATTATCCCGAGTGGTATTTTTTAGTGTAATAGTAAGAGTTTAAGATGATAACTTTCAGCCATTTCATTTTATTTTACCGTCACCATTTTTATTACCTACATGACTCATAATGGATGTCAGTAAGGCTAACAGTTCATGGTATGAAACTATTTTCTTCTATTGTTGCTTTGTTATCTATTTCTATATTTTATCAAGCTATGTGATGGTATTTTTTTAAAGATTTGTAGCTCTGAAAGTAATATGCCTATTTTCTTTACTCCTTATCCTATTAGAACTTATATTATTTGTATTTATTGATAGGAATGACAATAAATTAGAGCCCAAGTTCAACTTTGAAGGCCATCAGCTTGGTGTTGTGTCTGTTGATGTCAACAGCACTGGAACATGTATCCTTCTTAACAGACACAGTTTTCCATGCATCTACTCTCTAATAACACAGATAGCATTACAGTTGATCCTTGATAGAACAGTAATGACATTGAAGTGTGGTTGAGTACTACATGTCTGTGTCTGGTGATGTAAGAAATGCATAACATTTTAATTTTATTTTGGTTTTCCATCCTTAACCCTTTTGATAGTGGCAGCCTCCAGTTCACTGGACAGCCATGTTCGGATATGGGACCTGGTGTCAGGCAAACAGCTGAAGACAATCGATTGTGATCCAGGTATTTGAATTATTACAGGTAGAGGATAAGGAAATTGCCAGATACAGAATATTGCAAGCAGTTGGGTTAAAGCTTGATTTTTCATATCTTATACAAAAATCTATAAAATTATATGCTCTCCAGTTTTTTCCATATCCTTATTGTTTGTTCAATTTTTCCTATATTTATATCTTCACTATATTTTGTTGAATACTAACTGAATAGATCTAATAAGTCTTATTTGTTTGCTTTTCAGTGGATACCTGGACTGTGACATTTTCTCCTGATTCTAAAATCCTAGCAACTGGAAGCCACTCGGGCAAAGTGAACTTGATCAACCTTGAGCTTGGGAAGAAAGAGAGTTCCCTTGACACAAGGGGGAAATTCACAATGAGCCTTGCATATGTAAGCTACTTGTTTAACATCATGGAAGGGGAGTACTGTTTTTGTAAAAAGTTGTGACATACAGTACTAAAGGTAGTAATTAAATGGAATTTAGAGTATTTTAGAAGCCAATTGATAAAAATAATAGAAAACAATATTTTGACCACTGATGACATTAGTTTTATTCGGAAAAGGGAAAAAGCTTCACTTTTTCAAACAAAAAATTATATTATTTATTGTTTGTTGTTTTGTTGTTCGTTGCAGTTACTTGTGAAATACTATATACTCTTTAGTATTTATTGAATACCAAACATTTTTTTTCAGAGTCCAGATGGTCATTATATAGCTTGTGGTGCCATAGATGGGATTATCAATATTTTCGACCTGACAACTAACAAACTGCTCCACACTTTAGAAGGTAACCTCTACTACAGGGTGTTCCAAAAGTTTGTGGACACTTTTTAAATTGATATAACTGCAGTTTTTAATGGTCCGATTTCAAGGAAATTTGCAGGAAAACAAGGTGCATCAACGTAGCAAGCTACCATATTTATTTCAATAGTTTGCGTGTCCTCCTTTTGCTTTAATAACTTCTTAAGATGCTGTGGTAAGGAGTGAGAAATTTCTACCAAAGTATAAGATGACATGCCCAAATTTTGCTCTTTGAGCCCCACAAACAACATTGTTTTTTTTTTTTTTAGTTTGGGAGATGAAACGAGTACTAAGGGCACTCGTCAGTAAAGAGAAAGTCGTCCCATTCAGTAACTGACAGAACTTGTACTTGCTTGCGAGCTTCAAACAGGATTTTCACAGCCAGTTGCTCAATAATGGCTTTTTATGCCGCTGAAAAGGTTTCCACCCCTTCCTGGTCATGTATCTCCAGACGGTTGGCGAAGACCCTAAGAGAGCTTTTCTCTTGAGATTTTTGCTTATTTTTCTGGATAAATATCCCCTCTTGTGCATAATATTTCAAAGTCGTGATTTGCAGATTGGTTGAGCACTTTCGCCCCTCGAATTCGAGGTGACGGTAAACTTTCCTCGAACTTGCTTCTTCCTAGAATTTTAGCTATTTTTCCAACCATTAGTCCATTGGCATACAAAATTGCTGCTTGTGCTCTCATTTGAAAATTGTTCAGGTGTTTGTCTGTCATCTTTAAATCCATTTTCCTAGCAAATTTTTTCGTCTAGCAAATTTTAAGCTAACATACCAACTGACAGTCTACCCAAAAATTGTGTGAAAATGTAATGACGCGCAACACTTTTTTTCACCTTTTGGCAGGAATTTGAATTTGCTGTGTTTTTTTTAACCCACGATGCCAAAACTTTATTGCCTTGCATGTTAAATTTATTATCCATCTGATTGGAAAAAGATGATTTTGTTTGTAATCTCAGCGAATAAGACCATCTTGAAAGTGTCCACGAACTTTTGAAAGCACCCTGTAGACACCATTTAGAATAGCTAAAACAATAAAAATAATAAAATAATAGCTTTTAGAATAGTTCAGAATAGCTAGATATCGCTAAGATAACCTGATATTTCCTTACAGGACATGGATAGAGGATAAACCATGTCTATTTGCTGACTGATATTTCCATTTCATTGTTGTTTTTATCCCTAAATGTCATTCTTCATGCATGTCTTTTTGCTTATTGTTGTTTCTCCCTACAGGCCATGCTATGCCTATTCGCTCCCTCACATTCTCTCCTGACTCCCAGCTGTTAATCACAGCATCTGATGATGGACACATCAAGATGTATGATGTGTATCCTTCTAAGCAGCTCTTATTTATTGTTTGTAACAAGCTCTTGACCCAAACACTTCTAGTGTTAATGTTACCTTGACCAATGTCTTAGTCAACATGCTAATCTAGCTGGAACACTGTCAGGTCATAGCTCCTGGGTTCTCAGTGTAGCATTCTGTCCTGATAACACACATTTTGTCTCAAGGTGAGTCTCTCCAAACAATTAAATCGATTATTGGGGATGTGCTCAAAAGAGAAGTATTTGCTCTTTGCAAGAATGCTGATTTAGATACCTCTTTTTGTACTGAATCTTGGCTACTGTATGTCTGTAAGTGTGCTTACGTAATTACACCTTTTCATTTTCACAAATTACCACTCCTCTTACATTGCTTGGTAACTACGGAATACCTCTACAACACTATGCAGACACTACAACAGAATAACTCTACAACACTAGACTCTACAAAATAACTCTACAACACTAGACACTACAGAATAACTCTACAACACTAGACACTACAGAATAACTCTACAACACTAGACACTACAGAATAACTCTACAACACTAGACACTACAGAATAACTCTACTACACTAGACACTACAGAATAACTCTACAACACTAGACTCTACAAAATAACTCTACAACACTAGACACTACAGAATAACTCTACAACACTAGACACTACAGAATAACTCTACAACACTAGACACTACAGAATAACTCTACAACACTAGACACTACAGAATAACTCTACAACACTAGACACTACAGAATAACTCTACTACACTAGACACTACAGAATAACTCTACAACACTAGACACTAACAAATAACTCTACAACACTAGACACTACAAAATAACTCTACAACATTAGACACTACAGAATAACTCTACAACACTAGACACTACAGAATAACTCTACAACACTAGACACTACAGAATAACTCTACAACACTAGACACTACAGAATAACTCTACAACACTAGACACTACAGAATAACTCTACAACACTAGACACTACAGAATAACTCTACAACACTAGACACTACAGAATAACTCTACAACACTAGACACTACAGAATAACTCTACAACACTAGACACTACAAAATAACTCTACAACATTAGACACTACAGAATAACTCTACAACACTAGACACTACAGAGTAACTCTACAACACTAGACACTACAGAATAACTCTACAACACTAGACACTACAGAATAACTCTACAACACTAGACACTACAAAATAACTCTACAACACTAGACACTACAGAATAACTCTACAACACTAGACACTACAGAATAACTCTACAACACTAGACACTACAGAATAACTCTACAACACTAGACACTACAGAATAACTCTACAACACTAGACACTACAGAATAACTCTACTACACTAGACACTACAGAATAACTCTACAACACTAGACACTAACAAATAACTCTACAACACTGGACACTACAAAATAACTCTACAACATTAGACACTACAGAATAACTCTACAACACTAGACACTACAGAGTAACTCTACAACACTAGACACTACAGAATAACTCTACAACACTAGACACTACAGAATAACTCTACAACACTAGACACTACAGAATAACTCTACAACATTAGACACTACAGAATAACTCTACAACACTAGACACTACAGAATAACTCTACAACACTAGACACTACAGAATAACTCTACAACACTAGACACCAACAAATAACTCTACAACAATAGACACTACAGAATAACTCTACAACACTAGACACTACAGAATAACTCTAACACACTAGACACTACAGAATAACTCTACAACACTAGACACTACAGAATAACTCTACAACACTAGACACTACAGAATAACTCTACAACATTAGACACTACAGAATAACTCTACAACACTAGACACTACAGAATAACTCTACAACACTAGACACTACAGAATAACTCTACAACACTAGACACTAACAAATAACTCTACAACAATAGACACTACAGAATAACTCTACAACACTAGATACTACAGAATAACTCTACAACATTAGACACTACAGAATAACTCTACAACACTAGACACTACAGAATAACTCTACAACACTAGACACTACAGAATAACTCTACAACACTAGACACTACAGAATAACTCTACAACACTAGACACTACAGAATAACTCTACAACACTAGACACTACAGAATAACTCTACAACACTAGACACTACAGAATAACTCTACTACACTAGACACTACAGAATAACTCTACAACACTAGACACTAACAAATAACTCTACAACACTAGACACTACAAAATAACTCTACAACATTAGACACTACAGAATAACTCTACAACACTAGACACTACAGAGTAACTCTACAACACTAGACACTACAGAATAACTCTACAACACTAGACACTACAGAATAACTCTACAACACTAGACACTACAGAATAACTCTACAACATTAGACACTACAGAATAACTCTACAACACTAGACACTACAGAATAACTCTACAACACTAGACACTACAGAATAACTCTACAACACTAGACACTACAGAATAACTCTACAGCACTAGATACTACAGAATAACTCTACAACATTAGACACTACAGAATAACTCTACAACACTAGACACTACAGAATAACTCTACAACACTAGACACTACAGAATAACTCTACAACACTAGACACTACAGAATAACTCTACAACACTAGACACTACAGAATAACTCTACAACACTAGACACTACAAAATAACTCTACAACACTAGACACTACAGAATAACTTTACAACACTAGACACTACAGAATAACTCTACAACATTAGACACTACAGAATAACTCTACAACACTAGACACTACAGAATAACTCTACAACACTAGACACTACAGAATAACTCTACAACACTAGACACTACAAAATAACTCTACAACACTAGACACTACAGAATAACTCTACAACACTAGACACTACAGAATAACTCTACAACACTAGACACTACAGAATAACTCTATAACACTAGACACTACAGAATAACTCTACAACACTAGGCACTACAAAATAACTCTACAACACTAGACACTACAGAATAACTCTACAACACTAGACACTACAGAATAACTCTACAACACTAGACACTACAGAATAACTCTACAACCCTAGACACTACAGATTAACTCTACAACACTAGACACTACAGAATAACTCTACAACACTAGACACTACAGAATAACTCTACAACACTAGACACTACAGAATAACTCTACAACACTAGACACTACAGATTAACTCTACAACACTAGACACTACAAAATAACTCTACAACACTAGACACTACAGAATAACTTTACAACACTAGACACTACAGAATAACTCTACAACATTAGACACTACAGAATAACTCTACAACACTAGACACTACAGAATAACTCTACAACACTAGACACTACAGAATAACTCTACAACACTAGACACTACAGAATAACTCTACAACACTAGACACTACAGAATAACTCTACAACACTAGACACTACAGAATAACTCTACAACACTAGACACTACAGAATAACTCTACAACACTAGACACTACAGAATAACTCTATAACACTAGACACTACAGAATAACTCTACAACACTAGGCACTACAAAATAACTCTACAACACTAGACACTACAGAATAACTCTACAACACTAGACACTACAGAATAACTCTACAACACTAGACACTACAGAATAACTCTACAACCCTAGACACTACAGATTAACTCTACAACACTAGACACTACAGAATAACTCTACAACACTAGACACTACAGAATAACTCTACAACACTAGACACTACAGAATAACTCTACAACACTAGACACTACAGATTAACTCTACAACACTAGACACTACAGAATAACTCTACAACACTTTGGAATGTTTTACAACACTATTTCTCCTGTTACTCCACTTTTTTGCATCCTTCTAACCATAAACCTGCACATCAGTATGTACATTTTGTTTTCCACTGAGCCAAGAATTACTGGCTTTTGTCTTATAGTTCAAGTGACAAGACAGTTAAGGTCTGGGATGCAGGGACTAGACGATGTACTCACACATTCTACGAACACACTGATCAGGTATGGATAAGATATTCACTATATAAACTGGAGAATACCTATAATATCTCGAAATTATGGATTATCACAAGGGCAGTGACCTTCTTATCAACTGTACGTTAAGGGTCATAAAGTCTGGTCTTTCTGGTACCTCCCCTGCCATGTTTAAACCCTAGTACTGCAGGGAGGCTGCTATTGAGGCATTTTGTATGGATAAAATATAGAATATTTAAATCTTTTTCCTTTTCTTTTCAGGTTTGGGGAGTAAAATACAATGCAACGGGGTCCAGAATAGTGTCAGTTTCTGATGATAGATCCATTATTGTGTATGACTGTCCTATATAACACTTAGCCCTTCCTATTACCCTTGTTAAGCATCCCAAACTTTATATTGTGTATGACGTTTATATACCACTTATGTAGAGAACTTGTAATATAGTTATGATGGAAAATTATGCTTTTCTTATTCAACGCTGGGGAATGGCAGGGGATATTTGGACATTCCCCCGACTTCATTAGCAAAATTCTTTCCCTCTTCTCCCATACACATGTCTCTGTGACATTTCCATCCACCTCTTTGTAATAGAAACTTGGTGGTGAAGCTTCAAGAAAAAGTAAGGTGTAGTTAGCTTTTACTCCCTATGTTCTATCCATGACCATGGATGCGTGAACAAGTGTTTTCTTCTTTATAATATACTATATTTCAAATGCTGTCATTGATTTTGTAAAGATCATCTTTATACATAAAGGAGTCCCTCTTTTGTTTAAGTCTAGTTGTGGAATTATTGGCAGGACAACTATTAAAGGGAAGATCACCCCCCCCCCCCCCCCCCCCAACCACCACAACCACCACCACAATCCTGCCGCCTCTGGATATGCCCCCCAGCCCAACCCCTCCACCACTACCACCGTCCCTCTTAAAGAGAGTGTGACCCCGCACGCTAAGGTAAATCCACCAGAATCGCCCGCGTATTTGCATTTAAGACGATTTTATTGTAGTAGAATAGATGTGAGCGGGTTTGCAGGATGATTCTATTCATTGGTTGGATCCCCAATCCTAGTAGCATAGATGGACGCACAGCTGTTTCGCCTCGTGGCACGAAATGGGATCCAGTCCGTACATCAAACACTCTTGCTCTACATCACGGCACTTGTACTTGCAGTACACCGAGGAGGGCCTGGCGCCGACTACGTCCCCAGGACACGTGACCAGAGCAATGGCGACAACCAACAGGCAAACAGCTACGACCTTCATCTGGAATGGAATCATAGAGTGACAAAAATAGAAAATTTTACAGCATCCATCCACTACGCGCCCCCTTTCTACTTTCTCTTGTGTGTATTCTAGGAGCTTCATTAGTCGTCAAATTATTCGCTCGGTTTACCAGCATGATTTGACAACAACGGTGAATTTGGTATACTTCCAGACACGCTGAAACGCCGTAAAACATGGGAGGGGTGAAGTCGGGGTGTCCCCTTCCCTCGTCCCCTATAGCTACGGCCTGACTTGGTGGATATGGAAAGGGGAGTACCTAGGGCGGGCCTGACTTGGTGGATATGGAAAGGGGAGTACCTAGGGCGGGCCTGACTTGGTGGATATGGAAAGGGGAGTACCTAGGGCGGGCCTGACTTGGTGGATATGGAAAGGGGAGTACCCAGGGCGGGCCTGACTTGATGGATATGGAAAGGGGAGTACCTAGGGCCTGACTTGATGGATATGGAAAGGGGAGTACCTAGGGCGGGCCTGACTTGATGGATATGAAAAGGGGAGTACCTAGGGCGGGCCTGACTTGATGGATATGGAAAGGGGAGTACCTAGGGCCTGACTCGATGGATATGGAAAGGGGAGTACCAAGGGCGGGCCTGACTTGATGGATATGGAAAGGGGAGTACCTAGGGCGGGCCTGACTTGATGGATATGGAAAGGGGAGTACCTAGGGCCTTAGAGCTTTCCAACTTCTCTGTTTTTAAATTCAAAAGTGGAAACTCTAGTCTATTTTTAACGAAATGGAAACTCGAACGACGAAATGGAAAATCAAAGTTAACGCCCTTTTTCCATCAAAAATGGGGGTACAAAAAGACTAAGCGAGGATCCATCCTTATGGGATCTTCACTTAAAGACCCCCTCTCACTTCTGCCGGGATTTCCACCTCCGTCGTGATTGTCTGACTTTCCTCTATAATCTAGCAGCCATTTCCAAAGATCCCAAGTCAGGGCCGTAGCAGGGAGTGGGGCACGTAACATTCCAATATTTTCATAAATTTACTCATTTATTCATTTACTCACACGGCTCGGTGTGAGTAAACGCTAGCAAAAAGAAATCTCGGAAATGCGTTTGCATAGCCATCTGCTCGCCCGACCCAGCCTCCATTTTCTTGGTCGTCCAGGCGTCATAGAAATCCCAGTATCCCAAAATTACCCCCGAATTGCAAACTATTAGCCTGCGAGCCGCTACGCAGGCTACAAACTATAGGAGTTGTATACAGGCTATTGCGGTGTCCTATCTGATAAAGGTGAGTTTTCTAAATATTGTTCACTATATCAAGATAAAATAGTTGAATCTAAGAGCTGGAGTTGTGATGGAAATTGGAAAGTATCATTCAATAAACTTTTGACTTACCAAAAGATAACAATTTCTTTCGTATATGTTATTTTATAATTTGAATAACCACGCTGATCAAATTTGATGCTGCAGTGTTGCTTTGCCAAAAAATCCTTTGCTATCCTAATGTACCTTAATGTACCTTAAGGAACATGTGATATCTTAGGGGGGAGTTAACTTTATTCTTCCTGCTCGATACTTTTTTCTCATGGGGGCATGTTAGCATGCTCTATTTTCTATTTCAATCTATTTTGTATATATAAACTTTTTTATAAGAACGTTTAGCCTGAGATTTCACCTAATTTCAAGAACATGCTAAGAACATGCCGAGGCTCATATATCAGAAAAATATTGCTTTTCTTTTGGGCCTGCTGCGTTCTAAAATGCAGAATCAAATTGTGCTCATAATAACAACCTTATTTTTGATATGATCATTTGTAAAATTTTCTTCCTAATATTTCATTGGGTATTTTATTTTTATATAAGTTCACTAAAATTTAAGAACTTTGCGTAGAACATCTTCAGCCTTAAAATGCTCCAAAAATAAGAACGGCCCTGCCTCAACTGAAAATTTGACGTTCTTATAAAAATGGTGTATTTTCTTACCTGGAATATGTTGCCAAGAACTGCTTTTTTTGGATTTAATTTTCACATTAAGAGATTTTAGTTTTTGTGTGGAGACTTCGTTACAGACCGTTAAATAGTCGATCCCTTAACCTAACTCTAACCCTAAGTTCTCTAGCTTACCTTAAATGCTTTGTCTTGCCTATGCACAAAGTGGTTACTGTTTACTCAGTTAGCGACGACGCCTAGGTTTTTTAAACAAGTTGAAAGCAGAATATGCATTTACGTATCAAGACTTAATCTTTAATGATAGCGAAAAAAGGCAGGACATTCATTTATGAATGAACATTTTGTTAATTTGCCTCAGTCTTAGATTCTCATCTCGCCCAGGTGGGGTGATGATCTGATGAAACACGTGTCATCAATCGTGATAGCATTTGATGCACTTTTATTCTATCATACCCGCAATGTCTGGGGTTGAATCCTAATTATATATTCTTTTAGGAAATTTGATAATTTTGACATATTACAATTTGTGTAGCCTAATATGCTATTCTTTTAGGAAATTTGATAATTTTGACATATTACAATTTGTGTAGCCTAATATGCTATTCTTTTAGGAAATTTGATAATTTTGACATATTACAATTTGTGTAGCCTAATATGCTATTCTTTTAGGAAATTTGATAATTTTGACATATTACAATTTGTGTAGCCTAATATGCTATTCTTTTAGGAAATTTGAAAATTTTGACATATTACAATTTGTGTAGCCTGCTGACCGCTAACTAGCTGCTAACTCTCCGGGGCTTCGGTATTTCTTTTCCCTTTCCCCTTCCACAGGAATTCCGAAACTCCGGAGAGCCGGCTAGCAGGCTTCAATTTGTGAAACAAACTAAGAAAAGACGCCTCTGCTAGCGAGGCACCTTGGAGTGAGAAAAAAACGGTTTTGCGGAAATAAATATTCTTTTTTTATTTATTCATTTTTCTCCAGCTGCAGGCAAACCTTGTGAATTTGCCTCATTACGCTCAACCCGTAACTAATAAGACCTCTTAGGGGCGAAGGGGAGTTTATTCTCGTGAAATTAATAATTTGCTGCTGAGTAAAACTAATACCCCCAGGCATCTTGTTGGCCGCCAAGTCTACCCTACCATGCGTGCTTTGCAAACTCTCTCTATTTGGATTTTATTTATTGCTTTTATTTCTTTCTTTCTTTCTTTTTTTTTTTTTTGCACCTTGGGTGAAGGGAACACCTATCGCTTACAGGATGTTACGGGAGATTTCAATCTCAGGATAATATGAAGCAACTGCGTTTGTTTTGAATTTTTTAATAGGCGATTGTGGCATATCAAGACAATGAAAATGTGAAAAACTGTGTGCTAGATAGTTTATTCAAAATTTTATTATAGGGAGCAGAATTAACCAACGTATATGAGTGCTAGATGTTGTTTTATATTCAAATGCAGCTCCGAGAGTGAGTGGTCGAAGCAAATGATAATTAAGAACGTAGAGAGAAATGACAATCTGCTAGTCGCGTGCCACATAGGGACATTTCCCAGCATGCAATGCCGGTTGTCAATGACTCACCGGAACTCGAAGTAATTCGTGTTCTTATTGGTCAGGTTATGCTACGTCACTTGTCAGCTGTACTGCAGATGATGTATCTGATCCCTACAACAAACGCGATGCGTAAACACTTTATCGGCGCTTTTAATGCACCTTTGCTCACTTAGGCCCCCGATGACCATCTAAAGCTACCACGTTTAAAAATGTTGTTTCAAAAAGTGCGTTTAGTAGCGATAGGAAGCAAAGGTAGACACGCTCATGTAATACACTAGCGCATAATCCCCGGTCTATCATCCGCCTTAGCGCGCTTTATGATTGGTTAACTACTCGCTAGTCGTGACTGGGGTGATAAATAATATTGGTGGTTTAATCTTAGAATCAATCGAGTACTTAAAACAAGCTTAAGGTGTGTCGGTCTGCAAGCAGCAAGTCGCTTTAAGGGCTTCACAAGTAGGAAACTAACGTAAGTTCAAATTGTAATACATCTCCTTACGCGCCCAGGTTTACACTGACGCCAAACTTTTACCCTAACACTTTATTTTAACGTCAATAACGTCATGGACTTATTGCTTTTCTATGTTTCAATTTTCTAATGAAGGGTTTATATAAAAAAAGCGGGTGGTCAATAACAAAGTTGCACTGCTGCGTTCATTTTTAGAAAAGGAAATAATTCTTCTATCAAGCTGTGCTGCTTGTTTTCTTTTAAAAAAAAAACGATCCATCGATCCATTTTTTCGACTTTTTAAATCTATTTATCCGATCTATTTTTAATTTTTTTATTAATTCGCATAAAAAAACGATTTTGCTGATAATATTTTTTTATTTGTCCAATTTAAGCCTTTTACGGCTTTCTTTTTACTCATTAATATTTCATACTGACGGATCATATAATAAATGGCCAATTCCAAAGGGAAAAGAAAACAGGAAAATTACGTTTCGTAAACATCTTGTCACTCTATTTTAGATAAAAAGACAATTCGTGTTTTCTAATGGCTAAAACTTGGAAAGCATGTATGAACTTTATGTGAACAACGGCCGCAATACTGGAAAAGACTGAGCTTTTTTGTATTTAAATTTACAGGTTCCTCCCTTATGTAATATATAATTTGCCCATTTCGGTTTTTACTTGCATCCTGCTTTTTTAATACCTATTTCTCAATCTAAATGAAATACTTCCCGCAGACATACGCATGCTTTCTATCATTTATCATCTTCCTATCACCTTTTTCATCTCTTTGGGTAACTAGTGCGGAGGTAGACTACACCCCTCTAAGCACCCGTTACGATTCATGCCATTGCCGGCGTCTTTCAAATTCTCCAAGAGGCTCGATTTGATATCCTCTATTGATATATCGTTATTTAATGCCACAAACTTAGACCATAACGAGAGATATCCCGTCGGTAAAACATACGCACGAAACAATTCTGTGTCTCGGCAAAGGCTATTAACGCTAAGGCTATTAACGCTTCCAAAGACAGTTTAATGATGTATCAACAAATTTTTACAGTTCTGCTAGCTATATAATTAATTTAAGTTAATTCGAGCGTGGGTGTTAATGAGAATATAGAACCGCGTTCATGGTTCAGCTCCAAACCCTGATAGCTTTGCCTTTGTGCCAGCGTTTTATTGTACTCGACCGAGCAGCGTATAAAAACCCGGTAAGAAATCCCAAACTTTGAGACAATAACTAAAAAACAAATGAAGGTTGAACCAGCGATTAATTCTATTTAACCTTTATTATATAGTGAAACAAGTCCTACGTTTGTAATTCATAATAATATTATGTGTAAAAAGCTATTGCGTGCCTATGTACAGGTTTTTCGCTCTTGATATGCTTTTATTCTTTCTCTTTTTTTTCAAAAAGGGGGGTAGGTTATGAACACTATTCATTTTTACCAGACAGCCCAAATAATTATTATTTCTTAATGTTAAAAAATGGCATGAGGGCTCTTAAAGGAACTGAGTACACCAGCCACTTGGTAGACTTAGAACTGATGATACCACTTGATCACTGATTGTTGAGCGGGCAAGATTGGTTTTTTTTTTATTGATTGCGAGATAACCAAGGGGAAAGGTAGCTTTTGGTTGAGTACAGGAAGGGGGCTTTTCTTTTGATTGCCAGTCTATCAAGGGCAACCCTTTGAAGAAAAGATCCAACTAATAATACAAGCCTTTTTTCGGTTTGATTTCAGAGACAATGAAGCTGACGATAGTAGCCGTTCTTCTCGGCCTCGCCTTGGTGTTGTCATTCCCGGATGCTGGTGTAGAAGGAAGGGGACTAGGAAACATGATGTTCTGCCAATCAAAATGCCAGGAAGCGGCGCTTGGTGCATGCCGGTTCTGCGAGGAGAGCAAATCGCAGCTATGGTGCCTTAGAGAGTGTAGAAACACGTTCTTCGTAGATTGCTTCAAGAGCGAGTGCTTGGACAACAGTGCATGAGAGCGTATGATTTTCGCTGTATATTGACATTTGTTCTTTGAAAGGACTTTAGAAGAGCTTTGTGTTAGTTGTAACCAGTTGCGAAACCATAAAGAATTGCATAAAACTGTAAAGAAGATAAACCCAGTATTTATTTAAGCATAACAGTCCCTGTTATGGTACCCTGGTTCCAGAGCCTCGTGCGTCTCTCTATTTAGGGGCCAGCTGGCCACTGAACAGAGAGACGCTCGAGGCTCTGGGACCAGGGTACTGTTATGGGGAGGGGAATGAAATACCACAATATTTTGTTAACAAGTTATAATTGCCGTCGCTGGTCCAAGGTTGTTCACTATAGCTGAATGACACTCAATTTTACTCATAATTTTGTCTATGACTGACACGTCCCCAACCCTTCTCTCCATCCCAAAACGTATATATTCAAGGGCACAAAACGGATCTGTTCCGCAAAATATATGTTCCGCAGCCCATTTTTTTTGCTGGCTTGGAAGATGTTAGACTCCTCGGTTGCTGGGAAAAAAATCGTCCCGATTACGGACGGTTTTTGCATTTAGCACCATAACTTTTTAGCAATAAAAAGGACACTTTTGAGATTTTGCCAGTAACAAGATTGGACCTTAACCTAAAAAAATACTTATAATATATATAAATATAAGTTTAGAGCGCTGTGCTCGAAAAGTATGTGTCAGTGATTTGCCCTAATCCCGGTCAACTGGCCCCAATTCCGGACACAAACTGCGCGAACTATTTGCGTAACTTTTCCCATATATTTCCAATGCTTATAAAATTTTAAAAAATTATCTTGTTTAGCAAAGCCAATTTTTATTATGTGGATCATTCATTCATTCATTCATTTTTTTATTTTGCACTATTTTGAATAAGATAAAGAATATTTGGATACAGGTAGAAAAAAGGGGAAGTTAACTATTTACGGTACTTAAGAAGAAAAAAAAATTTAAGGTGCGCAGTGACCATAGAAGCATAAGCTTTCGAGATGGTCACTGCCACAGTCAGATTTCGAGGGTCTTACAGGATATTATTATAATATTATTATAATATTATTATTATTATTATTATTTTTTTTTTTTTTTACAATATATAATATATACATAAACAAAATATAATATTTTAGAGTGAGGAAAAGTAAATCTGGCCAGGGTGGATCAATATTAATTCTGATTATTTAATAAATGCAATTTCAGTTGTTCTATGAAGGAATTGTAAGGTAAGGACTTAATGCAATTTGGTATTTTTTCCCAAAATCTAGAAGACATGGCTGTAAATTTAGTTAATCCATAATTGGTTTTGGAAGCTGGCCTAAAGAGATTGCCTTTGGAAGCATATCTGGTATTATGTGAGTGAACTTGAGTGGCAGGCAGGATTAGATTACATAATGGCTTAGGCATAGTATCAGGAAAGTGTTGGAGCTTATAAACAAGAGATGATATCCTTAGATTATGTATGTTATCAAGATTCAGGATCCTAAGCAGTTGGTAATAATTCGATGGACTTTCCCTTTGGGGAGCAAAGAAAATAGAGCGAATGCATTTATTCTGCTTCGTTTTGATAGGGCGAAGCCGTGTTTGGCTTGCCGAGCCCCAGCTCATTATACCATAAGAAATATATGGGTAAATTAAATTATAGTATAGTTGTGTTAAAGTAGTCAGGGGAAGAAAATAACGTAACTTGGAAATGATTCCAAGATTTTTTGCGAGGCATTTATTAACATGATTTAGTTGTGAATTCCATTTGAGATGTTCATCAATAAAGACACCTAAGTATTTTATGTTGTTAGTATTCTTTATACCATATGCTGTTAAGTCAATAGAAACACTTTTTCTGGGGGAGGTGACAGTGATATGATGTGTTTTCTTAAAATTAATGGACAACTTGTTAGCGTTACAGTATTTGATGACATTGTCTAATTCACTATTAACAGTGGTTTCTAAATCTTTGGGGTTTTTTGAAGTATAAAATAGATTTGTATCATCTGCAAATATTCTAAATTTCAGTTTCTTAGAAGAGTTGGGGAGATCATTAATATATAAGAGGAATAATAAGGGACCAAGGGTAGATCCTTGAGGAACTCCGCAAGAGATTGGTAGCATAGATGATTCCGCATTGCCAATTTTGACAAACTGATGACGATTAGAGAGATAACTAGAAAACCATTTTGCGGGGGTTCCCCTGACTCCATATTTGTACATTTTAGCTAATAAGATGTCGTGGTTAATAGTATCAAATGCCTTTGAAAAATCTAAGAAAATAGCACATGTAGTCATACCTTGGTCAATAGAAGACTTGAGGGTCTCAACAGTTTCTAATATGGCATGTTCGGTTGAATGGCCTTTCCGAAATCCAAATTGAAATTCAAATAAAATTTTATGTTTTTCAAGAAAAAAAATCAGCTGGTTGTAGATAAGCTTCTCAAGAATCTTGCTAAATGAACAGATTATTGATATTGGTCTATAATTCCCTGGTTCAGTGGCATCCCCACTTTTATATATAGGAGTAACCCTTGAGATTTTGAAAATATCAGGGACTTCACCACTTGCTATAGATTCATTATAAATGGCAGTAAAGGGAGAGGCTAGGATGGATGCTGACAATTTTATAAATTTATTAGGAATAGTAATATATGATTTATTTTCATTAAGAGATGCAAAAAGTAAAAAAACCTGTGCTTCTGAAACTGGAGACATAACAAAAGAAGAAGTTGTAGATTGTTTAATATAGGATGTAGGAGATATGGATTTGTCATCTTTAATTTGGGAAGCTAGATTGGTTCCTACATTTGTAAAAAATTTGTTCAACTGATCAGCAATATCAGAAGGATTGGTAAACGACCTATTTCCTGAAGTAATGCGACTAGGAGCACTTTGCCCCTTTGTTTTCCTTTGTATCAGCTTGCCGATTAATTTCCAGGTAGCTTTGAGGTTGTTTTTACAGCTAATAAATTGAGAATGGAAATATTCCTTTTTACTTTTGTTGAGAAGATGTGATAAAGTATTAGAATATTGCTTGTATGCTATTACTTTTTCTTGGTTTTTGCTAAAAAAGTGACTTCGGTACATTTTTTGCTTGTGCTTTATTGATTTTAAGATGCCATTGGTAATCCATGGTTTACTAAGTTGTCTTTTTTTTGCACGAGAGGCAATTTTCATTGGTGCATGTTTATCGATAACAGAATGGATGGCATGAATTGTGTCTTCAGTTTTTTCATTTAATGTTTTAGTTGATTGGTGAAGGGAATTCCAATCAAGCTGGTTCATATCATACAAGAAATTTTCACTATTAAATTTAGAAAAATCTCTAAAACTTTGCTGTTCACAAGTTTTCTTGAGATGGGACTTAAAGGTGCAGAAAATGGGCAGATGGTCAGAGATATCAACTGTGAGAATACCAGGAGTGACATGGGAAATGGGACAATTAGTGTAGATATGATCAATCAGTGTGGCAGTGTGACTGGTTATACGAGTAGGCTTAGTTATAATTGGCATTAAGCCATTAGAGAAAAGCATATCGAGGTATTCATCAGTCTGGAAATGGGAATTAGCTTTCAAAAAATCTATATTTATATCGCCACACAGGAATAAGTCAACTTTGTTTGGGTCAATAGATTTGATTATGTTATCTAACTGAATTGTAAATTCATTAAGATTATCTGTGGGATGTCTATAAATACAACCTACAATAATATTTTTCTTATTTTTCCCATTTTCAATCTCACACCAAGTTGATTCAACGAAATCCATGTCAAGTTTTATATCTTCACGGGGTATAGCATTTAAAGAATTGTTAATATATAAGGCAGAGCCACCAGCATTGGTTTTAGAGTCATTGTGAAAAAAATTGTAATTTTTAAAATTTATGTTCTTAACAGAATAATCATTTAGTTTAGTCTCAGTGACAGCAATAATTTGAGGCTTGGAATCAATTAAATATAAAATATCTTCAAGGAGGTCAAAATTCTTAGACAGGCTCCTTGAATTGCAGTGCAGAATGAAAGGGCCTTCATTCGACTTTTTGATTAATTTGTTCAATTTATTGATCGAAAAGTATTCGGAAGATGGACTAGAGAGCATGAGGTCAGAATCAGATTCATCAGATTTATCAGGGTTAGTGAGTAGATTAAAGATGTCATTATGCATGTTGCTGTTAGCAATATCTCCTGACCAGTTTCCAACAAAAACATTGAATCTTTGATCGGAAAGCGAGCTAAAAGGCAGGGGATTACTTACAATTTCCTCGATTTCCTCGTTGGCCATTCTAGTAATGTTGAGATCTACAAAGAGCATTTTAGCATTTGTTCACTCTCTGAATCATAAATTCATCCGTTTGAATCCGTAGATTTTAGTCGAAAAATTATCATGAAATTTGGCACATAACAACAATCTTATTAAGTTTTGCTGGTTCAACTTAATAAAAATACAACTAATCTTTTTCTCACTTCATCTTGTTTTGACCTTTTGCCATAGACAGACGGCTTTGTATCAATATAGCGGCGTTTGTACTTAGGTTCCCCCCCAAAAAAGACTCTAAAAAGTCACATTCAAAATAATTATTGTAACCTGATGATAAAAGCATAGAGAAAAAAGCAATAGTATATCCCGGAAGTGATTAAAGACGGTAATTTATAGTTTTGGCTGTCTACATAGCCATTAGAATGTGTTCAGAAAGTTTGACGAGCTAAATTTTGTAACATTGTTACAAGCTGCTTATTATGTTGCATTTTTTGCGAGCGTTGTCTTTATCATATGATAAAATTGACACAACGTTTATATGTATCTAAATCCCTCTTAATAGTGATGACTTTTTTTGTAGTAGGAACCCACGTAGAGATGTGTAAATTCTTTTTATCCATAGCGCGCGCTATTCTAGAAAATGCGCGTTTTTGTCAGTTGTAATGTTTTTGCGTCTCGCGCCACTATTCTTATGTAAATAAGCTTGTAACGATTCACCTTCTTCAGTCTGCCCTGAAGAAGTCTTATTAAAGACGAAAATTTGGCAGAGTCGATTTCCAGTTTTTGGTGTATTAAATCCCTCCAAAATGTAGTTTAAATGCAAAAACTAATTCACAGTATCTTTTCAAACATATTTCCAATAAGCAGTCTATTTGTGTCCGTGTTTATGCACACTTCGTGAACAAGCACTGAATTTTCAAAACGCTTTCATTCATCTAAATAAGTAGCGAGATTAAAGAACTTCTATTCTATTGTAAAAGTATTTTACAGTGCTTCATTCCCACCAAAAATGTTGGTATTTTTCTTAACTCTTATTTACCAGAAGGACTGGTTTATCTAAAGCGTTAAATTGACTGCACCGTTTACTTTCAAACTACGCGAACAAAAGTTTGACTCAGTTTAAAGAAAACTTGAATTTTCCCGCTGGTAATAACGCCAACTACGTAATTACTACAGCACACGTGAGTATGAGAGTTAGTTACTAATGAGGTGACGTAAGATTTTTTTATATTTTAAACAGGCTTTCGATGCAAACTGTAAGGAATTGGGTAGGGCAACCACTGTATTTTTGGGGGCGCTGGAGCGGATGCTTGGGGAAAAAATCGTCCTGATCGGTTATACGGGCAATTATTGGTGTGCTAAAATGCCTAACCACTGCTGGCTGGGAAAAAAATCCTAACCAGTGGCTAACTGGATAAAAGGGATGGTTCCTCCTGGGAAAAAAGAAACAGATAATTTTTTTCCCTAGCAACTTTTAAAATGGATATTTTTGGCATCAGAACATATTCAAACGACGCCATATATGCCATTTTAACGTGTTTCGGTAAGGGGGCTCGTTGTATACAGTTGTAGTAGAAGGTATGCCTCTAAACTGAGGCTTTAATCAACATAAATCTACAGCTTGTAAAACTATACCGAAAACTAAGCAAGATGGCTGCCCCTAGAGATTCTATGGGGTAAAACCGCTGTACAACAATAAACATAACACAGGCAGCCCAACACGTAATGTTCAAGGTTCTTAACATACATAAATACTACATTCACCCCTCTGTTAGAGGTTAAGTCTGAGCACGGGGGCATTCAATGTTCAAGGTTCTTAACGTAACATAAATACTACATTCACCCCTCGGTTAGAGGTTAAGTCTGTCCACTGGACGTCGGGTCCTCTCCGAACGTCGCAAGGGAGGCTGCCCATCAAGACCTGTACTGACCTGTGGCACTTCTTCGCCCACACCTATCTCCACTTCTATCTCCGAGGAAGGTGGGGAACTACCAGTAGCAGGGTGATGCTCACCTGGAACAGTAGGCTTAACTTGAGGGAGTGGGTACATTGTTGGTACTTCACCTTTGGGGGCAAGATGCTTGGTAGAGACTGTTGTTTCTCGGCCGTCTGGATAGCGCACATGGGCGTAGTGAGGATTCGCCTGAAGCAATTCCACCTCATCAACTAACGGATCTGTCTTGCTTGCACGGACGTGACGCTTGAGTAGGACCGGTCCAGGCTCACTCATCCATGTTGGGATGGAAGATCCGGAAGAGGATCGCCTGGGAAAACCGAAGAATCGCTCATGGGGTGTCTCATTGGTAGCCGTGCACAACAGAGAACGAATGGAGTGTAGAACATCAGGAAGGACTTCTTGCCAGCGCTTTACTGGCAGATTCTTAGACTTCAGGGATGCTGAAATTGCCTTCCATACCACTCCATTATACCTCTCCACTTGCCCATTGCCTTCGGGATTGTAAGCAGTTGTCCTGCTTGTGGCTACCCCTTTTTCATTCAGGAAGTCTCGCAGTTCCTGGCTGATCAAGGAGGAGCCCCTGTCCGAATGTACATAGGCTGGCATACCGAACATCGTAAACACGGAGGTAAGACACTTGATCACTGTTGGTGTAGACACATCAGGACAAGGGAAGACAAAAGGGAATCTTGAATATTCATCAACTACATTGAGGAAGAACTTGTTGCCATTGTTACTTGGCAAGGGGCCCTTGAAATCAATGTTTATCCTCTCGAAAGGTTGAGTAGCCTTAATGAGAGGAACTTTGGGAGGTTGATGAAACTGTGGTTTGCATTCACAACAAACTGGACACTTACTTGTCATGCTCTTGATCTCCTCAAGGGAATAAGGGAGGTTCTTGGTGCGTACGAAGTGGTTGAGTCGGGTGACCCCTGGATGACAGAGTGACTCGTGGAGCTGGTAGAGGGGATCTTCACTCAACGTGGCGCAAGTAGCTCTGGACAGAGTGTCGGGTGGAATGTTCTCTTTACCAGGACGGTAAATGATATCGAAACTATAGCAGGAGAGTTCGATCTTCCACCGCATGATCTTATCATTCTTGATCTTCCCTTTGTGGCACTGGTCAAACATGTAAGATACTGATTTCTGGTCTGTTTTAAGAGTGAAGTGCCTCCCTGTTAGGAAGTGCCTCCAGTGTAGGACAGCTTCTACAATCGCTTGTGCCTCTTTCTCAACTGAGGCGTGCTTGAGCTCGCTGCCCTGTAAGGCTCTTGAGAAGAATGCAACTGGCCTCCCATTTTGGCTGAGAGTAGCAGCTAATGCCACCTCTGAAGCATCCGTCTCAACTTCAAATGGAATGCTTTCATCGATTGCACTAACAAAAGCTTCCCCCACCGTCTTCTTGATACTCTCAAAGGCCGCGACAGCGGGCTCGGGTAATGGAAAAACCTTGCAGGAGGTTATTGGCTTGATTCAATCCGAGTATGCGGGTATCCATTGTGAGTAGTAGGAAAACAATCCAAGGCATCTGTTCAGAGACTTTGAGTCACTTGGAACGGGTAGCTCTCGCAAAGGGCGTAGACGTTCTGGGTCTGGACTGATATTCCCTTCCTCAACCACATATCCAAGGATAGGAAGACGCCTGGTGGAGAAGATGCTCTTGACGTTGTTATAGCAGATGTTCTTGCGCTTAGCAGCTTCAAGGAAACTCTGAAGGTTGGAATCATGCTCTTCTTGGTCTTTCCCACAGATTGTGATGTTGTCGAGATAAGGGAAGACCGCTTTGAGATTGTTCTCTTCCACAAACTTAGTCATCTCTCTTTGGAAGCAGGCCACCCCGTTGGTGACGCCGAATGGGAGTCGGCTAAACTGATACAGGTTACCTCTAGCTTCGAATGCTGTGTACGGTTTATCCTCATCTTTGAGAGGGATCTGATGATAAGCACTGCGTAGATCAATAGTGCTGAAGACTTTGTACTGGGCGATCTGGTTAACCAAGTCGGTTATTCGTGGTAATGGGAATGCGTCGAGGAGGGTAAACCTGTTGATGGTCTGTGAGTAATCAATTACTAGCCTCTTCTTGTGATTCTCATCCTTGGTTACTACAACTTGTGCTCGCCATGGAGAGCGACTGGGCTCAATGATTCCTTCATTAAGCAGCCTCTTAACTTCTTCATCAATGAACGTGGAATCTTCTTGGCTGTAGCGGCGTGACTTTGTGGCAATAGGATGACAGTCTGCTGTCAGGTTTGCAAATGGCTCAGGCGGGTCTACATTCAGAGTGCTGAAGCTACAGACGGAGAGGGGCGGTTCGGAGCCCTTGTACTGGAAGATGACACTTTCGTGCTTTGACTGAAAGTCTACTCCTAATATGAGGTCTGCACATAGCCCAGGGAGTACAGAAAACTTGTGGCCTTCATATCTCCGTCCTTGGTAGGTAAGATCAACTGTGCAAGTACCACTAACCTTGATGGCGCCTGTCGAGGAGGTTGCCATGGATACGGTACTAGATGAGGGCTGGACTGTCAGACTTGCTTGCTCTACTAGACTGGGATGGATATAGCTTTCACTACTCCCACTGTCAAACAGGGCCTTGACTTGCAATCCTTGGATATTGACGACACCACATGATTTAGAGAGGGATTTTGGTGGGTTAGCTGTCAATGTGGCGAGTGTCGGGGACCAAGTTGCTGCCGAAACTCTTTCTTTTGGAACCGCCTTTCCTTTACAAACTTTAGCAAAATGGCCTTTCTTTTGACACTTGTTGCAAATAGCCTCCAGGGCAGGACACTTCGGTCGAGGGTGTTTCTTGTTTCCACAGAAAAAGCAAGTAGCTTTATCGGGTTTCATTGTAGCTACAGTAGACTCGTCAGGCTGTTCTGCTGACAATGAGGTGCTGTTACAAGGTAGTGCTGCATTTATAGGTATCTGTGGTGCTCCATATGATTCTGAACTCCTCATAGCTGACTCCAGAGCTCGAGCCTGGTCAAACATGGTCTTTAGATCAAGTGTTTTGTTCTCCAACAATCGTTGCCTGATTGTGTTGGATTGCAGACCTGTAATAAACGCATCATTCATTCATTTTTTTATTTTGCACTATTTTGAATAAGATAAAGAATATTTGGATACAGGTAGAAAAAAGGGGAAGTTAACTATTTACGGTACTTAAGAAGAAAAAAAAATTTAAGGTGCGCAGTGACCATAGAAGCATAAGCTTTCGAGATGGTCACTGCCACAGTCAGATTTCGAGGGTCTTACAGGATATTATTATAATATTATTATAAAATTATTATTATTATTATTTTTTTTTTTTTTTTTTACAATATATAATATATACATAAACAAAATATAATATTTTAGAGTGAGGAAAAGTAAATCTGGCCAGGGTGGATCAATATTAATTCTGATTATTTAATAAATGCAATTTCAGTTGTTCTATGAAGGAATTGTAAGGTAAGGACTTAATGCAATTTGGTATTTTTTCCCAAAATCTAGAAGACATGGCTGTAAATTTAGTTAATCCATAATTGGTTTTGGAAGCTGGCCTAAAGAGATTGCCTTTGGAAGCATATCTGGTATTATGTGAGTGAACTTGAGTGGCAGGCAGGATTAGATTACATAATGGCTTAGGCATAGTATCAGGAAAGTGTTGGAGCTTGTAAACAAGAGATGATATCCTTAGATTATGTATGTTATCAAGATTCAGGATCCTAAGCAGTTGGTAATAATTCGATGGACTTTCCCTTTGGGGAGCAAAGAAAATAGAGCGAATGCATTTATTCTGCTTCGTTTTGATAGGGCGAAGCCGTGTTTGGCTTGCCGAGCCCCAGCTCATTATACCATAAGAAATATATGGGTAAATTAAATTATAGTATAGTTGTGTTAAAGTAGTCAGGGGAAGAAAATAACGTAACTTGGAAATGATTCCAAGATTTTTTGCGAGGCATTTATTAACATGATTTAGTTGTGAATTCCATTTGAGATGTTCATCAATAAAGACACCTAAGTATTTTATGTTGTTAGTATTCTTTATACCATATGCTGTTAAGTCAATAGAAACACTTTTTCTGGGGGAGGTGACAGTGATATGATGTGTTTTCTTAAAATTAATGGACAACTTGTTAGCGTTACAGTATTTGATGACATTGTCTAATTCACTATTAACAGTGGTTTCTAAATCTTTGGGGTTTTTTGAAGTATAAAATAGATTTGTATCATCTGCAAATATTCTAAATTTCAGTTTCTTAGAAGAGTTGGGGAGATCATTAATATATAAGAGGAATAATAAGGGACCAAGGGTAGATCCTTGAGGAACTCCGCAAGAGATTGGTAGCATAGATGATTCCGCATTGCCAATTTTGACAAACTGATGACGATTAGAGAGATAACTAGAAAACCATTTTGCGGGGGTTCCCCTGACTCCATATTTGTACATTTTAGCTAATAAGATGTCGTGGTTAATAGTATCAAATGCCTTTGAAAAATCTAAGAAAATAGCACATGTAGTCATACCTTGGTCAATAGAAGACTTGAGGGTCTCAACAGTTTCTAATATGGCATGTTCGGTTGAATGGCCTTTCCGAAATCCAAATTGAAATTCAAATAAAATTTTATGTTTTTCAAGAAAAAAAATCAGCTGGTTGTAGATAAGCTTCTCAAGAATCTTGCTAAATGAACAGATTATTGATATTGGTCTATAATTCCCTGGTTCAGTGGCATCCCCACTTTTATATATAGGAGTAACCCTTGAGATTTTGAAAATATCAGGGACTTCACCACTTGCTATAGATTCATTATAAATGGCAGTAAAGGGAGAGGCTAGGATGGATGCTGACAATTTTATAAATTTATTAGGAATAGTAATATATGATTTATTTTCATTAAGAGATGCAAAAAGTAAAAAAACCTGTGCTTCTGAAACTGGAGACATAACAAAAGAAGAAGTTGTAGATTGTTTAATATAGGATGTAGGAGATATGGATTTGTCATCTTTAATTTGGGAAGCTAGATTGGTTCCTACATTTGTAAAAAATTTGTTCAACTGATCAGCAATATCAGAAGGATTGGTAAACGACCTATTTCCTGAAGTAATGCGACTAGGAGCACTTTGCCCCTTTGTTTTCCTTTGTATCAGCTTGCCGATTAATTTCCAGGTAGCTTTGAGGTTGTTTTTACAGCTAATAAATTGAGAATGGAAATATTCCTTTTTACTTTTGTTGAGAAGATGTGATAAAGTATTAGAATATTGCTTGTATGCTATTACTTTTTCTTGGTTTTTGCTAAAAAAGTGACTTCGGTACATTTTTTGCTTGTGCTTTATTGATTTTAAGATGCCATTGGTAATCCATGGTTTACTAAGTTGTCTTTTTTTTGCACGAGAGGCAATTTTCATTGGTGCATGTTTATCGATAACAGAATGGATGGCATGAATTGTGTCTTCAGTTTTTTCATTTAATGTTTTAGTTGATTGGTGAAGGGAATTCCAATCAAGCTGGTTCATATCATACAAGAAATTTTCACTATTAAATTTAGAAAAATCTCTAAAACTTTGCTGTTCACAAGTTTTCTTGAGATGGGACTTAAAGGTGCAGAAAATGGGCAGATGGTCAGAGATATCAACTGTGAGAATACCAGGAGTGACATGGGAAATGGGACAATTAGTGTAGATATGATCAATCAGTGTGGCAGTGTGACTGGTTATACGAGTAGGCTTAGTTATAATTGGCATTAAGCCATTAGAGAAAAGCATATCGAGGTATTCATCAGTCTGGAAATGGGAATTAGCTTTCAAAAAATCTATATTTATATCGCCACACAGGAATAAGTCAACTTTGTTTGGGTCAATAGATTTGATTATGTTATCTAACTGAATTGTAAATTCATTAAGATTATCTGTGGGATGTCTATAAATACAACCTACAATAATATTTTTCTTATTTTTCCCATTTTCAATCTCACACCAAGTTGATTCAACTAAATCCATGTCAAGTTTTATATCTTCACGGGGTATAGCATTTAAAGAATTGTTAATATATAAGGCAGAGCCACCAGCATTGGTTTTAGAGTCATTGTGAAAAAAATTGTAATTTTTAAAATTTATGTTCTTAACAGAATAATCATTTAGTTTAGTCTCAGTGACAGCAATAATTTGAGGCTTGGAATCAATTAAATATAAAATATCTTCAAGGAGGTCAAAATTCTTAGACAGGCTCCTTGAATTGCAGTGCAGAATGAAAGGGCCTTCATTCGACTTTTTGATTAATTTGTTCAATTTATTGATCGAAAAGTATTCGGAAGATGGACTAGAGAGCATGAGGTCAGAATCAGATTCATCAGATTTATCAGGGTTAGTGAGTAGATTAAAGATGTCATTATGCATCCCGTATGCTCTCTTCGCTGTACTGCGCTGCGGTTACACTCTTAAAATCACAGTCTTTACTCAGTGTTTTCAGAGCTTGCAAGTACTCATCTAAGCTTTCCGATGGTTGCTGGCGTCTCGTTGCAAGTAGATGGCGAGCGAAGATCTCATTCCGTGGTCTAACATAAAGGGCTTGTAGCGCCTCAATTGCTGCATCGTATTCCGTACAATCTTCGATGTGTTGGAAGAGTGTTGGAGAAACAAAGTTAGTTAAAACGGTCAACTTGTCCAGGCCCGTCTGAGGTAGAACTTGTACGAAATTCTCGAAGGTCCTTTTCCAATGGAGCCATTCCTTCTGGGCCGTGCTGCTATTTGGATCGGTTTCTAGGCGTTCAGGACGCAGTACTTTATCCATGGGACTTCAGAAAATATGTTGATTAAATTGTAGTAGAAGGTATGCCTCTAAACTGAGGCTTTAATCAACATAAATCTACAGCTTGTAAAACTATACCGAAAACTAAGCAAGATGGCTGCCCCTAGAGATTCTATGGGGTAAAACCACTGTACAACAATAAACATAACACAGGCAGCCCAACACGTAATGTTCAAGGTTCTTAACATACATAAATACTACAACAGTCGTTTGACAAAAGGTTGTTCTCAACCGGCTTTGCGACTACGCGACAAGCCCGCATATAAGCATGGGTAAAAACCACCGAAGCGCCTAGTTGCATAGATTAGTCACCGCTACACCGTCTAAGTCTGAAGTTATGCAGTGGCTAATATATGCAGCTAAGCGCTTTAGTGGTTTTTACCCATGCTTACATGCGGGCTTGTTGCGTAGTCGCGAAGCCGGTTGAGGACAACCTTTTGTCAAACGACTGTATTTTGATCGCGCTGAGGAAGGAAGAGGGGATTGAAGGATTGAATCAACCAAAAGTTAAATATTTTGCACATTGAAAAGAAGTACGGAAGTAGGGTAGAAAATGGGGGCATCCAGAGAAACTATGAAATGGTCCGCTTTAAGTCTGGTCCCCAGCCGATTTCAGACTGAAGACGGCTGCGCAGACTGCTGTTTTATGCAACGGGGACCCTGTGTAATTCCTAACACTCGTCCCATGCCTACGCGCCGTGTAAGGATTTCTTGTTGTTCACTGACTCAAAATCTTCCGTTGGACTACATTTTATCTCCACAATTTCGGAATAATTTTTATTCTGTCCCTTGGATTTAGCGAGAATGTATAGAAGGGCACCTTTGCACTCTCCTGCTAAAAAGGCAATGAAAGTTTTCAGCAGAACTGGTTTAATCACACCGACAAATTTGCTAGTTTCCTTGGTGTTTTGGACTGTGTTGATTCTTGTGATCTACTATTCGTATTCATGGTACACGGGACGTATTATGAGTAGAATTCAAAAACTGAACACCTCACAACAGAAAGGAAGTGAAAAAGAAACGATGAATGCGAACACCAAAGATGCGACTCCAGCAATCAGAAGTAACTACAATAGTCGCCGAGAACACTCTCAAGCTGTTGGGCAACGGTTCGATGTCGGTCAATCTGATAAAGTCAAACACTCATGAATCGAATATGTTCTTATAGCTACCTTACACAGTGCAGCGCAGCCGTGTACTTCCAAAGCCTCTTGCTTGAGAGATCGTTGGGACGTCAGAAATTAGTGCACAAGACGAGATTGCGGGTACCATAGTACAGTTATAGAGAGCACTCTACTTCCCCTTCAGCTGATCGTACATTCCTGCCTTACAGAGTTCAAACTGTTCACCCTGGGCATGTTTCATGTTTTTATTAGTTGCACAGGGTTTTATTTAATTTTGAAGTCGTTTGCTTGAGATTAAGTTTAATTTTCAGTTTCATTTTCAAAAATTTAGTCGTTTGATTAGCCACTAACTTTGAGCCTTGTTGCTACGTCCATAAGATTTACATTACCGGTACATTGATCCAAATTTGTTAACCCTTAAATGAACACTCTTGTAACTCGTTTGCGATGAATTTTGTTTTTCAGTTCCTTTTTTTTTTTCAAAAAATTTAATTGTTTAGTCACTAACTTAGAGCCAAATCTCCTAGTGGGCTATACAAGTGCTTTCGTGACAGAGACCATGATGGCTACGAAGGAGACTGCTTTGAGCCTTGTTGCTACATCCAGAACAAAATGTACTTTACATTTGATTTAAACTTGATGATCCTGAACATTTTAAAATCAGAGAATGTATGTAGAAATTATATAATAAGAGACAAATGAAACCACAATATATTAATATTAAGAATTATTAATCAATTGATAAGATTATTTAAATTTATTTTATTTAGGTAATAGTTTGCATTACTGCTGAAATTAATTTGCTTATTATAGGATAAAATATTATTAGCTGTGACTCAGGTTAGAAAAGCAGTGACAGAAAAAATAAGTAGGGGTCTACTTTTATTTTTTACATATAAGAATACAATCCAGCACCATTGTCTCTTTGAGAATACATTTTAAATGCCACTTGTTTTGCATTGTCACTAAGCACTTAGAGCAAAATATTATTCTGTGATGACCTTTCATCATATAAATTGTGGCTTTTTAAAAGCCCTGGCAAACAAAATGCAAGCCAGCACAAGTTGTCACAAGTTTTTGACTTTAGTGGACTTGGCTACCTTGTGATTAAGTGGCGAAACGAAACATAAGTTTTGCTGCAAGTTGACTTTTTAAGATTGCGGACAACAGCAACGCCAGTGCAAGCAAGCAAGATGGAAAACAAAATCTAGCCAAAAATTTATATAAAGTAAAATGTATTGTCCCAAAAATACTTGATATAGAAATAAATAGTTCGAGAGACCTTACTTTATGATATCACCAAATTTGAGAAAATTCAAGATGAAAAACTTTTTATTTACTTGCGAAGTATTGCAATCACTTGCATTGGGAGGCCAAATGAGATGCAAGTGAACGCAAGTTGGCAAACTTGCACTCAAAATCTGAACATGTTCAAATCCAACACAAGTAAATGCAAGTGGACACAAGCTGGTAGCCAAACAAACTTCAAGCTGTCCAAAAAAACAAAACATGCAACAGCGATGATATGTTGACTTGTGACAACTTGCAATGACTGGTGTTTTGTTTCACTGTGAATTTACTCTAGCAATACACATGGGTCTGTACCAGGGAAGTCTGGGAGTTCCAGTTCGTACTTTTTAAGAAGCAGGTCTGGCACGAATCGCCCACCTAGGTAGTGGAAACGCCCCTTAAAGTGATTTGCACAAAGCTTGGGAGCTGTGAGGGAGATTAGAAATTCTGGCTGAATACCTTCAGGGTTCCCTTTCTCTACATCCCAGCCTGAAAGATAAAGAAAGACTCCATTTCAACCTTTTTGAGTAAAATAGGGAAATTCCAGCCAAAGTATAAAATTATGAGGTGGATTGTCTTATATTACGGAGAGTGTACCTGACGGCACATCCACTGCACACAGTGGGATCTTCACATTCTTCAGTGTCTTCAGCACATTGTCAAATGGAGCTCTAACTTCCCCTTTAAAACTGAACCCAAAAATAGCATCAACCACAAGTCTGTACTTGAAGTTCATCTCTTGGGCTGACGGCAGATCGGTAAGGAAGCTTATCTCCATCTTCTCACATTGAGTGACCAAATTATTCATAAGTGTTCTGTTAGGCCTCTTGGGGTAGTATATCTCTGGCTGGTACCCCTGTGTATAACCAAACAAACAGTTACGATTACCTAGGGAAGTTGGAATTAATAATTACAGTATAAATTGCTTCCTTTTATTTTCCTTCACAATTTTTGTGGCAACAGAACTGATGTTACTTTCCCTTACCCGTTCTTTTGAACTCACATGCAATGCACTAATGAAAAATCTGTATTAGGCAAAAACCCTCAACTCACAAACATCTTCAGGTGTCTAGCCGCAACCAAGCCGTCTCCTCCGTTATTCCCCGGCCCACTACACACCAATAGTCTTTCCCCATCGCCTGTCCTGGGGTAAGCTTTAGATATCGCCACTGCTACACTCAATCCAGCCAACTCCATCAACTGATCCACGCTGAATGCATACTCGTTAAACAACTCCTGGTCAATATTCTGGGCCTCTGACTGATTGAGGTACCTCATGGTAATGGCTGGCGAATAAAATCGCGGAAATTGGCGATAAATTTGCGGGAAACAGCGAAATAACATGAAAGAGCATAAAACAACAAGCGAAGCTTGAGCTACATTCATAACAACACAGGAAGCCCAAATGTTTACCCAGTAGCGCTCTTTCACAGGAGTACCAGAAGAAAATGAAAGCTAAATAAGAACTCTTCCTTTTAATTTAATGTGTTTTTCGTTACGTGTTTTAGACATTGTTTGCAAAATATTGCAAACATTGCAAATTCATTAATAAATATAGTCTGAGCTTTCTACGTTGCGTTCCCATAATTCGTAATAACACAGGAAGCCCGGTTATTTTTTATCCAGTTACGAAACTACACAGAAACCGAAAACGCATAAAAAATGGCGCTTCCAGGAAGTCGAATTACTGTAAGTTATTTTTCTTAGGTGCATCTAGCTTTAATTTTTAAACCTCTGTTGATTTCCTGTTGTTGTGTCGCATCAGAGTCGATTGCCTCAGCACTTAGAGGGTTATTTGACAGCACGCTCGAAATCAGGACCAAAGTTCCCCTCCAAAAAGTCGTATTTTGTGGTGAGTTTATTATATTTCTTGTGAAATTGCATGTTTAATATCTGTATTGGATTATTTTACACATTTTTCTGGTTCAAATTTAAGTATTTCTATATTAATAGTACATAAATAATTCTACTATATATAAATAATTCTACTACTATTAGAAAACCCTGCTTTTTATGATGATAACTTATTGGACATTGAATGGAGGAATGTTTATTTGGTCTTTGTCCTTGTAGCTTCAAGGGGAGTTATTGCGTTGCTATGATAGTAAAGAGAGCTACGAAAGATCAAGTAAAGTGAAGGGACAGATTTGCCTGGATGAGGTATTTGATTTTCTTAATGTCTCAACAGTGGGTAGAGGGTAGCCCTGAGGGAGAGTCCGGTTATTTAAAATTTGCCTGCTTCTACTATCAACAACTGGACATGAATTTAATGTAGTCAGAACAGAGATATGCTCGATGGTGGCATCTTTAAGGACCACAATTCAGGAAAACTAAAAATGTGTTTGTTTTTAGTGAGGGTTAGAAATTGCTTTTGCTGACAATCACCCCTGTCATTTTTTATGGGTCCCCACCCATTCCCCCAATAAAGGGTTCCGCATGGTATATCCTCAACCATCATTTGACAACCTCAATAAAATTTCCTCTTGTTTTGACCAAACAAAGGGCTAATTTTTTAAACATCTCAGCAACCTAACTACAGTTTTTTTTACAGAAGTGTAAAATGTACCACTTCAGCCTTGATTCTCCATACCTAGTTTTGCTTGATTCTCCATACCTAGGCAAACCACCTTAGATTTCCTACAGCTTGTCTGTAGTCTTTGTAGTCATACCCCTCTATATTTCTTTAAAGATTATAAGGAAATGACCAGTAGGGGTGTGGCTGTGCCCCAATATTTTCTTATTGTTTCTGTATCGTATCCCCCCCCCCCCCCCAAAAAAAAAAAAAAAAAAAAAAACACTTGAGGCCTGCTACTGCTCTGCAACATCTTTTAATTGCTTGGTGGAATGATAATTTTTGAAATCTGTGTTACCAATTGGCACTAGCACAGCTAGTATATATATTAAAATTTAAATCAATGGAACCACTTTGAAAATAACATCTGGCTTTGTGAGCCTTACTAGCTATATATGGCCTGCTGGATTCTAACTCTCTGATTTTTTAGGTGTGCAGTATATCAGAGAGTCTGGTATATAAAAAGTCTAGTGCCACTGATATCATAAAGCTAGTCCTTCTTACTGGAGGGGAGATCAATCTGAATGCTGAGGTAAGTATTTTGGGTTGCTAGAGTTGATTTTCAGTTCAAATTGATTGCCAGCAACAGCAACGCTGGGGTGGTATGACTCAAGACACAAAATTCAAGTTTTGGGAGGTGTGGACCAAAGATTATTCACAACAATGTTTAAAAAGCTTCAAGCAGCAGGGGGTTCTTGGAACATCCCATCCCCCAACCCATCCCCCTCCCCACCCAAATACCAAGAAATGCTTAAAATTTATTCAAAGCTTCTCTACTATATTTTTTCATGTGCCTATTAACCTTAGGCTCTTATTTACCCTCCTCACCCATCCAGGGGCAGATCTGGCTTTGCCATCCCTACTGCCATCCCTTTATGGCAGAGATTATTTCGTATTTTTATCAGAATAATGATGAGGTCAAGCGATGGGTGAGAGGTTTACAGCAGTCAAAGGAAATTTGGAATGAACTCAAGAAAAGGCAAAGAGAGGAGTCTAGCAGTGTGGATACATCATTAGATGAAAGTCTGCATTTTACACAGGTTTGGTTATAATTGGTTAACAAAGATTTGAATTCTTTTGATACTGGCACTTAAAAATTTGGTTTGATTTTAATGCAGATTTGTTTTGACAATGAGGCAGAGCAAGCAAATGAGTAAGCATAGAAATCATCCTGTTTTTCGTCAATCTGGAGTCTGTCGCCTTCATTATGTATCTTTGCTCTCTTTGAACTCTGCCTTTATTAACACATTATGTATAACTATATCTTAGGGATACTATTCACATGTGTCTTATCAAGCCTACATGGTCATCTAGCTACTTTGTATCTGAATCAATGACCATCTTTGGAATCCATCACCCTATAATCCCTATTAAATTACAGTCCTAGCCTTATCAAAGTTCAGATTGACATGTGTAAAGACGGATCCTTCACAATCTTTGTCCCGCCCACCTGTCAAGTGCATGAGCTGCTGAACTGTGCAGTTGACAAGATCCCCATATCAAACTGCGACAAATGTCAGACGTGTCAGCTGCGCTGTCAGATGATGGAGCTATGGATGCTGGATAACACTGGACAAGGTGATACTAGTAGCTTAGAAAGCTGTTAACACCATACTATCGGACAAGATGACATCATGTACAGGATGTCTTTTGTACCTTTCCACGTTTCATGAGGTGTGTGTATTCCAAATTATATAGATAATGTAGAGAAGGTATGTCACTGGGGAAAACTTTATTTGACCAACAGTATGGATGGGCTAGTAGCAAAGGTTACAGTGTTCATTTTCGAGTCATTTTTTGTGATTCACAATGATGACTTGTTGCCTTCCCTCTAAGCCTGCAGACTTGAAAGTGGAGCAAAGATCAACGTCGTATCTTCGCCTCGACATTTCTACCTACTGGAGCATAACTATAAAGTATGCTTTTTTACTCTACCCCCATTTATTCTACGTTTTTGCATATCCTTTATTAATTAGTACATTCATTTATTAAAGCTGGTTTAAAGCGACATCAGATAATGATTTTTTACACTACCATTCTTGTACCCCAACCTATAGCTACTAGTTGTGCATTTCGAGGATGGGCGCTTCTCCGCTAAACCAGTTGCAATGCCCATCAAGGCCAAGCAAGTGAGTGTAGCTAAAGTGTAAGGCTCTTAGACTTAGTATACAACTGAAAATAAGGCAATTGAACCTTAAAAAGGCATGATAGTTCTTTTATTGGGGATTCACAAGCCAAGGATTCTGGAAGTTAAAACTGTCTGATGATGTTATTTGTGTACCTGAGGTTTTTCAAGCGATCTTAAAAAAATAATTATTGGGAGCACTTAACACTGTGGTCATGTTATCTTTCCCTTTTAAAGAGATAAAGATTGTGTTCGAGCTATACAAGCAGATAAAGATTGTGTACGAGCTATACAAGCAGAAGCTTACAAGTTTTTAGATTTCTGATACCAGAGTATACTAAGCCCCGTGTACTGGTTGTTATTGTAGGTTCCAGAACTGTTTCTAAGTGACCTTGGTCTTGTGTGCCCTGACGATTTCCTGCTCTATTTGGAACGCCCGTCAAAGATAGGTATTATCTATCGTTGCACCACATGTAATTATAACGCTGTAAAAGGAAAGAAGAAGAAGTAAGGGATTTTTAAATGACCTTACCCTACTATGGGACGTCAAAAAATGGTAATATGTGTGCATTTATGAATCTTTAACTAAAAAACTAGAATCACGTTAAGGTTACTGTAAATTATCTAATAAACTAAAAAAATTCTCCTATCTAATGAACGCCCCCCCAAAGCTTAAAAGTTTGTATTGAACGCCCCTCTAACAAACGCCCCCCTCTATTAAACGCCCGCTTCCCTTTCTCCCAGCAAACGACAAACGACATAGAAATTCCGGTTATAAAAATCAAAGTTAATTGCCTTCTTGCTTAATCTAAAGCGAGTAGCGTACTGCGCACTGTCACGAAATCATTGCTATGCAGGCTAAAATTGAACGTGATCCTGACTGAAATTAGAACCCCACTTCAACTGGGTTTGTTATTGTGAGTTTATAATAAACGCCTCCTATTTATTAAACAGCACCTGCCCCTTGGTCCATCGAAATTAAATAAATGACGTTAGTCGCGCGAGTGACACGAGGCTGCACTCACAAATCGCAGCTAGGAAGAAATTTGTTCGTATCCATCATCTGTCGGTTTTGTTTTGTTTACCAAAAAAATGCTAAAAGTTCATATAGATGAAGAGAACAACGAAAGTGAAAGTAAAGTGAGTTCAGCCAAAGCCTCAACACAAAGGGCAAATCTGATTGGCTAATCCGTGCGTCTAAAAATAGCACGGTTCGTAAACAAATGCCTTGACACCTATATAATACCAATAGGTTATATGCATTTATTCCAAAAAAGGTATTTTCATACTCTTTGATTATATGATTGTCTCCGTTTTTCAGCGACCCCGTTTGACCCTGACGATTGTCCTTTGTATTGTTTCTGGGGTGAGTTTAGCAAGATACTTTGATTATCTGTAACAAAATAAATTAGTGCAATAACTAGTTGCTTCTTTTTTCCAGAATCCAAAAACGGAAGATGGTCGCAACCATCTATTATGCCTGGTAGGTAGTGCGTTGTGATTTTTATAAAATAAAAATAAAACATACCGACTTTACAATACAATCTTAGCTGCATGGTGCTTGAAATCCTTTTGTCTGTATTTCTAGTCGCTATACAGAAGAATGTTTCTGCGCTCTGGCTGTGAAGTGAAAAGAGAGAATGATTCGATTTTTATTTTTATAGGGCGACTGTTGCTCAAACGAAGAGCTCTGCAAGTTATTGACCAGTATGACGTGCGAATGAGGCAACAAGAGCTTCGGGTGAGTGCTCGGATTTAATGACTCCAAGATACATGCTGTTTGGTAACTTATATTCTTTTTCTGCTAAATCTTATAGCTAAAAAAGATAATCCAAGATAGAAGGAACCAAAAAGTTCTTAAACAAATTGAGAGGCAAAAATGCCAACAACCGGGAAGACCAAACGTCCCGCAACAGCTTCGTCACCCCATGACCTCATGGGGTCCTCTTATCGATACCTCGGGACATGACGAGGATAGTCTACCCTGCGAGGATACCGATACAGCGATACGGACCGTGCGGACACAAGCCATGGGTTCCCCAGGAAGCAGCACCCCTCATGGCCAGCTCACTGTGCCGTTTGGCTTACCCGATGATCTAGACACATTTGTTGTTATCGAGAAGCCGAAAGCCGCCGTAAAAAATACGCAACCGTCAAGTGTAACGCATATTGTTCATAAACAACCAGCTCTTTGTTGTTTTGAAGAACCTGCTCCTGTTCTGGACGCTTCGGATTGGTGTGTTGTTGATAAGACTCAAACAATTCAAAGCTCTGATTCTGGGACAGGATCAAGACAACAGGGTGTTGGCTACGAAGGTAACAGTGGTAAAAAATCAGGGACATCTGCGAGACAAATGTACAATCACCACCATACCGGTAATAGAGAGGGTTTCAGTTGCCAAAAGTCTGGGTCATTAGCGAGGCAGTCTTATACGCCGCCGTGCGATCGCCATGATACCGGAAGTGTTATTGAAAAGAAGGAGCAAGTCGAGTTGGCAGAGGAGGTGCAGGAGGACCCCCGCCTTTACATCCGTAGAACTTTGGGCAGGCGAGGTGGGATGAGACGAAAATCCTCCGGAAAGTCTATAGAGTTGACATCCAATGCTACAAGTGTTCAAGAAAAAAGATCGCCGCCACAGGGTGACCGTAAGATCGCAGACTTCTCATCAAATGATTCAAGTGTCCATGAACAAAGACCACCGTCACAGGGTGACCGTGAGATCGCAGACTTCTCATCAAATGATTCAAGTGTCCATGAACAAAGACCGCCGCCACAGGATGACCGTGAGTTGGCAGACTTCTCAGCAAATGATTCAAGAGTCCAAGAACAAAGACCACCGTCACAGGGGGACCGTGAGATCGCAGACTTCTCATCAAATGATTCAAGTGTCCACGAACAAAGACCGCCGCCACAGGATGACCGTGAGATCGCTGACTTGTCTTCAAATATGGCTTTGAAACTCAACGAAATGATATGTAGACCAGGTGAACAAAGTCATGACAAACTATCGAAAAATTCACGTGCCATTGATGCTTCTGAAAGCCAAAAAGAAATTAAGACGGGCGGTGACTTCCATGGGGATCGTAAGTCGGAATGTGTGACACAGTCCGAGACCTTCGATGGATACATAGGCCAACCGTCAGACGTAAAGAGCTCTAAAAATCATCCTAGAACCCGAGATAGTCAAGCTGATCTTCATTTAGCAAACCATACCTTATCCAGTCGTACTGCTATACTGAGCAATCAATTAAAAGATTGTCAGTTTAAGGCACCGAATTCTAATGCTGAAATGAATATAGATCCTGAATTTGCGAACTCTACTGGAAATTCAGAAAGCTTGCCTGGGGAAAATATCGTTTATGAATTATCTTGTCCCAAAGAAGAAGAGAAAAAAGATGCGTTCATTAACAATAGTTCGTTGGAAGGCACGTCAAACAACCATCCTTCATCCTACGGAACTCAGGGCAGTTCAAATGTCTCCACTGTCGAATGCGCAAAAAGTGTGAGTTTGCTTAGCAGAGGGTATGACATATCCAAGGGGCGTATGATGACACAGGACATAAGGCAGACAGACATTGAGAGCGAGTCCTGTCGGGACGGGATCGGAATATTGTCATTAGATGGGTCATATGACAATCAATCCACTTCAACAAATAAAGTTGACGAAGATGATTCTTGTCCAGAGGTTTCAGCACCGTCGCGAACTCGTCATACCTGTGAACTGTACCCTGTGACGACCCCGTACATTCTACGAAGCATTCTACAGCAATACGCCAGTACATCACAGGGGGAGGAAGAGGTTGGGGTCGAGCGGCCTCCGAGGGCTTTATGTGTTGATGGAATACATATCTCACATCGTAACGGCGAATGGACCTCCGACCTTTGCACAGTCGAGAGTAATGGTACATCAAATATCACTGATGACTGTGAGACATTTGAGCTGAGTGGAGGACTCTTAGTGTTATACCATACGGTCAAACGCCAGTGGTCTGTGAGGCACAGAAAGAAAAGTGAAGTTATTGCTGATGATGAAAAACAGGTTGGCGCGTTAGTATTAGTTACTGAGAGTAAAGAAACTTCGGAGCAGACACGTCGTTTGGAGTCCCTGCACCCTCGACTATTGGTGGATGGTGCTGAGACTAAAGTAAACTTGATAAAATGTTCTTCATCATCTTCGTCAACGTTAGAGCCTTCATCAGCTTTTTTGCCCAGAGAAGATAATGAGATTCGTTGTGTTCCAAGCTCTGATATCCAAGACATGCGGCTTGCGATTAATGCTTCTGAAGATTTATTGGACGGTGTCGAACGTTCTTCTGACTCGCAATTAGCGTCTGTGTCCAGTGAATGTAACACCCCTAGTGCGTATCCCTTTAGGGGTCCGCCGAGGACTATACTTAATGTGGGCCAAAGTCTAGACCCTAATCAGGAGTCACGCTCAGAAAGCGAAGACTTGAAGCTGAACCATAGGAGCGTTGAGAACATAACGAGAGATCCACGAGATTTCTTGGAAATTCAATTCCTGGAAGACGCTATCCAGAAAATATTTTACCACTTAGAAAAACAGGATGACCTTCCGATAAATGCCCTGGATGACAAGCAATATTCAGTGACTAGGAAGTTAGTATGTGGATCGCTCTGTCCTGCCCTAGTATCACTCCTGAGCCACGGTGCTAAACGGAGGTGGACGCTTAAGGGCTACGTGACCTACTCTGCCTGGGACATTATCAGTGGTGTGTCTAGCAAAGGGAGACTCTCCCCTCTCATAAAAAGTATCGTTGAAATTGGCCCGCTATCGAGTGACTTGAGGTTTCACCTCTTTGTATGCGGAGCTCTGAACAAGGGCTCTGACATGTTGGCGGTGTGGTCGGAGGAGTTACAGGGCAGTAGGCACTTGCTGCTTGAGTACTTCACGGAGGACTCTGTACTGGTGAGGACGCTGCAGACATCTTGCCTGGAAGAGGTCCTGTCTCGGCTGAGCTACTTGCCATTTCGACTCACCTTGTTCGAGGAGGTAAGGCGGCAAGTTCTCGCGTCAGGACAGACAGCATTTGTTTTCGAGTAAAAGGAGAAGGTCTTGTCAAGTTGAGCGCCTTGCCTTGGTCGAGGAGGTAAGGCAGTGAGTGCTGACGTGTGGAGTATGTACGCAGCTGCTTTGTCTCCTATTATCTTTGTTCTACAAAGGAGTTCTTTTGTCTCTATTCTTCTCGTTCTTTGTGTCGAGGTGCGGATATTGTTCATTTGCCCAATCAAGCTGCAGCTTGTAAAAGCTGCGTACTGACCCGACGTGTGACGGCATCAATAGAAAGGTTAGGTATATGTATACCATAATACATTGTTTTATCCCAAGTTTTCAGATTAAGTGCTCTTAGATATTTAGGAGTCACTTATCTGGAAATATTCTTGGTCGCCGTTGCCCTCTGTCTAGTTAGTTCTGGTATTCTGACTGCGACGCCTCGGTTTACTTAGGATAACTCATATCAATTTTCCGCTTAGAGTTAACTAAGGTAGCTTAAATGGTGTAGTTATGGTGATAATTTGGAACTGACATATCTATAATGAGCAGTTTCCACTGAGTAGATTGTTTGATATTTTATGAACGGATGGTCAATATAATCAATATAATAACTATAATGTAATGAATATAAATGTTATGAATAACACTTGCATGTGACGTCATGTGGTGTCAGAATCTGGCCGTCGTTACCAGGCCATACTCTGGAACACACGCACCTTGTAGGCCAGAATGTCTTGGTTTTAGTGGTCGCTAAAGAGAAGGCGTCTTGCGAAATTAAAAGAGTAAGATTGAATATTTTAGAATAGAATAAAAAAATTGAATTTGCGAGTGTTTTATTATTCACTTAGCGGCGAGGTGCAACTGCTTTAGGCATGAGAATGAAATTATTTCAGTCGCTTACTGTAGGCTATATTACTATGGTCGTTGTTATATATTAGATAGATATAGAAGTGCTATTTTATTATTTATATTATATACTTTTTTTACTTTAAATAAACATGATAGTTACCTTTTTCTTGGAAATGCTGTATCGTCGTGACCTTTTTCTTGGAAATGTTGGCAATTACCAGGGAAGTGTCTTTAAGCACCGCGGTATTTCTTCGTTAGTATGTAACAGCGAAGGTACCCGCGCACAAAAGCTAAAATAATTTCATATGTGATCATCTTGTGAATGTATAAAAGCAACCATTTAGATTTAAACCACATGTTATCTCCTTCTGTAATCCTTCTACCTTCAGATGTAATCTTATTTTCCTTGTGTTCAAGCGCGAGATGCGCGCTTGTACATCCCGTTCTATCTCGATTCTATTTTCTACATTTAATCTCATTGTTCTTGTGTACTCGCTCAACCCCTCAAATGTAATGTTATTTTGTGTTCAGGCGCAAATTTCGCGCTATTGTGACCCCTCACATGTTATCTCATTTTGTGTTTGTGCGCGTTATTCTGACTAGTGCTACTATTTGGACCCTTCCCTTTCTATGCGTCGTGGCCACGGTAGATGGCCTCTTGCTCGCGGCCATTTTATGCCGGAAACACGGAACTTTACAGGTGAAAGCCACACGATTACAGCTTGTCTCGCAGACAACACAAATGATGTTTCAGGGAGCTTCTGTTGATTGTCTAATGATGGCTAATGTGCTTGGTGTATTTTACGCTACCATGATATTTTTCGCATTTTTCCAAACTTTAAAATCCTCGAAAAGGTGAAGTCCCCTTTAGAATAGTCTTGCGCACAGGCTTCCCACCCGCGTCAGTGAAGGATTTCTAAGGACATACGATTTCATGCAAATAAACATCTATGAGTTATATCGTAATGCTCTTATTCATGAAATAAACTTTGTTGGGATATAAATGTTTCCGTCTGTGGTGTTGTTTTCTTCCAAAGAAGCTCAATTTTACGAGTTTAGAGCGATGTAAGTTTGTCTCGGATTTTGAGTCGATACTATGTAGGGTGGTGTTGGGCTACGCTGTCTATGCGAAGTACATTCCAAGAATGCCATTTGACTAGCTGCTATGTTCGATCATCAACCGAAAGCTGTAATATAGAATACTGTCTTTATCAGGATGATTTTTATTGTATCCCGTACAGAAAAGTGATATGACCTGACTTAGTCATTCACAAAACTTTAATTTATTGTGTTGTTGCTATTGCTGCTAAAAAAAATATATATTTGTTATTATTCTCGTCATCACGTCGTTGTCATTGATTGTTATTATGTGCCCTTTTTGAAGCATGTTATTTTTTTCTTTTCGATACCCTGTACGTATTACCTAAGTGAAAATTGTCTAATGTAAATTGCATTGAAATGTAAATTTAAATTCGGAACATTTCACACTTAATCAATACTCCTCGTTAAGAATAACTTCCCGCGTATAATGCAAATTATTTCATGGTAAATACATTTTATTTTATTCAACACTACTGTACCAGTAAGTTTTTCGCCTTTTTTTGAAAAAAAACAGAATAGGTCTTGGAGATGTTCGAGCATATCGGTTCGATTTAAGATGGGAACCAAAATACTCTTGCGTGATTTGTATCAATAGTATACTAAATAATCGTGAATAATTCGTTCTTCGATATGTAATAAACAACGACCTTCTTTAGTTGTGGTTTACCTCAAACAAACCTGAATTAATCCTTGCTAAAAATATAAAAGAATTGTTGTAAATATAATGTTCAAAGTTTTTCTATCGTAATCATATAATCCATCTCCTTCAAAGGTGATGCATTATGATAACCGCTTTTTAAACAAATCTGAAAGACAAAACATAAATATACTTACAGTTATTTAAAACTAATGAGTTAAAGTGCTTGAAGAGCCGTGAATTAAGCTTTTGAGGTTTTAGGAGGCAAAAATGCCCCACGTATAAAACCGGAGAACTGTTATTAATTCACAGATTATAGGATTACCTTTAGTATAACAATAGATTTTAGTCGATTTGTCGATCTGGCCACAAATTGTTGACTATTTTGACAACATTTAAAGTTTTAAAGTGCTCATAAAAACGTTTCATTTGATTTGTCGCTCATATTTTCTTGATGATTTGAAAGGATTTCCAATTTATAGAACCGTTTAACCAAGAAAGTCCTCGTACATATGTTATTATCCAGTTTATTGTCCCGCTTTTGTTGTGTGTTCAAATTATTGAATTCTACCGTTGAAAGTGTCAAGGGTTGCAAACTCGTTTTATAGTATCTCAATAAAGTTTAGAATCACAAAATACAACAATTGTTTATATGTGCCTTCATTGAAGAGCGGGGTTTACCGATATAGCCTAATTGCCCCCCTATAATAGAATCCCTATGGTTGCGGGTTTTTCGTTTTTGATTAACCAATCACATTTAGAGCAAGGGACGGCGTTATTAAAATAAAGAGAAATCGTCACATCTCGCGCCTTGCACCTGTCTTCAATCTCAGTCCTTTCTATTCGCCGTCCTCCCGGTGTTATTGGAAATGCTTGGAATGCAGTAAGCCAAACATCTAGCTCTCATGGCCGATCTGCAAGAACAGGAAACTCACGAACATTTCAGATTTGCACTGAAACCTTTCCAGAAATGGCGGGAAGCGGCAAGACGAGGCCGCGCCGCAAAAAGCGCGGGAAACGATAAATTTGCTACAGGTTTGTGACATTAAATATGTGAAGTTATCGTGAAATGCTGAGTGAACGATAATTATACTTATTTATGTTTAATTGTAAAACGTATTTCTCTGTATTTACAGTCGATGAATCAATTGCATTGATGCGAAGGGGAAGTGAACTCATCAAATTAAGGAGCGCGTCCAAGAAGTACCCGAGAACATACTTTTTGGATTCCGAGCTCGCAAACATCTCCTGGACACCGTCCAAGAAAGGAGACCGCGCCAAAAGTAAGTCGCCACTGCGCAGGTAATTCTAGCATGTCGCATAAGATTTGATGTGCATTTTTGTAGCGCGGAGAGGTTTCGGGTGAATGGAGTTGATCAGATATTGTGGCAGAACTTTATCACAATTTGCCACTAATGTCGGAAATTGAGTGATTTTCCGTCAGATTGAATATCCAATTCACCGAGTAGAAGAACCCAAAACAAAATCCACACGCTTTGATACTTTTGACGCCGTTTCCATCAGCCGTGTAATCTATTCCTATTCTATTCTTGGAGGAGATCTCTGTTGGGTGAAAGTAATCAAATGAGATAAAATGGCGGATTGTAATGCAAAATAGTAACCTTACTTCTATATACCTTACACCCTCTAAAATGATCAAGTAAAGCAAATGAATTTTTTAAGCCGATTTCATAGTTTTTGATGTGTCTAAAATCCTCAAGTAATCTTGCTATGATTACTATTATGCAAAACAATCCGTGTTGTATGCACGGTCAGATCTGGCAACAGCAGTTGGTCACTTAAATATCCATCATGAATTCGCTAACCCGTAAAAAATTGACGTGTAGAGCTTTATCAATATCAACGATACATTGCCATTTACCAATCAAATATCTGTGTCAATGTCCATAGCTCACAAAAAGATGTTTATCGTGGCATCTATATTTTGGCGTGTAGGTCTTTTGTATTCTATCAGTGATTGTTTGCATAGATCATACAAAATTTATTTCGAAGTATTAATCCTAGTCTTGTATAATTGTAGAAGCTTTGTAAAAAAAAAAAAACAAGACACGGACTTTTAACAATTACGGGATTTGGTGAAATAAACTACTCCGGAATGGGTTTTAAACGACACCTTTGTCTAGTGGTTACGTAAAAACGGGGGAACTGCTTAAAGTATGGAAACTCCCCGTCGATGGGATTTGACATCGACTTATGTCATAAACGTAGCTACCGTAGAATTTGAAAACTGTCATTGGGGATATTTCTAAACCGTGAGCTCAAATGCAAAACCGTCACCTCAAATGCTATGAATGTTGAGAGACCATAAGCTCCGTTGTGCATTTTGTCTAAAATCAACACTGTAAGTTTGTGGTGGAAAATAGGCGTGGTGGCGAACTGTTATAAGCCGATTTTCACAAGGCGTCTTATGAGATAGACGTCATTGTGCACGAATTGATAGTTTGCGATTAGAATGGTATTACCCCTTGGTGCGTTATCCCACAAGCCCTCGTCACTCGCCGTCTATCAGGCTCGGGATCTCTGTGTTCATTGTTTTATACACAAGTACCATGTGAGAAAGATATCGTCTTTGTAACTCACTTCTGCAAAGCTCGACCGGCCCTGCGGTTTTCTAAAAAAAAAACTAGCAAGAATAAATAGTTTATCGTAATTACAGTTTTACCGTGGACAACATTTCCATTGAACATTCTATGATGAAATTGCAACAACGGGCGAAATCGGCTATCGTTAATGACATTTGTGTGATTATGGTAGAGGTAGATTAGTATCTTGGAAGATGCTAGAGAGGAATATGCTGTGGTCCATTATTCGCGCTAAGGGTTTGGCGCTTTGGTGTAATTACACTAAGAGTATTTCTCGCTCTGATAGACGTGCGAATCCCCTAATTATTGTAAACAACAAGTGACGTGTGATAATCATAACGATCAAAAACATTAAACGACCTGGCAAAGACTCAGTAAATTACAATATGAGCAAAATTCAAATCGAAAAAGGGCGAATTTTCTTACGCACCATGCAAAGATTTTTTAATGAGGTTTTTGAATTTTTACCCGCAGACCTGTAACCTGCCGGAGTCATGGTTACTCGGCGCCATATAATCCCCAGGAGGAACCCAGAAATGATTTGTTCGGTAATTTTTTATTGTGACTTAGGATTCAGCCAACTGAAAGTCAGTTAAAGCAGAAACTGTTGAACAGCGTTTGTGGTCTCCTACCGCAGATCTTACACGCAATATCGATGGCTGTTTAGATTGTGTATATAAATGATATATATCATATCGCATTGTCCTTTATGATATGAAATCCATAATAATTATACTTTATGAAATGGTATCTGAAATATATGAGATACTAAATACTTTTCCTCAGACTGTCAAGGTATGAAATCCCTCCTAGTCAATGAAATGATATCATAAAATGAATGATATCTGAAATATATGAGGAATTATACTTCTTCAGTCCGTTAAGATATGAAATCCCTCCTACTCTATGGAATGATATCTGAAATATATGAGGAATTAATACTTCTTCAGTCCGTTAAGATATGAAATCCCTCCTACTCTATGGAATGATATCTGAAATATATGAGGAATTAATACTTCTTCAGTCCGTTAAGATATGAAATCCCTCCTACTCTATGGAATGATATCTGAAATATATGAGGAATTAATACTTCTTCAGTCCGTTAAGATATGAAATCCCTCCTACTCTATGGAATGATATCTGAAATATATGAGGAATTAATACTTCTTCAGTCCGTTAAGATATGAAATCCCTCCTACTCTATGAAATGATATCTGAAATATATGAGGAATTAATACTTCTTCAGTCCGTTAAGATATAAAATCCCTCCCTCAATATGTGTCCCATGACGCCTTGCACTCGTCACTGAAGGATGCCTCTATAGTTGCTAGGCGACGTATGAAGGGTCTTGTTGCGTAGGTGCTGTGGTGTGCCATCTACTTTGACAACTGACTGATGGCAGTTCAAGAGTGAACACGCCAGCAATTGAAAGCGTGAGCTGAGTGCACTTAAACCTGGTTCCGCAACTAATAGATATGGCATCCTTCAAGAATCATAATGGCCACATATCGAATTTCAGATCATTCTTTGTTTCGCAATACTATTCATGTGGCTCGTCGGACAATCGATAGCAAAGAGTCGTCTCCGTTTTAGGGGAAGGAACCCAGACAAATATAAATAAATAAAAAGATATGATAGTCAAATAAGAAAATGAAAATCAAATGGATGGGTTATTTTAAATAATTTTCCTGAAATTCTAACGCATGCCCCCCCCACCCTAAGAACCGTCTTTACGTTGAGTTAATGAGGCACACAATGTCACGTGACGGGGTGTTTCAACATGGTTTTTATAAGTCTAATTTTGCTTAGTTTAAAGATCAAACCCGCCATAAAAACTAGTGCACTTTTTTATATGATCGAAGCAATTCAGTCGTGCTATCGAAAATTGATGGCATTTATCTGGTATAAACAAACTGTAAGCTGCATCATTTTTATCATTATTATCATTTTATCATTGTGATCATCATCATCATCATCATCATCATCATCATCATCATCATTATTATTATTATTATTATTATTATTATTATTATTATTATTATTATTATTATTATTATTATTATTATTATTATTATTATTACTGTATCATAAATTCCTTTTTAGTCCCAGTCAACACGGTCAAGGAGATCCGGGAGGGGACTGTGTCGGACGCGTTCTCCCAGTGCTCGGAAGTGTTCCCCGAAGAGCGATGTTTCACACTGATCCACGGCGAGTCCTTCGCTACGCTAGACCTAGTGGCGGCCAACAGGGAGGAGGCGATGCACTGGATGATCGGGCTTAGATACCTGATGGCCCAACACTACGGTACGAACACCTGTCCTCACTTATTAAATACCTCGTGGCTAAACATGCACAAGGGTACGAACACTTGTCTTCATTTATTAGATACATCATGACCAGGCACTACGGTACGGACACTTGTCCTCACTTATTAAATACAACATGACCAGGCACTACGGTACGAACACTTTTCCTCACTTATTAAATACAACATAACCAGACACTACGGTACGAACACTTTTCCTCACTTATTAAATACAACATGACCAGGCACTACGGTACGAGCACTTTTCCTCACTTATTAAATACATCTTGACCAGGCACTACGGTACGAACACTTTTCCTCACTTATTAAATACAACATAACCAGGCACTACGGTACGAACACTTTTCCTCACTTATTAAATACAACATGACCAGGCACTACGGTACGAATACTTGTCCTTACTTATTAAATACATCATGACCAGGCACTACGGTACGAACACTTTTCCTCACTTATTAAATACAACATGACCAGGCACTACGGTACGAATACTTGTCCTTACTTATTAAATACATCATGACCAGGCACTACGGTACGAACACTTTTCCTCACTTATTAAATACATCTTGACCAGGCACTACGGTACGAACACTTTTCCTCACTTATTAAATACAACATAACCAGGCACTACGGTACGAACACTTTTCCTCACTTATTAAATACAACATGACCAGGCACTACGGTACGAATACTTGTCCTTACTTATTAAATACATCATGACCAGGCACTACGGTACAAACACTTTTCCTCACTTATTAAATACAACATGACCAGGCACTACGGTACGAACACTTTTCCTCACTTATTAAATACAACATGACCAGGCACTACGGTACGAACACTTTTCCTCACTTATTAAATACAACATGACCAGGCACTACGGTACGAATACTTGTCCTCACTTATTAAATACCTCATTGCCAAACCCTTTGTCTTAGGTCCCGGTAGATATTCACAAACAGCGCTTAGATACCTCATTGACAACCATTCCGGTACAAACACTTTTCACAGAATAGCTTTCAAACAACGTTTACGCAAGCAATCCTGACGCTTTTGCACCTTGCTTAATACGCATTTTTAGTCGGGGCCGTAGCAGGGGGTGGGGCACTGGGGGCACGTGCTCCCCCCCTCCCTCCCCCCCCCCCCACACAATATTTTGAAAAATTATAAGGAAATGACCAGTAAGGGGTTGGCTGTGCCCCCGCCCAATGTTTTCTTAATTTTTCTGTATTGTGCCCCCCTCCCCCCCAATATTTCGAAGCCTGCTATGGCCCTAGTTTTTCGTCTTAGTCTTACCCCTGCTTAAAGTCAAGGGCAAATTTTTCCACTCATACCTGACTCGGTTGATTTGATTGTGTGCTTTTAGGATCCGACCCAGGTATGTAACAGCACTATCACGTGACACCCACGCTATTGTCACGCGAAAATCACGCTATCCTCGCGTGACACCCACAGCAACATCACTTGGCACAACCTTCGCCGTCTCTTGGCACGAGCTATGTCTTCGGCACGTCACGTGGCACTCGCACTACCATCACGTGACACCCACGCCATAATCATGTGGTACCAAGGTCATCTCATCACTGATGCACTAAGCAATGTTTTGTGGTAATCACGCTTTCATATGGCGCGGGGTGTTAGAGCATATTCGCACAGAACACGATCCTATCGCCCGTGCACATAGCACCTTGTTTGCTAGATCACGACTAAGAGTATTTAATGATAGAGGCAGTCCAAGCTGTTTTGTTGTTGTAACGGGGTTGCTCTGCCTATATATGATACGACACCTTACCTGAGTCCCCAAAGAAGAAATATCCTTCTCTACGCAAATTCCAAAAAGATAACCCTCCATAACCAGGTAGATTTGTCTACAATTGGGGATTCATTGAGCCCCTTGATGTCGCTAGGCATGCACCCTATGTACGGTGATGTCTCGTTGCTGTTTTTGTACGACATGCCCGTATATCATCTTCACCTCGAGTGTCCAGGCTCCAATAACCCTAATCAGACCATATTTCGTATCTTTGAAAATTTCATTGGACATTCTCATGCTACAACCAAAACACTAAGATAAAGATTTCGCATTACTCACAGCTACCAAGAAGACAAGAACCGTCCAAGCTAATAACTTTTAATATTTTTTTCCAGGCGAAAACGAACCAACAAGAAGGCAAAAAGCCAGGGATTTGTATCCTTGTGTGATAAAGAAACTGTTTCTAAGGGCACGAGTTAATGACCAAGGTTGTACTATCGTCATTAGGTGCGCTATTGGTTTTCTGCCCCCCCCCCCCCCTTATTGTTCAGAAAGGCTTTAGGAAGTGTACGTGTTTATTCCATATATTTATTACCGTACGTTTTGCAATTTGGGTTTGCTTATGTAGCTTGTAAGGCCTTAACCCGATGTGTTCAGATGGTTACGTGGTATCTACACGGCGGCCGATAAGAGCGGCGATGGTCTGCTTAGCATTGATGAGGTCTACTTCCTGATGCATAAACTAAACGTCAAGATCTCCAACAGGTATGACCCTTCATACGCGAACATATTGTTCCACGTTTTATTACTTCTTGTGAGCCATAAAAAGGGAGCTTACTGATATCTGTTCTCAGGCAGGTACGTGAGAATTTCAAGGCAGCCGACACAGACACGGTGAACTCGAGTGGGTTGCTGGACTTCGAGGAATTCGCAAATTTCTACAAAAGCATCTCCACGCGGCGAGAGCTTTATATGTTATTACTCAAGTGAGTCCCACGACAATATGTGCACGAGTGGATAACATTTGGAACCTTGTGTGGTAGCTGAGAAAATGACCTCACAAATTAATGTAGATATGATTTCTTTAAAAGCTTTTTTACAGGTAATGTTATATTTTATAGTTGCTGCTTGCGTTTTCAGATATGGAAACAGCAAAGAAAATATGACAGTCCAGGAGCTGTTGAACTTCTTACGAATCGAACAGAGGGTACGGTTTTGTTTTCCAACGATTATAAAACTTTGATCTAATGCTTTTTGTTAAGGCACCACCTTCTCTGACGTCGATGGTATCCACATAGTGATTACATTATTTTTGTTTCAGGTCACCGAATGTGACGAGGAGTACTGTAGTAATATAATACAAACATACGAACCCGCCGATAGTAACAAGAAGAACATGCTGCTTGGCATCGATGGTGAGCAGACGGCAGCATTGTCCTTCTTCTTCTTCTTCTTCTTCTTCTTCTTCTTCTTCTTCTTCTTCTTCTTCTTCTTCTACTACTTGTTGTTGTTGTTGTTGTTGTTGTTGTTGTTGTTGTTGTTGTTGTTGTTGTTTTTGTTGTTGTTCCTCTTCTTTTTCTTCTTCTTCTTCTACTACTTTTTCTTCTTTTCTTGTTGTTGTTCTTCTTTCTCTTTTTCTTCTTCATCTTCTTCTTTTTCTTCTTCTTCTTCTTCTTCTACTACTTCTTCTACTTCTTCTTATTATTATTGTTTGTCTCCTTTTACTTCTCTTTCCTTTTCTTCTTCTTCTTTTCTCCCAATCATTCTCCTTGCTGTTGCCTTTGCCTCTCATCAACTGTAGTCATTCTTTTGTTGATGGCAGGTTTCACTAGTTATCTTCTAAGTGCTGATGGAGAGATCTTCAATCCTGAGCATAGTGATGTATACCAAGACATGACAAGACCTCTATCGCATTACTTCATCGCCTCTTCTCATAACACGTAAGTTATTCTGCGCTGTTAAGAGCTTGGTAGGAATAGAATTAAGGTAATGCTACAATGCTACTACAGCACTGTGTAATTTTAACACATAAGTCATTCTATGTTGTCGAGCTAAGGTAATGCTACAATACTGTATTTACTAGTACAACAATGTGCGATCTAAGCAAAGATTCTTTGCTGTAGATATCTGACTGGGGACCAGCTCGCCTCGGCCTCGAGTATGGATATGTACGTCCGGGTGCTTCAGTCAGGCTGCCGCTGTCTCGAATGTAAGAATACTCCTGACTTTTGCATTCCTGATATGTTATCCTCGAGGCTACCACCTTTATGTCGACCATTCAAAGACTTCATAACGTCGCCTTTGGAAGCGCGATGACCTAGCGAACAGCCTTTTACCCGTGGCGTTGGTTCGAGTCCTGGCTCGGGCTTTTTCTTGGGATGAGTTGAGCTTATTTCTCCTATTTTTCCAGTCTTCTCTGATAAAGACACTAATGAGCTGGATGTCCCGTCTCTTGAAGCTGCACTGCAGTACCCTGAATCGAAAGGAACATGCAAAAAAACCTAATAACAATAACTACTAACAATAAACACAAGGGGGCACTTGAGCTTACGTCTGCTGTGCCTTCGGCACCAGTACGACAGGTGGAATTTATATACAACTGAAAATAGAACCACAACTCCCTTTAATTTACTGGCTGCTTGAAGAGGCTGAAAATGGGTGAAAGGGTGGAGGTTTTGTTCTTTGTATTTGGGTCAAAAATAATCTAAGCCAGCTTATCTTTCGTTTTTGTTGTCCCAGACACTAAAATAAATTATGTGTTGTTTGATTCGTTGTAGTGGACTGTTGGGATGGCAAAGATGGCGAGCCCGTGGTGTATCATGGGTATACGATGACGTCAAAAGTGAAGTTCCGTTACGTCATTCTTAATATCAACGACTTCGCTTTCCTCAATAACAGGTGCTTGTCTTTTCTGAGACTTTTAGATCAATAAAAGACATGTAAGGGCACAGACATAATCGTTTTTCATCTTTTCCCAGATATCCAGTTATATTATCCCTCGAGAACCATTGCAGTGTTGAACAGCAGAAGTTTATGGCGAACTTCATGCGAGACACTTTTAAAGATATCCTTTGCATTTTATTCTTCATGCTTTTGTAATTTTTTCTGACATATATTTAACATAACAAGTCTACAGTGCTCTACAAGAAGCCATTATAAGGAAATGATCAGTGTGGCTGAGCGCCCTCCCCCCCCCCAAGCATTTTTGTATGTTCATGTTTTTGTAACGTGCCCTCCCTCGCCCCGCCCCCCTCCATGCTGGGGCGAGTGCTCTCTAACACAGGGTTCCCATCGAACTGGTCATGTTAAAGGTGGATTCTAGAGTTACCAGTACGCCGTAATCAGTGTTTGACTCAAGAAAATATCCATACCACCCATGGATTTTCTCCCCCATTTCGCCCTACACATTTTTGTTCCCCCATGTGTTATATATGTGTTGATAACGTCCTTGACTGTGCTTATATAAGGTCATGTATTCTGACATGAGCGATGGGAAAGACTTGCCTTCCCCGCAAGAGCTCATGGGAAAAATACTGATTAAGGTTAGAATAAAATAAAATAAAAACTCTACACCAAAAAGCCTTAATTCTTTCCTAACCTTAAGCTCCATGTTAACAGCGTCAAAACCTATTGCCAGCATGTTTGGTGATTAGTTTACGCTCGAATGACATGTTTATAGCATGACGTGGACAAGGGGTTTTGGATTTTTTTCTGCTTGATACAGTTAGTCAGTTTCGAACCCGTTTTACGATGACTCAAAATCCTGACAACACTAGCCAGCACTTCCCAACAAGGTTTTTTTTAAAGCAGAATGGTTGGCGTTGTATACAGGAGGCTTAACTTGCATCATCTCATGTCTTTGTTTTGCAAGACGAAAAAACTTCCTGTCGCGCTAAGCGAAGATTTGGAAGAAGGGGAAGTCACGGAGGAGGACTCTGCAGACGAAATGGATGAATGCTTCAAGTTTCGATCGGACGAGGTAAATCCTTTGCAAAGAAATACTCGCAAATGTATTTTGCACCCCTTCGTTGCTTTTGTCTGTGAAACGTTATGGTTATTGACAAAAGCAACCACAACAACGAGGCCTCCAAATTTGGTTATGACCCGAACTGACAACGAGACTTATGATTTTAGAACGAGGTTGATCACCGTGCCAAGGAGCGGAAGTGCCGTCGCACCCTCGCGTCACTACAGCGACTGCGCATGAACAAGGAAGACGACGAGAGCGACGCACGAGGGGACCTGAGCTCAGCTATCGTATCATCCGTAGCCTCGGGAAACACGTCTGAGACTAGACAGAGAGGCCTCAGACATACAGTGAGTAGAAATTCATCTATCCTATCATCGCCCGAGACTAGACAGAGAGGCCTCAGACACACTGTGAGTAGAACTCAGCTATCCTATCGCCCGAGACTAGACAGAGAGGCCTCAGACATACACGTGAGTAGAACTCAGCTATCCTATCGCCCGAGACTAGACAGAAACGGCTCAGAAATACAGTGAGTAGAACTGAGCTATCCCATCGCCCGAGACTAGACAGAAACGGCTCAGAAATACAGTGAGTAGAACTCAGCTATCCTATCGCCCGAGACCAGACAGAAACGGCTCAGAAATACAGTGAGTAGAACTCAGCTATCCTATCGCCCGAGACTAGACAGAGAGGCCTCAGACGTACACGTGAGTAGACCTCAGCTATCCCATCGCCCTAGACTGGACAGAAACGGCTCAGAAATACAGTGAGTAAAACTCGGCTATCCTATCGCCCGAGATAAGACAGAAAAGCTTCAGAAATATCGTATTATTCCTCGGGTACACGCCCTATACACATAGAGGGTTCAGAAATATAGTTAGTATAGTGAGTATTATAATATCATCCTTGCTCTTGGAAAAGTTGCTGATGATGTCCGCTGTCCGTGTGATAATAATGTTCTTTTGTCAGCTTAAACGATCCTTCTCGACCAAAGAAAACAAAGAAAAGAAGCGCAAGGAAGTGACAAAGAGTCGAAGCTTCAGCACAGCCGATGAAGACCCAAAGGTACTAACATCTATATCAACCTAAACTTCACTAACACAAAAAATAAACAAGCAAGGATTGTTAACTAACTATCACCTTGTCTCGCAGACAGCGAAGAAAGTCACGAAGCGAAAGCGATCACGAGCGCTCAGTCGGGTAAGCGCTTCTTATGAGAGACTCCAATTACCTACTGTTTTGATTACATGCCACCGTGGCTGCAAGAAAACTACGTTCATCATGTCCCTAGATACTACCTTGTAAGAAAGATAGCCAATTAGCATGCAAGGATCAAAATTCGATTGATACGAAATTCATAAGGCGCACCGAAGCACTTTATTACAATGCTAATTGGCTAGTATGTTTCTCGTACCCTCATTGGGATCACGTTCTAATTTTGTCAAGGTGGCCAATCTCTGTCAGATTGTCCGTTTGTTGACGTTTCAGGAAATGGGCTCTCTGTCAGATTGTCCGTTTGTTGATGTTTCAGGAAATGGGCATCCTGTCTGATTGTCCGTTTGTTGACGTTTCAGGAAATGGGCTCGAAGCGAACTATTAGACTCAGCCGCCACTTGTCAGATCTCGTCGCGTACACGCAGTCCCGGGCATTCAAAGGGCTCGAAGTCGAGGAGGACGGTGAGGTCTGCTTGATGGTCTCGAAGGATTGTAGTGTATACTTATAGTTATTGTTTTGTCTTTGCTGATGTCAGGGGCAATGATGATGTTATGCGACAAGGATGATGAATGATCATAAAGATAATGTTGTTTATGACGTTACCGATGACAGTGCAATGATACTGATGATGATGACTCACTCCTGATGATGATGGTGGTAATGATGATGGTGATGCTGGTGATTACGATGATAATAATGTTGATAATGATAGTGATGATGATGATGATGATGATGATGATGATGATGATGGTGATTCTTATGATGATGATGATGATGATGATGGTGATGATGATAATGATGTTAATGATGATAGTGACGATGATGATGATGGCGGTGGTGATAATGGTGGTCATGATGACAATGCTACGTATCTTCCTTGTCTCAGAGAAGCACTGGGAAGTTATCTCCATCCCCGAGCCTCGCGCGTATCGCTTCACAGACACGAAGGCGACTCAGTTCACGCGCTACACCCGTTACAAGCTGTGCCGGATATATCCCGCTGGTTACAGGATCGACTCGAGTAATCCGAACCCGCAGACTTTCTGGAACTGCGGGTGCCAGCTTGGTGAGAGGATGAGTTTGACATATAACTCGCAGTTGTGTCAAGTTGCGTGACAACACGTCACAGTACCTGACAACACGTTAGATTGCGTGACAACACCATACAGTGCGTGACAACACGTCACAATGCGTAACAACACGTTACATTGCGTGACAACACGTCACAGTGCGTAACAACACGTTACATTGCGTGACAACACAATACAGTGCGTGACAACACGTCACAGTGGGTAACGACACGTTACATTGCGTGACAACACGTCACAGTACCTGACAACACGTTACATTGCGTGACAACACCATACATTGCGTGACAAAACGTCACAGTTCGTAACAACACGTTATATTGCGTGACAACACGTCGCAGTGCGTGATAACACGTCACAGTGCGTAACAACACGTTACATTGCGTGACAACACGTTACATTGCCCGACAACACGTTATGCCGACGATTTAGTAAGGGAGCCAAAATCTTTACGTAATGTTGCGCGTAGCTAACTACGCTGTTATAGCCCGGTTGTCAGGCTATGCTGACCGCATACTCGTGCATTATTTTTCTTAGTATGTGACGCGTTTAAAGGCCAAGCTTGTCGCTCTTAAGCCAAGCTAGTTTTTCATAGCACGCAGAGGAACCTTGATGACGTTATAGCAGCCCTTATCACAAGAGATGATCAGTTCTCTGTGTATTTACAGTGGCGTTGAACTACCAGACGGAGGGGCGAATGCTTCAGATCAACAGAGGGAAGTTCAGGGCAAATGGGAACTGTGGATATGTTCTTAAACCCGACATCTTGTGCAAAGGTATGACTGAGGGAGAGGGGGAGGGTGGGTACCAAACTCTATACAACTTATGCAAAGGTATGACTGAGGGGGGTGGGGTTTGGGTACCAAACCCTGTTCAAAGGAATGGCTGAGGGAAGAGGGGGAGGGTGGGCACCGAACCCAACATCTTGTGCAAAGCAATGGCAGAGGGTTAATAAAAATGTGCATTAAACGACCATCATCATTACTATTATAAAGGTATAATGTCTTATGGGAGAGAGCGGAGGTGCACTGGGTGTAAAATCTTCCTCAGTGCACAATCTTTTTACACTATTTTAGGCCAACGGATACTTGCTTATTCACATGCTTTACTGATTATAGTGACTTAACCATATATTTGCCATTACTGGTAATGGCTATAACAATTCAAAATCACTAAAATCTATCAACATTTTCTTTCTAATCTTTATTCGATTTGATTCTCAGAAAGTCAATCTTTTGATCCCATGACGAGAAAAGACATTCCCGGCGTTTCAAAGAAAGTACTTAAAATTAGGGTAAGCTTGGCATGCCTTAAAGGGATCCACTGTGAATACTAAACTGATGATGTTTGAATGTTGTTTTACTGCGCAGGTAATCAGTGGTCAGCAGCTACCAAAACCAAAAGACAGCATACTGGGGGATCGAGGCGAGGTAGACATGACGGAAAAACCTGGAAAACGCGCAATTCCAGATAGAGAGAGAAGACACAATTTCTTACAATGGCTATAGGTTCCTTGTATTACGGACTGATTTTCAAAACACAAATAACGTGAGGCCGAAGTACACATAACCAGATTTTGGCTTTTTAAGATAATTTCTCCTTGATCATCATTGCCCTGTGTATCAGCTCAGGGACGAAAAGCTCAAATTTCAATGACACTTTACAAAAAGTCGCATCAATTTAAAAAAGTCGCACTTGATATTTTGTTTGCTATAAGTTACTAAGTACTCAGAGAAATTCTCCGCCTGATTTGATGTGAAATGGGCTTATTTGACGCGTCACGTTTTGTTTCCCGTCATGTCGGCGAGGTATCAACTTTATCATCATCAGCAACAACGTCGTCATCATCATTATATTCATCATCAACAACAACGACATCATCATCATTAGCCTCATCTTCAACAACAACAAAATCATAAACAACTACGACATCATCTACAACAACGATACCATCGTCATCGACAGCAACAACAACAATGACATCATCATCGTCATCATTAGCAACACAACAACATCATGTCAACAACAACAGCAAAATTGCAACAGTTCAATTCATGTCATGTCATAACACATCAATATCATCGTCACAAACAGTTTGTCTAGCTATTTACCTGCATCGACTGTTGACCTCAAACTTATCAAGCTGATCTTTACTCTTCCATTGTTTTAGATCATTGACCCTTACGTTGAAGTAGAAATTATTGGGATCCCCGCCGACACTTCTAAATATCGAACGAAGACCGTCATAGACAATGGTAAATATTGTTAATATTATAAATCAATATCTACACTTAGCAGTGTCCTTTAAATCGGTTATAGTATGAGGTTGATTAAGGCTCGATTCTAACCGAAATTGTTTTGTTGTTGTTTCAGGGTTTAATCCTGTCTGGGAAGAGACGATGGTGTTTCTCCTCAACTTTCCTGACATCGCTCTTGTCCGGTTTGTGGTTTGGGATGAGGACCCGATCGGACGGGATTTTATCGGACAGATGACGTTACCCTTCCAAAGCATCATGCCAGGTATCCTATCGCTATCCTATCGCCCTTGTTAAGGCACTCTGCCTGGACAAAAACCCTCTATCCTATCCACCTTGAAAGCCCCTCTCTGATTAAACAAGAATCCTGCCACTGTTGTGAGCCACTCTCGAGAAGGAATCCTACTATTATTAAACCCTTGTAAAGCCACTCTGACAGGAAGAAACGCTGCTATCGTATGGGATCTCTGAGTGAACAAGATCTCTACCATCCTATAGCCCTTGTGAATCCACTCTGACTAGTTGTCTAACACAGGGTTTAGACACGTTCACCTAGAGGGCCTCGACCAGGCTACAGTCTTCTGTCACGTGACTATCATGGATTACACCACAGATAAGGTAAGCATGACCTGACGTGAAAACAGCGAGCAAGGCCTGACGGGATACAATGTAAGCATTGCCTGACGGGAAAAAAAACATCGTGCTAGGCCTGACGGGAAACACATAGCGCAAGGCCTGTCGGGGAAAATAACAAGCAGGGGCTGAATAGATACAAGATTAGCAAGGCCTGACGGGAAGAAACATCGAACAAAGGCTGACGGGATAACAAGGTAAGCAAGGTCAGACGGGAAAAAACATCGAGCAAAGTCCAAGCAACCAAGCAGACCCTTGATATCACGGAGAAGAACGTCCATGCCGGGTTTTACCGTGTCTTTACTTTTAACAGACCTTTGATATCCCGGAGAAAAACGTCCTTGTCTGGGTTTAATCGTGTCTTTCCTTTTAACAGGCCCTTGATATCACGGACAACATCGTGAGGGAAAGGCACCAATCGGGAGGGGTGAAATTCAAGAGACGAGGAATCCTGCGAAATAACTCATCGTAAAATACCCTTGACCCGATATAATATGAAGGCTGTGTCGAAGACAAAAACATTGACACCTTAGAAAAGTGTCTTTACAGTCCCTCAAAATTCTTTATAGCGATCGCAATGCTTTGCTTAGTCCCTGAGATATTCCCTTTTTATGGCCCCGATGGATGTGATTCAAATATCTGCATTACTGTGTATTGAACTCTCTTGTGAATAAGATGATTATGCTGTCGAAAATAATAATTATTTATAATAAAGTGAATTTTTAGCGCTTTTATGTTCATGCGTTTGGTTTTGTTGTTAAGCAAGCATGATTGATTATAAATAAAAAGAAGACCAAACGGCGACGTTTCTGGATCCAAAGTGGAAGCAATTGTCCGTGGAGGAAATGTCAATTAATAAAATAAAGGACAAAAACAGAAGCGAGATTTTGATGTAACCGCCCTGGAGAAGACTCAATTAAGTCCGAAACGTTGGCAAAATTTTGCTTCTGTTTGTGTCCTTCATTTTATTAGTTGTTGGGCAAGCAAACATGCAGTAAGTAACGGCAAGAAACTATAATACAACCAGACGTGAAAAGCGTGATTGGACCGAATTTTTTTATTTCCCAAGGAACCTTTTTTCACCCTTTGCAAATAAAGGGCTATTAAATTCGGTTTTTGAATTGGAACATTTTTTTTGTCTGAGCCCCATTCAAATTACCGGTCCCTTTATGTATTTATTTTTTTCCTTGTATTTTATATCGTAGAAGAGCGCAGTTAGAAATAAAAGCGCACAATTTCCACCCTCCAAGGTTTTTCCTCTTATGGCTAATTATTTATTTTAACTAATTCGTATAAGCGTATCTTCGGAACCACTTCGTTGTCGATGGGGACCTAAAAACTATGAAATAATACTCTTAAAATCTAAAGAGAATTACCAGTAATAACATCATGCTGAAAAGGTTATTATTCTATTGCTATTGCTATTGGAGACCCTTCATAACACTAAAACACCTGTATCTATCGAAAAAATAAATTTACATATTTCGCTAGCAGCCATGCGACTGTTTACAAGCAACGGTAAATGCGAGGTTTTAATGCATTTATAATATCGAAAAACCCTCGGATAGTCTGTTGAAGAAAGAATACCAAGCTTTGGGGGTCAGAATGTCATTCTGGGTACGAGCTAGTTATACGTGGAATCGACAATGACCATCGGGAAAATGAGCAAAGTGGGAAATCTCCCTCCGCCGGTTTTCAACAAACGACTTTTCAAGGCGCAAGCTGGAATCTTACTGTCTGAGGAGATTTTACGGATCTTACGCCGTTCGCCCCAAGAGGAGAGGAGTTTGAGCGAACTGAGCAAACTAAAAGCCGTTGTTAATGGACTAAAGGAGATTCACAAGGATTTACAATATATCAAAGACGCGTTGGGTTACGCTATAAACTACGAGAAAGTTGAATCAGGAAAAACAGTTACGAAGCAGCACTCAGAAAAAGTGCTCTCGTGTTACTATGTGCTGAGCGGCTCCGTAGAAGCACAGTATTCCATAGACTACGACGAGGAGGATATTCGCGGGAAAATAGCGGGAAAAGACGCGCAAGGGAATAGCATATGCGAGATCAATTATACACATGTAGCCGGTGACTATATGGGATTAGTATCGGCGGACGGGCCCCAGTACGACCTTCCTCCCCCGGACTCCATGAGGACCATCGAGACTTGTGAATTCATACGCATTGACAGGGAGACATTTCACAAGTCCGTGAAAAAGGTCCAGAACAGATATGTCCAGGAAATCGAAATGTTCCTGGAAGAATCTGAGATTCTAAGAAAGTTACCTGCGGAGGAGAGAGCTGTGCTTGTGCCTCTGATGGCGAAACAGGTGAGAGATTTGGTGAGACATCAGGAAAAAGTTTGCCGATGGCTTAAGGATAATTCAGTTTAAGCCAGTGTACTTTGTATTAGAGCTTTTTTTATGAAAGTCGAGACGCACGGTCATCGTTACCATGGCAACAGACAGCTCACGATGATATGCTTTTCCTAAAATCTTTAAACGTGCCTAAATTAAATATCTCAAAAGTGCATGCATTTTATAGAGCACATCTCAAAGCATTATAAAGTGATAAAATTTGAATCTTAATCAGGGCAGCCGTTTAAGATAGCTACCGTGTGTCTTGTTAATCAACAGATGATTTTTTTTATTTGATAAAGCTGGGTAAACGAAGTCCACATCACAAGTCACATTCAAACAAAATCATGAACTCTCGCTACTCTTTCAGTGGTGGGTATATTTTTTTATTTCATTCCATGTCTTTACCAGGAATACTCGGCTGGCAAGGTTATCATTAACCAGGGAGAAATACCAGAACACGTATTTTTTGTAGGTAAAGGTATGTATCAGTATTCTTTGTACTGTTCTTGTTCGTTAAAGTATGCATCTAGTTGTTGGTAAAATATTTTAATACAGCTAGGGTACTACGCGCGCACTCATTGGTTGAAAACAGTGCTATATATCCTCTCACGGGCCGCTCAGATGAGATACCAACAATTTGCGATGAAAAATGTTCTCAAAACTGTATAATGGATTTTGGATTGCTTGGACGGCCGTAGAGGAACTTATGGCTCATACGTTTCCGTACGGCCACTAACTAGGTCAAAGAGAGCTATGGGCAACCAAGTAAAAAAAAAACCTTATCGCTTTCGATAGAATAAAGAAATATGGGAATATGTTTGTCATCAATCTTGATTTTGATTCTATAACGACGGTGATACTGGTGGTGATGATGATAACACCGTGGTGTCGCTGATGTGGTGAGGACGATAACACGGTGGTGATGTTGGTGGTGTTGTTGTGGTAAACATGTCAGGGGTGTACAGGGTGAACGGGTGGAACTGGTGGGGGGGGGGGGGGGGTGCGCAAGGTGCGTGTGTAAGCTCTCTTGGGCGCCAAAAAGAGTTGAAGGATCGCCAAATACTTTTCTCCACATGATACCTCTGACTGCCTCCCCCCCCCCCCCCCCCCCCCCGTTCCCCCCAGGTAACCCTTATATGGTGGTAGTGGTGGTGATGATATCGATGATAATGACATCGCTGTTATTTGTTAAAAAGGCAGGTGCCATTTTTTCCGTCGAGTGTACATACAGGAAGCTAGGAGACAAGAGCTCGTCAAGTTGGGTCTCATAGAAAAAGGTACACATATCATTAGAGAATATGACATGGGCGCGCGGAGATAAGAGCTTGTCATGTTGGGTCTCATAGAAAAAGGTACACATATCAATAGAGGATATAACATGGGCGCGGGGAGATAAGAGCTTGTCATGTTGGGTCTCATAGAAAAAGGTACACATATCAATAGAGGATATAACATGGGCGCGGGGAGATAAGAGCTTGTCATGTTGGGTCTCATAGAAAAAGATACACATATCAATAGAGGAGATTACATGGGCACGCGGAGATATGAATTTTACCTTTGAGTGTTCAATTGATACCATCAAGTTTCATATTAGAGAAAACCTGGTATTTTTATCAATATCTATATAATAATACCTTTTATTACCAGAAAAGGTACGTAGCTAGGGGCCAGTCCTCCCCCACAACTCGAATCATATATCGTCCCTGCGCAAACCCCGTCCACTAACTCTAACTGCAATATGATCGAAAAAAGGAAGCTCCGTAAAGCAGGGACGTGAAAAAAATGGCTTGATGTTTGATGAATGTATAAGCTTGAACCTTTCTAGGAAGTTTCTTCGGAGAGTCCACCGTGCTTGGTGGTTCACCTTGCTTCTGTAGCGTGGCAAGCATCGGCCCTGTGACGTGCTACCTTGTGAACAAGTGAGTGCCAGTTAAAGGGGTAGAACCAAAATCAGAGCCGTAGCAGGTCACGTAAGATTGGGCGGGGGGGGGGCATAATACAGAAACATTAGGAAAATATTGGGGGGCACAGCCACGTTCCTACTGGTAATTTCCTTATAATTTTTTAAAATATTGGGGGGGGGCACATGCCCCCAGTGCCCCACCCCTTGTTACAGCCCTGAAAACAAATGCTAATGATAATATAGAAATCTATCAAAACACATCACAACAAATCACAAACCACCAGAAACACATGATACGGGCACTGCGTAGACATCAAGGAGGACATACAACCCCAAATGTTTGAGAGAGAAAAAAGAACAAATCATGTCTTGTATGTTTTTTAACATATCAAATAAAGTCTCAAACTTATGTTCTAACTCTCTTAAGAAACACCACCCCTACCCCTACCCCTATACATTTGATCCGCTCCTGAACAGCAGTATGAAACAATGCCATGAAAGAAGCATTGAGAAAATAAGTAACCCGGCTCTTGAGACATTTGTACAGAGACCAGTCCTATGATTTGTTAATGCTGTTTTTATCTCTAGATGGGCAATCAAGACAAACGAACGCATACTCAATCTGCTGCGAGATCATCAACACTTCTTCCACGAGGACGATATGATTAAACACTTCATCCGGGACAGTGACGTATGGCAAAGCTACAAGAGAAGCAAGGTGATCGAGTTGCTTGATGGTACGAACAAGCAGCACGTGGTGGTATGCACCGTGCCAGAGACGTTACACACCGCCGTCGAGTTTGGTGATGCTAGTAGGTACGGAACAACCACGCCCTAGAGGATAGACACCCTGACCTATGAATTGTACAGGGAAGGTGCGATGGCACAACAATGACCTAGCTAGGGTAGACAGCCTTACACGTATAGATTATACACTTGGAAAAGGGGGGTGGTGTTGCTAAAGGGTACAGCCACACCCTAGAGAACGGACACCCTTACACGTATATGAATTATACAATTAGGAGAGGGTGGTGCTTATAGGTACGGCACAGCCACACCCTAGAGGGCATACAACCTTACACATATGACTTATACAGGGAGGGTGCTATGGACCAACCACGCCCTTGAGAGCAGACACCCCCATTGGTATGAAGTATACACTTAGGCGAGGGTGGTGTTAATAGGTATGGTGCACAAACACGCGCTGAAAGGCCCTGGTTGGTGCTAACGCAACCCACCTCTCAACAATCAGATATAACAATCAGGAAACAACTAGGAGTCACACCATGCTAAACGGCGTGGTTATTCTTTAAGGTTAAACCATTGCAACCACGCATAACATGAGGAGGTTCACAGTGATACTGTTGCTGACCTGTCAAACATACGGTATGGCGAGGCTGTTCTAAGTACGGGTAAACCGTTCAAGATAAAGCCATTTCAATGACCGCTGTTAACCTTGTCTTTCGATCACCATCCGCAGACGTTACTCCAGCCATTCTACTAACGAGCGTGAGCCTGGAGAACCAAAGAAAAAAGAACCACTATTCATCACACCTCGATCTCGCAGGCGCTCATCTGCTTTTCTCCAAAGCAATGCCGCGGCTGTTGTCAAGGCTGTTCTGTTGCTAAGGCGAAACACAGGCTCAGAGGAGCCAAGAGTTCCGTCATCGAACGCTGAGTCATCTCCTGTGACTACAACAAGAGGGGAGATGGAAACAAAGATAAAGCCGATGAGTGCTCCTGGAAGGTGCCGAGGGGCTCCGAAATCCTTACGCGATGCATCGAATTCTCCTACTAGAAATCGATCAAGAAACAGAGGGGGGAGACCCAAGACGAAAACTAACAATCAACGGAGCCCGAGTGGGGAACGTGCTTCAAGTTCTGTTAAGAAGAAACAGGCAATTACAAAACATGGTAAAGACGAGAAGAAAGTAAAAGATGAAAAGCCTAAAACAGTGCCGAATAATAAAGCCCCAGAATATCAATCAGAGGCAGTCGATAAGCATTCGACTCCTCCGCGCGGCACCGAGATGATTGTGACTTCGAATCGAAACTTCATCCTCAAAGAGGTAATCAACACAGGTTTGCCTGGGAAGAGAGTCTATTCTGCCGGCTATCAGAGGTTCGACAAAAGCATGTTCGACATCCTGGACAAATCTGAGCCAAGCCCATCAGGCCCTAGCCCGTGGACGATCTCCTTAGCTGCTAATCGATGGATGTCGTCTGTGCGAAAAAAGCGTGCCATGGTTCGGAGTATGAGTGATAGGAGATCCTCCTCGCCGTCACCCACTCCTATTATTGTCATCGAGGAGTACGTGGCGACGAGCGACTCTAATGTCGACGATGAGGGGATGGCTCGACCTTCCTCGGGAAAGACAGACGACAGAGCCGCCTCAAGGTATAAAGACCCGAGACCGGGTCGTCATTAGATTTGAAATTTTACAAAGGACATATGGCAGAAGTTGGCATTTCCTCACTCACCCTGAAGAAATTACTACCTCCACCCCCCCCTCCCCTCCAGACAAATATATCTAGCCATGGAGATCAGAATATAGTAATAAGACCTCTCTCTCTTTTTTCTTTCTCCTCTACCCTTTTTTATAAGTAGCAGAAGTCCCAGTCCAAGTACCCGTCGAATCAGTCACACGCCGTCACCAGTGCTAACGGAACTACCGGAAGAAAACGAAGACGAGGTTTTAGAATACGAAAAGTACGAGGCTGGAAAAGCCATTCCTGAAAAGTACGTGGACAACTCTAGTTTAAGTAGTCATCATTGTAAAAACTAGACAAAGTCCCATTTGGCCATTGGCCAATCAAATTTTTATCCAAAAGAAATATACATTTTTGACATGCAATTACTTAAAACGAACAATGCCTTGGGGTTTTCAGAAAGTAACAGAAATAGTGTATAATTCGCTGCTTTTACACTGCTTTTTTCTATTATAAACACCTTCATGATTATTACACATTCCTAAAAGTCAATATATCAGAATAACACGTGTGGATTCGCGCGTGTTGACTTCCGTGTAAATCCCGTGTTGACTTCCTTGTGCTTTTGTGTTGACTTGTGTGGATTTGCGTGTTTACTTGCGTGTATTCGCCTTCTAGGTGGCACACACCTATCCACGAGGCACGGGACCAATCACTCGCTCATCTCGAGCGTGTCAAGCAGGAACTCGAGGCCATCACGCGCGACCGTGAAATACTCCACAGACAAATAGCGGCCAGCGGTATGACTAGGGACGAGCATGCGCAGAATGACGTGGCACTGGACAGCATTGATCATACGCAGGAAACCACTGTCCAGGCTACTACAGAGGTAAAGCGCAAATTGATGCTGTCTTTTTCTGAAAAAGAGAATAATACATTTCTGCCGATGGAATGTAATGATAGAGGCAGAAATGTTTATTTTGACGGCATGTGAATAACACGTGGGAATGTGAAGAGAGTGCAGTATGGGTATGAGTATATAAGGGGAGACATAGCGCGCTAGTGTCACTCTAGCCAGCTCCTCTGTTTAAGCCATATTGACTTTCGCTAACTTTTTCTTCGGCTCTTAAGCCCCGAGAGCACGCAATGCTGAGCATTTGTTCGGGTAACACGGTCCAGAGTTTTTCCAACAGGGTTTTTATCTCTGGTTTACTTGTCCGGCTCAGTATTAACTTCTTTTAATTATATATGAGGTGATTATAATATTTCACTTTTTCAGATTGTAATTGTATTGGACATTCAGCAGTGTTTACTGCTTGTCAGATTGTTCTGCATTGTAATGGTCATTCAGCAGTGATAACTGCTGGGCGCTGGCTACATATCCAAAATAAACAGTTCTCCTGAACTGTGTTTGTTGTAAAGTGTTATGAAATCGAGGCAAAATTGGTGTCCGTTTGTGTCCTCCTCTTACAAAAATGTTAGAGTGCTGTACTCAAAGCGGGTGTCTGAAAAGGTCCTCATAAGTACAAAATTATTCATACTTTATTAGTTGCACTTATTAAAAAAATTCTTTTCCAGGGCCTTAACTCTGTGCTCTAGCTAAGCTAGCACTGTGTTGCATTTCGCAGGAAAGCAAATCGTCCACAAGAAAGCACAGCCCGCAGAAAAATCGCAAACTCTCATATCCAGCTCGCACGCTTTCGTCCGTAAGTAACAGAAACAGTTGTTTGGGGTAGTAGAAAGTTACAATTTCAGACAACACCCCGCGAAGCTAACTTCTACTGTATGAGAATTTCACTGAAAAAGAATTTTTGTAGAAGAAAATTTTGGCCGTGGAGAACCCGGGTATCGATCCCGGTACCTCCCGCATGCTAAGCGGGCGCTCTACCATTTGAGCTAGTCCCCCGACTGGTATAAAATGTGGTTTAAAAAATTAATCTGATCTCTATAATTTGATTTCTGTTGGATTCCTAGCACACCCTCTTTTCCTTTCGCTGCATTATAATAATTTTATCACCAAAATGAATACCATTATATCCACTATGCCATTGCATAAGTATTACGTCTTCACGTCTGTATTCAGTCTTTACGGCATTTTCCACGCCACTTTCACTTCAACTGAGTTCTTTATTCCAGGGCAGCGACAAAAAAACGAGTGGTTCTCATCGGATGAGTTTGGGGTCAAGCCATGCGCCGGCGCTGTCGTCTGACACCAGCCACGCACGATTAATGCGCATGCGCACTCTTGACGGATGTTACCTGGAAGGCATAGGGGCCCGAAGCTCCCTTTATAGCAGTAGATTGATGAACAATGAAAGAATCAACGACAAGAGTTCAGTTTCAGCTGTGACGAGAAACGAGCGAAGGCGTCTCCTCCTACTCGATAAGCTTGGGCTAAGATGACAACTAACAACAACTTTCTACCAAATTTGATGGGCTTTAGTGTTCCAATTATTACTAAAATAAATGCCATGAGGAGGGGGGGTGTAAGGGGGGGGGGGGTGCGAACCCGCAAAATCGCACCGAAAAAAAACGCACAGAAACCACTCAGAAAAACGCCAACAACCGGAAAACCGTCAAAATAAGTCAATAACAGTAAACCGCGCAGTCTAGAGTAACCACAATACCGCGGAATAAAATACGTAAAACCGCGCCAGATTTAAGGCAAAACCACCGCAAACCCGCACGTATCCCTCCATTAGTAACAATAAGATACTGGGGCTCACCGAAACAATTAAATATGGCTGACGCTTTAGTAGATCTTGAAGTAAATTAGCTTTGCAATGTTTGGTTTTGTAATAAAAATTGTTCAGATAATTTGTTATATGTAGCTGAAGGGGAGTGGAGGGGGGGGACGAGAGGGTGGGAGTAGAGTGAAGGGGGGGGGCTGACGATGTGCAATTAACCCGAATCTCTAGCCTGATTAGCATTCCAGGCGTCCCAAACAGTCTTAGGGTTCTATAGGGGTGTATCCCTCCCCCTCTAAGGCCCCCGTACCCAGGATTTTTCTTGGGGGGGGGGGGGGGGGGGTGGGGGGGGTGCGACATCCGAAAAAAATGGACCTAATTTTCCTGAAGGGGGGGAGGGGGGGTGGAGGGAGCGAGTTTCTGATAAAAATCTGACCACCCCCGAAAGTGCCTTTGCACTATCTCCCACGGGACGTTTATTGTCGGATTTGGCTGCAAAAAAGTCTAACTTATGGATTGATGACATACTAGCTTATGCTTTATAATTTTGTTTATAAACGGGGGCTCATAAGTAGGGGCAATCAACTTCCCCATGTTCTGGTACTATATAGGTGTCACGGCGTTTCCTAGGATCAGGCTATTTTTAGACACACGGATGAGCCAATCAGATTCAACCTTTGTGTTGACGTTTTGGCTGAGCTCAACTGCACGCGCAGTCTCAGACAAAAAGCTATGTTCTCTCTTCGGTACTTTAACTTTTTGTTGCTCTCGTCTTTAATATGAATCCAACCCTACCTATGACTTTGAATTCTAGCTTGCAATTCTTTTGGTAAACAAACAAAACCGATGGATGATAGATAAAAATATATTCTTCCTAACTGTAATTTGCGCGTGCAGCCTCACGTCACTCGCGCGCGCGACCAACGTCAAAGTAGCTGATTGGCCAGTTCGTGCGCGCGCGTCTAAAAATAGCCTGATCCTAGGAAACGCAGTGACATTTATAATACAGATGATTGCCCCTACTTATGATCCCCTGATACTACAGATGATTGCCCCTACTTATGAGCCCCTGCTATAAATATAGCACGTGTATTGAACACACCGAAAGTGGACTTTCGGCCGTTGTAGGGAGGGGGGGGGGGGGGGGGGGGGTGCCGGGTACGGGCCTGCCTCTCTCCACCCCCCTCCCTACTCCCTCCCAAACACACACCCTTTTCAGCCATGTTCACTGAAACCATGAACGCTAAAAACGTAAGAGCATGCTCCCTTTGACCGGCTAAAAGCTCTTTTTTTAGTCTTGGCCCTTTTATCCCTATTTTTATTTATTTCGATTAGAATAAAAAGCAAAAATAATCTTTTGAATTACCTTTAATTACACAAGAAAGGTAATAATTATTATTCTCTCAGGTGTTAGTTTTCTTTCTTACTTTTTCCCTGAATTTTACATTTTAGTTTGTGCGCCTTTATTTTGGCGCAAAAGTTATGGTCTAAACAAAAGGTTTCTGTCATGCGTGGCTAAACAGAGGTTTTGAATTTCACTAAACCAATCAAAAGCAACATGACGTCGCCTCTAGCCAATCAGCAAGCAGTTTCTTGGCGGAAGATTTGAAGTGTCAATGCGCGATCAACTATAACTCGGACAATAAATCGTGCAGGAGATTGCGGAGAAGTGGCGCGCATTTGGTTTTTTTTGCTTTAAAAGACTTCTTGATGGCAGCCTCCTTCCTATACTGGTAAGCTTATACAATATATGGATAAATATTAGAAATTCCAGATGGTTTTAAAAGTAATTTTAGCGATCAGCACGTCAAAATGACGCGTATCTGCTTTCGCCTCGACTTCCCCGCCATTTTGGCATTTAGTGAAATTCATGCTCAAATCCAAGGGCAAATAAACAACTGGAGGGGAAGATTTTCACTCTTAGTGACAAGGAACTAACTTATTTTATACTGAACTGCCTTAAATTAGCAGATCTATAGGCACGACAACTCAGGTTCGCTTTTACAAAGTCGATCCACGAGTGTGTTGTATCAAATATCTCGCGCCATCAATTTCTTGTCCTTTGGAGTAGTAAAAAGCTTTGCTTTCTCACTGTGCTACCAATTAACTGTTTATACCCTACCCTAGGCTATCTTAGGCTTCCATAGAGTTCCCTTATGGTATTTTAGACTCGATCGGAGTAAACAATTATTTATCTTTGATTATTATAAGCGCCAAGCACACACGGCTGAGCGTGTTATGACGAATCGTATGGCTTTGTTACCAAGTGCCCAGACTAACCCAACTCGATCGCTGCCGTTTGATACAGAACCACTTATTGACTTGATTTGGCCTTGAATAATATTTATTAAGGCCATTATTCTTAGAGATTGTGGTTTTCATTTTGCTGAAGGTTTTCATGTACAGGATTTGTTGTTTCCCTGTGGTGCGAAAGCATCGAAATGAACATCCGGGGATATGAGTGCGCTAACACGTGCATACGCTCTTATGCGTCGCTTCTCGCGTCTGATGTGATAGTTTTATTTCACGACGCACAATTGTAATCATTTGGAATCAATTTTTCCATATTCAGAGTGTTCTTATAATGCGATTTTGCTCTTCGCAGCACTATGTTGCTTTTGCTTAAGGCAGCGGAATCCGTAGCAGCTCGGTAAGAAAAAAAGATATCTGCCTAAATTTGTGTCTCTTTTGCGGAGAAGCTAAATCAGAGATCGTACCTACCTCCTCGGATCATGGGGTCATTGAAAATCTTGTCCCTCTGGGTCCAGCGATTTCAGAGTTAATTGGTGCTGAACAATTTTCTCTTTTATCAGTGACTACAACCTTCAAGCAGAAAGCGACAGCAGTGATGGACAAAGATCGTACCGAAAGAAAAAGAAAATCAACAAAGGACGTTGGACGAAAGAGGAGGTAACCTTAGCTATCACAAGCAACCAAACCGTTAGCGTTGAAGGCATTTTGCATAACTCAATATTGCTTTATAGAGCAAGATCTTCTTCTCCCTTTAGCGAAGCTGCTCACAAACATTCATTTACTAAAAAGGGATTGTTTGTAGGTTGCTGGGCCGTGCGCGCTTGTGTTTTTCAGGGCGCATTTTGTTGTTTAGCGATTGAGCCATCAACGAAGCGTAACAACACGATTATTTTAAATTTCTCATTAAAGTACCTTCCTAGCTTATTTGACCCTATTATGCTATCGATCGGAGTGGTTTTTCTCTATGGCTTGACTTACTTCGCAAGTAAAGCAAGTAACTGCTCAGTTAAGCTTGTTGGAGCTCAGACAGGTATCGAATACGGTGTCTCATCGAGATTCATATTTGAATCTCGAATGTCCGTTGAACGAGTCGTATTACTATATTTAGCCTAGTGCGCAAAGACCCAACTATCGCCAAAATCTACTGATATAGGTGCGCAAATAAAATAGGGATCTTTGCAAATCGATCAGTGGTTTGAATACATAAAATTAAGGGGCTTTAAAACAGGCACGCGTCATCTACAGTAAAGTACAAAATCCAAAATGAGTGCAAATTTATGGAATTCGCCAGAATACAATAACTGGTGTTGTGTTCCAAACGCGTGAGGCTTGACACTGAAAATTTAAAATTCCATGCCCGTCCTTTAACCCTACTACAGTATCCATAATACCTATGTATGTAATATATAAGTGTTTTCTTGGCTCCATTCCTTTGTTTTTAATTTTTTTTCTGTTTGTTTGAGAGTTTTCAACGATTTGTTGGTATTTGCATATATTATGACTATCAGAGGCCCGGGGTTAATTTAGTTTTTCTTAATTTTTTTTATAAGGAGAAAAAAGGTTCACCATTCCTGGTCCAGGTTATTTTGGTTATGGATTAGTGTTGTAAAATGTAGATTTTTAAATTCCTGATATCAGTGAAGCAGATCCAATATGGCCTGTTTTGGATAGTCAGCCCATCGAATGCCCTCATTTCCATAAATTAATTCGCTTTAGTTTGTTTTGGATCAAATTTGAGAATGTAGATCTAGTATAAGTAGATATAGTATAACCAAGCTTGTTCATTCTTCAAAGAAAGATAAAACTTAGACAGAATTAACAGAGTTGTAAAAAAACATAGATGCTCATACTTTTTTTTTTAAGTAAAGAACTAAGGATTGTTGTCCATTTATGTGATGGGATTCAAACAAGAATCATATGTAACTTTAATAAGAAGAAAAATGGATAAAAAAGTCAAGAGAACAGAAATAAAACTTTTTAGTTGAGTAACGTTAAAAGGAAACTAGAATGTGGCTAAAATCAACTTTAGTTAGAGCTACTGCAAAAAGCTCACTTGTCTCTGGTTTATCAGGGTGGTCCTCTTACGCTTCAAGATCAGGATAATTATTTTCTTTGTTTATTTATTTAAATAGGATGAAAAGCTGAAAGATCTTGCCTGTGAACTTGGTCCAAACTGGAAAGAAGTAGCCAGTCATTTTCCTGATCGTACTGATGTCCAGTGCCAGCAGCGGTGGCACAAGGTCTTAAATCCAGAGCTTATAAAAGGACCCTGGACCAAAGAGGTACTGTCTGTACACATACCAAAATGGCTTTTTGTGTTGTGGTTCCTAATTTGTGCTTTTATTTCGTCATGACAGGAAGATGAAAAAGTAGTTGAGCTGGTAAATAAATATGGTCCGAAGAAATGGTCACTCATAGCACAACACCTCAAAGGTCGTATTGGCAAGCAATGTAGAGAAAGGTTTGTTATAGTTATATATACACTTTAGATGTCGACTAAACAAACTAATTAATGATATTTTAAGGATACTAAAAATTGGCCTTTACTTCTTTTTAGGTGGCATAACCATTTGAATCCTCATATTAGCAAAAGTTCTTGGACTGAGGAAGAAGACAAGCTAATCTATGAGGCTCACAAGAAAATGGGAAATAAATGGGCAGAGATTGCTAAACTGTTACCTGGGAGGTAATTTAAATAATTTTGATTTATGTGATTTTAGGGATTAACTGATATTCATTTGGTGCTCTTCAGAACTGATAATGCTATCAAAAACCATTGGAATTCCACCATGAGAAGACGGGTTGAGACACTTGGCTATGAGCATTACAGAAAAAATAGATATGTGTCATCGGTAAGAAATTAGTTTTATTGAAGACTTTTTAGTACTCTTTTGATGCTAAAGTTTATTATTGATCAGAAATTCTTTATATTGCAGCACGAAAAAGCAAGACATGGGAGGCCACCGTCTGCAAAGAAAGGTAACTTTTTTTCTTTTTTATTCACCTATAATTACCCACCTATTTGATAGCAAAGTCTCCCTGACTAATCTCACCTTATTTGCTGTTATTTTTAGAGAGGAGTAAAAGCAGTTCTGGTGACTTTGAAGCTGCATACAGATGCAGACAATCGTCTGAATTACCTACTGAGGTTGTCCTTCCTCCGTCTACGGCAGTCGTCCAGGTGTTGTCTGAGGGGGTGTCTGTGACAGACCCATCTAAAAACTTGACCAAGATAAAGCTTGAGTCAAAAAAGAGAAAGGATGTACCTGGGTTGACTTCACCTTTCAGGAGCTACATCATGTCAGAAAGACTAATGGAATCAGATCCATCCACATGGGGTGACATGAGTACATTTGAAAATGGTGGTATCCCAGTGAAGACCCTGAGCAAACTCACCTCTCCAGGAGCCAAAGGTAACCTTTTTTTTTCTTTTAAAGGGGCAAAATTTAAGTAAATATGACTGTTTATAACAAAAAAAGTATAATATTTTTCTGTCTACCCCCTTCAAGTTTGATTAGCAGAGAGGAAGCAATTTTCTCTGAAATTTTATGCAATTTCAAAGTTTTAATAAACATGAAGCCTATACCAAAGCTTGAAAATACTATTTATTTTAAATACCATTTTTAAAACTATTTTCATCTACCAAAAGAGCATAAGATAAGAGAGGGACACTTTGGTATTACCCGTGCGCCATGTCGATTCCTAATCCATCCTTTAATAACCACCACCCCACCACTGCGCGTGAGCATTTTTACTCACCCTACCCCCGCGCTTTGGCATTTACATCTTGTTGTTTGCCGCTATTTTGTGACATGAAACTGAAAAAAAAAAACACCCTATTTGCACAAATACCATCGAAAATGTCATTCTAGCGTCAAGGATACGGGCAGTTGCAGTTTATTAAGGGGATGTAGTACTTCGAGGATTACAAGATTTTCAAAACGAGACTTCATTCAAAATCAAGCGTGTAAAACCTTGTGCTTCAATCACCGTTTTTGCTCTAACTTGCTGCTTCTCCGTGGTTTCTCAACATTCATCTGTCTTCCTAATGGTCTAACAAAATCTGTAAGTTAGAAGTTAGATATAAAATTGATTTACCTGTGAATATTCCGGTGAATTGAGAAGGAATCCAAGAAAAATACATTTCATAAAACTGTCCTTGTAGCGAGGGAATGCATTTTTGTGATGATCAAAGCCAGCAAGCTTAAGTATCTGAGCTTTTATAAAAGTGAATAAAGAGGGAGATACTACTGTACTTTTCTGATGTTGTTATTTTTATATGTTATATTATGTTGTTATTATACAAGCTGGAGTCTGGATTTGAATAAAACGCAGTGTCACAGCCATTTTATCGCTCGTTGTTTTTTTCTTTCTCACTTGACTTTGCCGCTCAGACAAACAAAACAGTCAAACTATTCAGGGATTTAGCTTTCTGTGAGTATATTTGCCAATCTTGGTAACTTAAGCTAGACTTGTTTTCTTCTTCCGAGTTATTGTACATGATCTCTTTTCATTCCTTTCGAGTTGGCAAAACAACAACACGCAACCCGCGGGGGAGAAGAACAAAATGAAAGGAGCAAATCCTCACACGCAGTGGTGGGGTGGTGGTTACTAAAAATAGCCAGATTCGGAATCAACATGGCGCGCGGGTAATACCAAAGTTTCCCTCTCTTATCTTATGCTCTCTTGCATCTACTCAATGTGAGTTTAAACCACATATCACATTTATCTATAAGTTAAAAACTGGTTATCCAGTTTCACTTTTAAACCCCCTTTTAAACTGTGCAAGTGCCCTTGAGTTCCAAAACTCACCTCACATGTATGAAATGGGGGGATAGATTGTTGTTTTATTAGACAACTACAGTAAACTAAAATCAGTGCTTTTCCTTATTGTAGAATACAGATTTGATGGAAATTCATTGGCTGGACTTCAGACCCATGTAGGGTAAGTGTCATGGTGAATGATTACAATGGTCATAGTTTTGGGGGTATTGGTATAATGTGACTTTTAATCTAACTATACTTGACTTTATGTAGATCCTTGATCCCAATCACATCCCCAGTGATGCAGAACCGTTTTAGTACTCCTCCTACTATCCTAAGGAGAGGAAAGAAAAGGAAGGTAATTGATCTTAGAAGTAAAGCTATATTTTAGATGTGCTAATAGACCATTCCAGCCATAAGCATGTGTGTGTACTCACCATGGGAACCTACCTCAACTACCGGCATGCAGCGCACACTTTGTTTGATGTAAGCTTAAAAAAGCACACGCTGCATTCTATGGTTATTCGCACGTAAACTTGTAGCTGGAATGGCCTATTCATTAAAAGGTGCTAAGGCATGTAACATGAACAAATACTACCGAATCACTAAACTTTTAGCACCCCGGAAATATCACTCCATCCTTTTATTATTTTTTTGGTGAACTGACATGGCCATTTGGAACACCACAAAACGTCATGTGACATTCATTTTGATATGGGGTAGGTAGGCTTATAGGACCAGTTCCCGGAAACGTCACCCCCTTTTTGGCTCATTCTTTCACAATTTTAAAACTCTTAGTAGTCACAGACAGGAGCACATTTTCTGAATCATCGTGTTGTCTTATTAGTTCTTGGAGATCGTCGTCTGCATTAGGGAGTTTCCCATGACAGCTTTTCAACCTTTTTGCCATTGGTGCTGATTACTCGGAATTCCTTCTCTTTCCTTCTGCATCGTTGAGGCAGTGAGTGAAGTTATCAGAATGAGCGGCTGCCTCCGTGTAGGGTGAATTTTCAAAATCTGAAAACATTGGTGGTTTCGTCTTTGATACCAGAGCTTCTTTAAGTGGTTGCTCCAGGTCCATCCCTTTCACAGTGAAATAAGTTGTGTATAACGCCCGCTTCTAAGTTTACGTAACAATCTTTGTTGTCTAGATAACGAAAACGAATTTGATCCGGACTCACATGTTGGAAAGTGTTTGTAACATCTTTAACTCTACTGGCAAACATAAAGAATGTCATACTTTCGAAAGAAACAAATAGCATGCCTAATTTTTGGAACTCTGTTCCATAGAACACTCAGTCAATACGCCATGATCGAGAATGCCTCAAAAGAAAGAAGCCAATGTCATGTGATGTTTAGAGGTGCTCCAAAGTCACGGGAGCTAACCAAAAATTCAGAAGGAACAATCAATATTTCGGGGGTGCTACACTTTATTGGTTTCGGTAATAAAAGCACTGTTTTGGACAATTACCATGATAATCTTTTCAGTGACAGTGTTTACACACTTTTTTACTTCTAGGCAATGGATAATCCAGATACAACAACTGGGGATTTGCTATCTTCCACTGTCGAACTTCCAAAGCACGTTTTCCAAAGTCCCAAAGGAGATACACCCATCAAAAGCCTGCCATTCTCACCATCTCAATTTCTCAACTCTCCAGTAGCAGGAGGCAAAGTCATCACCTCAACACCAGCCAACCATAGCAAGGCTGAGGCAGGAAACTCCACCTTGAATACTCCCAGTAAAAGTGACACAAACAATAATGATAGTAATTACAGGACACCACGCATCAGACGGTCTTTGCTACATATGTCACCAAGGACGCCAACACCATTCAAGAATGCACTCAAGATCCTGAATGAGACAAAACTTGCCCATGTAAGCATTATTCCAATTCACATTTTACTGTTAGAGAACATTTCTATATTGTATCAAATAATGTAAATTCTGTGCTGTTTGTTTCCTTTTGAAGTAGACATAGCTGATTTTATTATATTTTTTGCTTTATTATTTAGACACCTGCTCATTTTGATGAGGATTTCAATGAAATAATCAAGAGAGAAGAAGAAGAGAGTGGAGTTCAGATATCATATGAAGAAAACAAAGACAGCCCAGCACGCAAAGTCCGTACTTCACTTGGAGATTCCTTTGATAAGATTGAAAAATCACCTGTCATCATTGGTCCAAAAGAGGAGGATGAGGCTAACCATGCAGATATTTCAAGTTCCACTGCAAGCAGTATGCTGGTGAGTGATTTGTAATCAAGAACTTGAATATTTGGTATTCAGCTTAGAAACTGGTGTAGTGTAAAAATGATGTAGACTTTGGAAAATGTTGGCTCTTCAATGCTCTTTTTGTATCCCCATAAAGATAGGATGTTGCATGTACTGTAAGGTAACACAGCTCTTAACAAAAAAATCGGCAGGGTTGCACTTGCTTGTTTAAGGTAGCTACAAATGCTGGTTGTTTAGCAACTAATAAATTTTCAGACATATATTTTTTTTTTCAATGCTGGATATGAACATTACTAATACAAATGTTAAGTTTGAGTCCAAAGCTAAGCCCCCAAAGCTAATCAATTTTTTTTTCAATTCAAGGAGGATTCTGGTGCTGTTACATCATCACTTCTATTGTCACCTCCAACCTCTTCCATTGTAAAGCCAAGTCAAGTGTTTGGGAAACAGGATCCATTTGTCACTCCCAGTACAACTCTTAACAGTGAGATATCGGTAATGGATCATTTGGTCTTTAACCTTTTTACTGTATTACCTTGTTTTGACTTACCTATGTTTATATTTTTCTTATAATTTTTGTATGAAGATTTATAAGTGTTTGTTGCCCAAATATTTAGAAGCATCGCACAAAGAACCACCCAATGAGACTACTGAGATTTCAAGAAACCCCAAGAAAGCGATCAACAGTAAGTCAGGGCTTTTATTAACTTTCAGAGTAGGCGGTGGAAATTGATAAGCAGGGGTTGGAAGTCTTTTTACATTTTTAGTTCAAATAAAACTTGAGACAACATTAAAATAAGTAGCCTGCGCTCGGTGGAAAATAAATGGTGGTTCCGCAGGCCACCAGGGCCTGATAAACCCCTATAAGTAGTACATGATTTCATGCTGCACTCACTTCCATATGGAAATACATCTATTCAGTGGGGTATCGCATCACTATGTTGCTTAGATGCTACAAGAGGATATTATTTACGGGTCAGCGGCTACATATAGGCTAATTGCATTGTATCATTATTTATTTTTTATTTTTAATCTAGATGGACACTTCTTGGGAGCAAGTTGTCTGTGGTAAAACCCCAGATCAGCAATATCTTACAGAACAAGCTAAAGATTTCATCGCCAACTACAGACCAGCCGCCAGAACCTTGCAGTTTAACACCCTTACCGTGGTTTAGCGCAAATACCAATATCTATTAGCATACTAATAGCTGTATCATACATCATACAGGATGTATCATCCTGACTTATTTTTATCAAAAAATGTGAAAAAAATCTAACAAATATTTTCTACATTTTTGTGTAATCTCGTGCATAAAATCAGAACCATCAGCATTGTATTTCACATAACAAGGCAACACACATAACACTGGTGATATTTTTATAGCTTTGAAGATTATGTGGTAATTACCTGATTGGTACTAGTCGCCAGATACATTAGTTTGACTTTATGAATGCCAAAATGCAGCATCAAGAATAATCTGGCAGTACCTGGATTTAAAGCACAATTATGTGAGCTGTTCGGAAGCTGGACTTCCTTTAGTTTTAACGTAATCTAAGGATAGAAGAATGCTAAAAGAATGGCTTTCTCTTTGTCTTACACTCATTCAGTACTGCTGGCTAAAATACACAATTAATAAATCACCACCTAGTTAGAGTTGGGTTTATAAACTTTTTTTACTGGTAAGTTATTTTGTATATTGTATTTACAGTTGATCTAGTTCACATTTCAAGTAGTAATGCTTTGTTTCTCAAATTATCTAAGCCAATAAGTGTTGTCTTCTTTTAATACATTCTTTTTGGTATTAGTGTAGGTGGTATATCAATATAGTCTGCACAAATGCTTGGTGAATAACTGCCATGGAGGGGATTAGAAAGAAATACATGAAGTCATCAATTCAATCTTCAAGGATTTACACTAAAGGCATCTTTCGATTCTACAAAAAGCGTAGTAGAGGTAGGTTCGATTTCTAGTCTTTAAAGGGTGCTTTGGAACCAAAACCGCTGGAAATCGAGCCTACATGCATTGTGAGGTTGGGAAATGAGAGTAGATAAACTGTATTTCTAGGAGAAAGGTGCAAAAAGTGTGTAGAAAAGGTTTTGCAGAGATTACTCTGTGTGAAATAGAACAAGATCCTGAAAAATGGATTTTTATACAAAATTTTGTAAATATAAAAATTCTTATATTGTCATTAAACTATTGAGTATGTCATTTTGTATGAGTTCTGTTTACCATGCTGCATTTAATTTCAAAACCTTTCCAAAATATTTATTTCAAAATATTTCTCTCATGAATGAACTTAAGAAAAAGTAGTTGGTGAGCAAGTACAGATTGCAATTTCAGCTATCCCGCTCCTCCCCCCGCTCTTTTGCTAAAGTTAAATATGGAGGGTACCAGGTGTAACTTTGAGAACTGGGTTGAGTACATCCCTTCTTCCTGGAGACATTTCTTCTGTATTTCAAGGGTTATGATAAAAACTACAACAAACTTAATGTTTTCCACATACTGTAATGATTATAATAAGTACCTGGGGCAAAGATATAACATATTTTCTGTCTGGATGGAGACGGTCAAACTTCCAGAGTGACGCCCTCTTAGATCTTGCGTGACTGCAAGGGCACGAAGTCAAATCTGTAGATTGCTCCTCACAAATGTCATTTTTCGCCGAATCATCGAAAAATTAATTGTAGAATGGAATACAATTAGCTTGGTATAATGATGAGAAGTGCCAGTAAGAGTCTAACGACTTTCTGGTTTTGAGCACATTCCATTCGACTCGAGTCTACCCCGTACCAGTGATTTTAGCACAGACGACCCGTGATGGGATGATGACATGTCTGGTACAAAGTGCACTGTGCTATACTGGGGGGGGGGGGTAATGTTCTAAACTATAACAGTTTAATCCCATATTTAATTCGTGTTTTTTTCTCATCCCTATTAATGTAATATCGATATTTTGGGATTGTTTTTTTTGTTAATGAGTCCAATCTCAAAACGTGTTGAATCGATAGAGATTTGTTGATTTTCAATAATAGCCCCCTCACCCCTCCCCTGTAAAGACAAAAGGTAGCGTTTTTGGCGCCAAATTTCAGTTTGACGGTGTTGCGCCAAAAGCCGCCATCTTGGATGGAACTACGAAGAACGTTCTTCCATAACGTGGGAATTTGGATGGCAATTTTACTAGTTTTCCTCGTCTTCTCTACTTAATGACTCCCTAAAGCATGGATGGCTCATTTAAAAGCCCTCGTCCGCTTCCGAATTTGTTAGACGACGCAGTATTCAGTCATAAGAAAGCGAGGCGAGGAAATAGCGAAGCCGACTGTTTGCCTCCAAGGCCTCCAGTCAAATCTGCTCCTCCCATAAGTCGGCTATTCAAGCATTCGAGGAAGCACAGTGCTGGGGCCCATGAAGTCAGTTTTCATGGCAGTGGCAAAAGTATCCTTTGATAAATATGTGCTTTCCTTGGTTGGTTTTGCCAAAATATCGAAGGTCACGCTTAGTTGTTGTGTGTGTGAAAAAGATATTCTAGACCAGCGAAGAAGAGAATCACATAGAAATGTCAACGAAAGAACACTGTAAAGAATTTACAGGATTTCTTTACAAAGGCAAAACATTACAGCGCTATTAATCTTATTTGCTCCGGTTGTAAACTTTCCCCGTCCTACCATTTGTTGTCTTGTGTTATTTCCGACGGAAATGAATTGTAAGAGTCATTTGTGTGTATATCAATATGTTGTCAACCTTTACTCAGTGAACAACAGAGCTAAAAAGTCCACATTACAATGAACGCCTCGGAAAACTCTACTTTGACCAAGTAAGGAGTATAAATAATTGGGTGAATAATGTTCTACCTTTTGTATCTCCTCAAATAGTAGCGGGAGGGGGGGGGGCATGTGTGAAGTCAGTAAACATTTCAGTAATTTGTCAGTAGTCACTTATGTTATTTGTGTATGTTGAAAACAAAAAAAGGTATTTCACCTATTTCATATAAGGTTGCTTTAGAAAAATAATGTATTGTACTTAGCTCACAGTGCTTTGTGAGTACTGTATAAATGGCTGAATCATGGTCTCCTACAGTTTGGATTTTTTGTGTGTGCTTATTTATTTGTATGTTAGCTACTTTTCATGTTAAATCCTTTGATTGGACAAAACTTTTATTCAAGATAATCTGACTTAAGCAAATTATAATGTTTAATAAATCTTGTGTTGAGTTTTGAATGTTAGCATGCTGGTTTAAGTTATGGCATGTTGTCAGGAGAAGCACACCTCTACTATCTCCCTCATTCTGCATTTGACATTATATAATGAAAATTGCACTGTTTTGTTTTAGTGTTTTGAGGTCATTAGCAAGCTTGGCGCTGGCTCATTTGGAGAGGTAAGGGACAACATCTCAATTATCGATAGATTCCACCTATATCAAATGTGTTAGAAGCCCTACCATTTGACTTCAAGTGGGAACTGGGCATTTTTCAAAAAAATAGCCAACCCCTTCTACATGCAAAAAATATTTATATCCTGTACACCAAAAACCGAAAAACCCTGCTCAACAAAAAGTCTCCCCTCCCTCCATCAAAAGTCAACCCCTTACCTTCCCTATTGATGTTTCGCCTGTGCATTAGTTCTGGATGAAGACAAAGGTGTTGATGTGGTGATGACAACTCTATGCACTTTAGGTTTTTAAGGTGAAAAGTAAAGAGGATGGGAAATTCTATGCTATAAAAAAGTCTTGTGACAGATTTCGTGGAGATGTTGACAGGTACAGTAAATTGATTCAGAGAAAAGGTTCACATCTTTTTCTGCTACATTGCAGCCTTCTCAAAAATATGTTGAAAAGCTGGTCATTATGAGTTTTGAGGCATTTTGGGTGCCAAAGGTTTATTTTTCCTGTCAGTTTTTTGTCAGTAACAAAACAAAAATAATATCATTTCTGTCTGGAGACAGTCAAACCTCCAGAGAAGGCAGCTTGTTGAGCCAGCAGCCGGTGGGTTTTAAGAAGGCTGTCTATGCTGTGTGTTATACAGACAACACAAGCATATACCATCAAACACACCATAGTTATGTAACCAGTCACAGTTCTCTCACATTCCTGGAATATCAATATTATGATATATGACACTAGGGTCAGTTAATAATTCTGAGTGAAACTTCTAAGGAAGTTCTAATGGAATTTTAACAAGCTTTTTATTACAATATGTGTCATAGAAAAAACAAGCTGGAGGAGGTCAACAGACATGAGCAGCTAAAGATGCATCCTAACTGTGTTCACTTTGTCAAAGCCTGGGAGGAAAGGTAATTTTGCCACCGTAGACATGGTTTATGGTTACAATGTATTTGCTGGTCATTAAAACATACAATGAATCAACTTTTTTACCTCCCTAGACATAGTTACCACCCTAGACATGGTTAATGATTACCACCCTCTAGACATGGTTGATGATTACCACCCTAGACATGGTTGATGATTACCACCCTAGACATGGTTGATGATTACCACCCTAGACATGGTTTATGATTACCACCCTAGACATGGTTGATGATTACCACCCTAGACATGGTTAATGATTACCACTCTAAACATGGTTGATGATTACCACCCTAGAAATGGTTGATGATTACCACCCTAGACATGGTTGATGATTACCACCCTAGACATGGTTAATACCACCCTAGACATGGTTGATGATTACCACCCTAGACATGGTTAATACCACCCTAGACATGGTTAATACCACCCTAGACATGGTGAATGCCACCCTAGACATGGTTAATGATTACCACCCTAGATATGGTTGATGATTACAACCCTAGACATGGTTAATGATTACCACCCTAGACATGGTTGATGATTACCACCCTAGACATGGTTAATGATTACCACCCTAGACATGGTTGATGATTACAACCCTAGACATGGTTAATGATTACCACCCTAGACATGGTTAATACCACCCTAGACATGGTTGATGATTACCACCCTAGACATGGTTAATGATTACCACCCTAGACATGGTTGATGATTACCACCCTAGACATGGTTGATGATTACCTCCCTAGACATGGTTGATGATAACCACCCCACACAAGGTTGATGATTACCACCCTAGACATGGTTGATGATTACCACACTAGACATGGCTGAAGATTTTTATGTGGTATAGCTGGTTTGTAGTAGACTGAGTTTGGCTGCAGACTGACACAATCATTTTTTAAAGCTTCATAATATATTGAGTATTAACCTTTAACAGTACAATGAAAATAATGTTTATTGTTTTCCAGGGATCACTTGTATATCCAAACAGAGCTCTGTAGTTCAAGGTACTTTATTTTAAATATTGCTTTGTTGTCATGCCCTATTACAAGGTTTTGATTTGTCATGTCTGAATATTTTTAGCTTGAAAGATTATTTAGAAAAGAATGACTCTGTATCTGAGAGAGAAGTTTGGAATTTTCTTCTGGATCTTACTTTGGTAAGTATAAATTATTTTATCTAAGGGACTCTAGGATCCCTGTGCCATATTACTTGCATCACAAGCGACTCAATGTGTTAGCACATGCGGCTCACCCTAACCTTGATTCCTGGCAAGACATGGGGAAGTACATGTATCTGTTTCTCAGCCCTGAATTTTGTTGAATGTATATACACCTATTTCAATATACATTGGTGAAAATGGCAAATAGTAGTTGTATTACTGCTTGTAGGTATAATTGCCCCTAATTGTGCAATTTATACACATTTTCCTGCTTTTATAAAATATGAGAAGTCCCTTGATATTTTCAGATGGTAGCACTGGCAATTGCCATTTGCACTGACGACATATTTTTGAAATAGGTGTATGGGCTTAATAAAAGCCTGTGTTAATCAGTTCCAACATGGAGAGTGCTTAAAGACTGAGTTTATTTTTTTGGTTATGAGTTATTAAAATGACCTTATTTGATTCAGGGTCTGAAGCATCTTCATGACAGTGGCATGGTTCACATGGATATCAAGCCTGCTAATGTGTTTTTTGGTCACGATGGACTTTGTAAAATTGGAGACTTTGGACTGGTTCTAGAACTCTCAAAGGTAAGAATGAATAATAAATGGCAAACTTTAGCAGGCATCAGCCATTCTAGTTGTTTTCAATAGACTGACTAGCAGGCAGACGGAAAGTCAGAGGGATTCTGTTTTCCTCCTGGTTTAGTCTTCTCATTACTCAAACTGCCATCACTTGTCCTTTAGACCATCACTTCCATGACTTGTTTATCTATGATTTTAAGGAATCCCTATTTGTAGGTGGATACGGCGGATGCCTTAGAGGGAGACCCTATGTACATGGCCCCAGAGTTGATGCAAGGCAGTTTTACAAAGGCTGCTGACATATTCAGGTATGTAAACCATTGATGCGCCCTGCTATTGATAAACATGTTCTTTATCATACAAACATAATTGACAGTGACAGTTTGTTTCTCTCCTCAGCCTGGGAATAACGCTGCTGGAAGCTGCCTGTGATTTAGACTTACCAAAGGGTGGAGATACATGGCATCAACTGCGCAATGGACAGCTTCCACATATTTTCACACAAGGTAGCAACATGCTCTCATTTGAGTGACGCTAGCTTCCTTGCCAACTGAACCACCTGGCTAGAGACAGGAATTCATATTTATGAATAGTTTTGATTTGTGTTTCTCTTGTATGCATCAATCCTTATCAGACAATTGCATAATAAGCCAGTTCAGAGTTTAAGAAAAGACGCGGGGAGACTTGGTCAAATCGATCGAATCGCACCAAATGAACAATTTCGAAGAAGAGTTTGTATGGCGGTCTTGGAGAAAAATCCTTTGTACAAAGCCGTTTTACAAGGTATGGGAAAACCAACCACATTCATGTGTTGCACACTTATTGTTATACCTTTCGACCGCGTTTTGTTGAATACGGCCCAATAAAATTTTTTTACAGGATATATTTACTTCGCTCAGTGAACTAATTTTATCAACTTCCGCTCGCAAAACACCGATGAAAACACGCAACAACAATGAACTTTGGTACCGCAGGTATAAACAAAATTATTTTCGTCGATGGAATTCAAGTAATATTTTTGCTTAACATCTAAGAACAATATTAATTTGAATTTTAGGGCATAAAAATTGAAACAGCACTTCTACCTATGCATTTTATCACAGGCTTACCAACCTCTCAGTCAGTCTCCAGTCAATCCCAGTAACTAGCTTGTATATTTTCACGATTGATCACCTCCTGTAATTGTTCTATAATTGTCTTATATCCTAGCATAAGGGTCACAATAAACTCTCATTGCTTTGTGATGTGTTTTTATTCAGAATAAGCAGCATTTCTAACGTTTGAGCAGCTGAGGGATTCCGCGTTACTATATACCTATAAAAAAAAAGTAAAGGCAGGCTTCAAAGACATGCGATCAGATCAAGCGGCCAGAATTTGGAGTACGAGCATAATCTCGAAAATCAACCACCACAGTGCGGTAGAATATAAATATCTCCATGTCCCCAGTGATTTTCGGCCTCCCAAACAAACTCTTTCTACCAGAAAAGGCTAAGTTTTTACACATATTGGCAACCCAGAGACGATAGAGGAATCCGTGGATGCAACATTCGAATTCAATTTGACAGCATTCTACCGCATGTGGTTGTTGATTTTCGAGATTTTACTCGTACTCCAAATTCTGGCTGCTTGATCTGATCGCATGTCTCCGAAGCCTGCCTTTACTTTTTTTTATAGGTATATAGTAACGCGGAATCCCTCAACTGCTCAAACGCTAGAAATACCGCTTATTCTAAATAAATACACATCACAAAGCAATGAGAGTTTATTGTGACCTTTATTCTAGGATATAAGACAATTATAGGACAATTACAGGAGGTGATCAATCGTAAAAATATTCGAGCTAGTTACTGGGATTGACTGGAGACTGACTGGGAGGTGGGTAAGCCTGTGATTTTATACTCCGATTTGGAGTTCGTCGATAAACTTTTACAGTATTTGAGTGAAGGAATGACTCAGGGTACTCAGAAAATCGCTCCTTAGAAATACCTTTTGTGCCTAATTAATCCCAAATTCTCCAAGACTGCAATGCAAACTCTCTTGTGAAATCCCTCTTTTGGTCCAAAAGAGCCCAGTCCCTTACTGATTTCTTAAACTCTGAACTGGTTTATTGAATTGGTGTTCATTTGCTGTTGTGTTTCTATGATAGGCTTGTCGCCTGAGCTCATTAGGCTGATTGCGTGGATGATGCACCCTATCCCTGAGAGTCGGCCAACTGTAGATGACATTCTAGCCCTCCCTGCTGTACAAGCAGTAAGTACAATCACAGGGTTTAACCTAGAAACAAATGAATAATCACTGCTTGTAGACGACATTCTAGCCCTCCCTGCTGTACAAGCAGTAAGTCCAATCACAGGGCTTAACCTAGAAAAAAATATATAATCACTACTTGTAGACGACTTTCTAGCCATCCCTACTGTACAAGCAGTAAGTCCAATCACAGACTTTAACCTAGAAAAAAAATGAATAATCACTGTCTGCCCTCTCTGTTTTCCATTTGAATAAGTTGTTTGACTTGGCAATGTTCTGGGTTTCACTCTTATGATTTTTATTTGCACTGTAGTAAGAAGCAAGCGGAGAAAAAGTATAATGTTGATGAAAAATGGTGTTTGACGAGAAATCAAGAATTTTATCTTGTGAAGGTCATAGCATTTTTTTAAGCCATCTGGTAGTGGCAAAAATAAATTTTCGAAGCAAATCAACCTCTTGATTGTCGCTGAAATGATGAATTGTGAGGGCATAGATTAAACAACATGGTTGTTTTGTGGAGGAAGGAAAACTGAAAACCCTTCTATTTGTGAGATTCACTGCATTGTATTCACACACAGACATGGAGAAGGCGGCGGTGGATCCATTATTACAGCTTCATGGTAAGCCAGAGTGAAAGTAAAGGTCTCTATCATTATCTGGACAGATACTGAACTTTTTTGCTTGGGTTGTTCTGTAGAATTCGTCATTCTCTTCATTCTGTGATAGTGTTTCTGCATTCTTTTTGTGGATGGCTATGGTTATCTTATGGCCTCTTAAACCTTTCAAAGGTAGGTTGATTTAAGAAGACTTCACATCACTATTTTATTTACTGTACAAATCACACAAAGCACTAATTTCCATCATCATCTAAATCAAGCAACTGAGATACATTTCTTATATTGACCGAGGTTTAAAAAGAAATTCTTTGCAAAGTGTGTTTTTTTTAATTGCATTTTGTCACATGTTGTGTTATTTACCAGATCTGTGGTCACCTAAACCTGATCCTCCTACCCAGGATTCCTCATTTAGTTCTGATAACAGCTTCTCACTGGAAGGTAAAGGTGACATTGACAAGAATCAGCTCATGTTTGAATAAACTTATTTGTGCGTGTAACAACCCAACAACCCAACTGCAAGCTGTCACTCATTCTAAAGTGTACACTTGTCCTGATAGATTCTCACGAAATATCAGACTGCTGGAGCCATACTCCTGAAAAGAACTCATCCTTTGAAAATCTTCTGTCTTCAAAGCCAATTGCCAAGCCTCCTTTTCACAGGTATTAAATAATTATGTTATGTCATTGGGAAGCTTGATGAGGGGAGAACAAATAATGTTCCTGTTTGTTTTTAGTTCTTACTGAAATGGTGTATTTTAAGATGGGTTTTAATCTTGTGAGCTTGAACTTGAATGTGAAAAATAGCAGGTTGTATTTACCTCATGCATCAATTTAATTGTATAATGTTTATTATCAGGACGGGGTACTGCAGCTCTCCTATCAACCACACCCCATGTTCCCGTGTCGTCATATCCAGACTTTCCCCAACACGAGACCCTGACCTCCCCATGAACTCCAGGTAGGTCACATGATAAGGAACACAACTGTTTAATCAGTCTCTTTACCATGTCAAAAAAAAAATCATTAAACAAGGACCGGCAGTATAAAAGGCGTGTGCCTGGTCCAAGTCGTCTTTCTCGCTAGACCTTGTCAAGTACAGAGCTCCATAAGAAGAAGCAATTGAGATATCATCAAGTTCAAAATAATGTCTTAAACATCAACAGTGAAAAAGCAACTAAATTTTCTTATCTCTGATAGATAAGAAAGAGAGATTCGAGCGATTTTGAAGAAAAAAGTTTTCAGGTTCTGTTATTTAAATGCGTGCGCTGTTTTTGAAATTTTATTTTCAATCATAAATTTTATTATTGTTGCCGTAGAAAACAACTCCCAAGAAGCTCGCCATTATTGCCTTGTATATACAGAACATTTAACTTCAAAATAATCAAAGCTTATCTACAGCTCTGCTCTTTCTATATTTAAGGAGCTCTGCACTTGACGTGGTCTAGCCTTTTAAACAGCAGGTCCTTGTCTCCAATTTAAATACAAAAACACAATATCCAGGTTTTGCTACATGCAGAAAGCCTACTCATTTTGGTTAAAAAAATAAAGACCATTCTTTTTTATCCTTTATGTAGAATATGGTGATAGAAGTGTACTGCATTCTTTTCCAGGTTGACCCCTCCCCTTGACACCAGCAGTCCCAGCAGAGAACAGTACACCCCACCCTCTGAAGGGAGGAGGGGGCGTTTGTTTGAAGATGATGGGGTGACCCTGAAGGTTGGAGTGGGGCCTAAAAACCTCATGGATGTAAGTACTCATGACTTGTTGAGTTTCTCTTGTGAAATTCTTGTATTCAATGCGTCTGTTGTATATTTCTGCTAGGTGTTTGAGGATGCAGCAGCCTGATGAAGCTTCTACAAGTTTAGTATTGCATATTTCTTTAGGCTAGAATTGTCTGCGTGAGTTTAGATCCCGTACTATTCTAAGCTAGCATTCTCTGCATGGCGGGGCTGGTTACATGTCTACTTTGATAGATTGCAGGCACGTACCCAGGATTTGTTGAGGGCTGCTCATTATATATAAAAAGAATAGTATTTGATGACATTAATTTTTGGTGGCCCTGGGGGGGGCTGCCTAATGCATAATAGAAGTTATGTATGCTTCTCCCGAAAAATATTTTTTTACCCTTAGGGATCGCAAAGTGGGTGTGTTCAGCAGCAGTTTGAATACTCGGTCTAAGTATCAATTATTTCCTGGTATTTCCCATGTACAATAGGCAAGCTGTTAGTGTATGAATTTGTATTAGGTACATTACCAGCTCAATGCAATTTAGGGGATAGCTACCCTTTAAAAAGGATAGTACTTGGGTCAATCTTACATCCTTGGGCATAACAATCAAGGGATATAGCTGAACACACCCAAAGTGATAGCAGCCCCTTAAAAGAGCCATGAGGAACAGCAATTATGTGAACTTTTACACCAGGACAGAAGTCTTGGTAGCCATTACTTAGAATAAAAGCCCATTTTTAAGTAGGAATCTGTTTAACTCCAAGCAGGGGAAACTTGGGGAGAGGGACTTGTCTGAAACTGAAAAAAAGGCAGACAAATATGATTACTTAGGTTGAATTTGCTGTAGGACCTAATTGTGATCAATGTGTCTAAAACTAAAGATATAAGGAAGTCAAGGTCTTATTGGGTCCTTCTGGGATATTGACAGATAATGTCCAAGGATGAGAAATGGTACGAAAAATGAACAGTTGGCCAAGAAGCGAAGCTTCGAGGGCACTGTGTAATTTTGAGGACCACTTTTCATCCGCAGACATTATCCGCCGATATCACAGTGAGCCAAAGAAGGGGTTTATTTATTTTATATCCCAGTGACTACACTTAAAATGTGACTACCAGCTCAAAACTTGCATTTCAACTGATGGATTTACACCTAGACTGTTTTCTTATCATTCTGCTGAGAGCAGGAATAGAAATTGAAGCAAAAATTTTCGATTTTAAAATCTCTTCTGCATGCGCGCTGACATGCATGGGAATGACGCCACGAGTGTGCGCTGCTCCATATAGTTATATTGATGATAATTCTATAAAAGAAAGCAAACCTTCTTTCTGTGCCTTCAACGCGTTTTGGAAGCCTTGGCGTTTGAGAAGTTATTGAACAGACGAGAAGCAAGTTTTGACTGCACTGTTTGCAGGACAGATATCCGTTTGGCTGAACGTCATGCCTGATATTTGTCCCTTGAAAATGTGCATGTGAGAACCATATTGACCAATAAGCGCGTGAAAATTCATCACTGGGATATAATTCAAAATATTGGTTGTAGATAAGGGTGTATAGAGCTTTTGTGGTAAAAATTCATGTCCAGCTTTCATTACATTGAAACCTGTAAAACTGAACCTCCAAAATATGTGTGGAGTGTTTATTGTCTTCTCACGAATCACAAGCCAGAATTCAGGTGCTGAAATGTTGAACTCGAGGGTTAAACAGTGTTGAAACACTTTCTAGCATTTCCAGTATGCACTTTCCATACATATTTCCACTCTTCGCGATTTGACATGGTCATGCTGTAGCCATTTCAGTTTTGTTTGTGTGAAAAAGAGAATTGTAAATAGGACAAAAACAGAAATACTCAAGGAAGCTAATAAAATATGCTTATTGCTGTTTACTGTTTTGTTGTTGTTTACAACCCCTGTTGTAGGCTGCGTCTCAGCCAAAACTATGTTTTCCATTGTAATAATGTGGAACTTATTTCTGGCTGAGCAGAGTTTGTTAGGCTAAATTCTTCAAATCATGTTATGTGATGCAATTTGAGCTGTTACCCGAGTGTTGTGTAAACAGACTCTGACTGACTATAACATGCCTAACTGTTATGGCATATTTCAGACGGTGCACTGGACTCATTCAGAGCTCTGGTAGGGGCTTGGCAACTTGCGTTGTGCCGGATTGGAACAGGGCAAGGCCATATTTTCTTTCAAGGGCAGTGGGGGCTCGTTAATTTGTAGCAGAATTTGAACAGGTTTTTAAAGAACACAGAAAGAAACATTTCGGTAAATTCATAGAAAATTTTGTGGTTCTACTAGAATCTAGCCTAACAAAACGTGTTCTACTGCCCGTGTGTTTTTTCTCTTTTTGGGTTTCCTGTGATTAGATAAAAACCGAGAGGGTCCTGGTACATATCCATTGCGTTCTGGGAATGCGAAACCGGATGTTTTGGCGAAACTGCATCGTCCACAAAATATGGTGACTTGATATTTGGATTTCTTCCAGAAAATCTTCGACATATTTCTCATCATGCCTTCTGGCGGCTACTTTACTACCGGTGGTATTCTAGCATTCATGCTTCTTGCGGTAATTCGGGGCTCTTTCTCGCCTGCGATCTATTTTGCAGTACATGCTTATCGTTCTCCGAGCCTAGTTTTCTTGCTGCGAACCCCAGGTACCATTTTCCTCTATCTTGTGACTGTACTATTCCTGAGTAGACGATCGAATGGAGTCGTACAAGGGCTAAGGCACACTTCAGGGAGTATTTCCTCGCTATGGCGGTGTGCAGTGATGGGCTTGTTACACTTAGCCGCGCCGTATCTATTGTTTATGTATGCTCTGAAGATACTCAATCCTACCGTTGCTGGGGTATACATGGCGGCCGCTCCATGGCTAAGTACCGTTATCGAGAGATTGCCTTGTATTCAGGTCAGTCTTGTATTTGTAAATGATACATAGGTTGACTGATTTACGTACGACATAACAAACAAGTGGAATTCCTAGCGCTGCACATAAACACAGTAGTATAAAATACGAATTGGTTATAAGTTAAGTAGATTATTTCTTTGTAAAACTATGTCTGCATTTCAATGTGATTGATCAGTGTTTATAAATATACTTATATTTACTTATAACAAAGCTTCTGATATACAGTAACACCTCTATAAAAAGGACACCCTTGGGGCAAAATGGGTCTGTTATATTAGAAATTAATGAAGGTTGTGTTAATGTAAAATAATTTTAAATAAGGACTTTTTGAAGAGGTTATTTAGAAGCTTTTCGCCTGTCTGTTGTATGCAGTAGCAGATTTAAGGAGAGGGTTTAGGGGGTTTAAATCCCCCTTTGGACAGCCAGAAAGCTATATGCAACAAAAAATTATTACGCCCTCCCCTTTAGTCACCCCTTCTCTCCCTGATATGGAGGTTCACTGTAAGTCATTGATGATTTTGATCTTCTGTTATGATAAACCCATTCTCTACCTCTCTATTTTCCAGCACAAGCAAAGTCTAACAGCAGTCAAAGTGTTTGCAATGATTCTTGGCTTCAGCGGGGTGATCATGGTGTCTGTTGCTGATGGGGTGTTGGCCTTGACGTTTGGCATTGTTCCTTGCCCGCTTACCTCTCATGCAATCAATGCTTCCCAACACCAGAACTCCTCACAGATTGAAGGTCATACAAACTGTGGTCCTTTTACCCATGCTCAAGTAATAACAGCTATGTTAGCCCTTATTGGAGGGGCACTGCTATGGGCAATAAGCTCAGGTAGGTATTAGAATAAGCTGTGTTAACCTTTATTGAAGGTTTGCTGCTAGCTCAGATGGGTGTTAGAATAAGCTCTGCTAGCCTTTAATGAAGGTGTGCTGCACTAATGCAGTAAGCTCAGATGGATGTTAGAATAAGCTGTGTTAGTCTTTTTTGAAGATGTCCTGCAATGGGCAGTAAGCTCAGGTAGGTTAAAGAATAAGCTTTGTGTTAATTCTGAAAGCTGGCTTTTAGTATAAGCTATTCCAGAAATTGTCATCGTTTAATAAATTTCAATCTTTATGTTACTAATAGGGTTTTAAAAAGAGGGATACTGCTTTGAAAATACTGAGTTGAATCCCCTTAAGCTTGAAGGATTCTGGAACTACTTGCCTCCATGTAATGCAAAGCATTTGGAGATAGCCACAGAAAAAATCATGTGGAGAAGTCAACATACCTCTCCCCCAATAAGGATATCTTAAAGTCTTTTTAAACAGGCAAAGCCAAACAAAAAGAATACCCATGAATCTAGGCTTACAAACATCTATAAGCAGAGCACTGAATTATGCCCTAATAGACTTATTGATGTCCTAGGGCACTCTCCCAATATGCTAATAGTATATTGCACAAAGCACTGCTGGGAATCTTGGAAACCACTGGCTAGGTCCAGTGGTGTTTCACTTCGACAACCTGTAAAAAAAACTCAAAAATATATAGATGTGAATTCACCTAAAAAATTGCCAAGGGTCAATGGGTTAAAATATATGTATGTTGAATTACATAAAAATAAAAAAAATGTGCATATACTTTTAATCCTGTAATATTCTTTTATTTTATTTTGCAGTATTTTGGAAGGCCAAGAATGAAGATATACACTACACTGTGGCTGGTATCTGGAATAATCTTTTTGCAGGACTCTATGGCTTGGTGATTTTTGGCCTCATGTTTATTTTTGAACCCTTAAATAAGGTAACATTTGTTAGCAATAAAGAGTAACTACCAGAGGACTAATGTTTACAGTTAAAGAGAAAAAAACTGGTATTTTTTTATTATGAATTTAGGTGTTGATAAAATGGTATTGTGGTTGACAAAGGAAGGCATCATAATATATATATATCATTCCTTATTGTTAATAACAAGAGAAAATACTTTGTTTTGATCTGCGCCTATATTTTGGCGGTTTACAACAGCGTTTTTCAGGGTGACTGAGGCTAACAATTGTAGTTACTACATGTCACCCTGAGAAAGGCTGTGTTGTACATTGCCAAAATATAAAGCAGTTGATCTAAATAAAGTATTTTCTCTTGTTATTAGTTATATCATATTGAGAATCTAATGTTGACAACACAAAGAGATGCTTAGTGATTTTGTATTTTACTATTATCATCATCATCACATAGCTGTCAACTCTCCTGCATAAGGCGTGGGTCTCAAGATTTTGAACCTTTTGTCAAGCCAAATTTTCTTGAAATATCCTTACATTTATTACTGTATTCTCCCACATAAGCTATCTTGGTACTTCTGATACATTTACTGTATTTTCTCAAGATTTTTCCTAAAGCCAGGTTGACAGCTATGTCATCTTTACCATCGCCATCATCAGTCATATATTGTCTATTTGATACAGGCATAGTGTGGTTCTATATTATTCCTGATCAGCAATACAAATAAATACAAAAAGCCCAAATTGTCGTGATCGTGAACCAGAAGAATAAATACAATACACCAAAAACTGGACTAGACTCTGCCAAATTTTCATCTTTAATAAGACTTAATAATATTGCCTTGAAGAAGTCTTTTTAAAGACGAAAATTTGAGTCTAATACCAGTTTTTGGTGTATTCCTGATCATCATATTTTGTCTGTTTGATACAGGTACAGTGGCTGACCAAGGGGGGTAACATATCTATACTCTTCCTGACTGTCATGTGCGGCTGGTTAGCAGCTATTATTGTTGACTATCTTTACAAAGCAGTTGGTGAGTATGATCAACATTAGCCATAACCGAAGAACAACCCCACATGACTATACAGTGGGCTCACAAGTTGAAAGAAAATTGAGTACTTGGGTAAACAAACCATACACATCATCCTCAGGGACCAAGGGCGTCGCAGAGATGCCCACACAGGGAGCGCACGAGAAAAAAGAGTTCTTTCTTGTGCGCTCTCTGTGTGCCAAATCTCTGCGACGCCCTGGGTCCCTGAGGATGCACACACATTACAAATCTATGGCCTGCTTCTGCTGTCTTTGTGGCCATCATATTTTAGCTATTTTATGTGTCGCTCTGTGAAATTACTGCTAGTCCAATGTGTTGAGAACATCAGGATGGGGCCTTGCCTCTACTGAAATGGGCTCAATGTTTTGTCAAGACGAGGCATGCATACACTCTTTTTTTAGAAGAACCTTTTTTATAAAAACATCCTATTTTGCCCATTGCAGTGTAATGAAGGCTTTTCGACTTGGATTTTGTACTATTTCATAACATTTATAGTCAAATAGAATGAAGAAACAAGCATAAGCTTCATTTATCATGAATTGAAATAAGCGAAATTTACAAGTAGTTTACCAACAATTGTCTGCTGTTACTGCATTTTAGCTCACTGAACTAACTAACTCAATCTATTCGAACTTAGCTTTATCTAGCACTGCTTACATTTGTTATTTTTTTTATTTCATTGTTATTGTCTAATCCCTTAACTACAGATTCTTCTTTTTTGTTTTGTTTACATTTCTTAGATAGTTCATTTACTTACTTTTAAATGTTCATGCGGAACAGTTCACAGGCAATTTAATACTTGTCTAACTTTATGTGATTGGTTCTTGCCATAACCGTTTCTGTGGTGGAGTGTGCAGAACACACCCAGCCAAAGATTTCACCAAATAAAAGCATTTAATAAAACATGTAGCTCTACACCTGTGTATTGAGCACTGTTCTATGAACGCCTGCATCCATGCATTATATATATAAAACTGTTGTTTCTCCAGGACCAGTGTCGACCAACAGGGTGATTTGCCTTGTGCCACTACTCACTTGGCTGGAAGATTGGATGTTCATCAGGCATTTTTCCAATAACATTGATACTCCAGTTATTGTTTTAGAAGTCTTAGGTAAAGTGATTTTCTAAATTTTATTTCATTATATAATTATTATTTATTTTAAATTATTATTTATTTGATAGCTTCCAATACTAACAATGAATAAAAAATAATTTGAAAATAATATAAAAAGAATAATTTAAAATGTTGTATCCTTGGTAAAATAGTGGGATGTACTTCTTGTGTTTTCTGTCATAACATGCACGAATTGCTTTTATTCCACTTCCTTTTACACCTTTTTTAATTTAATTTTCTATCTGATAGGCCTTGTGCTGGTATTTGTTGGCCTGGTTTCCTCAAGTTTAGAAACCGAAGGCTTTAGAAGTTCCTTACGGACCCCTCTCTTAGACCCAGCTCAGGTAAGTCAATTATCTACACAAAACAATAGTTAGCTACTAAGAATTGGACTCTGGGAATTTGTCATGCAATGCAGAGATTTTAGAATGTTTTAGTTTGAAGGCCCTTTTACATATGCTGTAGGTATAACATCATGCAAATATTCCATTTTTAGTATCAGAGGTCGGATGAGCCATTCCGGGAGGACATCCCACCGGACATGGATGACTTGGTAACATCAGAAGAAGAAGTTGAGAATGACAACAACTCTAGACCTCACTCACGGCTTTCTCACTTGCACACCAATGAAGACCTCTTTCCGCCACTTGTTGAGGTCACTGGTGACTGTAAACCATGATATTAAATGTTTAGTAGGAAAGAGATGTGTTAGACTTTGTTGACCTTTCGTGGTCAGAGCAATTTAAAGATATTTGAAAAAGAAAGCAAAACATTAAAAGCAGAGAAGTAATGTATACCATCCGCCTGTTAGGGGCAAGATGAAAAACTGCTCCCTGGGTAATAGACCATCATAAAACCGGGTAGCTTAGGTAATACCAGGCAAAGAAAACTTATGCTGCATTCACACCAAAACCATGTTTAGTACAAGGTTTTTCTTTGCCTTATAACTTGCCAAGTTTCTCATTGTGTTGAATTCTTTCTATCTAAATGATCACTTAGTAACATGTACAGCAGAGTGTATCCTGTTTTGTTCTTGGGTCTGTCCACTCTTGGGAGATTGAGATTTAAACCAGTTTAATTAAAACACCTTAAACTGGTTTAAGTGCTGGTGTGAATGCAGTATTAGATTATTAAATATGCGGCAAACCCTGTAGCCAGTGTGTGTCACAGTCTAATTAAAATACAGATAAATTGCCATCCTTCAGATCATTTGAGCATGCTTAAAAATTTGTGCTTGTAGATCTGCTTAGAAGTCAGGCCCGTACCCAAGATTTTCCTTGGGGGGGGGGGGGGGGGGTGCGAAATCCAAAAAAAATGGACCTAATTTTTCCTGGAGGGAGGGGGGGGGGAGGGAGTTCTCTGATAAAAATCTGACCATCTCTGAAAGAACAAAAAGGGATTTTTTTATGCCTTTGCAGTATCTCCGAGGGGCGTTTATTGTCGGATTTGGCTACAAAAAAGTCTGATTTATATGGATTGGTGACATACCAGAGTGATCTAGCTTATGCTTTATAACTTTGTTCACTAATAGCACGTTTATTAACTGAAAGTGGACCTTTGGCCGTTGTAGGGAGTGCATTTGCACCCCCCCTGGGTATGGGCCTGAAAGTGTAGGGTGTATTTTATTTAGTGTACTTTGGCCACGAAGGATATTTTCATGTCACACTCGGCTCAGATGGAGTCAGTGGAGTTTTTTTATTTTATTTTTTAATGCTCATCTAACGGTTGCACAACCCCATGGCCACACACACACACCGCTTAGGCTTCTATGAATTTCTAACGTAGGGATCAGAAGTAAAAATAGTTGTTGGCCGTTTTTATACTATAGAAATATGAGGTGTCCAGACTACTTTGGGCAAAGATTTTTAGTCTAGTATAAAGAGTGACCCTTGGGCATGTGTCATGAAGAGGTAAATGATTTACTTGGACTGAACAACGAACTGTAGCGTTTAGGTTGTCTGCAGGGGCGGCGGTAGGGGAGGGGCAGGGAGAAAGCGCCCTCCCCCCCACTTTTCTGAGCAGATGTTTAGCGCTTAAGGATTTGGGACCACTACCGCCCCTCCCCCCTGAAACCACCAACCCACCCCTTCCCCCAACTCTTGCCCTCTCACCCTAATTATGGGTTTGCCGCCCCTGATCTGGATGAAATTTAGTTCATCTCGCCTTAATACCTCTCGCCTTAATACCAGTTTTATGTAGGCTTTTTTAACTGGTGTACTTTTGTTTTGAGTGATTAGACTTTAAAGCTCCAAGTCTAAGATTTATTGTTTATATAAAACTCATCTTGAAATGTTGGCTCTAGTAAATTCCACTTCAGAGCGCTGAAGAAAAACCTATAAGTTCTAAGATGAAATGTAGCTACAATAAATGAATCCGAACAGCCTGTGAGCTGGCTGTTCACACCTTACCTGACACTGGGGGGATTCCAAAGCACTTGCAATTTCATGTCTTGTTTTCGCCCATGTTTTTTACTGTATTTGAGCTAGCGGTTAGGAAATTAGTCTACTCTGCAGCCGCTCGTGTTGTACAGGGAACCCATTCTCGATACTGTTCCAATGGTGGAACTCACAATACAACATTATGGATGCATTATAAGTATCCATCTGAAATGGGCTTCCTGTGGCATAGCCGCCGTTTTCGCAACCGAAGCGCAGCGGTGTTACCCATTAGTCCAACGTAGACGAAATAAAAATGGAGGCGAAACTAAACGCTCTAAAAGACTTCGCTTCATTCGGCTCGTCCAAGAAGGCGTCAAACACTGATTACAAGCCGGTAGATCAAACTCCGAACTCGCAATCGTCGAATGGACAGTGGGGTGCTTGGCTAAGTAAAGGCGAGGAAGACCCGTACCTGCCGAGCTTGGTAAGCGAGCTTATCTTAAGATATCACTTGAATCAGACATCTCATCTTTACAGAATGTATCACTTTAATCAGACCTCATTAATAAAGATTCTACTCAGCCTACCAAAAACTTCCCCAACTGTAGATACAAGTGCTTACATAAGCAGTACATAAGAAGTACATAAGCAGAGGTGTTATTGTAGCAAGGGCAAGAGGAACATTGTTTTCTAGCCTAAATTCTGATAATAAAGCATGAAATTCCTTCTTTTTTGGTTTAAATGAGCCTTGTTTGTAACACCTTAGAAAAGCCAGTCAAGTTGCATTGCATAATCTGAGCTACTACCCTATTGGTGGGAACTGTCCACGACATGCTAGCTGAAACATGCCTGATTAGTATACACCCTTGTAGTGCCCCATACACACTTTGCCTGGACATCATGGCCAGGAAAACAAGGATTTACTTACAGGGCTGTACTTGCAGGGGGTGGGGCACTGGAAGCATGTTCCCCCCACTCCCCCAATATTTTTTAAAATTAATAAGAAAATATCCAGTAGGGGCACTATATGTGCCCCCTCCCCCAACATTTTCTTAATCTTTTTGTATTGTGCCCCCTCTAATCTTACGTGGGCTGCTATGGTTTCTGACTTATTTTGAACAAGCATGACAGGGTCTCTTTTTGGTTTTATAAATACTTTCTTACTTTGGCTGGAGAATGACTTTTAATCTGTTTTACACATGATGTTTCTTATCGACTAACATTTTATTGTCTTCAGTCAAGAAAACAAAGAATTCTTGGATTTTTCATGTGTCTGCTGATGGGTGTATTTTGTTTTGTAATGGTGAGGATACCTTAGAAGTAAAAAAGTGTAATTGTTGATTGTTTCTTATATTGACAGTAGGGGAATGGTGCTAGACTAAATCCTATTAACTATCTTTCAAGGCTGGTTTTATTGCCCCATTTATCGTTCTCAAAGCAAGGAAGTTTGTTATGCTGTACACAATGGGTAGTCTCTTTACAATTGGCAGGTAAGTTGTAATTTAATATGAATATCTTTCAATAAACTGTTTCCAAAAACTTGGCATTCTGGGTCGAAAGTACTGAAGGAAATATATTGGACAATTGGACATGTGATTATGTTGAGCATGTCAATTATAATTTGAACATATTCATTACCTGCAAGTTGATTTTTAAATCCAAATCTTTGTAATCATTTTTAGGACTTTGCTGTCTGACTTTTAAGCATACTCTACTGTATTTGGATACTGAACATAACCCTACTCAGTCTAAGTACTCCATTTCTTGCTAAAGTGCTTTTCTCAGTATTTTAAAGTTTTTTTACTTACTCCCTTTGTTAATGTACTTCTTCAGGTGCCTACACAGGGGGTGCGCGCAGGGTGCACACACACACCCCCTTCCTTGGTGGGCAAAAAGCGGGTCATTTCTTATTAAAGAATCTTCAAATTTTATGCTTTTTCCATATGATACCTATGACTGTGCAACCCCCCCCCCCCCCCCTTTCTTGGTGGACAAAAAGTGGGTCATTTCTTATTAAAGAACCTTCAAGTTTTATGCTTTTTCCATATGATACCTATGACTGTGCAACCTCCCCCCCCCCCCCCCCCCCCTTCCTTGGTGGACAAAAAGTGGGTCATTTCTTATTAAAGAACCTTCAAGTTTTATGCTTTTTCCATATGACACCTATGACTGTGCAAACCCCTCCCCCCCTCCCTCAGCCAATCCTGTGTACATGCCTGCCTGTGCATTTCAATGCTTTTTGCTGGGTAATCCATCCCTTGTTAAAGTACTTCTCTGTATTTTAAAGTTTTTCGCTGCTGTGGGGACCTGTCAATCACGTTAAACACCTCTGCTCCTTGGGAAGATTGCCATTCACAGCCGCATACTTTGGCTCAATGATTGCTACACTTTATATGGCCTTAATTGTAAGTACAAGATGGCCACATATTTTGAAATTCAAATAGAACACCTTTATCATGGTATTGTTTGTAGAGAAACATGATATATGGATATACTTCATCCCCTCTTTTCTGCTTCACTTTTGGCATATGAACCTATAGCTTATGCTCAGGATTGGCTTAAGGGCAGAAGGCCTTCCCCTTTTGGTTATTTTTTAATACTATGGTGATCTAGAACCATTTGTGTTTGTGGAAGTACAGCTCCCCATCCCCCACTCACACATCATGCTTTTTGGCCTTTGTTGAACTACTGTATTTGTTGTTTTATATACTATAATAGCCATAGAATTGTCAAGAGATCTATATTTAATTTGTGCTTTGTGTGTAAGCAAAACCAGTTCCCCATTCCAATTCTTCCATGTGAGCTCATGACACTTAACTGCGGCCACCAAACTTTTTCAGTCTTGGTCCGTTCAGTATCTATACCATTTATCTGGTTTCCAGGTAACTGACTTAATCATATGTACCATGTTAGTCTGTTGAGACCAGTCTTTTTATTTATTTAGGTAAGAAGCACGATTTTAACAGCATTGTTTGCAGTTGTTCAGATAATAGCATTGATATGGTTAGTTAAAGACTCTTGTTGCAATGAATGTTATTGTTTGGAATAGGTGCTAAATGGTGTCTAAGTGCTACTTCCAGTTTCACCATACGAAACACAATTAAGAAAATGTTGACCTTGTAAAATCTTACTAAAATTACAGTATATTACAGTATAAAAAAATCCCAATGGTTTTGAGGGCCATTTTCTCACATACACATAAAAATACTATTCACCACCATTTTAGGTGTTTTTTTTAAAGCTGAGTGAAAAGGACATCTGTACACGGAGCATGTCATGGTATCTCAAGTTCCCAGTTTGCTGGGAACCGCTATGACTCTAAGCTGACAAAATGCATATTTCTAACCGCAGTTTTTGCTTTGTTGCCCGCTGTTAGATTTTATGTGTGACTCTAAGCTGACAGTGCAGATTTCTGACTGCAGTTTTTGTTGTTTTTCTTTGTTAGGTATTTTGGGTGACTCTGAGCTGAGAATGCGGATTTCTAACTGCAGTTTTTGCTTTGTTGCCCATTGTTAGGTTTTATGTGTGACGCTAAGCTGACAGTGCAGATTTCTAACTGCAGTTTTTGTTTTTCTTTGTTAGGTATTTTGTGTGACTCTGGGCTGACAATGCAGATTTCTAACTGTAGGGCTTGTTCTGTTCTCCCCTGTTAGGTACTTTGTGAGCTATATTCCTGGAGGTACCACTGGCATGAAGTTTTTCACAAGACTGTTTTCATCTGCTGTGACAAAGACTGTGTCAAGCACACTACCTGTTTAGCTAGTTCCACAGTTTGAAAAATTATTTATTAGAGATTGTAAATATTGTAAAATAGAGAATTGAAAATATATCACAGACTCTGCAGTCATAAATCCATAGTATATTTAATGAGAGCATAGAAACATTTTGTTATACAAACAATGACAAGAATAAGTAGCTCCCTGCCTTCAAAAGGAAATCTTTACATCTAAACATGTGTCATTATACTCTAACCACTGAACAAATTCAATATTTTTAGCATAATATGCAAGAATGTACAATTTGTATCTACACCATACAATAAAGAGTAATGGAGAACTTTAAACCAGTTCCCAATATTTGGAACTCAGCAAAAATTCCAACAGTTTCAATTTGTTTTGTTACAACCAATGACACAAAGATGACAGCTTTTTAAGCTCAGCAAGATGGTTTCTTTTATTAAATTCCATTTGGTTTGAAATTATGCATTCAGTAAGTCCCTTCAACACTATGCTGAAGCAATCCTAGACAATGCTGATATCTGAGCACCTTTCAGGATCTATAAAAATGTATGTTTCAATATTCAAATAACATATACAACAATTATAATTATAAAAATAATTCCAAACTCAACTTAAACTGTCAAAGTTGGTTTTCAATAGGGTGCAAAGGCGAGCACAACACAAGTGAGAATCATTCAAAGACAAGGGCAAGAAAATCCAGCTGTTATTTTCTTTTGTGATTACTATTATTGCACTTGTATTCCAGTGAGAATTGGGAAATAATATGCTGGGCGTGCGTTTGCATCATAGTGCGAACCAAACTTTAGTTTTTTTTAATAGCCATTCATAGATGCTTGAGTTGACACGTTTTCCTTCTCTTCCCCATCCACCTCACTTTTGCTTTTCTCACGGACTTCCTCCACTTGTCGCTGCTTATCTGCCTGCTTCTGCTCATCAAGGTACTGCTGCAAAAAGCTGACGATGCGCTCATGGTCAAACGCTCGTGCAAAGTCCAGTGCTGTCTTTCCGTGCAGAGTCTTATGCTGGACAAAAGCTCCTTTCTTTACCAGGAGTTTAACAAGAGGCTCAAAGCCATTGAGGACAGCATTCATAAGAATAGTCTTGCCGTCCTTGTCTTGGCTGTTGACATTGGCACCATGGTGGATGAGTAACTTGGCAATGTTGATGTTACCATTTACTGCTGCCACACGCATCAGTGGTGTCCACCCTACAAAAAGGAAAATTCGGAAAGATGTTCTTTTCACTGCATTAACAGGGCCATAGTTAGAATATCTAAGAATAGGTAAGGGTGCAGTTGTAACTACTGGCAGTCTGTCAAGAGCAGATGTTACCTGAGGTTTTATCTTTGATGTCCACTGCACAGCCCTCGGTGAACATCCATCGTATGACGTCCAGATTTCCCCCGTCTACCGCCCAGTGCAGGGCCATGGATCCTGTGTGATCTATGGTGTTCCATCCAGCACCTTGCTGCTGCAACAGCTTGGCAACCTCAAGCTGACCTATTGGGCAATCAGCTTTTTAATTAATCATTTTACAATAAACGTCGAAACAAATTCAAGGATGAAAATATTGACCCATGTAAGAACCAAACCACATACTGTAGGTAAAGAAATGTACAGACCAGGGAGGGGTGGAGGCGCTGGGCCACATTCACCAAGGGGAAAGAAGGAGGACACTAAACATTGGATTGATACTTGGCTAAGGTTGCCCTATGCATTTATTGAGGCTTTTTGTAAGTCACCTGAGAAGCAAGCCATCATCATGGCAGTTTTCCCACTGATGTTTTGATAATTCACATCTGCATTTCTCTCCAGGAGAGCTTTCACAATATCCACATAACCCTTTTGGGCTGCAATCAAGTGGAGTTATTTTTTTAGTACATACTTGTTTATATTTATAAATGATAGATATGGGTGTCTTGAAAATTAACATTCACGAGCAACTATCTGGAGACAGACCAAGCTTGCCATTTTATTAATACTTGTTCATTATAAAAAATGTGTATAACTATTATATAATACTCACAAGCAACCATCAGAGGAGAGAGACCAAACTTGTCAGGAGAATCTATGAGCTGCCATCTTGGGCCAAACTCTGTACAAAATCAGTTTTATAATCAACAATAAATTGGAAAAGTAAACTTCACTCACAATTAAACTATTGTTTGTTTATTAGCTATGAAAACATTTATGAAGACTGAGATGTATCCAAGAGATAGGTATTTTTGTTCCCTAGTCTTCATCTATTTAGGAGTAATAATAATGGATTACTTTAAAAGAAAGGGGAAAATTCAGAAGATGGTAATATGGAAGACAATGGAGCCTAGAGATTAGACAGCAAGAAAGTCTGAAAGAAAATAGAACTGAGCCAGGAAGCTACCCCAGCTTTTTTGCCTGCTATTGCCCTGACAGCCCTGATTTATCTACCTTATTGTTTTGATAGTCACCCAAGCCTCTGTCAAATTTTTCTCAGTATATCTAAGCTAAGTATATCTAACTTACCCAATCCTAGACTTTTTTGGTAACTACCCATCTCTCAGTATATCTAAGCTATCTGTAAGTAAATCTAACTACCCAATCCTAGACTTTGTTTGGTAACTACCCCAGCCCCTATCTAAGATTTTCTCTCAAAATCACCCTCCAGTTTGCTGACAGCCTGCCTCAGCTAATTTTTTGCTTCATTTTTTTCCTGTAATTACCTTCCAACACTTTGATCACGGCCTGCACATCCTTTTTAGCCACGGCCTTGTGGAGGTCTTCATTGGTTTTAGGTTTTTTTGTTGTTCTCACAGTGATGACAGAGCTCCATGCACTGTTTCCTGCATCGTTTTTACATCGTATTCTATACCGATAGTCTGTGGATGGTTCCAGACCCTCAAACACATTACTGGTTGAGAAACCAGAGTACACTTTGCCAAAACCCTTGGTGCGCTCCCCCTCCTCTACTGAGTACTGAAGTCGTCCATCAGACTTTGCGGCTCCAATGATCGTTGGTGGCTCCCAGTATAGTTCTATTGAGCTGTGAGTAACTTTGCCAACAACTGGAGGGTTAGGTCTTGCAGGAACAGACATCTACAAGTCAAAGAAAGATACAGTTAATAGTCTAATAAGTCACAATTCCCGGAAGTATGAACACTAAACTACTACATATATTTTTACAATTTGTTACTCACACTTCTCCAACTTCCTATATATAATTTTTTTTGGAAGACTCTTAGATTTTAAAGATTCCTTACCCTTATATAATAACATTTATACAGGGAATTTCTATAGGAAATGGAAATCAGCAGACACAACTCAACCTTTCTTTTCTTTTCTATAAGCTGTTAAGCATTAGAAAACATTCCTAGTGCTCTCCTGGCTAAGGCATGTATATGGAAAAAAGGTATAACTTTCAGATTTACTTAATCCAGTAAATTTCCAAGTATAATTAGTCAGATAGACTGATCCATCAGGATTGCTAATAAAACAGAGACAAGAGAACTGCATATAAGTGTCTCCTTCAGCAAAAACAGCCAATCACAGAATAATGATCACAATAGCACACAATTAAAATAAATGGAAATGTGAGTGAGAAAGAGGAACTTATTTACTCAGGTGTCCATTTCTCAAGAATGTGATAAGTAAAAAGCTCAAACAGTATCAGAAATTTAAATGAGCTTCTTACATGCATTGCTTTAAACAAATTCGCCAAGATCCAAAACTACCACACAGGAAATATTGTACCAGTAGCACTTTCACTAGAAGATTTAATTTTTGTGATTTAATTTTTAATTTTTAACTAATATGTACTTGTAATATTTTTTTTAAATTGCTAGTATATATCAACTAGTGAAATAAAGCTCTTTTTTATCTTCAATACGCTTCTTCTAAAAGAAGGAAGGCCCGAGAATTACCTTGAGGGGATGTAATAAAAAGAAAGAAAAAACATCAGTGGGGGAGTACTTTACCTCTTTCCTATGACAAAATAGAATACTAAACGCACCTTTTAAGATTCAAGTTAAAGAAAAGAAAATAACTAGTGCAGTATATGTTGCTGTCTTGCAAGCAGCTTTGATTCTTAATATCAGGCAAATTAGAAATAAACTATAAGTAAATAACATTTTATAATTTTTAAATGTGAGTAGCTTACATAAAGTTTTCATCTTCTAATAAAAATAAAAAATGCGTCAAAGAGTGAAAATGAGTATATATACTAGATTTAGATGACGTCGTATACTTGTTTAGGGAGTTAAGTATCAGACAATAGCCAAATATAGAAGTACTTAAACAAAATAAAAACCGCTAATCCCTGAAATAAGCTTTCTAAAGAAAATCAAGGAAGGTTACAAATAAATGTGTTTATACTTTGAATTATTTCCTTCACTAATGACCCAAAACGACACCGCAAATATTATATCACCCAGAGTTTATGCTGCAATAACAAAATGAATAACTTATGTTTGCTGTTTATTGAAAACTTCACACCGTTTCTACAAACAAGTGAAGCATAAAATAAGATGACATTGATCTTACGGTTTGGTGGTTTTTCACATAATAACAAGTTTGCTTGCCGAGCAAATCCTTCTTTTAGACAAAATTTGTTATAATAATTCACCGTATACAAACCTGGTTTCCTAGATGTTCACGGAATCGTTCGAGTGTGCTCAAATGCTGGAACCTTGGCTTGGGACATACATTTGTGAGCAATATTAGCAAAGATGACAAGATAGCGGAGGTGTGGGAAGATCCTTGCAAATTTAGTTCAAATATCCCATTTCCTCCCGTCTCCTACTGAGTTGAACTGTGTTCACTTTGAAACGTTATGCGTTGATGTGTCGATAATTGTTTGGAGTCTTTGTGCTGTAAAAAGGAGAGATTTGATGCTTTTCTAAACACAGTACCCAAAGACGACACCGACAACTACTCACGGACACAGAGCAGTTACCAGGGGCACTAGTACGCACGGGGGGAGGGAAGAGCTGCAGCCAAAAATGTAAAATAAGTAAACTAAACGGGGAAAACTACAAATTTTAACTTTTGGTTTCATGCAAAAATTAGCTTGTGCCTATAATTGGTCAGCCTCTATATTTGATTAATATATTGCCTGAAAGTCGTCGTGCGATTATGAATAGAAATGTCATCAAAACATACTGTCCCCTCCCTACAAAAGCATTTATATTTCCTCAGTTGGAGGGAGAGGATGCTAAAAATATTCAGAAACACTTATTTTCTACAGTCTCTCTTGAAAAACACTTTTTATGAATTGTTTTATTTTTGATGGCGATGAATTTTATAAAAACTTACCATAAGTTTTAAATTAACTATCCCGTGTGTAAATGTTTTCGCTCAATATTTTTGTCATCTACCCCCTCCGAGTAAAATCTCACTCTTTGTCATCGAACGCGCGGTTTGTTGATCTATCATCGTGGCTAAAGAAAGGACATTATTGTCTTTGAGAGAAAGTCATGGGTTTTTTGGAGAAAACTCTGATCATAGCCGACATGATCGGCCTTTTCCTTGTAACCCGCTATCCGTATTTTGATTTATTTTGTCTTCTGATGAGGATGGGAAGCAAAGCTGACACAGTCAAGATGAAAGTGGATTCCATCTTCGACACGTTACGCCCAGAATACTTATCTTTCTACCTGAACGGCGCTATATTCTTCGTTTGCGGCACTGCCATGACTCTGGATATGAGAAGAAGGACATTTGGGATAGTTTCGGCGTTTCATATTTTCATCAGCGCTATTCTGCTATGCTTTGAGAACCAAAGGTGGTCTGAATTTATGATGGTAAGAGTATGCAAGTTAAGCTTTAAATTTTATTTCGTTCTATTTCTTTTTATATTTCTTTTAAAATAATAGCATATACATCGAAGTATAGTAATCTCTCATACAAATTTCCCTAGAAAATTTCCCTCGTGTTTGAGTATACAGATAGTGAAGGATAAAATAGTTTGAGCTACCAAGCCCAAGGGTTTGATATGGGGAGTGAGGATGAGTTGTGTTTTTTAGGTGTGGGGAGTGCACCCAAATAGATATGACTTGGAAAAGTATAATATTTGACAATCTTTTCATAAAGATATGACCCACTTTTTAAGCGCTAGAGTGTTGCGCCTACCCCTTAACTTTAGTGTCTGCTAACAAGTTCAGGTGTTAGTATACTACTTAAAGGGAACTGATTATCCATGTAAAACTTCTTGTTTCTTAACTTCAATATTTTTTTACAGGTCAAGGTTGTGGCAAGAGCTGTAGGTGTTATTGGCGGTTATCTATTTGTGGCAGGTGGCCTGACAGACAGCATGAGAGGCTATGCCAAGATATCACACTTTCTACACACCGGCCGTCAAGTCCTGGCCCTCTACTTATTCTATAATGCATACATGATATGGATAAGCCAAGAAGAGAAGATAGCGCTTGTCAAACATATACCTGGCGGGGTGGTCATGCTTATTGTTGTGGTAGTTATCTATGTTGCTTGTGGTCTGTGTATTTATGGTGGATATGAAGCAGGGTACTTTGGTAAGCTTGCTGCCTGGTTAATTACAGTAATCACAGTTATTGTGGATTTTGATGTAAAGTTTTGGTACAAGTCGGAAAGCCATGTTGAATATTGGACTCAGATTTTGTTGGCATCTAGAAATATTTCTGTAGTTGGTGCATTGTTACTGTTAGGAAGAAAGCGACACTGGTAGAACTTACCACAAATCCTAGGGATATTGTAATTTATATTATATTTAATTGGAATAAAGTCTTACTCTGTTTCACCTCACTTCAAATCCTAGGATACAATTGTCAAATCTACCAATGTGTTAAATCTCTTCAAGAACACAGCAACTTCCATTAACCATATCCTGATAAAAAGAACATCACTGAAAAGTGTGTTAAAACAACAATACGGTAGCTAAAGAAACACATCAATCAAGCCACTATAAGTTTGCTCTTGCACCAGAAATCCTATTATTGTTTTGCCATATCGTGATACCCTTGAATATACTTTTATGGTTTGTTTACTGTAAAAGGGGTTCTATGTAAGGGGTGCTCACATATATATACAGGACTAATACCTCATAAGATAACCTCAGGTGTAGCATATTTGTATATAATGGCTAATAATTAGGGGTCCCAACTAGTACAGTCTATGAGAGGTCTGCTGTAGTTTGGATCTGCAGTAATTAGTGCAATTGTTGCTGCTTCTCTGCTAGATTCAGTGAAGCACAAATTCAAAAAGAATGTATCTAGCCATCTCCATCAATGGAGGTTCAAAATCTTCTACCAGGACATTTTAATGTCTACATTGATAGCTTTAATGTCTTTTCAAAAATGTAAATTATGTTAGTAATCATGTCTGGTGTTGTATATGAAATAGTTGAAGCTCTTTGAGGGACAACTCTTGTAAACAACTTCGTTAAGGCCTGGCTAAACTAGGCGACATGTTGAGCACAACATGTAGTTTGCAACATGTCTCCTTAATGTTTCCTAGTTTAGCCACTACCAAAAACATGTAAGTGCACAAAAAAATTTTGTAGAGCATGACATGAAAATTTCTCTCAACTACATCTGAGAAACGTTTCTTTGTCGCTGCTACAAGATTTGTCGCAAGCTACAATGTCTTTTTGGGTGGCTTATGTAGGAGATATGTATTGCCTGCATGTCTCGCTTGACAATGTTGCCTAACTGGTCCTCCACACTAACACAGATTCAAAGGTATCCGGATTAGCTGGATCCAGCGCGTGTGTTAGTGTGGACGGAAGGCCTAAAAGTATCAAAAAGTATACGGTTTCTGTGTTAGTGTGGACGGCCCCTAATTTAGTCAGGCCTTTGATTATCACAATTGTGTAGTTCCAGAAAATATCCATACCCCCCCCCCCCCCCTGTAAAGGGGGTCAGAGGTATGACCCCCCACCCCTCTGGAATTTCCACTCCCCTGAAAAAAAAAATACAGTAACTGTTAAGGAAAAAAGGGCATGCCCCCTCCCTCCCCTCTGGAAATTCCTGGACATTTGACCCCTCCACCCCCTCCGAAATTTCCAATCCCCTCAATGTGGGGGGGGGGATGGATATTTTCTGGAACTAGACATTTCAAATTACTATCAACGTTTATTTTCTATTTTTAAGCTCTCGTAAGCAACCAGCAACATTTTTTATCACAATTTTCAGTTCCTATGGGTGGCCGCTTAAGAGAGCTTCTACTATCTTTATTAGAAGCTGCTAAAATTGAATTTTGAATTCTTGATTTTTGAAATATTGGATTTTTGCAATTACTTATATCTTGGTACACAAGTTTTGGCTGTAGGCTGCTCTAAGTTCTAATGAATTCTGTATGAAAAAAGTGTTTATTTTGTAGCGCATTACTTACCAAAAATAATAATAATAAATCAAAAAAACATCTCTGTTCTTTCTCTGGGCTATTTTTTCTTGCATTTCGAGTGCTAAGGGGTGATATCCTAGTATTCGGGGTGCTCGATTTTTATGTGGTATCCCTGTGTCATACGATAAATGGCGGGAAAATATCGCGTGTCGCGCGCGCCTTTTATGAAAAAAAAAACTCCTTTCGTGTCGAGTAAAAGATGAAATCTGTTTTACTCTTACTCGTTTTCCTATTTTTCTCATTAGGGTTTGCTTCTCTAGACACTGATTTTGCTAATTCAGCTTATCTTGACAATGGTAAAAACTTTGAACTTTTCTGGACGGTCCACAAAGAAGAAAAAACAATTTCCTTTGCTGCCAAAGTAAAGACACTCGGATGGTTGGGATTCGGAATTTCCGCAGGGACGGGGAACATGGTCGGCTCCGACGTTGTCATGGGCTGGGTTAAAGAAGGCAAAGGATTTTTACAGGTAGATAAAAAAAAGAATGGCCACATTGAACTTTAAATCGACGTTCTCTTGTAATTATGTGTATTGACGTTCTCTTGTAATCTTGTGTACTTATTGTTTTTTGTTGTTATTGTAAGGATCGCTATGCAGAAGCAAAAGCTCTTCCTGTTTTGGATAATCAACAAGACTATAAATTAGACGATGCAAGTGAAGAAGGAGGATACACGATCCTTAAATTCACACGAAAATATGACACTTGTGATGCTAAACAAGATAACCAAATCAAGGTAAGCTTAAGTTACAGGCCCGTACACAGGGGGAAGGGGGATTGAGTTCTCTAATAAAAATCTGACCACCCCCGAAAAAAATGCCTTTGCAGTATATTCACGGGACGTTTATTGTCGGATTTGACTACATACCAGAGTGATCTAGCTTATGCCTTATAGTTTTGTCTACAAATAGTACATCTATTAAGAACCGAAAATGAATTTTCGGCCATTGTGATGGGTTCGTTCGTACTCCCTGCACCCCTCCTCCATGGGTACGGGCCTGAGTAATACTGTAAAAATACAAGCAACTTAGCTACCTTACCAGAGCAGTGGATGGGATAGGCGGTAAGCACGAATGATAGGATTTTGATCCATACATTCCATTTTTATCTTTGGATAGTGATCATTCCCCAGCCCCTTTATTGCTCCCACCTGCAACATTCACAGTGTACGTAAGTTAAAACCCATTGATTTCTATCATTCAAAATCATTTTACTTAGCAAATTTGGATGCTTGCTAGTTGATGGTGTCTTGTCTTGTTACCCCAATTATGTCATATTTTGGTTTTTGAAGGGGGAGTAAGGGGTGTGCTGAAAAACGCACAGAGAACACCAAATACCGCAAAACCGTCAAAATAAGTCAATAATAATACAGGGGAATAAAATACAAAAAATTGCACCAGATTTAAGGCAAAAATGCATCACTACAAACCCTTACACCCCCTTCTTTTAATGTGGATTGTAAAAGGAAAGTAGAACAATCAATTAACAACTCTGTGATGCCTGTGTTGTACTTAGGCTGGGACAGTGCGAGTGGTGTATGCCTTTCATGCGGATGACCCCACATCTGACTCAGACTTCAGCAAGCACACCCATAGAGGGTCTCGCAGCTTGCTTTTGTTAAATGTTCACACAGAGAAACCTGAGATCCCCAATGACCTGCAGCACTTTGACATATTGCACAATGTAAGAGATGGTTTTATAAGGAATTAGCGTTATAGTTTCTACCATATATGCTTGTTTAGGCTTGTTTGGCTGTCCATCCATCCGCATGTCTTTCTGTCTGTATCCAGTCTATCTGTCCATCCGTAACTACTCTGCCTGTCAGTTGTAGCCGGTATGTCTGTCCATCCGTAACTACTCTGCCTGTCAGTTGTAGCCGGTATTTCTGTCTACGGCTGCTTTGTGTGTCCATCTGTAGCTGTCTGTCCATTTGTAGCTAGTTTGCCTATCCATCTGTAGCAAAGTCTGTCTGTCAGTCTATATAGTCTGTCTGTCTGCTTTAGTCAGTCTGTTTGTCTGTCCTTCTTTCAGTAGCTAGTCTATCTAGTTTCTTGTCATCTGGTGGTTAGTTTTTTTCCAACCACCAGTGGTAGGTTTATACCTGTCTCCACCTGTGCCTGATGATACTCAAGTGACATATACTAATGTTTACTTTAATTTTTATCATTTATTATATAGATCACTGTTCCTTCTGCCACAACCAGCTACATGTGCAAACCATATGTGTTTCCTTTGTTTTCTGAAAAGCGTCAGATCATCAAGGTAATGGACTGTTTTCATGACTTTGCGCATACAACAAAAATGCCACAGACTGGTGGGCCACAGCTTATCTTAATTGGCATACAAAGTGGAGTTTACAGAGGAAGCTATAGAAAAAGGTGCTAAGAGTGCTTCTTTTGCAGAGTTCTCATTTTGGATCATTATTTTGGAACATCATTTTGGGTCATCATTTTGGATCAGCTATGGCCTGCCAGTTTTTGGCATTTTAGATCATTGCAACATCGTGACAATGGCCTATTCTTGAATATTCGGTTAAAGAATTTAGCAGTTGAAATCGGTCAGGTAAGAGTGAGGGTCAGGCTGGCAATTATAGCAAGGGGGAGGTGTTGTCATTTGTAGCAAGGAGCTGGTCATTGTGGTTGCAAGGGGAATGGCTATTTGTAGCTGGGGGGGGGGGGGGGGGGTTGAGTTGTAACAAGAAGGGAAATGGGGATCATGACATCCTACATAAGCAAGAACAAATTTGAGAGGATTTCAAGAATAGGCCTTCAGGTGACAAGTGCTGAAAAGTTTGATGTTAATGACATGATGACTTGGGGAGAACAACAAACATGACCTGAGTTATTGCCATTAAATGTGTGATTGGCTGCAGGTGGAACCTATCGTCACCCCTGGTAACGAAGGCTACGTGCACCATACAGTAGTGTATGGCTGTAAGAGTACTTTCAACCCTAATCTCACCACCGTTACTGGGCCATGTTACGATCGTATCAACATGCCGCCGGATATAACATCATGTGCAGGGCAGTCAAGTCTATGGGCATGGGCAGTGGGGGCTGGAGTAAGTATTTCACTGATAAAGGATATATATAGATATATGTTATTTAACAGCTGGGAGATCGTATTCTGAAGGCCATAAATTGTTGTTTTTCGTTGTTGGAAGAGAGGATTTGCTGCTTTTTCTATTCGAAATGAAATTTTAACAAACTTGAAATTATCGCGCGGTTTTCCAAATCTGTATCTCGGGAAATTGTCAAAACACTGTTACTGGTCCTCGAAAAAAAAATAACATCATGTGCATGCCACAACCCTATGGGCAGTAGGGGGGGGGGGGGGGGGTAGGTAACATCAGGGCTCCTAATTAGAAATTGATCTGATGGCCGATCCGAGCTAATTGGGTAAATTGAAGGGGTTAAGAGCTAGGGTTGACCTCCCCTGCTTACTTCGAATGCATGGATTATGAATATTGAAAAACCTGGCTTTAAGGCTTATTATTGTGCGTATGCTATGTTCAAGATCATTTTATTATTTACAGATTTGGTACTTTTTCCCCTTGATACAACGGAGATTTTCGTATCTGTCCCTTACTTTGGCCCATTGAGATTGTAGGTTGATCATTAACGCTGTCTTGTCAAAACTTCTTTTTCTGCAGCCCTTCTTCTACCCCAAGCACGTAGGGTTCGCGATAGGAGCAGGCCATGGTCCACGTTATGTTGTCATGGAGGTGCATTATGACAACCCTAGTAACACTGAAGGTTGGGCATTATACTTTAACCTATTCTTGCAACCTCTCTCCTCGTAAGCGACCAGCTTGTTGTCCAAAATTGCTGAGACGCAAAACTAACATACAACGGAACACCAAAAGCATATTTTATGTTTTCATTCACCTTATCAAAATGCACTATGCAGCCCTATTGTTATTCTAAGGGCTCTCTTCTGTTGGTTTACCTTCTCAAGGCGTAGCTGATTACTCCGGTTTGCGGTTCCATCACACGGCACAGACTCGCATGTACGATGCAGGGATGATCTGGGCTGGATGGGCGCCATTTGATGCCATGATTATACCACCACAGCAGAAAGAATGGATCTCTGTTGGATACTGCAGTGGCGAATGCACTGAGGCTGTAAGTATTACAATTATCAGAAAGCCAAACTCTTCTACTTACAATGTGTATTTGTCTGATATCATATATATATTATAATAGTATTATTATTCTTTGTATGCTTTTTTCAGGGTTTTGCTCAAAGCACGTTGCCGGACAAAGGCATCAACATAATTGCCATTCTTCTTCACACCCATCTCCAAGGTATCCGTAATACACACGCAGACTTCCGGCCCTTTTCGATGCCATTTTCTTTTTTCCTTTCATAGCCATTTGTTTCTCTTATCCATTCTTACCCTTGCATTATCGCTATTTCTGCATCACAGGCGTTAAGATCTGGACCCGACATATTCGCGACGGAGTTGAGCTACTAGAAGTTGCAAGGGACGACAATTATGACTTCAACTTTCAGGTGCGTGCACGATTAACTCTGACATTGTATTGCCCTCGACTAGACATGGTGAATAAAGCCCAGAGACTGCGACAGCAAATCCTATATGGGGGAGGGGGGAAATAAGATCTCTTAGAAGGCGAAAGTTAGATTCTTAAGGGGATCAAGGGCATGTTTCTTGTAGAAATTGTGAGATTTGGGAGGCTATATAGCGCCAAGTCAATTGCAGGTTGTGGTTCAAGGCAAGCGTGCATATCTATCTAAGGCAAACTTTGTTGTTATGGTTTACAGGAATTCCAGGTTCTGCCCGAGGAAGTCCACGTTAAACCGGTGAGACAAAAAGCACAAAAAAACAGTGGCATATCAAACATATTTCCCACGGATAGTGTCCTTCGTACGTATTGCCTTATATGGGCATAGATGCCCATATTTAGAAGAGCTGAAGTTTTCCCGCTCCCCGATCTACAGAAAACATGTTGAAAAATACTGATTCCTGTCAATTTGAGACTCGCGGCAAAAATTTTTAAGCAAAACTTGCTCGCTTGGTCAAATCATTTTCTTACTAATCCTATAAAGTCCTTAGACCCAGGCCTCCAAGAGATTGCCCGCGCGGGTTTTAAGGTCACCCAAATATTGATATGCATAAACTAGAAGATCGCCAGACAAGCTGTAGAAACTCTAGGTGATATCTGCGTAGGGGTTGAGGGAACAGGGACATAACACAGGGTTGATCGCCTTTCTCGATAACAAAGCTGCTTTGTTGACATCTCGGGCATCAGGCCTTTGTCGAAACAAATAAAACTACAGGCATAATCTGATAATTGATAGTTGCTTTGACATCTCGGGCATCAGGCCTTTGTCAAAACAAATAAAACTACAGGCATAATCTGATAATTGATAGTTGCTGGGCGTCGACAGTGGTTTTAAGCGCGAGTTAAAGGGCGCTCACCGGTCTCAATTTGTGGTTTTCATTGTTGTGAGCGTTCCAGAATGTGGATTCAATAAGAGGCTTTAACATTTGACTATCTTTAGAAATGCGTAATAAAAGATCGTTTTAGTATGAAATGTTTATTATCATGTTTTTTTTGTTTCTGCCTTATTCAAAGGGGTGACATCGTTCAGCTGAAATTTAAGAGCATTTTATCACGTGCGTTTCTGCCTTGTTTGCAGGGGGATGACCTTGTTCAAGTGTGCCACTACCAGACGATGGATAAGACCGAGCCTGTTGTGGTACATGATGCTATACATCAATCATCTAAGAAGCTGGGGTGTATTTTAATTTTATGTTTCTTTTCCATTATCAAATAAAAAAGGGCTTTGTCTCTCTGTGACCTTTAAATCATTTTGTATTGTTCAGGGTGGCCTGGGTACTCCTGAAGAGATGTGTATGGCGTTCATTGTTTACTATCCGAAGGTTGAGTTGACAAAGTGTTGGTCAGTTAACGACGTGCGCCTAGATCTCGGCAAGTAAGTATAACACTTGCCTCCAGTCCATTTGAAGACTTCTTCAGGGCAGCCCTACACGTTTCAATCGGAATGGAGGCCTAGGCCCCGGCTAAAAATCAGGCTTCGATTAAGAAAATATATATCATTTGTCATTGAATACCTTAAAAAAACGCACAGCTTTGTTCGGCCGATCGATGTTTTAGCGTTAAAAAGGATGTTGGAAAATGATATTCCACTATTTTGACTCATAAAAAAAATTCATGACAACATTTTGTTATTTTATTCTTGCCTAATTAAAATTTTGGCTTATTATTTTGGCAAATTATTGTTATTGTGTGGTACAGTGATCCGAGTAATATGAGCTGGACTGAAGACCAAGTGCGGGAATACAAAGATCTGCTACAAAACCAGACCACCATTGTAGCTCAGTGTTCCAACGATGAGAGTGAACCGCTCCCGGTAAAGCCTGAATTTGTTGTTTTTGCTTTTTTTATTTGCTATTATGGTTGCTGTTGCTGTTATTGATGATGCTGTTGTTTTTGTTGCTGTTATTATTATTATTGTTATTTCTCGCTTTGTGCCATATTTTGCAAGTTTAAATATCGGGTAACTACTTACAGAAAAAATACACCTATATCAAAAAAAGGTTAGAGGCAAAGAGCGAATGGCAAAATAAAAGTTTTATGACTAACCGATAATGAGAAATCTAAATCGCATAAATTATCCGGATGTTTCTGCATTTTGTAGAGATATGACAATATTTTTTCGATGGGATAATTATCTTTTGTATTTCGAAAAAGTTTTTCCAGACAATGTGATATTTAATTGTCTACAGATAAGCGTGATCTCCAAGCCCATCCATACAATGTTTTCCATACTGTGTTGTGCGTACGTATAAGTGTCATCCCCAAGCCAATCCAGACAATGTTTTCTATACTGTGTTGTGCGTACGTATAAGTGTCATCCCCAAGCCAATCCAGTCAATGTTTTCCATACTGTGTTGTGCGTACGTATAAGTGTCATCCCCAAGCCAATCCAGACAATGTTATGGATATTCTATTGTGTACAGATAGGTGTGATCCCCAAGCCCATCCATACAATGTTTTCCATACTGTGTTGTGCGTACGTATGAGTGTCATCCCCAAGCCAATCCAGACAATGTTATGGATATTCTATTGTGTACAGATAGGTGTGATCCCTAAGCCCATCCATACAATGTTTTCCATACTGTGTTGTGCGTACGTATAAGTGTCATCCCCAAGCCAATCCAGACAATGTTTTCCATACTGTGTTGTGCGTACGTATGAGTGTCATCCCCAAGCCAATCCAGACAATGTTATGGATATTCTATTGTGTACAGATAGGTGTGATCCCTAAGCCCATCCATACAATGTTTTCCATACTGTGTTGTGCGTACGTATAAGTGTCATCCCCAAGCCAATCCAGACAATGTTTTCCAATCTGTGTTGTGCGTACGTATAAGTGTCATCCCCAAGCCAATCCAGACAATGTTATGGATATTCTATTGTGTACAGATAGGTGTGATCCCCAAGCCCATCCATACAATGTTTTCCATACTGTGTTGTGCGTACGTATAAGTGTCATCCCCAAGCCCATCCATACAATGTTTTCCATACTGTGTTGTGCGTACGTATAAGCGTCATCCCCAAGCCAATCCAGACAATGTAATGGATATTCTATTGTGTACAGATAAACGTGATCCCCAAGCCTAAGATAGTGACTCCACTTGTGACTGATCATGACCCCTGTCTGGATTCAGTGGCTGGCTTCTCACGATCCTCATCGCTGGTCAGCTCTTCCGTGGTTCACAATATTGTCCTGGTATTCTTGATTTTTGCTTAATCCCGTCGTTCATGGGGCGGTTCCACATTATTTACAGGGAAGGAGTCCGCATACGGTATTGATGTTGCAATCATTAAAGTCCTTCCATTATTTCTGTGTAATATTTAATCGACTGGACAAACTGAACAATGTAGTTGTATATTTGGAAAGAAATGGACTCGTTGATCATTTAGCAAGAGTCGCTTTTTGATATTTTCTTCAGAATTATTAAATTGTCATTTTGTGGGGGTCATGTACTAGTAGCCGTTACGAGGCAACTTGTATCGCGTTATATTATACTTTATCACGCATGCTTGTCCCTACGGAACGGTGTTTTAAAAACATCTCGCCTTGCTCCATAAAAGTTAAGGGGAGGGGGGGGTAATTGTCCTATCTTTTAGGATATAAAACCAAACTGCTATTCTACCTTGCCCCTGGTAGCCAAGTAATTGTAGTGACAGTGCTACTATCTGCCACGCTCCAGGTGGACTAATAGTACTTTCTGCCTGCCCCAGTGGTGGTCAGGCAATTGCAGTAATGGTGCTCCTATTTGTCAACTCTCTCCCCTAGGAAAGGATTCGGGTATAATACGTTCAAAGACCCTGTTGACAAACATAATCCACTTCATAGTCCAAGCCCCACACCCCCAACAGCGCAACTGATATCTCCACTTAAAAGACAAACACACATGACGCGTTGCATAACAAAGTGGTGATTTTTGTAGTAAATGAAACATTCTGCCGTGCTCCCTTGTCTGGCTTATGTTGCTCAGGCTATTGTAGTGATGGTGCTCCTATCTGTCTGGCTTATGTTGCTCAGGCTATTGTAGTAATGGTGCTCCTATCTGTCTGGCTTATGATGCTTAGGCTATTGCAGAGTGATGGTGCTTCTATCTGTCTGGCTTATGTTGCTCAGGCTATTGCAGAGTGATGGTGCTACAATCTGTCTGGCTTATGTTGCTCAGGCTATTGTAGTGATGGTGCTACTATCTGTCTGGCTTATGTTGCTCAGGCTATTGTAGTGATGGTGCTCCTATCTGTCTGGCTTATAATGCTCAGGCTATTGCAGAGTGATGGTGCTACAATCTGTCTGGCTTATGTTGCTCAGGCTATTGTAGTGATGGTGCTCCTATCTGTCTGGCTTATGTTGCTCAGGCTATTGTAGTAATGGTGCTACTATCTGTCTGGCTTATGTTGCTCAGGCTATTGCAGAGTGATGGTGCTACCATCTGTCTGGCTTATGTTGCTCAGGCTATTGTAGTGATGGTGCTCCTATCTGTCTGGCTTATGTTGCTCAGGCTATTGTAGTGATGGTGCTCCTATCTGTCTGGCTTATGTTTCTCAGGCTATTGCAGTGATGGTGCTACTATCTGTCTGGCTTATGTTGCTCAGGCTATTGTAGTGATGGTGCTCCTATCTGTCTGGCTTATAATGCTCAGGCTATTGCAGAGTGATGGTGCTCCTATCTGTCTGGCTTATGTTTCTCAGGCTATTGTAGAGTGATGGTGCTCCTATCTGTCTGGCTTATGATGCTCAGGCTATTGCAGAGTGATGGTGCTCCTATCTGTCTGGCTTATAATGCTCAGGCTATTGCAGAGTGATGGTGCTACAATCTGTCTGGCTTATAATGCTCAGGCTATTGTAGTGATGGTGCTACTATCTGTCTGGCTTATGTTGCTAAGGCTATTGCAGAGTGATGGTGCTCCTATCTGTCTGGCTTATGTTGCTCAGGCTATTGTAGTGATGGTGCTCCTATCTGTCTGGCTTATAATGCTCAGGCTATTGTAGTGATGGTGCTCCTATCTTTCTGGCTTATAATGCTCAGGCTATTGTAGTGATGGTGCTCCTATCTGTCTGGCTTATGTTGCTCAGGCTATTGCAGAGTGATGGTGCTACTATCTGTCTGGCTTATGATGCTCAGGCTATTGTAGTGATGGTGCTACTATCTGTCTGGCTTATGTTGCTCAGGCTATTGTAGTGATGGTGCTACTATCTGTCTGGCTTATGACGCTCAGGCTATTGTAGTGATGGTGCTACTATCTGTCTGGCTTATGATGCTCAGGTTATTGCAGAGTGATGGTGCTACTATCTGTCTGGCTTATGTTGCTCAGGCTATTGTAGTGATGGTGCTCCTGTCTGTCTGGCTTATGATGCTCAGGTTATTGCAGAGTGATGGTGCTACTATCTGTCTGGCTTATGTTGTTCAGGCTATTGTAGTGATGGTGCTCCTATCTGTCTGGCTTATGATGCTCAGGCTATTGTAGTGATGGTGCTCCTATCTGTCTGGCTTATGATGCTCAGGCTATTGTAGTGATGGTGCCCCAATCTGTCTGGCTTATGTTTCTCAGGCTATTGTAGTAATGGTGCTCCTATCTGTCTGGCTTATGTTGCTCAGGCTATTGCAGACTGATGGTGCTCCTATCTGTCTGGCTTATAATGCTCAGGCTATTGCAGAGTGATGGTGCTCCTATCTGTCTGGCTTATGTTGCTCAGGCTATTGCAGAGTGATGGTGCTCCTATCTGTCTGGCTTATGTTGCTCAGGCTATTGTAGTGATGGTGCTTCTATCTGTCTGGCTTATGTTGCTCAAGCTATTGCAGAGTGATGGTGCTACTATCTGTCTGGCTTATGTTGCTCAGGCTATTGTAGTGATGGTGCTCCCATCTGTCTGGCTTATGTTGCTCAGGCTATTGTAGTGATGGTGCTTCTATTTGTCTGGCTTATAATGCTCAGGCTATTGCAGAGTGATGGTGCTTCTATCTGTCTGGCTCATAATGCTCAGGCTATTGTAGTGATGGTGCTACTATCTGTCTGGCTTATGACGCTCAGGCTATTGTAGTGATGGTGCTCCTATCTGTCTGGCTTATGTTGCTCAGGCTATTGCAGAGTGATGGTGCTCCTATCTGTCTGGCTTATGTTGCTCAGGCTATTGTAGTGATGGTGCTTCTATTTGTCTGGCTTATGTTGCTCAGGCTATTGTAGTGATGGTGCTCCTATCTGTCTGGCTTATGTTGCTCAGGCTATTGTAGTGATAGTGCTACTATCTGTCTGGCTTATGTTGCTCAGGCTATTGCAGAGTGATGGTGCTTCTATCTGTCTGGCTTATGTTTCTCAGGCTATTGTAGTGATGGTGCTCCTATCTGTCTGGCTTATGATGCTCAGGCTATTGCAGAGTGATGGTGCTACTATCTGTCTGGCTTATGTTGCTCAAGCTATTGTAGTGATGGTGCTCCTATCTGTCTGGCTTATGTTGCTCAGGCTATTGTAGTGGTGGTGCTCCTATCTGTCTGGCTTATGTTGCTCAGGCTATTGTAGTAATGGTGCTTCTATCTGTCTGGCTTATGTTGCTCAGGCTATTGCAGACTGATGGTGCTCCTATCTGTCTGGCTTATAATGCTCAGGCTATTGCAGAGTGATGGTGCTACTATCTGTCTTGCTTATGTTGCTCAGGCTATTGTAGTGATGGTGCTCCTATCTGTCTGGCTTATAATGCTCAGGCTATTGCAGAGTGATGGTGCTCCTATCTGTCTGGCTTATGTTTCTCAGGCTATTGTAGTGATGGTGCTTCTATCTGTCTGGCTTATGATGCTCAGGCTATTGCAGAGTGATGGTGCTCCTATCTGTCTGGCTTATAATGCTCAGGCTATTGCAGAGTGATGGTGCTACAATCTGTCTGGCTTATAATGCTCAGGCTATTGTAGTGATGGTGCTACTATCTGTCTGGCTTATGTTGCTAAGGCTATTGCAGAGTGATGGTGCTCCTATCTGTCTGGCTTATGTTGCTCAGGCTATTGTAGTGATGGTGCTCCTATCTGTCTGGCTTATAATGCTCAGGCTATTGTAGTGATGGTGCTCCTATCTTTCTGGCTTATAATGCTCAGGCTATTGTAGTGATGGTGCTCCTATCTGTCTGGCTTATGTTGCTCAGGCTATTGCAGAGTGATGGTGCTACTATCTGTCTGGCTTATGATGCTCAGGTTATTGCAGAGTGATGGTGCTACTATCTGTCTGGCTTATGTTGCTCAGGCTATTGCAGAGTGATGGTGCTCCTATCTTTCTGGCTTATAATGCTCAGGCTATTGTAGTGATGGTGCTCCTGTCTGTCTGGCTTATGATGCTCAGGTTATTGCAGAGTGATGGTGCTACTATCTGTCTGGCTTATGATGCTCAGGCTATTGTAGTGATGGTGCTCCTATCTGTCTGGCTTATGATGCTCAGGCTATTGTAGTGATGGTGCTCCTATCTGTCTGGCTTATGATGCTCAGGCTATTGTAGTGATGGTGCCCCAATCTGTCTGGCTTATGTTGCTCAGGCTATTGTAGTGATGGTGCTCCTATCTGTCTGGCTTATGATGCTCAGGTTATTGCAGAGTGATGGTGCTACTATCTGTCTGGCTTATGTTGCTCAGGCTATTGTAGTGATGGTGCTACTATCTGTCTGGCTTATGATGCTCAGGCTATTGTAGTGATGGTGCTCCTATCTGTCTGGCTTATGTTGCTCAGGCTATTGTAGTGATGGTGCCCCTATCTGTCTGGCTTATGTTGCTAAGGCTATTGTAGTGATGGTGCTCCTATCTGTCTGGCTTATGATGCTCAGGCTATTGTAGTGATGGTGCTCCTATCTGTCTGGCTTATGTTGCTCAGGCTATTGTAGAGTGATGGTGCTCCTATCTGTCTGGCTTATGATGCTCAGGTTATTGCAGAGTGATGGTGCTACTATCTGTCTGGCTTATAATGCTCAGGCTATTGCAGAGTGATGGTGCTCCTATCTGTCTGGCTTATGTTGCTCAGGCTATTGCAGAGTGATGGTGCTCCTATCTGTCTGGCTTATGTTGCTCAGGCTGTTGTAGTGATGGTGCTCCTATCTGTCTGGCTTATGTTTCTCAGGCTATTGTAGTAATGGTGCTCCTATCTGTCTGGCTTATGTTGCTCAGGCTATTGCAGACTGATGGTGCTCCTATCTGTCTGGCTTATAATGCTCAGGCTATTGCAGAGTGATGGTGCTCCTATCTGTCTGGCTTATGTTGCTCAGGCTATTGCAGAGTGATGGTGCTCCTATCTGTCTGGCTTATGTTGCTCAGGCTATTGTAGTGATGGTGCTTCTATCTGTCTGGCTTATGTTGCTCAAGCTATTGCAGAGTGATGGTGCTACTATCTGTCTGGCTTATGTTGCTCAGGCTATTGTAGTGATGGTGCTCCCATCTGTCTGGCTTATGTTGCTCAGGCTATTGTAGTGATGGTGCTTCTATTTGTCTGGCTTATAATGCTCAGGCTATTGCAGAGTGATGGTGCTTCTATCTGTCTGGCTCATAATGCTCAGGCTATTGTAGTGATGGTGCTACTATCTGTCTGGCTTATGACGCTCAGGCTATTGTAGTGATGGTGCTCCTATCTGTCTGGCTTATGATGCTCAGGCTATTGCAGAGTGATGGTGCTCCTATCTGTCTGGCTTATGTTGCTCAGGCTATTGCAGAGTGATGGTGCTCCTATCTGTCTGGCTTATGATGCTCAGGCTATTGCAGAGTGATGGTGCTCCTATCTGTCTGGCTTATGTTGCTCAGGCTATTGCAGAGTGATGGTGCTCCTATCTGTCTGGCTTATGTTGCTCAGGCTATTGTAGTGATGGTGCTTCTATTTGTCTGGCTTATGTTGCTCAGGCTATTGTAGTGATGGTGCTACTATCTGTCTGGCTTATGTTGCTCAGGCTATTGTAGTGATGGTGCTACTATCTGTCTAGCTTATGATGCTCAGGCTATTGCAGAGTGATGGTGCTTCTATCTGTCTGGCTTATGTTTCTCAGGCTATTGTAGTGATGGTGCTCCTATCTGTCTGGCTTATGATGCTCAGGCTATTGCAGAGTGATGGTGCTACTATCTGTCTGGCTTATGTTGCTCAAGCTATTGTAGTGATGGTGCTCCTATCTGTCTGGCTTATGTTGCTCAGGCTATTGTAGTGATGGTGCTACTATCAGTCGTAGCCACCCACGCGTTACTCATGGCAAGAGGCGCATCTCTCGCTCGTTCGACATCTGAAACAAGTACAGGTATAAACATTGATGAATATAAAATTACTTTATCGAAAAACATTAAGGCCTCTCGCGGGTAATTGTTTGAAAAAATTCGTTAAAATTGAAAACCGTTTAATAACCCCTTTAAAGCGTGCGATTGATCTGATCTTTGGCGAACATAATTACCAATGCTTCTAGTTTTCAAATTCACAAATAAAAATTTATATTTTAAATAATCGGCGAGGCGCGACGCACATGCAAATGAAATCGCAGTTTTAGAGGCTAAAATACTGTAGTTGCAAACCACTCCATTTTTCGTATATGAGGTCAGTTGAACTTGATGTCTTATATGACAAGCGGACAATCGATTTAATTCCTCGGAAGTATCGAAGAAGATGGAGTGTCAATTTGTAACTTACCCTTCGATATTTCAAAGCAAAGGAATCGATTCGGTTGTCGCCTGCTAGAGGCCTTAAGCCATGATAGAAACTGAACATTTTCGTGAGTACGACGTAGAAGCAGATTGCACAAAAGCACAACATCTTATAATTCCCGACACTATTTACAATAAAGTTTGATGCGAACCATGAAAAAAGCGAAGTCCACTCATGTGTATTGCAGTATGTATAAGAGCAAATGAATGGTTCTTGTTGAGCACTTGTGATCATTCAAGCATCCCTTCTTCGTACGAGATTTCGTTGAGCATTTTGATTTTACAAAAAAAAATCGAGTAATGGGCACATGCAATGCACGACAAAGTAGTAAATTAATTACAGAGCTTCCATTGGAGGTAATACTGCCCTTCTTTTCTGAGCTTATAATTCACCTTTCAGAGTCATACTGCCTTCTTTTCTGAGCTTGTATAGTTTACCTTTTTTAACTTTAAATTCACCTTTTAATGTAATACTGCCCTATTATTCACCCTTTGAACTAATTTATGCTGCCCTTTCTAAGCTTATGGACTTCACCTTTGAAGTAGTGTTTTTTTTTTCTGGACTTATAGATCAACTTTTATGTTGAAACTACTTTCTTTTCCAAGCTTATACATCACCTTTTGTGGTAATATTGCCTTCTTTTCTTAGCTCATATATTACCGTTTGTGGTAATCTGTCTTCTTTTCTGAGCTTATATATCACCTTTTGTTGTAATACTGCCTTCTTTACTGAGCTCTATATCACCTTTTGTTGTAATACTGCCTTCTTTTTTGAGTTTATATATCACCTTTTGTGGTTATACTGCCTTCCTTTCTGAGCTTATATATCCCCTTTTGTGGTAATACTGCCTTCTTTTTTGAGCTTATATATCACCTTTTGTGGTAATACTGCCTTCTTTTCTGAGCTTATATATCACCTTTTGTGGTAATACTGCCTTCTTTTCTGAGCTTATATATCACCTTTTGTGGTAATACTGCCTTCTTTTTTGAGTTAATATATCACCTTTTGTGGTTATACTGCCTTCTTTTTGAGCTTATATATCACCTTTTGTGGTTATACTGACTTCTTTTCTGAGCTTATATATCACCTTTTGTTGTTATACTGCCTCCTTTTCTGAGCTCAGAACGGCGGCGGCACTCCCAGACGATCCCCATAATACAAAAGACAACAAAAAGCCCGGAAATGATGCCGTAGAACACGGGCTGTTCGAAGCCTAACGCTTGCAGGCCTGTACCATCACTGTTGGTAGGATCCTCAACACCTGTTACTTTTGCCTGGAAACAAGAATTATCAAGAAAAAATACAAGCATATTCCCTCGCCTCTGTTTCTGGGCGCGCAGAGGTCACGTTGGGCGCGCAATATATCTTGGGCCGTATAAATGTACTTTTTGATGCGACGCGCGCTAACGTGGCCACCTTGACAGTTTTTTTAAGTAGGCTAATAGGGATGCAAGAAACTTACTGTCTGAGCGGCAAGCCAACCAGCGTGGCAAAGAAATTCTTACGTGAACATAAGAACACGATGGAACCCTCCTAAAATCATTGGCAATCAAAACAGTGCATCTTCCATGCTTGTTGGCAAGCTTTCTTAAAGCATTGTCTTGGTGGTCACGGCAGCGCGCGGTTGGACTAAAACTGTGTGACTCAAACAAGAGAAAGAAATAAATAAATTGGGAAGCTAATCACTTTCATCGCAGCTATATACTGAATTATGAGAGTGCAGATTCAGACAACGCAAACAGGCATATATCTGTATGATACAATAGAGTAGAAAAAACTCGTAGGAATATATCTGAGTTAGTTGTCTTACAAAGAATACCTAGGACGCGACTCGTACGCCAAAAAAGAGACCGAGTGTGATAAACCATACCTCTTCAATCGCTATCATGTCAGTGATTTCACGATGCAGGCAAAGAATGAAGTCTTGTGCAATCCCAAAGTTTCCACTGACCACCGCACCGATCGAAAACTGAAAAAAGTAAACGTAAACTTGGACGCCACGCATCAGCCGGTAATGCGCCTTGAGCTTAAAACATAGTTTTGTACTTACTTGATGCTCAATGTTCCTAACAAGCTGTGACTTATCGACATAGCGATTAGTATATGTTTGAGCTTTTTTGTAGTCATGGCCAAGGAAGTATTTAATCTTCCCAGATGGCTTGGTAAATTCTTTCTCGATCTCTTTCGTTTCCAGTTCTACAAGCAGAAATAGAACAATATTCAGTAAAAACTGATAAAAACTAGGACTTATTCTAAACCTTAATATTCGATTAATATGGTTTACAGCCGTACCCAAGTGAACGGGTTTGTGAGATAAAGCGTGTTCTAATAATTGCCTGTGGGAAATTCCATTTGTCCTCATTCATGCCATAAATATGAAATATCTCAATGTAGTTTTGACATTTTATATATTATTTTACCTTTATAATTACCGCCGAGATTAGTTTCCTTGGTGTAGAACGTCGCCATCCCTATTTGTACTCCAACCTACATAAATTACATATCGTGAATTTACTCATCAAATAACCATTTATACATTAAAAGGTATATTTTCGTTGCATGAATGTTTCCTTACACCTCAGGCAGCGGTTACATTAATTTGCAAGTTTTTATTACATTATAATGATATAATGATAAAACCTTAGAGATAGAGATAGATAGACTAGAAGTTTGATTTCGTTTAGGTAATAAAATAAATCAACAAAATTCTATCTACTAATAGTAATTGTCATTACTATTTTACACTCTATGTGTTTTACGGTGTCCTCTAAAAAAGATAGAATCGATTCCGAATGGTGTCTTACAATTACAAACTTATTATAAGAGCATTATAAAGGTTCCTTGTATCCAAGCTAAAGCCCAAATCATGGCTATATGAGAACATTTATGACACTTCTCAGTAAGTCACACTGGCAATACCAGCACCATTGTTCAAGCTTCATAAAGCTTGACTTTGAGCTCTTAGGCTAACACATGATGTTTAGCCCAGTGACCTGGTCACGTGACTGTTGCACTTGGTGCGACTATATTCTCCATGGCCTCCTCGTAACTCGGGGGAGGGGCTTCCGTTTGAACTGCTTCATCGTATGCTGGTGGAGATTGGAACCACTCTGGATTATCGATGCCGATATTTTCATCCTGTGTTTGATCCTCGATTGTTGTGTTTTCGTGACGCGTCTGCTGCGGGAGACCTCTTGTTGGGTCGCATCTTCTTCTCACTCTATGATCGGGTTTTTTTTTTGTTCTGGCAGCATAAAAACCCTAGATACACCACAACTCCAGTGCCGATCATAAGACCACCTAATGCCTTGAAGCCGATGTTGGATTGTCCTAGCGATGTTATGATGTAAGAGCCGGAGATAACCAATCCCATGAACATAATGTAGAACACCAAAGGAATGCATCTTCGAATGCGATCCCGACAAGACATTATATCCGCGAAGATCCTTTGGGATAAATCTTCTACTGGATAAGCAGTCTTGCTACGATCCACATCTCAATTCATGAACTTTTTTTAACTTCACTGATTATGATGTTGATATTATTCCTTTATCCGTCCACCCCGTAGAGCTCGTGATTATAGTTGGAATGGTTGTTCTCGTCTTAACTTGATAGATACAGACATGAGTTTATGTTGAACCCGTAAACCCCTATGTGGTCCGTAAAATTACTTCCAACACGTATGAGCTGTGTTTTTCCATGGCGAAAGCTTTAGACTTGAATGCGTTCATTTGCATATATTTTTGTTGTTTCTATGGTAATGATATGGTAAAATGAAGCTTTTGTTCTGGCTATTTTCCAACCAACAGGATGCGGTTAAATTTTCATTTGAATTGTTTCGTCACACTTCTCTTTAAAATAACCAATTACCGGAACGACTTTAGTCGAAGTTTTGCTGTGTCAATCTTCAGAAAACACTGCATTTATTCCTCTATTTTTAAATATTACTAAAAGATGAGTAAAGCATCGAAGGTATGCCTGTACAGCGTGTCTCACGTCGATATTGTCTAAAACGTCTTAATGTAGTCTCCTGGAGGCTCTATTTCTAGCCGTCGCTAGGCCTCATCGGCCCCACTAATGATAGGGGCTCGTACTGCGGGCTCACAAAAACCATCTGGAAATCGAGCCTACTTCTTCGCTGTCCTTAGTGGAACAGGCACTACGAACACATGCGCTATATATATATATATATTTTTAACGCAAATTAAAAAAGAAATACGTTTACGGGTAGATAAGTAGTGAAGAATAGGCAGCGGTATCGCAAAGCTAATATGCCCGTATGTAAGAAACCGAGGTAAAATAAGTTATCGATATGATTTTATTACTATTAGGGAAAGTTCATTTATTATCCCGTGGGGGGGGGGGGGGGGGGGCATGAGGATTTTGATAAAAATAAGGGATAAAATTAGTTGACCCCCCCTTAAAGGAGGAACAAAATTTTCCATGTCCCCCCTTACGCTTCCTTCATATTTTCGGTCCCCCCCCCCCCCCTCCCGAAAATCGAAGAAAGATAGGGCAAAGAAAGGAATGGCAATGATAATATCAAAAGAACGCAATCAAGAGATTAGCTGCAAGCTGGACAGAAAGTGGAGGGGAATGAATTGACTGAAAACATTAATTCAGAAAAAGTGAAAGCACTCAATTTCTAAAAAATGTGACTAACTTCAGGTTGCAACCTGATAATGGTTGATGCTATAGATGAGGCAAAGAAGCAAAAAGGCTTTTTGATCTTCTCCTTGCAAAAAAGCGCAGCATGGGAAAAGCAAGACAGCGAGGAGACAGCGAATTAGATATGAGCGAGGATTTTGATAATGTAGAATGAGCGCTTTTAGCATTAAAACGTTTTGTTTATATTTTAAATATGGAACAAAAGCACAATTTTATATAGCGGAAACCATAAAAAGATGTATTTAGGGTGTATACAGGTTTGCATTGCACATATAAAACAATATAAAATGTGTCTTAATACGTATCCTGGACTCCTGGATTGTGCATGCCAAATAACTACCCCCTAACCGAGACAAGTTAACCAAGAAGTCTGATTTGACACTTCGTCAAATTTTATAGTAGAGACAACACCCAAAGGAATCAGTGACCCCCCCTTTTAAAATCCAAAAACTTTCGACGCCACCCCTTTAGACCTCAGAAATTTCTCTAGCCCCCCACAATATCATCTAGCCCCCCCCCCCCCCCCCCCCTCCTCGGGATAATAAATGAACTTTCCCTTAGTTTTTAAAGTTTTTAAAACTTGCTTAAAGAACATTTAGCGTTACAGTAGTTCGCAATTTCGCCGGGGGAGCTGTACTCTCTTTCAATCCCATCGCGTGATTGGTTATGGCTTCTATCAATATTAGGTGTCTATTGGAGATGCTTATGCCGGGACTCTAGAGGTTAAACTCAACCCCTAGTTAGGTTGAAAGAGAGAAAGTGGTACTATCTCTCCCTCCTTCCACTTTACTATACTTGAAAAAAATCCGATCCTCTGGTTTCCGGGTTACTTTACTCACAGGCGAACCAGGATTAGAATCAGTCCCTCGTGATCCTTAGGGAAAATAAAATGCAATTTGAAGTTGCGTCTTGACTGTTTCCTCAATAAAGCTAGTTAGACAGACAGACAGATTTATTATAGTGCCGTGAACAAAGAAGTACATAGGCCATTATTCTCTAATCTCTAATATTTATAAATAAGATTGCCTAATTAAAAAGCAGTCATATATGTATTTAGCTACAATGCTTTGGTGTATTTTTGGGGCTATTAAATCTGTAAAGTTTGGGAATTGTCTATTTAGTTGTTGCGAAAGAGTATTTCTAAGTTCTTTGTAAATTGGGCATTTGACAAGAAAGTGTTCTTCATTTTCCATAGTGTGACAGCGCGGGCAAACCCTTGATTCTGGTGTTATAGAATTTTTATTGTAGCGACCTCTTTCAATTTGTAGAATGTGGTCGCTTATTCTTAGTTTTGTTAGTGCCCCTATTCGATACTAAAATAAATCTAAATAATACTAAATAATCCTCTAGTTTATATTCTCTGAATGTTCTTAGTTTGTTCCCTCCAATTGGTCTGGAATTATCGTCGAAAAGGCTTGATCTCCAATCTTGTATTTCGTATATTCTAGTTACTGTATTAGCCTTGTGTGTTGTTTTTAAGGTTCTCTTTCTGCGCCACAATTCACCTTAAAAACAACAGCTTCATTGAGGAAACAGTCAAGACACAATCCTGATTCGCCTGTGCTTTACTTACGTCCCTCCCTGCGATAGACACATCTCGAGACAAGACATTCGAAGCGAGATCGGCCGTCATTTGGCCGGAGAAGAGCGACATTATCACGGTTCCAATAATCATCCACACGATGCCAAACATTCGACCAATTACCGTGGATGGCGCCTTGTCCCCGTACCTGCAAATATACAAAAATAGTATGGACACTTGTGGATGGCACGTTGTCGCCGTACCTACAATAAAACAAAAATACGTGTGGAACAGATATGTTACGGGACAGATCCGTTTGGTGCTCTATGTCATGTATTATCATATTTTGGCCCTGGCATAAAGATCTCTATTTCGCAGACGCCTTCGCTATAATCTTGATTGGACACTATATAAGTACATAATCATAGTGCATCGTTTATACGTCATGCATAATCTCTTACCCTACAGTTGTCATGGTAACGAATGCCCACCAGATACCAATAAGGACCCCGTGCGGGAATGGTCTGGAAAACTGCTCTGAATTGCTTCGTACTTCCTGGAAACCAAACGATGAACTGTGGTCTTACAAATGTCATCAATTTTGAAGAAAAAGCTAGAGCATTCCTATTTTATGAAGGGTTGTGCAAATTTAAAGGGGTATCAGGGGAAACGTTAATTTGTATATAGCTTCGTAAATAAATTGGAAAATTAATTGGGTCGATGTATTTTTTTAGACAAAATTGTACAAAGATAATTGAAATTCTTAGCATCCCCCACGAATCAGTTGATCTACACCCAAGTTTTTTTATGAAAAGACCAAATTCACCAAAAATTCCTGAACGTTGTATATTTTATACTCACAAACGACAAATTCTGCCTTTATTGCGAAAGAATAATAACACAAGCGTCCTGATAGATAAACTTTAAAGACAACTCATCTTTTAAATATAAATTTTCCCAGATATTGGGATTTATCAGTTGTAGATAGTAACCGATTTGAAATTGTTTTTTGTTGTTTATTTCACACTCACCATGGCCCAAACAACAAATCCTGCTACTATGGCTAGAAGAACACAAATAATCAAATACGGCGCAGAGTTCTGAAACAGTTGAAGCGGGCCAAGCTTCTCGTCCCATGAACCAAACTTGAACTTGACGATGGCTGGGCCCGGCGAGATATACAGCTCAAGAAACTTCCTCTGAAAATGTTTATCTTCCTTCCTGTTAGCCACCACGGGGAAAAATAGCTCTGGTGGCGTGTTGTATGGAGTTCGCCTGATGGCGATTTCCATCGCAGACGATGAAGATACGTTGAGTTTGTTGAAAAGTAGATTTGTTTGAGGGCAATTACATTGAAATTGAGCTTTGGTAAAATAATTGTGCAGATCCCCATCGACCCCGCCAGATGCATTCTGTTCAATGTGAGGCATAAATGGCAACCAGTTTATCGTTAGATTCGGGAAGCTTTGAGGGCAGATTGAAACATTTGCAGCATCTGAATTTGCAATCCAAAGTATCAACAAGAAAGCGTTAACTATTTGATGCGCCATTATGGAGGATCGCGCGTTTGACAGTTTCATCATAAATCTTCTAGTTTAAACGCAGGTGGAATGGTAATCTCACGTTCACTAATTAGTCTTCCAATTAATGATTTGACTGTATTCAAAAAGTTTAAAATACAAACCACACGTCCTTAAAATTGTTCAATGCCGCAATTCATCTAAATCCATGGCAACGATGAATGACGTTTAGATATTGAAACCCGTGCTGGGAAAAGTGATTCCCCATGCTGTGCTTTATTTTCATGACTTAAACGGAAATTTGCCTCACTCAGTATTTATTGAAGAAGACACCGAATCCCAATGATTTTCCAACGACATTTTTGTAAGGAAAGTTATGTAATTTAGTGTTTCTTCTGGAGATGTAGCAGGTGGCGTCACTTTCTCGATGGCAGCAACTTGCATAGCCGCAGGGACTGTATGTCATTACGAAAGTTATAAAGCCAAACTTGTTAAACAACAGGGTAAAATGTACCGTTTAAATACCTCTTTGAGGGGGAGGCTAAGTAAACCACCAAAACATCCAATTAGTGTAGTTTCCTATTGAGAAATGACATACTCGAAGACCAAGCGACTCCCTGAGGGTCACTATATATAAAGAAACAATCAAAATTTGAAGCAAGCAATTCCATCTTTACTTTACTAGAGGCTCTTTACGGACCGCTGTGTAACGAACATAATAATATATATGCACAATTTCTCGATTCTGATTGGTTGAGAGCAGTACAATTTCCATGTAACACCAGTGAAGAAAGTTGTAATACCAGTGCATTCAGTTTTCTCGTTCAATACGGTATAAATATGCACTTGTGAGTTTTTCAAAAAGCTCAAATTACTCGCCGAAGACGGCTCGTGCAATTATGATACTCACTCGTGCAAATTAATCCCGAATTGAACTCGAAACTGTATGATCTGATGATTACCTATACAAAATACTAAAAATCCAGAATACATTACGCCAATGAAACCGTAATTTTAATCCTTGAAATCGTTACTTGAAAACAACCGTAATAACCTAACATTTTCTCTTTTTTCACATTTAGAACACATGTTTGTTAGGAATGGTTTCTTTTCTCAAGCAACACAATAACTTTTACAAAAAGTAAGGTTTTCATCAAACTTATCTTTAAACGGCCCGTAGAACACTCGACTGGAAGGTCCGCTCTAATTGAAGGAAAATTGTACCACTGCGAGCTAGGACGAGCTACCTAAGAGAAAATGGTCCGTTAAATGGGTAAACGAGTTTTAGGTAGCCCCCAAAATTTAGTTGCCTTAATGGTACCTTATTTGAAAATAAAGAAACTCGAAATTTAATTCTCGCGGCCTTCAGTATGGCGAAATTATATACCCTTATACCCATATTTTGCTATTTTTTGTACTTCCAAAGTAACAGCGTGTTTAGACAAACTATTTGATGCTTGAAAGCTAACAATACCTGGCTTGAAGTCAAACAACAACCGGTCTTACAGTCAAATGTTTTCTGGAACCTTTTCATCGGAACCACTATCAAAACCCTCAAGTTCTTCTTTTGTGCAGTCATAAAATATTCCATCCTGTTCAGTGTTTGAATCGGGATTCTTCAAAAAGCACCAAAGACGCATTAATAATATCATTGCTAAACTGGGTCATTCTTTTCAACAAGCTATTTTTTTTTATTTTTCACTCTTTTTCGTACAATGTTTACCGTAATATCAATAAGGACAAATAGAGAGTTAGGGCTACCTGTGCTATAACTCTACGCTATCTGATCTTCTAGATAGCAGTCCGGTATTGTACTCTAGCCTACTTGGCGTCTTCATTCTTGTATTTGGTGTTACTAAGGTCGGTGTTGCTAGGGTCGGTGTGGCAACGGAAGTTTCGCTTGCATTGTCTCGTAAGATAGGTCTGTAGCTAGATGAAGTCTGTGTAGATCTAGAGGCGTGGAATGTCATGCCGTGCTTTTGTTGAGAGATCTTGGCGGCTATGCGCCCCCTATATTTCCATGAGCGGATGACACGCGAACAAATGGCGCACCAAAATCCCACAAACTTGTTCTGTAGAAACACAAAAATTTTTCCACAAATCATAATCTCGTTTCTAAGAATCAGCTCAAAGGTCCTGGCATTGAACGATGGATCGCTAAAAGCTGGTCGTTTCTTTTTGAAAGATCGCCAAACACCATCCTTTTTAATTTTTTTAGAATATTTGTGCTGAAACTTTTAATCGCTCACCCTCTTGCGCTTGTCCCGTTTCACGTCTGAGTAGGCTGCGACGAACCACTCGAGCACTAACAACACGCCCCCGATCGCTATACCCGCCACCATGAAGATAAACACGCCCAGCATGTTATTGATTCCCATCTTACTCGTGTCTGAGGATTTGGCTGAGGAAACATGGCAACGCTAGCATCTTAGAGCTCAAAGAGACTATTGACAGAGCACCGGACTGACACGCGTACTGGTTTGTGCTAAGAATCCAGTCGGCTGTGTTTGGGAGGGGAGGGGTGATTCCCATCTTACTCGTGTCTGAGGATTTGGCTGAGAAAACATGGCAACGCTAGCATCTTAGAGCTCAAAGAGACTATTGACAGAGCACCGGACTGACTACGCGTACTGGTTTGAGCTAAGAATGCAGTCGGCTGTGTTTGGGAGGGGAGGGGTGAGGGAGGGATGTCTCCACTAGTTTGGCATAAGAGGCTGACATGACGTAGTATTTGACAAGATGGTGATAGAAGGAAGTTCCTACCGTCTTGTTCCTCGGCCTCGTCTAGAGGGGCACATGGTGTGCGTTCGATCATCCATTCCTCGATCATCGTCTTGGCAATGCCGCTCTGAACAAGCTTAAGGATCTCCACACTCAGTAGATTAGTGTATGGCGACTTCTTGGGCAGGGCAAAGCCGTAATGCGCATTCCCAAACGTCCTAAAATACAAAACGTTTACAAAATGAGACCAAGATGGTGCTGAGTGAATGCATCCATTGGAGCATACGTTCTGAAGGGTGTCCGTTATATAGAGGGGTGAGTGTAGCAGCATCCCTTTCATTTCTTACATCTGTAGAAACACCCGGCCTAAAAGGTGTCCGTAATAGAGGGGTGACTGCGGCATTATCTCTATCATGTGTTGCATCTATCGGAAATCACCATTAACCCTTCCGATCTCCAAACGTCAGGAAGAGAACGGTTACCACTTTACCTCGTGTCATAGCCCCCGATGAGTTTAATGCGACCACAGTACGTCTTTCTTGCCAGATACTCCAGGATCGGTGCGTCGTGAATAAACGCATACTTCCCCTTTAGTGTACGTTCGATTGCAGTGTATGTATCCGGCTGCAGCGATCGACGAAGCTTCATATACTCCCACATCATCTGATATCTGCAAAAGGAAACATCAGCTGATATTCACCTGACAGTGACGGATCTCGGGAGAGCTTTGCGACCGAGCTACATACTTCCACATCATCTGACCGATATTCACCTGACAAGTGACAAATCTAGGGAGGAGACCGAGCATTATCTGATATCTGTAACTTACAAATAAATGGATAAAATTGCAGTGGAAAATTGAAGCCAGATTCCAGAATTCATCATCACTCTTGTACTAGCGGACCTTATTAAACGGCCTGTGTACCTTTGTACCGAAGACGACTGAAAAAAGTTCTGTGTCAGGCTGTTTTCCACACACCCGTACGCGATCTCCGTCTGAGATGAAAGATCCTCGATTCTTCTGATAGGCGTCTGCATGCGTGTGGTAGTCAGAAAAGCGGCCATATTTGCTAAAATAGAAAGTACGAAAACACAGTTGCCGCTGGTCTGACGCACCCTTGACTGGGCCATGTATGGTTGTTAGCGGGTATAGGAGCCCTTAGGTGACGAACCGTTTTGTTGCCGAAACAACCGTAATTCGGTATTCTGTATGTAGGAGCCGCTAAAAAGGACACAAAAAGGAGATCAAAACTGAAATGTCGGTCATCGTGGGTCAAAAGGGTGATAGCGCTGCGTTACACATAACGTCACAACATACCTGTGTATGTTGCACCAAGTATTGTGATGACAAACCACCATACGGCCACGGCTGCCCGTCCGGACGCCGATACAGGGTGGTTTCCGTCTGGGCCTTGTCCGAGATAGTACGCTGCTGAAGACCAGATTGAGTTAAGAAAGCTGAGGGAGTACTTTTGTTTGAGGTAGGACTTTTTCACCTGTAAGGAAAGATTGATTGTTCAGATGATCTATGTCCAGATGTCCAGCGCTATATTAGAAAGCATTTAGGAGAAATGACGCACGCTACATGTCGCGAACGATATTTCCTCTAGTTTAAACCAGGAAAGTCCTTACCCGTTTGTTGATGGACTGTACGCATCTGCCGTAAAACCCAAACGGACTGACAACACTAAAAAGCCAGTTGACCACACCCATCCCTAGCACCGCACCAAATATGGTAATCCACAAGTCACTCTTGAAAGGTTCCAAGAACCGGAAGTAGGGTTTAGGGCTATTCTCGGTCCCCATCACAACCCCTATACCTGAAGTCATAAAGGGTTGTGTGAAATCGATGACTTTCCAGCGATGAGATGTGATGGTTATCGGACCGACAGCCAAGTCGGCTCTCTAGGGGATAGAAAACATTTTTATCGAATCGGAAAAAAAGAGATTTCACCAAGCCAATTTCCTCATAAGCCTCATATATGCCTTATACTCGCCCTTGAATAATTTCTTTTGTAAAGTTTCAGTAATTAATGACTGCAGATACATACCTCTTGAATAAGCTCATTGATGACGCCGTCCCAGTTGCCTGTCACCGGGTTCTCCACGCCTACGCGTCCGTCAGGCGACATGTAGATGGTGTAGTTAAAGTGAAGAATCTCGCTTAGTCTGTCGAGGAGATCTATCACTGCACCCTCGAACCTGTCCACCGAGCTAGAAACGTTACCAACTGGCATTGTAAAAGGCGAACCCTGAAAGAAGACCATTATATGAACGGGAAAAGGCCTGACTATAGTGTAGTGCATAATTCGCATAGAAACGAGGCTCGCACAGTATTTATGCGTCCTTTGTGCATTTAACCAGCAAGTTAATGATTTGAAATAACAAGTGAACCATGTGCGCCGATAGAGTGATAGAAGCTCGCCTGTACGTAAAACGGTCACGCAAACGCAAAAGCAATTAAGGCGCATTAGCTCTTTTATAAATGCATTGTACCTTTACTGTATGCTTGTTTTGCTACAGCATATTTTTCTCTTTTTAAGTTGGAAAGGTTAGTTTGGAGTCACGTTTTACTTTGAAAGAGACGACTCGTATTGTTCTGTCCGCCAATACATTCTCGGAGTCTCGAGGCGTCCCTGGGCCTCCACTCATCCAAACAACTGTCTTGTCCGAGTCCATCATTAGTCCATCCTTTGTGTTCCATTCTCCAACCTGGAATAACCACAAGGTTAAGTAAATGGCTCCTAGCTTCATGCACAAAAAATTAAGAACTTTCAATACAAGTGGACCGGACAACATACCTTATCAAATTCATTTTCCTTCACGTTGATGATATCAATTGATGGATTGGCAAGGAAGCCATCTTGAGAGAAGCTAAGAAATCCCATGAACCCCGCGGTTTGGACCTGTGTTAGATTGGATTGCATGTGTGTTAGTGTAAGTGGGATGCAGTGAGCTATGGGTAGGGCGCTGTTTGGAACTATGTTTAGAGATTAATGTTAGTGGCATCGCAGTAAGCCATGGGACCTATGTTTAGAGGTTAGTGTTAGTAGGATCGCAGTGAGCTATGGGTAAGTTTGGACCTATGTGAAGGGGTTCCTGTTAGGGCGATCACAGTGAGCTATGGGTAGGGCCGCGGGTTAGATCTAATTGTAGATATTTGTTAGGTCGCAGGGAGCTGTGTGTATGGTTGGACCTACGTATAGAAGGTTAGTGTTAGTCTGATCGCAGGGAGCTATGATTATGGTTAGTTTGTATTGGGTCGCAGTGGGCTATGGGCGGGGGTATTCTAACATACCTTTTGAATATACTTGTTCAGCGTTATACCGCTGATACTCGGAGGATTTCGTCTTGTCAGGTTGCAAAACAGACCTGCATTGCCACTAGTCACTTGATCACCGGCTTGCACTGCGTTTTGGATGGCTTTTGCTATAACGAGTACTGAGTCGATGACTCTGCCGACAACCGGCTACAAAGAACACACCATTCATAAATAAAAACCTTGATAAAATCTTTAATGGATGATTTAAAAACCTTCAAAAACCAATGGAAAAACTCTCAATGGACAACGTCAATCCTGCAATACCCTTTGAGCATATCAGTGTGTGTGTTCATATAAAGACTTACGGTGAGTGGCTTGTTATGTGAATAGTCTGCCCAGTGCTTGGTAACACTCCTACTATACAGCCCCTTTCCGATTGATTGACGTACGCCAATCACACCTCTCAGGTCACGTGTTGCCAAGTGTCCGTGTGGGACTATTTGCACCTGTAATGAGTGTAAAAAATATTATTAATCACAAAAATTTATATTTAATATTGCACGATGCTCACTTCATCAAGCGCAGACTCTGTGAAGATCCAGACCCAGTCTCCCAGCATGCCCTTTTCCCGTGCTATCGCCATGACAACAGGGACGTAGTGGGCGCGACACTTGAGCACCACGATGCGAGCCCCGCCCTTGTTGATCAGCTCTAGGAGCATGCGCAGGGAGTTCTTGATGAGCTCTGGCGTGACGTAGAAATGCTCCACGTTTACCACCTCGACATCGTTACTTAGCAACTCCTGGAAGTCAGCGACTCCCTCGCGACCTGGAAGACAGATCAGCTTGATACAAGTAATATTGAAGCTTTTTTTATCTGAGGAACGTCGTGATAGCTCAGTGCTAGCCACTCAGGTCGGTAGAGCAACTCCCAAGTCTTCGCTGTTTCTAGCGCTTAAATATCTCAGTGACTACCTTAACTGTCTCTTTCCCTTACTTATCCCATTCAGTATGTTCTCTGTTTCGAGTGCTTAGATATCTCAGTACCTTGGTTGTCTCTTGAGGTCAGAATTGACACCTTCTTCCATTTGTAGTGGCGAATCAAGTCCACGATGGCTTTGAACAGCGGTATATACCCGGTGCTCATGCGTGTTAACAACTGTTGCTCGCATGGGTTGTAAGTGAATGACAGTCCGTCAGTCAGCGGTGCTACCTGTGGTACCTGAAGCTCGGAGCAAAATCTTTGTATTGCTTCAACGCCGAAGAGCTCCATTGGACCAACAATGGCGACCGCTCCTCTATCTACAAGACTAATGGCTGTTGCGAGGTCCAATGGGGAAAATAAATAAGAGACGTGAGATATATAAAAGAAAGATGGGGGCTCACTTCGATGGTACATGTCGCTAGAAGTCGTATTAAGTTGTTGGGCGGATCCAGTCTCTTATAAACGAACTAAATCATCAAGTCGTGCCTTCTGTCCGTCAGTCAGTATGTAGATTCGTTGGCGTTTTTATCCGTCCCAGTCCTCTCGTCCACCGTATGTACCTACTCCAGATATCCGTCCATATGTTTGTTAAAGTCCGCCCCCATGCCCGATAGTCCACTCGCACCGTAATTTTTTGCTTCTTGCACTTTTTAATCTATACATAAAACGGGTTTTGAAATAAGCACCTTCCCGTATAAAGTGTGGTGGACAGGCGTCATTAAACAATTATTGGATGAGACAAGCTGAATCAGGCGAATTGTTTAAAAACAGCGCGCGCCAGTGAACACCACGCTTAATCAAGCATATCCCCCAAAAAGCGCGATCATTCGAGCAGTCACGGTTTGTTTGTCCCTCCCGGACACCTGGGCTAGCAACTCAATGCTGTTAACTGTTTTGTTTGATACAGTTATCTTCATGAGAAATTTCTTATTATTGTAACTGCGGCCCTGCGCTTATTCGAGCAATAACGGCATCAGACGCCCGTTCGTCTGATAAAGTTCACTTATCTCTTTACCCTTTTGCGTGTTTTCCAAGTCGTCGTTGATATTTACGAACTCCACGATTCCGTCTACAGTAATCCCAGGTGTCATCACGGCTCTTGCGAGTTCCACCGCTATCATGAAAGCCTCGTATTCAGCCGAGTGCTCCTCACTGAATATCCCACCTATACCGGGAAAAGCGGTTATAATGACCCTTCTCTACTTTCATCTTCTCTCAACAAGCAAGATAGTGTTACGAAGCTCGTTTTAGATATTTTTAGTCCCTAGCGGAAACATAAAGTTAGCATTGTAGTCTCGTCTGCAAAGATGTTTTGGTAGGAAACTACGTCAGCTCTATCATATTGATCAATATTTGTGAAAGGCTCAGCTCAGAGGAATTCCCACGGTACTCCAAAATGTTTCTTCCCAGCTGTCCCAAAGATTCTAATCTAACACACCCTCATAAACAGGACTTAATTAGCCAAGTGCACCGTGAGAACCACCCCGAGCCGAGCCCTATATAAGGGGCCGCAGGCTCTGTGTAAGGGGCTGTTTACATGATACCGGATCGAGTTTCGTTCCGGGTTGACTTTGAGTTTCGTTCCACGTTTACATGGCGGAATGCCTGACGGCGAGCCTGCATTGCTTCAGGACAGCACTCGCCTCAATGCGCGTGCGCCACTCGTTCCAGGCAGCTCGACCGGTAATCTCGCCCCGGATTGAGATTTCGATCCGCGTTTACAAGATACCGCGAGTAAATGTGAGTAAATTCTCGCACCAGAACGAAATTTCGATCCGGAGTGAGAACCGGTGCGACTTCGATCCGGAACGACTTCAGTTTTGTCGCGGAATCATGTAAACGCGGAGTTACAAAATACAGGTGTACATGAGGGGGACTGAAAAAAACGGTGTGAGTTCACCCCGTATCGAAAGTCGATCCGGCGTCATGTAAACACACCCTAAATCACTCATTACTTCTCATCATCTCAACACTTCATTCATTACTTCTCATCATCTCATCACTTCTCATAACAAATCATCACTTCATAATCTTCTTCTCAGGTAAAGCAGTGCCATCAAAGATCCTATAGTACTTCATACCTCTCGTAACAATAGCTCGGATGCGATCTCACAGACTGACAGATCGAGTGTGATCTCACGGACTGACAGTTCGGGTGTGACTTACAGGCTAACAGCTCGGATGTGATATCACGGACTGACAGATCGGGTGGGATCTCACAGGCTAACAGCTCGGATGAGATATCATAGGCTAACGGCTCGGATGTGATATCACGGACTGACAGATCGGGTGTGATCTCACAGGCTCTCGGATGTGATCTCACAGGCTAAAAGTTCGGATGTGATCTTACAGACTGATAGCTCAAACGTGATCTCACGGAGTGAAAGATCGAGTGTGATCTCACGGACTGACAGATCGGGTGTGATCTTACGGACTGACAGATCGGGTGTGATCTCACGGACTGACAGATCGGGTTTGACTCACAGGCTGACAGATCGGGTGTGATCTCACGGACTGACAGATCGGGTGTGATCTCACAGGCTAACAGGTCGAATATGATCTCACGGACTGACAGCTCGGATGTGATCTAACGGACTGACAACTCGATCTCACAGATTAGATTTATCCCAAAGTTCGAAGTGCTAATTGGTAGTAACTTGGTTCTTAACACAAACACCTCCTCCTAAGCAAAGCTTTAAAACTGGTGCCATAAATGGTAAAAATTTAGATTTTCTCTCAAAATACTTTAATATTTTGTGACATTAATATAACTAATAATAATATAACTAATAATCATCGACTAAAATGCTCGCATTCCTGTCCTTACACTTAGACTCAGTATTGAATTTCCCCGAGTTGTGTGCTTAATAACGAAATATGTATAATATAGGCCTTGAATTCAAACGCAATTATTTCTGAGCTGTGGAGAAGGAATCCCAAGTTTGCATGTTGTTGATAAACATCATGAATCAGTTGCCAGGAAAACCAAAAGTAATGATACCCACCAATTAAAACATGTGCCGAGTTCCCTCCCTTCGCTGTCAGGGCGATACACAGAAACGCTACAAATCTGAACATGGTAACAAGACGATCAACTTCCCTGGCCTGCGCGGAGTTTTTCCGACGGTTGACAGTACGTTATGTTAATTCTTAAGCCTTGTTTGTATTGTGATGAACTGATTGACTTCTCTGCTTCTATTGACGAAAGATAAAGCGAAGAATAGAACGCACTTGGTTCAACACGTGGACAGAACCAGTCATGCGCAGCGTCCATAGCAAATATGCATCTTGCGTGTTTATACAGACTCCGGTCAACCGGCTATGTTTACACGGTACCGGACGAATTTTCATCCGCTCAATAATTCGTACCGTACGTGGTGTTTACAAGGAACCCGAATTTTTCGCACCGTTTACACGGTGCCGGTGGAACCGGACGAATTTCACCTTTGGTCAGCGGTTTTTCCAAACAGCAGCTACCCTTCACAAAGTTTTCCCACCAAAGAGAAACCCAGCCAGTTCTTACCCAAAACGTTTTTATGTTTGTTTCTTCTTTTTCACCGCGGTGTTTTTTTCGGTGTTGTTGCATAAAACTGCCTGCAAAATCCGTCGTTTATTGGCCTGATAAGCAACATTCTCTGCAACAACCGACACGATAATGTTGCTCATCATTGCAACATAATTTGATAGCATTTGAAGCAGAATTGGTATCATTTTGAGATGAAAATAACGGACTCCACCGAGGTTGTTCATCTACTGAGCAGCCAGGCAGCTATGCCACCGCGCCAAAAATCATCGGTTGTGGTGTTTACATGGTTCAAGGCGGTTCGATAATTCATCCGGTCAAAAATTCGTCCTCGAATTAGCCGTACGAATTTTTGTATTGTAAGCCGTCTCTTTTTCGTACGGTTAGGGTGGTCGCGTGTAAACGGTACGAGTAACCGTACGAATTATTGAGCGGACGAAAATTCGTCCGGTACCTTGTGACCATAGCTCTTGAAAACTCCTGACTCTTTTGAGTTTAAAGGAAAAATATTTTACAAGCGCCCAAGCTATCATACAATACTCTATATTTTACATGTACGACTCGGGCGATGTCCGGATGATTCTCTGGTGATGCAAGGTTTATGCTCGGGCGATGTCCGGATGATTCTCTGGTGATGCAAGGTTAATGGTCGGGCGATGTCCGGAAATCTCTCTGGTGATGCAAGGTTAATGGTCGGGCGATGTCCGGAAATCTCTCTGGTGATGCAAGGTTAATGGTCGGGCGATGTCCGGAAATCTCTCTGGTGATGCAAGGTTAATGGTCGGGCGATGTCCGGAAATCTCTCTGGTGATGCAAGGTTAATGGTCGGGCGATGTCCGGAAATCTCTCTGGTGATGCAAGGTTAATGGTCGGGCGATGTCCGGAAATCTCTCTGGTGATGCAAGGTTAATGGTCGGGCGATGTCCGGAAATCTCTCTGGTGATGCAAGGTTAATGGTCGGGCGATGTCCGGAAATCTCTCTGGTGATGCAAGGTTAATGGTCGGGCGATGTCCAGATAATACTGGGGCAGTAGTGTCATTTGAATGGGGACTTCTCAAGAACATTACATGACTAAATCTCGATGTTTATTCCACAACTCTATTGAGTCAACAAACGTATTGCAATGATATGAAAAATTCTAAAAACAATGCAAAAATATTGAGAATAAGGTGTAACAGAACAAGCAATCCAACACAGGGCGGCGCACGTAGGAAAAATGAACTAACTAGTTTAAGATTCCATGCACCGTCATATGTCAAATGTAAGGGCGGTGGAAAAATACATTTGAAAAGAAATCGTTGAATCCTCACAGTAAAGTACATTAAACCAGGGAAGTGTAAGTCTCTAATTAGTCGAAAATTGAAAGGCGCGAAAGTCGGGACGCGCACGAACAGAAAAATTCGTCGTTTGCTAAACTTGCTACAGCTACAAGGCCAAAGCTTGTAATACTATAAAACACTGAGAAAACACGCGAATTTGCCAAGTTGACCACCACAAGTGTGCTGACTATTATGATGACGTTACCCCGTGAAGTCATAATGTGACGTCAAAGATACAGATAAAAGCAAATATTTTAAGTAAAATTGCTCGAAAACAAATATTGAATACGTTTTATGAATCTTGAGGGATGGGTGCACTAAGCCAAGAAAGCGTTTAAGAAATGATTGAGTAATTGTTGTTGTTTTTTCAAAGGTCCTAAAATCCAGATTATTTGATTTAATTTTGGTTTCTGTTAGATAAACGCTAAATCCATGCTTGGCTATATGAAGGAGAATTCAATAAAAAGGAATACAGAAAAGATATTGCGTTTTGAAATAACTTGGCGACAAAAAAGATCTTTTTAGAAAACAAAGAACCGGAAGTGAAACAAAGCCCGCGCGTGCTCATTTGGCCTGCCCATACACACTGATATCGCACATGATGAAGTTTAAAAACAAATTCCAATAGTGTTTCGTGGTATTTGCGCTTCAAAGGAACGATATCCGTCAAGTCATGCTGAAAATGGAAAAAGTATTTTAGAATTCTGATACAGCGCGCGCTACTTTTGAAATAAGATTTTCAGTGCGTGAGCGAGCGTTCGGTGTTAGCAGCGCGCTCAGGTAGTAAAAATTGAAAACTTTGGCTTCATAAAGGTTGGCTTGACTAAATCATCGATGAATCTTCGTTTTTACAAAATATGGGAAATATCATCACCTTAAAAGGCTGAGATCACTTAAAGTCGATTTTTGGGAACTTGAAACGCATATTTTTATTTCTTTTACTTCAGGAAAGCTTGGAATGACGAATTCCGTGTTATGTATACGCGCTCAACGCCACCAGCGTAGCAACGTCGTTACTGAGCAACACTAATGTCAGTACACCCTTAAGGTAATTCCCTTGAATTGCACTGCGCACCCCTTCTGCGCATAGTGGCGCGCGCTGTTTGTTCGAATTTTCCGGTATTAAGTGCGCGCGCGCCACAGTTGTACAAGAAAACAAAGCAAAAGGCGCGCGTTTTTTTTACTTAAAATCGCTTTGACAGAAAAACGAAGTCGGTAACCCCATTTTTTATTTGCTCAAATAATTAAATATATACGGAAAAATGATATACTGAAAGAAGAAAAAAAGTTGGGTTGTAGAAGTTTTGTTATTTCTCTTAAAAGCCGTAAAAGTACTTCAAAATGGCGCTCTTTACCGTATGAATAGTGGCGCAAACAATGTCTTTCAGTGCGATCTCTTAAAATGTGATTTGTTTTGAACATTAGCTACTACGGGGTATTGTTTAGTAGATCGGATTTTGGCAGCTCGACAAACAGAACTAATTTTCTAAAGACAATAGGCACTCTTTTTTGAAAACTAAGAGTTGGGATTTTTCCTTGCGCGATCAGTAAAAACGCGTCAACTCTATGCCCCTCTGTTGTGTAAACGAGGTCGGTACCCCCATTTTTTATTACATTTTTTGAAAGCCCTTAACTTCAATATTGTTTATGCCAAGTTTTAAAAAATTCTGGGTTGTAGAACTATTTCAAGGGAATTACCTTAAGAGGGACTTGTCTTGAAGTATAGGTAAATGAATATGGACTCTCTTGAATCTGGCATTAAGAAGTGTGATTGTGGTAAATACAAATGTTTTTTTTATCGGAAGAAAACTTTCGTCCGTCCACAAATTTTCCGCTTGATTCAAGATGAATCAGTCTGAAAGGGTATTTTTTCCGTTCAAACAACACCAGTTTTTACTAAATTTTAGGGTTTCAAAAAACAGTAATATACACGGACTTGGTTTCGTTGAAGATTTCATAGATGAATATATGTGAACGTTGCGGACATCTTTTGCCGCCAAAAACCCCACGTACTCCCTAAAAAGCCCGGCTTAAAATAAAGCAACGTCCCGGACCCCAGCTTTTGATCAGAGAAGATCCAGAATTTCAGACCCCAGCTTGCATCTCACAGGCGATTCCGAATTTCGGACCCCCAGTTGCATCTCACAGGCGATTCCGATCTTTACAACAACTTTCCAAAACCAGGGGCTGATTGGAGTACAGCGAAGTATGAGCTTTTGGGACATAGGATAGCTTAAAACCCTGTGGTATGGAATGATCGCCAATATTTATTAGTTGTTTTTTTAAGACAATCCATCTTTGATGCTAAATTGGATATATTGGCTTATATTGTACATACGATTTCATTTTGTTTCATCTTGGGAGTCCTGGGTGAGGCTTTACATGAATGAGTATGTGAACCTTTAAACTATATCTTGCAAGTTTTTGTTATCAATTAATTTAGGAGCTGTACTATAAAACGATGTTGTGTAACTCTTGACAGAGCTCTGTTTGTATGCTTATAGAATGTGCGCTACTTGTCTGGTCTCTGTGTGTATGACTATAGAATGTGCGCTACTTGTCTGAGCTCTGTGTGTACGCGTATAGAATGTGCGCTACTTGTCTGAGCTCTTGGTGCATACCTATAGAATTTGCGCTACTTGTCTGAGCTCTGTTTGTATCCCTATAGAATGTGCGCTACTTGTCTGAGCTCTGTTTGTATCCCTATAGAATGTGCGCTACTTGTCTGATCTCTTTTTGTATTCCTATAGAATGTGCGCTACTTGTCTGAGCTCTGTTTGTATCCCTATAGAATGTGCGCTACTTGTCTGAGCTCTGTTTGTATCCCTATAGAATGTGCGCTACTTGTCTGAGCTCTGTTTGTATACCTATAAAATGTGCGCTACTTGTCTGAGCTCTTTTTGTATTCCTATAGAATGTGCGCTACTTGTCTGAGCTCTGTTTGTATCCCTATAGAATGTGCGCTACTTGTCTGATCTCTTTTTGTATTCCTATAGAATGTGCGCTACTTGTCTGAGCTCTGTTTGTATACCTATAGAATGTGCGCTACTTGTCTAAGCTCTTTTTGTATTCCTATAGAATGTGCGCTACTTGTCTGAGCTCTGTTTGTATCCCTATAAAATGTGCGCTACTTGTCTGATCTCTTTTTGTATTCCTATAGAATGTGCGCTACTTGTCTGAGCTCTGTTTGTATCCCTATAGAATGTGCGCTACTTGTCTGAGCTCTGTTTGTATCCCTATAGAATTTGCGCTACTTGTCTGAGCTCTGTTTGTATCCCTATAGAATTTGCGCTACTTGTCTGAGCTCTTTTTGTATCCCTATAGAATGTGCGCTTGGCGCTGTGGTAACTTACGAATATAATCTTTTGTAGATCGATAAGTATCCTGGATGAAAATGGCAAAAACCGTCAGCATATTTCCTCCTCTTAAACTAATTAAAATGAGAAAACAAGAGCGTTTTAATTGTTAATGTTTCTTTTATTGCACTCAGTTACAATCTGGTTTTCTCATGCTCAGAGGAAGTAGCCGTAGATGTCAACGCAGACCCTGCCTCGGTTGTCCCCTTCAAACTTGTTAAGCAAGTCCTCTCCATACCAGAGGCGGAGCATGCTCTTCGGACTTAACTGGTACGCCTCGTTGAAGCCGTACTGCAGCACGAGTTCCTTTGAGCGTGAGTCATACCCATCTACCGTATCAGTGGGCGGGGTTTGATCCACCACGATTCCTGGTTTCAGAATTGAAGAAATAGGGCGGTTAAATCATTTTATAGTGTTCTCAAAGAGAGTTTTCCTTAGTCGGATAGTTTAGAAGTACCTTGTCTTGCCTTTAATTCAAACTATGATGCGTAAGGGGCATGCAACTCGTGGGAATATGACTTGATTCGCCTTGTTTGTAACTAAGATGTTAAGAGGATGTTTTTCCAATCCCTTCCAATTGTGGCATCCCCATCTGCTCTTGTGAGGTCCATCAAGGCTTTCGGCCCTTTCACCGCACAAGATGTTACCACTGCGGTGAACGAGATTAACAGCGGCCAAGAAGCCTGTGTACTTAGGGGTGAATGAACCAGGGTGGTTAAGTCTTCCCTCAAAGCACACTGGCGCGTCATTTAGCTTCACATAGCTATCTGAAATTTGGGAAATATACAAATATTACGGTCACAAAGACCTTAATCTTAAAAACTATTTTTTTAATTGTTGAAACACAAATAGATAGACGAATAAAATAAAACGAATGTAGGAGACATCTCAATTTTTTGGGGCAGTGCTTTTTGCCAAATTTGAACGTTTCAAAGCATCCAAAATACCAACATTTTCTACGTGAATGCATTCCCCCGCGACATTTAAAACTAGAGCATTTCCAGTTTTGCACTCCTTTAATACATTGTGCTCTGCCTCTGAGATATATGTACCCCACCTCACAAGCATAGAAATATCTTATATTTTTTAACAAAACTAATAAAAGGTATATCACAGACGATTTTTTTCTTAAAAAGGAAACAGAATTTAAGAATACTTACGGCAGGTCCCCATCTCGCCATGGTGGTAGTCGCCGCTAACCACCATAACACTCCCAAGGAAACAAAGAAACACTGGGATCATTTGATACTGGCTCAGCTCAAGTAAACGTTTTGCTAAAAGTGATGTTGATGAGGGTAATGGGTGTCTTTTTATAGGCTTGGACACGAATGCTACACGGGTGCAGCCTGGATTTGTCTAAGGGGGGGTTCGCATTTGTGATTTTTACGCGTGAAAATGAGGTTATTTTTGAATAAGAAGAGACCCTTTTTGTCTGCCGAGTGGGAGTATTTTCTTCCCCTGTGCACCCCCCCTTGTAACGAGCCTGAGCTGCTAAGATATAAATTCGAGGCTAAAGGGTTTGATTAGTTCTAGATAGTTATTGCTAATTTTGATTTGGCATTATTTCGAAACGGGACGAATTATTTTGTTTATCAGTTCTCTATCTATTCTAATACCGCTAAGATCAGATTATAGGGTCGTGCTTAGGTAATAACTATCGCGTATCCTTCACAAACAAATTTACTGCAAATGATATCAAAGTTTTCGACGCTCTGTGAGACCTTGTAACAACAGATAATTCCATATAAAATCAAATCCGTTATATGTCGGTGATTTAGCCCTCAGAGGCTCCAAATAAAATTGATTATATCGTAATAGAGTAAATATTATATTTTCTTTTATTGTTTTTTATTTTATTTTGCTAGCTATCCCTTTTCATGATAGCTAACTGCTGATAAATCCACTATCATTAGCTATTACAGCCGTTCTCACTCACACGAAGCTCACTCAAAGCCCCTCGACTTCGCCCTAAATCAGAAAATCTCCAAACCTCGCGCAGGGCAGAACGAGTGGCCCCATATGGTAGAGTTACCGTTGTCATGTAAACTTTGACAAAAAAACGAGTTTAACGTGCCAAGTCTTCGAACTAGCCTTTGCGCGTGACAACGGCTGTAATGTGCAAATATTTTATTCATACTAAAAAAGTCGTGGCAAAGAATTAGTGTTAATTTGGGTGACGATTTTCATGATTACTTCTCCATTTTGTTGCTCAGCTTCCTTTGCGGTCTCCTCACGGTTGCTAAGATATAAACTCGAGGTAAAATAACTATTTATTGCTTATTTTAAATTTCGTAATTTTTAAATCATTGAATTAAAATTCCCAAGTTCGTCCTTTATTAAATTCTTAGCATCAGAGAGTAGAAGTGTGTTTCGTGTGTGGTCGAAATGCACATACCCAGATTTTGGCTTTTTAAGATAATTTTTTATTGGTCATCCTTGCTCGATACTTGCGCTATATATGAGCTCAGACTAAAAGCTTTCAATGACACTTTACAAAAAGTCGCATCTATTTAAAAAAAAGTCGCATTTGAAATTTTGTTTGCTATTTCTTACTAAGTACTTAGATACATTTTCCGCCTCATTTGATGTGAGATGTGCTTATTTGATGTGAAATTTGCTTTTTACACCTATTTTCAAATGTATGCGGAATCCCGCGTTTCCAATTCTCTCATTTGACAAGGCTAGTACTTGGTGTAAGTCATAAGCATTCCCAAAGTGCTCTGCAAGTGTCTTCAACAGATGAGACCTCTAAATATTATATTGATGGGAAATTACTCTTCAGCGCAGATCTTCGCTGAAATTTTTCATGGTTTGAGAGGCTGGATCATGTCGGGAGTCGTTTAGCAATATACTTTATGTAGTTTGATGTTAGGAACTTGATTTGAAGATCGTCTCAAATTTGAGAATGCTTATGATATCCACGAAGTACAAAGCTTGTCGAATGGCAGAATTGAAATTAAAACCCGGTATTACGCATACATTAAAAAAAAAGGTGTTAGCGTCTCGCATGTTTCTTCACGCCATGTCGGCGAGGCCCAGCTTCAGGATCCTGCTGTCTGTCTACCTATCTGCTGTCTCTGGTAGTCCACCGAACAAGCTTTGGCTTATTTGATACTTTTAGAATCTTTCGATTAGCGACAGTACTATATAAGATTTTTTTTGCTGATTTTAGGAACTGTTGGACTATTCCATTTTGTTATAAAAACAGTATCGCTTTGGTACACATAGCTCCGGTCTTAGGTTGGTAGCTGCATTTTTACAAGGAAGGTCACATTGAACCCGGCTGGGAGTTTCGTTATCGAATTCGCAACTTTTAAAATGGGGGAATCCCTCAAAGGACCAAGTTTGGCCAACTATTATTTGCAATTATTGGGGCACACACGTAATATATATTCGACCTAACCGTGATGGAAGTCATTCTATGCAATTCTCACCCTGGACTAGTCGTTCACAACATGACGTTAAGCCTGCGCAAATATAAACCCTTATCTGTTGACTTAGTCCCATTTTCATCGGAGGATTGGAGAGCGAACAGGTTTCTTCGCTTAAATCATTAGGCGCTCACATCTCCGAGGAGCTCACTTGGGTTGTGCACTGTGAGTCGTGAAAAAAGCCAATAGAAGGCTATATACTTTGAGGCAATAGAGGCCATTCCAGCTATAAG